>NC_087272.1:5895000-7095000 GCF_015220805.1 Pogoniulus pusillus
TACCATTTAGCTTGAAGCACTTAACACAGGTGCCTAAGGCTGGAAATATGGGTGGCAAAAAATATGTAGTTAAGAAACCTCTTTCCTTCAGCTAGTAATGGGGACAGCTCTCCAACTGGCTCAGGGTCAAATATAAGCACTTAATGCCATCCAAACTCCCTTGGGGTATCTCCCTTGACTAAAGGTGAAGCCAGATCATTCCTGTCTCTTGTGCCATTCCAGTGCTTGTCTCAGAACCCTCTGGAATCTCATCTCAGTTGCTGATTTGAAAGCCTGTAGGTTGACCTTATGCTATGTGAACAGCATTAATGTGTGTGGCAAATAGTTCAGGAAAAAGACACTACACACAAGCCCTGTGAGGAGAGGCTGAGGGAGCTGGGAGTGTGCAGCCTGGAGAAAAGAAGGCTTAGGAGTGACCTCATTGCTGTCTACAGCTACCTGAAAGGAGGTTGTAGCCAGGTGGGGGTTGGTCTCCTCTCCCAGGCAAGCAGCAAGAGAACAAGGGGACACAGTCTCAAGTTGTGCCAGGGGAGGTCTAGGCTGGATGTTAGGAGGAAATTGTTTCCAGAGAGAGTGATTGGCATTGGAATGGGCTGCCCAGGGAGGTGGTGGAGTGGCTGTGGCTGGAGGTGTTGAAGCCAAGCCTGGCTGGAGCACTTAGTGCCATGGTCTGGTTGGGCAGGGCTGGGTGCTAGGTTGGGCTGGCTAAGCTTGGAGGTCTCTTCCAACCTGGTTGATTCTATGATTCTATATCCCACTTCAAGATCTGCTGAATCACTTTCTCAGTATAAATTAATTGATAACATTTCCATCAGAAGGAAAAAAAAATGAACAGGGTAGAAATAGTGGCCCAGAATGAATGATATATTTTTAGATAAACAACCTTAAAATAACTCTAGCAAACAAGACAATTAATTTCCTTTCAAAAGATTTACCTTGCATTTAGAAAATAAAAGCAGTGAAAGGTCTTTCAAATTCTCCACATCTAGGAAAGCAAATCTGCTGACAACACCAAGCTGGGAGGCTTGGCTGATACAGCTGAAGACTGTGTGGCCATCCAGAGAGACCTGGACAGACTGGAGAGCTGGGCACAGAGGAACCAGATGAAGTTCAACAAGGACAAGTGCAGAGTCCTGCACCTGGGGAGGAATAACAAACTGCACCAGCACAGGCTGGGAGGTGAACTGCTGGAGAGCAGCCCTGTGGAGAGGGACCTGGGGGTCCTGGTGGATAACAAGTTAACCATGGCACAGCAATGTGCCCTTGTGGCCAAGGAGGCCAATGGGATCCTGGGGTGTGTTAGGAAGAGTATGTGCAGCAGATCAAGGGAGGTTCTACTGCCCCTCTACTCTGCCTGATGAGACCTCATCTTGAATACTGTGTTCAGTTTTGGGCTCCCCAGTTGAAAAGGGACAGGGATCTGCTAAAGAAAGTCCAGCAGAGGGCTAGGAGGATGATAGGAGACCGGAGGGCATGGCTTGTGAGGAGAGGCTGAGGGACCTGGGGCTGTTTAGTCTTTCCCTGCATTGGTAATGAGATTGGCTCTAGATACCCTGACAGTTCTCTTCAAAAGCTCTTGTTTCCATGACAAGACCTCATCACAACAGCAGAGACAAAGCATTAAAGAAAACTGATAGGGCGAACAGAAGGTCACACTGCTTTTCTTTCTCCCAAAGTGCTATTCTTTTTCCTAGATCCTCTTTGTCTTCCAGCTGGATTCCTTTGCCTTTCTTCAATATGAGAATAATTTCCTGTTAGATCTATTTGGACCAGGTACATTGCTTAATTTGTACTGATGGTATACCACATGCTGATACTTTATAGATGCTTCATTGATGTATTACTTATCATATGTTAACAGACATACCAAAGCACAGCTGGGTTTGATTTTTCTAGTATCCCAAACTCCCCTGTACACTTTCTTTGCTTCTCCCCTTCATCATCTGCTTTTACTTTCAGCTACACCACAAGTGCATTGCAGTATGTTGGAAGAGACCTCACATTGCCTGTTTTTTATAGTAGTTTCAGATTGGTTATCTCACCACTACGAAACCTGATCTTTTACAAGTCTTCAAAAAACAACAGTCTGTCTTTAGGCATCTAGTTAAAATTGTTCATTCACCCAAAAAGCATGCACTTAAATCAAGTAACAGCCAGACACTGAAGCATGAAGTGTCGCCAATGCTTGTCTCTGCAGAACGTCTGTAAAAGCTTTCATGTAGTTTTTCTGTTGGGGCACAAACAGTATTACAATAAACCCTCATCGAGGCACTAAGAGGTGTCAGAGGTAGGAATGGAAGTTTAGACACAGCACAAGGCCAGCAGATCACTCTGCAGAGTCCTGCACCTGGGCAGGAATAACAAACTGCACCAGTACAGGCTGGGAGGTGATCTGCTGGAGAGCAGCCCTGTGGAGAGGGACCTGGGGGTCCTGGTGGATAACAAGTTAACCATGGCACAGCAATGTGTCCTTCTGGACAAGGAGGCCAATGGGATCCCAGAGTGTATTAGGAAGAGTGTGTGCAGCAGAGCAAGGCAGGTTCTCCTCCCCCTCTACTCTGCCCTGGTGAGACCTCATCTTGAATACTGTGTTCAGTTTTGGGCTCCCCAGTTGAAGACGGATAGGGATCTGCTAGAGAGGGTCTAGCAGAGGGCTATGAAGATGATGAGGGGACTGGAGGGCATGGCTGATGAGGAGAGGCTGAGGGACCTGGGGCTGCTTAGTCTCAAGAAGACTTAGAGAGGATTTGATAAATGTTTATAAGTATCTGAGGGCTGGCCAGGAGTGGGAGGACAGGCTCTGCTCACTGCTCCCTGGGACAGGACAAGGAGCAATGGGTGTAAGTTGCAGCACAGGAGGTTCCACCTCAACACCAAGGGGAACTTCTTTACTGTGAGGGTCCCAGAGCACTGGAACAGGCTCCCCAGAGAGTCTGTGGAGTCTCCTTCCATGAAGACTTTCAAGGCCTGTCTGGATGTGTTCCTCTGTGATCTGTGTTAGATAGGATTGTCCTGCTGTGGCAGAGGGGTTAGACTCAATGACTTCCTTGGGTGCCTTCCAACCCCTAACATCCTGTGATCACACAATGTACTAATTTTTTGGCACCCTTTTATTCCATTACTACAGAGAATCTCTCCTGGTGATGGAGATTGCAAGGGCAAACCTGTACTTGGACAGCTTTCTCAGTTTTTTTCACCAGTACAGCCTTCCTCCAGGGCCCTGAAGGCACAAGCAACTATCACAATCCAGTTAACATTTCTCCTCTTGCATGAGGATTTTTGATCCTCTTCAGAAGGAGAAGTCTCAGAGAATCACCAGTGTACCAGCATTCCTTGTAACAAGTTTTAGTAATAAAACTCTGTTTTGCCTCTTATTTATATAAATGAGAGTAGAATTGTTTGAGAAAGCTCTGAAGACAGAGAACCAAAGCTCTGAAGTTGCCAAAATAAGTATGCATCAATTCCTCCCCCTTGCCAATGCTCTGCATTATAATGAGTGTGGAAGGTATGAATAACAATAATGAAGGAGGATACTCTTGGGAAGAGGAGGGACACAAGATTCCTGTATCTAGGCAGTTTTTGAATCAACCCCTGAAAAATCTCTCTCTCTTTCTTCATCAATAACACAGGGAACCCCTGATGAGAGCCTCCTAATTGGAAAATCTAACTTTGGCACTCCAAGTTGTGCATGTGTGTGGGCTGGGGCTCTGACAGGACCAGCAGCCACATGACAAATTACACACACACAGCCACCACGAGGCATGGCCAGTAACCAAAAGGACACAGGAAACTCCCTGTAGTGCCAGAACCCACTGAAGCAAAGCCAAGACATTCCTATAGTGGGGTGGCACTGTGAGGCAGCCCATGAAGAGGTTCCACAGCAGCATCACTCATAGCAGATATGCTGAATATGGTCTTGTTTGTGTAGCTGATCTTCATCTACCCCTGCTGAGCTCTTTTTTGCTCTAGGAAAGTTGTCTCCCTACTGCTCTTTGAGGATATACCTGAGCCTGCTAGCTGTTCTCCAGTGGGGATTGAATGAGCCCTTGGATACATTTGGCAATGAAGCCCACTCCTTCTAAAATGCTTTGAAGAAGTACAAGGATCACAGAATGCCAGGGGCTGGAAGGGACCTTGAAAGACCATCCTGTCCAACCTCCTGCCAGAGCAGGATCACCTATATCAGATGACACAGGAATGCATCTCCAGAGAGGGAGACTCTATAAATCCTGTGGGCAGCCTGTTCCAGGGTTCTGTCACCCTCACAGGGGAAAAAAATCCTCCTCAGGTTTCCATGAAACTTCCTATGCCTCAGCTTCCACCCATTGGCTCTTGTCCTGTCATCGAGCATCACCCAGCAGAGCCTGGCTCCTTCCTCTTGGCACTCACCCTTTATGTATTTAATGAAGTCACCCCTCAGTCTCCTTATCTCTTCCCAGCAGCACAGCCCCAGCTCCCTCAGGCTCTCCTTCTAAGAGAAATGTTCCATTCTCCTCATCATCTTTGTGGCTCTGCACTGGACTCTCTTGAGCAGTTCTATGTCCCTCTTGAACTGAGGGTTGCAGAACTGGACACAGTACTCCAGACGTGGCCTCACCAGGGCAGAATAGAGAGACAGAAGAAATCTCTACTGAACAAAAGTACATCAACTTCTAAAGGAATGAGAACTATCAACCTGGGGTAGAAAATGAACATTGTAGCCCCTTGCAGCCTTTAAAAACCAAAGAAGTATCTTAACCAATGCTGCTCTTAGAAATGACCTCTCACTATCAGTGGGAGAAGAAGCCTCTCAAGAATTTATTTAGGGTGACATTATTAGCTGAGTCACAATCAGAAGTGTACTAAGAACTCACATGGGAAAGGAAGGCACTAGCCATAAAGTAACTCCTTCTCCAGCCCCACAAGATCCATACAAATGAATTTGGTTCTGCACCAGTGCATGGTGTCCTGTAACACCTTTAAATGCTTTCCTTGGCCTCCTGAAATCAGTCATTCAGAAACTCTGTTCAACTGCTGCAAACCAAGGAAGCCAACAAGTAGCATGTTTTGGATGGATTGAGGATGAATAGTGTTTTTTTTCTTTCTTGAAGAGGTAAGCAAGCACCCAAATGCTATCCAGATGAAGATGCATGAGCAATGCAGCACAAAAAGCTATGCATGATGTACTTTAAATGCCAAGAGCCAGTGCAATCAGTCACATGAAATAACGTGTCAAAAGTTCTAATGAGAGAAAAGGAGGCTGTTAAATCCCACAGAAATTCATCACAAAGCACTAAAGGTCAGCCTCTAAATTTACAAGAGATCATACATTAAAGTGACACACTGGGTGCTGATCTTGTGCCACTGCTCACTCAGGCCAGATGTCACCAGCAGCACATGCAAACTTCATCTGTGACCACAGGTAACCAGCAGCTCAGCAGCTGACCTACAGCTTTTCACCAGAAAGGTTTTCCACCAGCTTTAAGTCCTGCCTGCTGCTGCAGAGCATCCTGGAATTAGGAAAATAACATTCCCTTCCAAAACAGAGACACTTCTCTTCACCACCCAGACTGTGTGATTTCAGATTTGAGCTTTTTAATACTACCACAGCATCACAGAATGGTGGGGATTGGAAGGGCCTCCCAGAGATCATTCAGTCTCATCTCCCTTGACAGGCTGGATGGGTGGGCAGAAACCAATGGGATGAGATTGAACAAGGCCAAGTGCAGGGTTCTGCACTTTAGCCACAACAACCCCAAGCAGCACTACAGGCTGGGGACAGAGTGGCTGGAGAGCAGCCAGGAAAAAAGGGACCTGAGGGTACTGGTGGATAGTAGCTGAACATGAGCCAGCAGTGTGCCCAGGTGGCTAAGAGAGCCAATGGCATCCTGGCCTGGATCAGGAACAGTGTGGCCAGTAGGACAAGGGAGGTTATTCTGACCCTGTACTCAGCACTGGTCAGGCCACACCCTGAGTGCTGTGTCCAGTTCTGGGCTCCTCAGTTCAAGAGAGATGTTGAGGTGCTGGAACATGTCCAGAGAAGGGCAACAAAGCTGGTGAGGGGCCTGGAACACAAACCCTATGAGGAGAGGCTGAGGGAGCTGAGGGTGTGCAGCCTGGAGAAGAGGAGGCTCAGGGCAGACCTCATTGCTGTCTACAACTACCTCAAGGGAGGTTGTAGCCAGGTGGAGTTGGTCTCTTCTCACAGACAACCAGCAACAGAACAAGGGGACACAGTCTCAAGTTGTGCCAGGGGAGGTCCAGGCTGGATACTAGGAAGTTGTTGGCAGAGAGAGTGATTGGCATTGGAATGGGCTGCCCAGGGAGGTGGTGGAGGCACTGTCCCTGGAGGTGTTCAAGAGAAGCCTGGATGAGGCACTTAGTGCCATGGTCTAGTTGACTGGACAGGGCTGGGTGCTAGGTAGGACTGGATGATCTTGGAGGTCTCTTCCAACCTGTCTGAAGAAACTTTGTCTTGCAAGTTTAAAATAAATAAAGAAAATTTCTTACTTCCTTTGCAGGCCAACATCCAAATTAAAATGCTGAAAGATTGATCTCTCTGCAATGGAATAACACTGAGAAAAACATGATTTTGTTTTGCTCACAGAGGAACACGAATTAACTTTAGCATTGCTGGGAAGAGGAGGAAGTAAGCATTATTGCTCATTTCAAGATATAGGAGGAGAAGTTCATCCCCCCCCACACTTCATTAGAGGGGATTACAGAGAATGCAATAAACTGTAACTCAGATAAGCTACAAACAGCTGTACTCAGTGGAACCTTTACACAGTGACCAATGACTGCTTATTTGTGCAGGAATCTGTTTTTTGTTGTTGCTAATGATATTGGATTTCCACCATAATAGTTTCCAAATGATTAAAAAAAAAACTATCAAGCCAGAAAGGAATCACAGAATCAGCCAGGTTGGAAGGCAGCTCCAAGATCATCCAGTCCAACCTAGGAAGAGACCTCCAAGATCATCCAGTCCAACCTAGCATGCAGCCCTGTCCAATCAACCAGACCATGGCACGAAGTGCCTCATCCAGGCTTCTCTTGAACACCTCCAGGGACAGAGACTCCTCACCTCCCTGAGCAGCCCATTCCAATGCCAATCACTCTCTCTGCCAACAACTTCCTCCTCACATCCAGCCTAGACCTCCCCTGGCACAACTTGAGACTGCGTCCCCTTGTTCTGTTGCTGGTTGTCTGTGAGAAGAGACCAACCCCACCTGGCTACAGCCTCCCTTCAGGTAGTTGTAGACAGCAATGAGGTCACCCCTGAGCCTCCTCTTCTCCAGGCTGCACACCCTCAGTTCCCTCAGCCTCTCCTAATAGGGCTGTGTTCCATGCCCCTCACCAGCTTTGTCGCCCATCTCTGGACACAGACAGTATCTATCTCGCACTTTATCCACTGACAATCTGTCAGAGTTTGATGGCTGTCTAGTGGGTTTACATATACAAACTCCATTAATTTCATTTGAAAAGAGCAAAGGGACAAATAATTAATTAGAAGGAGCACTGGACTCTGAAGATCTCGCCCACAGCATTTCTTAATATATTTCTCTTTAGTTAACAGAGCTGTTTCCAGTTCTGCTTCCTGTGTAACATTTACTCAATAACTTGCAGTCAAAACACAGAAATATCCTAAGGCATGTTAGAAATCTGCAGTTATGTTCAGAGGCACACATCTGCCTGCAATACATTTAATTAGATTTATATTACATAATGAATGGAGTGGGCATGAAACAATAATTGGTGGAAGAAAACTGGCATGAATTGATAAAGGAGTGGAAAAAAGCAACTAGTTTAATATATTTAGCTAAGGAGAAATACAGTCTACCATACAGTAACAGGAATTCAATTCTTACCTTTGTTATTGTATACATCTAGATAGTTTGGTGCTGAAAAAATTGTGATTAGTGAAGGGAAGCCTGTTGTCTGGCTTTTCCTGTACATACGATACCTAGAAGGGGAAGAGAAGACACTAATTATTACCCAGGGTCATATGTGTATTTGTCATTGATTTTTAGAGCCAAGGAAGAAATATTTCCTGCAGGTTTGTTACATCCAACAGGGATGGACCAGGATCCAGACCAAGGTTAAAAGCCACGAATCTGTCTGAAATGTAGCGAGCTGGAGGTGGTTTTTGTTGTGACTGCTTGGTGCCCACCTCTGGAGAATGGTGGTGTCTTGGGTTAAAATGCAGGTTCCCAGAGACTCTAATAAATTTAATAGACCCAATGACAATTTATAGAGTGCCCTCCCCTCTTCCCCCTCCTTTTCCCAAAAGACAGGGAGAGAGAAAGAGGTAAGCACACCCAAATAAATCAATCTCACTCGATTTGGAAGTTAAAAAGGAAAAGTTTAACAATAACTTAGAAAAGGGATTGGAGGTAGGGGAGTTTACAAAGGATAAGGAAGGGAAAACAGCAAAATACAACAAGGGATGGATACAACCCAAGCAATGTGATGGTGTCTCTGCCTCGTGGCTGCCACGTGGTGTGCTGGTATGCAGTGTGAGTGTGTGGGTCAAGAGGGAGCCAAGGCAAAAGAGCCTGAGGAGCAGGAAGTGCTCCTCTTTTATACCACAGGAAGTGGGGGGAGTGGGCTAACCATCACCTGGAGTGTGGCCCACCCCTGGGGAGGGGCCAAGACCCCCAGGGTCAGGTTCAGGGTCACTCCCCCAGGAGCGTTAACCCTATACAGGTGGCCTCTATCTGCAAACACCTCAGGATGTTTCCAAACGCTCCTTTCATGGTGCTGATGGTGAAGAAGATCACCAGCACACACCTTCAGGAGAAGTGTGTGAGTGTGTGTCCTCCATGAGCCTCTAAGCTGCCTGCCCTCTCGGGGTATGAAAGTGACAGCAAGGTCAGAGAAGATGGAAATTAAGAAGATGGGAGGGGTAACAGGGGGTCTAATATTTCAAGAGCTGTGTCAAACCTCATTCAGTCTATTAGCCACAGTTTATTAATGCTTGCATGCTTTCATTACCTGAGCTAACCTACCTCACGAAAAACAAAAGGCTTATTAGACCAACACAGAATCAACCAAGCATTAAATCTGCAAGTGATTGGAAGAAACCAACCAGAACTTTTGTCCTACTAAGGCACAAGTAACAGCAAATGCTGCTTCTCAGTCTTCAGCTACTGGCAAACATCCACAACAGCTGCACTGAAACCATTGTATAGTTTCAACGTGATCTCTTCTTGAAAACTTTCATTTTTTCACATCCTTTATTGGAAAGTAAGACAATAAAAATGAGATTTCATTGCCTCTGGCTATTTTATGTCAATTATTTTTGGCAGAATAATAGTTTCCTTTTAATTGCATTGATGGTTTTAAGTCTGTGATAATTCTGACATTCAGAATACCTTTTCATATGCATAGTGAATATTGACCTCACTCCCACAATCTTGCTACTTTACTGTTTATTACTATTCAGGTTGGGTAAAGTTTTACCTCCAAATAAACACCTTAATAATTAACACAAGATATGAAAAGCTACTTATTCAGATACCAATCCTTCATTAAGATCCCAGAAGTGTGCTGCATTTCAATGACTAGGTTATGTCTTTAAGCAGCATTAAAAATTCTACCATTACACTGGCAGTAGAGCTCCATAACAGAACCATCAACACCATCTGGACTTTAACCTTGCATTGGTCTTGCATACAGTGTCTTAATAAACTTATTGAATTCATTAACACTTTTTGGCTACTGAGTTCCACAAGATAACACATAAAGCCAGGAGGCTAAGAAGCACAAATCCAGGCTGGGCAGTGAGTGGGTGGAGAGCAGCCCTGAGGACAGGGACTTGGGGGTGCAGGTGGATGTGAAGCTCAACAGGAGCCAGCAGTGTGCACTTGCAGCCCAGAGGGACAACCAGGTTCTGGCCTGCAGCAGGAGAAGTGTAGCCAGCAGGTTGAAGGAGGTGATTCTCCCTCTCTACTCTGGTGAGACCCAACCTGGAGTACTGCATCCAGTCCTGGAGCCCCCATTACAAGAAGGATGTGGACATCCTGGAGTGTGTCCAGAGAGGGGCCAGGAGGGGGCTGTTCCCTCTGGCTGGAGCAGCTCTGCTATGAGGATAGACTGAGGGAGTTGGGGCTGTTCAGTCTGGAGAAGAGGAGGCTCCCAGGTGACCTTGAGGGCTTCCAGCATCTGAAGGCAGCCTACAAAAAAGCTAGGGAGGGACTTTTTGGGCTCTCAGGGAGTGACAGGACTGGGGGGAATGGAGCAAAGCTGGAGGTGGGTAGGTTCAGACTGGACGTGAGGGGGAAGTTGTTGAGCATGAGAGTGGTGAGAGCCTGGAATGGGTTGCCCAGGGAGGTGGTTGAGGCCCCATCCCTGGAGGTGTGTAAGGCCAGGCTGGATGAGGCTGTGTGCAGCCTGCTCTAGGGTAGGGTGTCCCTGGGCATGGTAGGGGGTTTGGAACTGGCTGATCCTTGTGGTCCCTTCCAACTCTGACTGATTCTATGACTCTAAGTTCCAGGTAGGTGTGAAAGGCCCAAGAGATCACAGTTCTTGCCTTCATGAGCCAAATCACTTCCCAGGCATCATGGCAATCAGGCAGTCAGAGCACTCAGGCACATTTCTAACAGCTCTCTTTCTGAGCTGGGTTTGGCATCCAAATAACTTATGTGCCTTCTATGCCACTTCTACTCTCCAAGGCTAAGTAAGTGGGATACAGGAGGATTCATTAGGTCTTGTGAGTTGGTAATAATCATGTAAAAGACATTCTAATGCCAGTGTATATTTTTAAAGCACTAGTAAAAAGCAAGAGCTGTTGCAACTTAATGTTGAAGTTTTATAGTTAGTTCTCACTCAGTTGTTCCACGTTTACTTGCTCTGTGAGACAACACTAAGCCATTCTTCATTATTAGTGTCTCCTCTCCACATACATTCTGCAGATGACACCAAGCTGGACACGAGTGGTGATCTGCTCAAGGATAGGAAGGCTCTGAAGAGGGACCTAGACAGGCTGGATCCATGGGCCAAGACAAATGGCATGAGGTTCAACAAGGCCAAGTGCTGGATCCTGCCCTCGGGTTGCAGCAACCCCACTGGGAAACGGTGTCTGGAAAACTGCCCAGCAGAAAAGGACCTGGGGGCATTGGTCAAGAGCTGGCTGAACATGAGCCAGCAGTGCATTCAGGTGGCCAAGAAGGCAAACAGCATCCTGCCCCACGTCAGGAACAGCATGGCCCACAAGTAGGGAAGTGATTGTGCCCCTGTACTCAGCACTGGTGAGACTGCTCCCCAAAAACACTTTAGTTTTGGGGCCCTCACTACAAGAAGGACACTAAAGTACTGGAGCACATCCAGAAGTGCAACTACTCCAGTACAGACTTCATAACAAGTGCCTGAGGGAAGTGGTGTTGTTTAGCATGGAGAAAAGGAGGCTGAGGGGAAACCTTATCACTCTCTGCAACTCCCTGAAAAGAGATGTAGAGAGGTGAGGGCCAGTCTGGTTTTCTAATAATGAGCAACATTAAGCTGTGCCAGGGGAGGTTTAGGTTGAACATCAGGAAAAAATTCTTCACATAAAGGGTTCTCAAGCACTGGAACAGGCTGTGCAGGAAGGGATAGAGTCACTATTCCCAGTGGTATTTAAAAGATGTGTATCTGTGCACAGGGACACGGGTTTAGTGCTGATCTAGCAGTGTCAGGTTAATGGTTGGTCTTGATAAAGGTCTCTTCTAATTAAAGGTTAATGAGGGTGCAGGTTTGGGGTCTCTTAAAGGTCTCTTCCAATTAAAACAATTCTCTGGCTCTGTACTCACCCAGCATCCTGGGCTTCGTGAGCTCGGAGTATAGATAACAAGTTATTGTGCTGTAGGAATTCACACACAGCAGGGTAACTGTTGGAAGAAAAGAACAGCACCTGTTATGGCATTACCAGAAGCACGACATTTAGCTCTAGCTATCAAACAATGTTTAACCCAACAGCATCATCGATGAAATCAGCCCCTGCTCTGCAGGCAGATTTCTGTAGAGACAACACCACTAGCAGCAGCACTTTTAAAATCCCACCCCAGAACTGCACAAAGAGGAATGCTGGAAAGCTGTGGTTCCTGCCATACCAATCACCCCACTCTTGTCAGAAGGAAAGTCACTTCCCTTAATATGCTTTAAGATCCACTGTGCTTCTAAAGGGGAAAATGTGATACAAGGATTGTCTGCAACACAAAACCTCCTTGTTCACTAACTAGGGTATGCACTTCATAAATAAGAATAATCTTTCCCCCTGGCAACTTAAAATATAAGTTCTGTGACTTCTGAAACCCCCACTGAAGAAGAAACATGCCCATGTATTTTTCCAAGACAGATTCTACTTCAAGAACAACAGAACAAACAAAATTATTAGGTGAAAATGGTGATAGAGGAATCTATCTGTATCAGCAAGGGTGTGACCAGCAGGAGCAGGGAGGTGATCATGCCCCTGTACTCAGCACTTGTGAGACCACACCTCGAGTACTGTGTCCAGTTTTGGTCACCACAGTACAGGAGGGACATTGAGGTGCTGGAGTGGGTGCAGAGAAGGGCAATGAGGCTGGGGAGAGGTCTGGCAAACATGACCTATGAGAAGCGGCTGAGGGAACTGAGGTTGTTCAGTCTGGAGAAGAGGAGGCTGAGAGGGGACCTTATTGACCTCTACAACTACCTAAAAGGAGGTTGCAGTGAGGCTGGAGCTGGTCTCTTCTGAATTACTAATGATAGGGCAAGAGGAAATGGTTTCAAGTTGCATCAGGGGAGGTTTAGGTTGGATGTTGGGAGGAAGTTCTTTCCTGAGTGGGTGGTCAGGCACTGGAACAGGCTGCCCAGGGAGGTGGTGGAGTCACCATCCCTGGAGGTGTTTAAAAGGAGAGTGGATGTGGTGCTTGAGGCTACGGTCTAGTGATGAAGGATGCTGGGATGAAGGTTGGACTGGCTGATCCTGGTGGTCCTTTCCAACCATAGCAATTCACAGTGATCAGATGCCATGCTGAGGGATTTGGTTTAGTCAAGGATTTGTCAGTGTGAAACTAATGATTGGACTCAATGAGCTTGAAGGGCTTTTCCAATCCAAGAAATTCTGTGATTCTATAGTATTTTTCACTGCATATGGACAGTGTTGCTCTCAAGGAGACTTGAGGAGCCCTTTGGTTGCATACTCAGCCTTTTCACTGTGTAAGACACTGAACATCTACAGACATCACAGAAGAAAAACAAAACATAGAATAACTTGAATGCAACTTTGACAAGGGAAGTGTGAAACACAAAGTTTTCAGAGAAAAGCTATTTAAATTGATACCTAAATAAATGCTACAGAAGTCAAAATTATCCCATTTTCTTGCTTTCAAGGATAAGTTGTGGAGGTTGGGTTTTTTTCCTGTAATGATTGTTCTCTTCTTGCCTTTAAACCACTGATGCCTGTGTTGAAGGATAACAAGCATGATGGCCAAGCAAAACCTCTCTTTTCTGTCATGAGTAATTTAATGCAGAATCCAAGAAAACTGAAAACTTCCTGTCTTCCCCTGGGAAAAGCCAAGAGGAAAGCAGGGCAGACAACCTGCTTTTAAGAGGGAAAATGAGAAGTGGCATAATAACCAAACTAACTTGACAGATTGGAGAAGAGGAGGCTCCCAGGTGACCTTCTTGTGGCCTTTCAGGATCTGAAGGGGGCCTACAAAAATCTGGAGAGGGACTTTTCAGGATATCAGGGAGTGACAGGATTAGGAGGAATGGAGCAAAGCTGGAGGTGGGGAGGTTCAGGTTGGACGTGAGGAGGAAGTTCTTCGCCATGAAAGTGGTGAGAGCCTGGAATGAGTTGCACAGGGAGGTGGTTGAGGCACCATCCCTGGAGGTGTTTAAGGCTAGACTGGAGGAGGCTGTGGGCAGCCTGATCTGGGGTAGGGTGTCCCTTCCCATGGTAGAGGGCTGGAACTAAATGATCCTCGTGGTCAGTTTGGATGTTAAGAAGAAGTTCCTCACTGGTCAGGCCACACCTTGAGTACTGTGTCCAGTTCTGGGCCCCTCAATTCAAGAGAGATGTTGAGGTGCTGGAACATGTCCAGAGAAGGGCAACAAAGCTGGTGAGGGGCCTGGAACACAAATCCTATGAGGAGAGGTTGAGGGAGCTGGGCCTGTTTAGCCTGGAGAAGAGGAGGCTCAGGGGTGATCTTATTGCTGTCTACAACTACCTGAAGGGGCGTTGTAGCCAGGTGGGGGTTGGCCTCTTCTCCCAGGTAACCAGCAATAGAACAAGGGGACACAGTCTCAAGTTGTGCCAGGGGAGGTCTAGGCTGGATGTTAGGAGGAAGTTGTTGGCAGAGAGAGTGATTGGCATTGGAATGGGCTGCCCAGGGAGGTGGTGGAATCACCATCCCTGGAGGTGTTCAGGAAAAGCCTGGCTGAGGCACTTAGTGCCATGGTCTGGTTGACTGGATAGGGCTGGGTACTAGGTTGGACTGGATGATCTTGGAGGTCTCTTCCAACCTGGTTGATTCTATGACTTGAAGCTAGAAGCTACATGCCCAGCAGAATGGCACATTGCTGGTTTTGGATTTACCCATCTCCCACATATTCTCAGTTACAGGCCTGGAATTTGGAACTGGCTAAAAAATTCCCACAAGGAAACAATTTCAACTCCCAAATTACATGGGGTATCATTCTGGCAACTGCAGGGCTCTCACATGCTGACAGGCTGCCATTCAAACCACCACCAAATGGGAACTAATTTGCATGCATTTCTTTTCATAATTAATTGTGACTAAATGTAGACTTATGGTACATTTTGTGTAGAAATTTTTACATTAACTTCTGAAAACTGGGATCCATAATGAAAAATCTGATAGACAGTTGATTGTGCTCGTGATCAGTGCAGCTGCTCAAAATGTCTAGCCTATTACTTCTTTTTTTTCCCCCCCATAGTATTCTTTTCATCTGGTGTTAAGTACTGCTTTTAAAGATGATATAATGAAGCAGTAAAAAAGGCTCCTAAATAGATATGATAGGTTCTTCATTCTATGTCAAAGTGCAAAAAAGTTGGGTTCTTTTATTCCTTTGTTTCTTATTCTTCATAAATCCATAGAAAACAGTCTTCCACTAGTAGAATTTGGAATCATAGAATCAGACAGGGTTGGAAGGGACCACAAGGATCAGTCCGTTCCAACCCCCCTGCCATGCCCAGGGACACCCTACCCTAGAGCAGGCTGCACACAGCCTCATCTAGCCTGGCCTTAAACACCTCCAGGGATGGGGACTCAATCACCTCCCTGGACAACCCATTCCAGCCTCTCACCACTCTCATGCTCAACAACTTCCTCCTCACATCCAGTCTGAACCTACCCAGCTCCAGCTTTGCTCCATTCCCCCCAGTCCTGTCACTCCCTGATATCCTAAAAAGTCCCTCCCCAGCTTTTTTGTAGCCCCCTTCAGATACTGGAAGGCCACAAGAAGGTCACTTGGGAGCCTCCTCTTCTCCAGATTGCACAGCCCCAACTCTCTCAGTCTGTCCTCACAGCAGAGGGCTGTGCTCAAGGCCTCTCCCCAGCCTCGTTGCCCTTCTCTGGACACGCTCAAGCATCTCAATGTCCCTCCTAAACTGGGGGGCCCAGAACTGAACACAGGACTCAAGGTGTGGTCTAACCAGTGCAGAGTACAGGGGCAGAATGACCTCCCTGCTCCTGCTGACCACACCATTCCTGATGCAGGCCAGGATGCCACTGGCTCTCTTGGCCACCTGGGCACACTGCTGGCTCATGTTCAGGCGGGTATCAATCAGCACCCCCAGATCCCTCTCTGTCTGGCTGCTCTCCAGCCACTCCAACCCCAGCCTGTATCTCTGCATGGGGTTGTTGTGGCCAAAGTGCAGCACCCAGCACTTGGAGCTATTGAAGCCATCCCCTTGGACTCTGCCCATCTGAACAAGCTTTTACCAAAAGACTTCTACTTCAAATGTGCCTTTCCCCCACCAATCTTTCTAATGAAAATGATTGTTGTGCCATCAAATTCCTTACTTGCCTTTCTGCTCACTACCATTTCAGAAACGCTCTCCTCCTTGCCCTGCTTTGCAGAGCCCAGACTGTAAATCAGATGAGCTAGAAATAAAGCAGTTGGCCAAGAGGAAAAAACAAACAAACAGAACCCCCCCACAGCTCCCCCCACGCAACAGGCTTTTCCAGAACCACCCAGCCTTCTGCCTGCGCTTCGTGTGTCATGCTGAATCACAGAAGAGCAGTGACTCGTGGAGAAAACAACATATCCCACTGCTAAGCTAGAGAGATGCTATTCCCCATGGAGCATGTGACTCTGGTATGCTCTGCTTTGGCATCCTCTTGTCAGTAAAATGCCTCATGCACGGCTTGCTAGTTCTGAGCTCTTCTTTTGCATGATCACTGATTATGTCCATGCAAGTTTTGGAAGAGAATCTAGTTGACTGGATAGGGCTGGTGGATAGGTTGGACTGGATGATCTTGGAGGTCTCTTCCAACCTGGTTGATTCTATGATTCTATGAATACTTTGCTAACAGGAATCAAAATGGCAGATGGTGTCAAACTGCTCTTCCATCCATAACTGGAAAAACAGGAGAGAATTCTTTTTCCATACCCTTCTATACCATCAAAGCAGAAGTGTAAACATCTCTGTAAAAAGAGGGTAGCCCAACAATGTCTGTAAGATTACACACAGATATAAAACCAGGTCCTCAGCAAAGCCCTCTGCTCTGGGGTTTTTTCCACTTGTCTCCAAAGGCAAAAGATTTTTGCTGCAGTGCTGTCCTACGCAGCTCCCAGCACCTCTCTCTCCCTCTGAATATTCTTGCCCTTAGCTGTGCTGTCTGCAGAGCTGCACTGAGAAGCAGAGCAGGGAATTGCATGGGATTAGAACAAATAAGCACACATCTTTTGTTTTTTTGCAGAGTCATTCTTACAAAATTGGATATGTTCCCAGGTCTGATGGAGCTCACAAGCAATTCTACCACTACAGCTGGGCGAATAATACAAGGGCAGCAAAAAGCTTCTGGCCTGGGAGAAAGAAAAGTGGGCAAAAGAATCTGTTCAAAATGCTGCCACTGCAAAAAAAAAATCCAACCATTCATACAACTGTCTCTCACACCCTGCAGTGAAACATGCTACAGTCTTCCAAAGCTTTTAGCTTAGCTTCTCTAAGTCCTTACACATCTACCAATTCAGCAGGCACATAAAGTAAACCACTGAAAAGAAATGCTGCTAAGGCCAAAAATAGTATTCTGCTCCTGAAGGGAGGCTGTAGCCAGGTGGGAATTGGTCTCTTCTGCCAGGCAACCAGCAACAGAACAAGGGGACACAGTCTCAAGTTGTGGTAAAGGAGGTCTAGGCTGGATGTTAGAAGTTCTTCTCAGAGAGAGTGATTTCCCACTGGAATGGGCTGCCCAAGGAGGTGGTGGATTCACCATCCTTGGAGGTGTTTAAAAGGAGGCTGGATGAGGCACTTAGTGCCATGGTCTAGATGATTGGACAGGGCTGGGTGCTAGGTTGGACTGGATGATCTTGGAGGTCTCTTCCAACCTGGTTGCTTCTATGATTCTACGATAAAGTTGAACCATTTCACTGCTACTCAGGGCTGGCAAAGGAAGTTCTCAGAGCAATCTGCAGTGCTAGTCACTCTTAACGTTAGTAACCATTTCTGCCTTTGACTGTTTTTAGGTTTTTTTGCTGCTTTTGAAAACATGCAACAAGGTAGCCAACAGCCAAACAGCTTTGTAAAGCTTAGCATTCCTTAAGAGCTCATATTAATCTCACTAAGAAAACCCAAGAGGTTGGAGCAACATGCCTGAGGAGATTTCTGAGGATCTGCTCTACTTCTGAGAGCAGATTGACTTTGGCCAGGTTCATGCCACACTCGCACTCCCCTTAACAGTCAGCAGCAAACCAAGTCTTACACAAGTAAATGATCCCAGACAGTGAGCGTTAAGCTTGCACATTTGCCCACCACCAATAGGCAGCCCCTGATGTACAGTATCACAGTATCATCAGGGTTGGAAGAGACCTCACAGAACATCAAGTCCAACCGTTTAGCACAGAGCTCAAGGCCAGACCATGGCACCAAGTGCCACGTCCAATCCTGCCTTGAACAGCTCCAGGGACGGCGACTCCACCACCTCCCCGGGCAGCCCATTCCAGTGATCCTTGTGGCCTCTTCCAACCCTGACTGATTCTATGACTCTAACTGTCACAAGCAGCTTATCAGCCAAAACTATATAGCCACAGACCTTCTGCTTTCTTATATGTATTTACCTCAAACAAATGGCTGAAGATTTCACAAATGAATTTTGCCTGAATGGCAATGTGTGCTAGTTTGAGCCTAGCTGGGGTGTTTTGGTGAGAGGAATTAGATTATAGGCTGTGAAAAGGAAACAATGGTGATGTCTACTGCACTCATAGGCTTGCTGAGATGTATAAAAACAAGAACACATAGATAACAGAGTTGCTCTCTGGCTTTGCCTGCTTCCCTTCTCTCCCTAACCTGCTGTCTGTATAACTAATCCTTCTGCTTCCTAACCCCCCCTGGCCAATTCTCCAAACTCACCTTGAATGTAAAGCAAAGTCTGGGATAAGGTAGAGGGGTGGAAGGGAGGTGGAAGGGTGGTTGGGAGCCCCTCCTGGGGACTCAGGTTTCTGGGAGGGCTGTGGTGTTTCTGTATTACCTTTTAACTTGTATATTTCTGTATACAGCTGTAAATATTGTAAATACCTGCTTGTATATTGTGCTGAGCTGTAAACATAAAGTTCCATTCTAATTTCCAGCTCAACTGAACCTAGTCTGGATGATTTCCTTAAGTGGGTAACACCCAGACCATCACACAATGATTCCATAGACTACTGAGCTGGAAAGCCTTGTTAAGATGTTTTGTGCATAGAGTTACAAAGCCACATTGCTATTATTTTCCTCATAGCATTTTATTACAGGGAAAAAAAACCTTTAAATTGGCAAAAAAGTTGCTTGCAACTTGCCATTACAGTGAAAATGCCTGATAATGTGAAAATTGTTTCTTACAGTTATTTCTTGCCACTAATGAAGAGATTTTAATCAACTAGAAATCATTTCCCTGGCTAAA
The DNA here is from genome assembly GCF_015220805.1 of Pogoniulus pusillus. Lineage (NCBI taxonomy): Eukaryota > Metazoa > Chordata > Aves > Piciformes > Lybiidae > Pogoniulus > Pogoniulus pusillus. Next base: position 5,914,062 of record NC_087272.1, read on the forward strand.
CGTGCAAGCCTGAAATCCTCCTGACCTTGCTTTAAAATGCTCTCTCCTTTCTTTTATCTGTCCCTTCTGGAAATGACTGAAGAAACTAAGATGTTTTATTCAGAGCAAACCAAGTCCAAGCCATCAACAGACATCCCTGAAGGAAAAACTGAGTAAGTCAGTCCTTCCTTTACAAGCTGAGATGGCTGTTAGGGAAATTGACTCCTTTTCATAGGAAGCAACTAGAAAAGGCAAATCAAATTACGTGTTCTACACCAACTGATTCTTCCCTCTTCCCTCCTTCCACATATGGGAATGACATATTTCAGCTCAGTTTTGTATGAAATGATGGTCTGCCATCTAGGTGTAGATGGTAGATAAGATAAATGGAAGGAATGAGGGTGTAGGTCTGATGTAATTAACCAAGGTAATTAACATGCATGGGTAGTAAAGCTGTGATCTGAAGACTATCTGTAGATTGCCATGTGAATAGAGCTGGATGTGTATGCAAGAAAAATAAGCTGTGCAAATAAATGTCTTCATAGGGGGAAAAGCCTTTTGAAGTCCATGCCTGACGCTGCCCAACCAAATGCTACATCCACGGATTATCATTATCATAGAATCATAGAATCAACCAGGTTGCAAGAGACCTCCAAGATCATCCAGTCCAACCTAGCACCCAGCCCTAGCCAGTCAACCAGACCATGGCACTAAGTGCTTCATCCAGGCTTTTCTTCAACACCTCCAGGGATGGTGACTCCACCACCTCCCTGGGCAGCCCATTCCAATGCCAATCACTCTCTCTGACAACAACTTCCTCCTAACATCCAGCCTAGACTTCTCCTGGCACAACTTGAGACTGTGTCCCCTTGTTCTGTTGCTGGGAGAAGAGGCCAACCCTGACCTGGCTACAATGTCCTTTCAGGTAGTTGTAGACAGCAATGAGATCATCTCCAGACCTCTTCTTCTCCAGGCTGCAAAACCCCAACTCCCTCAGCCTCTCCTCACAGGGCTGTGCTCCAGGCCTCTCACCAGCTTTGTCACCCTTCTCCTGCCATGTCCCAGTATCTCAACATCTCTCTTGAATTGAGGGGCCCAGAACTGGACACAGCACTCAAGGTGTGCCCTGAGTACAGGGGCAGAATATCCTCCCTTGTCCTGCTGGCCACACTGTTCCTGATCTAGGCCAGGATGCCATTGGCTCTCCTGGGCACATTGCTAACCCACTTTGCTTCCTACCTCCCCTGGCTGAACCTCCATTCTTCCTTGGGAGTGGGGTAAGGTTGAGAGGGGTAGGGGGAAGGTGAAGGGGTGGTTGAGAGCCCCTCCTGGAGACTCAGGTTTCTGGGAAGGGAGTTGTGTTTCTGTATTACCTTTTTACCTTGTATATTTCTGTCTATAACTGCATATACTGTAAATACCTTCTTGTATATTGTGCTAGCTGTAAATAGAAGCTTCATTCATATTCCCAGAGCTGGCTGAGTCTAGTCTGGGTGATTTCTAAAGTGTAGGGGGGGCAGGGAACACCCAAACCATCACACCCAGAGTTATAATTCACTAACAAATACCAATAGGAAGAAACAATTTCAAAGGTAAAGCACACAACTTGATGTCTCAGCCCCTCACGTTTCTGCACGAACATTACAGCTGCACATCTGCATTTCAGCTCTTAGTAGCTCACATTTAACCAGTTCTGAATTTCTAGGGAAAAACATTAACAAGCTTGATCAAACTGAAAGCAAACACACAAATAAAACAGTACCTATGTGTGGGAAAGGGCAATTTTTCACTTATTCTGCAGAGCAATAGGTTGTGAGTTTTTCTATGCTGGCATCTTTCGCTCAAAAGTAAGTTCTGGTTTTCAAACTAGAAAGGTGGTTTTCTGTCCCCCCTTTGAAGAGAGTTGCATGGCCATTCCCTAACTTGCAGAAGTAAGCAAAACACACATGCTTTGGTGAAGAAAATGAAGTTCTCTTAGGATTTCCCAGTCGTGGTTAGCAGCAAGGTATAAATCAAGCAACAGGATTTACCATAAAACAAGGCAGGCATGCAGAAAAAAGGGTCCAATTACCTAGGCAGTGCCACGAACCTCAAGTGAGCATTTACACCACAAACCAGAACAAAAAACCATCCAACATAGTAAAATTCACCTGTAGAAGTACGAGCACCCCCTGACTGTGTTGTGAGTAAAGTGTTCCTGAGTCTTCTCATTTCCAAAGTCCTCCAGTGGGTCTGACCACAGGATGTCACACATAGGTCCGTACGCAGGAGGTTCCTTGAATCGATCTAACTAAGGAAAAGAGGAGACAAAGAAATACTAACTTCTTTTGACTATGGATCACAGAAACACTGAAGCAAAGCCAGGAGTTTTCAGGCCATGGGCTGGCAAGCAAAGACCCAAAGCAATCTAATTTTCAGCTTTGGGTTGCTCCCAGCTTTACAGCAATGGATTTTTTAGTAACAATTAGTCTCTCCTTGCTAACACTGACAAAAGGGGAGAAGGAAGAGTTGTAACTGAAAATGAAGAGACACAGTTCTGGGTTCTTCCCATCCTGTTTGGACTTTTGGGTGCTTCCCATCCTGTTTGGACTTTTGGGTGCTTGCCATCCTGTTTGGACTTTTGGGTGCTTGCCATCCTGTTTGGACTTTTGGGTGCTTGCCATCCTGTTTGGACTTTTGGGTGCTTGCCATCCTGTTTGGACTTTTGGGTGCTTTTCCGTTGTTCTACTGCTTTTTGCAAGCATCTCAGTAGACCAGAGGGAAGACATCAGTTCTGCATTTCATGATTTTTCAAACATTGTGACACCTGATTTCTGAGGAAGCTCAAGAATAAAATATTCAACAGCTATTTTCAAGTCAGTTCCCATTTTGCTTTCAATACATTTTCACAGAACCCCTGCATTTAAAGACCAAGACAACATCTCTGCATTACAGAGTCTTGCCATGGCGTTCTTGTAGCTCTCATAATCTTAACTCTAATTAAGCAGTGAAAATCTCTTCTTTCTGCCTGACTACTGCTATTAAGAAATTCAAATACTGTAAATAAGATCAAGGATAACAAAACAGTGGAATGGTTAAAAAAAATCAGCATTTCTTTACAAGAACTACGGAATCTAAAACCCTTTTTGTTAAGATGTGTGCATGAAATGGGCACACAGTCCAAAATACACTCTACTCCTTCTCTGCAGACTTTCAAGGCCTGTCTGGATGTGTTCCTCTGTGATCTGTGTTAGATAGTATTGTCCTGCTCTGGCAGGGGGGTTGGACTGATGATCTCCTTGGGTCCCTTCCAACAGCTAACATTCCAAGCAAGTGTTTTTATGGACTCCTTTGAGGTAAATCTACATTCTGTCTAGAGCTGGAAGCTCAAACCTGGACAACCATTCACAGAGTAGACCTAAGTACTATTTAGACTTACTTTTCTGATGTCATCTAAGGTGTTGATCTCTGGAGACAAGCCACCATGCACACACAGGAATTGTTGGTTCATCAGAGCAGCCAAGGGAAGGCAGTCGAAGGCATCCATGCAGGCATCATATACGCGTTCTGAGTATTTGATTTTACCTTTTAAAGATTAAGATGGTATCAGAAAGTGCCACCAATATTTCAATAGGAAAGAAATTAATTAGATGCTGCTTAATCTCTCTCTCTTGTACTGTATCAAAGCTTGCCTCATAGAATAAAAATAATTAGAGTATTATTATTATTTGCCATCAGAAGACTGTGAGATCATAGAATCAACCAGGTTGCAAGAGACCTCCAAGATCAGCTAGTCCAACCTAGCACCCAGCTCTGGCCAAGCAACCAGACCATGGCACTAAGTGCCTCATCCAGGCTTGGCTTCAACACCTCCAGGGACAGAGACTACTCCACCACCTCCCTGGGCAGCCCATTCCAATGCCAATCACTCTCTCTGCCAACAACTTCCTCCTAACATCCAGCCTAGACCTCCCCCTGGCACAACTTGAGACTGTGTCCCCTTGTTCTGTTGCTGCTTGCCTGGCAGAAGAGAAAAGTTCTGCCAAATGTATGCTGTTTTTCTAAGACACCTGTAAATAAACAATTTAATGCAGGACTACAACCCACCATGAAATCTATGCTGCAAGCCTTAACAGGTCTGCTGAATGGTTATCACCTACTACATTATCACTCGATATGCTCTATGAAGTAATCAGAACTTCAGTCCAGTCTCTTATCATTAATTATCTAAAGAAATGCCATCATGAAATGAACGAGGTGTTATGATGAAGCTGAAATGTTAATTTACCAATAGGCATATTCAAGTCAGTAAACCATGAAGCCTTTGAGCCAATTAACAGTTCCTTTATCCCTGGTGCTAAAAAAGGGTAACAGAGACTTATGGCTACAGCTTCAGTTTACAGTGTTAAATGGGGGAAAAAAGCTGCTTTGTGCAGGTGAAGGTCTACATCTAACGAGCCTTTGTGTGTCACTGCATCCTTTCTTGCAGCCCAGAAAGGCACAAAAAGGAGATCTTATTAAAAAGCACATTAAAAACAAGTTGAAATCTACTTAGAAGGTAATTAAAAGAAAAAGCCCACAGCAAACATAAAAACCCCTTGTATTTTTCTCCTGCTGCAGGTGAGACCTGGTGAGATGCCACCTCCTCTACCAGGGATCAGAGACCTGATACAGAGGTGCCAGATCTGCCAGGTTTTGACTGCCAGGTTTCTGTGTGAAGGTGCAAAACCAGCAAGCACAGGTTTACCAAGAGCATCCAGGCCCAGATGAACCCACAGCACACCCAGGCTGCTTCCCAGGCCAGCAGAAGTGTCTCGATACCTGCAGGATCAAGTGACAGCACCCCTGGATTTGTGCAGGTGGTCACTTACTGCTTGCTGGAGGGGCCCAACCACTTCCTTTCTGAGACACTCTCTCCAGCCCTACAAGGTGAGTGCCCTCTCAGGGATCACTGACTGCAGTTTAAAATTACTGAGAGACAGCATTAAAAGTACATTTAAAATTACCTATGGCAAACCAGGATCTAGCAGAAAATACCACATCAACTTGTTGAAAGGGGAGTTGAGGGACAAAAAGTTTAAGACAGACTTACATTCTTGCTTAAATGTGAAATACTCTGTTAAATGTCTACATTCATGATTCCCACGAAGTAAAAACAGTGTTTTGGGGTAGAGGATTTTCAAGGCCCACAAGTACAGCACACACTGCAAATGAGAGAACAAGAAAGAACAATGTAATTCACAACTAATGATGCAATTCAACCATTTGTGTTTTCCCTTCAACAAAGAAACAAAACAGAAGAAAAAGCATTTTGTGGGACACGTTTATTTTCCACGTGTTAACTTCACTTTCATGCATTACATGAATCACAGAATTAGAATCATAGAACCAACCAGGTTGGAAGAGACTTCCAAGATCATCCAATCCAACCTAGCATCAGCCCTATCCAGTCAACATAGAATCATAGAAACATCCAGGTTGGAAGAGACTTCCAAGATCATCCAGTCCAACCTAGCACCCAGCCCTATCCAGTCAACTAGACCATGGCACTAAGTGCCTCATCCAGGCTTTCCTTGAACACCTCCCTGGGCAGCCCATGGAGTAATACAACTATATGGTATGCTGCAGCAGGGTTTATTCCTCAGGAGTATTCCTTATGTACTTGCTCAGGAAAAAACAAACCACTAAGTCTGGTTCTGGCATTTCCCCACCAGCAGCACCATGCCAAGACATAAAGACTTTTGCACAGGACAGTCTACTGTACACTAAACTCAATTCTCCCACAGTACAGAAACAAACACTGAGAAGAAGAACTGAAAATCCCCAGAAGCATAAAGCAATTCCTTGTTCACTTTCAAGACTAAAGCCTTCTCTTCATGCAACAAACGACTTTGAGATGGGCTCGTAAAAAGGGCTGGATGGGCTCTGGTGGCTCTCCAAAGCAAAGGCTACAAGGTTCAACAAAAGGTCACAAAAGACAGTATTGTAGAATCATAGAATCAACCAGGTTGGAAGAGACCTCCATGATCATCCAGGCCAGCCTAGCACCCAGCCCTAGCCAGACAACCAGACCATGGCACTAAGTGCCTCATCCAGGCTTTGCTTCAACACCTCCAGGGGGGGCAACTCCACCACCTCCCTGGGCAGCCCATTCCAATTGCAATCAGTTTCTCTGTGAAGATCTTCCTCCTACCATCCAGCCTAGACCTCCCCCGGCACAACTTGAGACAAACATTTCTTCACACTTCAGCCTGAATTGCCTGAAAATAATATCAGTACATCCTGACCAGTCTTACACTTGGGCTAAGTGGTACTGTCCTGCACTGCCTTCAGTGACTCCAGCTATTGAGAAGTAATTGCTCTACAAAGAAGTGTGCACTCTGCCTTGAAGCTTAGGCAGAAACCTGCCACAGAAATAATATCCCTGGGAGATCTGCTTTTCCTGCCTTTAGGAAAAGCTGCCCTAGAACAACTCAACCTACACTTCAGGAAATACCTTGGCTTCCAGTATTGGAGTTTTCAGATGTACACTTGTTTATTTTTCACTTACCTTTTTTCTGTACAAACAACCAATGGAAAAAAATAAACAAACCCAAACCCACAATCCACAAAGCTCTGGCATTAAATGAAGCTACTACAAAGCTTACATGTAGCCTTTTAACTTCCAGAAGATTTTTATCTGAGATGGCATTTCTTCTAGACATGTTTTTAAAGAGTAAAAAAAGTGGCAAGTCTAATTTCACACAGAATCACAGAAACTTTCAGGTTGGAAAAGACCCTCAGGATCACCAAGTCCACCGATAAACCTACCCTACAAGCTTCACCCTGAACCATATCTCCAAGCACCACATCCAAACGACTTTGTAACATATCCAGGGTGGATGACTCCACCACCTCCCTGGGCAGCTAATTCCAATGCCTGTCCACTCTTGCTGGGAAAAAAAAATCCTAATCCCTAGTGTAAATCTACCCTTTCTGCTCAGACCTCCCCAAACCATTCAACTAAAACAGCCTTTCTGTAACCAAAACTAACATAGTGGAGATGCCAAAGCATTCCAAGACTCTTGGCAAATGAGTAAACTTGGAACCTTCATGGAGCATCTATCTTTTGTGCAGGAGAACATTGCTTAAATACCTGGCTGACAAAACTCACAGCTCCAAGGACACTGATGGAACTAAGACTCATTTAAGCCACAAGATGAGGCCAGAGAATCAGTCAGGGTTGGGAGGGACCACAAGGATCATCTAGTTCCAACCCCCCTGCCATGTGCAGGGACATCTTGCCCTAGATCAGGCTGCCCAGAGCCTCATCCAGCCTGGCCTTAAACACCTCCAGGCATGGGGCCCCAACCACTTTCCTGGGCAACCCATTCCACTCATGGTGAAGAACTTCCTCCTCACGTCCAGCCTGAACCTACCTATCTCCAGCTTCACTCCATTCCCCCTAGTCCTGTCACCACCTGATATCCTGAATCTGCAGCAGTGGCGTACGGACCACAAGAGCCTCTCAAAAAGGTACGAGCTAAAAACCCATCTGAACAACTTCTCCTCCAACTCCTCCTGTCTTAAATATCCATGAACTGCAGAACTATTGCACAAGAAATAGAAGGTTCCAACCTTGTCCCACCCCCAGCTTTCATCTGCAGCTATCTCCTTATGCTCCTCCTTCTTCTAGTGAACAACACTGATTTTGTTTGCGCTGAGCCTCACACTGCCCATGGATAATGACATAGTAGCAGCAGGATTATATCACTGCTCTTTGCAGTAATTGATTACCTGTAGATTTATTTACATGTAAATATCTGGATGCTCTGCCTGCACTCTCATCTTTCCTCCTCAGAGGGTTGAGAGCCAAGCAAGGAGAGCACAAAATATGGGCAATGTTCTGTATCACCTGCAGCATTAATTCTCCCTCACAGAAGCCCTCCCAGCTCACACCATCTCTTCTGCCTCCCAGGCACTATTGTCACTGCAGAAAATGAGAAGAGATAGCAGAACCCCATGCAGAACAATACTGACATACTTCAGCATGAAATTATGGTGTTGGGTCACAGGAATTAGCTGCTGTGGACCAAATCAAGCAGGAAGGGTATGTCTGGGGAAGGTTTTCTGAGAATCCACGCAGAAAGAAGACTTGGATTTGAGAATTTCATTTCAGTGGGGAAGGAAGCCTGCACTTCCCACATCATCAGTGCAATTCTCTGTCTCTTTGATGATGTTTTCTTTAATAATGCAAGAATTGCCAGAACCTTCCACTTACTGGCTGATGCAAACATTTGATGTGAGTGTTGCAAGATAAGCAGTTTAAAGTGACAGGTCCAGCCATGCAAGAAAAGCTCCAGCATTTAAAGTTGTATCTAAATTACCTTAGAGCTGCTAATTCTGCCAAAGCACCTTATAATTTAGGAAGCATAATGATTAGTGCCTAGATGAAATGCTTCATAAAAGAGAGTGGTATACACTTCCCTTATAACTAAGTTTTCCTTCTCATGCAGCCATGGCAAGCTGAAATCAGCACTAGGTATTTAAAATATCATCCAGATTTGGGAAGCAGAGAAAATAAGAAAAGCTGAAAGTTTTATCTCTTTGGCATTTGGTACTTGCTTATGGGTAGATCTCTTCACATTTGCTTATCGTAGCTTTCTTTTTTTCTTTGCTTGCTTTGAAACACTCACGAGAATCAGATTGAGAAGATAAGGTAGAATCAAAGAAGGCCATAGAGTTCTGTGTTCTCCTGCCACTACTCAAATAATGCAGCCACACCATTCAAATTCTGTGCTGTTTTCAGTCATACCACTTAGAAATCACAGAACCAATCACAGAATTTCTTTTAGATTGGAAAAGACCTCCAAGGTCATTGAGTCCAATCATTAGTTTCACACTGACAAGTGCTTGACTAAACCAAATCCCTCAGCACAACATCTCATCACTAGGAATTGCTATGCTTGGAAAGGACCACCAGGATCATCCCATCCAACCTTCATCCCAGCATCCTTCATCACTAGACTGTAGCCTCAAGCACCACATCCACTCTCCTTTTAAACACCTCCAGGGATGGTGACTCCACCACCTCCCTGGGCAGCCTGCTCCAGTGCCTGACCACGCACTCAGTAAAGAACTTCCTCCTAACATCCAACCTAACCCTTACCTGACACAACTTGAGGCCATCTCCTCTTGTCCTATCATTAGTAATTTGGGAGAGGAGACCAGCTCCAGCCCCACTAAAACCTCCTTTCAGGTAGCTGTAGAAGGCTTTAATTTTCCTCCCTTTTCTGTTCAGTTGTCCATTGATGGAACATTGTTAACAATTAACAAGAACTAATTGTTAGTTGTTTTTTTTTCCCATCCAAACTAAACAGCAAATTCAAGGGTGACAATTTTTCAGAGCCTTTCAACTGACAGAGCTATTTACATACAAAAATCTCATGTCTAAACAGCATATCATGAGCAAACATTCTGGGTTTATATTATTTTAAACTCTGCTCTGCACACCATAATTCTTCCTGAACTCAAAGTATTTGTGATAATTTACCCCTGCTGAAAATCTGAGCTTGCAATCTTCAGTTATTTGGTAACACTGCTTCCTAACAGGAAAATGTTAAAATCTCTTCTGTTTTTTCCCCCCCTCCAACTCTTTCATCAAGAATGTACAGCAGTGACCTTGCAATCTGGACACCTCTAAAGTATTTTCAGCCTGTCTCATTTCATACTATCATTGCTTCCCCCCTCCCCCCCAGTGTCACATCTCTGTTCTGCTTTGAGTCAGAAGAGAACTAATTCTGTTCATTGCTTTTACTTTTCAGCTCAGTCTCTTCTCAGTAACTGCTTTCTGAAGTTAATGGCACATTTGTGCAGATAGTGTCTGCTTCTAGCAGTGATAATGCTCAATGTTCAGAGTTAGTGCCAAGCATTGGGGTACACACCAAGGCTGCTGCTAAACCATGTTCTGTGTCAGGGTTGCAGAAAGTAAAAGGCCATGTGTGTAGGAGGCAGGTAGGACAGCTGACCCTAAACTGACCAACAAAGTATTTCATTCCATATACACCACATTCAGTGCAAAGCTGAGGGATCATGAGGGTCAAGCTCCTTCTCTTCTCCAGTGGCTGGTGTCCAAGGAGCACTCTGCCCATTCTGCTTTCAATCCCAGATCCTATGTTCCTGAATACACTTCCAGATCCAGCACTCAAATGTGGTTCCTGTGCACCACTGAGCCCAGGCTAGGACTTTTTTAGTGCCTGCCCACAGGATCAGTGCTGTTGGTGAAGTAATTGCCATTGGGGGATTTGGTTTCATCTTGGGATTGTACATATTTGTATAGATTTTATTATTAATTGCATTAAATTTGGTTTTCTTTTCCAATCCAGAAGCCTACCTCTCTTATTCTCTTTCTCTTCCCATCTGCATGGAGAGGGGGTTAACAGAAAGCACCTGTCACTTGTTTAGGGGCTAGTCCAGCCTTAAATCTTGCAATTTCTTAAATGTCAGCCATCAGACTGCACCCTTGCTTACTTGCTTCATGTCTTTCAGCTGCTGAAACAGCAGGTATGCTAAGTTTATAACTGCCCAGCTCCTAGAGTGAAGCTTTTTTCCTGCTGAGGCTCTGGCAAGCCTGAGCATCAGGGAAGTGAAAAAAGGTCTGTGCAATTAAGCCCAGCGTAAGCCAAAGGCATATCTTTTCAAAACAGACCTGGGATGGAACTCCACTGTTGCATGCTCAATTTGTGCCTCTGCACAATTTCACATCTCAGCACCTCCTGAACAGGAAAACCAAAAGTCCCAGACAACTTGCATGCATCTCAACTTACATGCTCACAGCAAGGAACCTTCAAAAATCATCACCACAGCCACAAGACTGCAACCACAGCAACACCTGTCACAGCACATTCACCCTGGGTGCTCCTGCACTGACCAAGCAGGGAGGAGGAAAAGCAGCCTGCTCTGTTAGCTTTGTGGGTTTGTGTGAGTAACAAGAGATGAACTCTTAGAGAATCAATCAGGTTGGAGGAGACTTCCAAGATCAGCCAGGCCAACCTAGCGCTCAGCCTTAGCCAATCAACCAGACCATGGCACTAAGTGCCTCAGCCAGGCTTTGCTTCAACACCTCCAGGGATGGTGACTCCACCACCTCCCTGGGCAGCCCATTCCAATGCCAATCACTCTCTCTGCCAACAACTTCCTCCTAACATCCAGCCTAGACCTCCCCAGCACAACTTGAGACTGTGTCCCCTTGTTCTATTGCTGGTTACCTGGCAGAAGATACCAACCCCCACCTGGCTACAGCCTCCCTTCAGGTAGTTGTAGACAGCAATGAGGTCCCCCCTGAGCCTCCTCCTCTCCAGGCTAAACAACCCCAGCTCCCTCAGCCTCTCCTCATAGGGTTTCTGTTCCAGGTCTCTCAGCAACTTTGTCACCCTTCTCTGGACATGTTCCAACATCTCTCTTGAATTGATGATTTAAACTGACATTTAAGCTTGTATGTTTTCAACACAGGATTCAGCAAGGAAATCATTCCAACACTTCATTTACATAACATTATTAATTCATTATAGTTGGCATTTAGTCTAATTGCAATTTTTTCAAGGACTATAATGAAAAGCAGGCTATATGTACCTCTACTTGTACACAACTCCCCACACTGTATGGCCTGCATGTCTGCCTTTCACAAGAGGGTTTTCAGACTAAGGTAGAAATGAGTCATTCTTCCTTGCAGCCCATTCCTGCAGAGCCCTCTAACTATCCTGTGGATTTAAAAATAGCCCTCTGCTTGGATTGTTGGGGTTTCTTTCCTGCAGGACCATAAAACTTGTCAGAAAGTGAGAACAGAGGGGTTTCTACTCCAGAATCAAACTCCTGGAGTGGTGCACAAGCACAGCAGATAAACTGTACCAGTTATGGAGCTGAGGAAACAACTGTACCATATCAGGGATGGGCACTTGCAGGAATTTATTGTTCCAAGGGAAGAAATGCTCAGGCTCTGGCAGGAGGGTTGGACTGGATGACCCTCCAAAGGCCCTTTCACAGGCTCACAGGATATTATGGGTTGGAAGATACCCAAAGACATCATCAAGTCCAGCCACTGTGCCAGAGCAGGACAATGCTATCTAACACAGATCACAGAGGAGCACATCCAGACAGGCCTTGAAAGTCTCCAGAGAAGGAGACCCCACAACCTCTCTGGGGAGCCTGTTCCAGTGCTCTGTGACCCTTACAGTAAAGAAGTTCCCCCTTGTGCTGAGGTGGAACCTCTTTTCCTCAACTTACACCCATTGCTCCTTGTCACATCCTGTGATTCTGTGGAAAAAACCAAACCAAACCAAAAAGACCACAACAAACAAACAGCAACAACAAAGAACCCCAAACCAAATCACACCTAAAAAACAAACAGAAAAGCAAAAGAGTGCAGCAATGGGATGAAGATTTGGTCTGTGCCAAGAAATCTTATCCTATCTATAATTTTGACATCTTTCACAGTATCACAGTATCACCAAGGTTGGAAGAGACCTCATAGATCATCAAGTCCAACCCTTTACCACAGCTCAAGGCTAGACCATGGCACCAAGAGCCACGTCCAGTGGCACTCGGTGCCACTTTTGTTCTACCTGTTGTAATTCCACCATCAGACTCTCACCTTACAATACCTTGCTTAGGTAGCTCAAAGACCCAAAACACTCCCCCTTCAAACAGTGGAGTTAAGGGTGGCAAAAACAGACCAGAGATGTGAAGGACTGAGCCTCTAGATCCCAAGTTCTGTGGGGTGAGGACTGTCTTTGCTGCTTTGTGCCTTGCACAAACACTTTTCTCTTCTCCCCTCTGCATTATCAATGCTTTCCACCTACCTTGTGCAGTTTTTTCCCCTCTGTTCTTAATGATAATAGCTGACATTATATAGTACCTTTCATCCAGAAGAATCCCAAATGCTTTGCAGCCCACAGACAAGGATTATCTCGCCCACTGCCAGAACTCAGCTAGGTCTAGGCTCAATGGTGTCACTTTTACGCTAGATCTCACAATGCAACCAAAGGGGTTCCTTTAAAACTTATATTGCTTCTGAGTAGTACTTGGGACCAGAGACTTGTTTCTTCTGGAAAGACCCCAGAACTGCAATAGCTGCATGTCTACATAGCAGAAAGGGGAGCAAACAGATTAATGGAGTGAAGATCAGTCATGGTGTGTGCAGAAACATGCATTGAGAATCATAGAATCACAGAATCAACCAGGTTGGAAGAGACAACCAAGATCATCCACTCTAACCTAGGATCCAGCCCTATCCAGCAACCAGACCATGGCACTAAGTGCCTCATCTAGGCTTTTCTTGAACACCTCCAGGGATGGAGACTCCACCACCTCCCTGAGCATCAGACTAGGACTGTTTACCTCCACAACTTCATCAGCACAAAGTACTGGCAAGAGCTGGCAGCTGCTAGACATGCTCAGCACCCCTTTTCCACTAAAAGCACCTCCCCCACCCCAACATGCCAAGTCGCATTCTTCACTGTTTTCCTTCCCTTGCCACTTCTCATTGTGCTGAGTTCATGCCCGAATGCACAGCTCTACATCCAAATGCACTTACAAACAAACCAGAAACCTGCCTTTCCTTTCAAAGGCCTTTTTAATCAAGGTGACAGGTGGGGGCAATCAGATACATGACCAAAAAAGGAGCAATCTGAGAACCCTTTGCACAAAAAGAAATAATGTAAGCAACAGCTCAGATATTTCCTTGGCACTGGAAGACACCACTGCTGCCTCCAGTGACAGAGTAGAGTTCTAGGACAGAAAGACTAAACTCAGAACAAAATGTGTTAAATATGTATGTGCAGGATGCCATGTGAGTAATTTTTAAAGAGGTTTAATCCCCACCCATAAGTTATTATGCTTTGCGTTATATGGCTTGCTATTGTCTTGAATAGATAATAGCCCTGGAGCAAAATGTAGTGAATAGTTAGGTGAGCACTTGGAAGCTGAAGCAAAGCCACCTGTACCTCTCAGTGCATTAAAACTGCATCAGAAAATGAAGACAAAACTCTCTTCTTCCAAGTACAACTTGGCTCAGTTAAAGCCTGCAGAAGATATCAACTAGGTTATAGCAACCGAAAAATGGTAGTTTAAGACCCAGCTTAATTCTGTGAAGCCATCCCCTTCAACACTCCCAGTCTTCCTCAAATCATAGAATGGTTGGGGTTGGAACAGAGCTCTAGAGATCATCTAGTCCAATCCACCTGCTAAATCAGCGTCAGCCTAAGAAGCATGCCCAGGATTACAATGTCCAGGTGGGTGTGGAATCCCTCTAGGGAAGGAGACTCTCTGGGTTTGGAATCCCTCTAAAGAAGGAGACTCTCTGGGCAGCTTGGTCCAGGGCTACAGCATCTCACAGTAAAAGAAGTTTTCCTCATGTTCAGGTGGGATCCTCTGTATTCCAGTTTGTGCCTGTTACCCCTTGTCATGTCACTGGGCAGCACTGAAAAGAGTCTGTCTCCATCCTCTTGACAACCGCTCTTTAGATATTGATAAGCAGTGAGAAGAACCTCTCTCACTTCTCTCTTCTCCAGGCTAAACAGGCAAAGATGTCTCAGCCTTTTCTCATCAGAGTTGTTTCAGTAGAATCATAGAATCAACCAGGTTGGAAGAGACCTCCAGGACCATCCAGTCCAACCTAGCACCCAGACCTATCCAATCAACCAGACCATGGCACCAAGTGCCTCATCTAGGCTTTGCTTGAAGACCCCCAGGGACAGTGCCTCCACCACCTCCCTGGGCAGCCCATTCCAATGGGAAATCACTCTCTCTGCCAACAACTTCCTCCTAATATCCAGCCTAGACCTACACTGGCACAACTTCCTCATCACCTTTGTAGCCTCTGCTGGATCCTCTCCTATAGTGCCTCATCACTCTTGAACCCAGAACTGGACTCCAGATGTGGCCTCACTAGGCCCTCCCTTGACCTGCTGGCCACTCTTCCTAACACAGCCCAGAACACCATGATCCAGCATGGCATCCATGCAGTGAAGACTTAGCTCACAGCTCACCATGGACCAGAGAAAGCAGGAAGCTGGCATGGGCGGCTCCAAAAAATCATGCTCAAAATGTTGGCTTCAGTATGAGACCAAATCCTAACTAGATATTGATTTCTGGCAGGTAGGAGAAAGAACCTTCTAATCCTGAAGCTTTTAGAACATTCGTGCTCGGAACAGCACATTTCTGTTTGTAAGCTGTGCCACCTCCCAGAGAGTTTGTTAACATTCAGTTTTAAAGTGAAAGAAGTAGTTTTACAGAAATTTATGTTGAAGAAACTTCCCTTCATACTATAAACATAAAACTGGCAAGATGATGTAGCTTACAAACACCTTATAAACAACTCAGCTGTTTGGGATGGTGTATTTTTACATCGACATGGGAACAGTGTACCAAGATGTGGTATGTGGAATGAAACAGCAGTGTGTGTGTTCTGCCAAATTATCTAGTCACTCAACTTTGCAGAGAAAGGAGTCAAGCTGGAGCTGAAAAGCTACTACAAGGATTTCTGGCTGAACAATCAACCATGATCTGCGTGAGCAAATCCAGATTAGGTTTTATTTCATAACTGTGCACCTCCTCTGTCAATTTGCATAACCCAGCAGTAAGACAGGACAGAAGAGAAAAAGTCCTATTTGTTTTAGGAGCACTGGAACAAAGGATTTGTGCTTGACATTTGTGCTAGTTTGAGGCTGGCTAGAACGTTCTGGTGAGAAGAAAGGGCTGTGAAAAGGAAACAATGGTGATGTCTACTTCACTCATAGGCTTGCTGAGATGTATAAGAACAAGAACACAAACATAGATAAGGGAGTTGCTGTCTGGGCTTTGGGCTGAACTTCTCTCTCTCTAACCTAACCTGCTGTCTGTGTGACTAATCCATCTGCTTCCTAAACCCCCTGGCCAACCCTCCAAACTACCTTAAACATAAGGCAAGATCTGGGGTAAGGTAGAGGACTGGGAGGGAAGTGGAAGGGTGGTTAGGAGCCCCTTCTGGGGAGACAGGTTTCTGGGAGGGCTGTTATGTTTCTGTATTACCTTTTAACTTGTATATTTCTAACTGTATATACTGTAAATATCTGCTTGTATATTGTGCTAGCTGTAAATATAAAGCTCCATTCAATTTCCAGAGCAGCTGAGTCTAGTCTGGGTGATTTCCAAAGTGCAGTGTTTAACTCACTTCTAGTCAAAGGTGGACAGGATGGACTGACCATTGTTTCTCCACAAGCCTCCACAAGATGCTGCTACTTTATCTTCCCATTCTACAACCCAATACTGGAGTCTGAACTGAACCTCATCATCTTCAACAGAGCACACGTGCATCACTTCTCTGTGAGTGCTGCATCAAGGCAGAGATCACACGCTCCTGCACGCCATATGTAGACAGAACTCATTCATTCTTGCCAGCACAGCACATTGTCTTCTGGCTTTTTGTCCCATTTATCCCTACTGAGCTCTTCAATTTTCCTAACATTTGGCACACAGAAGACTCAGATCAAATAAACTTCAGTCAAACTAAACTGAGTTGTTCGTTCAGTTTTTCTGCTATGTTTTTTCTAACAGCTCATGTCTATTCATCCCATTTAGCTTGCACAAGCTGCAGAGCAGACTGCCTTCTGTTCTCTATTTGGATGGCCAGTAGTTAGCACCAAGATGCTTTTCCATCAGCTTTCCAGAACAGATAGAGTAAGATTTTGCTGCCTGTCAAGCAACCTTTATGAAAACATCAACAGTGACATCAACATGGACTTCTTTTGCTCACAAGTGGTATTTGTGAAGAGCTTCAGCCAAAAACAGAAAGAAGAAACTTACTTCGATGCTGAAGTACCCTCTGTCCACGTAGTCCCCCAGGAAGAGATACCGTGTGTTAGCAGGGGAACCTCCCACTTCAAACAGTTTCATCAAGTCAAAGAACTGACCATGGATGTCTCCACAAACTAGAAGAGAAAAAGAACAATATTCAAGTTCCCCACATGAAGATCAACTTAGGCACATGCATTTTGAGGTCATTGTCTCCTAAGCAAGCGTTAGGACAATGTTGTGCATCATGTAGTTACAGGAGAGCCATCGGGCTGGATGTGACCTGTTGTTATTTACATAGCTATCTGTCTGTGTTAGATAGTATTGTCCTGCTCTGGCAGGGGGGGTTGGACTCGATGATCTCCTTGGTGTTGGGGTTTGGGCAGGATTGAGCAGTCTGAAATAAGGAGAGAAGGAAGGGTAACGTTAGGTCACTCTGATAAGAAAGCGCAGCTGCAGGGAAAATAACCTTGAGAAGGCTGGCAGAGAAGCTGCAAAGTTAGCTGCTAGCTGCAAAGCTAGCTGTAGTTAGCTGTGCAAGGGGGATTTAGGGGAGGCCAGTCAGTCAGATGTGCCTCTAGGTGTGTGGACAGCCCATACATCTGCTAGGTAACCTATTAGAACTATACATGTTGTGTTAGTCACTACATAAGCATCACTCTTAGCTTCAATAAACGCTCTGTGACCTTATGCATCATGTTGGTGTAAGACTCGTACCGGTCCCTGCACTGACTTGAGAAACACCCTTCTAACCCCTAACATCCTCTGATCCTGTGCTGCCCAGCAGAGCACACAACACTGGTAGCAAGACATACCAAAGTCATCCTGAATAAAACAGAACACGTTCAAGCAAGGTTACTCTTCCTTTTCACATCACTCCTCTGTTTTTCACAGTATCACCATGGCTGGAAGAGACCTCACAGATCATCAAGTCCAACCCTTTACCACAGAGCTCAAGGCCAGACCATGGCACCAAGTGCCACATCCAACCTTGCCTTGAACAGCTCCAGGGACGGCGACTCCACCACCTCCCCGGGCAGCCCATTCCAGTGTCCAATGACTCTCTCAGGGAAGAACTTTCTCCTCACCTCCAGCCTAAATCTCCCCTGGCATAGATTGAGGCTGTGTCCTCTTGTTCTGGTGCTGGCCACCTGAGAGAAGAGAGCAACCTCCTCCTGGCCACAACCACCCCTCAGGTAGTTGCAGACAGCAATAAGGTCTCCCCTGAGCCTCCTCTTCTCCAGGCTAACCAATCCCAGCTCCCTCAGCCTCTCCTCGTAGGGCTGTGCTCAAGGCCTCTCCCCAGCCTCATCGCCCTTCTCTGGACACACTCAAGCATCTCAATGTCCCTCCTAAACTGAGGGGCCCAGAACTGAACACAGTACTCAAGGTGTGGTCTAACCAGTGCAGAGTACAGGGGCAGAATGACCTCCCTGCTCCTGCTGACCACACCATTCCTGATGCAGGCCAGGATGCCACTGGCTCTCTTGGCCACCTGGGCACACTGCTGGCTCATGTTCATGTTTTCCTAGCCTTAAACTCCAAACACCACCAGGCTGTCCATAAAATGCAAAGCCATGTCTGACCTGTGTGTGCCACAAGTTAAAATGACAAACTCCTGACTGATGGGTTCTCTATACCCAAATGGCCTGCCTGCTTTCCCATAGCATAAGACACTGATTTCTCATGCTTTAACCTCTACCACTGTATTTAACCTCAGGTGATAATGTTTTGCTTCACTTCCTTGCAACGAAGTCAATCTGACAAGTGGCTTCTCTAACAAAAGCAGCTTCCAAACAACATGACAGAGCACAAGTGATGTGCAAGTGAGGCCAAGCAGGGACACCTCTTCTTGAGCCTTATTCTTAGGAGACTGGCTATCTTGAGAAAGTGCAAACTCCACAGTGGCTGATTTCAAGCACCTGCAGGAAGGCAGGCAATGCTTCTGGAGGCCCCCATGGATGCTTAACTAAATCCTGCTGCCCTTTGCCTTGCTTTGTTTCCTCTACCTTCAGGAGGGGGAGGACCCTTCCAGTTTAGGGCCAAGTTCAGACTTTTCCTGGCAGTGATTTTTAACAAACAAAATGTTAATGGCATGGACTGTGACTGAGGTCGGCTTAGATTGCTTCTCCCTTCAATGACTCAAAAAAAAAAAGAAGCCTGATTTGCAAACAGTGATTATGAAGAGACTGAATAAACTGAGGGTTCAAGATAGACCTTATCTTGCAAGAGCAGTCCAGCTTCTTATTTACTGATAACACTAAAACCAGAAGAATTCAGATGCTTTCTCTGATGTGATGGTTCAAGCTTTTGTATTCAAGCAGTGTTCTCATTGGAGCTTTTATCTGGAAGTTGATAGAGAGGTCTCATTCTATCACAAATAAACAAACCTCACATGCCATGGGGAAGCTGAAGTCATGTCTCCAGAGAGATATGAAAGGACTGTACAGTACAGCTGTAACACCAAATCCATCGCACTCACAGTGCAAACAGCATTCATACAGTATTGGCTTTCATCTCAAGCCAGTGCCACATGGAATTCTTCACTTGCACCAATTCCCTCTGAATGTATACACTAACAGCAGGATCAACATTAATATTGCCCTTCCATCCAAGAACTAAAACCAAACAATCACAGCATCCCAAACCAAACAGCTGCCCTTTGGGTACAGGAAAAAAACCAAAAACTGATGTCCCAGACACTGGCTTCATGAATGTTTAAGTAAAACTGGAGATGTCTCTTCCAACCTGGTTGATTCTATGATTCTAAGGTACTGACTAGCTGAGTATTCTCTGCTGTCACAGTAACAGGGTATTTTCCACATCAATCATCATATAGTACTGTTATCACCACTGTGATAATCTACCATATAACCTTTTTTTCCTACATGAATCCCCCTCTGCCCTAAAGACTTCCATCCAAGAACTAAAACCAAGCAATCACAGCATCCCAAACCAAACAGCTGCACCTTGGGTACAGGAAAAAAAACAAACACTGATGTCCCAGACACTGTCTTCATGACTGTTTAAGTAAAACTGGAGACACAGTAACTCTAAGGTACTAACTAGCTGAGTATTCTCTGCTGTCATAGTAACAGGGTATTTTCCATGTAAATCAGCATATAGTACTGTTATCACCACTGTGATAACCTATCATATACCTCTTTTTCCTAGTTGAACCTCCCTCTGCCCTAAAGAGTTCCATCCAAGTTTCAACCAAGAACTAAACCCAAACAATCACAGCATCCCAAACCAAACAGCTGCCCTTTGGGTACAGGAAATACTACCACTGATGTCCCAGACACTGTCTTCATGAATCTTTAAGTAAAACTGGAGATGTCTTTTCCAACCTGGTCGATTCTATGATTCTATTCTATGATTCTAAGGTACTGACTAGTTGATTATTCTCTCCTGTCATAGTAACAGGGTATTTTCCATGCAAATCAGCATATAGTGCTGTTATCACCACTGTGATAACCTATCATATACCTCTTTTTCCTAGTTGAATCCCCCTCACCCAAAAGAGTTCTCAGCCTTGTGGCCGTTTGAGCTAGATTTCTAGCTCAGACATAAGAATATTCATAACAGAGAAACTCAGGAGTAGAAGCTCTGAGGGGAGAGGTGAACATTCCAGGGATAGGCCATATAATGGCCACAATGGGTAAGTTAATATCACTTCATGGGAGCATCAAGAGCTTTATATCTAGAAGCACAGCTTGTCCTTTCCCCTTGCTGCTTCTGCTGCTTCAGCTTCATCTGCTACTATCTCCCCCCAATGCAGTTTTGGCTGCTGCTGCTTTTGCTGCTTCGCCACTGCCTGACCCCATCCCCATCTTTGCTAAGCTTATTTTTCTCTAGTAGTTTATTTTTCCTTATATTGTCATGTTAAACTATAAGATATCCAATTTTGTTTTTCCTTGACTTTCAAACAAAAACAAACCCATGTTGTAGTGAGTTTATTCTACCAGGGGAGGGATCCACCCTAGCCCAGGACAAGGCTCCACATTGAAAGCCATCAACAGTTGTAATTTCTATTTAAGAATAACATCTGCTATTTGTTATGCAAAACAAATACCATTCAAATCCTCATATGGTATAACACCACTCCTCTCTCTCAAAAACCACCAACAACCAAGAGACAGAATAGAATTGACCAGGTTGGAAGAGACCTCCAAGATCATCCAGGCCAACCTAGCACCCAGCCCTAGCCAGTCAACTAGACCATGGCACCGAATCATAGAGTAATAGAATGAACCAGGTTGGAAGAGACCTCCAAGATCATCCAGTCCAACCTAGCACCCAGTCCTGCCCAATCAACCAGACCATGGCACTAAGTGCCTCATCCAGCCATTTCTTGAACACCTCCAGGGATGGTGACTCCACCACCTCCCTGGGCAGCCCATTCCAATGCCAATCACTCTCTCTGCCAACAACTTCCTCCTAATATCCACCCTAGACCTCCCCTGGCACAACTTGAGACTGTATCCCTTTGTTCTGTTGCTGCTTGCCTGGCAGAAGAAACCAACCCATACCTGGCTACAGCCTCCCTTCAGGTCACTGTAGACAGCAATGAGCTCTGCCCTGAGCCTCCTCTTCTCCAGGATAAACAATTCCAGCTCCCTCAGCCTCTCCCCATAGGTGTTCCAGGCCTCTCACCAGCTTCATTGCCCTTCTCTGCACACGTTCCAGTATCTCAACATCTCTCTTGAATTGAGAAGCCCAGAACTGGACACAGTACTCAAGATGTTGAGTACAAGGGAAGAATAACCTCCCTTGTCCTGCTGGCCACACTGTGGCCAGACAGCACCCCAAAGGAACTTTTTGGGCAGCGTTTTCAACTGGAGGCTGTTGAAGCTCCGCAGGCAATAGGCAGTGTTTGACTGCACTCCTCTGCAGGGGCGCTGTGGGAAGATGAGGAACACGTGTCTCAGAGGCATGGCCAAGCAATCTGCTCTCCTAACGTGTAGCAGGAGAGCTCTTACTTATGTAACTCTGCAGCTCTACCAATTATCGCCCGCCCCCATGCGCTTCAACTGCAGAGAAACTGAAGTTGAACAAGACTGGAAGATTTTTAGATGGGTTTAACTTCTACACTTTCAGTAATGCACAGAGAAACAAGAATTTTATTGTTGCTTTTTGGTTTTTTTTTTTATTGAGGCTTGCATGAACAAGTAAATACACTGGGGGTGCTGGTGGATGAGAAGCTTAACATGAGCCAGCAGTGGGCACTTGCAGCCTGGAGGGAAAACAAGATGCTGGGCTGCATCAGGAGAAGTGTGGCCAGTAGGGTGAGGGAGGTGATTCTCCCCCTCTGCTCTGCTCTGCTGAGACCTCACCTGGAGTACTGCATCCAGTTCTGGAGCCTCTATGACAAGAGAGATGTGGACATGCTGGAGTGTGTCCAGAGAAGGGCCACTGGGATGATCAGAGGGCTGGAGCAGCTCTGCTACGAGGACAGACTGAATGAATTGGGGTTGTGCAGTCTGGAGAAGAGGAGGCTCCCAGGTGACCTTCTTGTGGTCTTTCAGTATCTGAAGGGGGGCTACAAAAAAGCTGGGGAAGGATTTTTTAGGCTCTCAGGGAGTGACAGGACTAGGGGGAATGGAGCAGAGCTGGAGAGGGGAAGTGCAGACTGGACATGAGGAGGAAGTTGTTGAGCATGAGAGTGGTGAGAGGCTGGAATGGGTTGCCCAGGGAGGTGGTTGAGGCTCCATCCCTGGAGGTGTTTAAGGTCAGGCTGGATGAGGCTCTGGCCAGGTTGATCTAGGGTAGGGTGTCCCTGGGCATGACAGGTGGTTTAGAACTTGATGATCCTTGTGGTCCCTTCCAACCCTGACTGATTCTATGATTCAGGCCATTAAAGAGAAACCAAGTAGGTTAGAGAGCTTTCTCCTAGTTGCCTCATGCCCATCACAAGCCAAAAATACAGAGAGCAAAGCCTTGAAGGGGGCAAAAATAACAAGTCCAGAGTTCTGCAGTCCCCTAACTTGCAAAATGATGAACTGGACTTTAGAATGGGTACTTGATGGGTATTCCAGGCACTCTGCAGTCTGCTCTTTTTATACTTGATGACAAATGCAGAAACATATCCAGGAATACCAGGAGGGA
This sequence comes from Pogoniulus pusillus, assembly GCF_015220805.1. Classification (NCBI taxonomy): domain Eukaryota; kingdom Metazoa; phylum Chordata; class Aves; order Piciformes; family Lybiidae; genus Pogoniulus; species Pogoniulus pusillus. The sequence goes on from NC_087272.1 coordinate 5,936,934, forward strand.
AACAGAAAATAAAGAAAAAAAAAGATGGAAAACTTCTACCTTTTTAGGCCCTCAGACACAACTTTGCCAAGCAACTAAAAGTAGTTCCAAAAGAGAAGCTTAAAATCAGCAGGTAGGAGTGTGGGAGGAAGAGAAGATACTCAAAACTAAGAGTTAATATAGAGATTTCTTCTCTTAGGGTCAGATCTCAGAATTCCTACTGAATGAACACAATGCTACATATGGTTAATCCAATTACTATTTTGCCTGGCAGAATACCTTAAGCATCTTCTGCTTTCCAGATGTGCTTGTATAGACCCAAAATGTCCTTAGAATGTAAAACCTGTGTAATCACACTCTGCTGGGTGGCCTTGTTTGACTATCTGTTTGTCCATCTGTAGTTTGAAAGCAGCTGCCTCTAAAAGCTGTAATTCCAACACCTCTGAACCTTCAAGCTGGAAAACTTCCCAGGCAGACAGATCAATGCTTTAACTTCATCAGGTGTGGGCAGAGGATATCCAGCATTTTACTCCCATTCATAAAGGCAGAAACATCCATCTGCCAGGAATTCTGGCCATACCCTTCACACAATTAAAGGGTGACAGGGGTTGGAAGGGATCCCTGTAGATCATCTAAGCCCAACCTACCAGAGGAAATAGCACATGATGGCATCCACAGAATAACAGAATCATCGAGGCTGGAAAAGATCTCTGAGATCACCAAGTCCAGCCATGGCCTAACACCATGACATCAGCTAAACCAATGCCACCAAGTGCCACATCCAATCTTTTCTTCAAGACCTCCAGGGATGGTGACCCCATCATCACCCTTTCCCTGAGGAAGTGCTTCCTAATATCCAACCTAAACCTCTCCTGGCACAGCTTCAGACCATGCCCTCTTGTCCTGTCACAAGTTGCTTGGGAGAAGAGCCTGACCCCTCTTAACTACAACTGCCTTTTAGGTAGTTGTAGAGAGTGATTAGGGTCGCCTCTAAGTCTCCTGCAGGCTGAACAACCCCAGCTCCTTCAGCCCATCCTCATCAGATCATCTGTCCAGCCCCCCCACCAGTCTCATTGCTCTCCTCTGGACCCACTCCAACACCTCAATACCCTTCTCAAAGGGAGTGGCCCAGAACTGCACACAGTGCTTGAGGCAGAATTACATCCCTAGTCCTGCTGGCCACACTATTCATGATACAGGCCAGATTGCCATTGGCCTTCTGTGCCACCTGGGCACACTGCTGGCTTATGTCCAGATGGCTGTCACCCAGTGCCACCATGTCCCTCTCAGCTGGGCTGCTCTCCAGCCACTCATAGAATAGAATCACAGAATCAGTCAGGGTTGGAAGGGACTACAAGGATCATCATGTTCCAACCCCCCTGCCATGCCCAGGGACACCCTACCCTAGATCAGGCTGCCCACAGCCTCATCCAGCCTGGCCTTAAACACCTCCAGGGATGGAGTCATCCCTCAGTCTGTATCACTGCATGGGGTTATTGTGGCCAAAGTGCAGGACCCTGCATTTGGTCCTGTTTAATCTCATACCACTGGCCTCATCCCATTGTCCCAGTCTGTCCAGGTCCCTCTGCAACATCTTCCTACTCTCCAGGAGACTGACACACCCTCCCAACTTAGTGTCATCCACACATTTACTGACAGCAGGTGGGTTTTGAATGGCTCCAGAGATGGAGACCCTGCAACCTCTCTGGGCAGCCTATTCCAGGGCTTTACCATCCTCAAAGTTAGCAGCTTCCTCCTCATGTGCAGAAAGAATTCAGTATGTTCAAGTCTGTGCCTGTTACATCTTGCCTGGCACCTTCCCATGACTAACAAAGAGTCAATGACACTGTCCTATCAGGAGCCCACAGCAGAGGTTCCACATCTGCTCCATCCTGCCTCTGCAAAGTGTTTTTATGTGCACTGCCTTCTCCTTTAATGTTAGAGGAAAAGTTTTGAAAGCACACTACCTTCCTGGGCAGCCTATTCTAAAGTCCCACCACACTCATGCTGAAGAGCTCCTTCCTAAGATCTAGCCTAAACCTACTTTCCCTCAGGTTAAAACCATGCCCTTTTGTCCTATCACTAGACATCCTTATGAAAAATCCCTCTCCAGCCTTCCTGCAGGATCCCTTCACCTACTGGAAGGCAGCTCTAAGGTCCCCCTGGAGTCTTCTTTTCTCTAGGCTGAACACCTACAGCTCCCTCCTCAGCCTACCCTCATAGAAGAGGTGCACCAGCCCTTGGATTATCTTTCTGGTCCTCCTCTGGACTCACTCCAACAGCTCTGTGTCCTTCTTATAACTGGGACACCAGAACTGGATGCAGTATTTGAGATGGGGGTCTCACAAGAGCAGAATAAGGGGGAAGAATCACCCCTCTTGACCTGCTGGTTGCAGGTAGAGCAGCGATTGAGATTGCAATGCCTGTTGGCACAAATAAAAAGCCTGAAAATGCTCTTCAGCTAGCTTCCTCTACACAACTAAACACTCTTCACTACACAAAAACTCAGTTCCCCACTCCAGATGGGCATTAGGAACAAAAAAAATTTATATTCAGAGTACATTAAAACATTGTCAAATCAAAAATTCTATCTGCAGCACTTTGGATATGCTGCACATATTTTCTCATTTATCATGTATAGACTTAATGGAGGTAACATTATAGTCTGACAGCAAAACACCATTAATGTTTCGAGTCAATTTACATTCCACATCACAAGATTACATTCCTATTTTCAAATGTCATTAGGGATTAGGAGCAGATGTGCAACACTGCATCATCAGCCTCAGAAGCAACTTCTGTGAACTCACATATGCACAATAATGATCAATAATCATATCATAGAATCAAGCAGGTTGGAAGACACCTCCAAGATCAGCCAGGCCAACCTAGCACCCAGCCCTAGCCAGTCAACTAGACCATGGCACTAAGTGCCTCATCCACTCTTTTCCTGAACACCTCCAGGGATGGTGACTCCACCACCTCCCTGGGCAGCCCATTCCAATGCCAATCACTCTCTCTGCCAGGAACTTCCTCCTAACATGCAGCCTAGACTTTCCCTGGCACAACTTGAGACTGTGTCCCCTTGTTCTGTTGCTGGTTGCCTGGGAGAAGAGACCAACCCCCGCCTGGCTACAACCTCCCTTCAGGTAGTTGTAGACAGCAATGAGGTCCCCCCTGAGCCTCCTCTTCTCTAGGCTAAACACCCCCAGCTCCCTCAGCCTCTCCTCACAGGGTGAAGCAAAGACACCTTTCAATGAAGAAACCAACACTTTGCAGGGAATGTTATCCATTGCTTGACAACTTGACCTTTACATTCATTGAGGTAGGGAAGCCTCTGCACTGAGCTTCAGGAGGATGTGCTTCAGCAAAGCAGCATGCAGTACCGCAAAGCCTAAGGGAGAAAAACATCCTGGTGGGCTACATTGCAGAATGCAGACTGCAAAGCCCCAAGGGCTTGGCTTTGTACAGCATATAGGCAATGTTTAGCTGCTTACTACTCCACTACTCAGCACATGCTGCTATCAAGACTTTCCCATTTTCAGAGGAGTCACAGTACTTCCAAAGCCTTACTGACAAAGGGACAAGTAAACCAGTACTTGTCTGAGCTGACTCATTTGTGCAAGTCTACAGAATAAGATGGGAAAGAGACTGCACAGCCTAGTGAGAAATACATCCCAGACATTTCTCCAGGGAAGCAGTGTGGAGCAATGAAGAGGTACCAAAAGCCAGATGAGGAAAGACTACTTGTAAGTAACAGCAAACACAAAAAGGCTACGCAAAAAGCAGCGAGATGAACGTCTGTAGCTGAGGGATAAACTCTGGGCTTCCTTAGCCAGCTGATAAGTATGAGGGAAAACACCTGCAAGAGATAAATGCACAAAATGTGCAGGTGCTCCAACAAAAACTACTACATTTCTCCTGAGGGGTTGAAATATTAACCAGAAGGCTCTTGTTTTCTCCAAGATTTAAGAACAAAGTCACATAAAATAGCCACGTGCCTTTCACCACACAATCTGGGAGCCTGCACGAGCTTTGCTTCCAAATGTACGTGTTTAGCAAGAAGAACATAGTACAGCAAGATGAAATGTTTGAAACACAGCAGTTCTGTTCCACACTTAAACAAAAACAAAACTGAAAACACTAAGGAGTGAGCAAATTTCTTCCTTAGTTTTTGGAGAGCAAGGTGAAAAGAGAAGTACAAAATAGAAGAAGAATCACAGAATTTCTTAGGTGGGAAAAGACCTTCAAGATCATTGAGTCCATTCATTGGTTTCACACTGACAAGTCCTTGACTAAACCAAATCCCTCAGCACAACATCTCATCACTAGGAATTACTTGGAAAGGACCACCAGGATCATCCCATCCAACCTTCATCTCATCATCCTTCATCACTAGACCACAGCCTCAAGCACCACATCCACTCTCCTTTTAAACACCTTCAGGGACACTGGAATGGGCTGCGCGGGGAGGTGGTGGAGTCGCCGTCCCTGGGGCTGTTCAAGGCAGGATTGGACGTGGCACTTGGTGCCATGGTCTAGCCTTGAGCTCTGCGGTAAAGGGTTGGACTTGATGATCTGTGAGGTCTTTTCCAACCCTGATGATACTGTGATACTGTGGATGGTGACTCCACCACCTCCCTGGGCAGCCTGTTCCAGTGCCTGACCATGCACTCAGGAAAGAACTTCCTCCCAGCATCCAACCTAAACCTCCCCTGATGCAACTTGAGGCCATTTCCTCTTGCCCTATCATTAGTAATTTGGGAGAAGAGACCAGCTCCAGCCCCACTACAACCTCCTTTTAGGTAGCTGTAGAAGGCAATAAGAAACTCCAGAAGTTTTTATTTGTAACTACTCACTAAAGCACTACTCAAGATACAAATCAGTGACTGTTTTTAGAGTCATGCAGTTCAAAGGGAGATGTTTAAAGAGCTTGCAGACTTCATTACTTAAGTTAGAAGCAGAACCATTTAGAGAGCTCACTTGGTAACTTATCCTAAGCAAACATCTAGACTCAATGGGCTTTCAGATGACTATTTGTTAGAGGAACTGTATTGAACAACACAGCTCTGTATTTCCAAGAGACTCGTGATCTCATTCATATTCATATCTGGTTATCTAACAACATTATAATAGGCTTTCATCTATCTCTTCCTTTCAAATCACTGCACACAAATTGATGAGTTGGTACTCCCAGAGTGAACTGACATTAACAAAAAACAACCCTGCAATTAGGTACTCTCATAAAGAGCTTCACCAAGATAAAGCCAGAACCCATCAGCCATACAGGTACGGCAAAGGAAACAGCACATGGACCACCAACACCACATTTGGCAGTGCTGCTTCATTGCTGACTTTCTTTCTTTACACTGAGGAGAAAGAGGTGTGGGGGGAGGAAAGGAGTATCTTGAGAAAAGCTATTTTCAGTGCAACACACAAGGACACTATACTGTGTTCTGCTCTGCCAACACTTGAAACTTGACTGTCTGTAAAACTCAACCCACGCTCACTCCTTCTAATAGGACTTAGTTTTCTCCCACCATCCCCTGAAGGCTACAACAAATTAATGACACCTGATTTGAAGAGGTAGCGTGGAAAAGAGTGGAGAAGGGAAAACATCGCATCAGAAAAGACCTTCAGGACAACAGATATTAGTGCTCTCTGGAGAAGGAGGAAGCAAAAAGAAAACCCCATCCTAAGTATCACAGTATCACCAAGGTTGGAAGAGACCTCACAGATCATCAAGTCCAACCCTTTACCACAGAGCTCAAGGCTAGACCATGGCACCAAGTGCCACGTCCAATCCTGCCTTGAACAGCTCCAGGGATGGCGACTCCACCACCTCCCCGGGCAGCCCATTCCAGTGTCCAATGACTCTCTCAGGGAAGAACTTTCTCCTCACCTCCAGCCTAAATCTCCCCTGGCACAGCTTGAGGCTGTGTCCTCTTGTTCTGGTGCTGGCCACCTGAGAGAAGAGAGCAACCTCCTCCTGGCCACAACCTCCCCTCAGGTAGTTGTAGACAGCAATAAGGTCACCCCTGAGCCTCCTCTTCTCCAGGCTAACCAATCCCAGCTCCCTCAGCCTCTCCTCGTAGGGCTGTGCTCAAGGCCTCTCCCCAGCCTCGTTGCCCTTCTCTGGACACGCTCAAGCATCTCAATGTCCCTCCTAAACTGGGGGGCCCAGAACTGAACACAGCACTCAAGGTGTGGTCTAAGCAGTGCAGAGTATAGGGGCAGAATGACCTCCCTGCTCCTGCTGACCACACCATTCCTGATGCAGGCCAGGATGCCACTGGCTCTCTTGGCCACCTGGGCACACTGCTGGCTCATGTTCAGGCGGGTATCAATCCCAGATCCCTTTCTATTTGGCTGCTCACCAGCCACTCTAACCCCATCCTGTATATCTTCAGACACAATGTTTTTAAAATTAGCTTCAGAAAACTACTTTTTGTATCACCAAATTGTTTGCAGTGACTCAGAACAAAATAAAAAGCATGCACATAAGCCTGGCTAGCAGAGGATCCCCTTCTTATATTAAGAGACACCAGGAGTGAGTCAGCCTCAGGAAACAGCCTTTAGCAGGTACTGTAAAAAATCTGCATTGGCAGAAAAAATAATCCCTCCCCTCCAATCTCCTACCCTAGCTGAATTTTCTAGGAGACCAAGTGGGTATCAAAGCAGTGAGGTTTCAAATGAAAATTTTCAATTCTGGATCAAAGCAACACAGCAGAGGTCACAGAATCAACCAGGTTGGAAGAGACCTCCAAGATCATTCAGGCCAACCTAGCACCCAGCCCTGTCCAGCCAACTAGACCATGGCACTAAGAGCCTCACCCAGGCTTTTCTTGAACACCTCCAGGGACAGCAACTGCACCACCTCCCTGGGCAGCCCATTCCAATGGCAAATCATGGATGAAGGGATTAATTCCACCATCAGTAAGTCTGCAGATGACACCAAGCTAGGAGCAGGTGTTGTACAAAGGGGATAGGGATGCAGTGAATATGCTGCAGAACTTTGCCAAGATCAACAGAGAAAGCTGCTCTTACTGCACACTCCTGAAGATGCTGGATCAGGTCACAGGGAGAAAACCCCAATGGAATGGGAGAAACTCAGTTTTCACTCCCATGCATATGAAAAAAATAAGCCAGCTCTTCCTCTGCCAACCTCTAAGGTCAGCACTGTCCCTGAGCATCCTTTACAATGCAGACAGAAAAGTAAACATGCCACCCTTGTCTCTTATTAATACACCCTCAGTATTACACCCTCAGAACAGGTTGCCCAAGGAGGTTGTGGAGTCTCCCTCTTTGGAGATAATCACAGACTGCCTGGATGTGTTGCTGTGTGATCTGCTATAGGTGATCCTGCTCTGGCAGGGGGGTTGGACTGGATGAGCCCTCGAGGTCCCTTCCAGCCCCTGACATTCTGTGATTAGGGAGCAATGATATTCCACAACCTCATCAGAAGGATTACTTGTTGAAGCAATTGCTTCATTGGTGTATGCTCATATTCTCCATCCAATTCCATGCATCAGAAGAGAGCCCTTTCAGTGGCCCTGCACAAGAAGGCACAGCCTGACTTTGCACATGATGCTCCAAATGAAATTTAGGGAGGTGGAACAAAGCAAAACAGAAAGAGGCTCTTGCAAAGGAGACACTCAAATATGCTTAGCTGCACAGGAAAACAAGAACAGCCTAAATAGGAGTGCTGAGTTTCATTCTGTGAATAGCTTTTATTGAAAGAAGGAAAGACCTGGGGCTGTTTATTCTAGAGAAGGGGAGGCTGAGAGGGGAACTGGCAAGCAGTTGAAAAAAAAATGTTTATTATACAGAACTCACAGAATCACAGAAACAGCCACATTGGAAGAGACCTCAGGATCACCAAGTCCAACCAATAACCCTACTCTACATAGTTCACCCTAAACCACATCCACAAGCACCACATCCAAATGACTTTTAAACACACCCAGGGTTGGTGACTCCATCACGTCCCCGGGCAGCCCATTCCAGAGCTTGAGTTGGCATTTATGGAGCCAGTCTGTTGTGCTGTGTTTCAGTAATCTGAAAACCTTTAATGTTTCTAGCACAGAGCTAACAGATTTGTTAATAACTACAGACCAAACACTGCAAGAGGATATGAATAATGTTTAATATCTTAGCAATCAGCCAAACAGGATTTCATTGGCACTTGATGCAGTTAAATTTGATATGTGAATTAAGAGAAGGGCAACAAAGCTGGTGAGAGGCCTGGAACACCTATGGGGAGAGGCTGAGGGAACTGGTGGTGTCTAGCCTGGAGAAGAGGAGGCTCAGGGGTGAACTCATTGCTGTCTACAGCTACCTCAAGGGAGGTTGTAGCCAGGTGGTGTTGGTCTCTTCTGCCAGGCAAGCAGCAACAGAACAAGGGGACACAGTCTCAAGGTGTTGCAGGGGAGGTCTAGGCTGGATGTTAGGAGGAAGTTGTTGGCAGAGAGAGTGATTGGCATTGGAATGGGCTGCCCAGGGAGGTGGTGGAGGCACCGTCCCTGGAGGTGTTGAAGCAAAGCCTGGCTGAGGCACTTAGTGCCATGGTCTAGTTGACTGGCTAGGGCTGGGTGCTAGGTTGGACTGGATGATCTTGGGGGTCTCTTCCAACCTGGAAGATTCTATGATTCTAAGGCCAGGCTGGATGAGGCTGTGGCCAGCCTGATCTAGGGTAGGGTGTCCCTGCCCATAGCAGGGGGGTTGGAACTAAATGATCCTTGTGGTCCCTTCCAACCCTGACCAATTCCATGATTCTAACACCCATTTTCTTCCAGCTCACTTCAAAACTCTGAAGATCAACAGCTTCACCAGCTAACTATTGCCATTGATCTCAACCACTGGCACAAGCCAAGCCTGCCACTCCTTTAACTCAACCTTGTCTTCTGTTGTTACAGTTCTCCTGTTACAGAGATTTCCTAACCACCATGAAGTAGATAAGGTACTTGCTAAATGTGCATTTTGTGAAGCCATTTTGACCAAGAAAAAGCTAAGTAAACCATTATTCTATCTGGGTTGCAAGTAAAACTTTCTGGCTGCTCTCAAAGGTCTGGGAAATGCATTTTCAACTCTTTCTCCAGATTTTCCTGACTGCATTAACACTACAGCTCATACTCTCAGCATTGGGACAATATAAACAGTTTAAACTTTGAAGCCCTCTTAGTTCTGGGAGGAAGTCCAATATCTTACATTAGTTAGTTATAATAATGAGGTGACAGAAAAATCAAAAACATGATAGACAAGGAAAATAAAAATCATCCTTTTTTAACAACTGAAGTCACTTCAGAAACAGTGTCCCTTGTGCTTGCTCTTCTTGGGAGGCTGATGTGTGAGCTACTGCTAGATGCAAGTCTAGTCCTGCTCTGCAAGACATGATGCATTTAAGGAGCACAGCACTGCTACACGACTGTTACCTCCACTGCAAGAAGGCAAATCTGTATCTTGGCAGGAAGCATTTACCTTAGACCACAATGCACATCCTCCTCTGAATATAAATGGAACACTGAGGGTGGTAAGCCAGAGACACAGTCTCAAGTTGTGCCAGAGGAGGTCTAGGCTGGATGTTAGGAGGAAGTTGTTCACAGAGAGAGTGATTGGCGTTGGAATGGGCTGCCCAGGGAGGTGGTGGAGTCACCATCCCTGGAGGTGTTCAAGCAAAGCTTTGATGAGGCACTTAGTGCCGTGGTCTAGTTGATTGGACAGGGCTGGGTGATAGCTTGGATGATCTTGGAGCTCTCTTCCAACCTGGTTAACTCTAAGACACTCTATAACTATCCTGTCAGAACACATAGCAAAATAATACTTTAATGGGGCACTGGGGGAAGATTGCTTTCCTGATCCTTGTCCATGAGAGTTGGGCAGTGGTGATATTCTGAACACAGTGCTGTGTTCACTCAGTGACTGAAGAAATTAAGCCCTTCTTTTTGAGGAGAACTTTCCTCTTTAATGCTCTTGCTCTGCAGAATGACTCATTTTTTCAGAGAACATTGTCTACTTTTGGCTAAGATCAAACACATTATCAGTTAAATTCGTTCCAGAAAATGTTCTTTCCAACTACAACTACTACAATACTAATCTCAGATCCAGTCATAGTTTAGTTGAGTTTTGTCCTGCACAAAGGGGGGAAAAAAAGGCAGAATCTCTTATAAAATTGGTTGCATTTATTTTCCTGTCTCTCCCTTTTTTTCAGCATGCACTTGCTGCAGCTTTGAATTCAGCTCACAGCCGTAGAGAAAACAAAGACCATGAAAATGTTTACCTTGAAAAATTATTTGGCAAAAGGAGATACATAGAAATGCTCTCAGCTAGAGTATGTATTTTCCTTGAAGATCTTTATCTAGGTTGTTACTAATCTGTGGGGCGTTTGTGACTCCTCAATAACACCACATATTTAAGAGAAACACCACTTTCAACTCCCCCTTACAGGCTGCAAATTTCCATCCCATGCAGGCTGACAAGCTGACCTCCACAGCACGTACTACTGGGTACTGGTAGATAGTAGCTGAACATGAGCCAGCAGTGTGCCCAGGGGGCCAAGAGAGCCAATGGCATCCTGGCCTGCATCAGGAACAGTGTGGCCAGCAGGACAAGGGAGGTTATTCCACCCCTGTACTCAGCACTGGTCAGGCCACACCTTGAGTGCTGTGTCCAGTTCTGGGCTCCTCAATTCAAGAGAGATGTTGAGGTGCTGGAAGGTGTCCACAGGAGGGCGACAAAGCTGGGGAGGGGCCTGGAGCACAAATCCTATGAGGAGAGGCTGAGGGAGCTGGGAGTGTGCAGCCTGGAGAAGAGAAGGCTCAGGGGTGACCTCATTGCTGTCTACAACTACCTGAAGGGAGGCTGTAGCCAGGTGGGGTTGGTCTCTTCTCCCAGGCAACCAGCAACAGAACAAGGGGACACAGTCTCAAGTTGTGCCGGGGTAGGTCTAGGCTGGATGTTAGGAGGAAGTTGTTGGCAGAGAGAGTGATTGGCATTGGAATGGGCTGCCCAGGGAGGTGGTGGAATTGCTGTCCCTGGAGGTGTGGAAGAAAAGCCTGGCTGAGGCACTTAGTGCCATAGTCTAGTTGACTGGCTAGGGCTGGGTGCTAGGTTGGCCTGGATGATCTTGGGGGTCTCCTCCAATGTGGTTGATTCTATGACTCTATATGAAGCACAGGTAGTTGCTGCTTCACCTTTCTATTGGTTTATACAAGTGACTGGTCAAACTCAGCTCTCAGCAGTCCATCTATTCACAGGAAACAGCTCCATCATGGATTTATTAGTGTCAAGTGAAAAAAAAATGTACTATTTGCACTTCAGTGACTTTTCCGGCTGCTTGCTACTCCCTCTGGACTGCAATAGCATGGTTATTTGAAGCAGCTGCAAGGCAGAGACCTTTCAGGCACTCACACACATAAAATACAACTCTAATGTATTCATATGTTTGTTAAAGATTGCCTGTGCTTGAATGACACTGTAAGAAGTGCTTGGTAGTCTCTTTTTTTAGCCTCCTGTATCTGGCCAAGTAATGAAAAGAAATCCTCTTGGATCGTAAACATGGATTTATTACACCCAGAAGTTTTAATGCTCTATAGAACTTTTGCTTTCATTGAAAATGTTACATTCTTTTCTTGTGCATATATCTCTATATGTATACACACATATATATTTATATTCAAAATGAAATATTTATAGAATCATAGAATCAACCAGGTTGGAAGAGACCTCCAACATCATCCAGGCCAACCTAGCACCCAGCCCTAGCCAATTGACCAGACCATGGCACCAAGTGCCTCAGCCAGGCTTTCTTCAACACCTCCAGGGATGGTGACTCCACCACCTCCCTGGGCAGCCCATTCCAATGCCAATCACTCTCTCTGGGAAGAACTTCCTCCTAACATCCAGCCTAGACCTCCCCCAGAACAACTTGAGACTGTGTCCCCTTGTTCTGTCCACCTTGTTCTTCTGGCAGAAGAGACCAACCCCCATCTGGCTACAGCCTCCCCTCAGGTAGTTGTAGACAGCAATGAGGTCCCCCCTGAGCCTCCTCTTCTCCAGGCTAAACAACTCCCAGCTCCCTCAGCCTCTCCTCACAGGGTTTGTGCTCCAGGCCCCTCACCAGCTTTGTCGCCCTCCTGTGGACACCTTCCAGCACCTCAACATCTCTCTTGAATTGAGGGGCCCAGAACTGGACACAGCACTCAAGGTGTGGCCTGACCAGTGCTGACTACAGGGGAAGAATAACCTCCCTTGTCCTACTGGCCACACTGTTCCTGATCCAGGCTAGGATGGCATTGGCTCTCTTGGCCACCTGGGCACACTGCTGCCTCATCTTCAGCTGCTGTCTAACAGCACTCCCAGGTCCCTTTCTTCCTGGCTGCTCTCAGCCACTCTGTCCCCAGCCTGTAGTGCTGCTTGGGGTTGCTGTGGCCCAAGTATAGAACCCTGCACTTGGCCTTGTTCAATTGCATCCCATTGGCCTCTGCCCACCCATCCAGCCTGCCAAGGTCCCTCTGCAGGGCTCTCCTACCTCCAACAGATCAACATCTGCCCCTAGCTTGGTGTCACCTGCACCTGATGGACCCAATGCTGAACTCCATAGACAAAATTCACTGCAGGCTTTCAGCTGACAATGTTCTGCCTACTGTAAATAGCTTGCTCAAAAGCATCTGACCAAGAGAGGGAAAAAACCCAACCCAACACATGAACCAACACACGCTCCTTATAAACACTGAAGCTACATCATGACCAAAGATGTGAGTCAGTGCAGATAGAATCTTATCTTCAGAAAACATATGAGTAAGGTAATCTTGTTTCTGAAGATCATCACACACACGAAAGAAATAATTGTGGGTCTGCTTTTTTGGTGTCCAAGAGAAGCAAGGTTCTCTGTGCATCACAGGAAACAGAGTTGATTAATCTGATATGGCAAACAAAAACACACCAAAAAAAGAAAGAGGAAAAGAATTGAGCTCTCAGCTCATTTTTTCTTTCCTTTTTCATGCAGCCTCAGATAGCAAACAATTCTAAAACTGAATCCAACAAATACTCGTTCTCTTAACTCAAAAGAATGCATCTAGAGCTAGGAAATGTTTGAAGTGTTCCACCAAAGACAGGACAAAGCTATACATAACAAAACAAAACCCCAGTTAGGTATGAAAATACTGATATGAAGGATAAGGATAAACTCTCTGGAATAGCATCATATTAGGACTATGAAAGATGAAAGCAGTCTACAAGTGTTGCTAAGAAGAACAGACAGTGTCACCTCTCATAAACAAGGGGACACAGTCTCAAGTTGTGCCAGGGTAGGTATAGGCTGGATATTAGGAAGAAGTTCTTCACAGAGAGAGTGATTTCCCATTGGAATGGGCTGCCCAGGGAGGTGGTGGAGGCACCGTCCCTGGGGGTCTTCAAGAAAAGCCTGGATGAGGCACTTAGTGCCATGGTCTAGTTGATTGGTTAGGGCTGGGTGCTAGGTTGGCCTGGATGATCTTGCAGGTCTCTTCCAACCTGGTTGATTCTATGATTCTATTCTAGGAACCAAATACAAGGAAAGAAAACCTCACCTTGGTTCATTTCAAACACTTGCTCATCTGTGATTCAAGTCTTGTTTAATAGACTGACTGAAACTGAGCCACATTAAAGAAAAAAATTAACACACACCAAATGCTGGAGCTGTTTTGACAATTCCACTTAGAGGAGCAAGGATGAGAAACTTGCCATGGACAGCACTAGTGCCATCCATCCCATCAAGGACTGACAAACCAAGTACACAGCTACAGGCAATTCTGAGGACTTGGATAGGGTCTAAGATCAACCTCCAGTGTAAGGAGATTCTGAGCTGTCACTCCCGAGCAAAAAACTGCTTCCAGTAGTGAGTTTCATTAGTGAAGGACTCAGGACTTCCTTTGAGCCCCTCTCAAACAAACAGCATCAATAAGTGAAGCAAAAGAACAAACCCACAACAAGCAGGTGCCCAGCAAAGTAGCTGCACCAGGCACAAGTCTTCCAAAAGTCAAGAATGCAATTTCCATTTCACAGAATCATAGAATCAGTCAGGATTAGAAGGAACTACAAGGACCATCCAGTTCCAACTCCCCTGCCATGCCCAGGGACACCCTACCCTAGAGCAGGCTGCACACAGCCTCAGCCAGCCTGGCCTTAAACACCTCCAGGGATGGAGCCTCAAACACCTCCCTGGGCAACCCATGCCAGGCTCTCACCACTCTCATGCTCAACAACTTCCTCCTCACGTCCAGTCTGAACCTCCCCACCTCCATCTCTGCTCCATTCCCACTAGTCCTCTGTCACTCCCTGAGAGCCTAAAAAGTCCCTCCCGAGCTTTTTTGTAGCCCCCCCTTCAGATACTGAAAGACCCCAAGAAGGTCATCTCGGAGCCTCCTCTTCTCCACACTGAACAGCCCCAACTCCCTCAGTCTATCCTCATAGGAGAGCTGCTGCAGCCCTCTGATCATCCCAGTGGCCCTTCTCTGGACACACTCCAGCATGTCCATGTCCTTCTTGTAATGGGGGCTCCAGAACTGGATGCAGTACTCCAGGTGGGGTCTCAGCAGAGTGGAGTAGAGGGGGAGAATCACCTTCCTTCACCTTCTGGGCACACTTCTCCTGATGCAGCCCAGGATCTGGTTGGCTTTCTGGGCTGCAAGTGCACACTGCTGGCTCATGTTGAGCTTCTCATCCACCAGCATCCCCAGGTCCCTCTCCTCAGGGCTGCTCTCCAGCCACTCGCTGCCCAGCCTGGATTTGTGCTTGGCATTGCCACGACCCAGCTGCAGGACACTGCACTTGGTCTTGTTGAATCTCATAAGGTTGGCTTGTGCCCATCTCTGCAGCCTGTCCAGGTCCCTCTGGGTGCATCCCTGCCCTCCTGTGTTGTTTTTTTTACTACTGTTACAGTAAACTTCTGCTACAGGCATCCAATATTTCTGCCAAAGCCAAGATGCTTAAACTGCACATTCTTAGTAAGGCATCAGTAGGACTGAGTGTGATTTGCATTGGATCAATGGTTCTTAATATTCACCATACTCTCTCACAACATTGCTCCTTGGCTAGTTTGTTGTATACAACTCAGTGCAAATATCTACCTTATGTAAATTTAACTCAACTACAGAACACATCTTTTGCCATTTAAGGAAATCAGTGGACAGTTTACACTTAAGAAACTTAGCAGCATTCACCAATCCCCTCACAATAATATCTTTATCCACTTACAAACTGACTCAAACAGATCTCATTTACAAACTACTGTTTCTCTCTAAAACAAGAAAACAACCCAAAACCCAACCCACCCAAACCAAAACCCAAAACACCTCCCAAAATATTTGCAAAAGCAAAAGTAATACCCAAATAAACACTTAGTGCTTGCTTCCTGGCTGCATCTGCTACTTGAATTTACTAAATACTATCATACTTAGAGCAGACAGTGAGGTGGGTTAGGAACTGGTTACAAGACAGAGTTCAGAGGGTGGAGATCAATGGTGCCAGGTCCAGCTGGAGAGCTGTGACCAGTGGTGTCCCCCAAGGATCAGTGCTGGGGCCAGTCCTGTTCAACATCTTAATCAATGACACTGATGAGGGCACATACAGACAGAGAGAGTTTGCTCAGCAAGTTTGCTGCTGACACCAAGCTGGGAGGCTTGGCTGATACAGCTGAAGGCTGTGTGGCCATACAGAGAGACAGACAGACTGGAGAGCTGGGCACAGAGGAACCAGATGAAGTTCAACAAGGACAAGTGCAGAGTCCTGCATCTGGGGAGGAATAACAAACTGCACCAGCACAGGCTGGGAGGTGATCTGCTGGAGAGCATCCCTGTGGAGAGGGACCTGGGGGTCCTGGTGGATAACAAGTTACCCATGGCACAGCAATGTGCCCTTGTGGCCAAGAAGGCCAATGGGATCCTGGGGTGTATTAGGAGGAGTGTGTGCAGCAGATCAAGGGAGTCCCCCTCTACTCTGCCCTGCTGAGACCTCATCTTGAATACTGTGTTCAGTTTTGGACTCCCCGGTTTAAGAGGGACAGGGATCTGCTAAAGAGGGTCCAGCAGAGGGCCATGAGGATGATGAGGGGACTGGAGGGCATGGCTTGTGAGGAGAGGCTGAGGGACCTGGGGCTGCTTAGTCTGGAGAAGAGAAGACTGAGAGGGGATTTGATAAATGTTTATAAGTATCTGGCCAGGGCTGGGGTCGGGGGGGGAGGGGGCACGACAGGCTCTGCTCACTTGCTCCCTGGGATAGGACAAGGAGCAATGGGTCTAAGTAGCAGCAAAAGAGGTTGCACCTCAACACAAGGGGGAATCTTCTTTACTGTAAGGGTCACAGAGCACTGGAACAGGCTTCCCAGGGAGGTTGTGGAGTCTCCTTCCCTGGAGACTTTCAAGGCCTGTCTGGATGTGTTCCTCTGTGATCTGTGTTAGATAGGATTGTCCTGCTCTGGCAGGGGAGTTGGACTTGATCTCCTTGGGTCCCCCTTCCAACCCCTAACATCCTGTGATCCTATGATACTTGTCTTTTTTTGACTTCTGTTGTCCTGTCAGGCATAGAAGATGATGTGGAACATCAAGGGAGTCACACACAGCAGAAGAGGCATTAGATATCCAGGTATCAAGACATCAGATATAAAGATCCAGTCATTAAGAATTGGACTAACTCTGTACTCTACGTGTGAATCATTCACACTAATGATTTCTGAGATGACTTCACAACCAAAATAGTTCTACAGACAGAGGTTCTTTCTCCACCAGGTTCTTGTTTGCCTCTTTCTGGGAAGTTCTGTTCTAAGTAAAAGGGTAATGAATCATCATTTAAGGTAACTTTCTCAGTGGATTGCAGGGCTGCTGTGCTTTTCAAGGCAGCCCTTTAATTTAGATGCTCTAATGATCTAGGCTTATTAACTAGAAAGATATAAATCATTATTACAGCAGGAAACAGTCTGCAACATTTAAAACTCAATTAGCGACCATGGGAGCAAGTGGTAGGATGCAAAACTTGGCTTCCCTGGTGAATCAGAAGTTTAGTAGAAGAATCAGCACCAGCCTCTCTTGCTGCATCAGTTTTCTGGGAAAACAGGATACATTTTCCCACTGTAAATTGCAACACTAAAAAAGTTGGTCGGGTAACTTAATCAGCTATTTCTGCTCCCTGTAGCCTCACTTAGGTTTTTCATCATTCTTGTGTGCAGTATTCACAGAATCAACCAGGTTGGATGAGAGCTCCAAGATCATCCAGTCCAATCCATTACTCAGCCCCAACCAATCAATTAGACCACGGCACAAAGTGCCTCATCCAGGCTTTGCTTGAACACCTCCAGGGACAGCAACTCCACCACCTCCCTGGGCAGCCCATTCCAATGCAAATCACTCTCTCTGTGAAGAACTTTCTCCTAACATCCAGCACATCCAGTTGCTCCTAAGCTTTCCTGGCACAACTTGAGACTGTGCCCTCTTGTTCTGTTGCTGGTTGCCTGGGAGAAGAGACTGACCTGCACTCATAAGCTTGCTGAGATGTATAAAAACAAGAACATAAACACAGATAGAATCATAGAACTAACCAGGCTGGAAGAGACATCCAAGATCATCCAGGCCAATCCATTACCCAGCCCCAACCAATCAACTAGATCATGGCACAAAGTGCTCATGCTGCCTTTTCTTCAACACCTCCAGGGACAGCGACTCCACCACCTCCCTAGGCAGACCATTCCAATGCCAATCACTCTCTCTGTCTGGATATTAGTCAGAAGTTGTTGGCAGAGAGAGTGATTGGCATTGGAATGGGCTGCCCAGGAAGGTGGTGGAGTCACCATCCCTGGAGGTGTTGAAGAAAAGCCTGGATGGGGCACTTAGTGCCATGGTCTAGTTGCTTGGCTAGGGCTGGGTGATAGGTTGGACTGGATGACTTTGGGGTCTCTTTCAAACTGGTTGATTCTATGATTTTTTTGCTCCTCTTCTTTTTTTATTCCAGTAAACATGTCCTCTATAATCTAGCTGGAGCATTTGCTGGTAACAGCATCTTCCTAGCTTCATGGAAACCTGGGCAGTGCCACTGAATGGTATGTTGCCCTTTGCAGCTCACATTGCTCTCACACAAAAATCTCTCACAAGCAAATTGTGTAAGATAGAGACGAATCCCATTAGCATCTCTATTAAAAGGGGTTTGAAACCAACTCCTGGACTTCACAAGCATGATACATCGACCACAAAACACATCTGAAAAGCTTTTGGTTTCCCAGGAGGCTTCGGTCTTTGCTTTTTTCCCCCCCTTGCTATTTTCCTCAACAGCAAATGAACTAATAATAAGAAATGGTTCTGATAATTAAATGCCTCCACATGCTTCTGGAGGCATTCATTTCTTTGTACTTACATGCAGGTAATACAACTATATGGTATGCTGCAGCAGGGTTTATTCCTCAGGAGTATTCCTTATGTACTTGCTCAGGAAAAAACAAACCACTAAGTCTGGTTCTGGCATTTCCCCATCAGCAGCACCATGCCAAGACATAAAGACTTTTGCACAAGACAGTCTACTGTACACTAAACTCAACTCTCCCACAGTAAAGAAACAAACACTGAGAAGAAGAACTGAAAATCCCCAGAAGCATAAAGCAATTCCTTGTTCACTTTCAAGACTAAAGCCTTCTCTTTATGCAACAAATGACTTTGAGATGGGCTCGTGAAAAGGGCTGGATGGGCTCTGGTGGCTCTCCAAAGCAAAGGCTACAAGGTTCAACAAAAGGTCACAAAAGACAGTATCATAGAATCAACCAGGTTGGAAGAGACTTCCAAGATCATCCAGGCCAACCTAGCACCCAGCCCTAGCCAACCAACTAGACCACAACACTAAGTGCCTCATTCAGGCTTTGCTTCAACACCTCCAGGGAGGGCAACTCCGCCACCTCCCTGGGCAGCCCATTCCAATGCCAATCACTCTCTCTGGCAACAACTTCCACCTGACATCCAGCCTAGACCTCCCCCTGGCACAACTTGAGACTGCCTTCCCATGTTCTGTTGCTGGTTGCCTGGGAGAAGAGACCAACTCCTACCTGGCTACAGCCTCCCTTCAGGAAGTTGAAGAGAGCAATGAGGTCACCCCTGAGCCTCCTCTTCTCCAGGCTAAACAACCCCAGCTCCCTCAGCCTCTCCTTGAGTATAACAAAGAAGGCAGAGAGTGATGGTAGGTGAGAGAGAAAGGGACAGCATCAATTTGGTTAGAGAGGAGCAAAGTAATTTGGGAAATGCAGCAGATAAAATAAAATGAACTTTCTAATAAGCCTAGATAACTGCCCTTATCAACTCTCATTTTCCTTTCAGGTAGTTGTAGACAGCAATGAGGTCACCCCTGAGCCTCCTCTTCTCCAGGCTAAACAACCCCCGCTCCCTCGGCCTCAGCCTGTTGTCTTATGACTCTGAACAGATGAGCAGGCATCTGTCACTAGAAGTGACAGGAAAATTAAAGTACCTAATATAAGTGTAAAAATGAATATGACTCTCAACATCATTAGGTCACAAGAGGTGACAATAACTTGTTTGGTTTCAGTCAGTTTCAGACAGTGAGCCAAGCAACGACTTGAGCACAGCCCTACGAGGAGAGGCTGAGGGAGCTGGGATTGGTTAGCCTGGAGAAGAGGAGGCTCAGGGGAGACCTTATTGCTGTCTACAGCTACCTGAGGGATGGTTGTGGCCAGGAGGAGGTTGCTCTCTTCTCTCAGGTGGCCAGCACCAGAACGAGAGGACACAGCCTCAGGCTGTGCCAGGGGAGATTTAGGCTGGAGGTGAGGAGAAAGTTCTTCCCTGAGAGAGTCATTGGACACTGGAATGGGCTGCCCGGGGAGGTGGTGGAGTCGCTGTCCCTGGAGCTGTTCAAGGCAGGATTGGACATGGCACTTGGTGCCATGGTCTGGCCTTGAGCTCTGTGGTAAAGGGTTGGACTTGATGATCTGTGAGGTCTCTTCCAATCCTAATAATACTGTGATACTGTGACTTTAGAAACCTTTCAAAGCTAAGGAAAATGCTTCAGGAGTATCAGAGTCCATCTTCTTACTACACTTAATGAAAAGTCATTACTATCCATTAAATGTCAGTAATCTTCTAGTGCCAGCAGTTCTCTGTGTTCCATCTTGCCAAACTCACTAAATCAGCTCCTGTTTCCTCCATACATACTATGCTGTGGGCTGCAGAGTGCTGACTACCTCTCCAGCTACGACAAGCCTGGTTAAGGGCAGACACGTGGTGCTAAAATGAAAGAGCACAGCAGCCTTGCAGAAATGAATCTATCTCCTTCAGCTCAGCTCCCTGCAATTGTGGCCTCCATCACGTAACAGCAAGGTTTATATATAACCTCAGCAGGGGTTATGTTGATTGCACTGCTTTTCTCACATGGGAAGAGTAGCTGTAAGAGCAAGTGCATTAGCAGACCCAAACCCATGAAATTATTGGTCTGAATAAGGTACCTAAGTGCTAAAAGATCTTAATGTTAGAAAGCAAAACTCATTTCACATGGCT
Source organism: Pogoniulus pusillus (assembly GCF_015220805.1). Classification (NCBI taxonomy): domain Eukaryota; kingdom Metazoa; phylum Chordata; class Aves; order Piciformes; family Lybiidae; genus Pogoniulus; species Pogoniulus pusillus. The sequence goes on from NC_087272.1 coordinate 5,957,426, forward strand.
GTTTACTGATCCAAGAGAAAGACAGCTTTTCATCTTTTTAAGGTCTTTTTCTTCCCCTCCCCTCCTTCCTGCTCTCTCCCCACCCTGCCTCTAAAGTTCCAAACTCAAAGCATCCTCTTGTGGCACAAGCTGCAGTTATTAGCCACAGAAGCTTTTTATTATTTACTCAAGTCTCCAGCCAAGAGATCACAGATATGTAACCTCATCAACAGATGGACACTCCCAATAGCCTCCTGTCCTGTAGCCCAGCCTCCTCTTAGAATCATAGAATCAATCAGGTTGGAAGAGACTTCCAAGATCATCCAGGCCAACCTAGCACCCAGCCCTGTCCAGTCAACCAGACCATGGCACTAAGTGCCTCAGCCAGGCTTTGCTTGAACACCTCCAGGGACGGTGCCTCCACCACCTCCCTGGGCAGCCCATTCCAATGCCAATCACTCTCTCTGCCAACAACTTCCTCCTAACATCCAGCCTAGACCTCCCCTGGCACAACTTGAGACTGTGTCCCCTTGTTCTGTTGGTGGTTGCCTGGCAGAAGAGACCAACCTCACCTGGCTACAGCCTCCCTTCAGGTAGTTGTAGATCGCAATGAGGTCACCCCTGAGCCTCCTCTTCTCAAGGCTATACAACCACAGCCTGCACTTCTCTCTCTAACCTGCTTGTGTAACTAATCCTTCTGCTTCCTAATCCCCCTGGCTGACTCTCCAAACTCACTTTGGACATAAGGCAAAGTCTGGGATAAGGAAGAGGGTGGAAAGGAGGAGGAAGGGTGGTTGGGAGCCCCTCCTGAGGACTCAGGTTTCTGGGAGGGCTGCTGTGTTCCTGTATTACCTTTTTTAACTTGTATATTTCTGTCTATAGCTGTATGTATTGTAAATATCTGCCTGTATATTGTTCTAAGCTGTAAATATAAAGCTTCACTCTAATTTTCACCTCTGCTGAGTCTAGTCTGGGTGATTTCATGGGAGTGAGGGGGTGAGAAACACCCAAACTGTCACACTCTTCAACAGGTCCTTTCTTTATCCTACTCTAAGCTATTTTAGAACTACTTTAAGGATGGGCATTTAAATTTTGCTGACCTGTATCAACTTCTGTTTTTGTAAGTGCAATATGAAATCTTAAAAGAAATAAACAACAGAAATTCTGGCTCATGACTTAATAAAAAACTCCACGTGGGCTACTTCTGCCCTAAAATTGCTTTCTGAAGGCCCCAGAGGGAAAAAACAAACAAACAAACCTAAAGAGCTTTCAGTGCTAATATACAATGGGAAGAATTCAATTGTGCACTGAGAAGAGCTCAGTTGATGATCTCAAGCTCAAATGCTTTTTCTTACAGCAATAAGACATACAGATTAAATTACTGTGGCTGAAGAGCAGCCAGGAAGAAAGGGACCTGGTGGTATTGGTAGGTAGTAGGCTGAAGATGAGCCAGCAGTGTGCCCAGGTGGCCAAGAGAGCCAATGGCATCCTGGCCTGTATCAGGAACAGTGTGGGCAGCAGGACAAGGGAGGTTATTCTTCCCCTGTACTCAACACTGGTCAGGCCACACCTTGAGTACTGTGTCCAGTTCTGGGCTCCTCAATTCAAGAGAGATGTTGAGGTGCTGGAACGTGTCCAGAGAAGGGCAACGAAGCTGGTGAGGGGCCTGGAACACAAAGCCTCTGAGGAGAGGCTGAGGGAGCTGAGGGTGTTTAGCCTGGAGAAGAGGAGGCTCAGGGGGGACCTTATTGCTGTCTACAACTACCTGAAGGGAGGCTGTAGCCAGGTGGGGTTGGGCTCTTCTCTCAGGCAACCAGCAATAGAACAAGGGGACACAGTCTCAAGTTGTGCCAGGGGAAGTCTAGGCTGGATGTTAGGAGGAAGTTCTTCCCAGAGAGAGTGATTGGCATTGGAATGGGCTGCCCAGGGAGGTGGTGGAGTCATCATCCCTGGAGGTGTTCAAGACGGGTATTGGAGAAAAGTCTGGCTGAGGCACTTAGTGCCATGGTCTGGTTGACTGGCTAGGGCTGGGTGCTAGGTTGGGCTGGATGCTCTTGGAGGTCTCTTCCAACCTGGTTGATTCTATGATTCTGAATACTCAAAAAGAAAAAATACAAATATCCCCTACCTTTGGTCAGTGAAGATAATCACATCAAACATACACATACTCAGGTATGATTTTCAGAGGCACTGCAATACAGGACTAAAGGGAATCAAAGCCCAGAGTCCTCACGTTCTGAGAAATCTGCTTAAGAATCCCTTAAAAAGCCCCAAACAAAAACCTGTTCTGTTTCAAGCAAATTCATTCTTTGTCCTTACTAATTCCAATGGAATCTTTCTAGAACAATTTTGCTCTGAATATGAGGAAGTTTTCTTCTAACTCTGAGATGACTTCTTATCTTTACTCATAGGTGACCACCCACCCATTCTTGTACCAACACTGACTTCTAAAGAAAACACATCAGCTTCCCTCCAGCTTTTTCCTCTCCACTTCTTGTTTTCAGTCCACCTCACTCCACCACTTCTGCACCCCTCATCCTTACTCTTTGTACTTGCTTAATTCCATCTTGAACACCAACGAAATGCATGCAGTATTCCAGAGAAGTTCCACCAGGGTTTGGAATGACACACTGATGGAAGATCAGCTCAACTCTTCTGTGTTTGTTAGAAATGCCTTCTCAGATGGGACAAAAATTTCCACACTTAACAGCCATTCTGCAATTAACCAACAAAGCCTGGACCCTCTCCTCCACAGACAACCTGTTGAGCAGCATGCTCATAACAGAGACTCTCAGCTTTGCATGGTAAAATGAAGGCTTTCATCCCATTATTACCACTGTGACCTTTAATACATTCCAGTTCTTCCCTCATTTCCAGTCTGTCTCTATTTGACTGTGCCTCCCACAGAGTGTCCTCAGCAAAATTTCTTAGCACATGTCCACTCTCATATGCCAAGATAATTAATGAAAATATTATGTACAATTTGTCTCCTGATCAACCTCCAAGCCTTCTGGAAAGAGCCACTTCCTTCAGCAGAGACTCTACAAGAAGGGGCTTAGAGACCTGGAACTCTTCAGCCTGGGGAAGAGGAGACTCTTAAGTGGTGCCCAGTGACAGGGCTAGAGGCAATGGACACAAACAGAAACACAGGACACTCTGTTTGAACATCAGCAACACATTTATCTTGTGAGGGTAACTGGGCATTGGCACAGGTTACCCAAGAAGGTTGTGGAATCCTCAACCTCAGAGATACTCAAAAGCAATCTGAACATGTTCCTGGGTGACCAGCTCTAGGTGGACCTGGCTGCGCAGAGGCATTGGACCAGATAACCTCAGAGGTCCCTTCCCATCTCAACCATTCTGTGAAAACACATCCTTGGAGAGTGTCATTTAAGAGAAAGCATTCTGTGAGGGCATCTCAGAAGTCCCTAAAATTTTGCTTCTCAAGTCCTCAGAAAAGCTCTCCTCCTAGTTTCTCCAGAAATACTGTGGTACCTCAGGTGGGTGAACAGGGGTGAAGAGATGCCAGCGATATACTGGGTGTTCTCCTCATGTGAATGCTACTCTTCTCTGCCAGGTTCACGTGACTGAAATTGCTAAACTCAAACTGAGGCTCCTTCTCAGCCCCTGATACTCTCTTGTTGATGTTGTCCCATTCACACATGTCTGATGCTAAGACAGTGAGCTGAGGCCCAACAATGCTGTCCAGTTTGTGGCAAAACTCCAGCGTAGGTGGAACTGAAGCATCAATCACAAAGCAGACAGCTGCGCTCACAGCCTTATAAACAACTAAATGAAGCTCCTCCTAAGTGTCATCAGTGTTAACAAGTGTTTTAGGGAAACAGCATTTTGCTTCTGGATCATTAAGATTTAAAGGTCCAGTAAGAAACCTTCCATAGTGTTGTAGATTTCCTGGCATTTCAGCGTGTATTGGAGAATCTCTTCCTGCCAACTCAGGCTCCACGTGCCTTGGAAAACAACTACCCTTCTAAATAAGCCTTCTAAATACTGACCATCAGTTCCCTTTGCCTCTGAAAACAGTGTGCTACTATCATCATAGTGTTGTGCCTGGCCTCATGGGCCCAAAATAGGCTTATACATGTCCTGCCCTGCCGAGGCATGTTTTTATGCTCCACCAGAGAGGTAGGCATGGGAAATGGGACAGAACAGAACCTGGAGCCACTGAGTCTGGCCTGCCCAGGGTCCTGTGGTCTAAGGTATACACACTTAGCTTGTGCCTGCCAAGTGCAAGGCCTGTGCTTTTCCCAAATTAGGGAAAAGTGAGCCTGTGGCTTTGCCTAATATGGCAAGGTTTGGCTACCTGCCATCCTGACTGGCTATTCTGTGTCCAAAGGGCAGTTAATCTTGGCCCACATTGATAAAGGGAGATAGGAGACTAACAGCCTGCTTTTGCTTCCTTGCTTTGCTTCCCTTCTCTTTGCCTGCTCTCTCTGCTGTGCCCAGCCCTGCTGCTACTGCACACTGCCTTACTGCCTGCCTGCTAAACTCTACTGCTGCCAGTTACCAGGAGCAGACCCTGGATGCCTGCATGCGATCAGCCTGCGTGGCCAGTGTGACATTGTGCAAAGACTGCACAACATCTGCCTTATGCACCTGAAGGTCCTGCCTAGAATCCCTGGACATATACACAGATGGTCCAGAAGAAGCCAGGAGAACAAGGTCAGAGATTGTCTGTGTCCTGTCCCCAGGAGCCAGGAAGATTCAAGCCTTGACATCCAACAAGACAGAGTCCCCTGAAAGCATGTGGGCACTGTCTGGACTGTGGTTAGCCCCCACAAGGGTAATAATAATAATCTGTGGGCAAATGCTCAATGCCTCTTTGTGATTCTCTACTGCCTTCTGCCATAAAGCAGAAAGAGCTTGGGCCCAGCTACTGGGCAAGCAGCATATTTGACCACAAGTGGCACTGACTGCAGGAACAGTCTCTTCCAGTTCAGTTAATGTTTATGTATTTTGCTTATTATATTAGATGTAGATATTATCCATAGAATGTTTTCATAACCATGTAAGAACCACAATATTATTAAAATCAGTGGTCAGGGGTGGCAGAGTTCTAAGTATCAAAATTAATAAACAAGATTAGCTTTGGAAAATATCATCTCGCATTAATTAATTTCCCCTCCCCAACACATAGCTTTGGGTCAACAGAAAGCTTTACTAGCTGTGGTACTACAGACTAAATACAACACATTCAGGAAAAGAAAAGAAAATGAAACCCCAAGTGAGCCTCAGGAACACTTTAGCAGCGAGCAGTAAGTCTGGTGAACCGCAGCTGCTACACTAAAGCACAAAACCCAAGTTCCTCTTTTATGCCTTCCATGAGTTCCATGTACATGTTTCCAGAACAGCCTGCTGTCCCTGTTTTACTGAGACAAACCACACACAAAAGCACTGACTGTACCTTGGAGACTGATCAGACCTCAACGGTGCACAGCAACCTCTTAGTAGTAGGGCAAAGCTCCTATCTGAAGACTCATAGAATCAACCAGGTTGTTCTTCTTGACATCAACACCCAGGCAAGGAACTTCAGAGACTTTCTCTTCACCTCCACTCTGCAGCAAGAGTCCACCCCACAGCACTGAAAATCTCGCACCACGTATCATGGGCTATCCACTCACATGGCTGAGCTGGCACTTGAAGGCAAGTTTAACCCTTCTAGAAAACAAGGTCACACTGAAATACAGAATTTACAAGAGGCACCTGCTCCATTTAGCACAAAGCCACCACAATACTCTCCTCAAAACATCTGAAGACTTACCATAGCTAACACAAGACTACTTTATTTAATGGGTTAGATGTGCTGTGGAACATGCAATCAGGGATACTGACCCTGCACCACAGGCATGTCATGGACAAAGGGTTCTTCTGCTGGCAGTTCAGTTGCTGTTTTCAGTAAACACCATGCCTATCTCAAAAGATCCTCTCCTACAGCTGTACCAGACAAGGGAACACCCTAGCATAGCAACAAGCTACTGATATTCTGAGGCATCCCTGAAATCTCCACCAGCCATCTAGGATCTTGCTCAGGGGCAAGCTGATGATTGCAAAGCCTGTGTCAGCACCAACCAATCAACCATTTTTAAGCTCCTTAGCCAGTTTTCCAAGAACAGCATGTTTTATTGCTTCAGTTTCAAGAAATGAGTCATAAATACCTGTTGCACATCTCTTATCTCAGTAACACAGTGTGCACCACCAACAGAACAAGGGGACACAGTCTCAAGTTGTACCGGGGAGGTCTAGAATGGATGTTAGGAGGAAGTTCTTCACAGAGACAGTAATTTGCCATTGGAATGGGCTGCCCAGGGAGGTGGCAACACGTTGGCCAAGGAAGTTGTGGATGTCTCCATCTCTGTAACTGTTCAAGGACGGGTTGGATGGAGCTTTGAGCAACCTGATTTTAATAGAATGTGTCCCTACCATGCCAGGGAGGTTTTAACTAGATGGTCTTTAAGGTCCCTTCCAACCTAAACCATCACCATCCCTGGAGGTGTTCAAGAAAAGCCTGGATGAGGCACTTAGTGCCATGGTCTAGTTGATTGGCTAGGGCTGGGTGCTAGGTTGGGCTGGATGATCTTGGAGGTCTCTTCCAAGCTGGTTCATTCTATGATATGGAGATTATTAAAACCTTAGAAACAGAACTCAAGAAGAAATTACTTCCACCAACACTTAGTCCTCAGACATATAATACAGTAGGAAGCTTCTGGGCATAGTCAAAGCTCCCAATTTTAATGTGTATCTTCAAACAGACATGTTTATAAATGTAATATATTTTTTAAGAGGTTATTACTGAGGATGGTGATTTTTTTTTCCTCTTGCATTCAAATAGTTTAGATTTCTGTAGGGAAATCAAGCATCTGCAAATTAGTTTGAGAGAAACAAAAGAATATTGCAAATTTAGGTTTATTTCTCCCTAAAATGTAATGTAATATAAAATTAAGCATATATGAAGAAAAAGGGATGAGTATTAATTTTTTTTCCAGTTCATATTTTCTTTATCTAAACTGAGATTCTTTCTATGGACTATGTATTCTTTTATTTTCTCTTATTTTTTTTAGAGAGAGGGAGGGAGTGGGAAAGCCTAATAATGATCACTCTCAACCAAACACATATATTTAAAACTGACTTCAGGGAATTTCTGGATGTGGTGGAAAAACAGCCTTGCTCTAAGAGTGCTGACTTTCTCATCCTGCTTAGAGTCATAGAATCAACCAGGTTAGAAGAAATGTCCAAGGTCATCCTGCCAATAGATTGCAACCACAGCAACACCTCTCACACAGCACATTCACTCTGGATGCTTCTGCACTGACCATGCAAGGAGGAGGAAAAGCAGCCTGCTCTGTTAGCTTTGTGGGTTTGTATGGGTAACAAAGGATGAACTCATCCTGCTTGTATTTAAAACTGACTTCAGGGAATTTCTGAATGTGGTGGAAAAACAGGCTTGCTTTTAGAGTACTGACTTTGTCATCCTGCTTAGAGTCATAAAATCAACCAGGTTGGAAGAGACCTCCAAGATCATCCAGCCCAACCTAGCACCCAGCCCTAGCCAATCAACTAGACCATGGCACTAAGTGCCTCAGCCAGGCTTTGCTTGAACACCTCCAGGGATGGTGATGGTTTAGGTTGGAAGGGACCTTAAAGACCATCTAGTTAAAACCTCCCTGGCATGGTAGGGACACATTCTATTAAAATCAGGTTGCTCAAAGCCCCATCCAACCCATCCTTGAACAGTTACAGAGATGGAGACATCCACAACTTCCTTGGCCAATGTGTTGCAGTGCCTCACCCACCTCAACACACAGAACTTTTTCCACGTATCTCATCTAAATCTACCCTCATTCAGTTCAAAACCACTGCACTCCTTGTTCCATCATCACACACTCTTGTCAGTTCTCAGGAAACACTGACAGACCACATATCAGCCACATGTGCTAATTCTTCCCATCTTCCATTTTCCTCCTCTCTACCTCTCTTTACACCCCAAGGAAAGATGTCAAATCATACGAAATGACAAACACTCTTAATCTCCTTCCAGACCATACAACAGCACTTCTCCAATGCTCACACAATCAGAAGTTCAAACCTAAGGCCAAAGTCGCTTGAAAAAACACATTCAAGGTCTAGGAGTAACACAAAGCAAAGAAGACTGTATAAAAACTGCAGTATACAAACACTGCCATTTCCTTTTATCCAATGCACCTGCACCAACATTTGATGGATAATGCCCCAAATGCTGTTGAGCTCAAATCCTTGTGTGACTTAGCATCAGTTATCAGGTTCAAGCAAAAAATCCACCACCACCAAAAACCTACCACAGAGGGGCCAAGAACTAGTGGAACAGACTGAGCTTATTGGGTGACTACAGAGGGAGTGGCACAATGGTACTGCATGCTAATTAGTATGGCTCACTGCTTCTTTGATTAAATAATAACTTATAACAAACACTCTGATGACAGAGCTTAGAAATTCAGTATCACAGTTAAGTTTGGGTGGTATTAAATACATAACCAAATGTAAGTCTTAGAAGAAATTCCAGCACGTGTGTTAGCTGATCAGGTTACCTGCCTGGTGAATGTGGGGCAGGCTGTGGATGTAGTCTACCTGGACTTCAGCAAAGCCTTTGACACTGTCTGCCACAACAAGCTCCTGGCAAAGCTGCCAGCTCGTGGCTTGGACAGATTCACTCTGATATGAGACAAGAACTGAATGGATGGCAGAGCCCAGAGAGTGGTGGTGAATGGTGCCACATGCAGTTGGCAGCTGTCACTAGTGGTGTGCCCCAAGGATCAGTGCTGGGGCCAGTCCTGTTCAGCATCTTTATTGATGATCTGGACAAGGGGATTGAGTCCTGCATCAGTAAGTTTGCAGATGGCACCAAGCTAGGAGCAGGTGTGGATTTGTTGGAAGGTAGGAGAGCCCTGCAGAGGGACCTTGATGGGCTGGGGTGGGCAGAGGCCAATGGGATGAGATTTAACAAGGCCAAGTGCAGGGTTCTGCACATTGGTCACAACAACCCCAAGCAGTGCTATAGGCTGTGGACAGAGTGGCTGGAGAGCAGCCAGGAAAAAAGGGACCTGGGGGGGTACTGGTAGATAGTAGCTGAAGATGAGCCAGCAGTGTGCCCAGGTGGCCAAGAGAGCCAATGGCATCCTGGCCTGCATCAGGAACAGTGTGGCCAGCAGGACGAGGGAGGTTATTCTGTCCCTGTGCTCAACGCTGGTCAGACCACACCTTGAGTGCTGTGTCCAGTTCTGGGCTCCTCAATTCAAGAGAGATGTTGAAGTGCTGGAACGTGTCCAGAGAAGGGCAACAAAGCTGGTGAGGGGCCTGGAACACAAATCCTATGAGGAGAGGCTGAGGGAGCTGGGGGTGTTTAGCCTGGAGAAGAGGAGGCTCAGGGGTGACCTCATTGCTGTCTACAGCTACCTGAAGGGAGGTTGTAGCCAGGTGGTGGTTGGTCTCTTCTGCCAGGCAACCAGCAACAGAACAAGGGGACACAGTCTCAAGTTGTGCTGGGGTAGGTCTAGGCTGGATGTCAGGAGGAAGTTGTTGGCAGAGAGAGTGATTGGCATTGGAATGGGCTGCCCAGGGAGGTGGTGGAGGCACCGTCCCTGGAGGTGTTGAAGAAAAGCCTGGATGAGGCACTTGGTGCCATGGCCTAGTCTAGTTCTACGATTCTATGGGGTCAATGTCTCTAATGTGATGTGTGCAAACAGTTGACAGAGCAGTTAATTTGGACAGCAGCCTGATGGACAGTAGAGGGGGTCCCAAATTCAACCCTGGAAGAAAATGTATCGGCGCCTGACTTGCTCTCGGACGTTTTAGCACAAGAGCAAAGGATGAGACCTATTCTAAACAAGACAATGAAAATTTGGGTTTCTTTTTTCACTGCCTCACATGTACATGGGCAAAAGGAAACCTAAAAGAAAAACATTAAAAAATGCCCCAAGCAGAAGGCAACACATGCCTGTAAATTAATGATATTCTTTCAGCCATCAGCTGTCTGAAAAGAACTGCACAGATCGAATTGTAGATCTGATCCAGACTAGAATGTTAATTCTGGCTGCAGAAATGAATTCAGAAGGAAAAATCACTTCACTCATCTGAAATTTTAGGATGGAACCAGAGCCATTCATCATGTAAAGAACTGATGCCATGCAGCCCTTCAAGAATCTTTTCCAGCCAAGGATGCTGCAAGACACATCCCTCCTTGTTTTCATTCCTAGTTGAGCCTTTATCTGCTGCCACACTTCCATTAAATCCAGCTACAGAACTACTACATTAATAGTTGAGTTCCTTTACAATCTATTCTGTGAGATGCAAACCCATCCCTCCTCTCAGACAGGACATACTAAAACTCCCAAGAGGAAAAAGGTGCAAATGCACTGAAGGAGACAAAAGAAGCAGCTTACGCCAGCAAGCCCAAATTTCTCATGCAGAGGCCTTTCAAGTTGTGCTTTTATGTCTGCTAAAGAGAGAGGTAATTTCCTCAAAGGCCAAAGGAAAAGATGCTCCCATGTTGAGAAGGGAACCACCACTATTTTGACAGAAGGAAATGCTGCAGTGTAAAGAGCACAAAAGAAAGGAAAGGAAAGGAATCTCTCAAATATGACTGCAAAAATGACTGGATGCTGCCTTCAGAGAAGGAGAGAAAGGGGGAAACAAGGCTTGCTGTAAGGCCAGGAACAGAAGCACTCTTTCTGCATCTATCAGCATGCCAGGTGCTCAGCAAACCATCTATTCCTGGGTTTACCACAGGAAGGGGGCTACAGCTTTCAAATGTGATCACCCTTCCTCAATGCACTGTTTAGCAACTCCACAGGAAAAGCAGGGAGCTAACCTTAAGTGCAGTTATATATTGAAAACCCATTCTTGCCCGATGTTATTCAAGTATTTCTCTGTGTTCTCCAAGAAATAAGCCAGCAAATCATGTCCTGCTCCACTTTGACCTGTGACTGGTTTCCATTTGTGAAGTCTGGGTTGTTCCTGTTCTGCTTTTAAGGCCAACTCAGGCAGCAGATTGTCCTGCACAGCCTGGCACTAGATTACACTGTACAATACTGCATTTCACTCTCCTGGAGAGAACCATCTGCTCTACAGGTTTTAGATGCTGACCACCTGGGTGCAAGCAACTTCATTAAAAACTGGGAAAAAAAGATGAAAAAGAGAGAGGAGGAGGAAAAAAAGGAGGGGGGGGGGGAAAGGGGAGGGGAAAAGAGAGGGGGGAAGGGGAAAAGAGAGGGGGGAAGGGGAAAAGAGAGGGGGGAAGGGGAAAAGAGAGGGGGGAAGGGGAAAAGAGAGGGGGGAAGGGGAAAAGAGAGGGGGGAAGGGGAAAAGAGAGGGGGGAAGGGGAAAAGAGAGGGGGGAAGGGGAAAAGAGAGGGGGGAAGGGGAAAAGAGAGGGGGGAAGGGGAAAAGAGAGGGGGGAAGGGGAAAAGAGAGGGGGGAAGGGGAAAAGAGAGGGGGGAAGGGGAAAAGAGAGGGGGGAAGGGGAAAAGAGAGGGGGGAAGGGGAAAAGAGAGGGGGGAAGGGGAAAAGAGAGGGGGGGAAGGGGAAAAGAGAGGGGGGAAGGGGAAAAGAGAGGGGGGAAGGGGAAAAGAGAGGGGGGAAGGGGAAAAGAGAGGGGGGAAGGGGAAAAGAGAGGGGGGAAGGGGAAAAGAGAGGGGGGAAGGGGAAAAGAGAGGGGGGAAGGGGAAAAGAGAGGGGGGAAGGGGAAAAGAGAGGGGGGAAGGGGAAAAGAGAGGGGGGAAGGGGAAAAGAGAGGGGGGAAGGGGAAAAGAGAGGGGGAAAGGGGAAAAGAGAGGGGGAAAGGGGAAAAGAGAGGGGGAAAGGGGAAAACAGAGGGGGAAAGGGGAAAAGAGAGGGGGGGAAGGGGAAAAGTGAGGGGGGAAGGGGAAAAGAGAGGGGGGAAGGGGAAAAGAGAGGGGGGAAGGGGAAAAGAGAGGGGGGAAGGGGAAAAGAGAGGGGGGAAGGGGAAAAGAGAGGGGGGAAGGGGAAAAGAGAGGGGGGAAGGGGAAAAGAGAGGGGGGAAGGGGAAAAGAGAGGGCGGAAGGGGAAAAGAGAGGGGGGAAGGGGAAAGAGAGGGGGGAAGGGGAAAAGAGAGGGGGGAGGGAAAAGAGAGGGGGGGAGGGAAAAGAGAGAGGGGGAGGGAAAAGAGAGAGGGGGAGGGAAAAGAGAGAGGGGGGAGGGAAAAGAGAGGAGGAGGGGGGAACGTTCCAGAACCTCAACATCTCTCTTGAATTGAGGAGCCCATAACTGGACACAGCACTCAAGGTGTGGCCTGACCAGTGCTGAGTACAGGGGCAGAATAACCTCCCTTGTCCTACTGGCCACACTGTTCCTGATGCAGGCCAGGATGCCTTTGGCTCTCCTGACCACCTGGGCACACTGCTGGCTCATGTTCAGCTACTATCTCCCAGTACCCCCAGGTCCCTTTCCTCCTGGCTGCTCCCAGAAGTACGTGCTTCTTCCAAGCCAATTTCCATGGCACCATCTGAACAAGGCCATTCTTTAGCTCTTCCTCTTCTCTGCTGGTAAGAACCAGCCAGCCAACAGAACTAGTAACACAGAGAGCAAGCAAGGGTGATGCTTACGTACAAGCACAATCTAACATAGCTGAAAAATACCACAAAGGCCTCATCTCTTCTGAAGTGACTGCTCTGAACATTGCAAAACAGCATTTGCAGTCTCTGGCTGTACTTGGCCCCAGTGTTAGGGAAGGCTAACAGCAACATGTCAAAGTGCAATACCACCAGGCATGGTCAGATTAAGGAATAAAAACATCGACCCCTGCTCTTGCCAGGTTTCCTGCACAAAGTAACATTTTGCCTTTTTACAAATAGCTTTCCTTAAAGAACTTCCAATTAATGTGTCAGCCAATAAATCATGGTTCTCAGTGATTATCACATACCCACTCTTTTGCTCTTCCCTAGAAACTGCTGGATGCAGCCATTGGCACATCCCACAACACTGATCAGCCACTGGACCCCTCACAACCTCTGCAGCTTGTAGCTTCATGCAGCTACCACAGGCTGAACTCTGCCTTGCAGGGAAGAAAAGAAGAAAAAATGTTTTCTTCTGTTTCTGCAGACAACCCAGTGACAAAACTATCATTAGAAGCAAGATGCTCAGTACTAGAGAACTACAGCCTCTCCAAATTGTGTTAAGATGAGCCAGCAGTGTGCCCAGGTGGCCAAGAGAGCCAATGGCATCCTGGCCTGCATCAGGAACAGTGTGGCCAGCAGGACGAGGGAGGTTATTCTGCTCCTGTACTCAGCATTGGTACCTTGAGTGCTGTGTCCAGTTCTGGGCCCCTCAATTCAAGAGAGATGTTGAGGTGCTCGAACGTGTCCAGAGAAGGGCAACAAAGCTGGTGAGGGGCCTGGAACACAAACCCTATGAGGAGAGGCTGAGGAAGCTGGGGGTGTTTAGCCTGGAGAAGAGGAGGCTCAGGGGTGACCTCATTGCTGTCTACAACTACCTGAAGGGAGGTTGTAGCCAGGTGGGGTTGGTCTCTTCTGCCAGGCAACCAGCAACAGAACAAGGGGACACAGTCTCAAGTTGTGCCGAGGGAAGTCTAGGCTGGATGTTAGGAGGAAGTTGTTGGCAGAGAGAGTGATTGGCATTGGAATGGGCTGCCCAGGGAGGTGGTGGAGGCACTGTCCCTGGAGGTGTTGAAGCAAAGCCTGGCTGAGGCACTTAGTGCCATGGTCTGGTTGACTGGCTAGGGCTGGGTGCTAGGTTGGACTGGCTGAGCTTGGAGGTCTCTTCCAACCTGGCTGATTCTGTGATTCTATAAGTGGTCACTTCCACAGTCAATGCTGTTGCAAAGTCAAAATAAAGGTTATGCTAAGAACTGCAAGCAGCTGCCATGGGCAGTAAGTCTGCCCAAACAGTATATAACAAGCTAACAAATAAAACAAGGAATGACAAGGAATGGAAAGGGAACATTAGATTCCAGGGAAAGTTGCTCCTAATGTAGGAACCAAACCAGCTGTTAATGTCTAGTTCTCTGGAGTATTTATTGCTACATACTGGAGCTACCTCATGGAATTAAAGATGCAACAGAACTCTATGCAACTATATCACTTTCTCTGACTACTAGAAATAGCAGAGCAGTAAGTCTACACCGCACCTTGGGACAACAATATCTATTTCAACCTCATTTGTACGTGTGGTGTTACAAAATTAGGAGACACCTAAAAGGTGCCTGTCAGACAAAACATTCAGAACAAAATACATGCAACTGTCAGGGGTGGAAGTGACCTCAAGGATCATCCAGTTCCAACTCTCCTGCCATGGGCAGGGACACCTCACACTAGATCAGGTTGCTCACAGCCCCATCCAGCCTGGCCCTGAAGACCTCCAGGAATGAGGCTTGCATCACCTCCCTGGGCAACCTGTTCCAGTGTCTCACCACCCTCATGGTGAAGAACTTCTTCCTAACATCCAATCTGAATCTACCCTCTTCTAGTTTTGCTTCAGTCCCCTCAGTCCTATCACTACCTGACATCCTAATAAGTCCCTCCCCAGCTTCCCTGTAAGCCCCCTTCAGATCCTGGAAGGCCACAATAAAGTCCCCTGGGAGCCTTCTCTTCTCCAGACTGAAGAGCAAATATTATCAAGCACATAAAAGCACAGCTGAAAGCTTTGCAAACCTTCGCAGTGACACAGAGGAGGAGGAGATTTTTTGCTCCACTCTCTCAGATTGCACATGGATACAGAGCCCTTAAGCTGTTCCCAAGTCCAGAGCCCACTATATTAAAACTCCCTTCAGCAAACACTCTCCCTAGCTATGAAACAGGATACACACAGGATGCATCATCACTCCAGATTAACGTTTCCTTGGGGAACTGCTGCAAGCGGCGCTCGCTGCTATGCTTATTTCAAGAGCCATCCTCAGGATGTGAGTTAGAAGGTGATTCTTCTGAAGCTGGGAGCAGAGAACACACATGTCTGGTCCCAGAGCAAAAGAAGGCCCTTTGATATGCAAAAGAGGCCCAAAGATTTGTGTAGCTTTGGAATTTAAACAGGTAAACTACCCGTGGATGCTGATGAACCACAACAGCCAAAGAAGAACTAGCACACTGTTATCAAACAGCTGCAGCTCAGTTTCACCAGTTAAACAAACTCTGAGAGTTCTGCATTATCCATCTATCAGCCCTCAGACACAGCATCTAAAGGACAGCCAAGAGAAAGCAAAACCTCACCCTGATTTCATCTGTTTCTGAGGAAAGGAAGTGAGAGGGAGGAAGCTCTAGATAGAGCAAACAGAAACAAGAAAAGCCAAGGCCAGAGAGGAGTGAACAGAAGGTTAGCTCTGGAAGCTGATCCAGGAGAAAGATGTGGAGGAAGCTGACCAGCTGAGAACTTGCACAGAGACTCTGACAAAGGAAAGATGCTGCTGCCCTTTCAGTATGAGATACCTTTGTACAACACAAATTGCTCCAGAAACATACTGCATTATGCTTTAAGAAGCAGAAATTTCTGAGTGATTCAGATTCTATTGTTTGAGAGTGACTGAATGATAGAATTGATTGCTTTTCAGGATCACAGAATAGAATAAAATCATAGAATCAACCAGGTTAGAAGAGACCTCCAAGATCAGCCAGTCCAACCTAGCACTCAGCCCTAGCAAATCAACTAGAGCATGGCACTAAGAGCCTCATCCAGGCTTTGCTTGAACACCTCTAGGGACGGTGACTCCATCATCTCCCTGGGCAGCCCATTCCAACAGCAAATCACTCTCTCTGTGAAGAACCTCCTCCTAGACTGGTTTCTAACCTAAGGAGAAAGCCCTTAGAGAAAATGGCAAGTTCTTCTCAGAATGAGAAGTTGAACTTACCTCCTTGCACCACCCTTTCAACAAGAGGTTCTGGTGAAACAACATAGGACTGGGGAAAAAAAAAGGGGGAGGGTGGGAGGGGAGCAGATTTAAGTAGTCTTTGCCCTAATATTCAAGGAGTCTTAACCCAAACAAGAAGTAGAAACAGACACAACATAGCATTCCTGTCCCAGGAAGGCTGAGAATACCATACCAACCACTTCAGATTCTGGAGAGGTAAACATAGGTGGAGGAGGAGATACTAAAAAATCCTCACTTCATGTCTCCACAGCCTACATGAGGAATACAAAGGGCTAGACAAAGAATCTTCCCACCAGAACTAAACAGAAAGTTAAATATACAATTGGCATTTCTAATACAGGGTTAGTTGGCTTCTTTGAGGATGGCATAAAGATGATACAACCAAGAGCATGCAGGAGATTATTTACCACCACAGACAAAAAACCTGACAGACTTCATGACTGAATAAAGCACATGGATGTTAAAGGCACCACAAATGACTTTTCAATTGGGATTCCTCAGGGTACAACAAAAGCAAACTTGAGGATAGAATTAAAAATGCTGGCAAGGCAGGGGCAAAACAGAGCATAGGCATCCCCCACCAAGAGGTATATCAAGTCTATAATCAGCTAGTATTTAGCATACAACTAACAAACACAATCACAAACCAAGTGGTGACTCTGAGCATCGGCACAAGAAAGGCTCCTATTTTTGAAGAAGAATCTTTGTCTATTTCATAGAATCAACCAGGTTGGAAGAGACCTCCAAGATCATCCAGTTCAACTCCTCAAATACCTTTAAGACTCATACCAAAGTGCCTGATGCCTCAGCAGGGTAGAGTGCACTACGTGCACACATGGACACCCACCTGCATAAAACCCAGCTCAGAGAAATACAGAATGGTCTAGTTTGGAAGGGACCTCTCCAAAGGCTCATCCTGCCCAACCCCCCCTGCAGTAAGCAGGGGCATCCTCAACTAGATTAGCTTACCCAGAGCCCTGTCCAGCCTCACTGTGATGGTTTGGGTGTTCCCTGCTCCACCACACTTTGGAAATCACCCAGACTAGACTCAGCTGGCTCTGGAAATTGAATGAAGCTTATATTTACAGTGATACTGTGATACTGTGATACAAGCAGATATTTACAGTATATACAGCTATAGACAGAAATGCACAAGGTAAAAGGTAATACAGAAACACAACAGCTCTCCCAGAAACCTGAGTCTCCAGGAGGGGCTTCCAACCACCCTTCCACCTTCCCCCTACCCAACTTTGCTCAGTCCCAAGGAAGAATGGAGGTTTGGCCAGGGGGTTAGGAAGCAAAGTGGATTAGGCAGAAAAACGGAGGGTGACGTTAGAGAGAGAGATGCAGCTCAGAGCTCCCCAACAGGAGTAGTGGAGAGCCTTACCTATGTTTTGATTCTTCCTCTTGTACCTCTCAGTAAGCCTACGAGTGAAGCAGACATCATTCTGTTTTCCTTTTCACAGCCTGTAAGCTAGTTCTTCTCACCAAAACATTCTGGGTAGCTTCAAACTAGCACACTCACTTTGAATATCTCTAGGCATGCAGCCTCAAAACACCCTCCTGGGCAACCTGTTCCAGTGTTCCACTACCCTCAAGGTAAAGAACCTGTTCCAACATCCAATCTAAATCTGCTCTTCTCTAGTTTTAAACCACTGCCCTTTGTCCTGTCACTGCAGGCCTTTGCAAATTGTCCCTCTGCATCCTTCCTGCAGGCCTCCTTCAGATACTGGAAGGTCATTATCAGGTCACCCCAGAGCCTCCTCCAGGCTGAACAACTCCAGCTGCCTCAGCCTGTCTTCATAGCAGAGATGCTCCAACCCCACGACCATCTCACAGCCCCCCAAGTAAGTGCAAGCTTTGTCCCTTCTGTGTTCACACACATACTGAATTCAGATCTTCCCCAAGCCCAGAAGCAAACAGTTGCCCTCCCTTACACTGGGTCAACAGAGACTTCTCTCAGTGAAAATAAATACAACCTTTTCATCTTTTCAGCACATTTCACAAGTACAATTTAGGCCCAGCTACCAGATAGAAATCATAACAAAGAAGGGTTGTGCTGTAGTGCAGTTCTTGAAGACAAAAGCATCACAGCCCATTTGACGCAGGATGACTCAACTGTCAACTCCAGGATTATTCTGCAATACTCAAGAACACCAGCAGATGTTTTCCATAGTGTGGCAATATAAGAACTAGAGCAAACTACTTTCCTCCTGTAATTGAAATATCACACCACAGGAAAATTTAGAAAGCATTGCAGGGAGGTGGTGGTGGATTCACCATCCCTGGAGGTGTTAAAAACCCACACAAAAATGGCACTTTGGGGCGTGATTCAGCGGGCATAGTGGTGTGGGGAGGATGGCTGAACTCGAGCTTAAAGATCTTTTCCAACCTTAATAATTCTGTGCTTGGGCTATACTTACCAAATGTGGGGGTGCTGGTGGACAAGAAGCTCAACATGAGCCTGCAGTGTGCACTTGCAGCCCACAGAGACAACCAGAGCCTGGGCTGCATCAGGAGAAGTGTGGCCAGCAGGGCAAGGGAGGTGATTCTCCCCCTCTACTCCGCTCTGCTGAGACCCCACCTGGAGTACTGCATCCAGTTCTGGAGCCCCCATTACAAGAAGGATGTGGAGATGCTGGAGTGTGTCCAGAGAAGGGCCACTGGGATGCTCAGAGGGCTGCAGCAGCTCTGCTGTGAGGACAAACTGAAAGAGTTGGGGCTGTTGAGCCTGGAGAAGAGGAGGCTCCCAGGTGACCTTCTTGTGGCCTTGCAGTATCTGAAGGGGGGCTACAAAAAAGCTGTGGAGGGACTTTTTAGGCTCTCAGGGAGTGACAGAGGACTAGTGGGAATGCAGCAGAGATGGAGGTGGGGAGGTTCAGTCTGGATGTGGGGAGGAAGTTGTTGAGCATGAGAGTGGTGAGAGGCTGGCATGGGTTGCCCAGGGAGGTGGTTGAGGCCCCATCCCTGGAGGTGTTTAAGGCCAGGCTGGCTGAGGCTGTGTGCAGCCTGCTCTAGGGTAGGGTGTCCCTGCCCATGGCAGGGGGGTTGGAATTAGATGGTCTTTGTGGTCCCTTCCAACCCTGACTGATTCTATGATCCTATTATTCTGTGTCCATATTCCACACTTGAGTTAAGTTTACCAGGTACTGACAGTTCCTCTTTCCTGAGCATTCAGAAAACACTTTATTTCACAGAAATGACTGAGTGCTTTTGGCTCTCTAAATAAGCAAATCTATTCCAGCCTGGGGGTTCACAGCAGTCTCAGCTAATCATGCTTCTGGCCATGGCAGTCCTCTTCGCTTCCTCACTCTGGATCTTGGTCCCAGACCTTCTCAAGCAAAACTAACTGCTCCAGCACACTAAACCAGCAAAATTCCAAGCACTGGGTTTAATAACCTAACTTTTGTCAGGTTAGATTTCTGTGGGCTTTGGGTGCTGGAAGATCTAAGTGCTGGTCTAGGGAGTTCCTCAGCCCAGGAGGAGAGGACAACCAGTGAGCAGATCAGGCTGCTGCCACCAACAGCCAGAATGAGCTTGAGAGAACAGCAAGCATGCTGGAGGAAAGGGGCACTTACACTGACTCAGCCATTCTGGAAGGAGAAAGGAAAATGGAGGACCCAGATGCCTAGCTCTGCTCAGTCCTCTGCTCTGCAGGGCTCCTTCTGCTTTCTTAAACTGACAAGATGCATAAGGGGGCCCAGGCCAACCTCATGAAACTCAACACAGCCAAACATAAGGTCCTGCACCTGGGTGGGCACAATCCCAGGCACAACTCCAGGCTGGGTGGAGAATGGCTGAGAGCATCCCTGAGGGAAATGACCTGGGGATCTGGGTTGATGAAAAGCTCAACAGGAGCCTGCAGTGTGCACATGCAACCCAGACAGCAAGCCTGTGCTGGGCTGCAGCAAGAATAGCGTTGCCAGCAGGGCAAGGGAGGGGATTCTGCCCCTTTACTGTGCTCTTCTAAGACCCCATCTGGAGTACTGTGTGCAGTTCTGGAACCCCCAACACAAGAGGGACATGGAACTGTTGGAGCCAGTCCAGAGGAAGGCCACGAAGATGCTCAGAGGGCTGCAGCAGCTGTGCTATAAGGACAGGCTACAAGAGTTGGGGCTCTTCAGCCTGGAGAAGAGAAGGCTTTGAGGAGACCTTATAGTGGCATTCCAGTATCTGAAGGGGGCCTAGAGGAAGGCTGGGGAGGGACTATTGACAAGATTTTGTAATAACAGGACAAGGGGTAATGGGTTTAAACTGGCAGAGGGGAGATTTAAACTAGACATTAGGAAAGGGTTCTTTGCACTGGAATAGGTTGCCCAGGGAGGTTGTGGCTGCTCCCTCCCTGGAGATGTTCAAGGCCAGGTTGGATGAGGCCTTAAGCAACCTGTTCTAGTAGGAGGTGTCCCTGCCTATGGCAGGGAGTTGGAGCTGGATGATCCTTGCAGTCCCTTCCAACCTTAAACCATTCCATGACTCTATGGTACTACTATAATGATTGCAGTGCCTGTGTCAGGCCAAGAAGGGTATCTGCAGTCAGGTGCCTGGGGAACTAACAGCGGTGGCAGTGCAAGAACGTGTCCTAAATTTCTTATGTAATGAGCTGAACTGGAGTGTGTGCAGCAGAGCAAGGCAGGCTCTCCTCCCCCTCTGCTCTGCCCTGCTGAGACCTCATCTTGAATACTGTGTTCAGTTTTGGGCACCGCAGTTGAAGAGGGACAGGGATCTGCTGGAGAGGGTTCAGCAGAGGGCTAGGAGGATGATTAGGGGACTGGAGGGCATGGCTGATGAGGAGAGGCTGGGGGACCTGGGGCTGCTTAGTCTGGAAAAGAGAAGACTGAGAGGGGATTTGATAAGTGTTTGTAAGTACCTGAAGGCTGGCCAGAAGGAGGGGAACAGGCTCTGCTCACTGCTCCCTGGGATAGGACAAGGAGTAAAACGCAGCACAGGAGGTTCCACCTCAACACGAGGTGGAACTTCTTTACTGTAAGGGTCACAGAGCACTGGAACAGGCTCCCCAGAGAGGTTGTGGAATCTCCTTCTCTGCAGACTTTCAAGGCCTGTCTGATGTGTTCCTCTGTGATCTGTGTTAGATAGGATTGTCCTGCTCTGGCAGGGGGGTTGGACTCGATGATCACTTTGGGTCCCTTCCAACTCCTAACATCCTCTGATCCTATTTATTACAACAATTTTACAGAACTGCTCCAGCACTTTTTAACTTCAAACCTGAAAATGCAACAGCAGGTGTTTAAAAAAAATCAGGCCCCAACATAAGATCATATGAAAAACAACCTCTCCACATATCTCAAAAGAGGAAGCAATTAAGACTTGTACTTTTTCCAATACCATCAAGGACTCTGGAAAATTGCAGAGAAAAGAAGATTGCCAGGAGTCGCCCTCTTTTTGTAGCTGAAAGGATGGGGACAAAGTGGGAGGAGAATGTCCTATCTCCCATATTGTGCAGATCATTTTTCAGCTGAATTGTCATTGCAATGCTTTTACTTCAGAGCTCACCACACAATTGCAGGGACATGAACTGCTATCGAACCTTCCAAATACAGCTCAGGTTTTCAGTTCAGAACTACACAGAATCATAGAATCAAGCAGGTTGGAAGAGACCTCCAAGATCAGCCAGGCCAACCTGGCACCCAGCCCTGGCCAGTCAACTAGCCATGGCACTAAGTGCCCCATCCAGGCTTTGCTTCAACACCTCCAGGGACGGTGCCTCCACCACCTCCCTGGGCAGCCCATTCCAATGCCAATCACTCTCTGGCAACAACTTCCTCCTAACATCCAGCCTAGACCTCCCCTGGCACAACTTGAGACTGTGTCCCCTTGTTCTGTTGCTGGTTGCCTGGCAGAAGAGGCCAACCCCCACCTGGCTACAGCCTCCCTTCAGGTAGTTGTAGACAGCAATGAGGTCACCCCTGAGCCTCCTCTTCTCCAGGCTGCTCACCCCCAGCTCCCTCAGCCTCTCCTCATAGGATTTGTGTTCCAGGCCCCTCACCAGCTTTGTCTCCCTTCTCTGGACACGTTCCAGCATCTCAACATCTCTCTTGAACTGAGGAGTCCAGAACTGGACACAGTACTCAAGGTGTGTCCTGACCAGTGTTGAGTACATGATAATGTATGCTTAAATTCATTATAAATTCATTCACCAGCTTCATTGCCTGCATCATCGTCACCATCTTTATACTGAACTGCACAAAACAAGACATCCTGAAAATCCACAGAAAGGTGAAGTTACTCCAAACCCCAAAGTAAGAAGCATGGATTGGGCCAGTTCGTTTCACCATCTCTCTACTTTTTCTATTTAAAAAAAAATGAGTTGCATCAAAATTTTGGTGCTTTTCTGTGTCTTAAACCAAGATACTCAGTAAGCCTGATTTTGAAATAGTGTACTTGTCAGGCTGCAGGTTACATGCCATTTTTTAGAGAAGGGAGTTTCCTCTGCTGCAAGAAGTATGAAATGACTGAATTTGAACTCAAAGACGCATTGCACAAATCACTTCTGCATCACATAAGCAAATAGACCAGGCAAAAGCCTCCTCCACTGGACACATGTACACAAGCTTGCCTGCATCTGCAGAATAAGAAACTACTGAAAAATGTGCAGCTGTGCCATATTTTCAAAGTAAGCCTGCTTGCCCCAAGAACCTTCCCCAGACCACAGAACCATAGAATGGTGTAGGTTGGAAGGGACCTCAAAGATCATCTAGTTCCAATCCCCTGCCATAGGCAGAGACACCTCCCACTAGAACAGTTCACTCAAGGCCTCATCCAACCTGGCCCTGAACACCTCCCTGGGCAACCTGTGCCAGTGTCTCACCACCCTTACACTGAAGAAGTTCTTTCTAGCATCTAGTTTGAATCTCCCTCTGCCAGTTTAAACCCATTACTCCTCACCTTGTCATTACAAGAGCTTGCAAATAGTCCCCCCCCCAGCCCTCCTGCAGAACTCCTTCAGATACTGGAGGTATCTGGGTACCACATCCCACTTAATGGTCTGAATGAAGGTTACTGAAGTAATCTACATAGCAAACACCAAGGAGACCCAGATTAATGAACACTGAAATGAAAAGACTTTCCACAGCTGGAAAGCAGCAATATTAATATGCTAATTATATGTTTCTTTGTAGTTCTGTTTAAACAAATTTAAACAGCCACAATACTTAAGGATAGGACAAGAGACAGCAACTTTTCCTGCAAGGTAGCTTGCTTTTTTCTGCATGATTAAAATGAGAGCTATCACTTGTCAGAATGTCTAGCCAAAGATTTTCAAGTCATAGAAAGGGTATGATAATAACAGAGAATTAGGAACTTCTCATCTCTTCAGCCATCTTTCTCACACCACCTTACCCATTGTTTCATCCTCAGGAAGAGTGTAAAAAGCTCCTATCTTGGGCAACACTTACCAATTACTGGTTTCACTTAGACAGTTTATTAACTCAGAATGCAAATACAAACTTCACTTTTAAACTTCTCCACAGTTCAAAAGACTAGGCTTTTCCTTCTGCATGTCATTTTCACCATGTGCTTTTTTCCTTCTCATTTCTTACTGATACTTTTGTCCTGGTGGGGCATAAATCCTGCTAGGCAGGTTTAACCCTTGCTCTCCTCCTCCTGTTGTGGGCCTGGGAGTGAGTTAGACAAGCAGATAATAAAAGTTTGGCCCCAGCAAAGCCTTGGGGCTTAGGGGAGCTTAGCACCACGTGTCAGGTGTCTTGTGCTGCCCTCACCCTGCCTGCATGGTCAGATAAGGCACAAAGCTTTGAATTCACTGGCCAGAACAATGGTGCTAGAGCCTATTGGCCAGTTTGATTTTCAAACTGAAGTATTTAAAGGGGGATGATTTAGAAGATCGTGCCTTTCTGCATCAGCCTTTCTGCATTGAGTCTTTCTGCATCCTGCCTTTCATCGTTTGTCTGCGACTCACTGAAGGCAGCCACCTGTATGCAGCTCACACCCACCACCTTAGCAGCTCAGCAGCATCTCCTTCCTCTGCCTGGGAGCAGTTTGAAAGTGTCTGATACAAGAGATTTGCTCGGGGACCAAAAGCGTCCAGAGCACATGTGATGGCTTGGGTTTAAGTAAAATCACCTAGACTAGACTCAGCTGCTGGAAATGCAATGAATGAAGCTCTATATAGAATCATAGAATCAGCCAGGTTGGAAGAGACCTCCAACATCATCCAGGCCAACCTAGCACCCAGCCCTAGCCAGTCAACTTAGACCATGGCACTAAGTGCCTCAGCCAGGCTTTTCTTGAGCATCTCCAGGGGGGCAACTCCACCACCTCCCTGGGCAGCCCATTCCAATGCCAATCACTCTCTCTGCCAACAACTTCCTCCCAACATCCAGCCTAGACCTACCCCGGCACAACTTGAGACTGTGACATCCCCTTGTTCTGTTGCTGGGTGCCTGGGAGAAGAGACCAACCCCCACCTGGCTATACAGCTCAGCACAACATACAAGCAGGTATTTACAATAGATACAGCTATAGACAGACATACACAAGTTAAAAAAGGTAATACAGAAACACAGCAGCCCTCCCAGAAACCAGAGTCCCCAGGAAGGGCTCCCAACCATCCCTCTGCCTTCTTCCCACCCTTCTACCTTACCCCAGACTTTGCCTCGTGTGCAAGGTGAGTTTGGAGGATCAGCCACAGGGATTAGGAAGCAGAAGGATTAGTAACACAGAAAGCAGCTTAAGGAGAAAAGTACAGGCACGAGCTGCAACAAGGAACCACTGTGACTCTGTTATCTATGTCTATGTTCTTGGTTTTATACATCTCAGCAAGCCTATGAGTGGATATCACCATTGTTTCCTTTTCACAGCCTACAATCCAATTCTTCTCAACAAAATATCCCATCTAGCCTCAAACTAGCAGAAGATGTTACTTCTGAAGGTCACCATGTTGAGCATTTAACAAGTCATTCTAACTCCCCTTTTTTGCCTCAAACATAGCTCTCCGTGAAATTCTACCTTTGCAAATGTAGAACACCACAAAATGATTACTTATATTGGAACAGGTTGAATTCAGAAAGCAAAATGAATCCCTTGTGACAGTTCACAAGGTGAGTTTGGAGGGCTGGCCAGGGGGGTTAGGAAGCAGAAGGATTAGTCACACAGACGGCAGGTTAGGTTAAAGTGCAGCCCCAAAGACAGAGAGCAAACAACTGCCTTATCTATGTTTGTGTTCTTGTTCTTATCCATCTCAGCAAGCCTATGAGTGCAGTAGACATCACCACTGTTTCCTTTTCACAGCCTGTAATCTAATTCTTCTCACCAAAACATCCCAGCTAGGCTCAAACTAGCACAGTGCATATGCTGGAGTGAAAGCCAAGACTCCATAAGCACAGCTAGAATTTTCCTGGCTTTGTGTTGCTATTTTCCAAGTTCTGATTGTTTAAACTGTTCAATTCTGTGCAATTACTTCCTGTTGACTGAAAAGACAAAGAATCTCAGGGTATTTCCCTGGTTTTTGAGTATTACTAATAAAAAAAAAAATCAATATTCATACAGGAATTGATACTCATAGTTCATAGCAATTATTACTTTCCAATACAACATTCAAAACCAAAACTGTTCCATTTGTGACACCAAACACAGCATTCCAGCCAAAAAAAACCACACCCAACCCAATCATTTTAAAAACCTTTACTTTTCCTCTAACTGCATCTTCATGAAGGGTTTTGTGCTCTTCTGTTTGTTTTACAAGTTCTATTGCAACAGCATGTAGGAAAGGATGCAGTTGTGGAACGTCTGATGGGGAAAAAGAGGAAGGTGTTGGGCACATTCTTTGGGTTGATTCTATGATTCTAAGTCACTTTGTGAGATGAAGGTGATTTTTTTTTAACCAACTAACAAACAACACCCAACAAAAGCTGTAAGACTACCTGAAGGGAGGTTGTAGCCAGGTGGGGGTTGGTCTCTTCTCCCAGACAACCAGCAGCAGAACAAGGGGATGCAGTCTCAAGTTGTGCCAGGGGAAGTCTAGGCTGGATGTTAGGAGGAAGATCTTGCCAGAGAGAGTGACTGGCATTGGAATGGGCTGCCCAGGGAGGTGGTGGAGTCACCTTCCCTGGACTGGATGATCTTAGAGGTCTCATCCAACCTGTTTGATTCTATGATTCGATGACTTTACATGTCAAAGTGGCAAAGCACATCATACAGTTTATCTGAAAGCAATCTTTAGTATCCACAATCTTGTGAGGCAGCTTCCCTCTCCCTCAGCCTCTAGGAGAAATTCTCACCGGAGCACAATTGAGCAATTCAAAGAATCAGCTTTGGAATTCACATTGGTAAGGATTTCTACATTCTCCTCTATTTCCTCTTGTCCAATATTTACCTTTACAGCAGGCTTTCTGTGCCTGTTTCTGAATGACACAGATATCACCTGAGTCATCTCCTCTGGTTGAAAATGCATATTTATTTTAATTGGATCTGAAAACTTGTTTGAGGGGTGGCAGGGAGGAAACTGTTCCTATTTCCTGCTATAGTTCCCTCAACATCTAATTACACCCATAAAGAGAAACAATAGGGAGGCTGTGTGTTATTCAGCTTAATGTGGTTAATTACACAATTCCCTGCATGCATGCAAATACTGCAGAACCTCACAACTGATACAGCACCCACACAGCCCCAACAGTCATGCTTTGAGATCACATATGGTACCCTCTAGATAGAAATACTTACTGCTAAAGGTTTCTAGTTCACAAGGAGCAAAAAAAAGAGGTGGGAAATGCAGCACAGCTGGAAATATTCTAAACACTGGAAATATCTGGATTTTCCACAAAATTCTTGGCAATGTGAATTATTGGTTCAATATCTTTATCAACAATCTGGATGAGAGCATTGAGTGTACCCTCAGCAACAAAACTAGGGGGCAAGGTGTCCAACAGCCTGTCAGGCTGTGTTGTCAGCCAACGAGATCTAGGCAGGCTGAGTGTTGGACAAGGGCTAACCACATGAAGTTCAGTAAGGACAACAGCAGGCTCCTCCATCTGGGGAGGAATAACAACAGGCACCAGTACAGCTTGGGGGCTGTCCTACTGGAAAGCAGCTCCATGGAGAAAGACCTTGGAGTTCTGGTGGACAGCAAGCTCTGCATGGGGCAGCAATGTGCCCTTGTGGCCACGAGGGGCAAATGGCATCCTGGGGTGCATCAGGAAAAGAGTGACCAGCAGGTCTAGGGAGGTTCTTCTCCCCCTCTACTCTGTACTGGTGAGACCATATCTGGAATACTGTGTCCAGTTTTGGGCTCCCCAATTCAGGAGAGACAGGGAACTGTTGGAAAGAATCCAGTGGAAAGCCACAAGGATGACTGGGGGACCTGAGCATCTCCCCTATGGAGAGAGACTGAGAAACCTGGGGCTGTGTAGTCTGGAGAAGAGAAGACTGAGAGGAGATCTGATCAGTGTGCACAAATATCTGAGGGGTGGGTGTCAAGTGGAGGAGGCCAATCTCTTTTCAGTGGTCAGCAGTAATCAGAAAAGGAGCAATGGCTACCAACTAGAACACACAAGGCTTCACTTCAACATGAGGAGCAACTTCTTTACTGTATGGGTGATAGAGCATTGGAACAGGCTGCCCAGAGAGGTTGTGGAGTCTCCTTCTCTTGAGACTTTCCAAAGTTGCCTGGATACATTCCTGTGTGAACGACCTCAGGTGATCCTGCTTGGCAGGGGCACTGCACTTGATGATCTCTGGAGTTCCCTTCCAACCTCTAAGGTTCTGTGATTCTGTAATTAACTTCTCACAACTAGACACACACCTGCTTTCTGAAACACTTTTCTCCACACTTTCAGTGTAGATAGTACTGTGGAGAGATCTTTTTTTGCACCCTGAGACACTAACAGGAGTCACACCAAACACTTCACATTCAACAGTTTCAAGAGATTTGGGCCACATCAGAATGGAATAAAAGGCATCAGTCCCATATTTTGCAAGCCAGGGTCATTGCCCAGCATCAGGTTTCTGCAAGTCAGATTCTTTGCCTGGATACTCCTGAGGACACAGAAATGGTCTTTTAAATGTCCTGCATCTGGGTCGGGGCAAATGCCAAGCACAGATACAGGCTGGGCAGTGAGTGGCTGGAGTGCAGCACTAAGGAGAGGGACCTGGGGGTGCTGGTGGATGAGAAGCTCAACATTGGCCAGCAGTGAGCACTTGCAGCCTGGAGGGACAACCAGATCCTGGGCTGCATCAGGAGAAGTGTGGCCAGCAGGGCAAGGGAGGTGATTCTCCCCCTCTACTTTGCTCTGGTGAGACCTCACCTGGAGTACTGCATCCAGTTCTGAAGCCCCCATTACAAGAAGGATGTGGATGTGCTGGAGTGTGTCCAGAGAAGGGCCACTGGGATGCTTAGAGGGCTGCAGCAGCTCTGCTATGAGGATAGACTGAGGGAGGTGGGGCTGTTGAGCCTGGAGAAGAGGAGGCTCCCAGGTGACCTTCTTGGGGGCTTCCAGCATCTGAAAGGGGCCTACAAAAAAGCTGGGGAGGGACCTTTTAGGCTCTCAGGGAGTGACAGGACTGGGGGGAATGGAGCAAAGCTGGAGGGGGGGAGGCTCAGACTGGACATGAGGAGGAAGTTGTTGAGCATGAGAGTGGTGAGAGCCTGGAATGGGTTGCACAGGGAGGTGGTTGAGGCCCCATGGCTGGAGGTGTTTAAGGCCAGGCTGGATGAGGCTCTGACCAGCCTGATCTAGGGTAGGGTGTCCCTGCCCATGGCAGGGGTGGAACTGGATGATCCCTTCCAAACCTGACTACTTCTATGAAATGTGTGTCTTTTACAGATGTACAAAGAAAGATGGTCAAGAAGGATACAGATGAGACAACAGTAGGCACCCAAAGCAGCCTCTGAATATCATGCACTCTTCCATAGATTTTGTCAAGTTCAACAGGGAGCAATCATCAGTTGGGCACTGCAGAGTAATAGCTCTTAATGACAGCTTAAATGTCAGCAGTGCCTGTCCCAAGATGCACATGTTCTTGAGAAAAGACAGAGAGCTCAGCACTCAGAGAATTGCTTTTCCAAGGCCAGATTTTCCAAGAATAAGGTCACCACGGGGAAAAAATCATAACTAAAAAAAATACCATAGAATCAACCAAGTTGAAAGAGACCTTCAAGATCACCCAGTCCAACCTAGCACCCAGCCCTAGCCAGTCAACTAGACCATAGCACTAAGTGCCTCATCCAGGCTTTTCTTGAGCACCTCCAGGGACGGTGACTCCACCACCTCCCTGGGCAGCCCATTCCAATGCCAATCACTCTCTCTGACAACAACTTCCTCCTAACATCCAGCTTAGACCTCCCCTGGCACAACTTGAGACTGTGTCCCCTTGTTCTGTTGCTGGTTGTCTGGCAGAAGAGGCCAACCCCCACCTGGCTACAATGTCCCTTCAGGTAGTTGTAGACAGCAATGAGGTCCCCCCTGAGCCTCCTCTTCTGCAGGCTGCACACCCCCAGCTCCCTCAGCCTCTCCTCATAGGGTTTGTGTTCCAGGCCCCTCACCAGCTTTGTCGCCCTCCTGTGGACACATTCCAGTACTGCAACATCTCTCTTGAATTGCAGAGCCCAGAACTGGACACAGCACTCAAGGTGTGGCCTGACCAGTGCTGAGTACAGGGGCAGAATAACCTCCCTTGTCCTACTGGCCACACTGTTCCTGATGCAGGCCAGGATGCCATTGGCTCTCTTGGCCACCTGGGCACACTGCTGCCTCATCTTCAGCTACTGTCTACCAGTACCCACAGGTCCCTTTCCTCCTGGCTGCTCTCCAGCCACTCAGTCCCCAGCCTGTAGTGCTGCTTGGGGTTATTGTGACCAAAGTGCAGAACCCTGCACTTGGCCTTGTTCAATCTCATCCCACTGGCCTCTGCCCACCCATCCAGCCTGTCCAGGTCCCTCTGCAGGGCTCTCCTACCTTCCAACAGATCAACACCTGCTCCTAGCTTGGTGTCATCTGCAAACTTAGTGATGCTGGACTCAATCCCCTTGTCCAGATCATCAATAAAGATACTGAAGTATTCCAGCCTGTGTCTACTCCAACAACTAGCAACCTTCCTGCTCTGGCCTACCCACAAAGGTTACTCTTTCTTGGATGTTAAAACAACAGATGGCTTTGATGTCAGATACCCAAAAGCAGCCAGACATACCAAACACATGCCACCAGGTGGCATCTTCAACATGTGGCCCTTTAACCAGCTCATGCCTTCGGAAGGAGATGTTGCATTTGGTACAGTCACAGAATGAACCAGGTTGGAAAAGATCTCTAAGGTCATCAGGTCCAACCTCCTGCCTTCAATCCCAATCCACATGCTCCTGAGTTTGGTTCCCACCTATCACCAAGTCTACCCCCCAGTGCCTGTCCACACCCTTGTTTTCCATCTCAGCTGGTTTAGTTTTCTTTCCCAACCCACTGGTCTCCCTTCTTCCATCTCTCTTCCCTCTGGAAAAGGAGAGGGGCTCATAGAGAGTGTCTGACACTCACCTAGTGGCTGGCCCAGCCTTGGCACATGCTGAAAAGTAGTAACAGAAAGTGAAGGAAAAGGGTCTGAAAGCTGAATAGAAACATTTCTATCTCTCAAGCTGTGTTTAAATTTCCAAACACGGATGAAGAAAGCTTGCCACAACTTTTCCAGGAGTGTTGCAGCTGTCTTAGCTTGTCTTAGGCTGCTGCTTCACATCCAAGAAAATAAGACAAAGGCTATTTACAGAAAACACAAATGGAACATAAAATAACAACAGTGACAGCAAGCTGAGTGCATTCCAAAGAGGGAAGGCTTTACTGAAAAGCATTTCACAGGAAGTCATAGAATCAACCAGGTTGGAAGAGGCCTCCAAGATATCCAGTCCAACCTAGCACCCAGCCCTAGCCAGTCAACACTTCTATAATCTTTATCATCTATTTCACCCAGATTCTCATCCTCACACACCCCACCAACACAGCAGATACATGTAACCAGCTCAGCATCATGTCAATATATTTCCTAGGTATGAGCACAGAATCACAGAATGGGTTGGAAAGGGACCTCTGAAGGTCACCTAACCCAACCTCCCAGCAGTGAACATGGGACATGTGCAACTAAAGCAGGTTGCTCAGAGCCCCAGACAACCTGACTTGGAATGGTTCCAGGCATGAGGCATCTCCTACCTCTTTGGGAAACCTGGGCCAGGGTCTCACCACTCTCAGCATAAAAAAATTTCTTCCTTCTCTTTAGTCTAAATCTGCCTCATTTAGTTTAAACCCATCAGCTCTTGTCCTGCCACACAACAGGCCCTGGTAAAAAGATTCTCCCCATCTTTCTTATAAACCCCTTGAAATACTGAAAGTCTTCATATTCCACAGCCTCCAGCCTCTCCACTACAAAAATCAGAAGCACTCTGGAACAGCCAGACCAGAGCCAAAGACCTGAGTCACCTTGCATTGTTAAAATCACCAGTTGACTAAAGACAGGTTTGGTCCCCCAGCAACAATTTAGGGAGCCACAGAAGTGGCTCCCCACACATCTCCTTAATGCTTCTTCTCTAATGTTGCAATAAAATCCAGGTGCAACACCTCTGGATTTCCACAGAGGGAGTACCAATTTCCACAAGATTCAATCACATTTGATGCTGGTCCTCCACATTAAGAGGTGGTGTTGGCCATAAGTAACCTCTGTGTGTTTCTCAAGTTTTTTCCACTATAACAACGAGGTTTATTTCCAGTAGCAGATGCCTTAACCAAACCAAACAAGAAACTAACAACCACCGGCATCCAAAAACCCAAACCCACCCAAACCAAACACAGAACCACAAAGCTCACATCAAAGAAAACCAATCCCAAACCCCAAATAATCCTAAAACCTTCAGCAAGTTACAAATCTATTCCTAATCTGCTGCAATCATCAAAACAACAAGTACAGCATATAAACCACCCTTAAATCCTTAACAATGATTCCTTTATTGTACTTTGAGAGCAACTTAGTCTGACTTCAACACTGGCCCAACATGCTAAGATGATTTCAGGTTAAGTTTGGGTGAAATGGCTATCAGCTGTCATAAGCTTCAATAATTAACTGCCATTTACAGACTTGTATTTCCTTCTTTGTTTAGAACCCACAGCTTATTTTCTCCTCAAAGCAGACTGGCATTTCAATTGGCATTTAAAACTGTCTGGGGGGAAAATATAATGTAGCTTTAAAAATATAAATTGATCTCACAAACAGCTCCTTCACTTGCAATTCTCTATCTGCACTCAGGCTAACTTCTTTTTCCCCTCAAAGCCTGATAAGAGCTAAAGAAAATAAGGTGTAAAAGAAGAGGCAACACTAGCTGTCATAACTCATTGCTCTAGACAACTCTGACTGCTGTCCATGACAGAAAGCAAGCCAAGCAGAAAGAAAATGGAAATGTTCTTGCACTGCCACTTCATGAAAGCCTGAGGTCCTAAGACTGATTTCTAAGGCCACCAGCAAGGTCCCCAACCCATGCAACCACCCTGCAGCTCTCAGGCTGCACATACAGGGGTGATCTTATTACTGTCTACAACTACCTGAAGGGGCATTGTAGCCAGGTGGGGGGTGGTCTCTTCTCCCAGGTAACCAGCAATAGAACAAGGGGACACAGTCTCAAGTTGTGCCAGGGTAGGTATAGGATGGATATTAGGAAGAAGTTCTTCACAGAGAGAGTGATTTCCCATTGGAATGGGCTGCCCAGGGAGGTGGTGGAGGCACTGTCTCTGGGGGTGTTCAAGAAAAGCCTGGATGAGGCACTTAGTGCCATGGTCTGGTTGATTGGATAGGGCTGGGTGCTAGGTTGGGCTAGATGATCTTGGAGGTCTCTTCCAACCTGGTTGATTCTATGATTCTATGATTCTACAGAGGGCACTGAGCATAGAAGAGAACTTAATGAAAGATGAGTTGAAATGTGACTGTTTTCTTTGGGTTTTGTCTGTTGATGTGGGGTTTTTTTGGTTGGTTGGTTGGTTTGTTGGTTGGGTTTTTTTTCATTGCTATATATATAAATTATACAGTGGCCTTTATTAATAAAGGTCAGTAAAGAATAAATCTGATGTGATTCACTCAAATTTTGTCTCCTTGGTAATTCACA
Source organism: Pogoniulus pusillus (assembly GCF_015220805.1). Lineage (NCBI taxonomy): Eukaryota > Metazoa > Chordata > Aves > Piciformes > Lybiidae > Pogoniulus > Pogoniulus pusillus. Next base: position 5,990,379 of record NC_087272.1, read on the forward strand.
CCACGCACAAAAGGGTTTTTCGATCTGGCTGAATAAACTCCTGCAGTGAATGAACTGTCACAAGCAGTTCATTTTGATTTCTGAATTCAACCTATTCCAATCTAAGTAATCATTTTGTGGTGTTCTGCATTTGCAAAGGTAGAATTTCATGCAGAGAGGGGGAGTCAGAATGACTTGTTAAACAGTCAACGGGGAGACCTTCAGAAGTAACATCTTCTGCTAGTTTGAGGCTACCTGGAAGATTTTGGTGAGAAGAATTAGATTATAGGCTGTGAAAAGGACACAATGGTCATGTCTACTTCACTCATAGGCTTGCTGAGATGCATAAAAACAAGAACATAAACAAGACAGTCACAGTGGCTCTCTGTTGCAGCTCGTGCCTGTGCTTTTCTCCCTAAGCTGCTTTCTGTGTTACTAATCCTTCTGCTTCCTAACCCCCCTGGCTGATCCTCCAAACTCATCTTGCACACGAGGCAAAGTCTGGGATAAGCTAGAGGGGTGGGAAGAAGGCAGAGGGATGGTTGGGAGCCCTTCCTGGGGACTCTGGTTTCTGGGAGGGCTGTTGTGTTTCTGTATCACCTTTAATTTGTCTATTTCTGTCTATAGCTGTGCATACTGTAAATACCTGCTTGCATATTGTGCTAAGCTGTAAATAGAAAGCTTCAGTCCTTAATTTACAGCTGGCTGAGTCTAGTCTGAGTGATTTCATAAGAGTTGGGGGTGGGTAACACCCAAACCATCACACATCTGAAAGCAACTGTGCCAGTTGCTGCCATTCTGCAGATATTCCTGATGAGCCAGAAGCATTTTCCACAGCACCTGCCCTTGTGCTGAGCTCCACAAAGCTGGTTCTAATTGGAGCCTAAAGACAACAGTTAACTAGATGTCCAAAAACTGGCAAAAAGGAACAACACTCACACTAACTAAATGATCCACAAGGTTCAACACAACAATCCAGCTCAAGTGATTATTTAGCCAAAGAGAATGACAGAACAGCATAGGACTTAGATTCCTCTTGCAAATTTAACTCTGCTGCAACTTTGTCCAGGAATGAGAGTGAGATCCTACTTATTTATCAACAATATTTTCTCAGGAAGCAATTAGCACTTTATGAATTTCAACTACATGTCTGTGGTAGTCTAAGGCTTATTGGAATATTCTAATAAGAGAAAGTAATACTTTCCTGAAAGTTCAGTGCAGAATCTAAGTAAATTAGATCACTGGATGTAAAAGAATAATCATGATGAAGTCTGTATCACATCATTGGTTTGCTAAGAGGAGGGTCAGGGGTGATCTTATTACTGTCTGCAACTACCTGAAGGGGCATTGTAGCCAGGTGGGGGGTGGCCTCTTCTCCCAGGCAACCAGCAATAGAACAAGGGGACACAGTCTCAAGTTGTGCCAGGGTAGGTATAGGCTGGATATTAGGAAGAAGTTCTTCCCAGAGAGAGTGATTTCCCATTGGAATGGGCTGCCCAGGGAGGTGGTGGAGTCACCGTCCCTGGAGGTGTTGAAGCAAAGCCTGGATGAAGCACTTAGTGCCATGGCCTAGTTGACTGGCTAGGGCGGGGTGCTAGGTTGGATGGTCTTGGAGGTCTCTTCCAACCTGGTTGATTCTAGGATTCTAAGACTTCCCAAAATCAGCTGTCAATTGAAAGCATGCTCATGTTCAGCACACTAAATCTTCACAATTGGTGTATTGGAGCATGGATTTTACAGAGCTTGAAGACAATTTAAAAACTACAAGGTGTTTTTTTAAAAGCATATTAAAATGCTCTGAGTTGCAGTAGATTTTCTTTCCCACTCTGTAAGGCAGTGTCTTCACCGAGGTTATTATATACACTTGGAAATTATTCTCTGCATGCTTTACCTAGATCAACTGCAGAAAAACAAACAGAATCATACAATCAACCAGGCTGGAAAAGACCTCCAAGATCATCCAGTCCAACCTAGCACCTTGCTCTATCCAATCAACTAGACCATGTCCAGTATCTTAACAACTCTCTTGAACTGAGGCACTTGGTGCCATGGTCTAGTTGATTGGATAGGGTTGGGTGCTAGGTTGGACTGGACGATCTTGGAGGTCTCTTCCAACCTGGTTGATTCTATGATTCTAAGTGGCTGATCCAGCCTTTCCTTCAACACCTCCAGGGACAGTGACTCCCATTCCAATGCCAATCACTCTCTCTGGCAACAACTTCCTCCTAACATCCAGCCTAGACCTCCCCCAACACAACTTGAGACTGAGTCCCCTTGTTCTGTTGCTGGTTGCCTGGCAGAAGAGACCAACCCCTACCCGGCTTCAGCCTCCCTACAGGTAGTTGTAGACAGCAATGAGGTCACCCCTATCTCAGCTCCATCAGTATTTGCAGAATCATTAAAATGCTAATTAAAAAAATCTCTAAAGGCAGGCAGAAGTAGAAGAATCATTCAGCCCTGAACAATATCCTTCTGTAACCATCATCTACAACTTCTAATGCTCAGTCACACTCTAAGTGATGGCAGATGATGTTTGCAACATCTCTTCAGAGAAAATCTGATCGTTATCTCCTATGCACTGGCCCGTGCTTCATAATCATCTTGGTGAAGTGTTAGATACACCAGGATAAAGAAGAAGAAGGTGGCAAGAGACAGCTGGGTTAGCTCCAAAAACACAACTGATGCTGGGGTTCTTCAGCCTGGAGAACAGAAGACTCCAGGGAGACCCAATAGAGACCTTCCAGTAGCTGAAAAGGACTACTAGATGGATGGAGAGAGACTACACAAAGGCCTGTGGTGATGGGACAAGGAGCAATGGCTTCAAACTGGAGAAGAGCAGATTTAGATTGGATGTTAGGAACAGATTCTTTACCATGAGAGTAGTGGAACACTGGAACAAGTCACCTGGGAAAGTGTTTGGGGCCCCATCTCTGGAGATATTTAAGGCAAGGTTCAACAGGGCACTAAGCACCCTGATCTCACTGAGGATGTCCCTGTTGACTGTAGAGGCAGTCGGACTAGATGACCTTTGGAGGTCCCTTCCAACCCAAACCATTCTGTGGCCCTAAACACCAGAGGCACACATCTGTACAGCAACTTCCAAATGGGACGAATGCAGTGGTACCTCCAAATGGCACAGAACACCACTTGCCTCTGTCTTGCTGCTACTCTGCCCCCTCACACTCCTCCAGTTCTTTTCCTTCCCTCTCACAGCTCAATTCCTACACTATGTGGCAGGTACAGTGTGATTAAGACAGAATTAATCCCTCTTCCAGCCTCTCACACTTCTAAATCATGACTCTCTATTATTACACACATACATAATGAAGTGGGGGAGCACTGTTTGGTGCGTGACTGGGAGATTTTTGTTTACCTGGGGGGGGAAGGCAAACACATGCTGGAATTTCCCTCTTCCCCCTTCTAGCTCTTAGTCATCTCAGTAGCTCCTCCATCCTGAATGGGGGAGGAAGGAATGTGGGAGGCTGCCATTTCAGCAGTGATCCCACTGCATTCCCACACCCCTTGCCAATATAAACTACGACCTAAAGATTGTGTTAAATTAACCTGAGGCCAGAATCAAAAAGAGGCAAAGCTAAAAGAGCACGAAAGGCAAGAACAAAGGATCTCTTCATCTTGAATGAGGATTACACAGTGCAAACATCACAGTTACTTTGGAAAGAGAAGTCAAGTGTCAAAGGCTCAGAACTATCCAGTTCTAACTCAAGTTTGCTGCCGACCACACAACTGCAGAGGTGAAAAACAACAAACCAACTGGATTTACAGGAAAAACCTTTGAGAAGCTTCAATAAACACCACTGCTATGAGGTACTACATCTTCTTGGAGTAGCCCTAGAAGAAATACTAACATACTGTACTGTACTCTGGGTATTTCCGTGATGAAGCAGCAGCTAAACCAAATCATGCTAAACAAAAACCACTAAGTGCAAAGTCCTAAAGACTCAGGTATTGGTAAGCAACTAATTTTGTGGGTTTGCTGCTGGTTGCTTTGTAATCAATGCTATTTCTGGGCTGACTTGAAGCTCAACAGATCTTTGATCCCAAGCACCAGTATAGGCTGGGTAGTGACTGGCTTGAGAGCAGCCCTGAGGAAAGAGACTGGGGGTACTGGTGGATGAGATGATCAACAGGAGCAGCCAGTGTGCACTTGCAGCCCCAAGAGCAAATCAGATCTTGGGCTGTATCAACAGAAGTGTGGCCAGCAGGTAGAGGGAGGCAATTCTCTCCTTTCACTCCACTCTGGTGAGACCCCACCAGTTCTGGAATGCCTCTTATAAGAAAGATCTGGATGTGCTGGAGCATGTCCAGAGAAGAGCCATGAGGATGATCAGAGGGCTGGAGCTGCTCTCCTGTGCAGACAGACTGGGAGAGTTGGGGCTGTTCAGTCTGGTGAGGAGAAGGCTCCAAGGAGACTTTATTGTGGCCTTCCAGGATCTGAAGGGGCCTACAAGGAAGATGGGGAGGGACTTCTTAGGATGTCAGGTAGTGATAGGACTGAGGGAATGGAGTAAAACTAGAAGTGGGTAGATGCAGATTGGATGTTAGGAAGAACTTCTTCACCATGAGGGTGGCGAGACACTGGAACAGGTTGCCCAGGGAGGTGGTGGAAGCCTCATCCTTGGAGGTCTTTAAGGCCAGGCTGGCTGTGGCTCTGAGCAACCTGATCTAGTGTGAGGTGTCCCTGCCTATGGCAGGAGAGTTGGAACTAGATGATCCTTGAGGTCCCTTCCAGTCCTGACAACTCTATGATTCTGTGATCTTTCACTTCACAGCATGAAGCTAAGCTGCATATGTGAAGGGTATCTCAGATTCCACAGTTTCACTCTGGCTTATTCGACTATGAGTGTTGCATGAAAAATACACTCCACATGGACTATTTACAGGAAGGAGTAAGACAGCTGTGAGGAATACAGGCTGTAGTAGCCACTGCCTTGGCAGCAACGGTAGATTTAAGCAGCTGCTAGTAGCACACATCAGCTCTGCCAAAATGTCAGATGCTAATGTCTGATGCAGCTCAATTAAGCTACGAGACGTAATCACTTTGTTCTACCAGGGATGCAGGCAGGCATATTTCAATCCATATCTGAAACCAACAGGCACATTTAGGGAAGGAACAGATCAAAAAGAACCTGGAAGACATACAGCCTTACATCTTCATCTTCCTTTGGAAGGCTCAGTTTTTAAGCCACAAGTGATTTGATGTATTATGAATTCTCAATAAAGCATGCAAAGTAGCTGGAGCAGTGTCAGTTTTAATCAGCAACCCAATTAAAGGATCCAATCAAGATCACTTTAGTTGTTCAACAGGATGCTTATATCATAAATTATTTTTAACAGGAGTTTAACATGCAGGTTCTCTGTCTTGATATCATTCAACCATGAGATGCAAAGAGAAATAACTGTTCCAACAGCAAGCTGTGCTCATGCATACATTGAGGAAAGACTGTCATGTTACAAACATTATGGCAAATATTTATCCATACAAACTACTACATTCAAGTCAGAGAATGCATCTGCCTTAAGCAGACAGGCTAAAAAAATGGACCTGTTTTCAAGGAAGTGCAGTGTCCTGCACCTGGATTGGGGGAATGCCAAGCACAAATCCAGGCTGGGCAGTGAGTGGCTGGAGAGCAGCCCTGAGGAGAGGGACCTGGGGGTGCTGGTGAATGAGAGGCTCAACATGAGCCTGCAGTGTGCACTTGCAGCCTGGAGGGACAACCAGAGCCTGGGCTGTATCGGGAGAGGTGTGGCCAGCAGGGCGAGGGAGGTGATTCTCCCCCTCTGCTCCACTCTGCTGAGACCCTACCTGAAGTACTGCATCCAGTTCTGCAGCCCCCATTACAAGAAGGGTGTGGAGATGCTGGAGTGTGTCCAGAGAAGGGCCACTGGGATGCTCAGAGGGCTGCAGCAGCTCTGCTGTGAGCACAGACTGAAAAAGTTGGGGCTGTGCAGTCTGGAGAAGAGATGGTTCCCAGGTGACCTTCTTGTGGTCTTTTCAGTATCTGAAGGGGGCCTACAAAAAAGCTGGGGAAGGACTATTCAGGATATCAGGTAGTGATAGGACAATGGGGAATGGAGCAAAGCTGGAGGTGAGGAGATTCAGTCTGGATGTGAGGAGGAAGTTCTTCACCATTAGAATGGTAAGAGCCTGGAATGGGTTGCCCAGGGAGGTGATTGAGGCCCCATCCCTGGATGAGGCTGTGACCAGCCTGCTCTAGGGTAGGGTGTCCCTGCCCATGTCAGGGGGTTTGGAACTAGATGATCCTTGTGGTCCCTTCCAACCCTGACTGATTCTATGATTCTAAATCTATATTGCACTTCAGAAAGAAGCTCTTTCCTGTGAGGGCGGTGAAAACTCTGGCCCAAGCTGCAACAGATCATTTATCTGTGTGCTACAGATCAATGCAATTTTAAACATCATTGCCTTTTTACTCTAGTGTGTGCATAAATACTTTTGTTAGCTTGCCTCAGCATTGAGCACTTCACCAGAGACTTCTAAGTTTTACAAAGTTCTAACTTGCACAGCACCAGCAACCCACTAACATTGCTTTGTGCTATCAAATGCCAGAAACTGGACAAAGGAAAAATGTGTGCAGCACATGAGGAAATGATCAGGCCCAGGAGACCCTACCATCCTGTGGAATAATATATCCAGAGAATATCTGGAAGGCTCAAAGATCGTGCTGGCAGGAAAGGACTTTCCATCCATAGTTTTTATGGACATATAATGGACCAAAGGTTTCCAAAAGGTCACTACAATTGCCACAGTTGTTTCCATACAGGCTGTCTCCAGATGTCTAGAACCTCTCCCTTTCCCTGTCAATTTAGAGCTCAAGTTCATAGAATCACAGAATCAACCAGGTTGGAAGAGACCTCCAAGAGCATCCAGGCCAACCTAGCACCCAGCCCTAGCCAGTCAACTAGACCATGGCACTAAGTGCCTCAGCCAGGCTTTTCTCGAACACCTCCAGGGATGGTGACTCCACCACCTCCCTGGGCAGCCCATTCCAATGCCAATCACTCTCTCTGGCAACAACTTCCTCCCAACATCCAGCCTAGACCTCCCCTGGCACAACTTGAGACTGTGTCCCCTTGTTCTGTTGCTGCTTGCCTGAGAGAAGAGATCAACCCCCACCTGGCTGCAGCCTCCCTTCAGGTAGTTGTAGACTAAGATGCAATACCCTTCAACGTGCTCACTACAACACAAGCATTACAAACCATTCAGGTACTTAAGGCATGGAGAATCATGGAATTGTTTTGGCTGAAAAACCTTTAAGCTCAATAGGTGCAACCATAACACAACACTTTGTGTTCTTTGCTAGATGTCCACTACTTTTAAATTCCTACCCTGCCAAAGCTTCACTGTGCAGACAGATCTGTAAGCACAGCCAAAGATTCTTCTACAGCACATCTGCAATGGAAAAATTGGCAGGTAAAGGGAATTGATTCGACCTCTCCTTGGTCATGTTACTAACTTTCAGACTTCCAAGAATTTCAAGCATGTGTTTTTAAATGATGCCAAGTTCTTGAAATGCAAAGGGTCTGACTGGACTCTTTTTTGGCTTGTTTGCCCATTCCAACTTCTCAGTTAACTCTTTGAAGGCACGCTCTACCTGGTCTCCCTTCTCTGCATTCTCTGTGTCCATACTACCACAACATTCAACCAAGCCAGTGGAATTTTTTACCCAATGACTCTACAAAGAAGCTGCAAGTCAGTCTGCTCCCCTTTAGCGTGCCCTATCTTACATGATAGGATGCAAAAGGAATAGCAAGCAAGGCTCTACAAGCACCAGTGGTTCCCTTGCATCTACCACACCTATAAATGTGGAAGTAGTGGAAAACAAACTAGTAGAGGAAAACAATATGGCCAAGGAGACTGTCACTTTCTACACTACAAAATACACTTTTAATGTTTCTTCACCTTGTGCTCTCCTATCATCACATAGCAAGCACCTGGCGCTTCAGGAAGCTCTGAACACAGGCCAGTACAGAGTCAGGGCTTTCTCCATGAAGCATGTGAAGTTCTAGAATCAGAGTATATGCTTGTTTTACCTGTCTTACATTTCTCCCAAATGAAGCACTGACTCTGTGCTTGCACATGGTCCAGCTACTGTCACGGTTGTCATTGCCACTGCTGGCAGAATCACCAAGGCTGGAAAAGACCTCTGAGATCATCAAGTCCTGTGACCTAACAGCACAACATCAGCTAAACCATGCCACCAAGTGCCACATTCAATCTTTTCTTAAAGACCTCCAGGGATGGTGACTCCAACACCTCCCTGGGCAGTCTATTCCAGTGCTTAACCACCCTTTCTGTGAGGAAGTGTTTCCTAATATCCAACCTAAACGTTCCCTGGCACAGCATCAGACCATGCCCTTCTGTCCTGTCACTAGCTGCCTGGGTTGAAGAGAGCTGTCAGCATCAGTACACCAGCAGCTGCATTGGAAGGGTTCATGTTACACCTAAGCACCATATGCAAACAAGCACAGGTTTATAAAGATGCATCTAACTTAGATTTTCATGTTCTAAGTTCACCAGAGGAAATTCCTGTTAACAGTAATGGGCAGAGACTAAGCAGAAGTGCACAATGAGTACACAAAATGAGAGGCATCAAATGTTGCAAGAAGAAACAGAGCACGTGTTAAATGCTTCTTAAAAAGATGCAGGAAAAGAGACTTACCTTAAAATACCAACACAGATCTGACTTAGTCACTTATGTAATCATATGTGTGAGAATTATCATGGTATCTTCACTTAATATCAGTGCAAACCCAACAATATCATCATCATACCCTCACAAAAAACAATCCAAAAGGTACAAGCAAAGACAAAGGTATTAGATAAACATACCACCTGAAGCTCAGTCTAGTCTGTAGTTAAGTACATCATTTAAGGAGGCATAAATTAAAAACCACAGCAAAGTTAAGGTGGAGAGAATATCTAGCATAACCTGCTCGGCTCAGAACAAGGCCAACTTCAACATTATGTCTAGCTTTGAAGCTGGATGCAGCTGTTGTCATCACCCACTTCTGCTTGTACTTTCATCTCAGCCCCTCCAAATGAATAATGCTATTTAACCTCTTCTGGATGAGAATTTTTGGGGATGTTGGAAAACAACAATTTATTGTTGTGAGAGTTTAAATTCTCTCTCTTGTTCATCAACAAAGATGAAGATTGCCTTTGTTAACCTCCCGGGCTCACACTAGGTGCTTGGCCGAAAGCTCAGGGATGCAAATCAACAGACAGTGCCTTGGAAATTCCTGGACCTCAGCCTGGCTTGAATGTCCAGGATGTGTACATCTTATGTCAGCTACCCGAGGGACCCAAGGGATCATCGAGTCCAACCCCCCTGCCAGAGATAGTATTGTCCTGCTCTGGCAGGTGGGCTGGACTCGATGATCTCCTTGGGTCCCTTCCAACCCCTAACATCCTGTGATACCCCAAAGACAAAAGGCTTAGGGCTATTTGGGGTATGAACAGGTACATCACAAGAAGGGGGCAGAGGTCCTCTGCCGGTCACCTGTGAATGCATGAACACACAGAACGATTCCCTGGGGAGCTGCACCTGGACACCGAGCTAAAAATCTGTATAAAAGACAGGAGCAATACCTGCCGAAGGGACAAGCTCCACCAGACCACCAAGTGTGGACCTCCGGAGCTGCACCACCACCAGCAGCACCACCAGAGCTGTTCATTCCTGTGCCACGCACCTGTCTCTCTCTCCCCTCCCTCGGCGACTGAGGGTAATATGATCCCAGCTCTTTTCCTTCCCTGCTTCTAGTCCTCTCCATTGTTCTCTTTATCTCTCTCTCCCCCTTCTCTCCCTCTGTTTTGTCCAACCTTATCCTTTAAGAAATAGTTTTGCGGTGATGTCTGGTCTCGTTTGCACCTTAATTTCACAACACTGCAATCTATGAGAACAGCAGATCTTGCTCCTCTGGACAGAGATATTCTTGATCTCTGTTCTCTGGACCTTGGTAATTGTGTTCCAAAAGAACAGGTTTGGTTGCTTTGAAGAGGACCAGTGAACTGAGGCCCATTAACATCAGTAAATCATACACCTAGTAATTAAAGCTAACGCCACAAACGGTGGCAAAACCAGAGCTCCATATTTAAGATGTGACAGAACTAAGGTTCTCAGTGCAATGTCACAAAATGTATATGCAAGAGAGGAAGTCCTAAATTGCTTAGTCACTTTCTGCTCTTTTGCATGCAGTGGACAGAATGAACCATACTCACAATCAGGGCAACTTCCATATTATGTCCTCTTCACTTGTGTGAAATATGCTTTAGTTCACAGGATCACAGGATATGAGGGGTTGGAAGGGACCCAAGGACATCATCATGAAGCTTCTACAGACCTTACTCTGAAGACAGCACCATCAGCTTGCTCATGTCCTTTCAACACCACTTAGTATAGCAGAACCTCAAAAGGCATATTACAGATTGGGCATCAAGGAAGTCCAAGGGACATATGTTTGACATGCAGCTCAGTGTTCAGTACTTCACAGCACATTCTAGCTGGGAAGGTGAAGGCCCATAAAAACAAGCAGGTGATTAGCTTGTCATCATGCAAAGGGTATGACACCTGCCCAGAACAAACCTACCTAATAAGGGCACATAAAGCTACCCAGGCAATATGAAATCTGGCATTGCCTGGAGTGTGACTTCAGAATATATTGCCAACAGGGAGGTTCAGAGATATACCTCCTTAGCCACCAGGGGAAAGAAACAAAATAAAACCAAAAAACCCAGACAAAGAGGAAAAAAAAAACAAACCACACACAACACAAAGCAGAGACAATTTCTCAATGCTTCATTGTACTGTTACAAATAAAAAACTGGACTGGGAATTCTAAGCCTGCCATAGAGACATCCTCCCTCTGAACAGCGTGGTTTACTCACATATCAACCTCATTAAACACGCTGCCTTAAAATGAAGAGTACCTGACTCCAAGAGAAGAGAGTCTAGATGAAGTCAGGAACAGTTCAGCTGTGGAAAGTGGTTCCCATTCCCCTTGCTATATGTCCACATGAGTGAAGCTTAGCACTGATATTCCCCACGGTGCTGCAAGCAACTGGAAAGCATCTTGGTTGCCCAGGGTGCCTGGCTTGTTTCTTTCCCACACTGGAAACCCACATGACCTCAAAACCCTTGTGTCAGCTTCTCACTGCTGACAGTCATGAGACAGGCCTGTACTGCTGTTTCTATCACAGCTGTCACTCTGCAGTCAAGCCCACCCCACCACACATCCTTTAACCTCCCAGACAACGTGCCTTGCCCAGGTACTTCCAATACTCTGTCAACCTCTTTCTCATCTTCCTATTTTGCCTCTTCAGCTGGAAAGAGTCCAAGTGGAGAGCCACGAGGATGACTGGGGAACTTGAGCATCTCCCCTACAAAGACAGACTAAAAAACCTGGGGCTGTTTAGTCTGGAGAAGAAAAGACTGAGAGGAGATCTGATCGATGTGCATGAATACCTGAGGAGCAGATGTCAAGTGGATGGGGCCAATCTCTTTTCAGTGATGCACCACAATAAGACAAGGAGCAACAGCTACAAATTGGAACATAGAAGGTTTCACCTCAACACGTGGAGAAACTTTACAGCAAGGGTGACAGAACAATGGAACAGGCTGCCCAGAGAGGTTAGGGAGTCTCCTCTGAAGACTTTCAAAACCTGCCTGGATGCATTCCTGTGCAAGCTACCCTAGGTGATCCTGCCTCGGATTCCATCTCTGGAGGTCCCTTCCAACCTCTCAAGTCCTGTGATTCTGTGATCCTCTGTCAGCTTCTGACTCAATCTTTTGGCCATTTCCTGTTCTCCCAAGCTTTTCACCTTTACTACATATTCTTGTCTTCAACTCAAGTGGTCCACCTCAACCATATCTGTTAAGCAGCCTCTGTCACTAATTCTCATCCAACCTCTAAAGCTCTGTGATTCTGCGATCCTCTGTCAGCTTCTGACTCAACCTTTTGGCCATTTCCTCTTCTCCCAAGCTTTTCACCTTCATTACATGTTCTTGTCCTCAACTCAAGTGGTCCATCTCAACCATCTCCCTTGGCACCTGTTAAGCAGCCTCTGTCACCAATTCTCATCCCTATTTTCACTTTCCCCTCAATACACTCACTTTTTTGGACCAAATGATCTCCATTTTTTCCAACTTACATTCACTAGTTCAGATAAAGTTGCCTCAATGCATTCCAGATGCAAAAAGAGTCCTGACAGCAGAGGACTTGGGAGTCTCCTCTTCGTTCAGGCTCTGTTCAGATTCGTATGCAGCGAACAGCAGCCCTGCACAACAACTGCAGAGCAATTCACTTCAGTTGTGAGCCAGAACTGCAGCACACTATGCATGCCTGGAGGTTATGTATGCAGCAAAAGTAAAGAATTTGAGCTAAGGCCCCCAGATGAATTCATCATTCATACTTCAAAAGGCTTATAAACCTTGCCAAAGTGGAAAATGAAACATATTAACTCTAAGAGACAATCACATTGGTGCTCCCAGCTAACCACAGAGGAAGTCAGAACTGCAAGATAATGGAACTGCTCATTCCGTGCTAAGGCTCTTTGCATTCCTTCCCCCCATTATACAGATCATCTTCTCCCTCAAGTTCAGATCGGCTGTGTACCCAATTTAGTTTGACTTAGCTTAGAAACATAACTCTGAGTATTTTTTCTCCTGTGGAGAATTGTATCACCCCTTAAAACAAACAAAAGAGACATCTCAAACCGAGGGATGACTGCACAAGGCTTTAAGAAAAAGACGTTTGTGTTCTTCCACATTTTTCAAGTGTGATAACTAATAGTGTCATTACTGCAGTGCCTCCTTCAGTAGTTATGCTCTTCTACCTCTTCTCTCTTTTTTATCATCACCATCTCATTAACCAGCTACAGGAATATGTTTCTAAGAGATGAATACATCTCCCACAAAGGCTCTCACAGTAATGATTTACGATTGTTGCTCTTTGACAAGACTGCTCGCCTCATAAAAATAACCCCAAAAGTTATTTTCCTCTCCACTGTTTGTTCTTCCATGCATTTGGAAAAAAAAAAGCTTTCCTCTACTCAGTACTTATTTCTTAATTGCCTGTGTTTCTTGCACTTCCACCGGATCATTGGTCAATTGATCACAGGATGTTAGGGGTTGGAAAGGACCCAAGGAGACCATCGAGTTCAACCCCCCTGCCAGAGCAGGACAATACTATCTAACACAGATCACAGAGGAACACATCCAGACAGGCCTTGAAAGTCTCCAGAGAAGAATACTTCACAACCTCCCTGGGCAGCCTGTTCCAGTGCGCTGGGACCCTTACAGTAAAGAAGTTCCCTTCTGTGTTGAGGCAGAACCTCTTGCGCTGCAACTTACACCCATTGCTCCTTGTCCTATCCCAGGGAGCAGTGAGCAGAGCCTGTCCCCCACCTCCTGGCCAGCCCTCAGTTATTTATAAACATTTATCAAATCCCCTCTAAGTCTTCTCTTTTCAGACTAAGCAGCCCCAGGTCCCTCAGCCTCTCCTCATCAGCCATGCCCTCCAGTCCCCTCATCACCCTCCTAGCCCTCCACTGGGACCCTCTCCAGCAGATCCCTGTCCCTCTTCAATTGGGGAGTCCAAAACTGAGCACAGTATTCAAGATGAGGTCTCGGCAGGGCAGAGTAGAGGGGGAGGAGAACCTCCCTTGATCTGCTGCACACACTCTTCCTAATACACCCCAGGATCCCATTGGCCTTCTTGGCCACATGGGCACATTGCTGTGCCATGGTTAACTTGTTATCCACCAGGACCCCCAGGTCCCTCTCCACAGGGCTGCTCTCCAGCAGATCACCTCCCAGCCTGTACTGGTGCAGTTTGTTATTCCTCCCCAGGTGCAGGACTCTGCACTTGTCCTTGCTGAACTTCATCTGGTTCCTCTGTGCCCAGCTCTCCAGTCTGTCTGTCTCCTGATGGTCTCTTTGTCCAGTCAGCTACTGTCTGGACAAAGACAATTGTTAGGGCCCACAGAAACGTGCCTTGCAAGCCTTCACAACCTCCTCCTCACAGTTTATTTATTTCCAGGGAGCTGCTTGAAAGAGTAAGCACAGAGACACAAAAATGGTGAAGAGAGCAGAGCATCTTTTCCTTCTGATGAAAGGCTGAGTCAGCAGGGGCTTTTTAGTTTGGAGAGGAGGAGGCTGAGGGGTGACCTCATTTGTGTTTATAAATACATAAGGGGTGAGTGCCAAGAGGAGGGAGCCAGGCTCTGCTCCCTGATGCTCAGAGACAGGACAAGGGGTGGAAGTTGAGGCACCACATAAACATGAGGAATTTTTTTTACCTTGTGAGGGTGACAGAACAGGTTGCTCAGGGGGTGTGCTAATTTGAAGTGAGCTAGAATGTTTTGGTGAGAAGAACTAGATCACAGGCTGTAAAAGAGAAACAAGGGTGATGTCTACTTCACTCATAGGCTTGCTGAGAGGTATAAGAACAAGAGTATAAACATAGATAAGGTATTCAGGTGTTTGGGCACTGCTTGACCTCTGAGCTGCATTGTTCTCTCTAACCTCACCCTCTGTCTCTCTGACTAATCCCCCTGCTTCCTAACCCCCCTGGCCAACCCTCCATTCTTCCTTGGGGCACAAGGCAACATCTAGGGTGAGGTAGGGGAGCGGGAGAAGGTAGAAGGGCAGTTGGGAGCCCCTCCAGGGCACACAGGTTTCTGGGAGGACTGTTGTGTTTCTGTATTACCTTTTACCTTGTATATTTCTGTATATACTGTAAATATCTGCTTGTATATTGAGCTGAACTGTAAATATAAAGCTTCATTCAATTTCCAGAGCCAGCTGAGTCTAGTCTGGGTGATTGCCAATGCTGGGGGGGGGGGGCGGGGCGGGGAACACTCAAACCACCAGAAGGGGGTTATGGAGTTTCTCTCTCTGGAGATATTCAAGACCCATCTGGGTGTGTTCCTGTGTGATCTGGTATAGGTGATCCTGCTCTGGCAGGGGGTTGGACTGGATGTGATTTCTCCAGGTCCCTTCTAACTCCTAACATTCTGTGATCCTATCACTGTGACAGCTCCAGCCTTCCTGTCTGTTCATACAGAACATTAGCACTTCTCAGCTGCCTCTCTAACAAGCACAAAGATCCCAACTTTCCTACGCTAGCTACCAGCCACCCTGAAGAACACAGCAGCATCACAGTCACTGCACGTGCTGCAGCATCACAGTCACTGCATACGCTGCAGCATCACAGTCACTGCATACGCTGCAGCATCACAGTCACTGCATACGCTGCAGCATCACAGTCATTGCATACGCTGCAGCATCAGTCATTGCATACGCTGCAGCATCACAGTCATTGCATACGCTGCAGCATCACAGTCACACTACATGCTGCAGCATCAGTCATTGCATATGCTGCAGCAGAGCCACTGCATATGCTGCAGCATCACAGTCACTGCACATGCTGCAGCATCAGAGCCATTGCATACGCTGCAGCATCAGTCACTGCATACGCTGCAGCATCACAGTCACTGCATATGCTGCAGCATCACAGTCACTGCATATGCTGCAGCATCACAGTCACTGCATATGCTGCAGCATCACAGTCACTGCATATGCTGCAGCATCACAGTCACTGCATATGCTGCAGCATCACAGTCATTGTACATGCTGCAGCATCACAGTCACTGCATATGCTGCAGCATCACAGTCATTGCATACGCTGCAGCATCACAGTCATTGCATACGCTGCAGCATCACAGTCACTGCATATGCTGCAGCATCACAGTCACTGCATATGCTGCAGCATCACAGTCACTGCATATGCTGCAGCATCACAGTCACTGCATATGCTGCAGCATCACAGTCATTGTACATGCTGCAGCATCACAGTCACTGCATATGCTGCAGCATCACAGTCACTGCATATGCTGCAGCATCACAGTCATTGTACATGCTGCAGCATCACAGTCACTGCATATGCTGCAGCATCACAGTCACTGCATATGCTGCAGCATCACAGTCACTGCATATGCTGCAGCATCACAGTCACTGCATATGCTGCAGCATCACAGTCACTGCATATGCTGCAGCATCACAGTCACTGCATATGCTGCAGCATCACAGTCACTGCATATGCTGCAGCATCACAGTCACTGCATATGCTGCAGCATCACAGTCACTGCATATGCTGCAGCATCACAGTCATTGTACATGCTGCAGCATCACAGTCATTGCACTAGAATACTTTCAAAAGCAGGAACAATGCAAGATGTAGGCTCAAGTGCCAAAAAGAATCAAAGACTTAAATCACACCAGTGTTACACAATGGGGTAACCTTCAGAAGGTTCATATCTAAAATATAATCCACACCAATTCTGACACCATCGAAAGCATTTAAGAATAAAAGAAATGCTGAAGATAGAAACTGAAACAGAGAGACCAGATTAAAGATGGTCTTATGGAAATACACCACAATATACAATACCCCAGTCCCATCCTCCTACAGTCTACAGCTTTCAATTAAAGGAAAGAGAAAAATCCACAGAAAGGTAGAATTTCAGCAGGTCTGCTACTCATTTATGGACCTTTTTTTGCACCTTTATGGCTTCTCTCATTTATCCTGAAGTGTCAAAGATTTTGTCTGTAGAACTTCATTCTCAGTCTACTTATTCATCCGTGAGCTGCAACTTGATTGACATCTTTGCCATCAGAACTGTCTGTCAGCGTGGCAAGCTAGCTATTATGCACAAGGTGATATGAATGACCTCTCCAGGTCAGGCCATGGTCCCCTGCTTGGATGTCATTTTTACAATTACAAGCTTCAATTATTGGTGCATCATTCTAGTGCAGACACTGCACCCTTTACTTTCAGACAAGGTTTCCTGAAAATGAAGCTTTTGCCACTTTTATGTAGGTTTGGTGAACACAGCCAATACTAAGGACTGCTAACCCTTCTGCAGCAGATGAAGGTATTTATCTCACATTGGTCAGGCCTCCCCACAAACAACAGTGAGCAAAGGACCCAATTTCTTAAACCAAGTTTTATAGTTTGGTTTCATACATAATTTAAGGCAGCTAGAATTATCTTTTGCTCAGCAGCTGATTTTTTATGTCAAAAAGGCTTCCATACCTAGTAATGGCAACAAAAGAAGGGAGGAGGCACATTAAAGAAAGCAATTGCATTCATACATTCAGAATGCAGTCAGAGGCAGGAGACAATTAGAGAAGGAAATTCAAAGTATAAAGCATTTCCTGAGGATTAATGAGTGCGTGGTAGCATTTGATAGTCAAGGGCAGGATGGGTTCTGCAGCCAACACAATTCATTATTCCCCTGGGCAATACCAAGTGGGGTTCTGCTGATTTTTGGTTGGTTGGTTTGGTTTTGTTTGGGGGTTTTCTTGTGGTTTTGGGGTTTTTAACCTGTTTTCTGCACTCATTTTCCCTATTTAACCAGTATTTCCATTTACTCTGACACTACTGTTCTTTCAGAGCCCTACACTCTCTGATTAGCGCTACTACAGTAAATCATCTCTCTAAAATCATGGAGTTAATACAAAAGGCCAGGTAACTTTTCAAGTTTAAGAGAGTTGCTCTCCTAAAGACTTAAAAAGTTCTTTGCCTTAGAAACAGAAAGGGCTCAGAAGAAGCTCCTTTCCTCTGCTTTTCCAGTTGCCTGATGGCTTCCATTATCCTAGTGGTAGCAGACAGAGAGAAGCAGGTAATGGAGAGAGGGAATGATTCACAAGTTGCCTTTCAGCTTCCTAAGAAGCTGCACACACTAATGCATGACTTAACACAGCCCAAGCCCGTAAGCATCCCCTTTATCAGCACAACTCCATACTCACCTGTGACTGGGGCATCTATGTCCAGCAAGTTCTTTTCCTGGCGAAGAATTGAAGCTCCCTCTGTTATTATTCTCAAAGCAACGCTCTCTTCCAGCCTGCCTTCTTTCATGAGGTGTGCCTTTAAGATATCCACACGAGGTTTGCCATCATTATCGAACACTTCCTTAGCTGTGAGACGGTGACTCGGAGGAAACGGGACAGCTGAGCAGGAAACAAAACAACACACAACTGGTCACTTCTCACAGCAAAGCCTCTATTACTGACAACAATACACTTTAAAAGACATCACTGCTGCAAAACAGCATTAACACCAATTTTCTAGTGCCTTTTATTATTTGGGGTTTAAATTGTACACAGATCATCAAAGATACCATTAAGGCCCGCAGATTCTTTAGGCTACTTTATTCACATACAAGAACATCCACTTCATGCTTGCAACGAGTGGAGATGAAGATTTAGGCCACATTTATAGGGAGACATACTCTAACAGACCCCTCAAAATGCACAGAAATATCAGGGAAAGAAGAGAGTAAGAGTTTAAACTGCTCTAGTAGCACTAGAGAACGTCAGTCACACAGTAATAGAATGGTTTGAGTTGGAAAGGATCTTTCCAACCCCACTGCCATGAGCAGGGATACCCTCCACTAGATCAGGTTGCTCAAAGCCTTATCCAAGCCTGGTCTTACACATTTTTGTGGCCTTTCAGTATCTGAAGGGGGGCTACAAAAAAGCTGGGGAGGGACTTTTTAGATTATCAGGGAGTGACAGGACTGGGGGGAATGGAGCAAAGCTGGAGGTGGGGAGGTTCAGACTGGACGTGAGGAGGAAGTTGTTGAACATGAGAGTGGTGAGAGCCTGGAATGGGTTGCCCAGGGAGGTGGTTGAGGCTCCATCCCTGGAGGTGTTTAAGGCCAGGCTGACCTAGGGTAGGGTGTCCCTGCCCATGGCAGGGGGGTTGGAACTAGATAATCCTTGTGGTCATTTCCAGCCTGGACTGATTCTATGATTTCCTGGGATGATGTAATGCTCCCTTCCAGTAACAGCACCAAGTACACAAATGAAGGCAATATTTAATTTACATGCATGGACATGCATAGATACATGCCAATTAAAAGGCTGAAATCCAAGACAGACCTCTCTCTAATGACTTGGGCTAGGGTGATGGAAGATGTCTTCTCTGTTTAAGTAATAGTGAGCTACACAAGACACATTTGAAGCCCATCAAAGCGTGCCTGAGTGCCAAACAGACCACTCCAGCAAAGGCAGGGCAGAGGAGGTAGGAGACTGAAGTTGGAAATAAATCACTGCATAGGCAGGTTGCCCTAGCAACATGGCAGCGAGTACTGAGCTGTGTGCTGCCATCACGCAAGGTCTGAGGAGCGCTGCTAACTTCACATCCTCCTGTTCTCATTCTCCTGCAGCCAGCTGGAGTGAGAAGGCTTGGAGATGATGCCAGCAGCTGCCAGGAGAAGGCTGGAGCATTATCCCAGCTTAATTCTCTGTGCCTCATGGTTGAATCACAGTGCCTTTAGGCCTGCCATGCCAGCCACAGGGTAACTGTACTCATGATCCCTGCCACAGCTGTGGTAGGGTCAGGTTATTTGGGAGCTGCAAGCAGACAGGGGAGGTGGCTGCAGGGCTTGCCTCAAGTGGCCACATTTGCAGTGCAAAGCACCTTTTGTCTCCTGCAGAGTGTCTTACCAGCATCTCCACCACTTCACAAGACACAAAATCCTAACACAGTGGCTCTCTGTCACTGTCAGCTTCAATTTTCCCCTTGTTTCATAATCAGTGTACATCAGAAACTGACCACAAGCCACATCTGTCATTCCAAGTCCAAGCTGAGAACTCTTCGCTTACACTATCAAAATCAACAGAGAAGACAACAAACCGTTTCACTTCGTGCATTTACTTTCCACTGATCTACAAACTACTCCAGAAAATGCCTTTTTTCCCCCTCTCTCTTTTTGCTGCCTCAGCTCCAGCAGTCCCACTCTCATGAGAACTAGTGAATGAGAGTTCTCTCAGTACATTGAAGCCCCATTGCTCTCGAGACTTCTTAAGTAGGACAAAACAGGGGGAAGGTAAAAGTTCCATGTCCCCAACACCTGGCACCACCAGAATTCTTCGGAAGCAGTGACACCTAAAATGAACAATAAAGTTAAAACACAACCCTCAGCCCCTGAAAACCCTGCCACAGATGTGTGATGATCTTTTCTCTCTGTCCACAAGAAGTCCTAAACTGCTTTGAAGTAGTTTATGTTTTAAGTAGTATTACCACCATAAACCTCACCCACTTGTCCCAGCTACTGCACTGAAGCCCATCTCATAACACCCACAAAAATGAGTTTATATGCTTGTATATCTACAGCAGACCATCACAACCAAGACAGCTATACATATGACCTGCAAACAACTCACTCTGCAGCACAGAAAAAGAATAATCACTGCAAGAAGTAAGGTGAGTAACAACACAGCAGTTCTCTAAGCTTCCTTCTGCAAAGCAAAAGCCCCCAAGGCTCCGAGGAGACCTTATTGTGGCCTTCCAGTGCCTGAAGGGGGCCTACAGGAAAACTGGGGAGGGACTTTTTAGGATGTTGGGTAGTGATAGGACTGGGGGGAATGGAGTAAAACTAGAAGTACGTAGATGAAGATGGGATGTTAGGAAGAAGTTCTTCACCATGAGGATGGTGAGACACTGGAACAGGTTGCCCAGGGATGTGGTGGAAGCCCCATGCCTGGAGATCTTCAAGGCCAAGCTGAATGGGGCTGTCAGCTACCTGATCTAATGTGAGGTGTCCCTGCTTGTAGCAGGGGGGTTGGAGCTAGATGATCACAGAATCATAGAATCAACCAGGTTGGAATAGACTTTCAAGATCAGCCAGTCCAACCTAGCACCCAGCCCTATCCAGTCAACTAGACCATGGCACCAAGTGCCTCATCAAGTCTTTTCTTGAACACCTCAAGGGACGATGACTCCACCTCCCTGGGCAGCCCATTCCAGCCCTGACAATTCTATGCATGGTTAGGGCTAGCTAGTTATAGCAATCCTGCATTCCCTGTGTGGAGGAAGGAAGAGAAGGAAAAGTTATTAGTTATCTGCTATCCGTTTGGCTGAAAGAAGCACAAACCATTAGCTTCCATTCCTTTGCAAGACAACCACCTCTGTTCCTCCCCATAAGTATCACTGCATAAAACCCTATACAGCATACCAGTACTTTGAGCTGAGTGCCACACGGGTATGGATGCAAACAGGACATTTTCACATTTGCAGAACAGGTAAGCAATCAAACAACAGCTATGAAATGTTATCTACTGAGTAGGAGAAAAATGGGGCACAAGACTGCAGCACTGTAAGAGCCCTGCAGGCAGATTTCTAACAGACATGTATCAGTGGCTAATTAAAGAAAAGAAAGACACAGCTCCAATAGCAAATGATTAATGATTAATTAGCAAAACACAGGAGTGACTGCACAAACCACAAATTGCATCTTCCATTAAGAGAGTATTAATTTTGTATGTACACATAGGCAAAGCCTCCATAGCAGAACAACAGAAGAAATGGTTACGTTGATGTGGAAGTCAGCTAAAAAAAATCACTGATATCACCCACAAATGCCTGTCTCAACAAAAAAGCTTTTAGAAACACTTGATTTCCATAGCTTTATATATAAAGCAGTGTTACCATGCAAATACACAGGTATCCATCAGCTGCTTCTGGTTTTTTGATTCTCTGCTTTTTCTAAACCTAGGCCATTACCACCCACAACAAATAGCTTTTTCTCTCCCATCGATTTTGTGTTCATCAGAAATAAAGCCAAGGTCCTCAGCAGATAGCAACTGTGCATACAGGGAAGAGCATGGAGCTGTGAGAGGAATCCATCAGAGGCAGGAGGAGGAAAGAATGGTGGGCTGAATCACAAGCACTGAGCTCCTCACCACAGTGCAGGCTGAGGGGATGTAAGAAGAGGTGGGAATCTATATTAAGCAAAGGCCTTGAAAGAGAGGGGCAATAAAATGTGCATAGGTGTGCATGCCACATGTATTTTCAGAAAGTTTACTGACAAATTCCCCTACAACACAACCACAAAAGAAAGTCCAGAGCTGGAAGGGACCTTCAAAGGTCATCTAGCCCCATCCCTCTGCACCTCAATCAGCAGGGACATCCTCAACTAGACCAGACTGCCCAAAGCATGCTTATCCATAGTTTATAAAGCTTAACATCTGGACAAATCTCCACCTCCCTTTACATTTATTGCCTTTTATTGATATTAGCAAAACCCAACAGATACAAACAAACAAAAAAGCAACAGCAAACACAGAATCACAGAAGGTCAGGGGCTGAAAGGGTCTCTGAAAGCTCATCCAGTCCAACCCCCCTGCCAGTGCAGGATCACCCAGAGCAGATCACGCAGGAACACATCCAGGCAGGTCTTGAATATCTCCAGAGAGGGAGACTCCAGAACCTCCCCGGGCAGCCTGTTCCAGTGTTCTGTCACCCTCACAGGGAAAGAAACCTGTTTCTCCTGTTTCCATGGAACTTCCTATGCCTCAGCTTCAATCCATTGCCCCTTGTCCTGTCCCTGAGCGTCACCGAGCAGAGCCTGGCTCCCTCCTCCTTGCACTCCCCCTGCACCTATTTACAAACACAAATAATGTCACCCCTCAGTCTCCTCCTCTCCAAACTGAAAAGCCCCAGCTCCCTCAGTCTCTTCTCATGAGAGAGATGTTCCACTCCCAACCACAAAAAAAACCCAACAAAACCCAACCCCCAACCCAGCCAACAAAACACCCAACCCAACAACAAGCAAGCAAGCATTTGCCATGTCCACACTACTTTGGTGCTTTGGTAGTGAAACAGGTACCAAAATGAAAAGCCTCTACCTCACCCTGTCAGTAGCATTCTCTCAAGATCTTAAAACATAAGAAAATACTCTTTAACCACTTAGTGCTGGCCTTTGTGGGGCTTTCTGTTTTGTGCTGGCTGGTTTTTTTTTCCCCTCTCTTGTGCTTTCAGGTCTCTTGAGCATGTTTCAGCAAATGGAGAAAAAGATCAACCTGCTGTTTTACTGCTCTTGCAAGCTTCTGCAAAACCCATCTTACCCTTAACACAGCCACTGCAAAGGTCAGACACATCATTCCCATTTCTCTCAAATATTAAGCAGCCTCTCTAGAACAAATAAATAAACCATAAAGAGCTCTGCTTAATTAGAGTGGACCATGTGTGCACACATAAATAAAACAAGCTTGTGGCAAAGCAAGAATTATTTTGCTTATATAGTAGTTATTTTTAAATGAAGCTGCACGCTAAATTAATGCTTACAGAGCTGCCTTTGAGGAGAAAAACAACCCTCTTCCACCAGTTTTCATCACAAGTTACCTCCCCTCTGCAATGCTTGCCATGTAATGTCATATAACTTACACTGTCTGTAAGGATCTGACTATGTCTACAGCACTCCATGCTGTAATCACAGGATCACAGGGTGTTAGGGGTCGGAAGGGACCTCTGGAGATTTTTGGGTCATAGAACCAACCAGGTTGGAAGAGATCCATCCAGCCCAACCTAGCACCCAGCTCTATCCAGTCAACTAGACCATGGCACTAAATGCCTCATCCAGGCTTTGTCTGAACATCTCCAGGGATGGTGCCTCCACCACCTCCCTGGGCAGCCCATTCCAATGCCAATCACTCTCTCTGCCAACAACTTCCTCCTAACATCCAGCCTATGCCTCCCCTGGCACAACTTCAGACTGTCCCCTTATTGTATTGCTGGTTGCCTGGCAGAAGAGACCAACCCCACCCGGCCTGGGAGAAGAGTCCAAACCTCCTGAGGCCAGAGCAGGACCAGAGAATCTAGCACAAGTTGTGCAGGAACACATCCAGACAGGGCTGGAAATTCTCCAGAGAAGGAGACTCCACAGCCTCCCTGGGGAGCCTGTTCCAGTGCTCTGTGACACTTACAGTCAAGAAGTTCTTCCTCATGTTGCGGTGGAACTTCCTGTGCTGTAGTTTCCATCCATTGCCCCTTGTCCTACCCCAGGGCACAAGCGAGCAGAGCCTGTCTCTAATCCCTTCCTTCCTGACCTCCAGCCCTCAGATATTTATGGACATGAATTAAATCCTCTCTCAGTCATCTCCTCTCCAGACTAAACAGCCCTGGATGATCTTGGAGGTCTCTTCCAACCTGGTTGATTCTATATTTTTTCTTTTTAAACTATATCTGCTTATTGTAGAGTGTTTCATGACCCTCTCAAGCTCAACTCCCCTCCTTTGTGTTTCTCTGGATTGATGATGATTTATATCAGTGCTCACACAGTTAACAATTTAACTAGGTTTCTACAGTGTATGCTCTCTATCCCTTTTCCCATCTCAAGATCATTGATTCTTTCACATACCATGGCAAGGAAGGGGGAAATCTTTCTCAAAGAGTTGAGGGCAGCAAATCTCACCACACCAGAGCTGCTTAACCGCTCTTGAAGGCGTTAACCAGTTCCAGCCCCTGGTGTCATCACCAGAAGGTGCTGCAGGTTGGCAAGGAAACTGCTTCACAAAAGACTGAGATATGCCTTGCTAGCATAATGTTTGCAAGTATGAAGGCTTGAAATCAAATTAAAAAGAACACAGCAAAAGACCCTTCATGAAATATCCCAGCTCTGATGACTATGTCTGGTATCTTCTGATAGTTCAATCAGAAGCAGAAAACGCAACAGCAAAATATCACAGTATCACAGTATCATCAGGGTTGGAAGAGACCTCACAGATCAAGTCCAACCCTTTACCACAGAGCTCAAGGCCAGACCATGGCACCAAGTGCCACGTCCAATCCTGCCTTGAACAGCTCCAGGGACGGCGACTCCACCACCTCCCCGGGCAGCCCATTCCAGTGTCCAATGACTCTCTCAGTGAAGAACTTTCTCCTCACCTCCAGCCTAAATTTCCCCTGGCACAGCCTGAGGCTGTGTCCTCTTGTTCTGGCACTGGCCACCTGAGAGAAGAGAGCAACCTCCTCCTGGCCACAACCACCCCTCAGGTAGTTGTAGACAGCAATAAGGTCTCCCCTGAGCCTCCTCTTCTCCAGGCTAACCAATCCCAGCTCCCTCAGCCTCTCCCCGTAGGGCTGTGCTCGAGGCCTCTCCCCAGCCTCGTCGCCCTTCTCTGGACACGCTCAAGCATCTCAATGTCCCTCCTAAACTGGGGGGCCCAGAACTGAACACAGCACTCAAGGTGAGGTCTAACCAGTGCAGAGTACAGGGGCAGAATGACCTCCCTGCTCCTGCTGACCACACCATTCCTGATGCAGGCCAGGATGCCACTGGCTCTCTTGGCCACCTGGGCACACTGCTGGCTCATGTTCAGGCGGGTATCAATCAGCACCCCCAGATCCCTCTCTGTCTGGCTGCTCTCCAGCCACTCCGACCCCAGCCTGTATCTCTGCATGGGGTTGTTGTGGCCAAAGTGCAGCACCCTGCACTTGGAGCTATTGAACCCCATCCCATTGGACTCTACCCATCTGTCCAGAACTGTCCCAGAGAAGCTCACCCTAGTATGGACAGAAGCTACAAGAGGAAGGGGTTTGCAGAATGAAGGGCCATGTCAGTGAGGTAGTACCCCCAACATACTGCTAAGTTGCTTCCAGATAAGGCACTTAAGATGGTCTTAAAATCGGCCTGTTTCATCCCTTCACTGCTACGGCAACCTGCACCAGCACACCCCAAACAACCCAAACACAGCATAACTCTGCAATACCTAAGGGAAGCAAACTCTCCACAGAAAGCACTTGTGCAGGACTTGAGCTCCAGCTTGTAAAGGAAAGCTGAAGCCTCTCCCTCTGTAGCACCTTGTTACTTGTTGGACTGGATGATCTTGGAGGTCTCTTCCAACCTGGTTGATTCTATGATTCTATGATCTTGAGGATTTTGGCATCTATGATTCTACTTCACAAGAGAAAGCTGCAGCCGAGCAGCTCCAAAGCCAAGGCTGCACATTGTGCCAGGAGCTATTTCCTTATCTCTCAATGATGCAGGTATATTTTTGACAGGATGATCTTATCTCAGCAACCTCCACCATTTCAGCCAGAGAGATCTTTTTGCAAACAGATGAGTGGTACAGCAGAGAGAAAAGGCATTGAAAGTCCTCATTAACTTAGAGCCACAGAGCAGGGCTGAAATCTTGTCATTTTTGTCTTATTATCCAGCTGTTGTGCTAACGCTGGCTGGATGTCACACGCCCACCAAGATGCTCTATCACCCCCTCTCCTTGACTGAACAGGGTACAGAAAGCAACAAAAGGCTCACAAGGTTAGGATCGGGACAGGAAGGGATCACCTACTCATTACTGCCTCAGGCAAGATAGAGTCAGCTTGGGGAAATCAGTTCAGTTGATACCTCCATGGCTGCAGGGCTATCATCTGCCCCACCATGGTGTTCACCAGAGGCTCTGCTCTGGTGTAACTATAAACCCAATACATCAGACAGGATTATTTCAGCGTCCCTGAAATAATCCCAACAAAACAACCCAAAAAAACCCAACCAAAACCCAAACTCCATTGATATAGGACTTGATGTTCTTTATATTCACCACAGGAAACCTTAGAAACCCTAAAGAAATAATCTACATAAAGGAGCATGCCTGAATTCCCATAGTGGAATATTCTCACTCTGGGCTCAATGGAATCATAGAATGGGTTGGAAGAAATTTTGAAGGTCATTTAGTTCCAACACCCCTACCATGAGCAGGGACACATCCCAGTAGACCAGGCTGCCTCATGCAACCTGGCCTGGAACACTTCCAGGGAGGAGGCATCCACAACCTCCCTGGGCAACCCACTCCAGTGTCTCACCATCCTCACCATGGAGATTTTCTTCCTAATATCCATGCTACATCCTCCTTACTCCAGCTTAATGCCATGGATCTCATCCCATCACTACAAGCCCCTGCGAAGAATAGCATGAGTAATAAACCACACACAAGCCTAGATAAATACACAAGCTTTCCTTGGCAGTGGAATGGTTTTAGTCTGGTGAACTGATTGCCCTGTACTCATCTTGACCACTCTGAAAATGTCTGTACTAAACTCAAACAACAGACTTAAATGTGGATTAGAGTAACCAGTCAAATCTAGCTCCAATCTTCAACCATTATTAAACAATCAGCAACAAAACTGGTTTTCACTCTGGCAAAAAGGAAAAGAATGAAGAATGACAAGGAAAAAAAGTAAGTTACAAGAAAAAATAATAAATTACAATAAATATCAGCCAATGCAACTTTTTCAGAACAAAATTAAGGGCAACAGACACATCAGAGGACCTCAAAAGAGGTACAGGTTGGGAAGGGGAAGAGAAGGAAGTACACTTTAAAAAGACTGACATGAAAGAAAAGCCTCATAATTCAAAGAAACGTGTGTGTTTGAAAGAGCAAATTGTAGGGTATGTGGTTATTTACTAACAAGCTTTCCCAGAGCATCCTTTGGCTAACTACTGGAGTAAACAATTTGATCACTCTTGCAGAGCACAAAGCAACACACAGTTCTATACAGGACATACATAACATGACAGACTGAGAGTGTTGGGGCTGTTCAGTCTGGAGAGGAGAAGGCTCCAAGGAGACCTTATTGTGGCCTTCTAGTATCTGAAGGGGGCTACAAGAAAGCTGGGGAGGGACTTTTTAGGGTGTCAGGTAGTGATAGGACTGGGGGGAATGGAGTAAAACTAGAAGTACGTAGATGAAGATGGGACGTTAGGAAGAAGTTGTTCAGCATGAGGGTGGTGAGACACTGGAACAGGTTGCCCAGGGAGGTGGTGGAAGCCTCATTTCTGGAGATCTTTAAGGTCAGGCTGGATGTGAGCAACCTGATTTAGTGTGAGGTGTCCATGCCCACAGCAGAGGGAGTTGGAACTAGATGATCCTTGAGGTCCCTTCGAGCCCTGCCAACTCTTTGATTCTCTGAGAGTACTACAAAAATACCCTTTCCCTGTGTTTGAGCTCATACATACCTACCTTTGACATTTGTTACCCACTCCTGTCAACAGTTTATGCATAAAAAAACAACTACAAAGTAACATGGAGAGGAAAAATTCCAGTTTAACAGGAAACATTCCCAGTTAGGACCAACACATACAGTTAGAACTGGAAAATGTGATCATAGCTTCCTGGCCTCAACAGCAGAGTTTGTTTTTCTACTTGGTGTGTTCCACCCAGGTTTTTCCATAGGCCTCTAACTGCAGACTGTTGAGCTTTGCTTTTATTACCTTTTGGAGCAGAGAACAACAATTATCCAGATTTTAAATTCCTTTATAGGAACAATTCCTTTTGAGAAAACAAAGTTTGGAGGGAGGGGGAACCTGTAACAACAGAAAATACCAAAGGGCTTCCAAGACTTAGATAAGAAATCAGCTATACTTCTTCATCCCTCAAAATACTTGAGTGATAGATGATTTCTTTTCTCCAGCAGGACTTTCCTTTTGTTCCTAATTGGATACAAATAGGGAATGATCAATGTGAAATTATTTCAATCTGTTGGGGGAAAAAATAATCAATCCCAGGGCCTGAATAACCTTCAGGTGTCAATTTAGATTTATGGCACTGTTTGCTTCTAACTTTCTGGTTCCTCCTACTTCGGTCAGTGGGCACCGAGAGACTTTCAGCCTTTCATCTGGCAACACAGCTAAAAGTGGCACTGCAGACAATTCATCACCTAGAAATTGAAGTCCTTTAACACCCTGTCACCCCTTCTGAGCATAATGGGATACCATTATCAAGTCTGGTCAGAAATCAGCTACCTCAAACTCTCCAGAGACATGTAAAAAGAGGCAAACATCCTCTCCAAAGCCGCTCCACCAGGACAAGGTTTAAAGACAACAAAGACTTTGCTTCCAAAAATCGAGCACTGTGCAGAATCTGGCACTAGCCAAATCAGTTACAATCAGCTCTAGAATGAAAGATGAGGAAGTGCAGGTGAAGTACCATGCCTGCAGATACCCCAATGATGCTTAAACTTTACGTTACAGAAGCTGCTCTGCTTAAATGTCAACCTGTAGAAGCTGCTTCCTGGAACAAGAAGCACCAGCTCACCTCTTGCTGCTACAAGAAAGCCAAGAAGATACTCACTGGGCAGAGGAAACAGAAATTCCAGCTAGTGTTTTAAAAGTGGTCTTACATTTAAAAAGGGAGACTTTTTGGCATCTAGCAATCCATACCTTGCCCATGGAGCCTACAGGGTAAAGACCAGGGGACAGGGATCACTATCTAACAGAACTCATTATTCTACCTCCTGTGTCTAAGCTGCTAATGCTGAGCAAAAGACTGGCAAGCAGCATCTCTGAATCACCTAAGGCTTAGAGGGAACCTCACTGCTGTCTACAACTACCTGAAGGGAGGCTGTAGCCACGTGGGGGTTGGTCTCTTCTCCCAGGCAACCAGCAACAGAACAAGGGGACACAGTCTCAAGTTGTGCTGGGAGAGGTCTAGGCTGGATGTTAGGAGGAAGTTGTTGTCAGAGAGAGTGATTGCAATTGGAATGGGCTGCTCAGGGAGGTGGTGGAGCCACAGTCCCTGGAGGTGTTGAAGAAAAGCCTGGATGAGGCACTCGGTGCCATGGTCTAGATGACTGGACAGGGCTGGGTGCTAGGTTGGCCTCAATGATCCTGGAGATCTCTTCCAACCTGGTTGATTCTATGATTCTAAGTTTTAGTTTATTTAAATTACTTTTCAAAGCAAATCTGGGGGGAAATGAACAAATGAAAAACTCAAACACCTTAACTAAGCCAATAAATATCAAGGTGTGAAGAACACTTCAAACATTGATGTCTGAACTACTCCATGTGAAGTAAATAAAAAAATCATGCTGATGTGTAAATGTTAACCTGGTTTATTATTCTGCTGGTCATGAGACATGCAGCAAGTAGCAGACCTACACCAGCACTTCATAAATCAGTCAGACAAGGCCAAAGCTGTATAAATTATAGACCAAAGCCTTACAAATATAAATATGTGTGCAGCAGGAGCCAAATTAACCTTGGACAGTAGTTGGAAACAGCAGTTGATGGTGGGTTTCTTGTATTTCTGTCTTGCTCCTGAACAGCTTTGCTTTGTTTCAGTACCATTTTTGCCCTTGACAGAAGTTTTCAATCAACATACCTCTGTACAAGTGAATCTATACTGACTCATATTGGTTTATGCAGTACGAGGAACTGGCCAAGCTCTACACATGAGTATGAAAAACATTCCTGAATGACACCAGGACTGAATTCTGCTTGTTCAGCTGTGATCTATAAATTGGAAATACAAGAAAGGCTAAACCAAAAAAAGTACCTGATTATATAAAAAGTTAATTTGTGCCAGGTTGCACCAACTACTGAGCCAGTGACAACCCATTTCTTGTTGAGGGGCTGGGTCATATACCTGGAAAAACAGAACCATAAAAAGGTTTGATTTGGTGGTTTAGGGAGTGGTTTTTTTCCTCTGCAGTTTAACAGCTAGGTATAAGTAATCTTCAGAGCTTGGTTTGGCTTTGTCTAGATGAAGAGAACACAAGGAGGAAGCTCTTCAGCATGAGAGTGGTGAGAGGCTGGAGTGGGTTGCCCAGGGAGGTGGTTGAGGCTCCATCCCGGGAAGTGTTTAAGACCAGGCTGGAAAGGGCTCTGGCCAGCCCGACCTAGGGTAGGGTGTCCCTGCCCATGGCAGGAGGGTTGGAACTAGATGATCCTTGTGGTCCCTTCAAACCCTGACTGATTCTATGATTCTGTTTCATACCAGAGATCACAAAGTCTGAACACCACCAGGTGCAGCTGCCCATAACCCAAGTTTTTTTTCCGAATGAAACACTCCTTTCTGTTCAAGGAGCATCTGAGCCAGAAATTAACAGCAGCAGCCTTGTGGTCCCTTCCAATTCTGACTAACTCTGAGATACATACATCACACTGCAGAAAGTCCTATCAACAAGCAAGAAAACCTAACAAGACACCACAGCCTCAAGAGAAAACAACCACCACACAAAACCCGCACACATCCCCCCAAACCACCTCGTTCTTTACTAACTACCCAAAGGAAGTTTCAATGACTGCCTTCTCCCAGATCTGAACTGGAATCAGCTCAGCACCATTTGTTTCATAGCTTGCCCAATATTGCAGGCATGGCTTACCATATGCCAGTTAATACCAGAACATTCAAGAGGGAATTTCAGCCCTTCATTTTCAGGAAGGACACAAGCAGTAGGCAAAGGGTATGGAAGCCCTCCATGGGCCCTGTAAGGGACAGTGCCTTTTGCTCCCAACAAAATGAACTGAAACCCCTCCAGTACACTCTATGAACTGCTTCCCAATAACAGCTTATTTTAATTCCAACAAGCTCAAAGGACTAATTTTCTTGTGATGTTATTACAGTTCTCATGGATCAATACTAAAGATTATGACCACAGCCACCACCACGTTATGCTGCTGTAATGCTGTTAAACACATGTTCTTCCTAATCCAGCATTAGCAGATCACACTCTGAGCTTTGAAATGGGGTTCAGTCTGCTCTTGATGTCTAAATAAAGCTTAAATCAAACCCAGTGGCACTGGCATTAACCTAGAGCTGTGTGGTTGTGAATCAGCCCTGGCATATTTGTTTGGTTTTCATGGCTCCTCTCTACCAACATTTACACCATGGAGCTTCAACATGGAAATTTTGCCTTGGTCTCATCTCCAAAGCATATTTATTTCCACCTAACTAACTGGACAGCTGTAGAAAGTTATTTTTACTCAAAAAAATAACACATTGCACAGATTGATTTTTTTTTTTAAGTAACAGAAGTTTGTTGTTGCTTGGACCCTTGTGTACATGAATAGGCTTTCTTTGGTGTTTTGCTGGGGCTGTTTTTAAACTGTTGTGTGTTTATTTGGCAGTAACAGGGTTTCAAACCCCCTGGTATAAGCTTCTGGTCCTGTATGTACAAGGAAATTAAATCCAAATCCTGCTTTTATTTATTAAAGATGCTTTTATACTTTTTGTGAACCATCTCTTCCCTCAAATCTCAGTTGCTGTGTAATGAACATGCTGGGTAAAAACAAATCCATCTGAATTCATGATTTTGCTGATACCCTCTTGTGCTAATTTGAGCCTAGCTAGAATGTCCTGGTGAGAAGAATTAGATTACAGGCTGTGGAAAGGAAACAATGGTGATGTCTACTTCACTCACAGGCTTGCTGAGATGAGTAAGAACAAGAACAGAGACATAAATAATGGAGTTGCTCTCCTGTCTGGGCTTTGGGCTGAACTTATCTCTCTAACCTAACCTGCCATCTGTGTGACTAATCCATCTGCTCCCTAACTCCCCTGGCCGACCTCCAAACTACCTTAAACATAAGGCAAGATCTAGGGTAAGGCAGAGGGGTGAGAGGAAGGGTGATTGGGAGCCCCTCTTGGGAACTCAGGTTTCTGGGAGGGCTGTTGTGTTTCTGTATTAGCTTTTACCTTGTATATTTCTGCTTATATATTGTGCTAGGCTGTAAATAGAAAGCTTCATTCAATTTCCAGAGCCACTGAGTATAGTCTGGGTGATTTTCTTAGTGTGTGGGGGGGTAACATCCAAACCATCTCTGAAACATCTTGTTCTTAATCAGCACATTAGAGTTTTTAAAAGCAGTTTTATCAGGCTATGAGAGAATCTGAGTCCTGTGCTTTATTAATAGGTCTCTTGTGTGCAACCAATCTAACATCTGCTTGCCAATGACTGCACTCAGAGAGACCTCAACACTGGGATGCTTGGTTCTGTCACCTGCAGCATGTGCTGGGCATGGTGGCTGTGTGAAGAATACCTGTGTGAGACCAGAATGGCATAACTGGACTTGCAGCACCCTTTCCAAAACAACTAAGTGAATAAGCACATTACTTAAAAAAGTCAAGAAGTTTAAAAACATGCTAAGCACTTCAGTTTTCAAGTGAAGTTGAGGAAATTGTCTTTTCCTCCAGGATGAAGCAGTAGAGTGTCAGTGCACCTTCCTGTAGGTGAGACATTTTATGTGCCCTCAAGTTGAAACATTTCTATTACCCTGGGGTGTCAGTGTGGCTAAAAGATTGCCATTGGAATGGGCTGCCCAGAGAGGTGGTGAGTCACCATCCCTGGAGGTGCTCAAGAATAGACTGGATGGGGCACTTAGTGCCATGGTCTAGTTGATTGGCTAAGGCTGGGTGCTAGGTTGGACTGGATGAGCTTGGAGGTCTCTTGCAACCTGGTTGATTCTACGATTCTAAGATTAAGTGGAGAGAAGAAAAGAGAGACAATTACACAAGCTACTCCTGCAGCACTGCAGGATAGCAATGAGCACACACTTATGGAAGTTATTATTAATAAGGAAAATTAGAAGAAATCATAGTTTGTTATTGATTGCCTCTCGTCATACCACAGGGCACCACTGAAAAGAGACTTGGCCCCTTCTTGACACCCACTCTTCAGATACTTCTCCAGGCTGAACAAGCCTCTCAGCCTTTCCTCATAGGACAGATGCTCCAGTCCCCTAACCATCATTGTGGCCCTCTGGACTCTATACAGCACTCCCCTGTCTCTTTTAACTGGGGAGCCTAGAACTGGACACAATACTGCAGATGTGGTCTCTTCAGGGCAGAGTAGACCTGCCAGACATTAGTTAATTTCTGTGTATCATCTTGACTCTAACTCTGACTTCAGTGGACTACAGGGTTGTTAGTGCCTTTATTCAAGACCAAGGGGCTGGATCTTGCCAGTTTCAAGTGAAAGAAGCATCTTTCCAAGAGTGCAGTTACTTCTCACACTGATCAATGGGTCTACATTATATGGATAAGAGAGACCTGCAGGCAAAAGGTGCAATTCACAACTCACATGAGGAAGCACAAGGTGGCACGAAGCCAGGGTTCACTGGTTCTTGCTTTACGCAGATCTCTCCATCAGTGCAAGGGAGCTTATGGGAAAGTCAAAG
Organism: Pogoniulus pusillus; assembly: GCF_015220805.1. Taxonomy (NCBI): domain Eukaryota; kingdom Metazoa; phylum Chordata; class Aves; order Piciformes; family Lybiidae; genus Pogoniulus; species Pogoniulus pusillus. The sequence goes on from NC_087272.1 coordinate 6,024,139, forward strand.
AAGCTCAAGGAGAAAGAAAACTTCACAGCCTGAAGAAGCAGTGAGGGGGAAAAAAATATTTGGGAAAAACACCCAAAAAGCAGGAAAGTCTGGGTGATCAATACCTCCTGAAACAGATCTGTAACAGCACACAGATGACTTCCTCCTGTTTGCTTCAGCTCTTTGACTTTTGTATGTACTCATGCAGTTGTAACAAAGCCTTAGTAGACAATCATCAGTAAAACTACCCACCACACACTTCTCACCTCTGAGACCTCTGGTATACAGCTGGCCTCTAAAACCAAGTGGAGTAAAAATGCCAATGTAAAATCTGCTACTTCCCAAGGCATGCAAAATGTAGACATCTTTAGATTTTGGAACTGTCCCTTCTTTTAGCCTGTCTTAAAAAGCCAGCTGCTATCATCCCTTCAAAAGCACTGGCACAGCCTCGCTGGTTTGTAAGCTAGACCTGTGATTCAACAGTACCCATGCAGCAAAAGCTGTGAGGTGACACTGCACATCAACACTGATGCAACCTCAAATAGGCTGGGTGAAAACATCACAAAAGAAGCAAAATATTTGTTGTCTCTCTCAATTGAGGCCCTAATGAAGAACCTGCAGGTGCCCACTGTTTACTCACAAGATAAGCACATCAAACCATCTCTGTCAAGGCTTGCTATAGTTCTCTCCCTGGTTAAGAGGATTAATTTGTTTGCAGAATGGTTTGTTGCTCAGAGGAAGGGCAAAGCTTCCCTGGTGTTGACCATATCCAAGAATAACTTCAAGAAAGAATACATAAAATCATTAACTTCAAGATGGAGCTGAAACATTCACTTCACTGTCCTGAAAGGTACGTGAAAATGTGCACAGCCAGAACCTCATCACCACTTCTCTGGCTATGCTGTGACCAAGGCAACAGTTACTCCAGAGAAGTGTGCAACAAAAGAAAGCCCCTTTGAAATGTACAGAGGTACCCCAAACCAAGTCATTGGCCCTACCCATTTTCAAAAGCAAGAGATGTATAAGAACAAGAACACAAATACAGATAACAGAGTCACTCTCTGGGTTTTGTGGGCTTCACTTCTCTCTCTAACCTAACCTGCTGTCTGCCTGACTAATCCATCTGCTTCCTAACCCCCTTGGCTGACCCTCCAAACTCACCTTGAATATAAGGCAAGAGCATGGGTAAGGTAGAAGGGTGGGAGGAAGGTGAAAAGGTGGTTGGGAGCCCCTCCTGGGGACTCATGTTTCTGGGAGAGGAGTTGTGTTGCTGCATTACCTTTTACCTTGTGTATTTCTGCATATTTCTGTATATACTGTAAATATCTGCTTGCACATTGTGCTAAGCTGTAAATATAAAGCCTCATTCAGTTTCCAGAGCCACTGAGTCTGGTGTGGGTGATTTTACAAAGTGGGGATGAGGCAGGGAACACCCAAACCATCACACACCAGAAATACCTCCTCCATTTGAAGAAGTTTTTGAGTGAATGAGTAAAAAGAAATCCATCTTGGGACTGTGAGTACCCTAGGCACTTCAGAACCTTTAGATCCTTCTGAAAGCATCTACACTACATCCTAAGTGAATACTGAAAGAAACTCCTCAGAACAAGCTACTGTCATTTTGACCCAAATCACTTACAGCAACCTTCTCCCTGTTCAAACAGTATCTTCAGCAAAGCCATCCTCTCCAGAAGCAATATTGCTCTGAGAGGACAAAACAAAAGAATCTCTCGTGTGCTACAGTTTGAGTACTGAAGTACTCTTTTATCACCACAAAACCAGAGGGAGAAGGTGAACCTTTCAAAAACCCTCCTTGTTTCACAAAAATGCATCAGTACAAAGATATTAAACCCAGACAGACACTGCAGGTAAGTGATCAGCTGAGGGACAGATGCTTGCCTTCTGCTTACCCTAAGGAGTAATATTTGACTGGATATAAAACACTTACCCTGTTATGAAGGTCTCCAAAACACCATCAAAAAGGGACAGAACATCTTTGTTTCCAATTAAACTACCTAAATCCTTTTTTTTTTTTTCTTTTTAAACACATTTTCCAGCACACAACAAATTAGAAAGACTAGAGCAGGTCCCAGCCCTCCCATTTTGCTAACTGTACAATCAGAGAGCTGAAAAGATCAAACTCACTTCCACACTTTTTCATAGTCATTTCACACTTGCAAAGCAACAGACAGTAAGCAGAGTGGAATGGTTGATTTTCCTGACTTAACTACAGCTTTCCAGAGCATCCTACACTGTTGCAAAACACCTGATTTGCTCAGGTGTTGCAGAACCCCTGATTAGCTTGCCATGAAAAACGTGGTCAAGGCCCTCACATAGACCAATGTGATCAAAGGCAATGCCAGATGGACTCCAGACGAGTCAATGTGAGTTATGCCAGAGACCTTTATTGATCATTTTGCTCTTAATAAGTACCCTCAGGGCCAGAAGGCACACACCTACACATTAACATAATTAGTCAAGGACAACCCACTCCATCAGTTTTCCTCATTAATGAGGTGTCTGTTATCTATCTTTTCTGAAATAAGGTAGCCAGCAGCTGGTGGGAACCAAGGTCAGCATCTGCTTGTTGTTATCCTTCTTCACTCCATTCCCACAGCCTTCTTCACTTTGCATTCCCACACTACATTATCTCACAACATCACACAGTATCACAGTATCATCAGGGTTGGAAGAGACCTCATACATCATCAAGTCCAACCCTTTACCACAGAGCTCAAGGCCAGACCATGGCACCAAGTGCCACGTCCAATCCTGCCTTGAACAGCTCCAGGGACGGCAACTCCACCACCTCCCCGGGCAGCTCATTCCAGTGTCCAATGACTCTCTCAGTGAAGAACTTTCTCCTCACCTCGAGCCTATCTCCTTACATATGCAGCTGACAGTTGCAGTGTCAATGCACTGCATGCCCATCCTCACAAAGGTCAAACATTCCAGTATTAAAAGAAAACAGCTTCAATAAATTTAGAGTCAGTAGCGATCAACATCCACATTTTCATCAGGAGTTCACTTTGGGGTATAATGTTATGACTAGAAGCATACAAACATATGGGGGGTTATGCTTGTTAAAACCAGTTCATAGTATCATAGTATCATCAGGGTTGGAAGAGACCTCACAGATCATCGAGTCCAACCCTTTACCACAGAGCTCAAGGCTAGACCATGGCACCAAGGCTAGACCATGGCATTCCTTGCAGACATAAGAGTCACAGAATCAGTTAGAGTTGGAAGGGACCACAAGGATCAGCTAGTTCCAAACCCCCTACCATATCCAGGGACACCCTACCCTAGAGCAGGCTGCCACAGCCTCAGCCAGCCTGGCCTTAAACCCCTCCAGCCATGGGGCCTCAACCACCTCCCTGGGCAACCCATTCCAGCCTCTCACCACTCTCATGCTCAACAACTTCCTCCTCATGTCCAGTCTGAATCTCCCCCCCTCCAGCTTTGCTCCATTCCCCCCAGTCCTGTCAGTCCCTGATAGCCTAAAAAGTCCCTCCCCAGCTTTTTTGTAGGCCCCCTTCAGATACTGAAATGCCACCAGAAGGTCACCTGGGAGCCTCCTCTTCTCCAGACTGAACAGCCCCAACTCCCTCAGTCTGTCCTCATAGCAGAGCTGCTCCAACCCTCTTAGCATCCTTGTGGCCCTGCTCTGGACACATTCCAGCATCTCCACATCCTTCTTGTAATGAGGGCTCCAGAACTGGATGCAGCCATTGACAGAATGATGAACCATGAAAAAAACCAATTTTATTTCCCATCAGAACGCTCCCAGACCATTAACCTGGTTGCAGTTCTGACATGGATGAAAGCATGAATTGGGTGGTTCTTTGGGTTTTGATTTTTTTTTTCTTATTTGGAGAAGCATATCCAAGAATTAATTTTTTTTATTCATAATTACTGTCATTCAGTTCAATGTATATTCACAGTATCACAGTATCATCAGGGTTGGAAGAGACCTCACAGATCATCAAGTCCAACCCTTTACCACAGAGCTCAAGGCTAGACCATGGCACCAAGTGCCACGTCCAACCTTGCCTTGAACAGCCCCAGGGACAGCGACTCCACCACCTCCCCGGGCAGCCCATTCCAGTGTCCAATGACTCTCTCAGTGAAGAACTTTCTCCTCACCTCAAGCCTAAATCTCCCCTGGCGCACCAGAGCACAGTAGAACGGGAGAACCACTTCCCTCAACCTGGTGGCCAGCTTGTCCTGATGCAGCCCAGCATCTGTTTGGCCCTCTGGGCTGCAAGGCCCACTGCTGCCTCATGTTGAGCTTCTCATCCACCAGCACCCCCATATCCCTCTCCTCAGGGCTTCTCTCCAGCCAGCCACTGCCCAGCCTCAACCCAGATGCAGGACCTTGCACTGGGTGTTGTTGAACTTCGACCACTCCGCTCACAAACCACATCTGATCTTTCTTTTTCAAGAGCCATTTTGTTTTCCTGAACAGCTTTAAAGAACAGCCTCTAAGGAAACTGCCACCATTTCTTCAGCAAATAAAGCTATCTCCTTTTTGTCTATCAGAAAGGCTGGTAAAAGGCAGGGAGGAAGTTTGCTCCATTGAAGATAGGGTGGTATTTCCAGCACTGTCTTCCGGGGGTAAGTGCAGAACTCCTTACAGTGAATTAGAGACAGTAGAAGAGCACCAAGAGAACAAAAACCACCCCCCCACACACTTGTCCCCCTTTATTCAAAAACAAAACATGAGGACATGCAAGTGAGGCAGAAAGAGTTGCTCTTTCAAATTCTTGCCTCTAACAAGGTCATTGCAGTAACCGAGATAACAACTGGTAAAGAATTCACCTTGCAGAACCAGCACCTTGCTCAGCCTTGCAGTAAACTACAGTCTGTGAAATAAGCAGCAAACCAACCCCAACCCTTCCTACCTTACCCTCTCCCCGAGTTATTTTCACAGATGAAAAAAAGAGACACGTTGGAAAAACCTCAGACTCATTAGATATTGAATCAAGTATTGGCCACACTGAAGCCAGCAACAGCTTGCCTGGATTACCACTTGGGCATTCTCACTGTTCGACCAAGAATAATGCCACAATCACAGTTCAGAAGCACTGTGTAATTGGCTCCTTCTTCAGCTCTGGACTGGCTCCACATGACTTAACCTTCTAGCACAACTCTACAAATAAAACCCATCAACCTGTAAGAGGAAGCACGAGGAAAAAAAGAGCAAACCAAAGCCTGGTTTAACTACAAGCACAACTTTCTGAAGCACAAGTTGAGGCACTCCCAATTCTCTTCTATCAAACACTCAGTGAAACAGAGGAGATTAAATTAAGTGCACTTCAACTGAATCATTTTCTGCAGAAGCAAGCAGTCTCAGATCACTCAGCAACCTCATAAAGAGTAGAAAATCCTGCCTTTCTGCCATGTAAGTGAAAGGCAAGTTTAAATGCACCATATATTGTGTTTGTATGACACAAAGGCTTTTCCTAAGATTAATATTATCTTAGCATTAAGAACATAAAGATATCAATGTTTACTAAGTAGGATTTAGCACACACAAGAAACAGATTCCTTTTTGTTTCATTTCTTGAACATGTATTAACAAAGTCCAAGACCGCCTCTGGGAATTCCCCAAAGCAGCAGAGGGATCCATCTCTTATCCAGAAGCAGGCAAGTCAGCAAACTCAAGCTCCCATTTCTCAAGTTTTATCATCATTAATCATGCTTTTGTCACAGAATAACACAGACATTTTTCTTTGCTTAAAGATTAGACTAACACTTAACCTCAAAGGCTGCTGGACTAATTGCACCATCATCCAACGAGGAGTATTAGGCTGGAGGTGAGGAGAAAGTTCTTCACTGAGAGAGTCATTGGACACTGGAATGGGCTGCCCGGGGAGGTGCTGGAGTCGCCGTCCCTGGAGCTGTTCAAGGCAGGATTGGACGTGGCACTTGGTGCCATGGTCTAGCCTTGAGCTCTGTGCTAAAGGGTTGGACTTGATGATCTATGAGGTCTCTTCCAACCTTGGTGATACTGTGATACTGTATTGTGGGTCTGAAAGATGTATCTGCTGCTCTCCCAGATGCAAACAGTGCTATCATTTCTACCCTTCATGCTCGTTCAGTACAGCACATCAGAATTAAACCTTATAAACTAAACATTCAGATTACTTTTTTTAGTCTTATTACTTTTTGATGCTTTATATTGCTGCTGCTTTCTACCTGAGACACCATCACACAACGTGCTTTGTCAAAACCTGCATCATCATCAGGCTCTTACAGGCCCTTGCTTTGATGTTATCTTCTACAGCTTTAACCCTACACAAATTTTATCTGAGAGATAAAATTCTGAGAGACTCAGCTGCATGGGGAGAGCTACCACACCTTTAAGTTCAACTCTAAAGTGTTTTACTGTCACACCCTGTGGGATGTATTAAAGAAAAGCACTACACAGACATCCAACCTTTTTTTCATTACCTGCCACAATCATTCAAAGATATTTAAATAATATATTGAATACTTAATGGGCTGCCCAGGGAGGTGGAGGAGTTGCCATCCCTGGAGGTGTTCAAGAAAAGCCTGGATGAGGCACTTAGTGCCATGGTCTGGTTGATTGGCTAGGGTTGGGTGCTAGGTTGGACTGGCTGACCTTGGAGGTCTCTTCCAACCTGCTTGATTCTATGAAAACAAAATTTAAGTCTATATTTAAAGCTTTATAGTCAAACTCAACAGCTTCTAATTTAACACCTTTGAGGAAAAAAACCCACCCTAACAAATAAATTTGTGGTCTCACAAAAAGGCCATTTCTAAATTACTGAAGTCTAATGCTTCCACTTCACATGTTGGTAGTACCTTTGTCAGAGTCATTGCCCCTGCCTATAACCAGGGGTAGATATGCAGGCAGATCTGCTGAATCAAATCACAAACACAGAGAGCAATCAGCACTCCGAATCAGCAACCTCAGCTGACAGGGCAAACACGACAGTTCTGAATTTATGGGTTTCATATTTCCATCTTATGCAGGCAGCCAAAATGATCTGACACATGTATGCACATCAACTTCAGCAGCAGATGTCTATTTTTCACCCCACTCATGCTTAAAACCTTCCAAGTGGAATCCTAGAGCATTTCCTGGCTAGAAAACACATATGAAGCTATATTTTCAAGGAGGGGAAAAAAAAGATAACTTTTTAGAGCTAATCCAGCAGGCAAGGGGGAAAAAAAAGTTATACCTCATAGCAAATACAAGGCAAGGGATGATGAATGGGTTTTCTGAGGGCCACAGAATCCCAGAGAACAGGGAGGGGGGAAACCACTGTGCATCCATCTTTTCCAAGTGACAGACTGTGCTTTATAACGCCACACTGTCGATAAAACATATTGTACCTTCCTTCACAAATGAAGGGCCTTGGCAGAGGTCTTGCAAAGCAGAACTGATCTAGTCTCCACAGCAGCCCCTCTTTCCCCAAACCTCACCCTGAAATGCTGGGGATGCACAGGGGACTGCATCCAAATTCACCCTTCGCTGTGGGATTCCTCAGTAGCAAGAGCAGTTAGGGAAAGCAGTGGATGTAGTCTACCTTGGTCCTTAGGAAGGCCTTTGACACCGTCTGCCATGATATTCTAGTGAGCAAGCTCAGGAAGTGTGGGATGGAAGAGGAGACAGTGAGATGGATTAGGAACTGGTTACAAGACAGAGTTCAAAGAGTGGTGATCAATAGTGTCAGGTCCAGCTGGAGAGCTGTGACTAGTGGAGTGCCCCAGGGATCAGTGCTGGGGCCAGTCCTGTTCAACATCTTCATCAGTGACAGTGACAAGGGCACAGACAGAGTCTGCTGAGCAAGTTTGCTGATGACACCAAGCTGGGAGGCTTGGCTGATACAGCTGAAGGCTGTGTGGCCATCCAGAGAGACCTGGACAGACTGGAGAGCTGAGCACAGAGGAACCAGATGAAGTTCAACAAGGACAAGTGCACAGTCCTGCACCTGGGGAGGAATAACAAACTGCACCAGTACAGGCTGGGAGGTGATCTGCTGGAGAGCAGTCCTGTGGAGAGGGACCTGGGGGTCCTGGTGGATAAGAAGTTACCCATGGCACAGCAATGTGCCCTTCTGGACAAGAAGGCCAATGGGATCCTGGGGTGTATTAGGAGGAGTGTGTGCAGCAGATCAAGGGAGGTTCTCCTCTCCCTCTGCTGTACCCTGCTGAGACCTCCTCTTGCATACTGTGTTCAGTTTTGGGCTCCCCAATTTAAGAGGAACAGGGACCTGCTGGAGAGGGTGCAGCAGAGGGCCAGGAGGATGATCAGGGGACTGGAGGGCATGGCTTGTGAGGAGAGGCTGAGGGACCTGGGGCTGCTTAGTCTGGAAGAGAGAAGACTTAGATGATTTAATACATATTTATAAACATCTGAGGGCTGCTGAGGAGTGAAGGGACAGGCTCTGTTCACTTGCTCCATGTGATAGGACAAGAAGTGTAAGTTGCAGCACAAGAGGTTCCAGCTCAACACAAGGGGGAACTTCTTTACTGTAAGGGTCACAGAGCACTGGAACAGGCTCCTCAGAGGGGTTGTGGGGTCTCCTCTGCAGACTTTCAAGGCCTGTCTGGATGCATTCCTCTGTGATCTGTGCTAGATTGTGTGGTCCTGCCCTGGCAGGGGGTTTGGACTCAATGATCTCCTTGGGTCCCTTCCAACCCCTAATATCCTCTGATCATGAACATATCTGAATATCTGAAATACACAACTCCAGCAATGCCCACACACAGCAGCTTCCAAATGAGTTGACGTACTTGCTTTGTGTTACAGACACAATTCAGCACAAAAGATCTGCTTCCCAATGCACCAAGGCTACAAACAGGTTCTAAGGCATTACTTCTCATAGCAGGGGGAAAGCTGGGTCATGGCAAACACCAACAGTACACTCAACTGAGCAAGCTTCATACATTTTCCAGCAAAACACAATACAGAAGCATGCTCATGAGGTGATTGTTGCAAAAAATCTTGCCACAGGGGAATAAAAAAACCCTACTATCAAAAAGGCAAAATATATACTTGCAACGGACTCAAATTAGAACACAAAAGCTCCCACATAACAAAAACTTCTTTGAGGTGGCAGAGAACTGGAACAGGCTCTGCCCAGTCAAGTCATGAAGTCTCCACCTCTGGAGGCATTCAAAACCTGCCTGGACACATTTCTGTTAGATCTACTCTAGGTGATCCTGTTCTAGAGAGGTTGGATTAAATGATCTTTAGAGGTCTCTTTCAATCTCTTCTGTGACTGTGTGATGTGTTAATGGAAAGAGCTTAAAATCATCAAGGGAGGTGATTCTCCCCCTCTACATTGCTCTGCTGAGACCCCACCTGGAGTACTGCATCCAGCTCTGGAGCCCCCATTACAAGAAGGATGTGGATGTGCTGGAGTGTGCCCAGAGAAGGGCCACTGGGATGCTCAGAGGGCTGCAGCAGCTCCCCTATGAGGACAGACTGAAAGAGTTGGGGCTGTTGAGCCTGGAGGAGGCTCGGAGGTGACCTTCCTGTGGCCTTCCAGGATCTGAAGGGGGCCTACAAAAAAGCTGGGGAGGGACTTTTCAGGATATCAGGGAGTGACAGGACTAGGGGGAATGGAGCAAAGCTGGAGATGGGTAGGTTCAGACTGGACATGAGGAGGAAGTTGTTGAGCATGAGAGTGGTGAGAGCCTGGAATGGGTTGCACAGGGAGGTGGTTGAGGTCCTGTCCCTGGAGGTGTTTAAGGCCAGGCTGGATGAGGCTGTGGGCAGCCTGATCTAGGGTAGGGTGTCCCTGGGCATGGTAGAGGTGTTGGAACTGGATAATCCTTGTGGTCCCTTCCAACCCTGACTGATTCTATGACCTCTAGAATCCAAAACCAGGCCACGCTATCACACTGCCTTTTTATTTCCCGCTTCCAGCACTAAGGACTGAAGTCTGCCATCCACACCACTGAGCTCTGCCTGGTTACTCGAAACATGGCATTTCCAATGGAACACTTGTTGAAACGTGTTCTCTCCCTCACCTTCCAGTGTTCAGCAGCACATACTGGAAACATTCGACTGGCAAACCACAGCACAAAATAAATGCATCAAAGAGGCAAGGATGGAAAAGGGGCAGGCATGTTTCACTGAATAATGGGCTGGTATTCAAAAGATGGGGGGGAAGAAAAGACAAAATGAAACACCATCCAAAACCAACAAATAACCTCTCCTGCAGCAGGAGCAGGCAATACAACACATCATTTCCAGTCAGGGATTTTAGTGTCGCTGATGGAATCACAGAATGGTAAGGGTTGGAAGGGACCTTCAGTAATTGAGTCTACTCCCTCTGCCAGAGCAGGATCACCCAGGTCAAGACACACAGGAACATATCCAAGTGGGTTTGAAGGTCTCCAGAGAGGGACATTCCACACCCTCTCTGGGCAGCCTGCTCCAGTGCTCTGTCACCCTCACCACAAAGAAGTGTCTCCTCACGTTGCAGTGGAGCCTCCTGTGTTTCAGCCTGTACCCACTATTCCTTGTCCTATCAGTGGGCACCAATGCAAAGAGCCTGCCAGCTCCATCCTGACACCCACCTCCCAGATACTTATAGACCTTGATTAGAGCCCCTCCCAGACTTCTCATCTCTAACCAGCCACAGCTCTCTCAATCTCTAGTCACAACAGAGATGTTCAGAGCCCCAAATCATTGTCAAAGCTCTCCATTGAACTCTCCAGCAGATCCCTGTCTCTCACAAACTGGGGAGCCCAGAGCCTTCACCACAGCTTACCACAGCATGCAGATCAGCTGCCAGTAGACAGTCCTGCAGCTGAACTGTGCTGCATGGCAATCCAGAACGGCTCTGAACTTTAAAGATGTAAGCACACCACTGTACAATGGTATCTTGTAGCTTGCTCTTCATCTTTCCCCTAGTGGTATCTGCCATTCAATCTGCTGTGCCCTACTTAGATCCACTGAGAATCAAGCTCTTGCCCTCCCAGCATTAGGCACGGGAAGGTGATCCCAGAGCAACAACTAAGTGACAAGAGCCAGGACAGAGCCTAGCATGGTAGAACTGTCATTTTCTCATGTTTCCTGTTCCCATGTGCACACTCACACTTCTCCACTTCAAACTTCATTTACAATTTTGGGGCTCAGTTAAGCAGGCTTGCAAGGGAGCTGCACAATTCTTTAGACCTGGCCCTTAATTACCCTGAATAAATCAGTACTCCATTACCTCATGTTCATCTGCTCTTACAGATCATTTATGCAGCCAACACACCAGGGAGCACAAGCCTTCTCTTTCCAGTATCTACTACAATGTTTCCAGCCTTCCAGAGCTGACACTGCCTATTCCAAAGTGTACTTACACTTGGAAGCTACCATTCAAGTTTGACATTCAGGACTATCATAGAATCAACCAGGTTGGAAGAGACCTCCAACGTCATCCAGGCCAACCTAGCACCCAGCCCTGTCCAATCAACCAGACCATGGCACTAAGTGCCTCATCCAGGCTTTTCTTGAACATCTCCAGGGACGGTGCCTCCACCACCTCCCTGGGCAGCCCATTCCAATGCCAATCACTCTCTCTGACAACAACTTCCTCCTGACATCCAGCCTAGACCTCCCTTGCAACAACTTGAGACTGTGTCCCCTTGTTCTGTTGATGGTTGCCTGGCAGAAGAGACCAACCCCACCTGGCTACAACCTTCTTTCAGGTAGCTGTAGACAGCAATGAGGTCTGCCCTGAGCCTCCTCTTCTCCAGGCTGCACACCCCCAGCTCCCTCAGCCTCTCCTCACAGGGCTGTGCTCCAGGCCCCTCACCAGCTTTGTTGCCCTTCTCTGGACATGTTCCAGCACCTCAACATCTCTCTTGAATTGAGGGGCTCATAACTGGACACAGTACTCAAGGTGTGGCCTGCCCAGTGCCCAGTACACAGTACTTTTCTGTAGGGGGAAAAGAGAATACCAACAGAACACACAAAAGCACCCCACACCACCCAACCACCACTGTCTTACTCATCCCTCTTCATTTTTGGCAATCTTTCTCAGAAACACTTTGTCTCATCACACAGATCATTATCCTGAGATGATGCAGCCTGCATGCAGGAATGAGCCATGTGCCCTTATGCCTCTCACAGTAACAGACCCAATTCCAGCTTCTCACTGTTGCAACACATCCACTTCGTCCTGGTTTTATTGCTCTTGACTCCATTACAAATGACAATTTGATCTATTGTCAGGGGCTGGGCTCAAAGAGAATGCAAAATTAGGAATTCCAACTTTAGGATAAGCACTGAGCCACTCTGCTTATAAAACAAGACTAAGACTATTCCCATGTCATTTCAACACAGAAAAAACTTTTTTCCATGCTTACAACAGACATTTTGGGTTTTGCCAAAAGATCTTTCATCCCATTTCATGCAATGTTAGGTCTGCTAGCAACTCCATTACAGGTGAACCAATACTCCAATGGGCCCTGATGGACTCTAAAGCATGAAGACTTATTCTGAAACAGGCCAGGTGAGACTTGAAACGTTTGAGCAAGGTTGTAGGTGAGAGAAGAGAGAAAAAGGAATGAAATAGGTAGGTGCTGATACCTGAAATCTAGCTTAGCAGCCCATGCCTAACAAGGAGACAGTGCAGGGATTGCAATCAAGATACTGAAAACTAATAAAGGAAGAATTTATCATATACTTCAAAAACATGGCTGAAACTTAACGTCTAAGACCTAAGAGGTAGAAGAGGAAATCAACAGCCATGAAAGTCCAATCAGCACATGCAGAGTTCTACACTTTGGCCACAATAACCCCAAGCAGCACAACAGGTTGGGAACAGAGTGGCTAGAAAGCAGTCAGGAAGAAAGGGACCTGGAGGTGCTGATAGATATTAGGTGAACATGAGCCAGCAGTGTGCCCAGGACAGCCAATGGCATCCTGGCCTAGATCAGGAACAGTGTGGCCAGCAGGACAAGGGAGGTTCTTGTGCCCCTGTACTCAGCACTGGTCAGGGCACACCTTGAGTGCTGTGTCCAGTTCTGGGCCCCTCAATTCAAGAGAGATGTTGAGGTACTGGAACATGGCAGGAGAAGGGTGACAAAGCTGGTGAGAGGCCTGGAGCAGAGGCTGAGGGAGTTGGGGTTGTGCAGCCTGGAGAAGAAGAGGTCTGGAGATGGTCTCATTGCTGTCTACAACTACCTGAAGGAACATTGTAGCCAGGTGAGGGTTGGCCTCTTCTCCCAGCAACAGAACAAGGGGGGACAGTCTCAAGTTGTGCCGGGGGAGGTCTAGGCTGGATGTTAGGAGGAAGTTGTTGGCAGAGAGAGTGATTGGCATTGGAATGGGCTGCCCAGGGAGGTGGTGGAGTCACCGTCCCTGGAGGTGTTCAAGAAAAGCCTGGATGAGGCACTTAGTGCCATAGTCTGGTTGACTGGCTAGGGCTGGGTGCTAGGTTGGCCTGGCTGATCTTGGAGGTCTCTTCCAACCTGGCTGATTCTATGATGCTGGTCTTGTGCAATAGATAGTTACAGTACAAGACAAAAATGGATTTAGCTGCATGCCCATCAGTTTCACCAGGACAGACACAAACAGAAAAACTGGGTCTAATTACCAAAATATTATGTAAAATGACATTAGGAGGTCCTTCTGAAGCACAAAAGATGCACATTGCATGCTGTAATAACCAGGTCAGAAGAGAAGAAAATATCAGATGTACTGAGAAAAGGCAACTTTGGGGCACAGAAGTGAATACCTTGTTAACAGCCTGCATACAAGTCTGGATGCCAGGATTATAAAGCTTGCAGGAAAAGTAAAAATTAATAAATAAATATTCCAGGGAGTCATTATTCCCTTAGACCTAAGTATCTTAGCTGCTCTTACACATTTCTTCACACCACACATCATCAGACACTTCAAAAGAGAATACAAGCAGCCAGCATTGGAGGGATGGAGTCTACCACATCACTACTCATAAAATCAACCAGGTTGGAAGAGACCTCCAAGATCATCCAGGCCAACCTAGCACCCAGCCCTATCCACTCATCTAGACCATGGCACTAAGTGCCTCATCCAGGCTTTTCTTCAACACCTCCAGGGATGGTGCCTCCACCACCTCCCTGGGCAGCCCATTCCAATGCCAATCACTCTCTCTGCCAACAACTTCCTCCTAACATCCAGCTTAGACCTCCCCCAGTACAACTTGAGACTGTGTCCCCTTGTTCTGTTGATGGTTGCCTGAAAGAAAAGACCAACCCTCACCTGACTATAATCTCCTTACAGGTAGCTGTAGACAGCAATGAGGTCCCCCCTGAGCCTCATCCCATCTAGCAGCTACAAACAGGCTTAAAGAGAAACTAATTCCTGTTCATAATGGCACCTCTGTCTTGCAGCCATGTGTAGCATCATCCATCAGCACAGAGTGCCTGAAACGCTTCGATGGGAAGATAATGACAATGCAGGACAGAAGGTAGAGGCAACCAGTGTGAGTTACAAGCCACTTAATACATTCCACATTTCCTCAAAAAACAAAGGCAAGTAGCTCCTTTCTGGGATTTGTTTCATTTCAGCTCTCTTTTCTGACAGTAACAGAAATCATTGCTCCTAGCAGAACACCAAAGACAGCAAAAGCATTGAATTAGAAATTCGAATATTGGATTTGATGATGACTTTTTTCTCTTCTAATTCCAATTTGTGAACTGTAGATTGGTTTTGGTCTGTCTTCAGACAGGCAACTTTTTCTCTTTTTGTTCTTTCCCTAATTAAAGGAATAGAGGAGTGAGTTCCATACCTATGTGTGCCCTTTTTCATTTTCCTAATCGTTCCTCCTGTTCAGACTCCTACTCATGAGCATTCCAGAGGCCTGCATAAAACATCTAGCTGCCAAAATGTTTACTTTAATGACTTTTCAACCCATTAAAACATGTTCATCATGGTATCATTAATAATCTCTATGCACATCACACTTCTGCACTCTTAGGCTGGTAGCACATCCCCCAAGGTAGGACATTTTCAGTACTGGGAGAAGAGGATAAGAAATTACCTGAGGACTGCAAGAGAATCACAGAACATTAAGGCTTGAAAGGGACCTTGAAAGATCATCTAGTCCAATCACCCTGCCAGAGCTGGGTTACCTAGAGCAGGTCACACAAGAATGCATCCTGGTAGGTTTTCAATGTCTCCAAAGGAGACTTCACAACCAATTTGGGCAGCCTGTTCCAGTGCCCTGAGAGCCTCACAATTAAAAGGTTTTTTGTTCTGTTCACGTGGAACCTCCTATGCTCCAGCTTGCACCAGTTGCTCCTTGTCCTATTATTGGACATCACTGAGAACAGCTTGGCTCTGTCCTCCCCACACTCACCCTTCACATATTTATCAACATTAATGAGGTCACCTCTGTGTCCTGCTCTCCAAGCTGAAGAGACCCAGCTCCCTCAGCCTTCCTCACAAGGGAGATGTTCCATTCCATCTTTGTGCCTCTGCAGCAGACCCTTCCAAGCAATTCCACATCCTTCTTGAACTGAGGAGCCCAGAACCGGACGGACACAATATTCCAGATGTGGGCTCACCAGGGCAGAGTAGAGGGGAAGGAGAATCTCCTTCAACCTACTAATACTCCCTAGGGTGTCCTTGGCCTTCTTGGCCACAAGGGCACATTGCTGGCTCACGGTCACAAGCAGCAGCAGTACCCAGATGCAGCTCGTTGGAGGTGCAGTGCCTATACAGTTCTCTCTCTATTTGTTCTGAAAATACACAGCTTCTGGCTTGCATGAGGACTGTGACAGTCCCAGCAACACAAACCTGTCACTTCAGCCTGACAGCGAGGGGAAGACAAGCTAAAGGAGGCTGCAGTGGAGGACACAAGGAGGTCAAAGAGGAGGAAAGATAAAAACCAGAAGAGGCAGCAGCCTGAGCTCCAGAGTCTCCTGTCGCTCCAAATTAAGCAGCTCTAGAAAGACCAGCACAACAACATGACCTGATAAATGTCACTGAACAACTTCACCCAAAGCAGAAACCTGTACTAGAGTAATTTTTAATCTTAGTTTCTTTACCCTTTCCATGAATCCTGCATTATGTCCCATTTATATCATTAGACTCTCATAGAAGGAAAAAATGCCAAAGCTGAGGACAGTGTCCAGCTGGGATTTGAAAATTTCCAACGACTGAAACTCTATGACCTATATATGGGCAACCTAAGCTAGCATTCCACAACCCTCACAGCAAAATTATTCATTCCCATGTTTAAACACAGCCCTATGGGTTTCAGTTTCTGCCCACTGCACCTCTTCTCCTGGCAGAGGGCACCACTGAGAAGAGCTCCACTCTGTTACCTTGATTTTCACCCACAAGACATTTATACAAGCTGGGAAAATCCCCCAAGCCTTCTTTTCTATGAGCTAAACAGCAGCAGCTCTCTTAGCTTTTCCTCATCTGAGAGATGCTCTTATAGTCACTTCCATGGCCCTTTGCTGGATTAACTCCAGTATGCCTACACCTCTCATACTGGGGAGCCCAGAACTAGACACAGCACTCCAGGTGTGGTCTGATTCTGTGACTGAGTATTTTCTGCCTGTGACAAGTTATCCCAGCTCATGCTGAGGTGCTGGTGGAGAACCATCCATGTCTCATATCACATAGGAAAACATCCATTGCTATTTCATGAGCACACTTCCAGATTTCTATAGATTGTCCTAGAGCACAGCACTCTAATATCACAGGATATTTGGGGTTGGAAGGGACCCAAGGAGATCATCAAGTCCAACCCCCCTGCCAGAGCAGGACAATACTGTCTAACACAGATCACAGAGGAACACATCCAGACAGGCCTTGAAAGTCTCCAGAGAAGACCTCTCAACCCCTCTGGGCAGCCTGTTCCAGTGCTCTGGGACCCTTACAGTGAAAGAAGTTCCCCCTTGTGTTGCACTTGTGATGCACTGCTGTCCTGTAGCAATTTAATATCACTGTGTTTGGGATATTGTCACAAATGCAGATGACAAACTAAGTTTTCAACTTGAAAGTTGGTTGAACTGATCAAAAAGTGACAAACCCCATGACAAAACTGAGCGACGAGCATGGATTTCAGTTTGAGTTAGCTATACTCTGACTAACCAGAGCATCCATTTGCACTTGGATTCAGCTGCCTGCCCTCTACTTTTATTCTGACACACACAAATACTTGTATTTCTTGTATACAGCATTACTTGTATAGAGCAGTCAACATGGTATTACCAAGGGGAAGTCATGTTTGACCAACCTGGTAGCCTTTTATGAGGACATAACCAGGTGGATGGATGATGGTAGAGCAGTGGATGAGGTTTATCTTGACTTCAATAAAGCACTGTACTCAGCACTGGTCAGGCCACACCTTGAGTGCTGTGTCCAGTTCTGGGGCCCTCAATTCAAGAGAGAAGTTGAGGTGCTGGAACGTGTCCAGAGAAGGGCAACAAAGCTGGTGAGGGGCCTGGAACACAAACCCTATGAGGAGAGGCTGAGGGAGCTGGGGGTGTGCAGCCTGCAGAAAAGGAGGCTCAGGGGGGACCTCACTGCTGTCTACAACTACCTGAAGGGAGGCTGTAGCCAGGTGGGGGCTGGCCTCTTCTCCCAGGCAACCATCAACAGAACAAGGGGACACAGTCTCAAGTTGTGCTGGGAGAGGTCTAGGCTGGATGTTAGGAGGAAGTTGTTGCCAGAGAGTGATTGGCATAGGAATGCCATGGTCTGGTTGATTGGATAGGGCTGGGTGCTAGGTTGGACTGAATGATCTTGGAGGTCTCTTCCAACCTGGTTGTTTCTATGATCTTTAACTCCCTTACCACCACTTTCACAGCACAACTATTTCATCTCATCCTATGGTCTTAAATAGGTTTGATTTGTGCCCCACAAGCTTGCTGCTCTTCACTGCTTAGAAAAACAAGATGAAGGCAATTATCAGAGACGGAGACACAGATTAATGCAGCCCCACGTCTGGGGCTGGTTACACAACTCATAAAGCAGCCTCTCCTTGCCAGACAAGACCTTTAGCTGCTATCATCACACAATTTCAGCAACACAGGCAGTTAAAAGATTTGGGTGAGCAGACCAAATCAAAACCAAAATCCTACCAGTTGTGGTTCATTCCCTGGTTACAGATGAAGCGATAGGAGTACGTGTCAATCTCTGAATGCAGAAGTTGGGCCAGCCACCTTTGCAGTTGGAATGCTTGCATGAGAGTAAATCAGAAATGAGGAGATTCTTCTCTTATCTACAGCTCTTTCTGTGAATTTCTTCTAAAGAAGACGGCAACCACACTACCCACATGCATAATACCTACAGCAGGAGAAACTGTCATCTTCCACCAGCCTCCCAACAACACAACTAACACCAGCTGAGCTCCGAGGTTTAATCTGGTTGAAGGCAACCAATCTCCAGCACCACGTTCAGCAAAATCTGTTTCACTATTTAATTTTTTCTCCCTTTCAGGAATGCCTTCTTTCCCCAGCTACCAGCATGTTAGAACACTGCTCAGAGTAACTCACTCTCTTGGAAGCAGGTTTGTTGGGTTTAGGACAGACCAATCTGGGAAGAAGGCAAAATGAATGTTTTCATTTTCAACACATACACTCAAGATGTATCTTTTCACATGTCTGTTACCAGACAGCAAAACTAAGTATATACCCCTGACAGTATGACAAATAGCAGTTAGAGGTAACGGGGACGCTCTAAATGCAAACTTAATTAGAACGGAATTGCAAAGTTAAAAAGCTATAAAAAAAATTAATAAAATATCACCAAGGAGTAGAAATAATGGATAAAAACACTACTCCTTTTCTCCCCCCCTCGAGTCTTTCCCTGAAGTCTGTTGCTTCTACCCATTTTGCTCAGTTGTCCATTCTTTAAACTGAGTGCTGTAAAGCTCTGCTCCCAGGATAAAAATCTGGTTTGTTTTTTTTTTTCTTAGAATCATAGAATCAACCAGGTTGGGAAAGACCTCCAAGATCATCCAGTCCAACCTAGCACCCTGCCCTAACCAATCAACCAGACCATGGCACCAAGTGCCTCATCCAGTCGTCTCTTGAAGACCCCCAGGGACGGTGCCTCCACCACCTCCCTGGGCAGCCCATTCCAATGGGAAATCACTCTCTGTGAAGAACTTCTTCCTAATATCCAGCCTATACCTACCCTGGCACAACTTGAGACTGTGTCCCCTTGTTCTATTGCTGGTTGCCTGGGAGAAGAGGCCACCCCCCACCTGGCCACAATGCCCCCTTCTTCTAGTATAAGAAGCTTCTACAACCAAATAAATTCTTGAAGGACAGAAACAATTTCTTCCCCAACACTGCAGGTTTTCACACACACATCTCCCAAGTGTAGGATCCCTTCCTTAAATAAGAGGATGGTGAGGCCAGCTTTAGAAGCAAGCTTCAAATCACTGCCTTAAGAAGGTGCAACCTGCTAATGTAATCCCACATTTGAATTACAGCAAGTGTAATATTGAAGTTAAGGACTGCACTAATACCTTAAAAACAAAGCCAGACTTGCATATAAAATACTTCTGAATCAGAAGATGGGTGACTGGCCAAGCAAGTTCTTCAGTATTTCAATTTTACATTTAAATCTGTCTTCATGCTTTTCTTTTTTTCCTTGTAAAGCTAATAACAAAGAGTCAGTAACAAAGGAGAGCTTTGATAGATGCTATTAAGACAACAGTCTACAACTCCAGTCTTCCTCAGAGCCAAAAGCAAAAGTTCTGTGCATTTCTGTTGGGTAAGATTATAGCCACTATGCTCCCTCCAGAATCCCAAAAAACAGACTGTTGCCTTTAATGAATCTTTCTTCCCCTTTCTGTGCTTCTCTTCTACAACCAACTCAGAGCTCAGCAATGTCACTGCAAGTAATGGTGTCATTTATTAGCACCTGAAATAAACACAATACTTAATCCACATCATATGAATATCACACATTTAAAGAGCAATTGTTCATTTGCTCTCCTACAATGCCAAGTTCTGGAGTAGCTGCACATTTGTTTCTTTAAAACAAAAAAAAAAGACTGATCATGAAAGTGTTCTTTTGGGCAAATGCTTTCATCTCCTGCTCACTGTTAATTGCCAAAAGGAAAATGAGCACAACTCCTCGCTATCAGGAAACACTGTACTGAAGACTTTTGATATGTTTTCTTTATACTTATATTCCTACAAATTCTCTGTGCAAAAAGCAGATGACAGGCAGCAATTTGGCAACACTTCACCATCTGCTATTTGCAGATACAGTCAAAGTCAGAGAGTTAATTAAAGATTAAAGACAGGGACTGATATTGTTGAAGCTAAGAGCCATCTTCTTCTCTGTCATGATCATAAAGAAGTAACTTTGGTGGCTTGGTCCCACTCATTCTAATACAAACATAAATCTGCAGCAACCTAAGGGCATGCAACTTGCATTCATAATGCACCTGTAGATCTATTTTAATTGGCTAAAAGACACTGAAATCACATCAGTTTTATTAGAGTGCCACCATCACAACAGGCTACCTCAAAGGCCTACTGAAGAAAGAAAGTGTGTCACACCTACCACTCTAAGAAACAGACACTATAGCTGAAAGCATTTTGTAGAAGAAGTTCTAGAGAATCCTAGCTGGAAAACAAAAAATCTCTAGTCAGCTTGCAGCAATTTTCACCTTCCATAAATATATGGTTTAAGCAAGTAATATTTAATTAATGGTGAAGGAAAAAAGAGATCCTGACCATTCCCTTTTGTTTACTACCTTAACAGCAGGCCACCTCCTTGCTGCCCAGCTGTGCTAGTTTGAAGCAAGCTGGAATGTTTTGGTAACAGAACTAGATAATAGGCAGTGAAATGAAAAACAATTGTGTCTACTTCTCTCACAGTCACGCTGAGAACTCTGGGAAGAAGAAAGACTTATTCTCCATTTTGTCTCTCACTCTTGCTTTTGCCTTAGACCTGGTCACATCTCATTAACCCTGCTCCTACTAACCCTGCTCCCTAACCTCTTGGCTGCACCTCTTTTCTTCCTGAGAACTGGGGTAAGGTTGAGAGGGCCGGGGGGAGGTGTTGGGGTGGTTTGAAAAGCCCCTCCTGGGGACTCAGGTTTCTGGGAGGGGAGTTGTGCTTTTGTATTGTTTATCCTTTGTATATTTCTGTATATAATTGTATATAAGTGTATATATTGTAAATAGCTGCTTGTAAATTCTGCTAGCTGTAAATAAATTGCTTCATCTATATTCCCAGGGTCCGTCTGAGTTAGCTGGGGCAAATACAAAGTGTGGGGGGGCGGGGTAACCCCCAAACCATCACATTTTTAATTGGCTTTCCCAACGTGGGGCTAGATATTTCAGTGAGTGGAAATTATCTCTGGGAATTAAGATGAAGCTAATCAAGCAGCTATTGTACTTGGTTGGTGCATTGCTCTGGTCTGGTTTTGTTTTCTTGGTATTTAGTTGGTTAAAAGGCCAAATTGTTGCTTATTTCATTGATCTGGCCTATAATAAGGCTAAAGCTAAGGTTTCAGATATGTTCTGGAGCTGGGGTGATTTTATTCTTGGTTATGCTGGTTTTAATATCTCTGAGAATATTACCAAGGACATTACAGGAGCTCTGGTCAATAATGTGACAATCAATGGAAATTCTGCTTTGAATATGGCTCTAATGAGAGTTATTCAGCCTAAGACAGGAATTCCAACTGTTTGCCTAGGTACATGCTCGTGTAAAACTGTTTTTCTTCTCACAATTTTTAATATTTGCCTCATGATTTTGATATTCATATTAATTTTGGCATTATTGGTGAAAAATTCTAAACCAGTTTCTGTAAGGACTAGGAAAAATTCTGTGTCTCAGAAGCAGTCTCTTTCACAGCAAAACAAGGGAACACAGTTATCGGCTTCCCCCTTGCCAGCCTCTCCACCCTCCTCTGTAGGTTCTGGGAACACAGCCAGCGTTCCCGCCACTGGCGTAAACAATGATAAGGATAACCAAAACAAGCCGCAGAGTTTAGCAGGAGCCTCAGGAGCACAGGCAAATACCCAAAATCAGAATGTTCCTAGCAAAAATCAAAACACCTCAGGGTTGGCAGGCATCCCAAGAGGACAGGCAAACAATCCTACTAGTGCTAGTAACGCTAGCCCAGTCAGTCCAAATCCTAATGACACCAGCTCAGCCAATTTGAAACCCCAGCCAGCAGACCAGAACCAAAATCCTCCTGTTAAAAGCAAGGCAGATTTGAACTCACAAGCTCCAGGTCAGACCCCTAAGGATACAAATGCTCCAAGTCAGACCTCCAATAATTCAAATGCTCCAGGTCAGACTCCTAAGGATTCAAACCCTTCGGGTCAGACTCCTAAAGATTCAAATCCTCCAGCAGACACATCCAAGTCTGTTGCTGCTCAGGCCTTTCTGGCACCTGCTAAGGCAAAAGCTAAGACAAAGAGTGGTTCGCAGGAGGATGTAAGAGATGGGACCTCTGGTGATCAGCAGCAAGAGGAGGAAGAGGAGGCAGTTAGTCTGCGAGACCTTGTAGATGTGCTGAGACAACAATACTCAAGTGAGAGGAGTGCTGTGAGGTTAGCTGCCAAGAGAGAGGATGGTTCCAATGAGTTTAGGAATGCTATGAGGAAGATTGTGTTAGGCCCGGCACCACCAGAACAACAGGAAGAAGAGGAGGAAGATGACATCCAAGGCTCCAAGGATCCACTCAGAGAGGTCAGGGAAGTTAGGAAGGAATACACAAGGGAATCAGGTGAGCCAATCTTAAGCTGGCTAGTGAGATGCCGTGGCATTGGTGCTAATGCCCTGCAGGTAGGAGACAAGTCTGCCAAGCAGCTGGGACCACTCACTAAGGAGAGTGGAGTGGACAAACACCTGGCAAGTCCTCTTGGTAGGGTTAGCTTGTGGACACGCCTTCTATTGGCTGTGGCTATGAGATATCCTTCCCGAGATGATTTGCCATGGGCTGCCAAGAAGTGGAACACCGTTGAGCAGGGAATTAAGCTTCTGAAGGAGTTTGCTGTGAAGGAAGTGCTTTATGGAGATCATGGCACTCATGAGCCTGATGATATTCCTTTGGGAACAGGTCTCATGAAGAAGCTTATTAAGCTTGCTCCTTCATCCTATGCTAACATCTTGGCCAGTAAGTTCCTAGCAAGGAGTGATAATGGAAGATCTTTCACTGTTGGTGAATTCACTGACCAGCTCAGGCAGATTGAGGACAGCTTGTCACATTCTGGTATAATCTGTGCCATAAAAACTATGACTTCTGAAATAAAGGGCATGAAAGATGGTTTTGAGAATACCATGAAAGAACTGAAGGAGGACCTTACAACCTCAATTTCCAATCTGGTAAAGGATACCGTTCCTGCATCATCTGAATGGGTGCATATTTCTGCCATCAGGAACAGACGCCCACCTCCTGCAAGGCAATTCCAGCCCAGGAGGAGACAAATTCCACCCAGACAGCAGCAATCACGTGCGTCACTGTGGATACTTCTGCGTGACACATACGGGGAGAACATGAACAAATGGGATGGTAAACCTACTTCAGCTCTTTCAAAGAGGGTCAGGGATCTGCAGAGTGGCAGAAACAGAGGCAGTAATGCCAGGAAAGTAGCTGTCACTTCTTCAGCTCCCGAGAGCAACTGCAATTGTTCCAACAGTTGCAGTTCCTCTCACAATAACACCAATCACTGTGTACACCCTACATGCCATGTTCAGCATTAGGGGTGCCCTGCCTCCAGCCAGGAGGAGGAAAGGGATAGTGGAGAGAACCGAATCTATTGGAATGTATTCATTAGGTGGCCTGGCAGTTCAAGAGTTCGGAAATACAGGGCTTTAGTTGACACAGGTGCTCAGTGTACTTTATTGCCATCTAATTGCAAAGGGACAGAGTCCATTTCTATTTTTGGAATCACAGGTGGATCTCAAGAGTTAACTAAGATACAGGCTGAGATCAGTTTAACTGGTAAAGAGTGGAAGACACATACTATTGTAACTGGTCCTGATGCGCCTTGCATTTTGGGAATTGACTTTTTGAGACAAGGTTGTTTCAAAGATCCTAAGGGTCATAAATGGGCTTTTGGAATAGCATCTGTAGAGATTGAGGATGATAAATTGAAATTGTCTGTTAGACCAGAACTTTCTGATGAATCTGCAGTTGTGGGACATCATGACATAGAGGACCTGGAAGTGCCAATTGCAACTCAAACTGTTCATCATAGGCAGTACAGAACTAACCGTGACTCTTTGTTGCCCATTCATCAGCTGATTCGTCAACTGGAGAGTCAGGCTGTCATCGAGAAAGCTCATTCACCTTTCAACAGTCCCATCTGGCCTGTGCGCAAACCTACGGGCGACTGGAGACTCACAGTTGACTTTCGTGCCCTCAACGAGGTGACGCCACCCATGAGTGCAGCTGTGCCGGACATGCTGGAACTCCAGTACGAGCTGGAATCAAAGGAGGCTAAATGGTATGCAACAATAGACATTGCTAATGCTTTCTTCTCTATTCCCATAGCAAAGGAGTGCAGGCCTCAGTTTGCATTCACCTGGAGAGGAATCCAGTACCAGTTCAATCGTTTGCCTCAGGGGTGGAAACACAGCTCAACCATCTGTCACTCAGTCATCCACAATGCACTGGAGAAAGGTAAAGCTCCAGAGCACATCCAGTACATCGACGACATCATTGTGTGGGGCCAAACTGCTGAGGAAGTCTTCGAGAAAGGTAACAAAATCATTGACATTCTGTTGCAAGCAGGTTTTGCCATTAAGAGAGACAAGGTCAAAGGACCTGCCAGAGAAATTCAGTTTCTGGGAGTGCGGTGGCAGGATGGTCGCCGTTACATTCCTCAGGATGTGATCAACAAAGTCTCTACCATGGCAGTTCCCACCAGTAAGAAGGACACACTTTCTTTTCTTGGTGTGGTGGGATTTTGGAGACTACACATTCCTGGTTTCAGTCAGATTGCCAAACCTCTGCATGATGTGACTCGTAAGAGAAACAATTTCGAGTGGGGACCTGAACAACAAGCAGCCTTTGATCAGATCAAACGAGAAGTAGTCCATGCAGTGGGCTTGGGTCCTGTGAGATCTGGTCCGGACATTAAGAACATTCTGTACACGGCTGCCAGTGATAATGGTCCAACTTGGAGTCTCTGGCAGAGAGCTCCACATGAGACACGTGGTCGTCCTCTTGGTTTCTGGGGACGTTGTTACAGAGGTTCAGAGACAAATTACACTGCAACTGAGAAAGAGATTCTAGCAGCCTATGAGGGAGTGAAAGCAGCTTCTGAAGTGATTGGAACTGAGTCACAATTGCTTCTAGCTCCTAGACTGCCAGTTCTGAACTGGATGTTCAAGGGCAAAGGTTCATCACCGCATCATGCCACAGATGCAACCTGGTCTAAATGGATGGCTTTGATAACCCAACGAGCACGAATGGGTAATCTTGACCGACCTGGTCTAGTAGAGGTGATCACCAACTGGCCGGAAGGCACAGACTGTTCCAAACCTCCAGAGGAGAAAATAACTCGTGCTGAGGAAGCTCCTCCCTATGGTGATCTCTCTGATCAGGAAAAGAACTATGCTTTGTTCACAGACGGTTCCTGTCGTCTTGTTGGGAACAAGCGAATATGGAAGTCAGCGGTTTGGAGTCCAACCAGGAGAGTTACCGAAACGAAAGATGGCGAAGGAGAATCCAGTCAGTTCGCTGAGGTAAAAGCTGTTCAACTTGCTCTTGATGTGGCTGAACGTGAGAATTGGCCTATCCTTTACCTCTACACCGACTCGTGGATGGTAGCCAATGCTCTATGGGGTTGGCTGAAGGACTGGAAGAAGAATGGTTGGCAGAGGAAAGGAAAGCCTATTTGGTGTGCTGATCTATGGCAGGACATTGATGCACGGCTGGAGAAAACTCCAGTGAAGGTGCGGCACGTAGACGCACACATGCCTAAGAGCAGAGCCAATGAGGAACATCACCACAATCAGAAGGCAGATCAAGCTGCTAAGATTGATCAAGTTGATACCAACTCTGAACTTGACATTGACCTTGATTGGAAACACCGAGGTGAGCTGTTCTTAGCTCGGTGGGCCCATGACTCATCTGGACATCAAGGCAGAGATGGAACATACCGATGGGCTCGTGATAGGTCGATTGACTTGTCCATGGACGCTATCACCCAAGTCATCTATGACTGTGACATTTGTGCTGCTATTAAGCAGGCTAAGCGAATCAAGCCCTTATGGTATGGTGATAGATGGTCAAAGTACAAGTATGGTGAAGCCTGGCAGATTGACTACATCACTTTACCTCGATCTCGTTCTGGCAAGCAGTATGTGCTAACGATGGTAGAAGCCAGCACTGGATGGTTGGAAACCTATCCAGTTCCACATGCTACTGCACGTAACACTATTGTTGGTTTGGAGAGACAAATCTTGTGGAGACATGGAACTCCAGAGAGAATCGAGTCAGACAATGGTACTCATTTCAAGAACAATCTTGTGAAAAACTGGGCCAAAGAGCATGGTATTGAATGGATCTATCACATACCCTACTATGCACCAGCTTCAGGGAAGATTGAACGCTACAATGGTTTGCTGAAAACCACCCTAAAAGCCATGGGGGGTGGAACTCTGAAAAACTGGGACAAACATTTAGCAGAAGCTACCTGGTTGGTAAATAGTAGAGGTTCAGTAAACAGAGCAGGACCTGCACAATCAGATTTGGTCCAAACAGTAGACGGTGATAAAGTTCCTGCTGTACATGAGAAGAATCTGTTAGGGAAAACTGTTTGGGTATTTTCTCCTTCGGGCGAAGGGAAACCTGTCCGAGGGGTGGTTTCTGCTGAAGGTCCTGGTCATACCTACTGGGTAATGCAGGAGAATGGTGAAATCCAGTGTATTCCACAGAGAAATTTAACCTTAGCTGAGAGAGTTTAAATTCAAGTTGTTAGGAGTTTTCTGTTCTAGATAACATCGGCGCCCAACACTGAGAGAATCTACGATAGAATCTACAGTACGTGAGCACGAACCCAACGTCACCTGAGAGTCCCTGTTCTGAGCTTTTGAATCACCTACATCTGATTGAAGTGTGAACTGAACTTGTATATATTGTTTTAGTGTAAATATTGGTTTAGATTAGATTGGATAATTCTCAGCGATACTCTGAGCGAAGTAGACAAGGGGTGGATTGTGCTAGTTTGAAGCAAGCTGGAATGTTTTGGTAACAGAACTAGATAATAGGCAGTGAAATGAAAAACAATTGTGTCTACTTCTCTCACAGTCACGCTGAGAACTCTGGGAAGAAGAAAGACTTATTCTCCATTTTGTCTCTCACTCTTGCTTTTGCCTTAGACCTGGTCACATCTCATTAACCCTGCTCCTACTAACCCTGCTCCCTAACCTCTTGGCTGCACCTCTTTTCTTCCTGAGAACTGGGGTAAGGTTGAGAGGGCCGGGGGGAGGTGTTGGGGTGGTTTGAAAAGCCCCTCCTGGGGACTCAGGTTTCTGGGAGGGGAGTTGTGCTTTTGTATTGTTTATCCTTTGTATATTTCTGTATATAATTGTATATAAGTGTATATATTGTAAATAGCTGCTTGTAAATTCTGCTAGCTGTAAATAAATTGCTTCATCTATATTCCCAGGGTCCGTCTGAGTTAGCTGGGGCAAATACAAAGTGTGGGGGGGCGGGGTAACCCCCAAACCATCACACCAGCCTGCGTCTCCTACACCACTTCTGCAAGAACCAACCCATGCTGGAATACTACCAACCCTCCGTTGGACTCCCAGGCTCTCTCCTCTGTCACCTTAAGTTGTGCCCCCAACCCCCAATTTACAGCACCTATTCTGTCAGGACTGGGTCTTCCCAGTGCAGCAAAGGCCAAGAGATGGCTGGAGTGGGGCTGATGCCCTTCAGCTGGCAGCTCACTTGCTTTACAATCTCTTCAGACGATCAGAGCTGTTTTCTCCATAGTCTGCCCTTCTTCCCTGTGACTTGTGAGGAGGAAACAAGACAGTAGATGGAAGTTTATGTTGTGGGGGCATGACACAAGGGTATCCTGAAGGTCCAGGGCACCTCTTCAAATAACTGCCTCTGATAAGGGCAACAAAGTTGGTGAAGGGTCTAGACAACAAGTCATAAGGAACAGCTGAGAGAAGTAGAGTTGTTCAGCTTGGAGAAGAGACCACATTGCTCCCTTCATCTCCCTGAAAGCTGGTTGGAGGGAAGTAGAGGTTGGTCTCTACTGCCTAGTATCAGGTGATTGAACAAGAGGAAACATCCTGAAATTATGATAGGGGAAGTTTAGGTTGGAATATTATTAGGAGCAATTTCTTTCCTGCGAGAGTGACCAGACGCTGGAACAGGCTGCCCAGGGAGGTGGTGGAGTCACCATCCCTGAAGGTGTTCAAGAAACCTGAGGACATGACACTTTGGGAAACAGTTTAATAGCCATAGTGGTGTTGGGTTGAAGGTTGGACTCAACGATCTTTGAGGTCTTTTCCAACCTAACCAGTTCTGTGTTTCTGTGTTTCAAGGTGCTGATTCAGGTGTCTGAAGCAAAGTGTTCTGCTGAGCTCTGCAAAGCAGTAACCTGTGCTTGCTCTTTCACAACAGGCCAAAAAGCACTGCTCTCTTCCCGTTGCTACCCGAGACTGCCTAGCCAAGCCCAAAAGCTGCACCTAGCTGCTGCACAGCAGCTCCCCATGGTTGGCTACCAATTAGAGCAGCACTGGTGGAGCTGAGTTTCCCAAGGCGCCAGAAGCCAGCTGCCCTTGTCTGCCGCTCAGGGCTTCTCTGCCAGCCAGAGAGCAAACCAATAAAAGCATCATGATGCATGGGTATGGAATTTATCCAAGCAAAGGGAGACAGCTTGGACAATATATGTGGGACAGAGCAGGAGAAGGCTGGGAGATAAAATATTTCAAACTCCATCCTCCTCTCAACACACAGAAATTGGTGATGGTGAGAGATAACTACTGAAGAGCAATTATTACTAGGAGAAAAGATGACTTGTGCAGATGGACAAGAACTTACTATTACTGTTTTTCACTGAATTCCATCAAACATCAGTCTTTTTGCTTTCTCCTGCTCATTTGCCCAGCAGTAAAAATTTTCAAAGCTAGCTGTGCAAGCATCAAGACAGCAAACAAGCTCTGCCTCACCTCATTGAAGCTTACCTCCTATGAGAGCATTACAGGGTTAACAGGACAACTGGTATGGAGCTTGATTTAAGTTAAATAATCACTGGTTTGCAGTAAGCAAGCTTGTATTTTGACATAAAACTTCCACTGATTTAACTTCTTTTCATGTGCCAATACTAATTTCTCCTCAGCTTTTGAAATCTCTCTCCACAAGGGATAAACCACTGCATAAAACCTTAATTAATCCAGAAATGCTTTACTGTTGCCAAAATGGCACTTTCTGCCACAAGCACCAACTGCAAAATCTGCCCAGTTCATAGTAAGTGTTGAGCTTTGAGTCGCTGAGGCAGAGTAGAAAAGGAAGGAAGTTGTTTTGCAACAGCTCACTGCAGGTTTAGACCAAACCCAAGATTTTCACTGGTCCTGTGGTGAGGAGTAACCACACCACCAGAACGACTTGCACATGCTGAAGACTTGCAGGAAGCTGCAAGACTCTCTCAGATTTCTGTAAGATTTATTCTCTAGGTGAAGGGTATTACCTACTCAAAGCATACGATTCCATGAGCAAATTGTGAACTTGGCAGCTGCCAGCTGCAAAAGTGAACTGAATTCACACATGCAATACAACCCTCAGTCCTGCTGATTAATTTGGCTGGTATGCCAGAGACATGTGCAGGAATTACTTGGTTTTTGCAGAAGTTGTTTAAACCTGGAGGAGAGGAGGCTCAGGGGCGACTTCATTGCTGTCTACAACTACCTAAAGGGAGGCTGCAGCCAGGTGGGGGTTGGTCTCTTCTGCCAGGGAACCAGCAACAGAACAAGGGGACACAGTCTCAAGTTGTGCCAAGGGAAGTCCAGGCTGGATGCTAGGAGGAAGTTCTTCACAGAGTGATTGGCATTGGAATGGGCTGCCCAGGGAGGTGGTGGAGTCACTGTTCCTCGAGGTACTCAAGAAAAGCCTGGAGGAGGCACTTAGTGCCATGGTCTAGTTGGTTGTCTAGGGCTGGGTGCTAGGTTGGACTGGATGACCTTGGAGATCTCTTCCAACCTGGCTGATTCCATGATTCTATGACTCCAAGACCTCCAGAGGTCCCTTCCAACCCGTAACATCCTGCAATCCTGTGATTACAGCACGGAGTCTAAGACTCTAAGAGCGTGCCCACAAAGGGCAGAACTGTGAAGCAAACTTTCTTCTAGACTAACTAGAAATTACTTATTAACCATAATAAAACCCCACCTAGATTAATTCAAAGGAGATTTGTCACCATGGATGAAGCAGGATTCATGTCAGTGTAAATTCCCAGTTTGAAATTGCAAGGTCCATGTGTGATGACTTACATGAACACAAGTACTAGGCCATTTGCTAGTTTGTACACCTAAGGAGTTTCTTCAGCAAGAGACCAGGAGGACACCACTGCATTTCACCTTTTCACTGCAGAAATTACTGAGCCCTCTGAGCCACAGCTGCCAACGCACACAGTCCACACAGCCAGAGCAGAGAAGGCCATTTTCCAAGTAGGTGGTTTGAAGCAGGTCTTTCTAGTCCCAGCCCTACACAAGTATCTGCAACAATCCACAAGCAGCCCTGTGCCCCTACCTCATGCTTCAGGATGAGGGGTTCAGTATATTCCCATTTATGGAGGTTTGGGCTATGGTCCCTTAAGAAGACCACAGAGACACATGCCTCCAAAAAGAGATACACAGATAGCATTTCTATCCAAATGTTACTACAGATAAATATTTAGGAAGGCATTGCACAGTAACCTCTCCACTAAATACAAAGATGAAGAATGTTCCCACACAGCTGCACAGAACAGAACACAGAAATTGCGTAGCATTAGGGGCAAGAGCACAAATAAAAGTATGGATCCATTTCCAATGCAGATTAAATACCATTACACCCTGTATACCTTCCCACATTGCCTGCCTTACAGTGCTTCCTGTAAAGAAATTCACTTTGCTGAGTGAGGCTCCTGCTTTTTGATTCAGCAAGTCTTTCCCAGCTCAGAAAGCCAGAGGAGTTTTCCTTATCACAGTATCACCAAGGTTGGAAGAGACCTCACAGATCATCAAGTCCAACCCTTTACCACAGAGCTCAAGGCCAGACCATGGCACCAAGTGCCACGTCCAATCCTGCCTTGAACAGCTCCAGAGACGGCGACTCCACCACCTCCCCGGGCAGCCCATTCCAGTGTCCAATGACTCTCTCAGTGAAGAACTTTCTCCTCACCTCGAGCCTAAATCTCCCCTGCCACAGCCTGAGGCTGTGTCCTCTCGTTCTGGAGCTGGCCACCTGAGAGAAGAGAGCAACCTCCTCCTGGCCACAACCTCCCCTCAGGTAGTTGTAGACAGCAATAAGGTCTCCCCTGAGCCTCCTCTTCTCCAGGCTAACCAATCCCAGCTCCCTCAGCCTCTCCTCGTAGGGCTGTGCTCAAGGCCTCTCCCCAGCCTCGTCGCCCTTCTCTGGACATGCTCAAGCATCTCAATGTCCCTCCTAAACTGGGGGGCCCAGAACTGCACACAGGACTCAAGGTGTGGTCTAAGCAGTGCAGGGGCAGAATCACTGGCTTTTTATTGTTATTTCTACTGATAACCTATTCCCCTCAGAAATGCTCTTGAAAAACCTTTCCATTACAAAATCCCACAATATCTCAGGCACTTGGACTTCACAAAGCTCATATGGCTTAAGAGGAGGACAATTATTGCTGCTTCTAATTTATCATGCTGTTGCAGGGAAGGTCAATTGTCATAAAATCAAACTTTTTTAGCAGATATTTATCTATAAATACCGGTTGTAAGCAATGTAGATTTAAGTCTGCATTTTGGAGTTTCTCTCTTGATCCACTGATACACATTTTTTGCCACATTTACACAGCACCCTGGTTGATGTCCATACGGAATCATAGAATTGTCAGGGTTGGAAGGGACTTAACAGATCATCCAGTTCCAACCCCCCTGCCATGGCATCACACCAGATCAGGTTGCTCAGAGCCCCATCCAGCCTGGCCTTAAACACCTCCGAGGATGGGGCTTCCACTGCTTCCCTTGGCAGCCTGTTCCAGTGTCTCACCACCCTCAGGTGAAGAAGTTCTTCCTAACATCCAATCTGAATCTATCCACATCTAGGTTTCCTCCATTCCCCCCAGTGCTATCACAACCTGACATCCTAAAAAGTCCCTCAGCAGCTTTCTTGCAGGCTCCATTCAGATACTAGAAGTCCACAATAAGATGTCCTCAGAGCTTTCTCTACTCCAGACTGAATAACTGCAACTCTCTCAGGCCATCTTCACAGCAGAGCAGCTCCAGCTCCCTGATCATTCTCATCGCCCCTCTCTGGACATGCTCCAGCACATCCAGATCTCTCCTGTAACAGGGGCTCCAGAACTGGAGGAGCAGCCCAGGTGAGGTGTCACCAGAGTGGAGAGGGAGAATCACCTCCCTTGAGCTGCTGGCTACACTTCTGCTGATGCATGCCAGGATCTGGCTGGCTCTCTGGGCTGCAAGTGCACATTGGCAGCTCACGTTGAGCTTCTCACCCACCAGTACCCCCAAGTCCATTCCTCCAGGACTGCTTCAGACCAGTCACTGCCCAGCCTGTATCGGAGTTTGGGATTGCCCCAACCCAGATGCAGAACCAGGGATACTCTTCAGGTCTATATATGAAACAATGCACATAGATGTGTCTCAAATGTCATTAAGGCATCAAGTGATTGATGCAGAAGACTTGGCAAATTATTCTTATTACTAGTTAACTTCAGTTAGTTTGCCCAACAATTCAATTAACCACTGCACAAGGCAAGACATTTCAGAAAGGCAGTTCAGCAAGAAAAATGCCATAACACTTCAGTCAACTTCATTTCTCCAACATAAACTAATGGTAAAGGAACTAAATACTAGTTAGAGGCTTACACATTTGCTTTAAAATGCACAATTAACTGTGAGTCTTACTAATTCTCAGCTCAATTACTGAAAGAAATGGGGTAATTTGAAATGTACTGAAAAAAGTCAACAACTTAGCTATGAAAACAAAGATGATGTTAACAGATGTGAGCTTAAAAGCTTTGGCAAACAAAAAAATAGATGTAATGTTCCACTATTTGGCTGGCAAGGATAAAAAGCTTTGAGTTGTACAGGAAAAACATACAGCCGTGTTTCTGAGAGAGCAGCTGGTGTAGGGTTAGGGGATTGGTAAGTATAGCTTTGATTTGTTAAAACCTTCCTTTTATATCACATTAAGTAGTTTGAAGCACATGGAACACCTTTGGTCTAGGAAACAGCAGTATCAAGCATTTACAGACTGAGTGCCAGTGGGTTTGTCCCATGCACAAGCCTGTTAAGCTCCCAAACACATCATGTCTGAAAACTCAAGCATCACAAGAACATTTGTGTTTTGCTGGACTTGTCTACTGTGGTCTTTTTTTTAAAGCTACTACACTAGCATCAGCATAAACACTAGAATTTATTCTAAGGGTAATTCAGTTATAAATTGAGACATCTATTTGATTTTGCCACACAGACTTCTGACCTGAGAGTCTGCTTTCTGAACAGAATCTTTGATGTGAAGCAATTATATTTAAGCACATTTTAGGCAGAGTAGTATCTGGGCTCCTCAATTAAAGAGAGATGTTGAGGTACTGGAAGGTGTCCAGAGAAGGGCAACAAAGCTGGTGAGAGGCCTGGAACACAGCCCTGTGAGGAGAGGCTGAGGGAGCTGGGGGTGTTTAGCCTGGAGAAGAGGAGGCTCAGGGGGGACCTCATTGCTGTCTACAACTACCTGAAGGAAGGCTGTAGCCAGGTGGGGGTTGGTCTCTCCCCCCAGGAAACCAGCAACAGAACAAGGGGACAGAGTCTCAGGTTGTGCTGGGGAAGGTGGAACTAGATGTTAGGAGGAAGTTCTTCACAGAGAGAGTGACTGGCATTGGAATGGGCTGCCCAAGGAGGTGGTGGAGTCACCGTCCCTGGAGGTGTTGAAGAAAAGCCTGGCTGAGGCACTTAGTGCCATGGTCTAGTTGATTGGACAGGGCTGGATGATAGGTTGGTCTGGATGATCTTGGAGGTCTCTTCCAATCTCTTTGACTCTATGATTCTATGATTCTTTCCAATAAGGCCAAACTTCTGTTATCTTAAGGCAGCAATAACAGAAAACAGAAGTCATTCAAATCTGAGCATTTTTGGCATCTCTTCGTATAGAGCCTCTTCTCCCTTTTGCAGCAGGAAGACTGCATAGAGACCTTTCATAAAAGATTCTCCATGTTTTGGATCGAGGATTCAAAGGGTAGTGGTCTATCAACTTAAAAGGAAAGCAAACTGGATTATTGGACTGGATGATCTTGGAGGTCTCTTCCAACTCGGTTGACTCTATGATCCTATGAAACCTTATTTCTGCAGGACTAACTGAACAGGTTTCCCACATGTTCTTGTGTTTTAAAACAGTCATATAAACTGAAAGACCAAAACGAGGGCCTGCAATGCAGCAGCAAACAGTGAGCAGACAGTTTTGGAGCTTACACACTGATCAAGTCTATTTCATGCTAAAAGCCTTTGCAAAACACACAATAATAATTTAAGGCCATGAAACAGCAAAACCATTTAAGTTCATTTTAAAATGAGTAGGGAGGAGAAGAAGCTTCCCTTGTCATAATAGTTTCCAGCAGAAGCAGCACTGTGCTACATCTGACAAGAATTACAAAGGTCAAGCCATACAGCAGCCTGAAAATAACAGATGGCACCAGGCTGCTTTTTTCAAAGCCAACAGGAACAAGCAAATCTAAGCTAGGAAAGCAAACACTTAAATCATGCTAACAATTATTTGAGTAAAGAACTAACACAGACCAAAACACCTACACACACTCATGTCCTGGTACATGCACAGCATGTTACTGCAAATCTGACATTAAGAAATCAGGATGGGGGGGAAATGTTAAATTTCATTATGGAACATATTAGAATAAATGTCAAAAGAAGCTGAGCACCAAATTCAGTCAGTGAGACCAAGTGAAGTCTACATAATTGACCCTGTATAAAGCTGCTCTGAAAAAATACATCATCAACAGATCACTTTGTCTTTTTCCTTCCAGTAGAGCTATCATCTGTATGACACATTAAAAAGAAAAGAAAAGAAAAGAAAGGGAGGAAACAGAAGATCTGTCTTTAATGTAGAAAACCATTTGTTGCTTGCACATGTATAGACATGAACACCAGACCCCAGAAAGCAGAGAGTAATTTGCCCTGCTCTGGAGATAGCAAGATCTTGACTGTCACACAGGAACAGCAGTTACAATGCAGCTCTGAATGTAGATGGATGAGTGCATCTTCTTCTCCAAGCAACAGGTCCACGTATTTTGACATGGAGAAGGAGATTGTCAATTTGCTCTATCAGGTGCATCTAACCTTACTAACGCAGAATGCCACAGAACATCCATATAGCAAAGATTCAACTTTGATTCACCACAATAAGGTCATCTGGAGAAGAGGAGGCTCCCAGGTGACCTTCTTGTGGCCTTCCAGGATCTGAAGGGGGCCTACAAAAAAGCTGGGGAGGGACTTTTTAGGCTATTGGGTAGTGACAAAACTAGGGAGAACAGAGCAAAGCTTGAGATGGGGAGATTCAGCCTGGACATGAAGAGGAAATTGTTCAGCATGAGAGTGGTGAGAGCTTGGAATGTGTTGCCCAGGGAGGCGAGGCAGTTGAGGCCCCATCCCTGGAGGTGTTTAAGGCCAGGCTGGATGAGGCTGTGGGCAGCCTGCTCTAGGGTAGGGTGTCCCTGGGCATGGCAGGGCGGTTGGAACTAGCTGATCCTTGTGGTCGCTTCCAACCCTGACCGATTCTATGATTATCATTAGAAACCAATGTTTACACCAAGATGAAACAGAAATGGTACAGAGAAGATCCTAACATCCCAAAAAGGCTCAGCAGTGGTGTTTTTGGAAGTTTACTATTTGGATTTTCAAGCAGAGCAGAGCTCTGATGTTCCTCTTTCTCTTCTGCCCTAATGAAATTACAGGCAGGCAGATAAGCACTCAATGAAAATGGTCAAATTCTGCTTACTGGAGTACAGAGAAGTTTGCAGCAGCTCTGTGCAAGCTGAATGTTGCCAGCCTCCTCTCACGTGTGCAGCAGATTAAACAGCCTCACATTCAGACAGTGTTATGAACAGTCTGGAGCTCTCTACGGTACCACCTAGTCCCTGTACATACAAGGGGAGTTCATAGGTATGTACATCTCAACCTTATCAGCCCCAAAGTAGGATAATAAAACTGTCAAGGAACACTTCATTTTTCAGTGGACTCAATTCCCAGTCACAGGCAAAAAACCCAAACCCAGCATATGGTGGTAGATATTCAAGGAGGAGTAGGAAAGCCAGCCCTTTGGCTCTTCCCACCATCCAGAAATTCAAAAGGTGGAAGAGTTTAAGAAGGTCTACAAACAACTTTTAACTCCCACTCTGTAGAGCTTACAAAATAAAACTGAAACTGAGGGTTTCATCCTGTTTT
Organism: Pogoniulus pusillus; assembly: GCF_015220805.1. Taxonomy (NCBI): domain Eukaryota; kingdom Metazoa; phylum Chordata; class Aves; order Piciformes; family Lybiidae; genus Pogoniulus; species Pogoniulus pusillus. The sequence continues at coordinate 6,060,692 of NC_087272.1, forward strand.
ATAAAGAGGTAGGTATTGCAGACAGCGCCAGGGCCAACACTTTCCTGGGACATAGAAAAGCCTGATCTACATATAGGCTTCACTTCCAAACTTTAGGAACTTAAATAGATCAAGAAAAAAAATAATAAATAAGTAAATAAATGATCAAAACTTTCACTTCACATACTGAAACACCACCAACAGTTTACATTCTTACTGGCAACTTTACCACTGACCCCAGGAAAAACATTAGTATCTACTTAACACTTCTGTTCCTCAAAGTATTTCTAAGATGTGGGAACATCTACTTGTGATGTTACAAAGCAATTTTGCCTTTTAGAGTTTAAGGCAATAAAACATCAACTACATACTTTGAAGTATGCAAAACAATCACAGAATCAACCAGGCTAGAAGAGACCTCCAAGATCATCCAGGCCAACCTAGCACCCAGCCCTGTCCAATCAACTAGACCATGGCACTAAGTGCCTCATCCAGGCTTTGCTTGAATACCTCCAGGGATGGCAACTCCACCACCTCCCTGGGCAGCCCATTCCAATGCCAATCACTCTCTCTGGCAACAACTTCCTCCTAACATCCAGCCTATACCTCCCCCAGCACCAGTGATATCAGCAGTACTCAAAACACTTTCTTAGGTTTTTTTCCCCATATTTGGGAGCCAGGTGTTACTAGAATTGCAAAGCATAAAAGAAAGCATCTCATTTTCTGTAATCCTGCAGTGACTTATTGACTCTATATTGCCACTGGAATGGGCTGCCAAGGGAGGTGGTGGAGTCACCATCCCTGGAGGTGTTCAAGAAAAGCCTGGATGAGGCACTTAGTGTCATGGTCTAGCTGATTGGCTAGGGCTGGGTGCTAGGTTGGACTGGATGATCTTGGGGGTCTCTTCCAACCTGGTTGATTCTATCTGGCTTGAAATTGAAGAAGAAAGCAACACATCCTTTTTAGTTCCAGACCACAACCACACTGCTAAATGCCTCTTTCTATTAAGTGCACACTAAGCCTATTCCGTGTAATACACATTTGAAGTGTAGAACACAAAGGGTTTGTGGACATGGTCTGACTTGTCTGTATCACCCTCCTAAATACATGATAGCTACCACCTCAGTCTTAAAGAGACTGTGCAAAACTCTATTACCTTTCCAGCTCTCAGAACTCAAACACTACAGTTCTGCCTAGCTCCAGCCCTGCATTCAGCTATTGCAAGTTCAACTGCAGCCTTCCAGATTTTGCTGTTCACCAACATTTTATCTGGGAAGACACACTGCAAGACAGAGAAAGACTGATGCCAATTAAAGATGAAATTATACAGTCTCTCTCATACCACTTAGAAGCATGAAAGATGTGTGCTTGCAAAAGACTGATTCATGGTTTAGATCAGCAAGAAACACTCACTGGTGATTCAACAGCCCAGTTATGCTCAATTTCTGTCACATAATGCACCCAGTTTCCAAGTTGTTGTGTTTTCAGCACACAGGGACTAGGAACAGGTCAAAATGCCAGCCTGAGCTCTTAGCACACTTTCAGCAGAACATCTACATTGTCAGCCCAATGCTACCACATAAGAATGAGGTCCCCTAACTTCAATGCCTTTTGTACACTGCAAATAAACATCTCTCCTGAGAACTAGCTAGAAAGCTTAATCCCATACGTGTGCTTCCATATGACACAAGCTGGAAGCAGGCAACAGGTAGCTTTATTTCTCTCATTTCGAAATGCAACTTACAGGAGACAGCTTCAGCACAAGCAACACTGATAGCGGCTGTGGCTTAGCGCTTTGCGCCCAGAGGGCTTGGACCCCCCGGAACGCAGGCACACCGTGTCTGGCTCTGCCGTGCTGTTATGGCAGGCATCACTGGGTGGCACTGTAAGACAACGTTCATGTCCTTGTCAAGGTAAGCGAGATCCTCTTCCCTCACCTTTGCCAGTTTGCAGCTGCTGGTAGCTCAGCTGTGCGGGCTTGCCAAGGATGCTGCCGCAAAGAGCAGCAGCCTTTCTTTCTGGCACCCTCTCTGCCTCCTCCAGGCGCCCTGGCTCAGCAGCTGCTCCTCAGGGAAACCGAACCTGCTGCTTCGCAAAAACTCCACCAAGTGCTCTGGGGCTTCTTTTGTGCTTGGCTGCTCTCTGTCTGCTGGGGGTGGGGGGAGGCTTCTTTAACGCACTTATTTGCCAATCCTCAAAAAGAGTTGCACTAAAATTTCCAGGTTCTTCCCTACAGTTGCTTTTGCTGTCCACGTAGCCACTGTCCTAACCATGCCAAAATCTCGTCTCAGAAGGGCCACATGCACCAGTACTGCTACAGAGGTGCTCCCAGCCTTGCTCTGTCTACACTCAAAAGTCCAATTTTGCCCAACTGGAGTGCAAATATTTCATGTGTCTTGCTCTGCTCTTCAAAGCCTTGTTCACTGCTAGTTACTGAATTGGACAAAAATGCTCTGAAGAAAGCAAAACTCACTGTAGAAAAATTACACCTTTCATAGAAATAGCTTAGCTGCAATTAGAATACTACTCCTTACTCCTTCTTTTATTCTTTAGTAGCATAACATCCTTGCAGGTTAGTCTGCACTCAGCAATATAGAAGAGAATCATAGAATGGTTTAGGTCGGAAGGGACCCCAAGAATCATCCACCTCCAACCCCCCTGCCATAGGCAGGGACACCTCCCACTAGAGCAGGCTGCTCAAGGACTCGTCCAACCTGGCCTTAAACACCTCCAGGGAGGAAGCAACCACAACCTCCCTGAGCCACTCAGAACTACACTATGATGCTTACTGAAAGGTAGTAAGGCTACACCTGACGGCCCAAACTGTGTGGGCTAATAACTGGCAGGAACTTCACATAGGTTCTTCACCTTCCAGCATCAACTGCAAGGCTAATCTTACATTATAGGATGTGATAATTGAAAGCAAGGGCCTTGACAATCACTATAGGACTTCAAATAACTTATGTCACAGGAAATATTCTGGTTGTCCAAGTAAAAGGCAGGTAGCTTGGGGATTTGCCACTAGCTTTTAGGTAACATTGCCAAAGTTACTTCATTTATTGATGGGTTTATTTCTCACAAATACTTGGAATGTTGAGGTTGGACTGATTGTTAATTTTCCTTAATGTAAGTTGGTAGGACTATCACAGGTTAGTGAATCTGCATCCTGATGCAAACTGTTTAAGAGAAGGCTGGATGAGAGTCCAAACGATCACTGAGTCCAAACGATCACTTAACATCATGGTTTAGTTAATTAGAAGGGTTAAATGATCGGTTGGACTCAATGATCTTACAGGTCTTTTCCAACCTGGTTAATTCTGTGACTCTGTGTGATTCCAGCTAGAGAGTACTGCCTTCACACTGGCAAAAGCTGTGCTTTGGGCAGTTGTATTTGTCTCTTCTGTCTTTGCCTCTTACCTTTTCTCATAGAAATGGGATAAAAGCCTAACTGAAAATGTCTAAGAAGCTGCCCTGCACATGGCCATTATTCCCTTTATTTTAAGGCTCATGAAAACATCACTTCTCCAGAGAAAATGACTGGGCTGCACGGTATGACTAATGGCCCTGGATGAAGAAAGGCACTCTAGTGAGCACTCTGCCCCCAGCACACACTCACAGCCCAGCGATATGAAGAGGAACTAATTGTTTTCCTTCCTCAGGATGTCTGCCAGAGAGGGTGCAAGGCACCATTACATTGCCAGTGTCATCTGACTTGAACAACGAGCACACCAGTAGCTGCAACGGAACTGCTACTGATGTGCTTACTCAGTCCTCCTCCCTCCCACTGCAGCTCCAAGAACAAGTAAATTAGGATCCCAGGATGGCAGCTCTCAGCTGACATTTGATGAAAATTAATACATTCTCTGAAGCAATTAGCCAGGTAAGAGAAGAGAGTCAGTCATGACTGGCAGCACAAGAGGTTCAACACACACTTCACCCGACGCAACTACGTCTTATTTGGAAGGCTTTAAGAAAGGGTGAAGCGAAGTAATTATTTCTGTTATTCTGACATTAAAATAAAACCAAATCAGGTAATTTAAAGGATATGCAAGCCACTGTGTAAAGTGGTGGAATCTACACAGTAAGCTTCCCTGCCTTTTGCAGTGTCTCAGGCACCAAGCACCTTCCTTCTCCACAAAGCCCAAGCCACACGGGCACTTTGCAAACCCTGCCACTTATCTCCTCTGCCCTCCCCTGGGTAGAGGCTTTTATTAACAGCACAAAATGGTTGCCAGTGTGCTGGTTTAAACACCACCAGTAATTACACAGAGGAGACAGAAGATTGCTTGTAAAGCAGACGGCCAGGGCAGGGTCCCCATGGGGTAGCAGCCGCGTGTCCCCATCCCTCACGGGGACTAAGGCCAGCCACTGCTCCTCAACCAGGCTTCACTAAGTAGGTCAGCTGTCACCTGCAACAGGAGTCAAGCTTCTCACAGAGGAGCACATTATCAGCAGTATCTCAGGATCAGTTTTCGACAGCTGAGACTGAAATCTTTTTGCCTTTAGAAACCTCCAGTACAATTTTTGGCCAAGAAACTGGCTTTCTTCCTTTCTTAGTTTGGTAACATAGAAAGAAGAGAAGGAGGAGCCTTCCTGCCACAAGCATCTCTCCCTTTCCCATACACCTTTAGCTGTCTACTTTGAAGACTTGCACAAGAACCAAGCCACAAGAACGTGCCAATTTCAAGTAAACAAAAAACTAGCACACTAAGTATTTTCAACTTAGCAAAACACATCCCAGAGCCTATTCTTATTTCTGTTTGCTTTTTTATTTGGCCTAGCCAAGGAATCATAGAATCAATAAGGTTGGAAGAGACCTCCAAGATCATCCAGGCCAACCTAGCACCCAGCCCTAGTCAGTCAACCAGACCATGGCACTAAGTGCCTCAGCCAGTCCTTTCTTGAATACCCCCAGGGACGGTGACTCCACCACCTCCCTGGGCAGCCCATTCCAATGCCAATCACTCTCTCTGGAAACAACTTCCTCCTTCCGCCTATATCTCCCCTGGCACAACTTGAAGACTGTGTCCCCTTCTTCTATTGCTGGTTGTCTGGGAGAAGAGACCAACCCCCACCTGGCTACAGCCTCCCTTCAGGTAGTTGTAGACAGCAATAAGGTCACCCCTGAGCCTCCTCTTCTCCAGGCTAAACACCCCCAGCTCCCTCAGCCTCTCCTCACAGGGTTTGTGTTCCAGGCCTCTCACCAGCTTCGTTGCTGTTCTCTGGACACATTCCAGTATCTCAAGGATATCATATCAAGGATATCACTTAGTGCCTCAAAACTGAACTGGGGAGGGAAGCAAGGAGTCATACTTGCCTTTTAAGAAACTTCCTAAATAAATCCATTGACTCATTTCTATACTCTTCTGCTCCTGCCAGCAACAGTACCATAACAGCAATCACATCAATGAACAGCTTGTCTTTAAAAGGCACCTCTCCCAAAAGGCTTCCTTTGCACACAAATGTTGCTGACTTGCACAGATCACTGGAGGTTTGCTATTTTTAAAAGGACTTCTCTTCCCTGAATTTTGGCTACAGCTTCATCTCTAACCTGATTCACCACAGCTAACATCTCTAAAGTAAGCACTACCCTAAACTTGAGTTTGCTGGACCACTGAGGGACAACTAAGGGAAGGTGGGGTGGAGTTCAAATGTTCTGGCACTCAGGCAAATGAAGTCAGGATACAGTTCCTCAAGTTTCAGCAGCTCATCAGCTGCTGCTCCAGCCCTGCCACACTGCAAATCAGAAGTCATTCTGGGGAGCCCAAGGGCTGCTTCTGCTATGTGGCCACTGTCTCTTTGCTTAGCTCTGTTACCTGGGCTTAAGGCCATAGCAAAGGCAACCCTCAAACGCAGAAAGCCAGATCCTAGGCCATCTGGAGTTTCAGAATTTTTCTTTTAAATAGTCATTTCTTTTTTTTTTAAATGGACCCAGGTCTACCCCTTCTCTGCAAGATGGGACAACAATGTTTATCCTCCCTCCTCGGGTATTGCATCACTCCCATATATATCTCTTGTCAAAGAAAAAAACATCTGCTGCATAGCATGAATAAGAGAAAGTGTTGACTTTACTTTCCCTCCCCCCACAGAAAGCCTTTTCTTTCTCACATGAAAAAAAAACCACTGGAGGTAAATAAGTTATGTATGTGCCTTCTGTACAGGCACTCCTCCTGGTGATACTATCTAATCAGTGGAGATGCCAAGTATGCAAGAGGGCAGAGACAATAGAACACATATTGCCCTTAGCCCTACCTGCCACTGAAGGCAGGGAGCTTTTCAAGTTCCATCCAATTCCCGTTCCATCACTTGCAAGACAAGGAAATGAAAGTCTTTTCTCTCTTCTCTTTGCTTCCAAAAGCTTTTAATTTCCACTTGAAAAGAAATACAAACGAATCTTCAGGACAGTAAAGAGTGGGTGGACAGTATAAAACAAAAAAGATCAAGCCTGCAACAAGAGCAGGATACTGCATCTTTGCACGTATTCACTATGAAAGTCATTTTGCAAGCTCCCTTATCTCATCTGTTGTAAAGGGTTTTTCCTTCCCTGCCATGCCAGCAGGAGACTGCTGTGCAGACTAGATGATGTCACCTCCAGGAATCCCCCCAAGCCCTGCCAGCTGAGTCCTCCCAGTAACAGAGATACTGGCTATAAATAGTTATCTAGGAAAACAAGGATGGTGAAAGAATTCCGAGGAAAACAAGAAATGAGTAAGACTCGGGTGGGGGCAATAATAAATTAGAAGATAATTTCTTCATCCTGAGACATCAATAGGTTGGGATTCTTACAGAAAAGCCAAGGAGAGAACAGCTGGGAGAATACCTTTGCAGAGAATACCTCTGCAAAACCTATTATTCCTATCTGCCACCATTGCTAAAATTATCCAAGAAGTGGAAAAGAACATGCACATAAACAAGGTTCTACTCATAGAACTGTGCCTCTGTCACATGAATCTGCTACTCAGAGCGTTCTCTGGCAAACGCTGCAGATCCTGCATGCTGAGTAACATCACCCCATGCCTCCCCACCCCGCAGCACAGAGAGCTGGGGACTGTGAAAGCCTGGGCTTGGGGAGCGCTGCACTGTTTGCCCAGCACTGCATACACCTCGAATGTTAGCTCTGGGTGCCACGAAGATCGTTTCAAAAGGCCTACAGAATTGTAAACATGGGGAAATTTCTCTCAAAAAAAACATGGAAGTTTGGATAATTCAGAAAGCACAGAGTACATGCTGCTGAGAAATTAGCCCACAGAGAACTACAGGCTCAAAAAGCCTCCTCCCTCCTTTGCAACTGCTTTGGTGGCTACAAATCGTCATTCGGTACATGATGTTCAAAGCAGGACTGACAGTCAAAGCCACTCCCAAAGGAGTTCAGCAAACCCCTACCAGAAGGTTTGTCTGACTCCCGACGTGCCAGCTGCAAGCCCAAAGCATGTCTTAAGCAAGCACTGAGTTGAAATCAGTGTATTAAAGCCTGTGGCACATTTAAGTAGCATATGTACATCCTGCAACAGTCACAGATCCTGCTGGCACAAAGTGTCCTATTGGATGATAGATAACAAATGCTTTTCAACCAGCGTGGAAAGCATCCAGAGTTCAGGGAGGGGGTGGGGGGGTGGATTTTCAAAAGTGCTGGTGTGCAGAAACCGATGCCGAACGCCACCTGGGCTGGTAAGAGAACACTGCTCTCATTTTAGCACAACAAGCCTCTATCAGATACACATACAATATTCACCAAGCCTCAATCTGCAGCTCCAAAAATTGGCACTTGGGGTTTTGAGGGCAGTCGAGTCCCATCTCCAACACCGTTTGCTATGGACATGCCAAATCCCTTGATAAAATACCTGCTGCGTGTTGAACAGCGAGAGCAGAGTGCCACAGAGAACAGCCTAGCAAACACCAATGGTCTTAGCACACAGCAGGCAAAACAACAAGCCAAATGAATTAATGAGTTAGTCTCAGAACACAGTGTCAGGGTAGTAACTTTATCTGTGCTGGTTTGAGCCTAGCTGGAGAAGAATTAGATCACAGGCTGTGAAAAAGAAGCTATGGTGATGCCTACTTCACTCATAGGCTTCCTGAGGTGTATAAAGACAAGAACACAAATACAGATAATGGAGCTGCTCTTGGGCTCTGGCTGCATGCACCTCTCTAACTTAGAAACATAGAATCAGTCAGGGTTGGAAGGGTCCACAAGAATCAATCTAGTTCCAACCCCTCTGCCATGAGCAGGGATACCTACCCTAGATCAGACTGCCCAGAGCCTCTCCAGCCTGGCCTTAAACACCTCCAGGGATGAGGCCTCAACCACCTCCCTGGGCAACCCATTCCAGGCTCTCACCAACCTCATGCTCAACAACTTCCTCCTTACATCCACTCTGAACCTACCCACCTCCAGCTTTGCTCCATTCCCCCTAGTCCTGTCACTCCCTGTCCTAAAACCTGCTGCCTAACTAATCCTTCTGCTTCCTAACCCACCTGGCTGATTCTCCAAACTCACCTTGAACATAAGGCAAAGTCTGGGATAAAGTAGAGGGTGGAAAGGAGTTGAAAGGTTGGTTGGGAGCCCCTCCTGGGGACTCTGGTTTCTGGGAGGGCTGCTGTGTTTCTGTATTACTTTTTAACTTGTGTATGTCTGTCTGTAGCTGTATAGATTGTAAATATCTGCTTGTATATAGTGCCAAGCTGTAAATAGAAAGCTTCATTCTCATTACCAGCTTGGCTGAGTCTAGTCTGGGTGAATTTCACAGGTGTGGGGGGAGTGGGTAACACTCAAACCATCACAATACCCTCTTCAGTGCTGTACTGAATAAAGGAAACAGCTGTCTAAATATTTGAGGTTTTTCTGGAAAAAAAACACCACACATTACTGTACTATGGCAAAAAAAGTCCTGTCTCACACTGTTGAAGAAAGAATTGACCAGAAGCAACAGGAACCCGAACCACCGTGTTAGCCAATTAAGAAAGCTATTTTCACTTGAGATTGAACTGCTGGAGAAACTTCTGTAGGTATTCTGTCAAAGAAGGAAATCAGATTAAACCAGACCAGCCTAACACAAGCTGCTAAAAGTGGGAGTCCCAACCTGGTTGATTCTATGATTCTACAGGCAACTTGCCTCTGCTAACAAACTGCACTGAAAGAGCTGAGCAGAAAACCCCTGCCAATTTATCAACTGATGTACATCTAAATGACTGCCATAAAAGAAATCCAGGGACAGCCTGGGAGAATCTTTATACTATGAACTATATTCCAACATAATACTTGAACCAGCTGATGAGGTAACAGCAACAAGCATTGTAGCAGATCCATAGCTGAAACAGAGATTCCAATAATGAGAACATGTAGGAATTAAGGGAGGGACAGGACTAGGGGGAATGGGGCGAAGCTGGAGATGAGTAGGTTCAGGCTAGACTTAAGGAGGAAGTTGTTCAGCATGAGAGTGGTGAGAGCCTGGAGTGGGTTGCCCAGGGAGGTGGTTGAAGCCCTGTCCCTGGAGGTGCTTAAGGCCAGGCTAGATGAGACTATGGCCAGCCTGATCTAGGGTAGGGTGTCCCTGCCCATGGCAGGGGAGTTGGAACTAGATGATCCCTGTGGTCCCTTCCAACCCTGACTGATTCTATGATTCTATTTCATATCAAAAGTCACAAAGTCTGAATATCACCAGGTGCAGCTGCCCAAAACCCAAGGTTATTTTCTGAATGAAACACTCCTTTCTGTTCAAGGAGCATCTGAGCCAGAAATTAACAGCAGCAGTCTAGAAACTTCACTGTACAGAATTCTAGTAGTCACATCCTATAGAACACCTGGAACACCTCTCCCTTCCATACCTGGCATTTTACCTGGACTTCCCTGAGCTTGATATCACGGTCAATGGCCTCGATGCTGAAAGCCACTGTCACTTGACCAAAATTAAATACAGAGAGGCACAATTTTCACTTGTAGCACTCTGAAAATCAAGTCCTTGTGAAATGAGAAATTTTTATGAATAGTGGAGTTTAAATTTTTAGCCTGTCCCAATTACTCGAGTTTAGAGGTCAAATTGGTTCACAGGATCACAGGACATCAGGGGTTGGAAAGGACCCAAGGAGATCATTTAGTCCAACCGCCCTGCCAGAGCAGGACCACACAATCAAGCTCAGGTCACGGAGGAACACATCCAGACAGGCCTTGAAAGTCTCCAGGAAAGGAGACTCCACAGTTGTCTCCACAGTTGTCTGAATGAATATAAATGTCACTTTTCACTTTATGACTTGCATTTTTATGCACTTACCCTCCACCTTCAAGAATAATTTCACAGAAAGCTCAGATCAGTCTTCTCCCCTTAAATTACCAAAATAAGCATTCTTCTCATTTGCACCCAAGTTAAAAGTGACTTCACTGAGCTCAAAAGGCAATTTCCAGTAAAGCTCCACAACTTGTGTAAAAACTGTTTTCATTTCCTTTTCCTTGAAATTGTCTCATCCCCACTTGTGTGTGCAAGACTTCAGACCTGGATTTCAAAACCAGAAGGCATATTTAGAAGGAAAAAAGTCATCAGGATCTGTATTTTTTTTTCCTTCCCATGATGTTCCAGCATAACTAATTTGTTCATCTACCACTCTGTCGTTTAAGGCCAGTAGAGGGTGGAAAAAAAGAAAAGAAAGAAAAGAAGTATAACAAACCACCTCTTACTCATCGGCACAAGGAGCTCCTACAAGTCACAGCAAAAGGCAAGTAAACAATTTATGAGCCCAGCACTCTGTGCAGCTGGATACATCCAGACAGGAAAAGAAAAACGTTTTGACTCTAGCTACCACCTAATAATTCTCCCAACACAGCACTTAACGCAGCCAGGCTGGCTCAAAATCCTGCCAAATACCAAGGAAAGACTGCTCTTGCCTGTAGCACAGCTACGGGGCTCAGGAACATGCCCAGGACGGAGGTAGGTCAGTGCTGCAGAGACTCCCAAGCCACTTCTCAACATGTTAGCTCAGGTACAAGAACCAATTTAGCCCCTGTAGCACTCGCCCAGTTGAGAAGCTAATCCTGCATCGTCTCAGTTGTGTACACTACAGCCCACTTGGCCGTTTTACCTGCTTCTGAGCCTGCCAGACTAAAGGATTCTTGTGAATCCAAGAGTTGTTTTAAAATCACAGGCTAATCCTCACATATTCATTTTCCTAGCTTTGAAAGACACCTTTTAGATAAAGCTGAAAAACATCCAAGAAATGATCACTTGGTACTATTTAGAGAACATGAAAACTATCCAATTAAAGTATTCACACATGCACAGAGGGAATCCAGAAGTACATGCTGTACTTCTCAGGAATAAAAAGGGAAACAATAAAAGCACAAGTAGCTACAGAACGTCAATCCATTGCACAGCTGCGTGAAGCTCTTACAAAGCTAAAAGAGAGGACTGAAATCCCAACAACCTGAAATCCCAAGATCTGGATAATTAGAAAGAGAAGAAACAAGGCAGCACATATTCTCCTGAGTAATTTCAACATCACAGTATCACAGTATCACCAAGGTTGGAAGAGACCTCATAGATCATCAAGTCCAACCCTTTACCACAGAGCTCAAGGCTAGACCATGGCACCAAGTGCCACGTCCAACCTTGCCTTGAACAGCTCCAGGGACGGCGACTCCACCACCTCCCCGGGCAGCCCATTCCAGTGTCCAATGACTCTCTCAGGGAAGAACTTTCTCCTCACCTCCAGCCTAAATTTCCCCTGGTGCAGCCTGAGGCTGTGTCCTCTTGTTCTGGTGCTGGCCACCTGAGAGAAGAGAGCAACCTCCTCCTGGCCACAACCACCCCTCAGGTAGTTGCAGACAGCAATAAGGTCTCCCCTGAGCCTCCTCTTCTCCAGGCTAACCAATCCCAGCTCCCTCAGCCTCTCCTCGTAGGGCTGTGCTCAAGGCCTCTCCCCAGCCTCGTCGCCCTTCTCTGGGCACTCTCAAGCATCTCAATGTCCCTCCTAAACTGGGGGGCCCAGAACTGAACACAGCACTCAAGGTGTGGTCTAACCAGTGCAGAGTACAGGGACAGAATGACCTCCCTGCTCCTGCTGGCCACACCATTCCTGATGCAGGCCAGGATGCCACTGGCTCTCTTGGCCACCTGGGCACACTGCTGGCTCATGTTCAGGCGGGTATCAATCAGCACCCCCAGATCCCTCTCTGTCTGGCTGCTCTCCAGCCACTCTGACCCCAGCCTGTATCTCTGCATGGGGTTGTTGTGGCCAAAGTGCAGCACCCTGCACTTGGAGCTATTGAAGCCATCCCCTTGGACTCTGCCCATCTGTCCAGGCGGTCAAGGTCCTGCTGCAGAGCCCTTCTGCCCTCCAACCCAGCCACATCTGCCCGCAGGTTGGTATCATCTGCAAACTTGCTGATGACTGACATGAGATTGACCAAAGTGAGTATGTTGCATTAGCTTATCCGACCCAGTTCAGAGGGCACTGGAGAGAAAAGTGAATGTAATCTTTGTATGCAGAAGTAAATGTTAACATCTTAAAAGCAGTACTAGTAGTGGTAATATTCAGTAGATGAAATATGCTTTCCTGAAAGAAGATAGTGTACAGAGAAAAGCAACTGAATCAGCTGGATGTAAGGTTTCAGGCTTCATCAATTGCAAACAGACTTGACTCACACAAAGAGCCAAATCATTTCAACAGTGACAGACAGAAAGGTAGAACTCTGAAATTAGCCCCCAGCAATGCAAGCCTGTTCTTCATAACTTGAGAGGTGTAGCTCACTGTTCAAACACCAAAGCAAATAGGTGAGGCATAGAGACCCTTCCCCATTCCAAGACACACAGACTGTGATGAGGCAAGCAGTTTTAAAAGAAGAGATTTGGATGTGGCCCAGAAAAGCTGAGAAGCCCTGACTAATACCAGTCCCTGCCTCCAGGACAGACTGGCATCTTCAGGCCATCTCTACCACACACAGCATAATTTCTCTTCAGAAGCACCTCAGGCAGATAGATGAGCAGAACCAGATACCCCTGGCTGCATCAGTGCAGCCCTAAGGCTGAGCTGACAGGCTCTCAGTGAGGTTTAACTTGCTGCTCTGCTGTCCTCAGTCCAGCTACATCTCCTCTCCTAGGCTGTACACTATAGCTAGGGGACTGAAGGAGTCAGATACATCTCCTCTCCTAGGCTGTACACTATGGCTAGGGGACCGCAGGGGTCAGCTACATCTCCTCTCCTAGGCTGTACACTATGCTTAGGGGACTGCAGGGGTCAGCTACATCTCCTCTCATAGGCTGTACACTATGGTTAGGGGACTGCAGGGGTCAGCTACATCTCTTCTCCTAGGCTGTACACTGTGGCTAGGGGACTGCAGGGGTTAGCTACATCTCCTCTCCTAGGCTGTACACTGTGGCTAGGGGACCGCAGGGGTCAGCTACATCTCCTCTCATAGGCTGTACACTATGGCTAGGGGACTGCAGGGGTCAGCTACATCTCTTCTCCTAGGCTGTACACTGTGGCTAGGGGACCGCAGGGGTCAGCTACATCTCCTCTCATAGGCTGTACACTATGGCTAGGGGACTGCAGGGGTCAGCTACATCTCCTCTCCTAGGCTGTACACTATGGCTAGGGGACTGCAGGGGTCAGCTACATCTCCTCTCCTAGGCTGTACACTGTGGCTAGGGGACCGCAGGGGTCAGCTACATCTCCTCTCCTAGGCTGTACACTATGGCTAGGGGACTGCAAGGGTTACCTACTCAAGACAGCTTTTATCTGTGCATCTTTGCAATAGTATCAGTGTTTTATCTGTCTCCCATACATTTGTGGAGAATTTCTTTCAGCTTTTAAAATTCCTTCAGTACAGCAGCATTTCCATCCTGTGTAACCTAAAAGTTTCACCATTGAAAATGAAAATAATTTAGTTTAGACTTGGTAGAGATGAAGAATAGTTGTCCAGTTTTTATCTTCCTCACATCATCTTTTCCCATCATTGTAGATTTAGGCATTGCTCAGTCTCTGTTTTCTAGGCTCAAGAAACTCAGAGCCTTCAGATATTTTTTTCCTGTAGGCTGAGTGTTTAAAGCCTTAAGTCTAAAAAGGAGGCTAAAAGCATAGTGCTAAGCACAGAAGAGCATTTCCCTCCTCTGCTATTCATCTGACACGTTTCATCACCTCCACAGCCCTAATGAAATCTCAGCATTATGTAAACCACCCCTGACAAACGCAGTTTGCAATCCACTGCCATCCCTGGGTCCTTCCCAACCAGCAGGCTGCCTGGCCCGTTTGTATCTGTGCATTTGATTCCTCCTAAGTGTAACACTTTAGATTGCCCTTATTCAATTTCACCCATCGATTTCAGACCACTTCTCCAATTCATCATCTGAAATTCTAACTGTGCCCTCCTAACTCTTTATAATCCCTTCCCGCTCTGTCTCCCAAAAACGCTCCAATCATCCTCTTTGACAGCAACAAATGGATGATGAATACTGAGAGTATCGACTAGTAAACAACTTAAGACAGCCTCCTCCAGGATTTAACTTAATAATCCAACAGCAAACAACTCACTCTAGCTCAACATTTCAGCCTAATTTCTCAGTGGACTGCAGCTCTGCCTGTCATCATCCGAGCAATAGAAAGAAACCATTCCTTCAGTACCTGCTTTAACCAAGCTAATCTCTTCACTGTGAAAGTTGATTTCACAGAGTTTGTTGACAGACTTTTAAGTGCTAGCATTGAGTTTGGTGGTCAGAGTTTGAACAGGGACTGGTTTTATAATCAACACTGGTCAGGCCACACTTTGAGTCCTGTGTCCAGTTACGGGCTCCTCAATTCAAGAGAGATGTGGAGGTGCTGGCACATGTCCAAAGAAGGGTGATGAAGCTGATGAAAGGCCTGGAACCCTGTGAGGAGAAGCTGAGGGAGCTGGGGTTGTTTATCCTGGAGAAGAGGAGGCTCAGGAGTGACCTCATTGCTGTCTACAGATACCTGAAAGGAGGTTGTAGCCAGGTGGGAGTTGGTCTTTTCTGCCAAGCAAGGAGAAACAGAACAAGGGGACAGAGTCTCAAGTTGTGCCAGGGGAGGTCTAGGCTGGATATTAGGAGGAAGTTGTTGGCAGAGAGAGTGATTGGCATTGGAATGGGCTGCCCAGGGAGGTGGTGGAGTCACCATCCCTGCAGGTCTTTGAAATAAGACTGGATGAGGCACTTAGTGACATGGTCTAGTTGATTAGCTAGGGCTGGGTGCTAGGTTGGCCTGGATGATCTTGGAGGTCTCTTCCAACCTGGTTGATTCTATGATTCTATGTGCATACACCCATTTACTGTCCTGAAAAACAGTCATGTTGCCAAAAGCATGGTATTAAGCAGGAACCAAAGAGATATCTGGAAAAGAAGATGCTACTTCTACTTAGAAAGGGAGCCAACTATATAAGCTGCAGACTCACTCCCCAAAGTTTTCACAGATAAGGCATCTCTCCTAAAACCATCTGCTCCCCCAAACAGGGTTAAAAAGAAACCCAAACCAGACCAAAAAAAATCAATCACACACTCTTTCCAAGCACATCAAAGACACAGGTAATAAAACAATACTAAATAGTCCATGCACTTCAATAAAGGAGGAACATATCTATGTAGATTAGAAGACTATCCACTTGACCATGGAGCTATTTCATGTTTGCTAAGTTATTAGAATAAACAACACCACACCAATCAAACCCATACTGTGTAAGTCCTAAACCAGCAGCCACTCTTCAGCCTAAACACCATGCAAGCTTTGAAGAGCCATTTTCATCTCTCTTTAAATTTAAATTGGAATTACTGAACCTTAGAGAGGAGAAAAAAAACAATCCATATAAACAAATTGCAGTTTAATTTACCAAAATCCTATGGCATCAACAGTCTACTGCAACATTACACAGATCACTTCAGCAGGACAAGTGTCAGCCTTTTCAGGAGCTGTGCACATCATCCTGTTTGCTCTGTTCTGCAGGTGAATGCTCAGATCTTCTCAACAATGGCCATTACTGGCACTGGTTTTCAACTCCACTACTCCCTAGACACACTTCTGCATCTCTTCCCTTAGCTCAGCAAGTTACCTGGAAACTTCTTCACACCATTTCCTGCATGGACACATTTAGATGCCTTTTCTTCAGTGAGGAGAGCTCCTGAGGAAGCCTGGCTGCAGGTGCCTTCTGAAGTACACCTGGAGTCCAGGATCCTCAGCCAGGGCAAGGCCAAAATGTCATCTATAAGGTTCCTTGTGTTGGAAAACATAAGAAGGGAGGCTGTAGCCAGGTGGGGTTTGGTCTCTTCTCCTGGGCAAGCAGCAACAGAACAGAGTCTAGTCTGGGTGATTTCCAAAGTGTGGGGGTGCAGGTAACACCCAAACTAACACAGTCTCTTCTCCCAGGCAACCAGAAACAGAACGAGGGGGGACAGTCTCAAGTTGTGCTGGGGGAGATAAAAGCTGGATGTTAGGAGGAAGCTCTTCCCAGAGAGAGTGATTGGCATTGGAATGGGCTGCCCAGGGAGGTGGTGGAGTTGCCATCCCTGGAGGTGTTCAAGAAAAGCCTGGATGAGGCACTTAGTGCCATGGTCTAGTCGACTGGCTAGGGCTGGGTGCTAGGTTGGCCTGGATGATCTTGGAGGTCTCTTCCAAGCTGGCTGATTCTATGATTTTATGATCATCTCTTATCCTTAAACAGAATCATAGTACAACTGGGACACACACTGACCCAAGAAGCTGTCTTGATCTGGTGTCTCTGGAATAGCACAATTCATTTTCTCCTCCTTCTACCTCACTATTAGACTTTCTCCATAGTTTTGGAGACTGCAAAATGAAAACATTCCTCCCACATAACATCAGCTTCAAAGCACCTCAGTGCTTTGGACAGCAGTTATATAACTTAGCTATTTTATACTTCCAAGCAAAGCTTTGCATCTTTTTTTACCTCTGTTTCACGCAAGAGTGACCAAGAGACAACAGCAATGTATGTTACATGCTGAAAGGAGGGACACGTGCATAAACTAACCCTGCTCCTTAAAGCTGCAATTCAAACCTGTTTTGTTTACATGAAGAGAGACACACATTTCCCACACTCAGCTCACACATGCTTCCTTTCCACACACTACATACCAAAAAGTACAAGGACCACCTACTACTAACTCCAGGTCATCCACGCTTCATTTCCTATAAGCGAATTAAAGCAGTATTTGCTAACTCACAATATGTTGTACCACAACAAAGCCAAATCTCTTCATTAAAGCACTCTATTTCTTCAAAATACAGAACTAATCATTATGCACAGTCATCGAACCTGGCAAATTTGCTTCAAAAGGACGTTTCAGGTCATGTTGATCTTGCCACTAATTAGCAAGAAAACAGGAAACACATGAATAGAGTCTTCCTTCTCAATGCTTTCTATCTCTTATCACCATGCCTCTGTTTAACAAGATTTGCAAAGAAAGAAATAACCTCTAACAATAGAATACTTCCAGGTGAAAGAATTTTTCTACTCTGGCTGAAATGAATTTAATTCTCACCAAGGAACTATCTCAGCAAACAGAAAAACTGCAAGAGCACTGCTGCTGCTTCTTGTCAAGTACTAGTTGGAGTTCCATGAATTATTCAGGTTTTATTGAGCATTGTAAAGGTGAAATTTTTATCTTTATGCAGACTGAACAACAAAAGAGCCATCCTGAAGGAACTGCGACCCCCACCTTTTGGCTCAAGCAAAGCTTTTCATTCTCTACATACTTCATGACAAGGCTCCCCTAGGCTGTCACTGTTAGAGCCTGGCCTTTACACTCCAGCTGTGAAATGCACGTAGTAAAAATGTATCAGGCTGAATGAAGAGCTTCACAAATCCAAAAATAACAATACCCAAACCAGCTCCAAGAGCAGGTTAGCATCTGAGAGGCCCAATGCCAAGACACTCAGCAGATCAGGTAACTGGAAATATCGAGTGCGGTCTATCATCTGTTCTGCTGCCAGCAGAGTCATCAGCAACTGTCACCATCCTGCTTCCTTCCCTGGAGGGTACATTCTTCAGCTCGGTGCCTACTGAAGGAGGAATACACCTACCTCCTGGCACCACTGATGACCAGCATGCTATGTTACACTGCATGTGAGCACCAGCTCTCCCGATGTCACTTCTCCTTCTATACCACAGTTAAAGCCTCACAGCCATAGCTTAAAAAAGACATGGAGCTGAGTGCCAAGAGTACAATGGTCTAGCTCCAGCTCTGTGACCTGGGTGAATATCTCCACATGCCAATAAAACACAAGTGAGGGAATCTACTGAAGGCACCATAGGTTGGACTGGATGAACTTGGAGGTCTCTTCCACCTGGTTGAGTCTACGATCTACACCCAAGTGTGGGTGTACTGGTTTGAGGCTAATTGGAATATTTCAATGAGAGAAACGAGATGACTGGTTGTGAACAGAAAATCATGATGATGTCTGTATCATTCACTGATTTGCTGACAGGGAGAGCAAGTCAAAACATAAATCATGTTGTTTCACTTTGTCCTGGAACTTTACCCTGTTCATTTCTCTGTCTGGTCTGTGTCGTTCCATCTCATCACTTCCTATTAACCCTGTTCTGCTTTGATATCTCACCTCTAATCAAGGCAACTAACACATTAGCTTCTGCTTTGCTTTGGTTGTCCATCTGAGATAGAGGGGGGAGGAAGAGAAAAGAGGGGGGTAGCTTTGAGCCCTTTTGTGCAGTCTGCTTTTTGCAGAAGGGGCTTTGGATTTCTGTGTTATTTCTAACTATAAAATTGTGAAGACTTACACATATTAGTATATATGCTTGGAAATTTTGCCATGCTGTAAAGAAAATTTCATCCACTTCCATACCACCAGAGTCAGTCTGGGAAATTTCAAATAGTGGGTAAGGAAGGTTCCTAATCCACCACAGTGGGAAAAGTCTCTGCCCTCTGACCTCATGAGCATAAAATGAATATCTAGCAGACATCAGAGCATACTCTGATCTCCAGCAAAGAGTGGGAGATGCCTGGGAGCAGTTCAGCAGTACTCAACAATGTGCTGTCTCCAAAGCAATTTCCCACCCTACTGCAGGCCTGGCAGGGAGCACAGGGACATAGAGGAGGGTGGCCACCATCCCATGACTGCTGTGCATCCCTCCAGGCTTTCAGGAGTTTTGCACGTTTTGTGCTAGTATGGAAGCTTACAATATATTGCACGTTTAGCTGATGCTACATTACCTAGGGAGCAACATATCTCTTCTGCTGGTGGCACACTCCAATGGACCTTTAAACAAATAGGTAAGTGAAGGACTAAGATCAAAATCCATCAGTTTGACATTGCTTTAGCAATCAACTCTATTTCTATACAGCTCTCTAATTGTGTTTCTATACAGTGCCTAATCAGTCACCACAAGACACCTCACAGGTTTTACAGTATGCCATGACACGTATTCATACTACACCTGCATATACACACCAGTGCTGTCATTCTTTTCTGGCCTTCAAAAGGAGTCAGTGGCTAGAAATGGAAACTATAGGAAGTTTTCCTAGCAGTGTAATTCCAGCAGACAACAGTGCTGGCCAGCTCTTCTATCAATAGCTACAGATCTTCACTTGTCCTTCCACTTAGGATTTCCACAGTTTCCCTTGCTAGATTTCCAACACCCAAATGACATACAGATTCTGGGTTTTAAAAAGGACAACTCTAATGTCTCATTAAGCCCAGTTTAACTTTTACTCAGCTGACACTGTTTGAGTTCCAAAGAACAAAGATAAGTTAAAAAAGAACGAGTTCAACCTGGAAGCTCAGGTCTATATGCTTCTACTTTTTAACTTCTAAGACAGGATGTCCAGGATTACAGAGTTTCCCATGGAACAAAGGGACCAAATTCTTCAGCCCTGAACGGGATGGAAAGCTTTCCCCAGGGAAAGCAGAAATCACCATGGAAAGTCAACAGGCAACAGTCTGGCCAGTGGCTCAGCTTTCTCAGCTACAGCAGGGAGAACAGCGCTGGGATTTCTTGCTGGGTGAAGTTCAGCTGACCATGGACAGTAGCAGAGTTGCCAGCCACCTAAGTGTAACTAAAAGAAGCACATCTGGTTAATTCAGTGTTGCAGCCCCTTGAGCAGTGCTAGAGGCACCACAGATGCTTTCCCTTTCATACAGGAAAAGAAATCCACCATAAATCCTCACATGCTCCCACCCACAAACATGGATTCAGATCAGCTTCCAGAGGCCTCATTCTCACTGCTGCATTTGTGAACAGTAAGGACTGGTTTTAAAAGTAACAAGCCTAGAGCCATAGATAAATCCTGCTAAAACAACCAGTAGGGGAGATCTGCAAAGAAACTTCCCACAACAGGGAAGAGACTTCTGTATGAATGTGAAGAGTACAGAACACTGCATTTGGAAGGCAAAGCCAGACTAGAAGCAAGTCCACTTAGTTACTCCTTCAGTGATTTCAGTAATGCTTATGAGTCTTCCCTATATACTGTCTTTGGTCCTTCAGAAAGCTGCAATGTTGAACTCCAAGAAGCCTTTTAAAAGCTAAGACACAAGCACATCCATAGCTACACTTCACAACCTCCAGATGTGGTCTCAGGTGTTCAACAAAATGGTCTCATGAACCTTCATTTAAAAATAGCTATTTAACAGTGGTTTTAGTCAGTTACTATGACTTCTGCCTTACGTGACAGATGAAACTGCTGTTAAGTTTTAGTATTCAGCTAATGAGCTTTTATATCACAGTATCATCAGGGTTGGAAGAGACCTCGCAGATCATCAAGTCCAACCCTTTACCACAGAGCTCAAGGCTAGACCATGGCACCAAGTGCCACATCCAATCTTGCCCTGAACAAGGGGGGAAAAGAGGGCCAGAGGACTCTCAGCTTGTCTTTTCTTCCCTTCTTACACAGAAACAAAAGCATTTTAAACTAGCATAGAGACTTTGAAGACTCCTACATCATACAGAAGATCACACCTTGCTCCTCTTAAGTGAGAAGCTCCTTGACCTGCATTGTTATGAGAATAGTGGCAACAGCACCAGAAATTCAAGAGAGATGTTGAGATACTGGAACATGTCCAGAGAAGGGTGACGAAGCTGGTGAGGGGCCTGGAACACAGCCCTGTGAGGAGAGGCTGAGGGAGCTGGAGGTGTTTAGCCTGGAGGAGGCTCAGGGGGGACCTCATTGCTGTCTACAACTATCTGAAGGGAGGATGTAGCCAGGTGGGGGTTGGTCTCTTCTCCCAGGCAAGGAGCAACAGAACAAGGGGACACAGTGTCCAGTTGTGCCTGGGAGGTCTAGTCTGGATGTTAGGAGGAAGTTGTTGGCAGAGAGAGTGATTGGCATTGGAATGGGCTGCCCAGGGAGGTGGTGGAGTCACCGTCCCTGGAGGTGTTCAAGAAAAGCCTGGATGAGGCACTTAGTGCCATGGTCTGGTTGACTGGATAGGGCTGGGTGCTAGGTTGGCCTGGCTGATCTTGGAGGTCTCTTCCAACCTGGTTGATTCTACGAGTCTATGAAATGCTGAAGCTGCTCTGTCTGGATGGCTGATGACCACAGAAGAAAGTAGGCAGCATCTCCTCTCACGTGGAGCTCAACAGCAACCAAGACATCCTTGGCAAGCAGTCACTCCAAAGCCCTGGGTGGTCACCCTCCCTCCAGAGGAACATGTGGCAGTAGAATTTGTTTAAAACATACTTTTTCTGCAAATTACAAAATCTAAAGGATTTCACAGGTCAAGAAAAGCAAGAGAAAATAAATTTCAAAGATGCTCCTACTGGTTTATACCACAAAGGAAAAGCAAGAGGATGGCAAGGTTCAAAAGGAACTGCAACTTTTATACTCATCAGCCAAACACCATGAGCTGAACAAGACCTGGCTGCACTATGAAAAATACATCATTCAATTACTGAACAGGGCTGCCTACTTGGCTTTAGGCAAGACACAGATAACACAGCCTGTCTCCTAGCCTTTGCAAGAAAATGTCAACCTTGTATGTACCTCACAGCCAGGACACAATGCCTCTTCATTATCCTTTCAGCTGACCATGAAGCAGCAAATGAGATGTCAACAGGAAAAAGCCTTTTGATTCATACTTGCTTCTACAAAATGACAAAGCAGCAAACTTTAGTTCTTGCAGGTGTTAGCAAAAACACTGCATTTATATTGGTCTTCTGTTCAGTCTGAGGGGCTGCTGAAAACTTTCATAGAAGTTACAACCAAAAGCTGTTAAGATGCTGCATTATATAATTCCAGTGGGGGGGGGGGATCCAAAACATAGCAAACCAACCCCCACCCACTCCACCGACAAACCCAAAACTATTAAGCTTTTAGGAACAACAAAGCTAATGAAGAGAAATCTTAGCATTTCCACTGGAGTTGAATATTGAGAACTTAACCATCACAGCCAAGTAAACTCTGGCTGGCCTTCTGAACACTGATTTAGAAATGAAATACTTCATTTTCATAAGACTTCATCAGGATCATTTCCCATCAGCCATTTAAAGGAACTGTTTAGGTTAACAGCGATAAGACAAGCAATATTTACCAGTCCTTAAGTGAATTTCCTCAACTCTCTATAAACTGTTATGCTTATCTGATACAATAGGACAGAACTGTCTGCCAACATAGCATGTCCCAAAGCCAACTTGCATGCTACACATTATAAGGAACTGGGCTCTTCAGCCACACAGAAGCCTGTAACCTTTCCCTGAAGAGGCTTGCTTGCAAGAAGCACAAGCCAGCTGCTGGAGCCATCCTATCTAGCCACTGCAGCCAGACCACTGCTTCTCACACAGACACCTGTCCACTCAATAGTTTCACTGGCTGTTAGTTGAATCCAAGGCAAAATAGTCTCCACAAAGCTAAAGCAAATACTTCCATGTTAATAGACAACACTAAAGGAGTTGTCCGATACTAGTCACAGCCAATCCAGTATCTGGAGAGCAGCTCCACTATGACACAGTCTCAAGTTGTGCCAGGGGAGGTCTAGGCTGGATGTTAGGAAGAAGTTCTTACAGAGAGAGTGATTGGCATTGGAATGGGCTGCCCAGGGAGGTGGTGGAGTCACCATCCCTGCAGGTCTTTGAGATAAGACTGGATGAGGCACTTAGTGCCATGGTCTAGTTGATTAGCTAGGGCTGGGTGCTAGGTTGGCCTGGATGATCTTGGAGGTCTCTTCCAACCTGGTTGATTCTATGACTGTGAACATCATCTGCATGACTGTCCTGGTTTTAACTTGGCTGGCAGCTGAGCTCTAACAGTCTATGATTTGGAAAAACATCTAAATATATCCCCTCCAGCTTACTGCCAGCTATTTCTGAGTTTAGATGGAAAGTCTGGTCTTGTATAAAAACAGCCATAATTTGCAGTGGCTACAGCAAGAAGCACATCCTAAAACTACACAAGACACATTTTTACTTCTGTATACAATAACCCCCAGATGGAAGACACACCTGAGAGCCCACCTAAGCTAGAACACTGTTAGAGTATCATTTGCTTTCCTTGTGGTCACTATGGAAGTGGAAGTATCTCCCCTGTGATATCTGATCTGACCCACTGTACGTGCTAGAAGTAGGTATTCTTCCAAAAGTCTTTTGGCACCAGATCTCCAAGAATGCCAACCTGTCAACACACTTGGTATTTTCTTGTCTTTCAGATCATGCCACAGATCAACACAGTTCAGTTTAAAAAAAACAGAGGCAAGGGACAAAACATGGAAGGAAAGATAGTAGCAGGACAGAGTTTCTTCCTTGGACAACAGCAGCCCCTCAGAGCAATCCAAGATTCCTAACCCAGAGAACGAAGCACACTGCAAATGGACAGGATCAGTCTCCATGGTGCCCCTTTTCATTAGATGCACAAGCCACAAGCCACTGTCAATACAATTTCTGCTCCAATTGCAAAAACACTGTGCTAGTTTGAAACTAGCTAGAATTAGATTACAGGCTGTGAAAGACAAACAGTGGTGATGTCTACTTCACTCATAGGCTTGCTGAGAGGTATAAGAACAAGAATCCAAATATAGATAAGGCACTTCTGCTTGGGAGCTCTGGGCTACATTTCCCTCTCTAGCCTCTCTGCTGTCTCTCTGATTAAATCCACTTTGCTTCCTAACCCCCTGGCCGAACCTCCATTCTTCCTTGGCACTGGGGTAAGGTTGAGAGGGGTGGGAGAAGGTGGAAGGGTGGTTGGGAGCCCCTCCTGGGGACTCAGGTTTCTGGGAGGGGAGTTGTGTTTCTGTATTACCTTTTAACCTTGTGTATTTCTGTCTATAAATGTATATACTGTAAATATCTGCTTGTATATTGTGCCAGCTGTAAATATAAGCTGCATTCAAATTTCCAGAGCCAGCTGAGTCTAGTCTGAGCAATATCCAAAGTGTGGGGGGAGTGGGCAACACCCTAACCATCACAACCACTTCTCTAATTGTTGCCACTCGCTCGAGGTAAAAAACATCAAATAAATGTATCTTAGTGGCCCTCCCTAATGCTGTAAATTTATGATGCTCTCAGTCTGTAACAACTCTTTCTTCCCCTAAGCAGCTGAGAGCAATATGTTGTCTATACACAGCTCTTCTATCAATTTCACATGGATTTTCTTGGGGAAGAAAAATCACCACAGGAGATCTATATTTTACAGAATAATCAGTCTGTGTTAGGAAAGAGTGTATTTGAGAAAATCAGACCTTTCCTTTCCAAGATTTTAAGAAGCTTTTCAGAGGGTATTTTTCTTAATTAGTCATTGCTATATAAAAACAAATTACTGTAAACTATACAGGCATCCAACCACTTTTCACAGAGATTGTGTAAAAGCTGTACTTGGCTGAGTGCCCAAGAACATCCTCACTGACTGAGGATACAGCAGAGCATATACTGCCTTAAGAGAAAGCAAAGCCTTTGGAAAGGGAAGTGACTGCACACCTCAGGTGTTGTGTGAATTACTTATTTTGGCCTTCCACATCTACTTCAACTACCTGAAGGGAGGCTGTAGCCAGGTGGGGGTTGGTTTCTTCTCCTGGGCAACCAGCAACAGAACAAGGGGACACAGTCTCAAGCTGTTCTGGGGGAGGTCTAGGCCAGATGTCAGGAAGAAGTTCTTGCCAGAGTGAGCGATTGGCATTGGAATGGGCTGCCCAGGGAGGTGGGGAGTCACTGTCCCTGGAGATGTTCAAGAAAAGCCTGGATGAGGCACTTAGTGCCATGGTTTACATGGACAGGGCTGGGTGATAGAGTAGACTGGATGATCTTGGAGGTCTCTTCTATGATTCCATGTTGATGAATGTAAAAGACAAGTGTTGCTTAATCTAGAATTTTTGAGTATCTCCAGAGAGAGAGAATCCACAACACCCCAGGGCAGCCAGTTCCAGTGTTCTCACAGTGGAAAAAAATCCCTCCTCATGTTTACATGAAACTTTCTATGTCTTGGAGAGAAAATTTCCTATGGACCTCAGCACATATGTTAACTCCCAGCAGAGCCACCTGGGTCATTTCTCCTGTCCATAATTCACACTGAGAACAGGAGGAGGATGCTAGCACAAAACAGTAGCCAGGAAAAAAAAAAAAAAAAAAAAAAAAGGAAAAACCAAAACAAACAAAAAAAAACCCAAAACCTTTTTGGCCTGACCTGAGGTGGAAGCCATTAGGAAAGAAAATAACTTGGCATAAAACAACATATTGCATTGCCTGTGCTTTCCACTCTTCCATCTTTCAGCAGATTATCCTTCCCCACAGAACTTCCAGTATCACACAGTATCACAGTATCATCAAGGTTGGAAGAGACCTCACAGATCATCAAGTCCAACCCTTTACCACAGAGCTCAAGGCCAGACCATGGCACCAAGTGCCACGTCCAACCTTGCCTTGAACAGTTCCAGGGACGGCGACTCCACCACCTCCCCGGGCAGCCCATTCCAGTGTCCAATGACTCTCTCAGGGAAGAACTTTCTCCTCATCTCCAGCCTAAATCTCCCCTGGCACAGCCTGAGGCTGTGTCCTCTTGTTCTGGTGCTGGCCACCTGAGAGAAGAGAGCAACCTCCTCCTGGCCACAACCTCCCCTCAGGTAGTTGTAGACAGCAATAAGGTCTCCCCTGAGCCTCCTCTTCTCCAGGCTAACCAATCCCAGCTCCCTCAGCCTCTCCTCGTAGGGCTGTGCTCAAGGCCTCTCCCCAGCCTCATCGCCCTTCTCTGGACACGCTCAAGCATCTCAACGTCCCTTCTAAACTGAGGGGCCCAGAACTGAACACAGTAAAACCCTTCACCCTCAGAAAAGCTGAACAGCAGTCCACAGGCAGGTAAGAAAAATATTCATAATAGTCATTTAAATGGAAAAAAAAGAACACCAAAAAAAACGAATACTGTACTATAAAAGACAGGTCAAAACAATCAAAAGCTATCCAGGCAAGGAGAACCTTAGCTCTGCATCTTCTCCTGTGTCAATAATCATTAACTGCATAGGGATCAAAGAAATGAGAGACCAACAAATAGCCAACAGCCAGGTGGGGGTCAGTCTCTTCTGCCAGGCAACCAGCAACAGAACAAGGGGACACAGCCTCAAGTTGTGCCAGGGGAGGTCTAGGCTGGATGGTAGGAGGAAGTTCTTCACTGAGAGACTGATTGGCATTGGAATGGGCTGCCCAGGGAGGTGGTGGAGGCACCGTCCCTGGAGGTGTTACAGAAAAGCCTGGATGAGGCACTTAGTGCCATGATCTGGTTGACTGGCTAGGGCTGGGTGCTAGGTTGGACTGGATGATCTTGGAGGTCTCTTCCAACCTGGTTGATTCTATTCCAAACTTAACGAATTTATGTCCAAGACATCTGGAACACTGGGTGTGGTTTTGAGGGTTTTGTTTTAAGGTACTTTAAAAAACAGACAATTTCTGCTAGATTTATTGCAGGGGAGAAAAAAACAAACAAAAAACCAACCAGGTCTCTATTGGACTATAATCTAACAAAATGAAATTAGAAGTGATTCATGGCAATTTTTTCCTGGCTGTTTTACAAGGCATAGGAGTAAACAAAAGCAAAAGGGAAGCAGCAAAAGGAATACAACTGATCTCATTGAGCTTTCCTTCTAGGAGGACCAGTGGACTTGCTTCCACTATTCTTTAAAGAAAGCCTTGAGGCTGTTTACATATCTCAATCTGTAAAAGATGACCTTGGAGGGAGGGCACTGAACTCCTAAACAAAAAAACACGCATAAAACAACACACAAAGAAAGAGGGAGAGGACTGGACTCCTAAAGAAACAACAAAACACCACACACAAAACAACAACAACAAAAAACACCACCCAAAAAACCACCACCTACAAAATGGAAATTCACAGATAGAGATGAAAAGAAGAGACAACCTATTAAAATCTTTCAGGGCAGACAGAGTGCACAGCCCAGCAGTCCAGGCAAGTCCATCCAGGCACAGAGAAACCTTCAGCCCTGAAGGAAGCCCATGGCCACCTATGCAGGCATGACTTGTCTTAATCAGTATTTGTTTTCTCTTCAATTCTTGATCTTCTTGGTAAAGAACCTGAACTGAATTAAAGCACACTCAGCATCTGCCATGTGAGCTATGAACACTTCACCTTTCCATAGAGAGGTGTGTGAGGAAACACAAAACCCAGAACTTTGTTTTGGCAGAAGGACATCAAACCTTCCAATCAGGCTGCATGAGACCAGGTTGAAGACTAACAGCTCTCACATGGTTGTACAGAACATAGGACCACCCTTCATCCCAGTGGAAAAAGACTTTATTCCACAGTTTCAACCTACCCATAAAGCAAAATCCTTTTGCTGTGGACATCTCCATTGTGTCAGAGAAGCAAAAGCATTTCATCCTCATTTTGGAGCTCTAAGCTTCAGCAGAAGAGATTGTAAGAGAATCCCAAAAACGATCAATCCAAAAGGGAAGTGCCTTTGCAGATCACATTGTTTGACACTGCCTTCTCTTGGTCAGGCACAGATGCCTGACAATCCAGAGCCTTGTCTCTTGGTGCCACCACATCCCCTCTGGTTTCATTAGCTGGACTCAATCTGAACACACCAGCTTTAAAACATGGTATTCAATTAAAGATCTCATTTGAAAAACCAGCTGCACACAAGCCAACAACAGGCACTGGCAGCCCAGAAGGCTGATCACGTCCTGGGCAGGGTACAAGAAGCATGACCAGCAGGTCAAGAGAGATGATTCTGTCCCACTGCTCTGGCCAGATCTCACCTAGAGTCCTGTGTCCAGCTCTGGAGCCCTCAACACAAGGAGGGCATGAACCTTCTGGATCCAATCCAGAGGAGGACCACCAAGATGATCAGCAGGTTGAAGCACTTCTCCTTCAAGGACACTTGGGGTTGTTCTGCTTGGAGGCAGCTCCAGTGAGACTTTATAGGGGTCTTCCAGTGTCTGAAGGGGCCCCATAAGGAAACTGGGGAGAGACACTTTACGAAGGCCTGTAGCACCAGGACAAGGGGCAATGGCTTGGGACTGGGGAAAGGTCCATTTAGATGGGACATCATGAAGAAGCTCTTTACTAGGAGGGTGGTGGAAACTGGTACAGGTTGCTGTGGAGGCCCCATCCCTGAAGACACTCAAGCTCAGACTTGACAGGGTCTGAGCAACCTGATCTACTTGGGGATGTCCCTGCTTGCTGCAGGGTAGTTGACTAGAAGACTCCTAAAGATCCCTTCCAAATCTGTGCATTCTATTACCCTACTCTAAACGAGTCTGTAGTCAGAGTTTAGAAGGCTTTCTGTCAACTATGCTCCTCACGCAGGAAATGTTACAGTCATTAGAGTTTTGGGCTACCTTCTTATTTCCTACTGGGCTGACTACAGGGGTCTGACACAAGAAGCATCAGTTGCTCCTACAAAGCACTCTCTTTTTCAACTGAGACCTGTGAACAGTTGGTGCCATCCTTGTACACAATAGCAAAGAAACTTATTTGTCTGCTGAGCCTTGCCTTGAAACTCCTCCATGGCTCATATCTATTGAAAATAACACAGGTAGGTGGTTATTTACAGGCTGTTCCCAGGCATTTGAGATGGCCTTCCAAACACAGAGGCAAATCCTTCCCAACATTAGTTTCTCTGCTGCTTGATTCCATTTTCTGGATCCATGAAAAGACCCATCAAAGAATTGTCAGGATCATGTAGCTGCAACTCCCCTGCCATGGACAGGGACACCTCACACTGCATCAGGTTGCTCAGAGTCAAATCCAGCCTGGCCTTAAAGCCCTCCAGGGATGGGAATTCCACCACCACCTCCCTTGGCAACTTGTTCCAGTGCCTCACCACCCTCCTGGTGAAAAACTTCTTCCTAACATCCAATCTGAATCTACCCACTTCTAGTCTTGCTCTATCCCCCTCAGTCCTACTACTACCTAACATCCTATGAAGTCACTCCCCAGCTTCCCTGTAGGTCCCCTTCAGATACTGGAAGGCCACAATAAAGTCTCCTCAGAGCCTTCCCTTCTCCAGACTGAACAGCCTCAATTGTCTGTCTGCCTCCATAAGAGAGGTTCTCTTGGCCCTTCTCTGGACATGTTTCGCAACCCTGGAAGTTTCAGGTCAGGCTGGATGTGGATCTGAGCAAGCAGATCTAGTGTGAGGTGTCCCTACCCATGGCAAGGGGCTTGGAATCTTGAGGTCCAAGGTTCTGTGACAATTCTGTGACAATTCTGTGATTCTCTGAAATGGTTTCAGTCTCATGACAGACAACACCTCAATACAGAATTTGGCAGCTACAGGAGACACTTGAGGGTTTGGCCTGTAAAAACCTTCAAATCCTTCCTCCTGCCTATTTACTGGGACATTTTGGGTCTACATAGCAAGCATCAGACAGGAGATAAAGAAAAAGTTCCTATTTTATTCACTTTTGCCAAACACCTTAGGTTAAAAAGAGACAAACTAAGACATGAGCCTGAAAGACAAAAAGATGTAAGGTAGCTGCAATGCCTGTGTGTGTGCATAAGAGGTTTTACAGTTAGTGCAGCGTTGTACATATTTCAAGTACCCTGATTACAGAAGTTGAGAACACGCATTCCAGTCATCACAACTTCCCTGACATGGAAGAGTCTATTAGGCAGGCCATACTAACACAGGTCTCGCTAGCAGCTAGGTCACCAAAGCAAGAAAACAGCTGTTTCATGAAGCCTACATTCAAAGACTTAAGGAGACACAAAAAATACAACAGATGAATACCTTTTCCTTAGGTGTTCACTGATTTACTTATTCTTTTACATGTTTTGGTTTAAAGAATGAAAAGGGTCTGTGCTAACTCAGGAATGAGTTCATTCCTGCTCAGTTGTATTTTTGAGGTGAAGAAAAGGCAAAAAGATGTTTTGCAAATGTGCTAGTTTGAAGCTAGCTAGAATGTTTTGGTGAGAAGAATTGGATTACAGGCTATGGAAGGAAAACGATGGTGATGTCTACTTCACTCATAGGCCTGCTGAGAGATATAAGAATAAGAAACAAAACATAGATAAGGCACTTCTCCTGCCAGGGAGCTCCAAGCTGCATCTCTCTCTCTAACCTCACCCTCTGTTCTTCTTTTCCTAACCCACTTTGCTTCCTAACCCCCTGGCCGAACCTCCATTCTTCCTCAGGACTGGGGTAAGGTTGAGAGGGGCAGGGAAAGGTGAAAGGGTGGTTGAGAGCCCCTCCTGAGGACTCAGGTTTCTGGGAGGGGAGTTGTGTTTCTGTATTACCTTTTACCTTGTCTATTTCTGTCTATAACTGTATATACTGTAATTATCTGCTTGTATATTGTGCTAGCTGTAAATATAAGCTTCATTCAATTTCCAGAGCCAGCTCAGTCTAGTCTGGGTGATTTCTAAAGTGGGGGGGGGGGGGCAGGGAACACCCAAACCATCATAGTAAAACATCACAACCTAAGCAGCATATAGCACAGAATTATTAATGCTGCTGCCTCTGCTAGGCATGCCTGGCCACAGAGATACCTGCAGTCGTTTCCCCCTTATGCTGGTTCGAGACTAATTGGGATATTTTACTGAGAGAAATTAAATCCTTAGCTGAGAGGAGAAAGAAAAGAAAACAACATGTACCTTGTATCACACTGTGATGGTTTGGGTGTTACCCACACTCTTATGGAATCACCCAGACTAGACTCAGCCAGCTGGAAGTTGAGGAGTGAAGCTTTGTATTTACAGCTTAGCACAACATATAAGCAGATGTTTACAAAATGTACAGAAAGATGTAAGTTTAAAAGGTAATACAGAAACACAACAGCCCTCCCAGAAACCAGAGTCCCCAGGAGGGGCTCCCAACCAACCTTCCACCTCCCTTCCAACCCTCTACCTTATCCCAGACTTTGCCTTATGTTCAAGGTGAGTTTGGAGAATCGGCCAGGGGGATTGGGAGGCAGAAGGATTAGTTATGTAGACAGCAGGTTAGAGAAAGAAGAGCTGGCAGCCCAAGCCAGAGAGCAACTCTGTTATTTATCTTCTTCTTATTATACATCTCAGCAAGCCTATGAATGCAGTAGACATCACCATTGTTTCCCTTTCACAGCCTATGATCTAACTCCTCTCACCAAAAATATTCCAGCTAGCTTCAAACTAGCACACACACATTCTTCTGCTGAGAAACCCAACTAGTCAAAACACAGGTAAGACTCACTTCTCACACACTGCTCAGCTCTCACTTCTGGCTGTGCCTTCTTTCTGGCGGTCTACTCTCTGTGGATGCCTCTGCCTTAACTAATCCAATCTAACCCTTTTCCCTCTAACCTCCTTGTGGTCTTTTTGACATCTTATCTCAGACTTCAGATTCATCATGCAAGATACACATGGGCTCACCTGGTTATTTGTAAACGGAAAGAAAGAGCAAAGGGGAAGGGGGTTTGGGTCAGGAGCCCTCCTGGGGACTCTGATTGTTTCTGGGAGGGGTATTGTGTTTCTGTACTGCCTTTAACCTGTATATAACTCTATATATTTGTGTATATCTGCTTGTATATTGTACTAAGCTGTAAATATAGCTTCATTCCTTAACTTCCATCCAGCTGAGTCTAGTCTGGGTGATTTTCTTAAGTGTGGGGGAGGTGGATAACTCTCAAACCATTACACCCACCTTAACGTGAAGTTAAAAGGTGAAAAGAGAATTGATGAGGCTTCAAGAAGAATCCCTTGAACACTCACCTTTTGCTTATACACCAGTTCTGGTTAGAAGACTGACTCTCTGCTGCAACACTGGAGAACCACAACCAGGTACACACAAAAGGATCAGGGATGCTTTGCTATCAGAAACCAAGTAGTAGCACACCTGGTATTTACTGCCCAAACATCCAAGCCTTTTCTGTTTTTCGTTTTAAGTGCTGGAAATGATTGTTCATCTCAGTAAAAGGCTTGCAGCATATTACAGTTCTGCCATGTGGATGTGTTTTTCTCTGGTGTTTTTTTTCCAAGAGAAACAAGCTTCTCAACAGAGACTTAAACAGTGCAGCAGTATACAAGCATGAACAACTAACTATTCTCTTGGGTCCATTTATCATACTCTGCACTCCTCACTACCGAAGGTCAGCACCAAATGAAAACATTTCTCCTTTGAATTGAAGTTTACACCACAGAGCACAGTTCCTAAGTAGGGCAAGCAAGTAAAAAAGTCACTTCCTTCTTTGACTCAAAAATGCCAAATCAAGGCCTCAGAAGTTTATAGGAAATATTTACATTGTTAGTAGAATGGCAGCAAAGCAGACAGAAGGTATAAAGATAAGCTTCTGAGGCAGAAAAGGGCAATTCAAACTCCAACTGTGTTTTTTCCCTACTTCTGAGCAGCATCTTTTCTGACTGCTTCTGTGTACTGCATCAGTAATAAATTCAGTCTGTTACTCTCACTCTCTAGCATGGCAAGTTTCAGAGGTAACACAGACTGCTCCTCTCTAGGTCCCTACCAAGCTCAAACTTTCTTTTCAACTTCAATGAGTCTTCTGAAACTGACAAAGCTTGGCAGATACTGATGCAAAAATATCAAGAGTGACTGAGGAACCTGGGGCTGTGTAGCCTGGAGAAGAAAAGACCGAGAGATCTGATCAATGTATACAAATACCTGAGGGGTGGGCATCAAGTGGATGGGGCCAATCTCTTTTCAGTGGTCAGCAGTAATAACACAAGGAGCAACAGCTACAAACTGCAACAGGAGGAGAAACTTTCTTCAAGTGAGGGCAACAGAGCACTGGAACAGGCTGACCAGAGAGGTTGTAGAGTCTCCTTCTCTGGATACTTTCAAAATCTTCCTGGATGCATTCCTGTGCAAACTGCTCTAGGGGATCCTGCCTTGGCAGGGAGATTGGACACCATCTCTGAAGGTCTTTTCCAAGCTCTAAAGTCCTGTGATTCCAATTCTCTGATTTTGTATGTTGCAAAAGTGAAGGTAAATAAAACAGATATCACTTTTAATGAGGACTTGAGTAATGCAATGGTTGCTATGTATTATTTCCATGTTTGCAAACAGCTGTTTGAAAATGATCTTTTTAAAAGGTAGCTATTCTAGAAGCTTGGAATCATAGAACCATAGAATCAACCAGGTTGGAAGAGACCTCGAAGATCAGCCAGGCCAACCTAGCACCCAGCCCTAGCCAACCAACCAGACCATGGCACTAAGTGCCTCATCCAGGCTTTTCCTGAACACCTCCAGGGACGGTGACTCCACCACCTCCCTGGGCAGCCCATTCCAATGCCAATCACTCTCTCTGCCAACAACTTCCTCCTAACATCCAGCCTAGATCTCCCCTGGCACAACTTGAGACCGTGTCCCCTTGTTCTGTTGCTGCTTGCCTGGCAGAAGAGAGCAGCACCCATCTGGCTACAATGTCCCTTCAGGTAGTTGTAAACAGCAATGAGGTCACCCCTGAGCCTCCTCTTCCCCAGGCTAAACACCCCCAGCTCCCTCAACCTCTCCTCATAGTGCTTTTGTTCCAGGCCTCTCACCAGCTTCATACATCTTCCCTCAGAAATTAAGACATTTTAATAGCTATATAGTGATTTTCTTAACAAGTTTTTCATTGATAGAATCCACTGAAACATTTTCCCTTGGTGACCCAGTTGTGACTATGGCAGGTGCCCAGTGTAGTTCTCAAGCCTTCTCTTTCTATGACCTCAACTGCTGAGCTTTCTCATTTGTTCTTCATTTCCATCTAGTCAAAGCAGCTCTTCAGCTCCTTTGGTGGGTTAGTCATCAGGTACATCCCCACAGGACACTGAATGTGCAGCCTGCCTTTGCTTTCAAGCATCATTAAGCCCACTCTTCAACAAGAGCTCTCCAGAGCAAGAGATATTTTGATATACACCTTTCTAATCACAAATAATTAGGCCAAATACTTAGTAGCTGCACTAGCAAGTCACCTTCCCAGTTGTTCAGCATGGAGCAGAACTACAAGTGGGTAGAGTCAGATTGGATTTTAGGAAGAAGTTCCTCACCATGAGGGTGGTGAGACACCGGAACAGGTTGCCCAGGGAGGTGGTGGAAGCCCCATGCCTGGAGATCTTCAAGGCCAGGCTGGAAGTGGCTCTGGGCAACATGATCTAGTGTGAGGTGTCCCTGACCATGGCAGAGGAGTTGGATCCTTGAGGTCCCTTCCAGCCCTGACAATTCTGTGATTCCACATTGCCAAGACAGTAAATGCCTTTACACTTCTTTTATAGGGATGTATGCTGCCCAAGGTTTTTATTACACTGTATGATCTGTGAGCACTGAGGCAACTCACACCTCAAATTACAGTACCTGTCTGTCACTTTCCTCAAATACAGGCAGTCAACTGAGCAACCTTGGAAGCTGTAGAAACAAATTATCTCCATTACCCAAATGAATTACCCATGACAGTGATCTCACCTAGAGAACTTGCTCAGAACTTCTACTGTGGTAGTTCTACTAACTTTCCTGAAGCAGTCAACATACTTTTTTCTTCACATTCAAACACTTCTTTCCATTCCCTGTCACCTAAATCAAGAGATTCCCTTATCACAGGTTTTATTTCACTCTTACATGTGGACTATTTGGGAAGTTCCTAGCTGTGTTACAGGGGAGTGTGCATCCCCAGAGGGAAATAAACAGCCACGATAAAGGAGCCAGAACAACATATGCCAGAATATCAGAGCTGAAAGACAAATGCCATCGTCTTCTAATTTAATCATCATGCCACCAGAGAAAAAAGCAAGTCATCAAATGACCCAAGGACTAGTAAAAAAGTAACCACTTCCTTTCAGTAATTGGAAAATGGATCTTCCTGAAGGGAGGCTGTAGCCAGGTGGGGGTTGGACTCTTCTCCTGGACAACCAGCAACAGAACGAGGGGACACAGTCTCAAGTAGTGGCAGGGGAGGTCTAGGCTGAATGTTAGGAGGAAGTTGTTGGCAGAGAGAGTGATTGGCATTGGAATGGGCTGCCCAGGGAGGTGGTGGAGTTGCCGTCCCTGGAGATGTTGAAGAAAAGCCTGGATGAGGCACTTAGTGCCATGGTCTGGTTGACTGGACAGGGCTGGGTGCTAGGTTGGCCTGGATGATCTTGGAGGTCTCTTCCAACCTGGTTGATTCTATTCTCTTCCAGTGGAGTGGCAAGCAGAAAGTGAAATGACAGAAAAAACACCCCACACCTGCTAAGGTAGCCAACAGCCCAGAAACTAGAACTAACCTCTCAGTTAAAATGAATGTAGGTTCATCCCTTTTTGTTGTACAAATATGGCTTTTTGAGCTCAATCCTTTTGTCCTTGTACCAGAAGTAAGCTCATCTCAGTAAGCAAAAAAAGATAGCATTTCCTTCTGATTACTGACAAGGTAAGGACAAGCAGCTTGGGAAGGTGCTACAGCTAACAGAACCTATAAGCACTTCACCTCGGGAAACTGTCCTTCAAAAAAGAACAAATTACTCACTGATAACCTGAGCCAAACTCACTGCTATACATCCAGAGAGTACGAGCAACTGCAAATTGTCACCAACTGCCCTTGCCAGTTCTCTGCTTGTTGACAGGAGCTAAGCTCCCTTGTAGCTACCACAGAACTTCCCACCCTCAAGATACCCATCTGAACCAATGCAATTCCTTAGCGTAAGCACTCCTAAAACAGCTCTCTGCTTTTCATTTCTGAACTAGATAGGATTCTCTAAGCAACACTCCACTGCACTGAAAACATACTCGTGCCCACTGTGCTCTTCAGTTCCCCACAAGCTCCCCAGCAGCACATGCAATACACCTTATTATGCCATCAGGCTCCCCTACAATAATCACACTCCCCACCACTTGTGACACAGAACAGCAGGTCTCTCAGGGAAGAAAATGATGCTTCTATGAGACCTGGTATGTACAGCTGTAGTACTACCCATGTAATTTCAATACTAAGACTTACTTTATTAAACCAGAAGTTAAATGCAGTTTATTCACACCAACCCAGATGTGCTCATTACAGAAGTAAACTCATTTATGAGGGGACAGGAAAAAAAACACCACCCTATGTGATAAAGTCTCCTCCTTGATTTTCCAACAACAGATAAGCCACCATGCACAGAAGATATTTTAAACTACACTTCTGAATGCACAGCAACAGAACAGCAAACTATTTCTTGGGAAGTCGGGCACCTACTAACCTTTTCATTTGTTAATGGGAGTAGAAACGCACTTTGCCCATTGTTAAAAGATGATCTGATGTGTTGTCCTAAGCTGCCTAACATTAGATGTAACCAAGTAGTTGAATCCAAAGAGAATCATAGAATCAACCAGGTGGGAAGAGACCTCCAAGCTCATCCAGTCCAACCTCGCATCCAGCCCTATCCAGTCAACCAGACCATGGCACTAAGTGCCTCATCCAGTCTTTTCTTGAGAAATCATACACTGAAAGGGAAGGCACAAATCTCAAGTCCAAGGACGATGATTTGATTCAGAGTTCGCTCAAGTTAATGAGAAGACTCCAACTTGCACATATTTCAGCAGGTTATGAAACAGGTCCTGCAGAGGAAAATGTCCCAAGTCACAAACAGCAACGTAGTATTTTGATACCTAATTGCCACCACTGCCTATGGAGAAATCCCTGGTGCAAAATAGAGAGCAAACACAATAATCTCACTTTCTCCTTTCAAAAATGGCATGAAAGAAGCAATAAAAGAAAGTTATTGAAGAGAACTAGATTGTTCCCAGCTGCTATCATAAAGCACTACAGCTGTTCGTGTCACTGCAGCTAATAACCAGTTGTACTTTTTCAAAGACTGTAACACAGTGTGACCATTGTAATCCACATCAAACTGAAACTTGGCAAACCCCATGGAAAAGAGAATAAAAAATTGTTTAAATTCTGATTTTTTTTTTTTCATTTCTGTTCCTGAATTGTGGTTAGAGTTTGGTGGGATAGGAAGGGATTTAGTAGGAATGGTTCTGCTATCAATTTGTCAATCACCTGTGCACTGCTCCAAAAAACTACCATAAACAAAAGGTATTCAATTACTAAAATTGCCTTTTCCAGTAACAAGAGCAGAATTCAGCCAAGAAATCCCCATTTTGTTGTTGAAAAGAAGTGTGCTGAGCAAAAGCTTTCTCAAGTCTGAAGTGGATGATGAAACATCTTTACTCCTAAGCCAAAACCAGGGCCTAATACAGAAGCTTTTAATTGTTTTGTTAATGGCACTATACCAGAACCAAATCAGACTTTGTCATAAAGATTCTAAGCAAATGCAATGAAAATGCTAAAATGAGGGTGGGGGAAAGAACAGAGCATACACACAGGCAGAAAGAATTTTCAGATACAACCCTTCCTATTGGAGCTGGAGAAAAAGCTAGAGGAAAGCATGTATTCTCAAACAACACCTCCACAGAACCTGGAATATGCTATTGTGTGTCACAGAATCAAACAGGTTGGAAGAGTCCAGTCTTTTTTTGAACACCTTTCTCTCTTCTCAGCACTGGAGTGCTGAGTCCAGTTCTAGGCTCCTCTTAAGAGGGACACAAACATATTTCAATGAGAAATCCCAGTGTCATAGAATCAAGCAGGTTGGAAGAGACCTCCAAGATCATCCAGTCCAACCTAGCACCCAGCCCTGTCCAATTAACCAGACCATGGCACTAAGTGCCTCAGCCAGGCTTTGCTTGAACACCTCCAGGGATGGTGACTCCACCACCTCCCTGGGCAGCCCATTCCAATGCCAATCACTCTCTCTGGCAACAACTTCCTCCTAACATCCAGCCTAGACCTCTCCTGGCACAACTTGAGACTGTGTCCCCTTGTTCTGTTGCTGGTTGCCTGGCAGAAGAGACCAACCCCCACCTGGCTACAGCTTCCCTTCAGGTAGTTGTAGACAGCAATGACCCTCCTGAGCTCACCCCCAAGCTTCCTCTTCTCCAGGCTAAACAACCCCCAAGCTCATTTCTAGAGAAGATACACAGAGGCTTCTGCCTTCCCCTGAAAAACCATCCATGTGGAACTACAAGCCAGAAATAAGCCACAAGCTCCTGCACTGCCTTATCTTTTTTATCTCTAGTTACCAAGGAAATCAGATCACTCATTTTAATTTTACTACTTTCTGTACTTAGAGGATAGAAAAAAAACAACAACTTGCAGATGAATTCCAAACACTCCAGGAAGATTACCACCTAATCATACATAGAATACACCTATTTTCATAGGAGCCAATCTGAAGCTTGATACCAAGTAGCAAATACAATCACAGAAAAAAAGAAACACACAAACAAACAAACAAAAAAATCCCAATCCAAAGAGGGAGAGAGAGAAATAACTATTAAACTTGTAGATACAAGCAAACAGATCAGGGGAAGACACTTATTCTCACTTCACCCCATCTGTCTAGACCCCACGAGCACACTGCTCTGAAAGCAAATCCCACGTGGCCAAGAAGGCCAACAGCATCCTGGCCTGTATCACCAAGGGTGTGACCAGCAGGAGCAGGGATGTGATCACGCCCCTGTACTGAGCAGTGAGACCACACCTCAAGTACTGTGCCCAGTTTTGGTCACCACAGTATAGAAGGGACACTGAGGTGCTGGAACAAGTGCAGAGAAGGGCGATGAGGCTGGGGAGAGGTCTGGCAAACATGGCCTATGAGGAGTGGCTGAGGGAACTGGGGTTGTTTAGTCTGGAGAAAAGGAGGCTGAGAGGGAACCTTATTGCCCTCTACAAGTACCTAAGAGGAGGTTGTAGTGGGGCTGGAGCTGGTCTTTTCTCCCAAATTACTAATGATA
Organism: Pogoniulus pusillus; assembly: GCF_015220805.1. Taxonomy (NCBI): domain Eukaryota; kingdom Metazoa; phylum Chordata; class Aves; order Piciformes; family Lybiidae; genus Pogoniulus; species Pogoniulus pusillus. The sequence goes on from NC_087272.1 coordinate 6,099,791, forward strand.
GGACAAGAGGAAATGGTCTCAAGTTGCATCGGGGAAGGTTGGATGCTGGGAGGAAGTTCTTTACTGAGCAGGTGGTCAAGCACTGGAACAGGCTGCCCAGGGAGGTGGTGGAGTCACCATCCCTGGAGGTGTTTAAAAGGAGAGTGGATGTGGTGCTTGAGGCTATGGTCTAGTGATGAAGGATGCTGGGATGAAGGTTGGACTGGATGATCCTGGTGGTCCTTTCCAACCATAGCAATTCCTAGTGATGAGATGTTGTGCTGAGGGATTTGGTTTAGTCAAGGACTTGCCAGTGTGAAACTAATGATTGGACTTGGTGATACTGAAATCTAAGAAATTCTGCACCACTTGCTTCAAACAATGGACAACTCAGAAACTTTGCCCTAAGTGGCCATGCAATTACTACAATTACTTACCAGCAAGCAAAAGAAAGTCCTACTTTCAAAGACACTCACAGAAACTTAAATTAGAAATTAACATCTAATCACACGCTTAATTGGCTCCAAAACCTGTAGTTGATGTTCTATTAATTAAGTCTACTGAACAATGCCCTGGGTGAGTGCTGAAGACTGTCTGAAGCATCACATCTGCATTGCCCATTACCAACACATGTTATTTTCACCATTCTAATCACAAGTTCAAAGTGCACTTCCTTTTCTGTGGCAACACTGTGCAGGCTTGAGAGTGTTGTATAATCAGCAAGTATCAAAGCCAACATTATGGCAGAATTCACTCCACAGCAAGTTAGATTTAACTTTTTTTTTTTGCCCCACTTTCACACTGTGCAACAGTCAGGACGACTCGAGGGTAAGTGTTTTGACCCACACAAATCTGATGCAATGTCTAAGCTGCATGCCTCTAAATAATGGGATGGAGAAAAGGAATAGGGTGGAGAATATTGGCATTGTTATATCCATACCTCTCTCTATCAGTACATGTTTAATCCCATTACTTCTCAGTTTTTAAAGCTCTTTAATGCATCAGACTTCAGTTATTTTATTAAGCCATATAACCTTCCCTGAAAGATAGAAAAGTAACTATTATTATTGGAATATTTAATGCAGCTATATTTTAGCATAGATTTCATTTCTTTACCACAAAGATTCCATACAATCTCACTGCAGATTAGGTTCTGCACCTTTTAGGCTTAGAGTTTAAGATGGGAGTTTTTACATAGTTTACTCATACATGAACTGCACCAAATTATATATCAAGCAGGTTGGAAGAGACCTCCAAGATCATCCAGGCCAACCTAGCACCCAGCCCTAGCGAATCAACTAGACCATGACACTAAGTGCCTCAGCCAGGCTTTTCTTTAACACCTCCAGGAACAGCAAGTCCACCACCTCCCTGGGCAGCCCATTCCAATTGCAAATCACTCTCTTTGTGAAGAGAAATCTTTCCTTCCATTGCCAACTAACTTCTGCGTCTGGCTGTAAAGACACCAAAGCACTGCCTCTCAAGTTAACCTAAACTCACCACTGTCTATGTTAGTTGTCAGAGCTTTTTTGCACACTACATGCGTTAGAACCAACAGTTATGCTGAATTTTCACCATTAAAGCTAAGCAACCTGCAAGCAGCAGCTAAACTGCAACATAAAGACATCCTTCTGTGACAAGATGTCATGTGCTTGAACAGCACATGGAGAGTAAAGCTATTCACTGAAAATAAAGCTACAGTCAGCAGTTGGCTGCCAAATTACAACATCAGTCTGGGGAAGAAGCAGAATATACTTCCTGTTTTCATGTGCTTCTCCAGGCACCTACAGATGCCTACAGATTCACAGATTGCATTGGGTTGGAAAAGATCCTTCCTGGTCATCTCCTGCAGTGAACAGGGACACCTTCAACTGGATCAGGCTGCCTACAGCCAGATCAAGTCTGATCTTGAATGTCTCCTGGGACAGGGCCTCAACCACATTCCTGAACAACCTGTTCCAGTATTTTACCACTCTCACTGTGAAGAACTTCCTTACGTCCAACCTCAATCTACCCAGATCCAGTTTCAAACCATTGCCCCTCATCCGAGCACTACAAGTCCTCCAAAACAGTCCATAGATGGTCCATGTTCAGTGAACCTCTTGCATGTAATCAAATCACAACCACCACGCAACATTTTTGCTGCTCAACACACTTAGCAATAAGTATGAAAGCAATAAAGAGAGAAAACATTGCAGAAAGGTACAAAAGGAATAGACAGGATAAAGAAAAGGCATACCAAAACACAAGAGGAAGAAAGCATTAAGAGAAAAACAAGCGGCCATAACTCACTAAAAACCAAATGGAACCTGCAACAGAAGTTCAGTGCAGCACAGTAGAAAGAATTTTGAGTGGTAGACAATCCTCAAACTGAAGGTTTTCAAAAACTTAATGAAGTACATCCTAAAAGGCAAGAATGTCATCTACCCCTAAAGCAGCTACAATTCCCAGACACCCAGGAATTAACTGCCAAGTAAAACACCATTTTTCACTTCCACTGCCTTTCAAATATGCTTCCTCCTCTTCCCAGTTCCAAATATAAATGGTACTCGTTGCAGGTTAGGTGAAGATTGCATTGGCATCGTCATTTGATCTTAAATAAGCAGCCATGTTCTCCTCGTACAGTAGTGTTGCCATATCAACAGTAACATGCCTAACCTTGCTTATAGATAGAGATATCATAGTTGGTTTACAAGGCACATATATGACTGTCAAGGCAGTTCTACACAGGAGGTGTTATCTCAACAGGCTTTCTGATGGAGGAGTAAGTAGGGTAGGGATAAGTAGCTGAGATTTTTATCCTTAGATGAAAAAATTACCACCATAACAGTTGCTGTCTCCCTATTTCTCTGCATATTATCTTCTATCTCTTCCTTTCTTCAATAATTGAAGGGAAACAGCAAGAACATACATTGGGTACAACCTGCAGCCGTAACATATCTGAATCTACAGTTGGAGCTCTGCACTTCGCCAGGATGTAGGCTGCACATCCGCTATGGTATTTTTCAGAACCAGGATGATAGTTTCCACGATTATTGATTGAGCAGCCATAAAATGACCTTTCATGGGGGAAGTCAACATAAATGACTGATTATCAGAATAGGAAATGACTTCAGTTTTCAGCTGAAGAGCCATTTTGCAACTGTAACTTGCACTTGACTGGTGAAACCACATACAAAACACTGCAAGACAGCACCTTTTCACAAAGATGGCTTGAAGTGGCTTTTACTTCAGAAACTTGTGGCTTCTTTTATGGCATGCTTGACAGAAGTGTTAAGCAGTATCTTTGCATCTTAAAATACTCTTAAGGAAACACTTGCCTCCACATTATTAAAAGTTGTACAGATGGAACTATTCTCCACTGTGTGCTGCTTCAATATTAATAGGAAGCCTTGGACAAATCAAATAGGAGTAGCAAATTTACATTGTAGTCTTGCTTTGGTATTTCAAGTAGGAGCCACTCATCAAAATAATAATAATTAAAACAAAACAAACAGAATATGTCTTTGGAGTATCCAATCCAAGCTACAGGTACTAATTTACTGACATTATTCAGAACTACTTTTGACAGAAAACGCCTTTGGAAATACCAGATGAGAAGGAATGTGACAGGTCCTGCAAGTCACAGAACCCTAAAAAGTAATTTAAAATATCAAGTTATGTAAACAAAGGTAAATACATTTTGTACTTAATCTTCCTACCACAGCCTGCCCAGAAAAGCAAGCATAGCCATGCAGCATCATTCCTAAGTGGGATACATGCAATGGACGTAGATACCATTCAATTCAGGAACGGATAACAGAGGAAACAACTGTTCACTACAACATCCCCCTATGGAAAATGACCTCAACTGGCTCATATTTTCCTATTAAGTTAGATGCTGATAACATCCAGAGTGAACTCCACTTCCAAGTTTCTCACCAACACCGTGAAAAGCAGGAGCTCTCTTGCTAGGCTCAGCCAAGAAGAGCAGGTAACAGAAAACAACTTTAGCCAACGTGAAATTCAGAACGGTACAAAAGGTTTTTAACACAAAGCAATTTCACCCCTTGCCTCATAAAATCCTGAGACCTAGCACACTGAGCAAGCAACTCTCATAATACAGAGCACAAGAAAAGCCTCCCACCTATGCAGTACAGCATTAACCACAGAAGAAAGTCACCTTCTAGCACGAACAGTTTTCCCCCTGTCCCTATGCAGCAAAGGACTTGTTTTGCTAAAGGGCTTATTTACAAAATTATCTGAATGACTAAGAGGTTCAGCAAGTTCAGAAATCAAAATAAATCACCAGCTTTATTACACAAGCTTAACTGTCAAGCACTGCACTTTGGTTTTGTTTCGGTTTCTCATTACCACATTGACAACCCTTTCTGAGTTTCACACGCTCGCTGCACACACGTACGGCCTTACACCGTATATAACGCACAAAGACTGCAATATCCAAGCAGCATCCAGCTGGCAGAATCCACTGGTCTTACAAGTATTAACTTCGTTTTGACCACGAGATAAGAACAAAGCAGCTACACGTAAGAAAATAACATGCCAACCTCACTTCCTTTCCCAAGTAACCATAAAGCCTACGCAGGCACACGCAGTTGTTTTCTGCTCTCAGCTGCACCTCGCATGGCTTGTTTCATGAAGGTACCAGGGGATCTGCAATTACAGTTACCACAGCCGTGGTGGAGGAACATTCATCCCTGCAAATGAAGGTGAAAGAGAATGGAGGAGGGCAGGTAATCCCCATCTGTACAAGTGCCACCTTTCTCGCACAGCTGAAGGTGGATGGTCTGCTTCGGAACAGTTCTTAAGCCCAGATGTAGGCTTCCTTTGAGCAAGTGAGTACATTCCTAATTAAGTACTACAAGGATAAATTAAAAGAACAATGGAGTCAGCTTTCCTATGCCAGTTGCAACAGCTACAAAGCAACTCCTCCTTTTCCCTCACGAAGGCCAGACAGATGTTGAACCCTCAAACACCCTCAGGAGAGCACAAAACCATTTACTGTCAGTACACAGCTCTAACTATCCGAGTAACACTGGTCCTGGTGGTACTTCCTAATACTCAAATTCACCCTAAAATATATATACCAAATTCACCAATGCTGCTGACCATAACACCACTCAAAAAGCTCTGCAGAGCAGCCCAGCGTTGCAGGATGCATCTGCGCTGAAACATTTTGCACCTGACTCGCAGAGACAGGCTTCTGCAGTACACCAATGCAGGATCTCAGCCCCAAGCACAAGCCTTCGGCTAATGCAAACTCCAAGCTTCACTGCTAACTCCCTTTATTGACAGCGATTTTGCTTTCATGAATCTGAAATGAACACTGATGGTTAACTTATTGATCATGAGCTGGCATTCAGATTACGCTGAGAACAGCAACAAGCCTGAACATTAGAAGACCGTTAACAACGACACCGTTTGAAGTTCTGGGACAGCAGAGAGAGGGGTCTGGGATTTTTTGGGTGTTGACAACTGTTGATGTAACAGTGTACACCTGCACTCACAACACAAAAGGAAAGCAGACTGCCAACACCAAGGGTCACAAGCCACGTGCCTTAAAAAGAAAACAAACAAACCTAAACGCCACAACCAAACCACTCAAACCACTCAAAACCACACAAGCAGCTGACCTGCTCAGAAGAATCCAAACAATGACTGTCCCTAGCTAATAGCAAGATTTCCAAGAAATACTGACTTTACTTCTTTTTATGACTCCTGCAAGCCACTTCTGAAGTTTTTATTTACTAATAGTCTGCTTTGGAGCAGTATTTCTAGAAGGCAGTAATGTAACACTGAATATTTTGAGGAGGTCAAGTAACATGATACACAGCTTTTCCCTCCAGGTCAATGGGGTTCAAATCTTGCTATGTCAGTAGTGACCAAGAGCTGTTGACATCAGACAGCTGTTAAGTGACCCATGAGGAATGAGCTACCACTCTCAGCCTAGTTTTTCCTGGACAGGTATTCCTACCTTCACAAGGATAACCAAGCTGCCAAGTCAGGAGTTAAAGGATTGTCCTGAAGTAGGACAAGATCTTAAAAGACAGTTTGGTCCAGATGAAGACAGTATCACATATAGCCAATTAAAAAAAAGAAAAAGGCTAAGAATGTCAAATTTGAAGTACTTGAAGTTAGCAGCTGCTGCTGAGCCCTGATCCTGCAAATTTCTGAGTATACCTGGGTATTTGCAGTCAACAAAGGAGACGCCAAAATTCAGAGAGTAAAGGTAATTTTCCTGCTTGAATCATAACATGCCTCTTAAGGAGATTAAATCAAAGAAGTACTTCTGGAACTGTAAGTGCATCCCCTGGATGCAAAGAAATTTCCTTTAGCTCAGCAGTATGCACTTTTGCCAACTTTAAGAAGAGTTAATTTGCCTTTGAAAACATTATACACAGGCTTGAATTTCTTCTTTACCGCGCTCACTGCAGTGTCAGATTCAAACATTTCACTCCAACCCTCAAATGTAATTGTGTACAAGCTGCATAACTCACACAACGTGAGAGACAACGAAGGCCTTATAAATATTAGTGGCTCCTAAGCCTTTTTCCTCTTCTCCCAGAAGTACATTTCATTTTTTTATTCTCATCAGTTTGAACACAGTTCAGACAACAAGCAAAGCAAAACTGAATCAAGTCCTCATCTACAGAAATACCCCACTTCGAGTTTAAGTACGAATAGACAGGAGGCTGGGGAGAAGGGAAGTCCACAGCAAGCCCCTAAAAGAGGTAGCTCTCAGCCACAAGCAGTCTGCATGAAGCTGCTAGAACCATAACCTCCCCAAACCCACCCTGCTGTTATGCAACAGTGCCGAGCCAGGATACTCATCAGCCAACCCAGAACTGTTGTCAGGAGATACCTCCTGTCGTGCACCAGTAAATCGAACGGGTTTAAAAACCTTACGCTAACGAAGCACAATAAAAAAAAAATCCAAGCAAAGAAAAAAACCCACACAGAGAAGAATTTCATCCAGAGCCTGCATCCACATGCTAATAACATTTCCTTCCCAAGTAAGATTTTATACAATATTCCAACTTAAAAAAACAAAAGCCAAGCTGTTTTCTCAGGTTGTATCACACCAACATCAGAGTATTTGTTTTTCTCCTCTAAAATAGCAAAGCTCTCCAACGACTTGCATAGGTGCTTAAAAATAATGGCACCTTGTCATTATTCCTTACGCATTTAAGGCTGAAAGACTATTTCAGTAGTTCACCTCAAGGTTTAAACCGTGTATACACGATATATACATGAAAGAAACAAAGTAATCTTCACCTACCTCTATTTTCATTACCGCCAAGTTTTTACTTGAACTATTCTCGAGTTTCTTACGTGGCTGCCTCCCATAAAGCAAAGAATAACCCTATTAAGCGTCAGTTTACTGCACACTACTCTCTCCAGGTGCCATTTTAAGAACTTAAAAGGATTTTGATATTTAATAAAGGAGAGAAGTAGTTAAATCTTCACACCTCTAGTCAAACGCTGGCAGTATGAGATAACAGTTACCAGGTGCGACGGACAACCAGGGAACAAACACGTTCTGTTCTTTTTGCTCCAATCTTAATTTAACCAAGTTGGTTTCTAATTTAGTTCCTTTACAAAAGTACCTAGCTACACATACTGCTAAGTTTCCTTAGAAAAATGTGCTTTCGGGTGTTTGAGGCTTCTCATGAGTGGAAAACACAAAGAAAAACGAAAAGCACAAAAAATACTGACAAAACACGCTAAGACCAACTGAAACCACTGACGGTTTGGTAAATAGACCTAATTCCTACTCGCGATGACCACTGATTTAAGGCAAAAGAAGGTCTGCCACAGCAAAGATCGTGAGGTTTGGTCAAGTGTTAGGATGAAGGCAGATGGGGGGGGGGGGGGGGGGGGGGAAGAAAAATACAAAGTTAGGCATCCCATAAACACAAAGAAGTGTTCCCAACGGGAAGGTCATTGCTTTTTTGCTAGAGAAGATAAGCTGCAGTTACACACTGTTGTTTCAGGCTTCTAAAGCCTAGCCTTAGCGTGATGTAACAGACTGACTACTTCAACAAGCAGGAAATACTCCAGATATTATAAGGAAAAGGCGAATTCCCAAGCCGTTCTTTTAAAAACTCCTACTGTGCTCGTAATTACGTTTCTTACAACATCTAGAGGTCTGAAATTTCACTGCGGGGCGCGGGAGGGAGAATTAACTACGAGAGAAAAAGGCACAGAAAGTGTACATATAAACACAAATATAGTGTTAATATGCCTCCTATAATAATACTGACATCGAGTGCTTCCCTTTTGGTGTACGGTCATGAAAACACGAAATAATTACATATTCCCAGGCCATTTCAATCTCCAGACAGCTGGGTTCTGGAAGGACGCATACTGCAGCCAGGATTCGTGCTTTCCACCATAACACTCTACACTGGTACTGGGCTGATAACCTCATCGGACGAAATACGCCGTATCCACGGCCGGTATAGAAGGGGAAATAAACACACACTGATTTATTTTTTAAATCGAAAAAAAAAAAAAGTATTAAAAAAAATCCCGAAACTAGCAAAAATCCCGGACCACTAAACACGCCGCTAGAAACGTCCCCGTGCAGTGCAAAACAGGCACTGCCCAGTAAATGAGCCCTTGGTCTGTACTGCAGGGCACAACGTGCTGCTAATCCCAACTCTAATTTGTTTACACGGCCGAGGCTCGCAGCACACGCGTACCTCCGAGACCGAGCAAAAAATCACGGAGCCAAGCCACCCCCGCGCACATCTGCACGCACACGCGGGTTGCACGGCCACGCTACGCCTGCTGGATAGCTTCACATCCACGCAGGCCGGGCCGTCAGCGAGAGACGGCGATGGAGGAGGAGGAGAAAGAACGGGAGGAAAAAGGAGCAGCCTTCGCCGCCTCCCACAGTGCCCGCGCCCCGTCGCCCCCCCTGCGCCCACGGCCACCGCCCCCCCGACTCGGCATCCCCGCCGCGGGGGTGGCCCTGCGGGGAGCGGCGTGAGGGGGAAGCCGGGCAGCGCAGCCTTTTCCCTCGCAGAAGGGCTGGATTTCGGGGCTAGCGGAGCTCCGGCTGCGGGCTCGGGGAGGTTTCCAGGCACCCTGGTGCATGCGGGGAGCCGAACGGCAGTGACAAGCGGCGGCGCAGCCTGCGAGAGGGGGCTCCGAGAAGCGCAGCCCATGCGCGGAGGAGGAGGAGAAGGAGGAAGAAGGGATGCCCGGAGGAGCAGGCGGGCTGGGGGAAGGGGCCGAGCCCTGCCCCCCCTCCTCCCCCAGGCACCGGGGCGGGTAAGGAAGCTGGGGCTCCCCCTCTCTCTCACGCCAGCTCTGTGCAGCGCCTTCAAGGCGGAGAGGGGGAGGCGGCGGAGAGAAGGAGGGGGATTGCTGCAATGTAGCGCCAGGCGGGCAGGCGAGGGAAGCCGCAAACCCTCCACTGGGGCCCGGCGCAAGCCCCCGGGCCCAGCTCACAGCAGCCGCACCACTGGCAACCCCGCGGTACCTGCTTGGGGCAGGGAAGGGGAGGGCAGACGCGACCCCAGCCGGGGGCACAGCGGGTCAACCCGGTCGAAAGGGCGACGACGGCGCAGCACCCACCTTTCACCACCCTGTCCGTCGTCGATAACTTGGGATCAACGGCCTTATGCTCCGACATGTCCGGCGGCCGGGGAGGCGGCGCGGCTCTCTCCCCTCGGGCAGGGTAGGCACGGGCTGACGCGGCGGCCGCCGCTGCGGTCAAGACTCGGGCTCCGGCTCCTCCGCTGCGGACGAAGTTGCCGCGTCCCGCCGCCGATCGCTGGCTCGGCTGGGCTCTGCCGCGCGGTGCCTTCTTCCTTCGTCTTCCTCCACCCCCGTCCTCCTCCTCCTCTTCCTCCTTCAGTTAATTATTGCTCGCTTTCAATCACGCCTCCGGGCTGCTTAGGACGGCTCGCTCTTCCTGCCCCCCGCCAAAGACCCCGGCGACAACACCCACGGCAGTCGGCTGTCAGGCAGCACCGGCAGGAAAAGCCGCGAGTGGACGCGGGCAGCAGGAACAGCCAGGTTGCACACGCAGCGGCCAGCCCTGAGCTTCCTTCCTCCGCGGCGCGCCGCCGGCTGCTCCTGCTCCTCCCGCCGCCAACGGCCGCGTCCGCCGCCCTGTAACGGGACCCGAGCCCGTGCCTTGCCCCCCACCCCCGCGGGCTCTCTCCCCTCACTCACACCGACACCGGCCGCGGCCCCGCCGCTGCACACGCTCCGCGGCGCAGCCCCCCCGCGCCGCGCCGGCCGGCCCCGCCCTCCAGGCTCCCCGCTCCCCTGCGCCGCCATTGGCTGCTGCCGACCTGTCAATCACTGTCAGGTAGCCCCTCCCCGCCCGCGCTGCCGCGCCGCCCAGGTGCGTCCACCCTTACCGCAGGCAGCGGTGGTGCTGCGCTAAACGCCGCCGAGCAGCGCTCCGCCGCGGAGCCACGGCTCGGCAGGCGCGCAGGTACTGCGAGGCCGCAGGCGGAGACGGGCAGTCCATCTGTGACCGCCACTTAGCACTCGCTGCAGCTGCGGCTGCTGCCCGCCGGGGAGCTGCTCACGGTAGCCACGCCTGCGTACCGGGCGGCCCTGCCCGCGGTACGAGGGGCACGGGCAGCCACCGGGCCCCAGTGGCTCCAGCCACCTACCCCGAGGCGTGCCAGTCCCGAAGTGGGACGTTTACGATGCGTGCGCAGTCGGAGCCGGTCTGCACGAAAGGAAAGGTGATGAAGTAAGACCCTTCGCCCTGGGGGCTTGCCGATGCGTCCCCGGGGAAGAGACTCATCGCCCCCAGCTGTGTGCCTTGCCCGGCGCACCTGGCGCAGCTCAGCTTGCCACGAGCGCTGGCGTGGGTTGCAGCACTCGGCTTTGCTGCTGGGGCCTATCCAGCTCCACCATCTCTTTAAATTGTCCAGCAAGGACCAACGCAGTGGTCAGATGTGGGATGTGAAGTGCTTGTGGTTCTCGGTTGAAAGCTGACAACTCCACGTTTCTTTGGGAACTGGAAAGCAATTTGCATCTGTGACCATGTCTCCCACCGTTCCAGACAATGCAGATATTGTCTGGGGCTTGTTCGCACACGCAGTTGTTCAGGAGGGGCTATTCCTGACTAATTTCATGACGAATTTCCAGAGTGAGGCTGAGCTGTTCCGGTTTAGTTTAATGCTGTGAGTTTCAATTAAAGAGGAAAATAGGGCACACCTCTTCTGGAAGAAGGAAGTTTACAGAGTTGTTGCTGAATAACTTGTGTAGATGAGCCAAAAATCAATAGACGCCTAATTCAGCTTCCCATTTCCCTCCAGGGTGATGCACAAGTTGCTTGCTTAGCACATACTACTGCTTTAGAAAGCCACAAAGAAAGTAAGAGTCTCTGCTTTGATTTGCCTGACATTTTGGTGAGACATTTTGTTGGCTGGCCTTCTGGTATGTTCCCTGAACATGGGAAGACATTGCATGTAACTGACATTCAGTACAGCAGCAGCAGTTCTTAGCTTGTTCTCACAACTGTGGTGAGCTCCATGTAGTGTGATCACTCTTCTGTCCTATGAGCCACAAACTAGCTGGATAGCAAAGTTCCCATCTGAAACTCCTATCACAATGATAAAGCAAAAAAAACAGAGCTAATGCCCAAGCCAGGGCGTTCCACATATGCCCAAACAAGTCTTGAAGTCTGTGACAAATATGCAGAAGGCTCTCCCATACGTTAGGTGTATTTCATGGAGTGCCAAGTGTGTAGAAGAATCTGGTCAGAAAGCTGCCTACATCTTCATCCCCACTGCCACGAAGCAGTACTTAGCAGCACTCAGTGCTTGGATGCAGAAGGAGAAGCTGTGTTGTAGGAATGTAGCTTGGCCAGGAAATTCAGGTATTGCTTACACCTCGTGGTCCACAACTTCATGAGACATGGGGGACTAGTTTGGATTATACTTCTGTGACTGCAGGCTGTTTACATGAGTCATCTGGATTCTTCTTGATAGGCTGCAGTAACAGAGAGACTCTGGGTCTGTCCGGCCTATGATTGCTTGTGCATTAGTCACAAGACAAGAAGAATTCAGCTCTGTTTTTGTTTAGCAAGAAAATACTATTATTGCTGCTGCTATATAAGGACAGTGTCACACCACCAGCATATTTGCATTCATTCTGAAAGCTGGCTACAGCTACCTGAAGAGAGGCTGTACACAGGTGGGGTTGGTTTCTTCTGCCAGGCAAGCAGCAACAGAACAAGGGGACACAGTCTCAAGTTGTGCCGGGGGGAGGTATAGGCTGGATGTTAGGAGGAAGTTGTTGGCAGAGAGAGTGATTGGCATTGGAATGGGCTGCCCAGGGAGGTGGTGGAGTCACAGTCCCTGGAGGTGTTGAAGCAAAGCCTGGCTGAGGCACTTAGTGCCATGGTCTAGTTGATTGGACAGGGCTGGGTGCTAGGTTGGACTGGCTGATCTTGGAGGTCTCTTCCAACCTGGTTGATTCCATGACTCTATGATTCTATCTAGGACTTCTAAATAGTTTTCTTTTGCTTCTAAGTTTTCATTTATAATATGCTATCCAGGCTAGGGAAAGTTCTTTCAGTTTATCTTGTAGAGGGTCTTAACTATGCATCTGTTGAATGCATTCAGTTTTCCTTTCCAAGGAGTGTTTAGCTAAGCTTTCATAAGACATAAGATGGAATAGTGCAGTCTTAACCCCATGACTTTTTTTTTCATGATCATTCATAAAATCCTTATCTGTGCTGGGAGGGAGGGAAAATGAAAGAGAAATCACTAAATACTGTACTTGTTCTCTCATAATGATAACAGACTAGAAAAAAACATCTGTATTTCAGATCTATGTTAATAGCAAAGGTTGTACAACTATTTCTTATTACTTAAATCATAGAATCAGAGAATCAACCAGGTTGGGAGAGACCTCAAGATCATCCAGTCCCTTCCCCCCATCTACACAGGTGGTACTTCAGCTTTTTCATGCAAAGATTTCTTCTTCATGGGATCTGAAATTTGTTAGATTCCTTTTCCTCCTTTAGCAGTAGAAAGAGAACATGAAGATCCCATCTTTGAAAGGAAAGATACTGGTAAAATCTGAACACACTTGACCTCTTGCATCACCAGTCCCTAGTAGCACTATTAGTCATTCCATCTCCTAGTAGAACAGAAGCCCAGCATGATACATTGGAAGCTCTGATCTTCTGAAGAGCAGTCACTTCTGATCACAGATTTTGGAGACAAAGCCTGTTAGAGCTGGGGGAGAGAGATCTTTTTCAAGTCCAAAGTCAGTCAGTCCCCCCTTCTTTGCTTCAGATGAGTGATTCTTTAGGTGAGACTTGGTGATTCTTTTAAGCACACAGCAGCTCCAGAAAGCAGAAACATCCAGCTGAAGTGGAAGGAGGAATAAGTGCCTGTGCTAATTTGAAGCTAGCTGGAATATTTTGGTGAGAAGAATTAGATTGTAGGCTGTGAATAGGAAGCAATGGTGATGTCTACTTCACTCATAGACTTGCTGAGATGTATAAAAACAAGAACACAAACACAGATAACACAGCTGCTCCCTGGCTCTGGCTGCCTCTCCTCTCTCTAACCTGCTGTCTGTGTAACTAATCCTTCTGCTTCCTAACCCCCCTGGCCGATTCTCCAAACTCACCTTGAACATAAGGCAAAGTCTGGGATAAGGTAGAGGGTGGAAAGGAGGTGGAAGGGTGGTCGTGAGCTCCTCCTGGGGACTCTGGTTTCTGGGAGGGCTGTTGTGTTTCTGTATTACTTTTTAAACCTGTCTATTTCTGCCTATGGCTGTATGGATTGTAAATATCTGCTTGTATATTGTGCTAAGCTATAAATAGAAAGCTTCAGTCCTTAATTTCCAGCTCTACCGAGTCTGGTCTGGGTGATTTTCTTAAGGGGGGGGGGGGGGGGGGGGGGGGGGGGGAGTTAACTCCCAAACCATCACAGTGCCCATACAACAAGAAGGCATTAATTTTAAGCCAGAATTTCATAAAGATGCACAGACTAAGAAATTCCAATTAGCAGTCAGCTTGCCTGGACTTACAACAGCAAGATGAAGACTGTCTTCCAGAACAATAACCATATGTTTGCACACTGACTCAAACAGTTAAGATGCTGGTTTAAAGTACTTACTGTAAGACAGAATCTTTAAAATGTTAATCACTGTTATTAGAGAAGAACTGTTCTAGTTACAGGGAGTGTGTCTTTCACACCTTAGGTTTTAGCCTCCTGAAACTTCTGGCTTCACATGGAACAAATGTAAGTTTGACAGGATCTTGGAAGTAAAGGGGAGTTAGAAAGTGTTCTTGAATAGTGTGATGGCTGCATGGAAATTAAGTGCAACAAAGTTCATCTGGATTTTTCTTTCAAGAGAAATGTGTATTTGCTTCAGTGTACTTCCCTTCAATATAAAAACCTCTTTAACACCTGTGTATCTGTCTATTGTCTGGACCCTGATCTCTAAAACATAGTTACCTACAAGTTTAAAGCCACAACATGCTAGTCATGATGACAGTGCATCTTCAGGAGATGCCCTGTAGTGGAGCTCAATGCGATGCTGATATTGTGAGCATCCAAGTTCTGTTGCAGTTCATGGTCCCAGGTCTCTAAGCACCTAAAACTTCCAAAAGAGCTACATTTGTCTGCATCCAATCAAAATAAATTTGCTATCAGGTGCTGTGTAGGCCTTGAAAAACCTGCATGTAATATATCAGCATTCCACATGCCAATTGGCTTCATCATATCCAAGAGATGAGATTCACCCCAGTGCAGAGCACCTACACAAGGGGCCATATGCCAATTTAGATCAACATCAGGAGGTGCTGTCAGGATCTTCTTGACAAATGGTTTTAAATTAGAATCCTAGAATCAACCAGGTTGGAAGAGACCTCCAAGATCATCCAGTCCAACTTAGCACCCAGCCCTATCCAGGCAACTGGACCATGGCACTAAGTGCCTCAGCCAGTCTTTTCTTCAGCACCTCCAGGGATGGCGATGCCACCACCTCCCTGGGCAGCCCATTCCAATGCCAATCACTCTCCGGCAAGAACTTCCTCCTGACAGCCAGCCTATACTTCCCCCAGCAGAACTGGAGACTGTGTCCCCTTGTTCTGTTGCTGGTTGCCTGGGAGAAGAGATCAACCCCCACCTGGCTGCAACCTCCTTTCCCTTACAGAAGAGTAGGTTTAGATTGGATGTTAGGAACAAGGTCTTTACCATGAAAGTGATGGAACACTGGAACAGGTTGCAGAGGGAGGTAGATAAGGCCCCATCTCTGGAGATATCCAAAGTCAGGCTTGATAAGCCTCTGAGCAACCTGATCTAGTGGAGGATGTCTCTGCTCACTTCAGGGCATTGGACTAGGAGATCTTTGGAGGCTCTTTCCAACCCAAACCATTCTATGTTTCTATGTTTCTACACTTCTTTTACCTCAGTACACAAGAAGGAGTTAAAAGGCCTGTGGCAGGTAACAATTCTTTGTACTGTCCAAACAATTTCTGACTAATTTTTTTATGGGATGGAGAGTTCAGATGGCAAAACAAAACAACATAATCCAGCATCAAATGTATCCCCTCCTTTCCCCATGTGTGGCCTTCATACATCCACTGTGGGCACTTAACCTGCCGCATCCTTAGCCTCTCTGAGCTTTGCACATTTTCCCCTTGCATACATCTACTAAGCTTTTGGCTCAGCTCTTTATACAGGTTCTGGATTTGGTCCTGAAGCTTTTAGCAGAATTTATACATATTGTTAACTTTACTGTGCCTGGTTTAGAAAGCAAGGCAAAGTAGATAATTCTACTGAGAGTCATGGAACAGATGATACCAAAATGAATTGTGCTGGAATAAAATGCAAGCAATGGCATTCAGAATCCTGGGAGAGGGAAAGCAGGTTAGCTCCAAATTCCAGGATGCTGAATCAACATGGAAAGCAGTAACAAATGGTGCCATGAGCAATTATACAGAGCTTGACTGACATTTGAAAAGTCAGCAGATAGTAGCAAGAATGCAAATGAAAGAAGATAACCTTGAACTCTAGAAATACTTAACTGCCCCCTGTCAAAACTGGCCTGCTTACAACAGGTTTCAACACAAAAGAAGCATGACAGTGGTCATGTAAGGCATTCAGATTAAGCCTCTGGTGCAAAACTGACCCACAACTCATGCCTGTATTCCCTAGCAGCATGCAGACTCTAGAAAAAGAAACAACATGCAAGGGACTTCCACATCTGTCACCTTTCCAATACTGCCAAGAAGTGAGCTAATGCAGGTTTCTTTCACTGCAGTTTCAGATTACTGAAGGAGCAGGTACTGTTATCACAGTAGTACGGTCCGAAGCAAAGACCAGGTTAGAATTAAGTTTGAAGGCAAGTACTAAAGGCAGCACAAGAATAAATCAAGACACCAGATATGCAAAGACTCATACAAAACTGAAGAGCACAGTCAGAAAGTTACAGAGCCAGACATTTGAAAACCAAAGGGCTGGAACAAGGTGAGGTATAGGCACATAATACAGAAGAGAGAGGAACCAGAGATCAAGACTAAGCAAACAAGAATGAAAAGCAAGAGAGTCAGAAGCAAAACTACAGCCAAATGGCACTGCAGACTGCCAAGAGCAACTGGTGGAGTTGCCTGACACATCTGCTATTAGAGGAAATAAGCCAAGCCCTAGATTCTGCACAGCTGGGCCGCAGCCCCAGTTGCCCTGTTGCATACAGCTACAGGGCCAGTAGCCCAGGCAGAGCCCAGCAGTGTGGATAAATGTGCATTGGTTTAAAACTCGACCTCCAGGAGTACCTTGTCTCTACAGATTTACTGGTGCAAGCAGCAGATTTAACTCAACTTCTGCATGCAGTAGAGCACTGCACTGAATTGCCTAAATGTGTTTAGAACTGTAGCTTTAATTAAGCACTGCATGTTTGTGCAGTGGAAATGCCTTCGTGTGGAAGAAAACGATGCATCTGAAGGCAGGGAACAGTGCCAAGGTTTCCAGAAGCGGAAAGACATCCCCTCATCTCCCCCTGCTGGTGTGCGCATCCCCAAGCCACTCCGCAGATTGCTGAGGAGCATCCACCAGTTCACTGTTTTGCCTGTGCCAGTACTTTGTGAAACTGCACGAAAGGACCCCTGGGAGCAGCTTCCAGCATCGAGCTGTTCTCAAGATGCTGGCAACAGCTTAAAACCACAGTCCTGCTATCAAGAGTTAGTAATTTGCTCCCAGAGAGTTCATCCTGCAGGCTTTGGTTCTTAATTAGACATTGCTTTTAATGGGAGACCACAGAACACAGATTTTCTGTTAGATCTTAAGATGTTATCCTAGTGAATACTAAAATCTTCCAGAAAGTACAAATTAAGAAAGGACTGAGAAGAATGGAAGGAAAGCTCACTGCATTTAAGATGTTCTTACAGCAGCAAACATCACGACAGACTGATGCCTGTTTAAAGAGAAAGGAACAATGTTTGAAGGAAGGAAATGGGAATAGTTAAAGCAACAAGATATATATTCATTTTGTGTTTTAAGTATCTAATATACAGCTAATCTATCTCTGGTGTGGTATTAAAAGCTAGTAGTGTGTGCTATTAAAAGCTAGTAGTGGCAGGAGCAGCTGAAGAGATCCTGCAGTAAGAGGTGATATTCAGCATGTTTAATACCCAGGAAGCCTCCTTTATCAGGAGCAATGCCACTGTCAGAACAAAGAGGAATGTGTGTAATTGTTTCTGCAAGGGCAGAACTTATTTGTTTTCATAATAAGATGCCACAATGTATTATTTATTTCTGCTGCTTTTGTGGCCAGAAAACATTTATTAATTAAATCCCTGCTACTTTAAAGGTAACATGCATGAAACATACTCTGGAGTAAAATGATTTGTTTGAGTGCTACCAGTGCCAACTGAGGGCCGAGTGGTAAGAAACGGATCATAACCGGTGGTAGAGGTGAGATAATTAATCATAGCAAGTTAATATCCAAGGAACAAACACAGAAAACTGTGATTGCTAAAAATCTCTCAAAATATAAACTATTTCATGGTGTATTATTTAAAGAAACATAGAGAATATGAGAAGGAACTAGAATGTGCTTTCCGTGCTGACCTCCTGTGCTCTGTCTTTTCCTCGGAATGTGGGATGGAAGCAAGAGGACAGAACAACCTGAACCTGATCTCTGAATGCACGTTGGTGAAACTCCCAAATACTCACCAAGCAAAGCAGTGAAACCTGGAGATTGCCACACGGTTTAAGGAGCTCTAATGAATACAATTGCTGTCCTGAATTAAATGTAACTAACTTATTCAAGTCAGCTTAGTGGTAACATTACAAAACGTAAAAATCTTCAATTAATTTTCAGAGTGGTCATAATTTATACATTGGGAATCCAGATTTTCACTTACCCCAAGGCTTTAAACTGCTGCAAAATGCAAAGATGCTTTATAATAGTTATAAGTTAGAGTTACACTCACTTAAAATTCATTTTATATTCTCAGGGTGATGAAGAGTAGCCCTAATATGAGGCAGAAGCAGGTTTCTAATTAACTAATAACTTCCCCAAACAAGGATGCAAATTCAGAGATGCCATCTCAACCAAATGCTGCAGAGGGACTGCTCAACTATTGCAGTGCCCTACTAGTCCCACGGGGACTGCTCAACTATTGCAGTGCCCTACTAGTCCCACAGGGACTGCTCAACTATTGCAGTGCCCTACTAGTCCCACAGGGACTGCTCAACTATTGCAGTGCCCTACTAGTCCCATAAGGACTGCTTAAGTATTGCAGTGCCCTACTAGTCCCAGAGGGACTGCTTAAGTGTTGCAGGGCCCTACTAGTCCCACAAGGCTTCCCTGCAGGGCAGCTTGAAGGATTAGTTGTTAATATTCACGAAAAGACAACAGGAATACCAACAACCAAACTGTCCCCTTAGCCCCCATGCAACTGTGTCACTTAAAACCATTGGCCTGAGGCATGCCACAGAACATCCTTTCAATCTTGTTTTAATCAAACTGCTTTTCAGCTTCTCAAGCTTTATGTAAGAAGCACATGAGCTGCTTTAATCTTTCCTCCTTCTCCATCACCCCTCAAAAGAAAGCTTTGGTGCTCTGTGCTTACTCAAAGAACAGCATTCAGCACTGCAATAGACACATAAATCTTCTGAATTCCTAAAAAAAAGTGCTGCCCAGAGGCTGCTATGGCTCTAGGTGATGCCAATCAAGTGCACAGGTCTGGAGAACACTCAGATAATGTATTTTCTCTTTAGAAGATCTCAGCTGATACGGGACACATCCCTTCTATAAATAGATGTACTCTATAAGATGGGACGATTCCATCATCTTAATACTTTGTGACAATAATTTAAACCATAAGCAAGGAACAGACATGAACATTATTCAAACCTCTGAAGATGTTAAGTAAGTATTTTTACGTGGCTCTTGCTACCTTAGCACTGCCAACAAGCCCAGCACTTGTGTGAGTTGTTTTATATGACACTGCTTTCTGCCTAAGAAGGAAATATTTCTCCAGCTCTCCTGGAGTTTGCAGCTATCCCAAGAGTAATGACTTCTTGCTGGTTGTCTTCCAAAGGATGTTGTCAGCCTCTCAGTAGTTCAATTCGGGTGAAAATAACCCTTGTGCTGAGGCCAGGCCAAGATCATATACCAAACAAGTCCCATTAAAACCTTCAGATAAGGCTTAAGTGATATTTAAGCACTGCAGTGCTGGCCTTCTGCTCAACAGTGAATTCATCTCATGCCTGCAAAAGCAGCTTTGCTCCTAGTTCAAAATTACAAAGGGCTTTTCCTGACCTCAGAGTGGGATGGGTGGGACTTTCAAAACTGAGCAGCCCAGCAGAAGTGTGCTCTGCCAGATCTTAGCAGTTTTCCATTTAAATACACCAGCTGGCAAAGGGCTGACTGCAACTATACCAGTGAGGGATCTGGATGCCATTGCACTGCGTTGGTCCCTGGAGACTTGAAGACCAGGAGCAGCCCTGACATTGTGACTGATGTCAAACACAAGGCAGAGAGTGCTAGCACCATGTGTTTATGTCATGTTCCCAGCAGCTGGGAAAGTGGGTGCTAGGAGATGTAGTCAATTCATCAATGCATCCATCTATTTTAGTAATGAAGCTCACATCAAAGGGGCAGGAGATATGATAGAAGTGATCCACAGAATCACAGAATCAACCAGGTTGGAAGAGACCTCCATGATCAGCCAGGCCAACCTAGCACCTAGCCCTGTCAATCAACTAAACCTTGGCACTAAGTGCCTCAGCCAGACTTTTCTTCAACACCTCCAGGGATGGCGACTCCACTACCTCCCTGGGCAGCCCATTCCAATGCCAATCACTCTCTCTGGCAACAACTTCCTCCTAACATCCAGCCTATACTTCCCCCAGCACAACTTGAGACTGTCCCTTTGTTCTGTTGCTGGTGGCTTGGCAGTAGAGACCAAACACACCCCCCACCCCCCCAGCTACAACCTCCCTTCAGGCAGTTGTAGACAGCAATGAGGTCACCTCTGAGCCTCCTCTTCTTCAGGCTAAACACCCCCAGCTCCCTCAGCCTCTCATTACAGGGCTGTGTTCCAGGCCCCTCACCAGCTTTGTCGCCCTCCTGTGGACACCTTCCAGTACTGCAACATCTCTCTTGAATTGAGGAGCCCAGAACTGGACACAGCAGTCAAGGTGTGGCCTGACCAGTGCTGAGTACAGGGGAAGAATAACCTCCCTTGTCCTACTGGCCACACTGTTCCTGATCCAGGCCAGGATGCCATTGGCTCTCTTGACCACCTGGGCACACTGCTGCCTCATCTTCAGCTACTGTCTACCAGTACTCCCAGTTCCCTTTATGTCTGGCTGCTCTCCAGCCACTGTATTCGCAGCCTGTAGTGATGCTTGGGGTTATGGCCAAAGTGTAGAACCCTGCACTTGGCCTTGTTAAATCTCATCCCACTGGCCTCTGCCCACCCATGTGGCCTGTCAAGGTTCCTCTGCAGGACTCTCCTACCCTCCAAGAGATCCACACCTGCTCCTAGCTTGGTGTTATCTGCAAACCTGATTGCTGCTATGCAGATACACAATTCAAGGTGGTCTACCAATACCAAGGTGCTACCAGGCAGCAGATGACCTGACCTCCATCATTTCACTAAATTGCTTTCCTTTTGCCTCTGTCTTGTTCAGACTTAGCTTGAACTTTTGTTCTTGCTCCAATTTTTTTAGGTGCTGGGTCACCTGGAGAAAAGGTCTTGTTCATACTGGAAAGAAACAAGACAAATGGATGTTTCCAGCACCACATAATGAGAGTGCAAAGCATGGCCACAGATAAAATATAGATGCATATAAAATATGGGAACCAGACCTTCTGCCTTGCTAATGCAATTTTTCATACGCATGGCAACACAAATATGCTGTGGAAGGGAATCTGTGTCAGTGATAATGTTTGCTCAGAGATTCACTTGCATATTCATGTGCTCAGATGGAGAATACGAAGTGGGGAATGACTGGCTCACCGCTTTCCATTTCTGTGTCCTCTTTACTTTTCCTTTCCTCTTTGTCCTTTTTCGTCTGAATTTTTTTACTCCTCCTCCCCTCTCATTTCAGAAGTACCTGGAACAATATTTCAGACATAAAATCATAGAATCAACCAGGTTGGAAGAGACCTCCAAGATCATCCAGCCCAACCTATCACACAGCTCTAGCCAATCAACTAGACCATGGCATTAAGTGCCTCAGCCAGGCTTTGCTTCAACACCCCCAGGGACAGTGACTCCACCACCTCCCTGGGCAGCCCATTCCAATGCCAATCACTCTCTCTGCCAACAACTTCCTCCTAACATCCAGCCTATACCTCCCCCCACACAACTTGAGACTGTGTCCCCTTGTTCTGTTGCTGCTTGCTCCAGAGAAGAGACCAAACCCTACCTGGCTACAGCCCCCCTTCAGGTAGCTGTAGACAGCAATGAGGTCACCCCTGAGCCTCTTCTCCAGACTAAACACCCCCAGCTCCCTCAGCCTGTCCTCAACAGCACATCTCATTGTGATGCAGATTGCACATTACAGTACCATACACATTCCCTTTCTTCTGGAAGAGCCTTTATACACCACATTAGAGCTACTAGCTCTTCCTTTCCTCCCTCTCTCCCTCTCTTTTTCTTTCCCCTTGTCTTTTTAGCTGCTGTAGCCCATGGAGGGCAGTGAGAGGGAGGGATGGGTAGGTCACTGCTGTGATATTTTCCAGTGCTTCTTGCCCAGGAAGGAGCTATTTCACAGTGTTTCCAGCATGTACTCTTATTCATAGGATCCAGAAAGGCTTTCCAAACTATCCTGGAGATACTTAATCTTAAATTCCATTATTGCAAGTGGCCTCCAATTTCTCTCAGTCAGAGCATGCACTTTGAATGCCTTCAAGCTTTCTTTGGCCACTGTCTTTGAAGTATCTATGTAAATACATTAGGCTAAAATCTGACTACGTCACTCACAAAGAGAAATGAGCTTAGTAAATCTATTGTTTTGCCATTAAAGTAACATAAATTGCTAATAGTGTTCTAAAGATAATTGTCACTGCCAGCAGTAACACACATAGCAGCAGCTAGCTTCCATCTGCAATGAGATTTCCCAGACAAGCTGTACAGCATCACTCCAAAAACTGGTAAGCCTTGGCCATAATGAAAAGGTTGGTGGCAAGACACTGCAGGGATGTTGGATAAAGTTAATCAGGCAGGGCAATGAAAGAAATATTAGCACAAAATTGAGGAAGAAGAAGAAGAAGAAGGTGCTGACCCACTAGGGATAGACACCTGCCTTTTGCTCTGAAGTTCTGCATATTTTGCATATCATTCATATGTAATGTTCACATTATACTGTGGAGAGATTTTTGCTAACAGGACATGAAATGATAAACATGAGCAACCCATGCTGGGAAGTGTCCTTGAGTCCATCTTGGGCTTAAGATACCAGGCGCTGGCTAGCTGCAGAGCTGTGGGGGTGGAGTGCCAGCTGCATGTGGGCAGAGTTAGCCAGCCCAAGGGGGCTGAGTTAGCCAGCCTAGGGCCTGACCCCTCAGAATGTTATTGTATATCACCCTATCCACGCCATGCTTGTAACCCTGTACCCTCCACATGTAACCAACCCTAAACGAAGTTAGTTGTGCATGCCTCTTGCAGGAAAGCATATAACTCACAGTACACAGAAACCAAGCTGGAGAATGACCACCTAACCATATCGGTGAACCAAGAGTCATTTTACCCAGAGGCTCCACCAGCATTAAATGAAGATCACAGAGGAAAGCTCCTATGAATTATTGATTAAAAACTGCTCTGACATTCTCCCAAGAGTATGCTGAATTCCCAAAAGAGAGAAGGTTTATAATTTCTTAGTATTTAGCAATCAACAGATACTTTCTAGCTTTTCAGTTGCTTTGTGTTAGACTAAAAGTATGTATTTATTTTAATTTAAGGCCTCTCCTCTTGCTCCTGCCACTTCCTGCTAGGGTTTTTCCTTTTAGGGCTTTTAAAACCACCATTTGGCATCTTTCACAATTGCTTGTGCAGAAGGGCAGGAATGCTAACACCCCTCTGTCCACCCTGCTCACCAACCACTTCTTTCCCTTGTATGGGTAAGCTCTAGAAGTAATCAACAACAAGAGAGTTTCACATTTCACATTCAAAGATGCAGAGCCTGCAAGCTGAACTCAGCAAAATCCAAACTGGAGACAAGACACACATTTTTGACAGTGAGGGCAATTAACCATTGGAATTGCTTAGCCTGGAATATGCTGTGACACTTGGAGCTTTTAAATCAAGTCTAGATGTCTATAAAAAAGATGCTGTCTGCTCCAGTTGCAAGAACTGAACTCAGTGTACAAACCACTGGCCTCATTATGCAGAAAGTTAAGCCTAGACAGGGCTAAGGGCTTTAGTGGCTAGGATACAGGAAGACAGTCAAGTGTAAAGCACAATTGGCACAAATACTCTCAATGCACACTATTTATTGACTCACTTTTGCCCAGAGTGTCAAGCCCATGAGCTCAAAATCAGCTCTCTGCGGGTGCATTGGTCATACAACACACAAAGTGCACCAGCAGAAGAGAGAGCGGCTTCAAGTTCAACCAACCCAAAATTCCCAGAACCCTGGCTCCACATGTTTGTTCCTGCATTTATTTTTTGTTTCCAATTGGTTCTTCTTCACAGCTTAAAAATTAACCCCACCCTGTATTGCAGTGGCCAGCTACAGCTAGGGAGTAAAAGGGTAGCAGCTCCCCAGTGGCACACCACTTAACCTTGCATTGACCAAGACCAAGCTGCTTAGACTCCCAAGGCACTGGAGTCTGGATTTCTTGTGATACACCTGTGTCTTCATCATTTCATTTGTAATTGACCAAGACCAAGCTGCTTAG
Source organism: Pogoniulus pusillus (assembly GCF_015220805.1). Classification (NCBI taxonomy): domain Eukaryota; kingdom Metazoa; phylum Chordata; class Aves; order Piciformes; family Lybiidae; genus Pogoniulus; species Pogoniulus pusillus. The sequence continues at coordinate 6,124,130 of NC_087272.1, forward strand.
ACTCCCAAGGCACTGGAGTCTGGATTTCTTGTGATACACCTGTGTCTTCATCATTTCGTTTGTATAAGCCACAGTAAACCTGAATATAATTACTGTTCTGTCAGACAGTCTTAGTCCCCTGCAAAGCAAAATCCTTGTCAGAGGGAGCAAAAAGAAAAATTCCTTTCTGCTCTCACCAGCAATTGCCAGAAAGAAATTTCAGTGCCCCCCTCCCCAACAGAGTTTTTCCTTGGAGCATTGGCCACCCAGACTAGGCAGCAAGAAAGCAGTGAAGCAGTTTCCACAGTCATGCCTTGTTGGTTTGCATAAAAATTTGGCTTCTCTCCAAAGGGCTAGAATCCGTGGCAGCTTCTCATTCCTGGGAACCATATATTTGAATACTGGATGCCCTGTGTCCTCCTGCCACCTCCAATTAATTTGGAAGGTTCTTTACAGCGTTTTGTACCAGCAAATTCATCAATCCAGCCTGCTGACTATGCAAGCCTTTTTCTCAGACACCTGTTTGGCAAGTAAACTTTGTCAGGCACAAAACCACAGAACTGCTTTTCTTAGAAGCTCACTGGTGAAGCCTTTTACCTGACTGCTTCATGGTGCTGCAAATGGAACATCTTTCTAGAGCTACTAGTACTGCTAGTACAAATTATTGCTCACCACCCATCATTACTTTGCTCAACTTTATCCAGTTATCCATGCTGGAGTGGGTGCAGAGAAGGGCGACTAGACTGGGGAGAGGTCTGGCAAACATGACCTATGAGGAGTGGCTGAGGGAGCTGGGGGTGTGTAGTCTGGAGAGGAGGAGGCTGAGCGGGAACCTTATTGCCCTCTACAACTACCTAAAAGGAAGATGTAGTGGGGCTGGAGCTGGTCTCTTCTCCCAAATTACTAATGATAGGACAAGAGGAAATGGCCTCAAGTTGCATCAGGGGAGGTTTAGGTTGGATGTTAAGAGGAAGTTCTTTACTGAGTGCATGGTCAGGCACTGGATCAGGCTGTCCAGGGAGGTGGTGGAGTCACCATCCCTGGAGGTGTTTAAGAGGAGAGTGGATGTGGTGCTTGAGGCTGTGGTCTAGTGATGAAGGATGCTGGGAGGAAGGTTGGATTGGATGATCCTGGTGGTCCTTTCCAACCATAGCAATTCATAGTGATGAGATGTTGTGCTGAGGGATTTGGTTTAGTCAAGGACTTGTCAGTGTGAAACTAATGATTGGACTTGGTGATACTGAAGGTCTTTTCCAATCTAAGAAATTCTGTGATTCCATGATCCTGTGATTCTGTGATCTGATTGCCACATTAATTTCACCAACTGAACTAGCTAGATGGATCATCGTAGACAACTGTACCCTAAAATGCACTTTGTTTATGGTTTTATAAGGAAAAAAAAGGACCACAAACCCCCAGACAAAAAAAAATAGAGACAAGGACAACACTCAGTCCATTCACTCTGTGTATGAAAACCACTAAAACCACTGGTTTTACCTTATTCCTCAATTATTCCTTTTATTTCATTGAGGTTCCTCAAGCTTCCACAAGAGCAAAATACATCTCCTAAGACATTTTAACTGTCCAGAACAGTCATTGTGCACTTCAGAGTTCCTTGAGTCAGCACTGAAGTGAGGTAGCATGGTGGTCTCAGAGAAACCAGGCCTCTTAGGTGAGATGTCAAACTGAGGTGAATGGAACTGTGTTTCCAGACAGTAAAATTAAACTGAATGAGAGGCCTGCACAGACCTCCTCTTGCCACAGATGAGCTAATTGTTTGCCATTTTGCAACACAAACTCTCCTCCAGTGTTTCTGCATTTTTGATGTGAAGAATTGTGAAGGAAAGCTTGGAGCTTGCTTCATGTAATACATGCCAGACATGTATTTGTCCACCACGTGGTTATGTAAGAGTGGATCAACAAGTCTCTCTGCTTCTCCTTTCCCATGGCGCAGCCGACACGATTCAAACCCCAGTCTGCAGTGTCTGCTGCGTGCTGAAGGCTTTTCATGTGAAAGCTTTGAGATGGCACAGCTCACAGAGTCGCAGGTAGGCATTGCTGCAAGAGTTTCCTAGTCTATGGCCAAATATTAATTAGATAAAGCAAACAAAAGATCCCAGATGGCCTCTCCTTGAAGCAGAACTCAGGCCTGAAAACAGCAGATTAGGATTCTGTCAGAAGTGATCTTCCCATTCCCAAAGCAAAAACTCAACAGAATTTTAGGAAGTGACCTATGAATAAACACAAGTTACAAACAAGAAGAGAGATACATGCTGAGGTTTCACTGGTTTCTTTTCCCCCTCTTCCCCCCTGTTTAGAATCATAGAATCAACCAGGTTGGAAGAGACCTCCAAGATCATCCAGTCCAACCTAGCACCCAGCCCTAGCCAATCAACTAGACCATGGCACCAAGTGCCTCATCCAGGCTTTTCTTGAAGACCCCCAGGGACGGTGCCTCCACCACCTCCCTGTTTATTATGAGGTTTTAAACGTAGGTGATCAAAGCAGTACCTATTGTACCAGTGCTACAACAAAGCAAGCAAGCCCTTTGCTCTAGGTGGCTCAGCCCCACAGGCTAGTGCTGAGATACCATTTTGATGTTCTGTTCTGGCAACTGTGTGCTTCTGCTTCAAGCTGCACAATTACATTCACTGTGCAAGCTGACTGAAAGAGAGATGAACAGCTGCAGTGGCTTTTAAGATAAGATTTTTGTACTGATGCTCTTTCTACCGCTGTACCAAAATCCGTGTGGTGCAGCCAGTGAATCACAGTAATATGTAAGTGTTGACAGCTATTTATGTTAGGTCCTTCTGGATTTGTAAACAGAATGTGACAGAACTAAAGCAAACACCAAGAGGTTATTTTACACTCTGCTGAACTACAGTGAAGTGATATAAAGGCATTTGGGGAAAGTTTTACAGAAGTGGGGGGGAAAAGCTGCACTGTAGGGACAAAAGTTCAGATTGTGTTGGAGGAAAAACCCTAATGTGGTTCCCACAGTCCCTAAGTTAATCCTTAGAGCATCTCACTTTGTGAGCTTCCTATCTGTATAAAGCAGATAAACAAACCAAACACACAGAGTGTGTGTGTGTGTGTGTGTGTACCAACAGTAAGAATGTGGTGCCAAGGCACAATCTCTTCTATCAGATACAGAGGCTGTGGCAAGCACTGTCTGGGGACATAATGCTCACATGAGAAAACAAAACACAACAAAAACACACAAAAAAAACCCACCAAACCAAAACCAAGAACAAAGTGTGCAAGTTCTGGCCGAGCCACAGGCAGCACAAAGCCCACAGAACACTTCAGCACCCAGCCACATCCTCCTCCACAGTTTCTTTTAAGATTTTATGGGAGTCCCCAGGATCCACATGTAAGCAACACTCATTCATCTTCATTCTGCTCTTTCCCTCAGCCTCCCACTTTTCATCCTACTAGAAAAACAGATGAGGACCTGAATAGAAGAACATGAGTATAAGAATGTTTGGTGAAGCTATAGGCAAAAGAGATTTGGAGTTCAAATTCACAAGAATATCCACTCTGTGTCCCAGATCTAGTTTTCAAACCACTCACTGTAAGATTTTCAATCTTTCAGGGTCTTCTTCTTCTGTTGTTGGGTTTTGCCTTGCCACATTTCGATTTCTGAACACATTTCAAGGCAAAGGAGAGAGTTCTTTCATGCAGCCAAATTCAGTTCCCATTTGATAAGGCAATCATTGAAATTTGATAAGGAATCATAGAATCAGTCAGGGTTGGAAGGGACCACAAGGATCATCTAGTTCCAATCCCCTTGCTATGCCCAGGGGCAACCTACCCTAGATCAGGCTGGTCAGAGCCTCATCCAGCCTGGCCTTAAACACCTCCAGGGATGGAGCCTCAACTACCTCCCTGGGCAACCCATTCCAGGCTCTTCCCACTCTCATGCTGAAGAACTTCCTCCTCATGTCCAGTCTGAACCTACCCATCTCCAGCTTTGCTCCACAATGACTTCTAGTGAGGCTGGGGCTGAGCCAAGGTGTACTCAAACTGATCATTTGATATCACAGAGCAGTAGAGTTGATAGGCATAAACAGATTAACATGAGAACTAACCAGTCTGGCAGCATGGATGTGTTCTCTGCCTCAGCACTCTTTAGTTGCACAGCATGTGCTTCCATCTCCAAGAGATTTTGTTTACTTGATTCTTAAAGAGAAATAATATGGAACCAGGAGGGAAGGGCTGTGATACTCTAAGTTCTAGCAGGCAGAAAGCCACATTAGTTTTGTGGCACACAGTCATTTTGTAAGATCTTTATGCGGCGTGCTCATTTCCGTATGCTATAGTATAAATCAAGAGTAACTCAGCCACTCAGCCAGCAGGAGTCCTCCAAAGTGAGATATATGATGTTTTCTCAGCTCAGAGGGGGCCACAATATTTTGTGTGAATATCTGCTGTCACTTCTGCTCTCCCCACAAGGAAGCACATTTCCTGCCAGCTGCAGGGAAATGCTTGGAAGTGCAAACACTCTGAGCTAAGAACTTCTAACTAAATTACTGCTGAAAGTGCTGTCGCCCTCAAGCCAACGTCATGATTTGGAACACGTGGGGTTGACAACAGTAAGCAAGCTGGAACAGATGAGGTGTGAATGCTAAGTGGAAAGGGTTAACCCTCCTGGGAGAGTGGTCTTGGCCCTGACCCTAGGTCGTCCTGGCCCACCCTGGGGGTGAGTCTGAACACTACCAGGTGCGGTGGTTAGCCCACTCCCACTTCCTGTCTAAGCCCCATATATAAAAGCAGAGGAACTTCCCATTTCTTTCTCTCTTGCTCTGCCTCCCTGCCTGACAGCATCACCTTCCTGTTCCTGGTACTCTTTGTTTTACCACGTGGCCATAATCCACGAGGCAGGCAAAACCATTGCCATTGAGCTGATTGTCTTTACATATTTTGTATCCTGTTTTTTCCTTCCCCATACCTTTTGTAACTTCCCTACCTCAAATCCCTTAATTTATTGTTCAAGTTTTCTATTTTTAATTCCCAAATCGAAGTGAGACTATTTATTTTGCTGTGCTTTACCTTTCCCTCTCTACATCTAATTCCCTTTCTTGATAAAAGGAGAGGTAAGAGGGAAAGGCATCCTATAAATTGTTATTGGTTCTGTTACCTATATTTGAGTCTCTGGGATATTTAAATTAGAACCTAGATGCTAAGTAAGGCCAACCAAATAGACATGATAGATATGATGCATGGAGAGCATGCCCCTCACTGCAAGGACATTGAGGTGCTGGAGTCTGTGCAGAGAAGGGCAATGAAACTGGTGAAGGGCCTGGAGATGAGCTCTGATGAGAGAACTGGGGTTGTTTTGTCTGGAGAAGAGGAGGCTGAGGGGATACCTCATTGCTTTATACAACATCCTGAAAGGAGGTTGCAGTGAGATGAGTTTGGTTTCTTCTACCTAGCATCAAGTGACAGAACAAGACTAAATGGCCTGAAATTGTGCCAGGGGAGGTTTCAGATGGATATTAGGAATACTTTCTTTCCTGCAAGAGTGATCAGACCTTGGAACTGGCTGCCCAGGGAGGTGGTGAAATCGCCATCCCTGAAGGTATTCAAGAAACGTGTGGACACAGCACTTGTGGACATGGTTTAATGGTCATGGTGGTGTTAGGTTGGTGGTTGGACTTGATGATCTTAGAGGTCTTTTCCAACTGAAACAATTGTATGATTCTATATATATGAATCTGTTGTCCACACTTTTGTTGGCTGACCTTTGTATAGTATCTGGAATGCTCCTTACTCTTGCTTCAGTAACCTCTGTCCTAACTGTCAGAATCAATAGTCTTGCCTGTGGTAACATGTTAGTCACAGTTGCTTCCTTCAGGAACGTGGCGCAGGTCACCACCTGTCTAGCAGGGGATACCACACAGACTCCACACGATTCAATGTGAATCCCACCAGAGACCATTACTCTTTGTCCTGACTCCATTTATATAGTCTTGAGCATAGAGCACACACCTACACATGAGCATAACCTAGGCAAGAACAACCCAGTCTTTTACATACATTACACCTTGTTTTTCTCCTTAACCAGGTGTCCACTATCTCTTCCCTCCCCCACACAAGGCATCCTGAATCTGTGGGAACCAAGGTTGAGAAGCTCAGTCTGCTTGTTGTTACTCCTTCTCACATTGCATTCCCACAGTAACATAGCCTGTTATGATACATGTTATATAGAGATGAACTGATCACAAAGAATCCGATGAGAACTAGAAAGCTTGAAGGAATAGATAATATTTCCAGGGAAAGAAGGGAAAAAAAAACCCACATGGAAAATTTTACTTATTTGGGCAGCTGAGCACAGCAGATGGCAAGATCTTCAGGGAAATAAACACCAAGTTTGGGAAGGCAAGAGTGTGTTCTGGCAGTTGCCAGTGATCTCATGCAGGAGGAAAATCAGTCAGAAATTAAATAGACAGTAGCACCAGCATTTTGTCAATATTTTGTAATGAATGGGGACTTGGCAGCTCTCAGGGATGGGACAGAGGAGACTGACTGGCTTCAAGGGCTAGTGCATGCAAAAATAATCGTCAGGATCAGATGGTGCCATAGCTTTAGCAATCAGAAGTGTTTAATGGAGACTTATCAATGGTACATTGAGGAGTGTGCAGGTATAAAACTGTCACAAAGTGGATCTGCTGCAGTTCACTCTCAGGCTAGGACAGTCAACTGATCAAACCATGAGCAAGATGTGAACATGACAGAGTAAATATTGTTCCAAGGAAATATTTTTGTTAGTATGTTTCATAAATATGTTCTGATTAATATGGTTCACACCACCACCCTGGGCAGCCCATTCCAATGCCAATCACTCTCTCTGGCAACAACTTCCCCCTCACATCCAGCCTAGATCTCCCAAAGCACAACTTAAGACTGTGTCCCCTTGTTCTGTTGCTGGTTGTCTGGCAGAAGAGACCAACCCCCACATGGCTACATCCTCCCTTCAGGGAGTTGTAGACAGCAATGAGGTCCCCCCTGAGCCTCCTCTTCTCCAGGATGAACACCCCCAGCTCCCTCATCCTCTCCTCATAGGGCTTGCCCAGGGAGGTGGTGGAGGCACCGTCCCTGGAGTTGGTCAAGAAAAGCCTGGATGAGGCACTTAGTGCCATGGTCTGGTTGACTGGCTAGGACTGGGTGCTAGGTTGGACTGGATGATCTTGGAGGTCTCTTCCAACCTGGTTGATTCTATGATTCTATGAAAAGCAGTACAGGTGGCTTGTCCAAATGCAACCAACATTTTCTTGGTTACTTTTAAATGAAAAAAAAAAAAATAGTACTTCTACCCCTCCCCAGAATTTTGTATGGCATCCAGAGTGTTCATCCAATAAATTCTGTACCCACTTCTCACTCAGGAGACTCAAGTCTCCTTCAGAAATTAATAAACCAATCAACCACTGACCTCGTTGCACTGATGTTTATCACCAGGCAAATAAAACCCAAACCATTCAAAGATTTATTTCTCATTCAGTGTGTCAATGGACTTAATACACCTGTAGAATCAAATGGATCTTAATGTCTTTCCTGTAAGGATCTGCAACCACTCTGAGCATGTTCCAGGATAGGAGAAAAAACCTTCCCACTGATTCAGTGGAAGAAACTTTGAGACCCTCCACATCTTTTCTGTGCATTCAAAATCTTGCAGAATAGAACCTATGGGTCACTGACCAGGGATGTCATCTTTATTTATGTACATCTTAATGGCAATAAATAACTTTTATTCTTCATAAACAGCTAAGTAGGTACCTATAAATATATGCACATGCATGATTCTGGCATATAAAATTTGAGATAAATAACCTGTGCTGTCAAATCTATGGAAAGTAAGTTCGAAGTGTTTCAGGCTGTGGCTAATTTCTGTCTTCTTAGCTTGGTGGCAATTTTCTTTGCATTTGGCAATGATTTTATGGCCTTTAACCATGTCACAATTCTTTATAATTTACAGGCTGAAGGAAATAACTTTTAGAGTTGGATGTGTTCTTGGTCAAATATTATGCTTCAGTCAGGATATGGTGTGTACAGTGTGAAGAGGTTACCTTGTCTTAGTCAAAATCCTGTCAACACAGATTTGTTCTCTGGTTTGTAGCCCAACGACATTCAGAACAAGCACACACATGGTTAAGTTTATAGTCTTCTCCTTCCTCCCTGAAAGTTTAGATTGAAAGTCTGTTTTTGATGAAACAGACATCAAAATATAACATTTGAACAAAGAATTTCCCTGTAATTTCCCATTCCAAATCCATAAAAAGGTCCAAATTCATGGGTCTAAAGAGAGAGAGGTTTGGAGCAGAAGGTCTTGGGGGAAAATGCAGTACACAGAATGTGTACAGCAGTGCAAGCCAATCAATTCAGGAAGCAAAGGTAGCTTTTCCATGTGAACTGTCAAAATAACCTCTCATTGTCAGTCCAGAATGTCAAACACAACTTCTGAAAATAAATCCATTTGCACTTTGGGTGGCTGTGCTTTCGTAGCCTCTATCACAAAAGGTGCTGCATTTCTTTGTACTTAGATTTCATCTCAAGTTTATTTGTGGGTGTTACAAAAAGCTGGGGGTTTTCACATCTGCAAACCATGTGAACTTGTTGTAAAGACAGCTTAAACTCTTCAAATTGATCCAGGAGTCTGTCTGACTAAAGATGGCTGAAAGCATTACTGCTGGCAGATGATCCTCCTGGCAGCTATGAGAGCATGGTTATGAAAGATGCAACTTTTTATTTGCATCTCACAAGTTACTAATTTTTCCCTGGATCATATTTGAGAGACAAATTTGTAGCTATGTGTCCCAATTCAAAGGTAGTGTAGAGGGGAAAATAAAAGAGAAGAAAAAAGTTGAATTCTGAGAAACAATCACAGTATCACCAAGGTTGGAAGAGACCTCATAGATCATCAAGTCCAACCCTTTACCACAGAGCTCAAAGCTAGACCATGGCACCAAGTGCCACGTCCAGTCCTGCCTTGAACAGCTCCAGGGACGGCGACTCCACCACCTCCCCAGGCAGCCCATTCCAGTGTCCAATGACTCTCTCAGTGAAGAACTTTCTCCTCACCTCCAGCCTAAATTTCCCCTGGTGCAGCTTGAGGCTGTGTCCTCTTGTTCTGGTGCTGGCCACCTGAGAGAAGAGAGCAACCTCCCCCTGGCCACAACCACCCCTCAGGTAGTTGTAGACAGCAATAAGATCACCCCTGAGCCTCCTCTTCTCCAGGCTAACCAATCCCAGCTCCCTCAGCCTCTCCTCGTAGGGCTGTGCTCAAGGCCTCTCTCCAGCCTCATCGCCCTTCTCTGGACACGCTCAAGCATCTCAATGTCCTTCCTAAACTGGGGGGCCCAGAACTGAACACAGGACTTAAGGTGTGGTCTAAGCAGTGCAGAGTACAGGGACAGAATGACCTTCCTGCTCCTGCTGACCACACCATTCCTGATGCAGGCCAGGATGCCACTGGCTCTCTTGGCCACCTGGGCACACTGCTGGCTCATGTTCAGGTGGGTATCAATCAGCACCCCCAGATCCCTCTCTGTCTGGCTGCTCTCCAGCCACTCTGACCCCAGCCTGTATCTCTGCATGGGGTTGTTGTGGCCAAAGTGCAGCACCTGGCACAATCATTATTACTGCACAAATAAGTTTGCCATTTCAGGGATATGTTAACGTGGCTGTCATTGTAACACACACTGTAACCTGGCAGACTGTTTCTCCAAACACCACGACTGTGTCCTTTAAAGGCCCTTGCTTCACAGAACAATTTATCACCTGAGTACAAATACATAATACAATCCCCCCCCAAACTACTTCACTGATAAGTGCAGGCTTTAAGTGATTTCCTCTCTTGCCTTCATGTAGAAAGCAGAGAAACCCTGGCTCACTTTGCTTCATAGATTAGATCAGATTGATAATCACAAACATTTCCTTCACTCTTTCATACACCTAGGTTTGGCTGCTTGGTTGTGGCAGCAACTGGATGGCATCCAAATACCATATATGCAGCCATGTCATAGACAATCAATTTTCTCTCTTGACCAGTAAAGAATAATTTCTAGTGGCAAGAGTAAGGCTAACCTGTCAGATCAACAGCATGGATAGTATTTTGCATTATCTATTTATAAATACATCCATGGGATAGCAAAGCTGCTATGTAATTATTATTTCTCTAGTGTGCTTTCACATCCAGAGGGACCTGGACAGGCTGGAGAGGTGGGCACAAGCCAACTTCATAAGGTTTAACAAGACTAAGTGCAGTGTCCTGCATCTGGGTCGGGACAATCCCTAGTACAAATCCAGGCTGGGCAGTGAGTGGCTGGAGAGCAGCCCTGATAAGAGAGACCTGGGGGTGCAGGTGGACAAGAAGCTCAACAGGAGCCAGCAGTGGGCACTTGCAACCTGGAGAGTGAACCAGATCCTGGGCTGCATCAGGAGAAGTGTGGCCAGCAGGTCGAGGGAGGTGATTCTCCCCCTCTACTCTGCTCTAGTGAGACCCCATCTGGAGTACTGCATCCAGTTCTGGAGCCCCCATTACAAGAAGGATGTGGAGATGCAGGAGTGTGTCCAGAGAAGGGCCACTGGGACGATCAGAGGGCTGAAGCAGCTCTCCTATGAGGACAGACTGAGGGAGTTGGGGCTGTTCAGTCTGGAGAAGAGGAGGCTCGGAGGTGACCTTCTTGTGGCCTTCCAGTATCTGAAAGGGGCCTACAAAAAAGCTGGGGGAGGACTTTTCAGGATATCATGGAGTGACAGGACTAGGGGCAATGGAGGGAAGCTGAAGATGAGTAGGTGGTTTAGGCTGGACATGAAGAGGAAGTTGTTCAGCATGAGAGTGGTGAGAGGCTGGAATGGGTTGCCCAGGGAGGTGGTTGAGCCCTCATCCCTAGAGGTGTTTAAGGTCAGGCTGGATGGGGCAGGGGGTCCCTGCCCATGGCAGGGAGGGTGTGGAACTAGATGATCCTTGTGGTCCCTTCCAACCCTGACTGATTCTATGATTCTATTACGTGCTCACGATTAGCAATGAAAATAGTGATATGACAAATTATCACCCACTGATTCCTCCTAGTTTGAGTTTGAGGAGGAGAGTGTATAAGCCTTCACTTTCACACTCTTCCTTCACTTAAGCATACAGGGCTTGGTCTGTAGCTCTATATCATGTTTTATATATATATAGCTGGTGAGGTGGCCATAGTGCCAGTATGAAGGAATCCAGCTATGAAGTCTACACCTCTTCCTGCTTATAAATAGAGTCCTGAATGTTAAATATTACATTGAAGCAGATGGCACCTTCCAAAGGAAGCCATTAAATAGCTTTAATTCTACTGTATCCTCAATGTACATGCAAGTGGAAAGTGCATGCACATTTATGTGGATGAACATGCAAATTGTGTTTCATCCTCATACTTCTGACAAGCCTCTGAAGTTGTAGAGTCTCCCTCTCTGAAAATACTCAAGAACTGCCTGGATGCATTCCTGTGCAATCTGGCATAGGTGATCCTGCTCTGCAGGGAGGTTGGACTAGATGATCTTTTGAGCTCCCTTCCAGCCCCTAGCTGCCTGTGATTCTGTGATGAAAGCACCTTTCACCCTATTGGGTGCACCACAAGCTCTTTAAGCCTTATAAAGAGATACCCAGATGCACACATGCACTGGTTACTGTGGCGGGGGACAGGTCCAGGAGAAAGCTGTGCTCCTTGGCCATAAAGGCCACACCACCCTGGCTGGTGTGGCTGCCTGCTGTCCTGATGCAGTCCTGAGCTGCCCTGCACTGTCTGTGTAGCCCAACATTAGAGCTCTACAGTTAAGACTTGAACAAAAGCTGCCAGGACATAATCAGCAAGTACCTGAAGAGATCTTTCTACCTCAGCTGCAAGCAGACTCAGTAAAAACATGTACAAGGCTGATAAAATGACATTGCTTAATGGGGCACAGTGAAGCTAATTCTAAGTTCACTCTCCTTAGTGGCTGGAGACTGGAAAAGGCAAAGGTACAGCGAGGTGGAGAGGCTCCTTCAACCACGGCCTGACAAAACAGCAAAGGTGACAGCAAAATCTTTATAACCAAACTGACAGACACAAGCTCTAGGAATCAGACTGCAGAAGGATGTTAATGGTGCTTGATCTCCTGTGAGCTGTAGTAAATGAAGATGACTACTGCCAAGCACAGCATGTAATTAGAAAAGACAAAGTGCAAGACAGGTAGTTCTAGATCAGTCAGACTAACTCCTAAGAAGCTGGAGAGCTGCTTCACTTGTGAAGAGAGATAGGCAAAACAATACACCATAATGAAAGTTTAACAGCACATACTGGAACATACACCATATACTGGGAAGCTAATTCCCTTTCTGCTCCTGGGAGATTCCACAGCATGATTGTTTTTTCTCACTCAGAGTTTGCTTCATTATTCCACTTTCTCTCTTAGGAAATAACTTTTTATTTATGCTGCTCCTTTCCCATATATTCAAGAATTTCTAGTTTTATGCACTTGGTTACACTGAGAGTGATTTCTGACACTCTCAGTGCTGCAAGTACAATTTGCTCAGTACTCTGAATTGTCCTCAGGCGTCACTGGGCAACACAGCAATGTCGTGACACCAGTGTTTGTCACAGGTGTGACTGCTAACTCTAACCTCCCAAGTAACCATAACCCTCCATTTGCTAATGAACTTTTAACAAAAGAATGCATTTTGTTTTGAGTAAGGCATGCAATAATTACTTATTTTGAAGCATTTAAACTACTTCTGGGTGCTAATTAAATGCTTGTGACTCTTAGCCTCCCCATAGTTACAGCAACATAATTATATCCCCATCTTTCACAGCAGAGCTCATTTGTGAAACCCCTGTGTAGAAAGTGTCAACTACCTACCAGAAAATAAAAAGAATAGAATCATAGAATCACAAAAGCAACCAGGTTGGAAGAGACCTCCAAGATCAGCCAGGCCAACCTAGCACCCAGCCCTGTCCAATCAACTAGACCATGGCACTAAGTGCCTCATCCAGGCTTTTCTTGAACACCCCCAGGGATGGTGCCTCCACCACCTCCCTGCACAGCCCATTCCAATGCCAATCACTCTCTCTGACAACAACTTCCTCCTAACATCCAGCCTAGACCTCCAAAGCACAACTTGAGACTGTGTCCCCTTGTTCTGTGGTTGATTGCCTGGCAGAAGAGACCAACTGCAACCTGGCCACAACCTTCCTTCAGGTAGTTGTAGAGAACAATGAGGTCACCCCTGAGCCTCCTCTTCTCCAGGATAAACACCCCCAGCTCCCTCAGCCTCTCCTCACAGGGCTGTGTTCCAGGTCCCTCACCAGCTTCATCGCCCTTCTCTGGACACCTTCCAGTATCTCAACATCTCTCTTGAATTGAGGAGCCCAGAACTGGACACAGCACTCAAGGTGTGGCCTGACCAGTGCTGAGTACAGGGGAAGAATAACCTCCCTTATCCTGCTGGCCACACTGTTCCTGATCCAGGCCAGGATGCCATTGGCTCTCTTGGCCACCTGAGCACACTGCTGCCTCATCTTCAGCTACTATCTACCAGTACCCACAGGTCCTTTTCTTCCTGGCTGCTCTCCAGCCACTCTGTCCCCAGCCTGTAGCACTGCTTTGCTTGGGGTTGCTGTGGCCAATGTGCAGAACCCTGCACTTGGCCTTGTTCAATCTCATCCCATTGGCCTCTGCCCACCCATCCAGCCTGTCTAGGACCCTCTGCAGGGCTCTCCTACCTTCCAACAGATCCACACCTGCTACTAGCTTGGTGTCATCTGCAGACTTACTGATGATGGACTCAACCCCCTCGCCCAGATCATCCATAAAGATATTGAACAGGACTGGGCCCAGCACTGATCCTTGGGGCACACCACTAGTGACAGCTGCCAGCTGGATGTGGCACCATTCACCACCACTCTCTGGGCCTGGCCGTGCAGTCAGCTCTTTGACCCAACACAGAGTGAATCTGTCCAAGCCATGAGCAGCCAGCTTGGCTAGGAGCTTGTTGTGGCATGACACGTGGATGACTACCTATGCTAACAAGTAAAAAAAGCACAGCAAAGAGGAGTGGTTCTGAGGCATACCAAAGATTTTTAGTGGGCTACCTTAGTAAGCATAACAAATAATGTGTGTATGGGGGAAACCAACAAAAAACTAAACCAGAGGGAAATGACCAGCATAATCATTGAATCATCTTTTACCCCAAAACAAGGCTTACTTGTTACTTACAAGAATTGTTTGACCTGGAGAACACTGCATAAAGAGCAATCACTACAGAAGCTCTGTGAATTGGGAGATATTTTGGAGCTACAGTGGATGAGGATTGTTTAAAGACAGATGTGCTTCTACTTTATAAGAAGGATGAATGTCTACTTTTAACCTGTATCTGGGGCTAAACTACACCAGTTGCTCTATAGCCTGATGACTCCTTCCCAGCAGAGAAAGTGGATGAGGAAAAGGAGAGAAGACCTGTGGGTTGAAATGAAAACGTTTGCTGCAATTAAATCAATGTCAAACCAAGACCTATAAACTCAGCTGTCCTGCCTGATTCAGAACTGCTAATGGCTTGCAGCCCATGGCTGGCCTGTGATTCTGTCCCAGCAAAACCAAGGCAGTGAACAAGGCACTGAAGTTGCACAGAGATGTGCTGGTGAAGTCCTTCAAATCAGTGATCTTGGTTCCATGATTATGGAAAATCTTCAGAGAACCCAGTTCTGGAAAGCTGCATTAAGGAACTGCATTGGCTTTGAGATGCCTCATTTTCAGCAAGACATTGAATGTGTTACACATACAGAGCACCAAAGAGGAGTTAATCTGACGTCTGTTTGGATTGTAGCAATAGATCACTTTATGCACTTTAATTAGACATAACAATCATTAACTTGATTTGTAGCAGTTAGTGTATTTCATTAAATGAAGGCTATTGGGTCAGTAATGAAGGGCTTGCCATGTGTTTGCAGCTGAGATTTCACCTGCTTTATCAGAAGTTCATGAGTTCCCTGATCTGCTTTATCAGAACTTCATGAGTTCAGGTCTTGCTGAATGGTAGCACTACCTTTTGCTGTGTCAGCCACACTCCTGTTCCATACCATCAGCAAAGTTGCTGGAAGTTTCTTCTTTTCTCCCACATCACAGATAAGGATGTTGAACAAGACTGGACCAGTACTGAACTCTGGGCAACGCCTCTAGCTACAGGTGTCCAATTAGACTCCGAGCCCCATCCTTCAGTCAGTTTCCAATCCACCTCATTGTCCATTCACCTAACCTACACTTCCTAAGCTTGCCTGTGAGGATGTTATGGGAGAATGGGAAACGGTGTCAAAATCCTGGCTGAAGCTGAGGTAGACAACATCAACTGCTGTTTCCTCATCTACTCAGCCAGGCATGCTATCATAAAGCATTATCAGATTGGTTGGTTATCCTTGGTGAATTTATGTTGGCCATTCCTAATAAGCTTTTCCTCCACATGCTTACAGAAGGAGCTGTTCCATCACCTTTCCACTGATGCAAGTGAGGCTGGCTGTCCGTTAGCCTCTTTGGCCCTCCTCTTCGCACGTTTTGAAGACTGGAGCAATATTGGCTTTCCTTCAATCCTCAGGCACCTCTCCTGCTCTCCACAACTCTTCAGAGATGATGGAGAGTGGCTTACCAATATTGGCACCATTCTCATTATCATTGAAAGCCATAAAGACAAGGAACAATGTAAAACTTACTCCAGCAGGCAAAGGTTCCTTCAGAAGAAATCTATACACTGGTAACTATGATTTACCATGACAGAAACCTGAGGGGAATAAAATCTATAATGTAGTTGCCCACCTGGAGAAAATAATTGAACAAATCACAGGCTGCTTCATGTCATGGCAGCATAAAAGACATTGAAGGTTTCATTCATGTGGCCACAGTGTCATCAATACCTACAAAGGTAGGAAGATATTTGAGGGGCAGAAAGATTAGTCAATGCCATACAACTTTAAGCACCCTGACAGAAGTTTGCTTACAACTGTGTTTGCAATCAAACTGCATAAAGGATTGTGCTGGGCTTAATTCCTTGCCACTGGCCTTAATTAATCTATAGTGTACAGTTACCAATCACAGCATTGATTGCCTTCTATGGCTTTCTAATACATGTCCTCAGACTCTGAGAAATAATACCAAATAGAACTGCACTCTGCTCGGTTCTATCAGCATGTTGTTGAAATCCATCAAGGATAAGCACAAGCCTGAAGATACACATTGGTGACAGAAGCACAGGAAAAGATTTTTGTACACAGGGTGAATAAATTGGGCAGGAAATGAGTTCATGTCCCTTGTATCTGTGTAGTGCCTAATGGCCATGCAAAACTGATGCAACTTCATAGACTTATAATTTGCTGGGTATGCATTAACCCTTGAAGCTGCAGAAATGTGCACCTAACAAAGCTACTCAGAGCTGCTTTTGGAGCTTTGAGGAAGGTCAGCCAGGCATTCAAGTGGACGATGCTGAGGAGCTACCTTTCATATTTAACCATGCATGCCTGCTGAAAATTGACCTTCCAGGAAGTAAGGGCTTAACATATCTCCTGTCCAGCCTGCACTCGATATTTAGCTTGTACCTAGTATTTTCATGGTTGAAAACCATCTCATTTTCTGTACCTAAATTAAGGAGCAAGAGCAGAAGCAGCCCTTGAGGTGAAAACAAGTTTCCCTTCAGTTTTTCTGCCATTGCTTATTCTAAAAACTGCTACCTACTACTACTACCTACTGCAAAGTTATTATTAACTACCAAATGATTCAGATCATTTGGAAAAGGTTCTTTAAGCTGCAAATGGAGCTGTCCTTACAAGTGGAGAAAAATAGCCCATCCACTCTAGCAATTTAATTATAGCAGTAGAAAATGTATCCATCACTAGCAGTTCACCACCACAGGAAGGAATTCTGAAGTTCTTTGTGGTTTGGAAGCAAAGACGTAATGACTCCTGTTTATGACACAAACAAAACTCCTGGGGTCCACAGAAAGATTGATATTGAAGCCCATTTCAGGTGAGCTTTTCTAATCTAAGTCAGTGTTTCCTGCTACTAAACATAGCTCTCAGTCTATGGCAAGACATACTCTAGAACTGAAACTATCTAATGGTTGCTAAAGGTAAGAGTGACTTTGACAGGAGTAACAAATGCCAGTGCATAGGCAAAATGAGAGCTCGTGTGCTGGTCTAAATGAGAATCCTATCCTTAGATAGAGAAGTTAAGAAGATGCAATGGAAATTAATCATTTTTCAGTGTTATGAACAGCTTATATTGTGGAAAACCATAAAGTTCAGGGAAAAGGGAAATAAAGGCAGCTATATGTGGTTGCAAATCTTCCTAGCTCTACTATCCACTCTTTGCTAGTGGTTATTAGCACTCTTCTAAGGAAGAAACGCAAGAACAGTTATAAAATGATCCCTTCTTTTAAATATCCAACTGTGCTCCTAATCAGTAATTTAAGAACTTCCAAAGCTGAAAACTGCCAGAGGAAAAAAAAAACACTTTTAATAGCCCTTGACTGACCTGTCTTTCATAGGAACATCTAGCCCTTTCTTTGGTGCTCTTAGTTCTTTGTCTTCACATTGTTCTGAGTTAAAAAGCTGCACCAGCTCACTCTGCATTGCCTGCTAACTACCTTCTTCCATTTGTTTTTAAGTCACTTGCTATTGTGAGTGTGGAATGCTACCGTTTAAGCCTAAAGGAACAAAATTTAGGATGCCTCCCCAGCTTAGGTAAAAGTGTAAAAGGGGATAGAACACCCAAAGAATGGCCTTGAACCGATTTGGGAGTTAAAAAGAAAACTTTAACAATAAAAGGTATTTAAGACCTACAGAGGTATAAGGGGAGGGAACAGATACAGTACATATACAAAACCAGGTTGGATGGAAGTGTATTCTCTGGATTGAGATGGATTGTCCTTAGATGCAGGAGGTAGCAGGGTTGGCCATGTGGTTAGACAGCCACGTGGTTATCAGGAGCAGCAGCAAAAACTGTGGTAGTGCAGAGGTGAAGGCAGGAGCAAGAGAGAGAGTAGGTACTTGACTGGGTCTTAAATAGGGTTGTGGACAAGAAGTGGGAGCGGGATAAACTTGAAGGGTAGAGTTGTGGACAAGAAGTGGGAGTGGGATAAACTTGAAGGGTAGAGTTGTGGACAAGAAGTGGGAGTGGGATAAACTTGAGGGGCCAGGGACACCTAAAGGCAGGTTTCCAGACCACTCCCCCAGCCCAGATGGGCTTAATCTGGCACAAGAAGCCTTGTACTGTAAGAAAAAGTACTAACTGCCGACCTGTTTTGTCTGAACCATCTCTCTTTGGAGATCCGTGTTACACCTCCATTAATCACCTCCGTTTCATAATGCAGACAATGATACTACAACTGTTAATGAAGTCAGAGCTTTCCTTTTTATTTCCCTATCACTTCAATGTATTTCCAACTAAAAGAAAATCTCCATCAGAATATAGTATTTATAAATGCAAGCCAAGTTCCTGCCCTACCTTACTCCTTGCAAAATAAGGTGACACTTCTGTGCTGCTTTTCCAGATCAGTCATAACTTGTAAAACACTTGCTAATACTCATCAATCCTTTTGGTATGGAAACTGCAGCAGTATGTGTCTTTCTTTTCAGGAGGGCTTAGAAAAGCCAAAGAAGACAGTGTGTGGTTTACATGTCAGGCAGTTGTGCACAGTCAGGGCAGTAATTACAGATATACCTGTGACCAAGGCATTCTTCATGTAAAGTATATGAGTGCACTGTTTTGTCTGGTGGTATGTGGTATGATGAGGGACCTGACGGTACTGGTATATAGTAGCTGAACATGAGGCAGCAGTGTGCCCAGGTGGCCAAGAGAGCCAATGGCATCCTGGCCTGGCTCAGGAACAGTGTGGCCAGTAGGACAAGGGAGGTTATTCTGCCCCTGTACTCAGCACTGGTCAGGCCACACCTTGAGCGCTGTGTCCAGTTCTGGGCTCCTCAATTCAAGAGAGATATTGAGATACTGGAACGTGTCCAGAGAGGGGTGACAATGCTGGTGAGGGGCCTGGAGCACAGCCCTGTGAGGAGAGGCTGAGGGAGCTGGGGGTGTTTATCCTGGAGAAGAGGAGGCTCAGGGGTGACCTCATTGCTGTCTACAACTACCTGAAGGGAGGAGGTAGCCATGTGGGGGTTGGTCTCTTCTGCCAGACAAGCAGCAACAGAACAAGGGGACACAGTTTCAAGTTGTGCTGGGGAAGGTCTAGGCTGGATGTTAGGAGGAAGTTGTTGTCAGAGAGAGTGATTGGCATTGGAATGGGCTGCCCAGGGAGGTGGTGGGGTCACCATTCCTGGAAGTGTTTAAGCAAAGCCTGGATGAGGCACTTAGTGCCATGGTCTGGTTGACTGGACAGGGCTGGGTGATAGGTTGGACTGGCTGATCTTGGAGGTCTCTTCCAACCTGGTTGATTCTATGATTCTATGATTCTACATGTTATTTCAACTATGGAATACTGCCCCAGAGAGCTCCCCAGCTGCCTAACTCCTATTACAGTCAGTATGATTTAGCAGTAAAACCTCTTTCACATCAGCAAAAGATGTCTGAGGATTTTTTTTTTAATCTTTGTCTTTAGGCCATTATAATCTCCCAGTAATAGAGGAGGTAATAATTGTCATCCTTTCTTAATTGCTCTTTGGTAATTCACTCAGTCCTTGACTCTTAATATCTCTGCATCCTTCTTCCTAATTTGATGTTGCTTTGTTCTAAAAATGTCAGCCTTTGTCTAAATGGACTAAAAGCTCTCTCTCTCCCATTGGAAGCAGGGTATTGTCGTCAACAGGTCTGCAAGGGCAATCAGTGTGCTGACTCAGTGTGACATTCAGACTCGCACCCTCCTCCTGGGCCTTTGATCTTCGACTACCTGCAGAGAAAATGCAAGTGCCAACAGCAGGCAGTAACCATAAAGAGCTTGGTGACAGAGGCAGGGCTGTGCAGTATGGCATGGAGCCAACCTTTCCCAACACAGGTAACAGCAGCAGAAGTCAAAATATGTGGTGAAATCTGAAGAGGCACTGAGGGTGAATTCTGCCATCATTATGTCCAAATTGCAAACAATGATTTTTCTTGTTTCTGGGAAAATCCCCTGCTATTCAAAACAAGCACCTTGGGTAACAGTGTCATAGCAACTCTCTTGCTTGTTTGTTTTGTGGTTTTTTTTCCCCCTTTTCCCTCATCCTGTAAACAGTGTTAAATTCTGTGGGTCAATTTCGTGTGCCAATTCAAAATCAAAGGGTATGAATTGCAAAATAAGCTGATGAGGGGTGGGGGGAAAGTAAGGTTAAAAAATTACCTGACTCCACTGTGTCAACAAGTCATTTCAGAAACAAACTGAGGATTTATTTGTATATTCTTTTGAATGTAATACATTGCATAAATCATAGAATCATAGAATCAACCAGGTGGGAAGAGACCTCCAAGATCATCCAGTCCAACCTAGCACCCAGCCCTAGCCAGTCAACTAGACCATGGCACTGAGTGCCTCATCCAGTCTTTTCTTGAAGACCTCCAGGGATGGTGCCTCCACCACCTCCCTGGGCAGCCCATTCCAATGCCAATCACTCTCTCTGCCAACAACTTCCTCCTCACATCCAGCCTAGACCTCCCTCAGCACAACTTGAGACTGTGTCCCCTTGTCCTGTTGCTGGTTGCCTGGGAGAAGAGACCAACCCCCACCTGGCTACAATGTCCCTTCAGGTAGTTGTAGACAGCAATGAAGTCACCCCTGAGCCTCCTACAGGCTAAACACCCCCAGCTCCCTCAGCCTCTCCTCATAGGGTTTGTGTTCCAGGCTAGGATGCCATTGGCTCTCTTGGCCACCTGGGCACACTGCTGCCTCATCTTCAGCTGCTATCCACCAGTACCCCCAGGTCCCTTTCTTCCTGGCTGCTCTCCAGCCACTCTATCCCCAGCCTGTAGCACTGCTTGGGGTTGTTGTGGCCAAAGTGCAGAACCCTGCACTTGGCCTTGTTAAATCTCATCCCACTGGCCTCTGCCCACCCATCCAGCCTGTCAAGGATCACTCTGCAGGGCTCTCCTACCTTCCAAGAGATCAACACCTGCTCCTAGCTTGGTGTCATCTGCAAACTTACTGATGCTGGACTCAATCCCCTGATCCAGATTATCAATAAAGATATGGCTTTGATGACTTTAAAAGCAAACAAAGATGCCCAACATACAATAGTTGGCTTAAAACCATGGTGATACTTGATTTTTTGAATTCTCTTAAATATCCTGCATTTACTCAAAGCTTTTGTGTTTTACATTCTTATGATGACTCTGACAAACATAGTAAGGAGAAACATTCTGTTTTCATGCTAATTATGTTTCCAGCTAATTATGGATATGTGGATTTCTATGGATGCATGTGGATTTAAATGGATAAAATGTGTATTATATAGACATTATATGGGGCCATGAAAATTATCAGGTGATTGGAGCACCTCTGCTACAAAGGCAGGTAGAGGAAGCTGGGGGTGCTCAGCCTGAAGAAGAGGAGGCTCTGGGGAGACCTAATAGTCTCCAGTAGCTGAAGGGAGCCTACAAGAAGGATGGAGAGAGACTGTTTGCAAAGGTCTGTGGTGATAGGACTGGGGACGATGACTTCAATGTAGAGAAAAGCAGATTTAGACTGGATGCTAGGAGCAAGCTCTTTACTATGAGGGCAGTGGAGCACTGGAACAGGTTGCCCAGGGAGTTGGTTGGGGCCTCATCCCTGGAGATATTCAAGGTGAGGCTGGATAGAGCTCTGGACAACCTGATCTAGTTGAGGATGTTCCTGCTGACTGCAAACAGGGTTGGACTAGATGTCACTTGGACGTCCCCTCCAAACCAGACCATTCTGTGGTTCTATGATTCATGGATACATGGATTCTATGGATAATGTTTATGGATTTTATATGGATAAACTGTATATTATTGGACATTATATGGACACATGGATTGAGGAGACTTGTAGTAGAAATGCAGGGTTTGGGAAAAGAAAAAGGTGCCCAGTATGATGACTGGATCATTTATAACAGTTGTGAAAGAGAGAAAGAACAGAGAAACAGGGAAAGAGCAGAGAAATCAAGAAAGGGAAAATACACAATAGAGCATGGAAGACTGATGGTCTTAAATGTGTAAAATTAATCATGTAATATTCTAAATTGTTGAGTTGTCTCAGTGATGACAGAGTTATTGATGGCATCTCCAGATTTTTGGCACTGTAGACAATGAGAGTGTCGTCATGCATTTTTAGCTTAATTTGCTGGATATTCTTCTTGTTATTCAAAGGAGCAAGTCCAGCCTCTTTAAAATGTATGCTGGATAAAGGATCCAGTTAAAGTTTCCTCATGCATCTCTGTGAGGAGCAGCTATAGAATCATAGAATCAAACAGGTCGGAAGAGACCTCCAAGATCATCCAGTCCAACCTAGCACCCAGCCCTAGCCAGTCAACCAGACCATGGCCTCAGCCAGGCTTTTTTTCAACACCTCTGGGGATGGCAACTTCACTACCTCCCTGCGCAGCCTATTCCAATGCCAATCACTCTCTCTGTGAAGAACTTCCTCATAACCTCCCCTGACACAACTTGAGACTGTGTCCCCTTGTTCTGTTGCTGGTTGCCTGAGAGAAGAGACCAACCCCCACCTGGCTACAGCCTCCCTTCAGGTAGTTGTAGACAGCAATGAGGTCACCCCTGAGCCTCCTCTTCTCCAGGCTGCACACCCCCAGCTCCCTCAGCCTCTCATTACAGGGCTGTGTCCCAGGCCCCTCACCAGCTTTGTCGCCCTCCTGTGGACACCTTCCAGTACTGCAACATCTCTCTTGAATTGAGGAGCCCAGAACTGGACACAGCACTGGACACAGTGCTGAGTACAAGAGAAGAATAACCTCCCTTGTCCTACTGGCCACACTGTTCCTGATGCAGGCCAGGATGCCATTGGCTCTCTTGGCCACCTGGGCACACTGCTGCCTCATCTTCAGCTGCTATCCACCAGTACCCCCAGGTCCCTTTCTTCCTGGCTGCTCTCCAGCCACTCTGTCCCCAGCCTGTAGCACTGCTTGGGTTTGTTGTGGCTAAAGTGCAGAACCCTGCACTTGGCCTTGTTAAATCTCATCCCATTGGCCTCTGCCCATCCATCCAGCCTGCCAAGGTCCCTCTGCAAGGCTTTTCTACACTCTAACAGATTGACACCTGCTTCTAGCTTGATGTCATCTGCAAACTTACTGATGGTGGACATAGTCCCCTGGTCCAGATCATTGACAAAGTTACTGAACAGGACTGGGCCCTGTACTTAGGTACTCAGGAATCTTTTAATATTATACAGGCCAGGCAGTACATTAGGTCTGGTAGGGTTAGATGATCCTTGCTAAGAAAAGTTCCACATAACAAAACCAACCAAACAAACAAAAAATAACCCAAAACCAAAAACCAATCATGGACTTTTTAAAATGACATGACACAATTCTTCAAGTGGCAGAAATAGTTCTGTGGGTTTGTTGTTTGCGTTTTTTTTCCCCCCCTTACTGTTTGTTTAGTCCCAGATTATTTTTGTGCTAAGAAACCACAGAAGGCTATGTAGAATCTGGTGCATTCATGGTGCCTGGTCTCTAAAAATATCCAGGGATTATGGGTTGCAGTAGGCAAGTTTCAGAAGTGCTTAAAGTGAAATAAACATTTTGCATTTCTTTTCCAAGATAACATAAGAAACACAAACCATGTCAACTTTCTTGAACTTAAAGCCAATTAAAATCAAACTTTATATACATCTAGGACAGTTTGGCTTATAACTGTGAGAGCTTCTCATCTTGTACAGTGCTGGAATTCTCTTGCATTTAACTCCATGTAATTGGCAGACCTAAACATAGTGGGGTTTTGCACAGTGGGCTGCTTGGACAGTATTGGAGAACGCTGTTCATCAGGAGGGTACAACATGAGCCATGCAGACAATAACTGCAGAAGAGCCATGGTCAGCCTGAGACCGCAGCTTTGCTGTCAAACCCTCTCCATAAGTCATCTACATTAGCAGTGCTCCTAGGTTGCATGCATGCAGATAGTTTGCTGTGGTAGTGTGCTAGTTTGAAGCTAGCTGGAATGTTTTGGTGAGAAGGACTAGATTACAGGCTGTGAAAGGAAAGCAATGGAGATGTCTACTTCACTCATAGGCTTGCTGATATGTGTAAGAACAAGAATACAAATATAGATAAGGCACTTCTGCTGGGGAGCTCCAAGCTGCATTTCTTTCTCTAGCCTCTCTGCCATCTCTCTGATTAATCCATTTTGCTTCCTAACCCCCTGTCTGAACCTCCATTCTTCCTTGGGACTGGAGTAAGGTTGAGAGGTGGGGGGAGAGAAGGTGGAAGGGTGGTTGGAAGCCCCTCTGGGGGACTCAGGTTTCTGGGAGGGGAGTTGTGTTTCTGTATTACCTTTTACCTTGTATATTTCTGTCTATAACTGTATATACTGTAAATATCTGCTTGTATATTGTGCTAGCTGTAAATATAAGCTTCATTCAATTTCCAGAGCTGGCTGAGTCTAGTCTGGGTGACTTCCAAAGTGTGGGGGGGCAGGGAACACCCAAACCATCACAGGTAGCTCACTCACGTTTCAAAAGGCAAAAAACAATTGTAAAGAATAAATGAGAACAGTGAGAAAACTAACATATTGAAGGTGTTTCAGGACTCTTCTTTCCAATCTCCTCATCCTTACTCCCACAGCCTGCATTTTTGTTTATTAGGAACTTCTTAATGAGGTTGAATGCAGAGTCCTCAATGGTAAGTCCAGCAAAATTTTTACATGGCAAGGAGTCTAAGGAGACCTCCTCCACAGCATGGGGAGTATAGGAAGGTCCTTTTATGGTGGACTTAACCTAATGCACCTCCAGAGCTCTGCAGCAGCAGGAGCAGTAGCTGCTTTGGCTTTTTCCCATGTTAACCTCTGCAGAGCCTGCTTGTACTCTGTGGGGGCAGAGCTTACATCATGAAACTCCTCCTAAAATGAAACTCCTCCTAAAACTGAAACTCAGCCTGTCTTTGCAATGCAAAAGTGAAAAGCCTGTCTTTCTTTGCAGTAAGAGCTCCCAAAGGTTATGCACTAATTCAGTAATGCCCATTCAGCACAAATATGCAGGCAAAAGAATGTAAACACATCAATTTGCTGTGGATGTGAAAAGAGAAGGAGGTTTATTCTTAATGAATATCTTTCTTAAAAGACATCTAGCATCAGAATGACAAGTTGGGTATGCAGGCAGGTGGTTGCTCCACATGCATCCTCTCTCTGCATATGACTCTCTCATAGCACAATTTGTTCCATTTACAACAAACAAACACCTCCATCGACTTTCTTTTTAACCTTTCTTCAAAAACCATTCGTGCAGAATTAAAGAGAAAACTCACAATTAAAATCTCTTAAATCTCTTTCTTGAACACGATGAGAATGTTATTATATGGAAACCAGACACCAAAAAATGTTTACAGGATGACCAAGAACTGAAAAGATGAAAAAAAACTCTACTTGTGAGCCTTTGAGTTTTTAACAAGACCTTCCAAGACACTTTGCCAATGTCTGTGACAAAGGTTAAAGAGTGATTTTTGTATCTCTGTCCCCTATCAAATGACTTCATTGTTGGAAGTTTCATTCATTCTATCCTTATTGAAAAGGCCTAGAATTGCTTATAGAATCATAGAATCAACCAGGTTGGAAGACATCTCCAAGATCATGCAGGCCAACCTAGCATCCAGCTCTATCCAATCAACCAGACCATGGCACTAAGTGCCTCATCCAGGATTTTCCTGAACACCTCCAGGGACAGAGATTCCACCACCTCCCTGGGCAGCCCATTCCAATGCCAATCACTCTCTCTGGCAACAACTTCCTCCTAACATCCAGCCTAGACCTTCTTCAGCACAACTTGACACTCTGTCCCCTTCTTCTGTTGCTGCTTGCCTGGCAGAAGAGACCAACCCCCACCTGTGTACAGCCTCCCTTCAGGTAGTTGTAGACAGCAATGAGGACCCTCCCTAAGCCTCCTCTTCTCCAGGGTAAATGCCCCCAGCTCCTCCAGTTCCAGGCCCCTCACCAGCTTTATCACCCTTCTCTGGACACGTTCCAGCCCCTCAACATCTCTCTTGAATTGAGGAGCCCAGAACTGGACACAGTACTCAAAGTATGGCCTGACCAGTTCTGAGTACAAGGGAAGAATAACTTCCCTTGTCCTACTGGCCACCCTGTTCCTGATGCAGACCAGGATGCCATTGGCTCTCTTGGCCACCTGGGCACACTGATGGCTCATGTTTAGCCTACTGTCTACCAGTATCCCCAGGTCCCTTTCTTCCTGGCTGCTCTCCAGCCACTCTGTCCCCAGCCTGTAGTGCTGCTTGGTCTTGATGTGGCCAAAGTGCAGAACCCTGCTCCTAGCTTGATGTCATATACAACCATAACCCTTCATATATATAGTCTCTATCTCTTTATTTCATACCTAATCAGTTTCTCTGTCCTCTTAGGAAACTGCATCTATTCTCTTGGTTTTCATTTCAGCCTCATTCCTCAAACTTGGTGTTTGTCACTTTTACTGCAGGGATTAGATGAGCTGTTATATCTCTGTAGGGTTTTGAAACTCTTTCTTAGACTATCACCTCAGCCTACTTCAACTGCAAAACATTACTGGACTTCCTAATTGTGCTCTAGATGCATCAGATGATTTTCATGGCTTCTTTCCAAGTAACACAAGCTAACATTTCCCCAGTATTGCTAAAATAATCCTGCTTCTGCAGAAAACAATGGAAGGAAAGTTAAAAGTAAGATCCTGGAACTTGTACAGAACCACCCACACACTTATTTACTTATATTCTTTGTTGACAGAAGTGTATATGTGCTACAATATGAGTAACTTCAGTGGTTTTAATTTCTATGCCTTGTCTGATGTCTAAATGGCCAGATAATTTTGCTGTGCCATCCTGAAGAGATCCTCTTATGTTTATGAAGATGCTGTGTTGTAGGAGGTATAAAAAAAGTAACTACAGCCAAAGGACTTAAAAAAAATGTTTGGGGGGAGGGGAAAAGGGTTGGGAGAGAGGAATCAAACAACAAACAAAAACCAACCAAACAACTGAACCAAAAATCTACTTTATTCCATCTTCTGTTTGGTTTCCCACTGCCTCCTTTCAAACCGTGGGCTCTGCTCCAGCTTCAACAATGTTTCCAAAACCTCTGAGTTAGTAAAGAATGCATCAGTGCAACTAGTAACAAGCTGGTCTCTGGGCTGCTCCAGGATACCAGTACAGTCCATGTCCCAGGCTGATTACCAGCACACAGCCCTGTACAGGGCAGGTTTGTTATCCTAGTTTCTAAATGTCTGAGGCTTATCTGTTAACAGTGGTTGACTTTTCGTTAGCATTAGACTAAGGCCTTGTAATGACAGGAAGAGGGGAAATGAGTTTATACCAGAAGAGGGGAGATTTAAACTGGATGTTAGGAAGAAGTTCTTTACAGTGAGGGTGGTGAGACACTGGCACAGGTTGCCCAGGGAGGTTGTGGCTGCTCCCTCCCTGGAGGTGTTCAAGGCCAGGTTGGATCAGGCCTTTAGCAACCTGTTCTAGTGGGAAGTGTCCCTGCCTATGGTATAGCGGGGTTGAAACTGGATGACCTTTGAGGTCTCTCCCAAACTAAACCATTCTATGGTTCTATGATTCTATAATTAGTGGCCTCCAAGCCTGTGCTTATGAGATGCATGTGTAGGAATCTGTGTCTGACTTACAAGCCTGAGAGGCATACACTCAGTGCTGAAAAGCAGCCTTCAGCCAAGCCCACGATGCACAGAGCAGCAAGATCCCTACAGGGCAGGCATGCTGGGTGTTCGTGTCTGGCACGCCTGGCCAGCTGCCTCCTGCATGGTGGGGTGAACTAAGGCCAGCTCCAGCATTTGTTCTTCACTCTCTGCTTTCAAGATTGACCTTTCACATTATGGCAATTCACTACTTGGTGTGAGACTGTATCAAAGCTCCAGCAGATCCCTGGGTGCTTAATACGTATTTCTTGTCAGACATTTTAATGGGAAAAGAAAAAGATGAATTGTCAGCTCTCTAAAACATGTCAGAACCAAGTTCTTCTGGTGCTGCTGCCTTCCATTTGCAAAAGTCTGTGACTCATTTTACAGGCTAAGCAGTAAGTAAAGTAGCAGTTCAGGTACATTGAGAGCTTTCTGTACAGATAGAAGTAGGAAATCACAGACTCGTTGAGGCTGGTAAAGACCTCTGAGATCATCAAATCCAGTCTATAACCTAACACCACCACATCAGCTGAACCATGCCACCAAGTGCCACATCCAATCTTTTCTTAAAGACATCCAGGGATGGTGACTTCACCACCTCTCTGGACATTCCATTCCAATGCCTATAGAAACACAAAGCTCCATATTTCTAAATTCCCTTTCTTAAAAAGCACAACCAGATGCAAAACAATGAATAAATAACCTAGTAGGAGCAGAAAGCTTGCCTAACTCCTTCATTTAGCATTCCTGCGGCAATTAAGGGCTGATTGTCTCCAATCCTGGTATTGATAATTCAAGGTGGATAGTGAAAAATGATGCAAAAAACAGATCACTTCAGCGGTGCAAAACAAAAAGCTTACTCTATTTAGTTACAATGAAAAAGGTTAAGAAGCAATGTGAGTAATAACATGAGGAGTAAAAGACTGTTTGGATTAGCAGATGTGAGTGTGGACTAAAGTGTGGCTAAAGATGTGAGTGTGGCTAAAGACGTGAGTGTGGCTAAAGTGTGGACTGGTCTACATGGGGAATGAAGTGGTTATTTTTCTGTGAGAGATGATCTAGCACTGGAACAACTTGTTAAGGGCTGTGGTGAATTCTCCATGGCCTGCAGTTTTTGGAAAAGGAGCTGAGGTTTTTGTTAAAAATGATGCTTTGGTTCTAGTAGCAACCATTTTGGACAAACTCTGTCACTTGTGTTACGGAGGGAAGAGGTGCTGGAGTCTCTGCCACCACTTCTGATGTTGTAGTCTATAGTCATATTTATTTTAAACAGATCCATAGAATCTACTAGATCTTTCTATGGCTTTTTGTTAGATGCCTTCTGTGGGCCAGAAGCTGATAGTTCCGGTTACTTATAGGTTTACTATCTTTAGCTAGTACCTACCTGTCCTGATAGTGCATAAATCCTGCCAGGCAGGTTTAACCCTTGCTCTCCTCCTCCTGTTGTGGAGTCCAGGACTTGAGTTAGATGAGCACAAGACACCTGACACATGGTGCTAAGGGTTTGGCCCCAGCCAAGCTTTGAGGGCTAGGTGGCTTAGCACCACGTGTCAGGTGTCTTGTGCTACCTTCAACATGCCTGTGTGGTCAAAGGAGGCACAAAGCTTTGAATTCACTGGCCAGAACAATGGTGTTAGTGCCTATTGGCCAGTTTGATTTTCAAAATTAAGTATTTAAAGTGGGATGATTTAGAAACCACCTTTCTGCATTCAGCACAGAGCCTTCCTGCCTCTCTTCATTTGCAGCTCACACTCATCATCTTAGCAGCAACTCAGCTCTCCTTCCTTCTGCCTGGAATATTTTGTATTTTATCCTGGGATCATTATCACAAGTTTGAAAGCATCTTTGATACAGGAGACTTACTCAGGGACGAAAACATCATGAGTAGATATGCTGCAGTGAATGCCAAGACTCCACGAGCGTAGTTAGAATTCTTCCTGCTCTTACATTCCTATTTTCCAGGTTCTGATTGTTTAAACTGTTTCATTCTGTGCAGTTGCTTCCTGTCGAACGAAAATCCAAAGACCCTCAGGGAATTTTCCTGTATTTTTTAATGTTAATAAAATTAATATTCATCTAGAAAATAATATTCCTGATTCACAATGATTATTGATTTCCAATAGACTAGCATAGCATTCAAAAAGAGGTGCACTGCTGTAGATTTGTCTGGAGTGTTTTCATGGCAGCTATTTAGGTCAATAAAGAGTATATTTCTGGGGTATTTATTGTAGGTCTCATTTTTATTGGAGCATGTGATGGTTTGGGTGTTACCTGCCCTCCCCCCCCCCCCCCCCCCCCCCACTTTGGAAATCACCCAGTCTAGACTCAGCTGGCTCTGAGAATTGAATGAAGCTTATATTTACAGCTTAGCACAATATACAAGCAGATATTTACAGTATATACAGTTATAGACAGAAACAGACAAGGTAAAAGGTAATACAGAAACACAACTCCCCTCCCAGAAACCTGAGTCCCCAGGAGCAGCTCTCAACTGCCCCTGCACCTTCACCCTACCCCTCTCAACCTCACCCCAGTCCCAAGGAAGAATAGAGGTTCAGACAGGGGGTTAGGAAGCAAAGTGGATTAGTCAGAAAAACAGCAGAGAAATGGAGGGTGAGGTTAGAAAGACAGATGCAGCTCAGAGCTCCCCAGCAGAATAAGTAGTGCCTTATCTATGTTTTGATTCTTGTTTTGATGCATCTCAGCAAGCCTGTGAGTGAAGTAGACATCACCATTGTTTTCCTTTCACAGCCTGTAATCTAGTCCTTCTCACCAAAACATTCTAGCTAGCTTCAAACTCACACAGAGTGTTTCACAATGGCTATGTGCACACACACAGAGCATTAGTCTGTGTACATCTGGTTTAGAAATTAAATGAAACACTGCATGTTAAGGAGTGCTTCTGTGAGCATCTCTATTCCAGTGTATTCTGGTGAAATAATTAAGAGTATCATATCTGGAAGAAAGCCAAAAAAATCAATGCAGAAAGACATCAGACCCCTAAAGTAAAAGAGCACTTTCTGGGGTTGGTTTTCATTTTTCACTTTTCATAAGGAAGAAATTAATCTTTTCTGCACTGATATGTAGGGTGGCTCTCCTGGCATTTTGAAGGGTTTTTATTGTGTGGTCACCTCCTAAAAGGGCTTAATGACTGATAAAATCACTTTTTGTAGACTTTAGACCTATCATTTCTACATCAAGCCATTTGCTGAGAGAATGCTCTCAAACCAAGTCCTACAATCCAATTTAGCAATACAGTATCTGAACATATATTTGACTCAAAGTATACTGGCAGCATTTTAGTGCTATTAACCCATTTTTAAAGAACATTGGACATTTGGAGATTGAAGAAGAGGTTTTTGTGGTCAGAAATGTCTCCAAGAGAAAGTTTGTTCAGAGGTATCTCAGTATAAGAAGTGTAATTGAGAAGGAGGAGAGTCTCCTTTGCCCAAACCCTTCTTTCTCTGAAAGGATAAGGATATAGCAGAATGCAGGATATGAGGGAATGCAGGCCCCTGCAGATGATTTAATGAATCCACATGTGTGATGGTTTGAGAGTTACCCACCTCCCCCATTCTTAGGAAATCACCCAGACTAGACTCAGCCACCTGGAAATTAAGGAATGAAGCTTTATATTCACAGCTTAGCACAGTATACAAGCAGGTATTTACAATCTATTACATCTATATACAGACATGTACAAGTTAAAGGTAATACAGAAGCACAATACCCTTCCCAGAAATCAGAGGCCCCAGGAGGGGCTCCCAACCACCCTCCCACGTTCTTTCTACGTCTCTACCTTATCCCAGAGTTTGCCTTCTGTGCAAGGTGAGTTCAGAGGATTAGCAAGGAGGGGTTAGAAGCAGAATTAGTTGGGTTACACAGCAAAAGCCCAGGGAGAAAAGCACAGACACTGGCTCTGACAGAGGCACACATGCTGTCTTATCTATGTTTGTGTTCTTGCTTTTATACATCTCAGGAAGCCTATGAGTGAGGTAGATATCACCACTGTTTTCTTTTCACAGCCTATAATCTAATTTTTCTCACTAAAATCTTCCAATTAGCCTCAAGCTAGTACAAGTAGACCAGAAAATCCACAAGTGGAACAGGAAATGCATTATCTCAGTGTAGCCTCTAAATGCATTGTCCTCATTATGATACCAAGTCACCAAATATTTGAAATCCTTTCTTTAGGTAAAGCTTTTTTGAAATGGTTCTGTGCACTGCCATAGCAGTCCTTTTAGAATCATAGAATCATAGAATCAGCCAGGTTGGAAGAGACCTCTAAGATCATCCAGGCCAACCTATCCCCCAGCCCTAGCCAGTCAACTAGACCATGGCACTAAGTGCCTCATCCAGGCTTTTCTTGAATACCTCCAGGGATGATGACTCCACCACCTTCCTGGGCAGCCCATTCCAATGCCAATCACTCTCTCTGTGAAGAACTTCCTCCTAACATCCAGCCTATACTTTCCCTGGCACAACTTGAGACTGTGTCCCCTTGTTCTGTTGCTGGTTGTCTGGGAGAGGAGGCCAACCCCCACCTGGCTACAATGTCCCTTCAGGAAAACTCAATAAAAGGCATTACAGCTCAAAAGAAAGCAGCAGCAGCAAGCACTGGCTCTGCTCAGCCACAGGAAACAGCTGGTAGCTAGTTTTGATTGAGAGCTGCCAAGAAAAGGTTGGTTACCATATCTGGCAGTGAGGATCTCATGCCTGACCTCACCAGGCAGAAAGCAAGGGGGCATGGGGATTTCCGACAGGATGAGGCTGAAACTCAGCTGCAAAGCAATGATCCAAATGCACAAAGCAGCTCAGATTTGACTGTTTCAGTTTAAGTTCAAAGGCAGATTAGAGCCCTGCTGGAGCCCAATTTGAACTTCCACAAAGCTGAAAGGCATTTCAGTGTGATGTTCATTTTCTTTTCAATAGAGATCTTGCTATTACTCTTCTCTGTTACCTTACAAACTGTGCCTACTCCCAATCAAAAGGAAACGGTGAAGGAACATGGAACACCTTATGGCTAGTAAATAATTTACTGGACACTTGCAGGTATTAAAAAGGCCTTACTGGAGAGCAAGCTACAGATAACTCTTTCATGCTAGTCAGTAACTACTTAGTCTGCAGAGGTTGTTTAAAAACTTTAAACCTTTCCTCCTCTGTACACACTAGAATTGTCATATCATTTTCAACTAATACCTGTTTTTCTGTATTCATTATTCCCTCATTTCATACAAGAAAAGAAGGTTGACCCAATTGACTCTGCTAAATTGAGAATATCTGGGAAATCCACTCAAACTTCCTCAGGAGTTTAATATTGGCTTGGCAAGTTAGATCCAACATTTTCCATGGCCAGACAGAAATCATTCCCAAAGAATGAAAGGCTGCAAGGAGGCATTGTTGCTGCATTTCATTATCTGAAGGGGATCTACAGGAAGGCTGGGGAGGGACTACTTAGAAGGCCTTGTAACAATAGGATGAGAGGAAATGGAGCAGGGTAGATTTAGGTTGGACATAAGGAGGAAATTCTTCACAGTGAGAGTGCAAAATACGGGAACAGGTTGCCCAGGGATGTGATTGAGGCTCTGTTCCTGGAAACACTGAAGATTTGGCTCAATGTGGCCCTGGGCAGCCTGATCTAGTTGGAGATGTCCTTGCTCACTGCAGGAGGGACGAACAAGATGACCTTTAAGGGCCCCTTCCAACCCAATGCAATCTGTGAAACTTCAAAACAGAGTGAAACATGATTGTTCTGGTGCAGCTGCCCAAATATCTGGTACAGTAGGATCTTGCCAATGAATCGAGTAGCAGAGTTGCTGCACAAGAATCTATTGAGGCCACATAAGTTTATTTTACACTACACCAGCACTGTTTGAGGACAGAGAATGTAACAGAATCCTAATGGCACAGAACAAGTCCTATTCCTTTAAAAATACAAATAACTCAATACCAAAGGATCCCTTGGTCTTTATTTGCTCTCTCACCGTCCACATTTCCCACAGATGCTTGTGTCCATCTGTGTATTTGTCTCAGTATAAATGGCCTATGCAATAGGCTGAGCTCATGCACATGTAGCCATGAATCATCTCAGATATGTCAGCACCCATCACTAGGGCCATGTCAGGAAGTACTGTACCCTTCCACTGCTTGTATTGAATATCAGGCTTAATGGAATTTTGTCCAAGGTTCAGACACAAGAATGAAAACACACATTTGTGTCACCACGTCAGTCCACACAAGCCCTTCTTTTTCAGGCAGAACTAATTCCACATAATATACATTCATACTAAATGGCACAGAACTCAACAACTCTATAGAGTAAGTTGCATATACAGTCACAGGAAGGAATTTGATAGAACTGCAGCATGTACTCCATCTGTTACTCATGGTTTCTACTGGCAGTCAACCTTTATTTTGGGAAATATATCTTTCCAGGCAGAAATTACAGTTTCTAAGGTCAGGGCTGAGTAAATATGAACTCACTGAATGTAAGATTTCTTTGCTAAAGAAAAAAATACCACAATCAGATGCTTCAGAAAGAAAAAAAGGCTTTAAAAGTAACCAAAGTAGGTTACTTTGATTTAAAGACTAAATTGTTCTGTTTATATGAGGAGATGAATGTCAAATTTTCATTTCTCTAGTGATCTTGTCTCTGTATGCAAATCAGTAGCAACTGACATTACTAAAACCTTCATGTTCAAAATTAAACACTCTCCTCATCTCTAAATAGGACTTCTTAGAACTGGCCTGATTCTGAATCACTAAATGACACTAAAATCAAGAAGAGTAAACAACCAAAAACCCCCAACTGAAACCTGATAAACTTGTTATAAACCACACTGGATTCTGAATGGGCACCTTTTTTCTTTAGCTTAATAATTGGGTCTCTTCTGGTATTCTACTTCATGTCTTTGAATCTATCTTTCTTCTCCTACTGAAATGAAAGCAGCCAGGTTGGAAGAGACATCCAAGATCATCCAGTCCAACCTAGCACCCAGCCCTAGCCAGTCAACTAGAGCATGGCACTAAGTGTCTCATCCAGGATTTGCTTGAGCAGCTCCAGGGATGGCAACTCCACCACCTCCCTGGGCAGCCCATTCCAATGCCAATCACTCTCTCTGCCAACAACCTCCTCCAAACATCCAGCCTAGACCTCCCCTGGCACCACTTGAGATTGTGTCCCCTTGTTCTGCTGCTGGTTGCCTGGGAGAAGAGACCAACCCCCACCTGGCTACAGCCTCCCTTCAGGTAGTTGTAGACAGCAATGAGCTCTGCCCTGAGCCGCCTCTTCTGCAGGCTGCACACCCCCAGCTCCCTCAGCTTCTCCTCACAGGGCTGTGCTCCAGGCCCCTCACCAGCTTCGTCGCCCTTCTCTGGACACATTCCAGTATCTCAACAGTATCCTGGGATGACCAGGTCTGTCCCCTTGAGATGGGCCTTGGTCATTGTAGTTTACTTAAGGGAACCTGGGACCCCTTCAAGGTGCCACAAGCTGCTCTCCTCCAGAGAGACTAGAAAGTCTCCCACGAGCCTCCTCTGGTAGGTGAAATATGTGTTTCCTCAAAAGAGGAAAAATAAATACTTCAGTATTTTCTTCACCCAGAATCCATAGGTCTCTTTTAGGAGAGCTACTTCTGGCTCATTAGAATTTAAAAAATAGGATAGGATGAAGAGGAAGATTAATTTACTCTCAGAGGTTCATTTCAAATGTTACCCAAAACTTTTCAAAGGAAGGTTAATTGAATCATTGCTTATGATGCTCAGAGCAGTGGTATCTGGAACAATTGATTTGGCTACAGAGATGGATGGAACAAGAAAGACAATTTACTGTAATCTAGTTATTGTGGGGTAAACTAGAAGGAAAAAAAAAGAAAACAGGCAATTGTCTTGAAGATCTCTCTGCTGTAGTCACATTATGTTGAGAAGCACAGGGCGTTAAAAGTGAGACTAGTCCTGTGCTTCCTGACAACTTCTTTTGCAGGACTCAGTGACTTCTTAGAGGAAACAAACCTAAGAATCCTGGATTCATTTCAGAGAAAGTGGGATACTTTGTGTTTACTACAGTACAGTTATGGCATTTGGGACTTCATGGAGTACTTATGAAAGTACTTCCTTCAGAAAAAGAAGTTAACATTGGAAGGACAGAAGAATGAGTCTAAAAAAAGTGTTGCACAATACAGAGCTGTGTCTGATGGGGTAGAGGCAGTATTTTGTGCAGTCTGTAATGATTAGTAGGCTGAAGATGAGGCAGCAGTGTGCCCAGGTGGCCAAGAGAGCCAATGGCATCCTGGCCTGCATCAGGAACAGTGTGGCCAGTAGGACAAG
Organism: Pogoniulus pusillus; assembly: GCF_015220805.1. Taxonomy (NCBI): domain Eukaryota; kingdom Metazoa; phylum Chordata; class Aves; order Piciformes; family Lybiidae; genus Pogoniulus; species Pogoniulus pusillus. The sequence goes on from NC_087272.1 coordinate 6,160,212, forward strand.
GGAGGTTATTCTTCCTCTGTACTCAGCACTGGTCAGGCCACACCTTGAGTCCTGTGTCCAGTTCTGGGCCCCTCAATTCAGGAGAGATGTTGAGGGGCTGGAATGTGTCCAGAGAAGGGCAACAAAGCTGGTGAGAGGCCTGGAACACAGACCTGTGAGGAGGCTGAGGGAGCTGGGGGATTGTTTAGCCTGGAGGAGGCTCAGGGGTGATCTCATTGCTGTCTACAACCAGCTGAAGGGAGGCTGTAGCAAGGTGGGGGTTGGTTTCTTTTCCCAGACAACCAGCAACAGAACAAGGGAACACAGTCTCAAGTTGTGCCAGGGGAGGTCTAGGCTGGATGTGAGGAGGAAGTTGTTGGCAGAGAGAGTGATTGGCATTGGAATGGGCTGCCCAGGGAGGTGGTGGAGGCACCGTCCCTTGAGGTGTTCAAGAAAAGACTGGATGAGGCACTCAGTGCCATGGTCTAGTTGAGTGGATAGGGCTGGGTGCTAGGTTGGACTGGATGATCTTGGAGGTCTCTTCCAACCTGATGGATTCTATGATTATCTCTTCTAAGATTTTCTTTGACCACAATAAAACAGAAGTGAAATTATGATAAGCTTCTGATTCTGAGATGGAAAACAGGCTTGCAAGCTGAAATGACTAAAGAAGGTTCTGCATGAGAGATGCCAGGTGAGGAGAGCAGTGGGTCTTTGGTACAGATGTTCTCATATAAGCACCATGATGAAAGCTCTAGCACAGACTCTAACGTGAAGGAAAGCTGAATTATTCATGCTTTGGATCTTTCTGTAGAGGCCAAGCTGAGAGGGATGATTATTCAGGAAGTAATCTGGTAGGGCTCTCAAGATGAGTATGTATACTGAGCACTTGGCTGAACATAATTATGAATTTCAAGTGCATTTTCAGAAGTTGGCTGCCTCACTTTTACTTTGAACTTTCTTAGTACTTTTCTGCCAGTTGGTGACTACTAAGTATTTCCCTGCAAAGAAGAAATGGTGCATGAACATTCAGCCTACATTCTGCATCATCACTCCCTGTTGTATCTATGCTATTAAGTTTTATTATATTTCTCTACTTACTCCTACAAAGTTCTATTCAGGTTTCTGAGATCAAATAGGATGTGAAAAGAGCTCCAAAGGGGATGATGTGGAGTTACCTTCAAGTGTCCAGTAAGCCAAGGTAAGAACTGGACGTACTGGAGAGTTTTCCCATTTGTTTTATTGATGGGAATATTGCTTGTCTTTGAAATAGTTTTCTCTTTCACTGCAGAAGACGTGGGACAGAGTAAGAGAGGATGGGAGCTATAAAGCTGAACACTAGTTGTAGGTAAGAGTAGCTTGATATGGACTACCTAAAGCAAAAACATGTATACATACACATCTATACAGCAACAATCTTTCATTTTAGGTCTGCTGTCTTTGTCTTACTTCTACCTGAATAACATACAAAAAACAGAAGCCACAAAAACTTCTGTCCATGGAGTATGCAGGTAGAGATATGCAAAAGGAATAGGCAGCTGGGGTAAAAGAGAAGGCAGCGGCACTGCAATCAGTGTGTGAGAGGCTAAGGAGTCATTGACTTAGGAAATGAATGAAACAGCAAACTCAGTAATATGGCTTGAAGACCTTTTTCATTGGAAGCTCTACTAAATCTGCACTCTCAAGAAGCCTTTCCACTTTAAGGTACTTGCTAATGCTTAGATGATGTCACTACCCTGCTTCTGTGTAATTTGGGGTGGGTGCCCGCTTGTTTGTGCTTTGGTTTTCTTTTATAGATAGTCACTTCTACCCACAGAATAGCTACTAATATAACCCTTGGTGGCTATTAGAGAGATACAGCTAGGCTTCAGACATTTGAAAGCTCTTCATTAATGCTTCTGTCTAGCCATGGAAATACACTCTTTAAAGCAAGGCTGGGAAATACTTTCCTTAATGGAAAACAAACAGGAATTTCAAGCACCTTCACACAGACCAACCATAAGGCTACATCTGGGTCTTATTTCCCTCTCCCCTGATGCTCTCTGTGTTAGGCTGTGATCTCACATGGCCCACAGCCATGCTGTGCCCTAGCCTTTCAGTTTCCTGCCTCTGGATCCAGCCAGTGCATAGTGCCGTACATCTGTGTCCCCTCTGGCCTGAGGATTTGCCATGGCACCAGGATCCTTCCACATGCCACAATAAGCAGCTCCATACCACTACCACTTGAACACGCTGACACTGTTAAGCTCCCCACATTACTTGGGCTTCTCTAAGGGCTGCCCACAGCACTGTTCAAGTCCTCCAGAGGACACACAGGACTGACTTGGAAGGTCATCTTCACAAATAAAATGAAAAAGTAAATAAGTAGAGACTCCTGAGCAGTGTGGTTGTATGGCATGCTAGCAATAAAAGCTCTGGCTGACTCACAAACCAATTTCATCAGTAAGTACCTGCTGGGATTTGTTTCCCCAGATAAGTATTGCTATCTCTTTTGTGCACATACACAGCACAGTATTCCAGCCCATTATTTCTTACTTAACTCATTTATGTCTTCCTGGCACACTGCACAGGTTTTTTTTTGCCATTTTCCCTCTGCGAATTTCACAGCAGAGTGGTGAATCAGGCCAGACATGGCTGATACATGAAACTTGTGTGTCTTCCAAAAAGGGGTGATCAAACTTAATCCTCAACAATTCCAAACAGCAGAAGGTATCACGAAACAATGTATTGGATTTTATGGTATGTACAGATGTTAACAACACCTGGAACTGTGAGCTAATTTCTGATGAGCAAACAGTATCACAGTATCACAGTATCATCAAGGTTGGAAGAGACCTCACAGATCATCAAGTCCAACCCTTTACCACAGAGCTCAAGGCTAGACCATGGCACCAAGTGCCACGTCCAATCCTGCCTTGAACAGCCCCAGGGACGGCGACTCCACCACCTCCCCGGGCAGCCCATTCCAGTGTCCAATGACTCTCTCAGTGAAGAACTTTCTCCTCACCTCCAGCCTAAATTTCCCCTGGCACAGCTTGAGGCTGTGTCCTCTTGTTCTGGTGCTGGCCACCTGAGAGAAGAGAGCAACCTCGTCCTTGCCACAACCACCTTTCAGGTAGTTGTAGACAGCAATAAGGTCACCCCTGAGCCTCCTCTTCTCCAGGCTAACCAATCCCAGCTCCCTCAGCCTCTCATACAGTCATGATATATTGTCCCCTCTAAGCCTACTTTACTTACAAGTATGGTCATCTGTGTGAATGCATCTCACTTTCCTTCTACCCCTTTTTTCTACTGCTAGAGAAGTTAACCTTGTTGGGTTTTAATTTGTCTCTCAAACACAAACTCAGGGTTTTCTTAGACAAAAGTAAATTAGATGTTACACAAATTATGTTTAGCTTTGTGATTTTGGTATTCATTTATTCTTACAACTAATCACAGGGTGACATAGTTTTATTCTCTGAAGAAGTTTGATCTCTTATTAGCACATGCAGTTATTTTATGAGTTGTTGCCTGCAGGTAAGCTGTTGCCTTGGTAGCAAAAAATGAAATACAGATGCCCTCTAGGCCAAAAGAACTAAAACCCTTAACAGTGCTGCACTCTGTATGTATTTTGCTGTTAGATGTTAACACAGAGTAGTCCAAAGCAGAGAATAGCAAATACTGACCTCCATACTCAGGCATTTGATTTTAACATCAAGAAGATCCAAAATGCTAGTAGAAACCCTAACATGAAACTCAGAATATATGAAATAGACATGAAAGAGGAGATCAAATCCCAACATGAAATAGAATTGCAACATACATCCTGGTGTATTTCTGAGTATTTATAGTTCAAAGGAGACTAAAAGGCCCAGCTTCTGTACCTATGGCAAAGGATAGTTTCTGTTAGAGGCCTCTGCTGTGAACACCAATTTGTGCTGTGCCATGTGCCTGTATGGTGATGTGCAGCCCCAGCACTTTGTTGTCTTGATTAATGTGCAGTATTCAAGGGCAGTGTCTACTGGTATGCTAAGTAACATGTCTCCTGTATCTATCTTGACTCTGGTCCTGGCTGCAGAAGGCATCTTTTCCAGGTTCCCCTCTGTGGCTTACTGAGGTCACCCTGATTTGAGGTGCTAGAGTGTCTCTGGGATGTTGTCACTTTCCCCATTACCACTATATAATATATCACATACACTGGCCCTTGGCACCAGGGCAGAGTTCGAATCAGCACATGGCACAGAACACAACACTGAGGACTCAGCTTGACAGGGTGCTAGGCCATCTCGTTTGAACTGTACTATCACCTAGAAAGGTTGGATCGGATGGTCCTTGGGGTCCCTACCAACCTGATATCTGTGATCCTCCCATTCTCTACTTTTGGGTGCCAGTCCTGGAGATTTTCACTGTTTCATGTCACCAAAGAGACAAACTCTGTGCAGCAGTGACAGGAATTCCTAGCGTGTGCCCTATATACAGGGCATTGAAGGTGGCTGTGCTAGTTTGAAGCAGGCTAGAATGTTTTGGTGAGAAGGACTAGATCATAGGCTGTGAAATCAAAACAGGACTGATGTCTACTTTGCTCATAGGTTTGCTGAGATGTATAAAACATAGGTCGAAACATAGATAACACTCTTGGCATTGCTCTTGCTCAGGCTGCTGGCTGAGCTGCATCCCTCTAACCTCACTCTCCAGTTTGGGCTAACCCACTTTGCTTCCTAACCTCTGGCTGAACCTCTATTCTTCCTTGGACTGGGGTAAGGTTGAGAGGGGTAGGGGGAAGGTGAAGGGGTGGTTGAGAGCGCCTCCTTGGGACTCAGGTTTCTGGGAGGGGAGTTGTGTTTCTGTATTACCTTTTACCTTGTATATTTCTGTCTATAACTGTATATACTGTAAATATCTGCTTGCATATTGTGCCAGCTGTAAATATAAGCTTCATTCATCTTTCCAGAGCTGGCTGAGTCTAGTCTGGGTGATTTCTAAAGTGTGGGGGGCAGGAAACACCCAAAGAATCACAGTGGCACTGAACTGCAAAGAACAGAAGCATACACACATAGCCTGTCATAGCTATCCTGTTTATACCAGTTCTGCTTCAGCTATTTTCTTATTCTTTTTAAATGTTAACTTCAGTAAATTAAATAGCTACCTTTATGTATGTTTTTATGGGTTATTATGTATATTTATACTCAGCTCATCTTTGCATCTTAGACCAAATACACAGTGACCCAAATACAGGAATTCACAGAAGATGTTGTAGATATCACAGTATGATACACAATCCTGAGAGCATCCATTTGATATGTAAGAAATATTTTCATGTCAGGCAGTTTGGGGAAGGGAAAGGAGGGGAGAGACACAGAATGTGCCTTTTCTATAAACTAAATTAAACTGTTTTTCATTGACTCAGGTTACCCTGGGCACTGCTTATTTTAATGTAGCCTTATTAAATTCAGGGAAGGCTGCTACAGTGAAGTCTGAGGCAAATTACACAGTGTTCAGATGCTGCACTTCAGATACGTATTGCAGATGTTGTCTTTGAAGAATGACATGTAACAGACACTGTGCTTAACTTGCTCCAGGAATGCATCTTTTAAAAGTCTTCTGCTGTCTAATTACAGTAACTGAAAGACATTTAAGCTAGAAAGGTCATTAACATTTTAAGCATACAGTACACCACGACTACTGCATCTTTCCTGACATTCCTAAAAGCTGGGAAACTGCAGCTCAGGAGGTTGTTACTTTGACTCTTGATCACTGGTCTGGAAGCAGCGAAGAACTGTTAATGGCTGGGGGTGTTTAGGAATTAATTTGATAGCTACTCTTGGTCTAGACTGTTGCAGGAAAATGTCCCAATTTAAAAACATTTACTTACCTTCCTTGCCTCCTTGTTCAAGAAATCTTCTCTGGTGTGTCTGTATCAGCATGGCACAGAAAACCACAGGCTCCTACAGGAGAATGCACAGATTAGCTGTGTCACACAGCTTCATCACAGCTTGCCAAGGTGACCCAGCAGGTTCACAAAAGGTGCAGCACAGACCTACTGACTCCAGGTTAGGTTACAAGCTTTACTTTCTTCCCAAGGAAACTCCTTTGCACTAGGAAGAAAAACTCTCCTTTATGAATAAGACCACATTAGGAGACTTGTTTTAAGGAGTGTGGTACTTCTGGAAAACATAAGGGCATTTCCCTCTCATTTGCTGGAAATGAAGATGTTTGTCTAAGCCATGATTTTGGTAGAAATGGCTATAAAATCTTATTTCTTCCAACTTGGCAGATACACAACCCAGATACAGCCCCAGCAGTGGTCTGCTTCCCTGGCATATGGAAATCTGAAATGCATTAGGGAGGAGGAAAGGGTAGGTAACAGAAGTAAGATTTACCTGGCAGACCAAAGACTGTCTTCCCTCTCTGCTTCACCTTCTCTTTCCCCTTTTTCCTTTTGAAGGTGGATCTCTGTTAATGTAATGAAAGAATAGTATGAATTACAAAGGAAAGATGCTCTGAATCACACAAGGTATCACCAGATGGTTTCCACTACCTTTCTACTGCACATCATTCTGCTATTCACTCTGTAGCCTGGCTAAAGCATTTCCCTATTGTGTTGAATGAATACCTTCCTGCTACATCTAGGACAGTGAGTATTATTAGACAGCCTATTTATGAAACAGCAGTATCTTCAGGTGAGAAGATGGAATTATTCCTGGAAGTACTTGGGCTTCTCCATGTATTGGTACCTATTTCTTTTGTTTTGAAGACAGAGACTTTCTTAGGCTGCATCTAAACTGATGTGTGGACATGAAACAGGATGTTCTCAAGTGTCCTGTGATCATCCCATCTAGAGCCAAGATGAATGCAGATTAGGATTTCTACCCATTCTGTATGACAAAATTCCCACTTCTTAGAAACCAAGGCACTGAGAAATGGAGAACCTAATGAATTCTTGAGTTGTACCCAATATGCAGCTAGGTTTTCACTAAGTGAGATACATCAACTATACATACATAGTCTCCATAAACGTACAGCAAGTGACTTTTTCACTCTCTTCTCTTTACCTAACAGAGTTTAAGTACTGAGAAGGTACATGGGGGTACTGGTAGATAGTAGCTGAACATGAGCCAGCAGTGTGCCCAGGTGGCCAAGAGAGCCAATGGCATCCTGGCCTGTATCAGGAATAGCGTGGCCAGCAGGATGAGGGAGATTATTCCCTTGTACTCAGCACTGGTCAGGCCACACCTTGAGCGCTGTGTCCAGTTCTGGGCTCCTCAATTCAAGAGAGATGTTGAGGTGCTGGAAGGTGTCCAGAGAAGGGCAAAAAGGCTGGTGAGAGGCCTGAAGCACAAACCCTATGAGGAGAGGCTGAGGGAGCTGGGATTGTTTAGCCTGGAGAAGAGGAGGCTCAGGGGGGACCTCATTGCTGCCTACAACTACCTGAAGGGAGGCTGTAGCCAGGTGGGGGTTGGTCTCTTCTCCCAGGCAACCAGCAACAGGACAAGGGGACACAGTCTCAAGTTGTGCCAGGGGAAGTATAGGCTGGATGTTAGGAGGAAGTTGTTGTTAGAGAGAGTGATTGGCATTGGAATGGGCTGCCCAAGGAGGTGGTGGAGTCACTGTGCCTGGAGGTGTTGAAGAAAAGCCTGGATGAGGCACTTAGTGCCATGGTCTGGTTGATTGGCTAGGGCTGGGTACTAGGTTGGACTGGCTGATCTTGGAGGGCTCTTCCCACCTGGTTGATTCTATGATTCCATGATAAATGCTGACTCCAATGGATACCACAATGAACCTCCCATTGACTTAAGGAAGGATAGCAGATTAATTTGGAACCAGTATAGTTTAGCTTCTCACTCATATAAAATGTTCTTTCTGGTTGGTCTCTGATTTACAAGGAGGCCACAGTTTACACCACCCACAGCTCTGTGGTCCCCAGATCAAAATATTTTGCTTCTGCTTTCTGACATTATCTTACTGCAGTTAAGTCTAGCAGCTGCCTGCTCAGAGAGACAGAATGGGAATAAGTGTGATAGAATGCAAAACATTGCTAAGTCTATATGACAACTTTGGTGATATTTACTGCTTCTCACCTTCTCTTAATTACAAGATCAGTAGAGAGAATCATTCCTCACCTAATTTTCCTGCCTTCTTCATTTGCCTTGTGCAACTAGTTACAAAAATCAGTCTGTTGATGCTGTGGCCTAGCATTAGGACTAATCCCACAGGGATCTGTGATTAATATTAATGCCTACTTTTAATTAATTTGGTACAGGATGGAGATCATACTGAAAAAAAAAAAGTCTATAAGCTAGGAAGGGATGAGAAATTATTTAAGGATAAGATTAGAGTGCATCACAGAGAATGAATGAAACAGATACAATCAGTGGGGCAAAATATGTAGTAGCTCACATGCCAAAATGAAATGGATTATTCCAGCCTACTTGGTGGCTCCTATTCCTCTGGTACAGTTTGTGAGAAGCCAGAGAAATTTAACTGTGTTAGGGAGGCTTCTTGGTCATTAACTGCTGTCTGAAAATGTTTCTGAATTAGCTAGATGCTGCTGTTATGTCTGCACAAATGCACCATGTGTCTCAATGGGGCACAATTTTCAGCACCAGACCACAACTATTTATATTGTTGAATTGTTAGCTTGCTGCCTGGCATGAATTTGGTCCAAACCAATTAATGCTTGCCCAGACAACGCCACAGCACAGCTCAGCTGCATGACAAGAGTGATTTTCTCTAAGTGGCAAGGACAGATTATATCAGGGGAAGACTTTAGTCATATAAGCTCTGATATGCCTCTGCCAGAGAACAAGCCATGGCATTACAATGTTTATTAGCATAAAGAGATGCAGCCCATATGTTAGCATTGTGGCAAGCCTTGGGAGAAAACTTCATCTGCAACAAATCTATCCATTTCCCTGCTTTTTAAAACAAAGTTTTTTCTGTCTTGAAAGGAGGAGCAGATACTGTTCAGAAATATTGATAGCAAGATGGCTTTTGTCACTTCGGACTACACAGACAATGGCCTTACTGCATGTGTTGCAAGAGCTGTAGAAACTAGCATGGATACTCTCTCAGCCAGGAGACATTGTTTCTTGTGCTGGGGGAGGTCTAGGCTGAATGTTAGGAGGAAGTTCTTGCCAGAGGGAGTGATTTGCCATTGGAATGGGCTGCCCAGGGAGGTGGTGGAGGCACCGTCCCTGGAGGTGTTCAAGAAAAGCCTGGATGAGGCACTTAGTGCCATGGTCTGGTTGACTGGCTAGGGCTGGGTGATAGGTTGGACTGGATGATCTTGGAGGTCTCTTAAAACCTAGTTGATTCTATGAACTTTCTATGAACATATGTAACAATTCCTGCTGAACACATATTTGTAGCTCCTGTAACAATGATTGAGCTGTCTTTGCTTTTTACTGAAACAATCCATTTCCAAAGTCTCAGTCAAAAAGACCATGAGTTGTGCCATTCCCAGTAAGCTGTGCAGCACCATGGTCTAACTGTAAGAGTGATTGAGTCTGATATACCTTGTGTTAACACAAGTTAAGAAACTAACCTCCTGCCTTACTACCTCACACACACAAAGCTGAGCTCTTGACCTTCCTGTCCAAGTTGTTGACCTTTGGGTCTTTCTTCAGCCTAGACTGGTTTGGTCTCTGAAGAAGAGATGCTGTTCATGATGAGTTTATGATTCTTTTGAGAGAATCTTGCTGTAAGACTCACACTATTTTGGTGAAAGAACTGCTTTTGTAATCCATACTATGTCTAGAACTTGCAACGGGCAGGGGTTTTGGATTTCTTTTTCCACGAGTATGTTTAAAAGGTTTATTTTTCCTGTCGAATTTAGCTCCACTTTCAAAAGCGCAAAGGCTTCTTGACAGGACAGCAGACACACTTGTAAGAAACTCCAAATTGTTTCCTTCGCCCACTCTCCATTTTAGATCATCTTTCACAAGGGAACAGCTTCCCTCCTCCTCACTCACCTCCTCCTCCAAAAAACTTCTGACATCTGTTCCTTTACCTCTCTAACAGCCACTCTCCCCTCATCATTTGCCTTTTATTTTATGGTACCCACTTGTGCACTTCAACTCTGTGCTCTTTGGGGTACAAGCTGCTATGTGTGTTGCACTTCTAACTCTTTGTAAAGCATCTTAAATGTTACAGGCATTTACAGCACAATATAAATGATAATGTAGTTAGGCTGGAAAGGCAATTCCCTAGTTAACACCTCCCACATGTGGTGATTAAGTACTAGGCTCAAAAGCGTACAGCAAACCCAGTGCAGATACATTTCTAGAAAGAGACTGCAAAGTCTTAACTCCAGATGGTCTGCAGTTGGTGAATAATTACATGGATTGTTTAGTGCTTCACTAATCAATCATGACAGCAACAAGGAGAAAAAGCATATCTGGGTAAAGGAAAATGTCCTTTGGATAAACCCCAAGTTATCATTTTGTGCATTCGATCTGTCCATCGAACCTAATCCTTTTTTCCCCCTTTTCTGGTCTTATGCTGTTCTTGATGGTTTAAGAACTAATCCAGAAAAAGCAGTCGTGGAGTTGTTGGGTTTTTTTCCCCTCTGTAAAATACACAAGAAGGGAGGCTGAACATCATCGGCATGACTGCAAAGCTGCATTGTACCTCACAGACTGCAGAAATTATAAATAGGAGAGGAAGGGCCAGAAAATTAATCTGCTGCATTAAGCTCTGGAAACCATGAAACCTTCCCCAACTATTTCTGTAATATCAGCACAAAACCTGCAATTCAAAAATGTAGCAAATGAGGACTGGAAGGGAGAAGGCCAATTACCAAATTTCTTTCTTGCAGCATGAAAACAGTTTGATTAAATATATATATATATGTATAAATAATTGCCTGAATCAGACCATAAGTGGTGAATATGGGGTCAGCATTAACTAAAACATATAGAGCAAAGTCCAACATTACCTGTGTTAATACTGACCAATTTAATTTGATCTCTGCAGACAGGAAAAGGAAAGCCAAGAGGCAACTCAACATGAGTTAGCTTGCTTGACAATCCGAGATTCATTGAGAGCATCAGGCTTCAAGTTACAGAGCATAGACTCTTAAGTTAGGGTGAGAAAGTGAGCACAAACCCAGCATGCAATTTGGTACATCTAGAGATTGGAATTTGCATGTTCCTCCTATTTCCCTCCTAATCTGCACACAGTCCCACAGAAGCTGTTTAACAGAAGGCTCAAGGACAAATTCCCTTTGAGCTTCTTCACATACACTGCTGTGGCTTAACTGCGCTTCAGTACTCAGACCTCACACCAAGGGCTTGATTGTACAAGCTTCTAGGGACTTGTGTCCCCTCTCCTTCAGCCAGTTCCCAACAGATCTCTCTCAGTGCATCAAAAGGAGGGAAATAATACCATGAAATACACAAAAGTTAGAGATGGTAAATGGAGACACTGCAAGAGGTTTTATTTTTGAGGGAAATAAAGGGTAAAAGAGTACTAAAAGGTTCCACTTATCCTACTGAATCTGTTGCTCAGATATCTTTGTGGCTTCTTGTACTTCTGTGTAGTATTTTGCCACCCAGCATTTGCAAATGGTCCAGGAAACTGTTAGGAAACCCACATTTTCTTCCCAAGTAATAAGTCTTGAAGAAATGAACTGGATGGCAGTAGACACAGTAAACTGCATTGAGCATGATAAACTGTGTGGCTGTGGTTCAGAGTTTGCACATAAGAGCAGCAGAGAGCAAAGACACAATGTGCTGTATTTCAATCTGTCCAGATTTTTCATCAAGTAAGCAAAAATAGTTTTCAATTACTGGAGGCATGACTCAGAAAAACACAAGTGGGCAATATAGAAAAGGCTGTGGAAGCAGTAAGGTGAAAAAGAAAACCAGGACAAGTGGATTTCAGAGATCTAACATTACAAAACATTTATCCTTATTAAGGCTAACTACTGTTTCTCTCTCAGTACTCCCTCACTAGAGTCATGTAGCTTATGAATAACCTGATCTACTTACAGAGGACAGTTGCCAAAAGGTGGATACTGCACACTGATGAGATTAATGCTTCCTTCTAGTACCTGCCTAAGTCATTTGGGATGAGATCTACATAAATTACATGCAGAAACTGATGGTGGCACTGCTTTTGCTGATGTTTCAGAAGGTATGCCTGGAACATAGGATAAGTTAAGTAAGTATTGATCCATGTAATATGGGAAGAAAATGAGGCGAATCTGCTTTTCTTCATCACTTAGAATGTGTTGAAAAATGTCTTAAACAGAACAGTCACTAATCTTTCATTGTTCTAAGTGACCAAAGTTGGAATAAGGTTGCTCATCTTACACTAATTTTCTTACAGACCTCTACATGTTGATCTGTTGGAGGGTAGGAGAGCCTTGCAGAGGGACCTTGACAGGCTGGATGGGTGGGCAGAGGCCAATGGGATGCGATTTAACAAGGCCAAGTGCAGAGTTCTAGAGTTCAGCCACAACAACCACAAGCAGACTGGGGACAGAGTGGCTGGAGAGCAGCCAGGAAGCAAGGGACCTGGGGATACTGGTGAATAGTAGCTGAAGATGAGCCAGCAGTGTGCTCAGGTGGCCAAGAGAGCCAATGGCATCCTGGCCCGGATCAGGAACAGTGTGGTCAGCAGGACAAGGGAGGTTATTCTGCCCCTGTACTCAGCACTGGTCAGGCCACACCTGGAGTGCTGTGTCCAGTTCTGGGCCCCTCAATTCAAGAGAGATGTTGAGGTGCTGGAAGGTGTCCAGAGAAGGGCAACAAGGCCGGTGAGGGGCCTGGAACACAAACCCTATGAGGAGAGGCTGAGGGAGCTGAGGGTGTTTAGCCTGGAGAAGAGAAGGCTCAGGGGTGACCTCATTGCTGTCTACAACTGCCTGAAGGGAAGCTGTAGCCAGGTGGGGTTTGGTCTCTTGCTAGTCAACCAGCAACAGGACAAGGGGACACAGTCTCAAGTTGTGCCAGGGGAGGTCTAGGCTGGATGTTAGGAGGAAGTTGTTGGCAGAGGGAGTGATTGGCTTTGGAATGGGCTGCCCAAGGAGGTGGTGGGGTCGCCATCCCTGGAAGTGTTCAAGCAAAGCCTGGATGAGGCACTTAGTGCCATGGTCTGGTTGATTGGCTAGGGCTGGGTGCCAGGTTGTCCTGGATGATTTTGGAGGTCTCTTCCAACCTGGTTGATTCTATGATTCTGTATTGTTTCACTATGTGTCTTGCTCAAAGAAGACTCAACTGTCAGCAGTTAAGGTAGCATTTAAAGTAAGTCACAAGACATGCAGGATAACTCAGGACTGGTCAGCTCTGACTGAATAGCAAAAGGAATGGATTTGGCTGGGAACATTCCTGACAGAAGTGTTAGAAACCTTGAGAGAATGCACTGTCGAAATGCAGAGCACAGTACAGTACACTCCATCTGGTACAAAGCACAGTCATTCCCTCTTTTCTCAATCTCTTGTTCTCTTTTTGTTATGTCTTAAGCATTGAGATATAAAAGTTGCTCCTGCTGATTTCTTACAGGGGACCACTTCTAGCTTTCAATGTTTCTAACAAGTATTTTTATTCTTTTCTATCCACAATATTCATAAAGCCTACACATTTCAACTCTCTGTGATTAGGCTTAGTTCCCTACAGTTTGCTTCTCCAAGCCAGTGGTGAGAAAAATGAAGCTTTTCACCTGCTGAACTCTTGCACTTTTCTAAATGTTTCTAGGGTTTCTCATACTTTTCTCTGTGAAAATATACAGCTGAATTGGAAATCTGCCTCTACTTCCCTTTGAAGATCTTTGTGGGTGGGTAGAAAACTTTCAAGGTAACCAAAGTCACCTATTGCTTCTGCAGCCGACCACTATGTAATGTTTGCTTGCATTCTCTCTGAGGCAGCATTTCATTTTGTCCCACAAGTCATTAATGTGTTTTTTTCACTCCTGGTTTTCACTATCTCCAGCATTTGCTGCCTGTTATCTAGGATGTAGCTTGTCTTCTTATCTCATTGACACACCTGACTTACTGCCCAAAGAGTCTGGGGTCAGGTAGGGTGTGTGGATGGGATGTGCCATTCTGTTTTAGTTCACAGATCCTTTCAGACCTTCTCTATGCAAAGTTGAAAAACTCTAGGCAGCATATGTTACTGTTTCACATGCTGCCTAATGAAATGGTTGCTTGCTGCTGCTCACAGATGTTCAGAGCCCAGGACTGACTTATCACAACGTATTTATTCGTAACTTGCCCTTGGCAGTTTCATTCCATAGCCCATTTGGGCTAAATGCCTACTGCTCCATGTCAATGCTACCAACCTCTTCTGAACAGACATCACATAGATTTTAGACAAGAAGTAATGGGGTGCTGAATATCCATCTTAGAATCATAGAATCATAGAATCAACCAGGTTGGAAGAGACCTCCAAGATCATCGAGTCCAACCTATCACCCAGCCCTAGCCAGTCAACTAGACCATGGCACTGAGTGCCTCAGCCAGGCTTTTCTTGAAGACCCCCAGGGACGGTGCCTCCACCACCTCCCTGGGCAGCCCATTCCAATGGGAAATCACTCTCTCTGTGAAGAACTTCTTCCTAACATCCAGCCTATACCTACCCTGGCACAACTTGAGACTGTGTCCCCTTGTTCTATTGCTGGTTGCCTGGGAGAAGAGGCCAACCCCCACCTGGCTACAATGCCCCTTCAGGTAGTTGTAGACAGTAATAAGATCACCCCTGAGCCTCCTCTTCTCCAGGCTAAACAGGCCCAGTTCCCTCAACCTCTCCTCATAGGATTTGTGTTCCAGGCCCCTCACCAGCTTCGTTGCCCTTCTCTGGACATGTTCCAGCACCTCAACATCTTTCTTGAATTGAGGGGCCCAGAACTGGACACAGCACTCAAGGTGTGGCCTGACCAGTGCTGAGTACAGGGGAAGAATAACCTCCCTTGTCCTACTGGCCACACTGTTCCTGATGCAGGCCAGGATGCCATTGGCTCTCCTGGCCACCTGGGCACACTGCTGGCTCAGGGTGTTCTTTGCTTGCTACACGTTCATCACGTGGCTACACCCATCTGTACAAATACCCTTAACATTCAGGTGAGGTGTTAAATGATGAATGAATGAACATGAAAGCAATAAAGTTCAACCAGATACCTCTTTCATTCAGTAAACCAAGACAAGCAGTCATTTCCCATTACTTCTTTCAGAGAGTTTATACATCCAACAGCCAAACTTTCACAGTTAGGCCCCCATGAAGCTTTGCTTCATGTTTAATGAATGTCTCTTTGAGCTGTTGATAGAATTAATCAACTGCTTCTTTGTCATCTTGTAAAGGGTTAACCTCTCCTGAGGGTGGTCTGAACCTGACCCCAGGTCCTCCTGACTCCTCCCTGGGGTGGTCTGAACCTGACCCCAGGTGCAATGGTTAGCTAACTCCTGGTTAGCTAACTCCCACTTCTTGTCTAGACCCCCTACAAAACCAGAAGAACTTCCTGTTTCTCTTTGCTTTCTTTGCCCTCCCTGCTTGTCAGCAGCCCCCTGGCTCCTGCTGCTCTTGCTTTGCCATGTGGCCACCCTACCGTGTGGTGGGAAAACCACCTCCTGAATCAGCCTCCATCCATTGCCATCAATCCGATTGTTTATGTATTTTGTATCCTGTTTCACTTTCCTATACCTTTATGTAACTCCCCTTATCTTAAATACCTTTTATTTATTGTTAAAGCCTTTTTCTTTTAACTTCCAAATTGAAGTAAGACTATTCTTTGGGTGTTTTACCCCTTTTCATAGAATCATAGAATCAACCAGGTTGGAAGAGACCTCCAAGATCATCCAGTCCAACCTAGCACCCAGCCCTATTCTTTCCAAAGCAGGGAGAGGGGAAGTAATCCTTTTACTGTACTGTTCTATTGGGCTTTGGGCTGTGGGAAGCTTATATCAGACCGATACACAGGAGCATTAATCTGTATGACTGACATATTGATTGGACTTGCTAGAAAAAGAACTGTAATGATTTTACTGCTGATTGAATTACAGCCAAGTGTATACTCTGATCTCCTCTTGGATGTGACAAACACAGTGCAAGTTTCTTCTAATTTTTCTGAGCTTAAGCACTATCCTAAATAGTTGTTTGTCATCCTAGAATGACATCTATTCCACTGCAGCGCTGACTCTGTGTTTATCTACCTCAGATGCTTCCAGTTCTTTTGTCACAATAATGCACATTTTTCTCTCCATGCATTTCAGGTTCTTACATTACTGCTGGGTCTGCAGAAGATTGGTGCTGTAACTGTGTTGTAGGTTAAAGGAAATTAAGAGTTAATTGGTATAACTATAGAGAATAGAATATAATAGAATCAACCAGGTTGGAAGAGACCTCCAATGGCCCATTCCAATGCCAATCACTTTGTCTGCCAAGAAATTCCTCCTAACATCCAGCCTAGACCTCTCCCAGCACAACTTGAGACTGTGTCCCCTTGTTCTGTAATTAACTCTTCATCTGACAAAAGTCCAATGACTTGGTGAATATCTGATCCACACAAACAAGTGATGAAAGAGGAAATATGAAAGAGATGAAAAACTGGCCTGGTAACTGATGGAGTGGGTCATAGAAATTGGAGGAGGTACAGAGCATTTGAAAACCAAAGGCAGAGTCTGAATACTTGCACAAGTGATTTGAAGGAATGCATGCTTAGCTATAAGTGGGAGCTGGATGAGCACTGTCAAACCTCAAATATGGAGCAAGTCTGGTTGAAACATCTATGGTTAATCTTCTTTTGCATCTCATAACATTTTATATTAATATTTGATCTAGAAACACAGCAAATATCAGATTAGTTTAAATCTGGAACCTATTCAAGCTGTTGGTATGCCTCAAGTTCATGCATGGTAGAGCATGTTTCTTTATTGAAGGTACTCCTTTGCTGCAGAGCGCAATAAGGCAGCTTGAGGAGAAAGGAACAAAACAGAGCAGTTTCCTATTCCTTCTCAAACGCTTACATAATAATGTAAATATGTTTTTTCTGAGCTGAAATAAATTTCACTTCTAGTGACAAAGCTGCCACTAAAGTTCCACTAAATCATTTTGCTTTTCTGGAGTGTGAGTCTAAGTAGAATTTGGGATATTCTTGTCTTGTCTTCATAACTCTGCATTACATTAATCTTCTTTTTCAGGACTTCTCTCATATTCACATTTTCAATTAACTTCTTTCTTCTTTGTCCAGGTCTTGCTAGGACAGAATTCTAGGCTAGCAGGCTGCAGGCCATTAGTAGTTTTGAGTTGCCTGGGCAACAGACTCAAGTTGGCTCACAGGTGTATCCCATACAGTAAACACCACACTCAGTATAAAAGGAGAAGTTTGCTCGGGAGATGGAAGCCTTCTGTTTAGGTTTTGCTGGCCTTGTGATTCTTTCTTCTGCTCTTGAGAACTGCTTTCCTTTTTAGTGTGACTGCTGTACCTTTGCTGGGTTGAGTATAATTTTACATGATTGATGTTGATGTTAGTACCAGGGGGGGTTTGTTTCATTCAATCTACTTTCATTTTAGCCCACAGGTTTTCTCTTACTCTTAGCTCCCGGTTTTCTAGTGCAGGGGGGTCATCAGGTGATAGAGCAATTACTGAGGTTTAGCCTTGGACACAGGCTGAATGGAGACATTCTGTCATACCTGTATATATGACCTTGTAGGTGAAAGATGGTGATGCCAATACTTTCAATCTGGACTGTAACTTCTTCCATAAATTGCTCTTCATGGTAAAAAGAGATGAATGATATAGTCCAAGGCTCCCTTTTCATTGACCATTATGAGATATCATTAGGATGACTGCCTTTTTTTTTCCTGTTTACTTGAATACATTAGGTTTCTCTCTTAAGGATGTGTTGCCTAATGTGTGATGCAGCTGTTTTAGTAAACTATATCACCAGAAAAATATTTTTCTGACCCATATAACCATCATATGCCTTGGGTTTAGCAGCTGCTTGCAGGCTCTCCTTATGACCATGGAAACCTTTAGAGGAAGACAAAACCATCACAATCTGTGCATGTGGACCTGGTGCTGGTCATCAAAGCCGTTTGATTCTTCATGTAATTCTATCCAGAGTAGTTGTAACAACATAACAAATGTCATTGACTTATATGGACTTTTTAGCTTGGGAAGGCTGTGCATGAGATTTGAAATGCAAAAAGTTGTTACATCTCATCTTCTCATTGAAGAAATATGTAAGCTTGTCTAGTCACATGTTTAAACTTGTGCTAGTTTGAAGCTAGCTGGGATATATTAGTGAGAGGAATTAGATTATAAGCTGTGAAAAGGAAACAATGGTGATGTCTACTTCACTCATAGGCTTGCTGAGATGTATAAGAACGAGAACACAAACATAGATAACAGAGTTGCTCTCTGACTGCCTCCCTTCTCTCTCTAACCTGCCATCTGTGTGACTAATCCTTCTGCTTCCTTACCCCCCTGGCCAATTCTCTAAACTCACCTTGCACATAAGGCGAAGTTTGGGAGAAGGTAGATGGATGGAAAGGAGGTGGAAGGGTGGCTGGGAGCCCCTCCTGGGGACTCAGGTTTTTGGGAGGGCTGTTGTGTTTCTGTATTACCTTTTAAACTTGTATATTTCTGTGTATACTGTAAATACCTGCTTGTTTATTGTGCTAAGTTGTAAATATAAAGCTTCATTCAATTTCCAGCTCTGCTGAGCCTAGTCTGGGTGATTTTCACAAGAGCGAGGGTGGGGGGCAGTTAACACCCAAACCATCACATCTTTATTTTGGTGCAACATAAATCCATAATATTTACCTCAGATTGATGGAATGGAGAAGAGAGGTTTTTTTTTTCCTAACTTTTGCATTGCAATTGGTACTTCTGATTTCTTATAGGCACTCACCCACAGCTGCAACAGATCATTATGATTTTTATTACCAGCAATTAAAACACAACAGCAGGCTATTTACTTTCTGATGCACTTTTTTTCTTCTCAAGGTCTACATGCAGGATCATAAAAATCAATATAAATAAACAGGAATGCAAATATATGAATGAGGATCAGTGAAGAACTCAAACCACTTAGCTGGATGTGATCTTGAGAAAGTTTGCAGCTGCAGGATTGTCAAATCCTAGAGAATGCATTTTGCATAGCCACGAGACGAAGTGCTCTATCATGTTTGTTACATTGTGGGTTGCTTTGGTTTTCAGTTGCTTGAGAGAATGTAGAGAAGAGTCAGCTACCAGAAGGAAGTCAGGATAAGTATGTTCTTTAGTATGTAAAGATTTAAAGTTGGCCTAATGACATTTTGTGTGTGTTTGTTGTCTAGGAAGCCTGTGCAAAGACTCAGTAACCAAATCTGTACTGATAGCATGAATTATGGTGCTGATCTCTATGGCTGCTTGACCATTACTTCATTTCTGGTGTGGGCAACTGGCTGTGATCCATAGTTTTATGAGATACTGGTGCTTCTGTGTACACTGAAGCAGAGATGACAGCTTGCTCTGCCTGCTGCTGTTGCAGCACGTAGCTAGTATATTCTGGTGCACCAGTAAGGAGAGATCTTAGTATACCTTTACCCATGCAGCTGTACTATTCCCAGCTCCAGCTGCACAGAACCTAAGCAGGATAGAGGCCACTCATTATGCTGGCCTTTGACTAAGTCGTGCTCTGCCCAGGGGAAATGCAAGCACCAGGAAGGTAAGCAGTAGCACAGTATCTTGATTAATTTAAGTAAGCACATGTGGACTTTTCAAGCTGACCCTAAAGTAAGGATTATTTACCTGTAATGGTAGCAGGAGTTGGGGCAGAAGTTGTGACAGTACTGATCTGTCTTTGAGCAGTCCTAGAATTACAGAGCTTAAGCTAGGGAGGAGCTCATGAGGTTGAGTCTATCTGCCTTGAGGCAGCATCAGCTGCATCTCTGCCAAGGTTTAACTGCTCTTAAACATTCAGTGATTTGGCCTCTAAAACCTCTGAGCAGTCTATTTCTGTGATTAATTAATTTTTATCTTTAGGAGGTTGTTTACTGTGAGTTTTTTTTGACCTGGTTTGTTAGTTTTTTTAGCCTGAAGTATAGCTCAAACCTCCGTTAGTACAATTGAACCCTTTCACTTTTGTTTTATTCACTATGGACTCAGAAATATTTTCTTTCTTTTACAGGAAGTTATTAAGCATTTGAAGAATGTCAATGAGTCTCCAGTCCTCTCGCTTCAAGACTAAGCAGCATGTAAACAGTTTGCTGTGTAAACCCATGCTACAGAAATTACTTCACCTGGTGGAATACTGCATGTATTCTTTTGCCAAAGCGAGTGTTCAGACCTACAAAGCCATAATTAATATCAAACATTGTACTTCTAGGAACAGAACGGTTGCAACTGCCAACTTCCTCCAACAGTTTTTATTCAGTAGCCTTTTCATTAGCAGTTTCAGCTAGAACACAAGGAGTTTGCACTTAAAGGTCAGCCAATTCAGCTGTTTACCACTGATATGCAACAGGGACAGATGGCGAAGTGCCAAAGGACAATTTAAATATGAAATTATAGTTATATGGTTTACCTAGGCAACAAAATTGCAGGGGTGGGGGAAAAACCCATCCAGAGCCTCCTAAACACCAGTTTATGGAAGCCCCTTAGGAAGCATGTTAATAAATGCAAAGCTTCTGGAGTTAGCAAGTTCAGAACCAGGCTTCCCTGTATTCAGGTGAGCTGGTGAATAAGACAAGTGAAGCACAGGAACTGCTTTCTAAATGCTGACAAAAGAGATTTATTCTAATGGATTTTTCCTACTAATAATCTTAAAGCTGTCACCCAGAATTTGCAACTACCCAGTTGCCAAATTTCAGTGGGATCTCTACAGAAGGAATAAGTCATTTTCATGTACAATGAATGCTTGCACACACAAACTATACCTTGTGTCAAGAGGACATAAACTGTTCAAAAGAAGTGCGGCCCAATGTAAAACAGTAAATAGAGACACTGGTAACCAGAAAGCTGACTGAGTTGTGTTCTTCTGTGCTTTATACCAGTAAGGATCTTTCCCTCTGATCTCCACGGGCAACCCTTCTTTAAAGAGAACTGTGAAAGGTAAACCACCTATTCAAGGAGGAATGAAGCAAGGAGTGCAAGAGGGAAGTGATTCATTACTATAACCGAAGCAGAAGAATAACCCTTTCATATGCAAGGTCGTTTGTTGTTTTATGTCCCTGTGTTAATGAATCACCATTTGTTTATACACTGGGAGTAGCAGTACAGAGAGGAAACCGACTATTTGCTTCAGGGATGAGGCCCATTTTAGTGAACACTTTTAATTCCAAAACACCTGGCTGAAGAATGGGCTGTATTCATACAGAAACCTGCAGAGACTTCCCTCCTTTTTTTGGGCTGCGTGAGACTTAAACATAGCTGTCTTTGTGTCAGATCTCTGGCCATATGATCTGAAGCAGAATTTGACAGTGCAGGCACTGATGTATTATGAACTGCCAAAAGCACGAACTAGGGAGCACAATGTTTGTGCTGCTTCTACAGCTAAAGTGTTCATTAGTGGTTTAGAGGAGAGGACAAATGGAAAGGACGTGACAGGGAATAACTTTACTGGCAATATGACTAATTTAAGCTCTCGTTTTCCATCTTGAGGTCTTAAGCTACTCCTGACCAGTTAAGAATATTTTTTTTTTAGTATGTTCAAATGTTGTTAAGTGATCTGAGCAGAGAGGATCTTTTGCTTTAAATTCCCAAGAAATAATATCTTGAGTTGACCAGACCAGTTTGCTGCTCTCTGAATATGAGTGTTTTTCTGACTTAATGTGTGAATAAGAAAACCTAAAGGTCACATAGAAATTTATCACTTGACCAAAGTGCTGAATTCCAGTTAAAGTCTAAGTGGCAAAAGTAAAAGTTTAAGAATAGTTTTATGATTAAAACCTACTTTTGTTTTTCCTTCCCCAGTGTGCTAGAATGTTTTGGTGAGAAGAATTAGATCACAGGCTGTGAAAGAGAAACAATGGTAATGTCTACTTTACTCATAGGCTTGCTGACATGGATAAGAACAAGAGTAAAAACACAGCTAAGGCATTTGGGCACAGCCTGGGCTGCATTTTTCTGTAACCTCACCTTCCATCTCTCTGATTAATCCACCTGCTTCCTAACCCAACCCTCCATTCTTCCTTGGGACGCAAGGCAACATCTGGGGTAAGGTTGAGGGGTGGGAGAAGGTGGAAGGGTGGTTGGGAGCCCCTCCTGGGGACTCAGGTTTCTGGGAGGGCTGTTGTATTTCTATATTACCTTTTACCTTGTATGTTTCTGTATACAGCTGTATATGTTGTAAATGTCTGCATGTATGTTGTAAATAATAAGCTTCGTTTAATTTCCAGAGCCATCTGAGTCTAGTGTGGGGGGTGGGTAACATCCAAACCACCACACCCAATAAGGTAGAAGTCTCTAAATGTTTTAGTTGTGGATTGTTTGTTTTTTTCCTTGATTTACATGATATGAAGATTCCTTGGGGCCCAGTTCCAATGTCTGAATGCAGATCTGCGTGCAGAGCACATTGCTGAGAATCACTGGGATTGGTATTCAACCTGTCCTGGATAAGTTGGTTGCAATGCTCAATCATGATCATAACAGGCTAGATCTTGTCAACCTTCCTCAACTCATACATTAAATACCCAACTAGATTGGAACTATGTAGGTAAAGGTGACAGAATCTCCACCATTTAGGAGTCCATTTTAAATCTCATTCAGAACCCCTTCCCTAAAAGTATACAGTGGCATCCTTTAGGCACTTGACATTTCTGACAATCTCAAGTTCTTGCAGCATTTAAATATGAAAAGAGGGGAAGGGGGAAAAAGAAGTATGACTTACACTATTTTTTGGTTTCTTTAGGGTTTGGCATTGCGAAATGCTGTGGGTTTTTCCCACTCTGTCACAGGATCCCACTATGTGAATGCTTATCTAAAAGACTGTAAAACAGAACTGGCAAAACCAGGAGACTGGATTTGTTCAGGAACTTCTCAGTTACTCGGTCACCACATGATGGAGGAGGTGTATGCACAGAATGCAGCTTCTATTTTTCTTACAAAACCTTCAGGGCATCACTTAAATGCTTCGTGCAACACAACCACAGGCCTCCAACTGTGTTTTGCTTCCTGATGCACAAAAGTAATGAAAGACTCCACATGTTCCTTCAGACCTCTACTGATTTAAAACAAAACCCAAACCCTGAGATATAGACTTGGTATGGATTCCCATACCCTTGTGAAAACCAAACCAAGTGGTATTGCAATACATCAACTTTCAATGCCAGATCAGTGAGCAATGGGCAAATAACTGCCCTGAGAAGGAACAGAGCAAGGGCAGGAATGAGGTGCTGCTCTGTAGAGCTCTGTACCTCTGTCTGCACTTAATGGATGCTCCATACCCTTTCAGACCTGCTGGTTGTTCCAAGAGAACAAGTTTGTTATTGTCTAGCTTTCCATGTGGTGAGCTGTAAAGCTCTAGGTTTCCCTCATTACTCTTTCCTCTAACTCTGGGGGGCAAAAAGGAAAATAAAGAACTCCCAGGAACTTGCTGATCAAATGTGTTGGTTTGAGGCTAATTGGAATATCTCAACAAGAGAAATTAGATCACTGTGCAAAGAAAATAGTCATGAGGTCTATATTATCTATTGGCTTGCTAAAAGGGATTGAAAAAGAACCAAAAGTAAACAGTTTGTCCCACTCTGGTATGGGATGCTGGATCTGTTGGCTTCCTCTTCGTTCTGCTCTAATATCTCTCCACTAATCTTGGCTAACAGAAAACAATGTGAGCTTTGCTGATTGTTTTGTTTGTCTGTCTGGGACAGCAGAGAGAGAAAGAGAGGACAGAGTTAAGCTCTTCTGGGCAGTTTTCTTTCTCTGAGAGGGACAAACTATAGTTCAGCCCCCAACAGTGTCTGAGGGTCAGTGAACCAGCCCCCTGTTTAAAAAGTTTGAGGACCCCTGGTCTAGTTGATTGGATTGGGCTAGGTGATAGGTTAGACTGGAAGATCTTGGAGGTCTCTTCCGACCTGATTCTATTGACTCTATTATTCTATGATTAGGGCACCAACACAAAGATGAAATGGCCATTCCATCATACATTGGAACACAGACAACTAACTGTGGACACGTTAATTTCTCTTGACCATTCTTGCAGAACACCACAGACATACAGAACATCAGTTCCAGGCAGTGATGTTCCACCTTTCCCTGATGTCTGTGATGTCAGGCTCTTGTGTACAATTTTTATAACGGGCTGTGCTGCAGTTCACTGAACAAAGCTCTATCATTAAAGTGCCTCAGAGTAGGCACCTCTGAAAGGCACTGAACTGCAAGATGATCATGCTTAGTAGGCCAGCAAAACATAAATAACAGGCATCGTTAAAACTAGTTTCTTTTAAGGGGGACAAATAAACCTGCAGTTCTTATACAGAACTCACCTACTGATTTGGAGAAAAATATCTGTTCAAAGGTAACTTGATTGAAAGGCATCATCTTGAATTTCAGTATAATACAGACTATAAAAGAGCTGAATTCCTTATTTTTCTCCCTACTACAGATGCTAATCAGTTCCTTGGTAAGATTTTAGTTGCATTTAACCAGAAAGGAGACAGATTCAGTCATGCATACATGACTAACTCTGTTAAAGCATCAACAGAACAGAAAATATACTATCCAGATTTTAACTGGACTACACAACTAATAAAGGTCATGCTTTGAGAGTCAGAGCCCTAAAATGTCAATGATCATATTTGCTCTGTGACTAACATCAAACAGTAAGCACAAAGGATGAGATTCTTAATGTGTATGTAATTGAAAGTGGGGGTGGGGGGTGGGGGGAAGAGAGTATACAATACTCCTGAGCACAATTTAGCCTATACTGGAAAGGCTTTCAGACACAATTGTCTATTCCAAGCAAATCAAGCAGCATATAAGCAACCTTAATTTTACATAGTCAGAGCTCTGAACATTATAGAAATGAACAGATCTTAATTTTACCAGGTATTTTACTCCTTGGTACAGACTTAGACTTGGAATTAGACTTCTGTCTTGACAAAGGTTTTGCCTTGCTTTGACACAAGGGAGACTATGTGATGTAGTTAAGTGATGTGTTAAGAATTCAGAGGGCAGCTCTGACCTCACTGACTGATGAAATACTGTTGATACTATTAAGGACCAGTGAATTTGATCCCACCATTTCTTTCCACTCTGCTGTTTTCTTGATTATGCAGGGCAGAAAATGTTTTTCAAGGGAAGCACAGCAGAGTGCATTTCCCTGCTGACAAAGAGTTCTGTGTTCATCTATTTGGTTAATTTAATAATCTCTGAACCTCTAGGACTGAGGCCTGAGGATCAATATAAAGATATCTTTTGCCATGGTAAATACTTTAAAATATCCATTCCCCTCTAGCTATCATTCTAGAACACTACAGACCTGTTCTGGGGTTTGTAACAGGAATTATCCATCCACATGTATAAAATGGCACTCAGATGCCTTGGTGTAAGTATCTGCATATAGATAAGATGAACTCTGAGGAATTTGAAATTATTTCCTGTGTGGCAAACTGAATTTCATGGATTCATAGAATGATCCAGGTGGGAATGGACCTTAAAGATCACCTAGTTCCAACCTTTCTGCCATGGGCAGGGACACACTCCACTATACCAGGTTGCTCAAGGCCTCATCCAACCTGGCCTTGAACACCTTCAAGGAGGAGGCATCCACAACCTCCCCAGGAAACCTGTTCCAGTGTCTCACCACCCTCACTGTAAAGAATTTCTTCGTAACATCTAGTCTAAATCTGCCCTTCTCAACTTCAGTCCATTCCCTCACATCCTATCACTACATGCCCTTGTAAATAAGTCCCTTCCCAGCTTTCCTGTAGCCTCCTTTCAGGTACTGGAAGGACACTAAAAGGTCCCCCCATGGCCTTCTCTTCTCCAGGCTGAGCATCCACAGCTCTCACAGCCTGTGCCCATAGGACAGGTGCTCAAGCCCTCTGATCATTTTCACGGCCTCATGTGGACCCACTCCCATAGCTCACTGAATTTGTTACAATACAGATCAAATCCAGTGTGGCACACAGGCACTCTTCCAGTTTTCAGTGATGAACAGGGAGCTGAAATAGAAGGGTTTTTCCAAGTAAGTATTCTTTTTTCTCTCACTTCATTACAAGCCATGATTACAAGACAGTTCCTTGAAGGCATTACAACAGGGCTGTCATAACTTTTGCAGAAAACACCTTGATACACAGACACACTTCTACTCCATTCCATCACTGTGGTTTGTCCTTCATGTCATGGCTAGAGTCAGCTTGGGACACCCTGGACACAGAGTCAGGTTTGGTTTTGGTTTGTTCATTGTTGTTGTCTCTTCTCCCAGGCAACCAGCAACAGAACAAGGGGACACAGTCTCAAGTTGTACCAGGGGAGGTACAGGCTGGATGTTAGGAGGAAGTTCTTGCCAGAGATAGTGATTGGCATTGGAATGGGCTGCCCAGGGAGGTGGTGGAGGCACCATCCCTGGAGGTGTTCAAGAAAAGCCTGGATGGGCCATTTAGTGCCATGGTCTAGATGACTGGCTAGGGCTGGGTGCTAGGTTGGCTTGGATGATCTTGGAGGTCTCTTCCAACCTGGTTGACTCTATGATTCTCTGATTCTTCTATGATTTGTTTTTCACAAGATCAACAGTATTTTTTTTTTATTTCATTGCCTTCAGGTACACTGGAAACCAGAACCCCAAATCACCACACTGGGCAATCTGCTTGGTGAGAAACAACATTCTGAATGCAGCATCAGTTACCGAGATGTCACGGTTTAATTGCTGTGATAGTGTAACTAGGAATCAATGCCCCAGTCCAGGAGTTAAAAATCTATTGATCAGAACTGTGATAAAACTACCTTAACAGACTAAAGATGGTTTTATTTGCTGTTGTTAATAGGTCTCTACCAGCTTTGTGCATCCAAAATCACAATATTTGAAAACACAGCCCCTCACCTGACTAGCCAAGCAGCACAATGCTCTGCAATCTGTTTGTGAACTGACAGTGAGTAATACATCCCTCATTTAAATAATCCTAAAGTCCCTCTCCTTGGCTCAATATTTCAATGTACAATCACATGTGCCCTTAAAATTCAAATGCTTTAGCACTTCTATATCTTAAGTTCTATCACAGTGCTACTGTAAGACACTTTACTACAACAGACTACTGAGACAGATGTACACTGCTACAGATAAAAAACTCTGTGCATTAGGGCTTCCCCTTAAACTCTGACCATGATTTTTGTAGGTAGCAGTGGGTCCTTTTGAGCACCAAGGGCTGTGTTATTCTAAGGTTTAAAGTAAACAGACTACTGGTCCTCCTGGATCACACTCAGGCTCAGGCAACCAGCTTGCACCAGCCTGAGCTGAGCTGGAATCACTGCTTCCAACAGGACTTTTGATTTTGACTTCTGAACTCCCACAGCTGCCACTGTGGGAGTTAGCACACATTGGAGATCACTAGGCTAGGAATCTGTTTCCCACCAGTGACAACATTTGGTTGCATGCAGTAAAACACATAAGCAAGAAAACATGCCAAAACCTTTTTCTGGAGGCACAGTTGCTGGGGAAACCATCTTCTCTCTGTATTCAGTAACCCTTTAGCTCCAATCAAACAAACAAACCATGGTCAATTTGCCTAGGAGCATGCATAACATTAGTACTATTTTTCTGTCTCACACCTCCAAGGAAACTGCTTTTCTGTCATCAGCTGTACTGGTTGATGTGCCAATTTTCTATCTGTCACTGCATCCCCATACATTTTGAATGTAGACATAAAATAAATATACACCATCCAGTTCCATATCATAGAATCAGAGAATCAGCCAGGTTGGAAGAGACCTCCAAGATCAGCCAGTCCAACCTAGCACCCAGCCCTAGCCAGTCATCTAGACCATGGCACTAAGTGCCTCATCCAGGCTTTGCTTGAAAACCTTTCCTCTAGCTTCAGCCAGCCTCAGTTGCTTGAAACTGCAGTGTACAAAATAGGTGAGGTTCAAGCCTACAAGAAACTGTCACACCTTGGAAAGTTTTTCAGAGGTCCATGTGCTTACGTGTGTAAGGCTGTTTGGCCTGACCAAGTCCTCTGCAAGACCTGAGACACTGCCATGACCATGCCATAACTTGTCAAGAGCACCAACTACTCTCTACTGCTACCTCTCCCTGTGGGCAGGAATGACACTATGAGCCACATCCTGAGCAGAATCAAGGAAGATTAGAAAGCCCTGAGCATGCAAGTGAAAAATGCTGATGCCCAAGTTATCTTTTCCTCCATTTACCACTTAGAGGAAAGGAGGCAGCCAGAAATAGACAAATTATTATCAGCTCCTGACTATGCACCTGGTACTGTTGCAAGAGTTTTGGGGTTCCTGACAATGAGATATTCTTTGATGACTACAACCTGTTAGGGAGGGATGGAATACATCTGTCTCAAAGAGGCAAGGCAATCATTGGCAGCATGCTGGCCAACATGATGAGGCAGGCTTTAAACTGAATGACAGGGGACCAGGGTCCAAGATGACAATGTTCATGCCATCTCATGCAACTGAGGAACAAGCTAGGACAACCAAAGCAGTGACAAATGTTCCTTAATTACCTTTCAAGGTGTAATGACTGGCTAGGTAGATTAGGGAAGAACAGTTGGTGTTTTCTACCTCAACTTTAGCAAGGCTTTTGACACTGTCTCCCATAACATACTCATAAGCAAGCTCAGAGGGTTGTGATCCATGGACAGAGTCTAGTTGGAGGCATTTAGCTAGGGGCGTTTCCTAGAGAACCCAGTCAATATTGGGTCCAGTCTTGTTCAGCATCTTCCTCGGTGGAAGAAAGGACACAGTTACCCTCAGCAAGTGTTTGCTGCTGATAGAAACTGGGAATGGCTGACACACCATCAGCCCATGCTGCCAGTAAGCCCTGAACAGGATTGAGAGTTTGGTGTAGGAGAACCACATGAATTTCAACAAGGGCAAGTGTAAAGCCCTGCACCTAGGGAGGAATAACCTTATGCACCAGTATGGAGAACAGGTTGCCCTCCTTGAAAGCAACTGTGTGGAGAAGTACCTGAGAATCCCGGTGGACAACAGGTTAACAATGAGCCAGCAGTGTGCTCTTGTGGCCAAGAAGGCAAATGATCTCTGGAGATGCATTAAGAGTGCGGCCAGCAGGTGAAAAGAGGTTCTCCTCCTCATCTACTCTGCCCCTGTAAGGACACATCTGAAGTACTGTGTCCAGTTCTAGGCTTTTCAATTCGAGGGAAACATAATCATGAAACATAGTCCAGCAGAGGGCTACAAAGATCAAGCCAGCATGATCTAGGGTAGGGTGTCCCTGCCCATGGCAAGGGGGTTGGAACTAGATGATCTTTGTGGTCCCTTCCAAGAGTGATTGATTCTATGTTTCTATGATTGTATGAGTTGGGGACTGAAGCATCTCTCTTATGAGGAGAGGCTCAGACCTATGGTTCTTTAGCCTGGAGAAGAGAAGACTGAGAGAGGCCCTTATCAATGCTTATCACTATCTAAAGGGCAAGTGTTGAGAGAATGTGGCCAGACTTTTGTTCAGTGCTGCCCAGTGATAGGCTAAGTAGCAATGGATACAAACTAGAAAACATAAAGTTGCCCTGAAACATGAGTAAAAAATTCTGTACTTTGAGAGTGACAGAGTACTGGAACAGGCTGCCCAGGGATGTTGTGGATGCTCCTTCTCTGGAGACTTTCAAAACCCACTTGCATGTACTCCTGTGCAACCTGCTCTAGATGACTTTGCTTTTACAGAACTTGATAGTCCCCAGACGTCCCTTCCAATCCCTAACCTTCTATGATTCTGTGATCATGGCTCTGCATCGTATCTCATTATTTTATGAGCTTATCTGCACCTTCACATGAATCTAAACTTTATCTTTCTATTGTAGTAGAATTAAGGTATTTATTTGAAAGAATTTCTTACTCTTTCATGCTGCATAAGCACTACTGTGTTTCTTTACAATGACTGCTGAGACTAGGTTCTTGAAAGCCACAGAACACAAAAAGAGTGTTCCTAATATTGCAGAATTTGAGTAACATCTGTCAGACAACACCACAACCTCAGAGTAGTGAATGAAGAGTTATAAACATGCTTACAAATTCTTGTGCAGATTTTGCCAATTGCAGTTATTGCTCAGCTGAAATGCACCTGTGTTTTTCTCCTAGGTTTAATATCGATAGTTCTTTGTCATTGCAAACAATTGGGTTATTATTTCACACTCTCAGCAAAACCTCACCTTAAACACACATGTCAAGAATAAATGGAGTGCAAGCTGAAATAATTTGGCTTACAGAAATAAGAGACTGGAGCTACCCACTAATTGTTTTAACTATAAATCATTATACAGAACAACCCTCAGTTACACAACTTGAGACGAAGCCCTTTTTCCCTGGAATGTAAAACAGACATAAATGACCAAAATGTGTGATGAGTTTGTTAATTAAAGCAGTGGCAGAATTCCAGTAGGACTACTTTATGAAGTTTATTATGATACAAGGTGGTTGGAATCTAGTAATGAATGGTAAATTACCATATAGTGTTACCAGTTTGCAGAAAGGGTGCTTTCTAATTTTCCCCTTTTCGTAACAGAATAAGAGGAAGTTCTTCTCAGTGCATTTAGTCTTATCTACTCCATTTCCTTCCTCCATTTTTATGAAACATCTACCAAAGCATTTAAAGTTATATAAAAGGATCATTTACAGAATCACAGAAACATTCCAGTTAGAAAAGACCCCCAGGATCACCAAGTCCAATCAATAACCTTACTCTAAAAAGTCCACCCTTAAACCATATCCCCAAGCACCCCATCCAAACAACCTTTAAAGACATCCATGATTGGTGACTCCACCACCTCTCTGTGCAGCTCATTACAATGCCTGACCGCTCCTGCTGTGAAAAAATGTTTCCTAATGTTCAGTCTAAACCTACACAATCACAGCTTGAGGCCATTTCCTCTTTTCTGTCACTATTTACCTGTGAGAAGAGACGAGCACAAACCTCCCCACAACCTCCTTTCACATTGGGGGTTGGTCTCTTCTCCCCAGCAACTAGCAACAGAACAAGGGGACACAGTATCAAGTTGTGCCAGGGGAGGTACAGGCTGGGTGTTACGAGGAAGTTCTTGCCAGAGAGAGTGATTGGCATTGGAATGGGCTGCCAGGGAGGTGGTGGAGTCACTGTCCCTGGAGGTGTTAAAAAAAAAATCCCTGGATGAGGCACTTAGTGCCATGGAGTGGATGACTGGATAGGGCTGGGTGCTAGGTTGGCTTGGATGATCTTGGAGGTCTCTTCCAACCCGGTTGATTCTATGATTCTAGCTGTAGACAGCTATGAGGTCTTCCTTCAGCCTCCTCTTTTTCAAACCGATCAGTCCCAGCTCTCTCAGTCACTCTGTCTAAGATTTATTCTCCAGGCCCTTCCCCAGCTTTGTTGTCCTCCTCTGCACTCACTCCAGCACCTCCACATCCTTCTTGTAATGAGGTGCCCAAACCTGAAAGCAATACTCAAGATCTGGCCTCACCAGACCCAAGTACAAAGGGACAATCACCTCCCTACCCCTGCTGGACACAGCATTTGTAACAAAAACCAGGAAGCCAGTGGCTTTCTTGGCCACCTGGGCACACTGCTTGCTCATTTTGAGTTATTTGTCTATTACAAACCCCAGGTCCTTTTCTGCCAGATATCTTTCCAGCCACACTTCCCCACTTCTTCCTGTTCCTTGCAGGATGAAATTCTGCATTGCCTGTTAGTGTCCCTGAGATTATGCAAGCGTTCATCTGTAGGTTACTGCAGTGCACAGGAAGAATATGGCAGCGAGCCCTAATGGGCTGCCTGTTACTCAGCTGTCTCTGTATACTCTGCACATAGTGCAGTGAGGGCTCAGTGCCTTTAGCCATTCAGGAACTGCCCAGCTGTGTAAAAAAAAAAAAAAAGTACATTTAACTGTTTAGAGCAAATTAATATTGCAAATCTCATTTTGCCAAACAGAGCAAGAAAACAAGGGAATGAAGGCCTAGCTGGGTTGCAGCTTTCATTACTTTCATAAACCTGGAATGATGAGCACTCGTTCTGGCCAAAGAATTATCCTGAATGACTCTCTGCAATGAACATGATTATTCCTCTATAATCTGGACCCATCATAATGTTTCGGCCTATCTCAGAGGCTGTTCTTTGTGTAAGTGGTTGGAAAATGGTAGGAATCATAGAATCACAGAATCAGCCAGGTTGCAAGCGACCTCCAAGATCATCCAGCCCAACCTATCACCCAGCTCTAGCCAGTCAACTAGACCATGGCACTAAGTGCCTCATCCAGGCTTTTCCTGAACACCTCCCGGGATGGCAACTCCACCACCTCCCTGGGCAGCCCATTCCAATGCCATTCACTCCCTCTGTCAAGAACTTCCTCCGGATATCCAGCCTATGCTTCCCCAAGGACAACTTGAGACTGTGTCCCCTTGTTCTGTTGCTGGTTGCCTGGGAGAAGAGACCAACTCACATTTGGCTACAACCTCCCTTCAGGGATACCTTCATGCCAGCCACGAGTAGTGCAGACTCCCATTCTACATCTTCCCAAGGCAAGAGAAGGTCCTCTCCCATCCTTCAGCTAGCAGGACAATGACACCTTTCCATGACCTTCTGTATCTGCTCCCTGGGGGATTTATACTCTTTATGCAGTTTCTTTGCCCTGCAAAGAGAGTGTGTTCCACAGACTGCCCCTTGCAGACTAACACACTTTCAGCATTTTGTCCAAAAGCCACATAACACCCCCACTTTGCTTTGCTTTGGTTTTCTCTTCTGATCTAAGGCTCCTCTAAGTGTTTTCTTAATCCTTTTAAGTACTCATGCTGAATTATTTCTGCTAATCAAGTGATCTAATTGCTGACAGAGAATGATTTGGTCTCCAGGCTAGCTTACCAAATGCTGACCTTGCACATACACTACAGCTTCTAATTGAGAGCCAGACATCTGCTGACAGGTGGTAACTCCTCCAGGATCTGCTCTCCTGTGACCTGCTGATTTGTTTTCTTGGCTTATTCATTTATTTCCTAAAGAAAGAAATAGGATCTTTCATAACTTTTGCTTGTTAAGGCTGGCTCATGCTTTCTGTGGCTTTGGCTGGGAACCATGTGGTTGGAGGACTTATATAAAGTGAAAAGGTTGCGATTCCAGTAAGAAATCCACATCAACCATGAGCTGTGGTTTACTGGTCCCTAAAATGACCTAAAATAGGTTGAAAGGTTATATTCTTTCAGTCAGTGCTCAGCATTTGAAAAAAAAAAAATCCTTTTCCAGGTGATGCAAGAATGTCTTCACATCAGTGCAGTGGGGGAAAAGATTTTCAATAATGATTATTAATTTCTGTAAGACATTCACAGCAAGGCTGTCATGATGAGTCCTGACAAAGTAGTGCCTGCTTGATATTTCTGCTCAAAATTTAGGCTTCTATTGACATGACTGCAAGTCCATTGTTTAAAAATAATACACTTCTAAGGCACATCACTCTTAAAACTAAGCTGCCTACTGTGAGCATGCAGCTGTCATAACTAGAGAGTTTTTATGTTACTTTCCTGTACAATGTAGCAGGGATACTTTGCTGTCCTTGCTGTCATGTCCAAGTGTCTCCCAGGCAGCTTGCAACATGTCTTTCAGGATGGAAGGAGAGGGTAGACAACACAGAAGAAAGAAGGAGAAAAAGGATTATCTACCAAATGGAAGACTGGAAGACAAACCCTATGAGGAGAGGCTTAGGGAGCTGGGGGTGTGCAGCCTGCAGAAGAGGAGGCTCAGGGCAGATCTCATTGCTGTCTACAACTACCTGAAGGGAGGTTGTAGCCAGGTGGGGATTGGTCTCTTCTCCCAGGCAACTAGCAATAGAACAAGGGGACACAGTCTCAAGTTCTGCCAGGAGGAGGTATAGGCTGGATGCTAGGAGGAAGTTCTTCACAGAGGGAGTGATTGGCATTGGAATGGGCTGCGCAGTGGAATTGTTCAAGAAAAGCCTGGCTGAGGCACTTAGTGCCATGGTCTAGTTGATTGGCTAGGGACTGGTGCTAGGTTGAACTGGATGATCTCGGAGGTCTCTTCCAACCTGGTTGATTCTAGGATTCTATGAAATATCTTGTTTAAGGTGCGTAAGCAGAATTTAGGAGGATGTGGGCAAAACCAGGCCTGAGTCCTTGCTGTCTGTCAATAAACTTCAGAGCTTTTGACCTTTTGGCGCTCTCAGTGCCAGTACCTCTCATCTATAGATATGCAAAATCCCATCATCACTGCATGTTACATACTTCCTAAGCCTTCTCTCCCACCTTTGCCTCACAATGTACTGGAGATTTGGTAGTTGCCTTCCAATTCTTGAACATGCCTGATAGGCTTGTCAGGTTCCTTGCTTGTTTAACAGTGCCCCGACCACCACACTATTGTCTTGGCACATGTGCAGCTGACTGCTTTCTGCACGGTGCCCTGTCTTAAAAACACAGAGAGAAAGAGAATGCAGAACAAATACAATCTTGCAGCAGTAACAGGCACAGGCCCTGCTCCAGAGACCAACTCTGCAGTTTTCTATTAAACATTCACTAAACAGTACAGAGTTTTGTGTAAAAGCACCAGAGCTCAGGTCTGTCTCTTCTTTCCCTATAATAAACAGTGCTCTACCTTTTCCTCCCTGTCATACAGTGTTAATTCAGGGAAGGATGAAGCCCTGGGTATAGTAGAGGAAAGAGCAAACAAGCAGCAAAACACTCTGACAGCAATTATTTTTGGTAAATTGTGTAAGTCTAGAGCTGCCACACAACAGCTCAGTCCCTCCTCAGGAATACTCCCAACCAAGCTGCTTAAGGAAGTATTTTGCCATACCACTCTGGAGGCTGTGCAGCAGTCACAGTGCTTCTCCCCATGCCAGTTACTGTGATCACCTGATGCTGTTAAATTACTAGGAAAACACTTCTGGACCAGCACAACACAGCACTTGTATCCTTTAACATCCCAAAGGGCCCACATTCCTAACCAATCAGAAAGTCAGAGTCGGGAGAAATACCTTTCACAATGCAGCATGAACCAGAAAATCTCCTATTCTAATAAAAATATATTAACTTTTGGGTTTTCACACTCTCCTTTTAATAAAGTCTACACAGAAACACGCCTTTATCTATTTCAGCTCCAGTACAGCTGCTAAATTCATGCAGTAAAGTGAGTGCTCTCTCTTCTAGCTTTTCAGTGCCTTAACACAGACTTTTCAAAAGATCAGAGCAATTAAAAGGGCAATGAATGTATGAAACTAGCTTCAAATCTGTCTCAGTTCTCCTGCTGTTTTTGAGGGTTTTCATGTGACTTCACCTGCTTTCTTCTCTCTACATCTCTCCTCACAGAGTGAAGAGCTATGACCACACAGGGTTTCCTTAAGAAAAGTTTCTACACAGTACAGATAAGAGGAGAATTTTCCTTCTGTATAAATTGTACACAGGCTTTTTAATCTCCACTGAGAATTACTTTAATATTACATTATCAAAGAAGACATAGCCACTCTACCTAGACTCTGATTTGAATTTTACTTGTGTTGCAAGAGCAGTAAAATAAGTTACAGCAGCTAGCTGAGCTGGAGCTGATAGCATTTGTTCTCATAAACAGTATGAATTAGACACAATCCTCCACAGAGATCTCTTCTTTCTGCCAGCATGCAGAGGAGACTTTAAAGACTACTGGAAATGTTCATTTTTGAATTGATTAAGATCTGTAGCTCACATTCAGATTCCTGTGGTTTGGCTGTGGAAAACCAGCTCATTTTTCTATGAGATGAGATTTTGTGGACGTGGAAACTAAAAGCAGAACTACAGGTGGTCCCTGGCTGAATTCCTTTCTGGAGTTCACAGCACATTTGTTTCTTTTCAAACCTTTTGATTAGTGAGGCAAATATATTAGATTTTGCTTTTCACAACAGACTTTCAAATGCCAGGAGATCTCTTCTTGTGAAAATGTTTATCTCACTGAGAAAATCTCAGAACTATCTTGAAGGTGTCTGATATTGGTAGAAGTCACCCAAATTATTTTGACACGCAGATCAGACTTCACGTGGGTATAGGAACACGTTGGTGGATGTCACGGAATATGATTCTTGACACACAGTTGTCACTTCCTTTGTTTTAAGACAAAGAAAGGAGCAAAAGTTTTACTGCTATTTTTGACATGGGTAGGCACATGGGAACCTTACTGGCTTCATAGAGTCATCTTGTTCAAAATAGTCAGGGACCTTTCTATCTGCTTAGAACAACAACATAAAAAAACCTGTCAGCCAGCACACTCTACATAAAATCACAGAATCAGTCAGGGTTGGAAGGGACCATAAGGATCATCTAGTTCCAAGCCCTCTGCCATGCCCTTGGACACCCTACCCTACATCAGGCTGCCCACAGCCTCACCCAGCCTGCCCTTAAACACCTCCAGCCATGGGTCCTCAACCACCTCCCTGGGCAACCTGTTCCAGGCTCTCAATGATCTCATGCTGAACAACTTCCTCCTCATGCCCAGCCTGAACCTACTCATCTCCACCTTTGCTCCATTCCCCCCAGCCCTGTCACTACCTGGTATCCTGAAAAGTCCTTCCCCAGCTTTTTTTGTAGGCCCCCTTCAGATACTGGAAGGCCACAAGAAGGTCACCTGGGAGCCTCCACTTCTCCAGACTGAACAGCCCCAACTCCCTCAGTCTGTCCTCACAGCAGAGGCGCTCCAGCCCTCTCATTATCCTCATGGCCCTTCTCTGGACTTGCTCCAGCATCTCCACATCCTTCTTGTAATGGGCGCTCCAGAACTCTCTGCAACAGACTCTCTGCACTGGATCTTCTCTGAATTAATTGATATTTCTTGAACTAATTTGTATGAATGAGGGGAAACAAAAAGACTTCCGACAATTCCTGAAGCAAGAAAACTGAACATGCTCTGAGAATAAATGTGCAGCTTTTACGATGTACTGGCCAGATTTGCTGCTCTGAAGAAGAGCACTGTCCTATTGGACACCCTGTACTTACAGTCATAGCATTCTAAATGTATTCAGTGACTTCTTCTCAAGTAACCCTGAGAAATCTGACATTTATGAAAGCAGTAAGGTTTATGGAAAGCTCTTTCAGAACAAATTAGAAATTTCCTCTGATGACTTTATTGGAAAAAGATCAAAGAAAAACCTCTCTAATAATAATGATGTTGTTATGATGGTAACTGTGTTTTCCTGCAGGACATGGGAATGAAGAAACATCAAAAGGGAAATATGGAAAGAGGATGAGAGACGAAGGATGGAGGGGGAAGGGAAGGGAAGGGAAGGGAAGGGAAGGGAAGGAGAAGGGAAGGGAAAGGGAAAGGGAAAGGGAAAGGGAAAGGGAAAGGGAAAGGGAAAGGGAAAGGGAAAGGGAAAGGGAAAGGGAAAGGGAAAGGGAAAGGGAAAGGGAAAGGGAAAGGGAAAGGGAAAGGGAAAGGGAAAGGGAAAGGGAAAGGGAAAGGGAAAGGGAAAGGGAAAGGGAAAGGGAAGGGAAAGGAAAGGGAAGGAAGGGGAGGGACACTAGGTAATCAAACTTATCACAAACTATGTGCAGTGGTAAAGGAGGAAACAAAAAGTTTGATATGTACATGAGATGACTGCATCTTGAATCTGACTTATTGCATTACATCCACTTGTGAAGCTATTAGTATTTTCTGATACTTCACCAGAGAGGCCTGCTGACTTCTTTAATTAAAGCTACAATGCCAATATGCTGTTTTTACTAAGTGCAACAGATGCAGTATGAATGAATGGCTACATACTCCCTCCCTTCTTGTCCCAGAGGGCAATGAAACCTGTTAGAGATCTACATCCAGCCAATGATTTCTGCCCAATCCAGTCACCACTGGATGTATAGTAAAAGTCAAAAGATGTATATCTTGGGCCTGACAACTAGTGGGAATTAAAGTACTGTGGTATCCTAAAGCCAAGGGTCTTCTATCATATCTTTGACTCCAGCCACTGTTAGACTACCATAACACTGTGCTTGCTTACACTGTTTTCTTAAGTCTTCAGGTTCTTTATATATCCTCCCCAACCTCATCCCAAACTGTAAATATCTCAGGTAACTGAAAAACTGCCATAGGTCATAAAACATTGAGAGGTTTGTTTTCTCATTTCTTCACTTTTTCTTGGGCCAGTTTGCCAGTTATAATTTTGAATCTGTCGGGAAACTACCATTCCAAGCATATTTCTTCCACTTCTCACCACCTACAACAGCACAGATTGGCAAAATGAGACAACATGCTTCTATTAAACAAAAAAAGAGAGAGAGATCTGACATTGCCTCATCCTAACTACAGGATATCCCTTGTGCAGTGACTAGAACAACATCAGTTTCATTGCTTCTGCAACTTTGCCAGTTTGCTGTCTTACTGGAAAATCTCATGGCATTTGATATGTTTTTCTTATGGGTCAAGTCCTGCAGACAGCAGAGTCCACGAGAATCTGTTTGCACTTCTAAAGAGATTGAAGGTTCAGTTCTGACTTGTCTCTAAGAACATCCAGGATTAGAAAGTAATTAGAAAGAATCAAATAGCTCTAGCTTGTGATTGCTTGGGACCAGACACATGCTGTGGGTTTCCCCTCTGCCTGCTTAATTTCCTGATGATTTTCAGTTTTCACTGTTGGAGGTGGTGATGCAGGACCGATACAGCACTGAAAGCCACCAGGATCACTTTACTCAAAGCAATCCAGAGTTTGGAGCCTTGGAGGGATAAGAGACACCACATAGAGGAGTCTTCTGATGGACATTTCAAGTGGCCAGGTTAAAAGTGAAAGAAAATCACTAAAAACTTTATGGAAAACAGAGCACAGGCATGGGCTTTGCAGTGAGCATTTCATGTGTTGCAGTGGAAGATTTTAAGCTAGTCAGATCAAACAAAATACTTGACTCAGAGAAATCAGTGAGATCTTCATAGAATCTTAGAATCAACCAGGTTGGAAGAGACCTCCAAGATCATCCAGGCCAACCTAGCACCCAGCCCTGTCCAATCAACTAGATCATGGCACTAAGTGCCTCATCCAGGCTTTTCCTGAACACCTCCAGGGATGGTGACTTCACCACCTCCCTGGCAGCCCATTCCAATGCCAATCACTCTCTCTGGCAAGAACTTCCTCCTAACATCCAGCCTGTACCTCCCCCAGCACAACTTGAGACTGTGTCCCCTTCTTCTGTTGCTGGTTGCCTGGGAGAAGAGGCCAACTCCCACCTGGCTACAGCCTCCCTTCAGGTAGTTGTAGACAGCCATGAGGTCTCATCATTGAGGAGGAGCCTCCTCTCTGAGCCTCCTCTTCTCCAGGCTAAACACTCTCATCTCCCTCAGCCTCTCCTCACAGGGCTGTGTTCCAGGCCTCTCACCAGATTTGTTGCCCTTCTCTGAACATGTTCCAGTACCTCAACACAGTTCTCTTGAATTGAGGAGCCCAGAACTGGACACAGTACTCAAGGTGTGGCCTGACCAGCATCTACTTTCCTAATCCAAGTAATAAAAGAACTCAGAAGGCAGTGAAAGAGGGATTTTAAGGGTCCTAAATCACTTGAATAGAAGCCTATGCATTTGAAATCTGACATCATGGTCACTTTTTTGGTGAGGCATTCGCTTCTCTTCACCCAGGTGCTTCTTTGCATTGTATGTTTTACAGGGTTCCTTTTGTTCTCTGCCTTGCACTAAGTAAGATACTGAAATGTACTACAGTGTCCCACACAGCAAAAAACCACAAATGATGTTCTGTGCCCATCTGCCTTGTTAAATCATGCAACCCACTCAAATAAAAAGCAACAGTTTTCAAATAGGAAAAATAAAACCAGCAAGAAGTTAATTTGAAAAGTCATTAACTTGGAGTTTCAATTTAATATCTTTTGTTACCTGCAATGTTTGCATAATCAGGTTACCTCCTGAGGCCTGCAATAGTTTTCCATTACAAATGTACTGGTAGCTCAGGACTCAGGTTGGAGTTTCTGACTCTTTAAGTTAGAATCACAGAATGGAAGAGGTTGGAAGGGTCTTCCAGAGATCGTTGAGTCCAATGTCCCCCTGCCAAAGTAGGATCAACCAGGGCAGACCACACAGGAACACATCCAGGCAGGCCTGGAAAGTCTCCAGAGGAGACTCCAGAACCTCTCTGGGCAGCCTGTTCCAGGGGCCCAGCAACCTCACAACAAAGAAGTTTCTCTTCAAGTTGAGGTGGAATTTCCTTGGTTCTACTTTGTGCCCATTGTCCCTCATCCTACCACAGGGCACCACTGAAAAGATACTGGCCCCTTCTTCTTGATACCTGCCCTTCAGATATTTATAAATCTTGCTTTCAACCTTGCAAAGCCCCTGTTTACTTGCATCACTCGTGCATCAGAACCACATCATCTTAACAGGGTTTAAACCCTTCACACCACTTGTGACCTACATATTTCAATGTCCTGATATTTTTTGATATCACAGAATCACAGAATGTCAGGGGCTGGAAGGGACCTCGAAAGCTCATCCAGTCCAACCCCCCTGCCAGAGCAAGATTACCAATACCAGATCACAAAGGAATGCATTCAGGCATGTTTTGAGTATCTCCAGAGAAGGAGACTCCACAACCTCCCTGGGAAACCTGTTCCAGTGTTCTGTCCCACTCAAATCAGTATCAAATTGTATTTGCATGCATTTATAATATTTATACAAAATACCTCCAACTGAGATGCAATGTTTTGTTGGTAGGAACAGCTGCTGGGCTCCATTACAAACAGACTAATCATGGGAACATGCCTGCTGCACTTTAAAAAAGAGAGAGGAGTTTTTCCCTACAGTTTATTTGGAATGGAGAGAGGAGAGAATGTGGTCTTCACTGAAAAAGGAGATAACTCAGCAAAGAAGATGCATGTGTGTGCCTCATGAAGGTATCACTTTTCTTTCCAAATATAGTGTGGCAGCTTTGGGTGTGGGAAGGAGTGCTATGTCTATTCATTTAAAACTACAGCCAGTATTTATAGCATTCCTGTATTCTCATTTTTGGATCTCTACTCAAACAAAACAGTCTACCATATACATAATTCTAACTGCTTAACCCAAAATTATTTTTCTCTTCAATTTTTAGTGAATAAACAGCAGTCCAAAAAAAAATCAGTACGTGTAACTGAAAATCCTTCACCACAGATATGTAGTATTCACCAATACACATAAGTTCATGTACATGGAGTCAACATTTTTGTGATGGTTTGGGTGCTCCCCACCCCCCTGCACTTAATAAAATCACCCAGACTAGACTCAGCAGCTCTGGAAATGGAATGAAGCTTTGTATTTACAGCTCAGCACAATATACAAGCAGATATTTATAATATATACAGCTATATGCAGAAATATACAAGTTAAAAAGTAATACAGAAACACAACAGCCCTCCCAGAAATCAGAGTCCCCAAGAGGGGTTCCCAACCACCCTTCCTCTTTCTTCCCACCCTTCTACCTTACCCCAGCCTTTGCCTTATGTTCAAGGTGAGTTTGGAGAATCAGCCAGGTGAGTTAGGAAGCAGAAGGATTAGTCAGGCAGCAAGTTAGAGAGAAAAGTGCAGTCCAAAGTCCAGAGAGAGACTGTTATCTATGTTTGTGTTCTTGTTTTTATACATCTCAGCAAGTCTATGAGTGAAGCAGACATCACCATTGTTTCCTTTTCACAGCCTATAATCTAATTCCTCTCACTAAAATATTCCAGCTAGCTTCAAACTAGCACAATTTTACAAAGCATAAAATGAATATGTAAAGCTACTTAGAAGGGGTCAAGTGAAAAAAACCCAAAACCAATAACAATAAGCCACACCTCTATGGCATGTCAATTAGCAACAGCCCTAATATTATGCAATTAAAGATACAAGAGGAAAACAATCCATTACACAGCTCTACAATACTTTCAAGATATCACCTGAACGTGTGTGGTCCAGACATGAAATAGAACCACAGAATCATAGAATGGTAGGATGTGTGGTGTGACATCAGTTTTGCTGGCAAGAAATGCACCACATTATTCATAAACAGCACTGCAATTAAAGCATAACCAATGGCTGCCACTAACACCATCATTCTGCAAACACCATTGTTCCAGAAACGTGTTCTACATGTATATACATAGATGTGTGTGGATATATGTGGCTTAATGA
The DNA here is from genome assembly GCF_015220805.1 of Pogoniulus pusillus. Lineage (NCBI taxonomy): Eukaryota > Metazoa > Chordata > Aves > Piciformes > Lybiidae > Pogoniulus > Pogoniulus pusillus. Next base: position 6,202,348 of record NC_087272.1, read on the forward strand.
CAGCTGACAACTAAGCACCACGCAGCCAATTACTCACTCATCTCCCCACATGAGGTGGAGAGGAAAATCTTAAAAGAAAAAGCCTCATGGATTAAGAATAGTTCATTATTATTGTTGTTATTATGATCATAGGATCATAGGATGCTCCGGGTTAGAAGGGACCTCCAAAGGTCATAGAATCAACCTGGTTGGAAGAGACCCCCAAGATCATCCAGTCCAACCTAGCACCCAGCCCTAGTCAATCAACTACACCATGGCACTAAATGCCTCAGCCAGACTTTGCTTGAACACCTCCAGGGATGGTGACTCCACCACCTCCCTGGGCAGCCCACACCAAAGGCAAATCACTCTCTTTGGCAAGAACTTCCTCATAGCCTCCCCTGGCACAACTTGAGACTGTGTCCCCTTGTTCTGTTGCTGGTTGCCTGGGAGAAGTGACCAACCCCCACCTGGCTACAACCTTCCTTCAGGTAGTTGTAGACAGCAGTGAGGTCACCCCCAAGCCTCCTCTTTTCCAGGCTGCACACCCCCAGATCCCTCAGCCTCTCCTCATAGGGCTGTGTTCCAGGACTCTCACCAGATTTGCCACTACTCCAATGCTCACTGCAGTCAGCAGAGAAGTCCTCAACTACATCAGGTTGCCCAAAGCCCTGTCAAATCTCATCTTGAATATCTCCAGGGATGGGGCCCCAAACACCTTTCTGGGCAAACTGTTGCAGTGTTCCACCACCCTCATGGTGAAGAACTTGTTCCTAACATCCAATCTAAACCTGCTCTTCTCTAGTTTGAAGCCATTGCACCTGGTATTATCACCACAGTCCATAAACAGTCTCCCTTGTAGGTCCCCTTGAGGTACTGGAAGGCTGCTATTACATCTCCCTGGAGCCTCTTCTGCAGACAAAATAACTCCAGCTTCTCCAGCCTGTCCTCATAGCAGAGGTACTCCAACCTCCTGATCATTTTTGTGATGATGATGATCAAATAGTAGTAATAACAACAACGATAATAGTAATAATAATGATGATGAAATGACAGTAACAAAAAAGAGAGAGAAATCAAACCCAAGAAAAGGCCACATTATGCACAAGGCAATTGGTCACCTCCCACTCACCAATGCCCAGCTGGTCCCCCAGCAGCAATCCACCCATCTCAGCCAGCTCCTCTCAGTTGATATATGGGCATTACATTCCCTGGTAGGGAATAATCCTTCATCTAGTTAGGGTCAGTTCTCTTGGCCATGCTTTCCCCCAGCTTCTTGTGTACCTCTTCACTGGCAGAGCACGGGAAACTGATATGTCCTTGACTTAGGATAAGCACTATTTGGCAACAAAAAAACATGAGTGTGCAATCAACATTATTCCCATACTAAACCCAAACCAGAGCACTGTACCGGGTGCTGGGAAGAAAAGTTACTCCATCCCAGCTGAAACCAAGGCAACAGGTATGTATATGTATAAGCATTTTAAAAACACGTAAATACAGGTACTTTTATATTTCTACATTTAATTCTGCATCTAAAGCCAGTCTAAAAGGCTGACCAATAGCCACTAACTCCAGCAAGAATCTTTCCACTGTTTGCAGTGGACTTGGTTAACTACATTGTTTTCAAAAGGGTAAGAAAAACAATAATCAATAAAGCACACAAAAATTCCAGAAAGCACAGTTGTCTGGAACACAATTATGCCACTGGTTTGGTATTGCCTGGCTTTGTAAGCTACATCTTTAGGCTTTGGTTGCTTTAGTCAAACCAAACGAAACAGATATTGCAGCATAGCTTCCACCTAGGCTGTATTGTTCCCTCTCTTAGAGCAGCACTAGCCACAAACAGAAACAAAATACACATGACCAAATGCTCCTCAGTGTGCACCATACTTTTTCTGGTAATAAAGACTTGACTCTAGCTCTGATCATTTCAAATATACAATATTGTATGCACTTGCTGCACATCACATCTCATCCTCCCCGATCTGCACAAACAGAATGGGTGAAAGGGCTTCATGGCACTGTTGCTTGCTTTCAACAACATAAAAGTCAGCAACTGACTGCCTTCACTTTGTAGCTTTTATTGCATTATTTGCTTGGTGTCCAATAATCCCTGTGAGCCACAATGCTGGAGTTTCACATCACTTTCACACAGCCCACACACCACTTGGATTCCTGCTGCTACAACAGTTATTTCCAAAAACCTGTTTTAAAACAGTATATTTAAAAGGCAAGCCCCCTCAGAACTGCACTGCACTAACAGAAAGCACAGTACAATTTATTCTGAAGCATGGAATGACAGGGAAGTCAGCACTGCCTGAATCCTTTGATTTTCTATGGCACCATGCACCAGAAAGCTCTGCACATGAGACTGAAAATTGCATACTGTTTGCTTACAGGGTACTGAAGTAAGTGGGTGAGAAATATGGCTCCATTACAAGACTCTTGCAAGAATATGTGTATGCAATCCTAGATACACAAACTGAATTAAGAAGGTGACATATCACAGATAAGGGAGAAAAGCTAACTTCCCCACAGCACAATGGAGCAGGAAAGAAAGGTTTTGTCATTGTGTTTGACTTTTTGTACATCCAGTCCAGAACGTTCTCCCCGACAGAGAACTTTGAAATAAAGGTGACAGATAACTTCCATCATGTTCCAGTGAGTTCTTCAGGGGCAGGGAATGCTTTCACACGTTGGTATCCCACTCTGGGTACAGTTTCAACACTTTATTATAGCTCAAATACTAAAACTATAAAGAGTATACTGGAAACTACAATACTTACAGCCCAAATACTAAAATTATAGAGAGAAAGGTATATGACAAGGAATGCCAAGTAACTCTACTGATCAAAGACCAGGCTATACTCACCCTATCCAACTGACCAGCAAAACTCTGGAGATGCACAGACCACAGGGCTGGCAGGCACTTATCTTCTTAAGGTAGGCATCCCCACTGGGAACCACACCACCACGGTAGTAAGACTGATGCCGCTCCAACCCAGCTCCCTAGGCTCTTGGCATAGATGGGTTCAGAATTCTGTGACATTTGGCCAGGACATCCCAGAAGGCTGAACGAAGGAGAAGGGAGCTCCTCCTTTATTTTGGAATCTGTTCCATACCATCTTTCCCTACTGCTTATGCACATACTTGCAAGCCCCAGCTCTTATCTCTGGTAACTGTGATTATTGGCCTGCTGTAACTTCTGATCAAACATATACCAACTCTTCCCTCTTGCACATCATCTATAGTTAAGGTTTTGTCCTAGCCTCTATATCCCAGATTCAATCTCACTTTCAAAGTTTTATTCCCAAGTACTGTAACTTTGGATGTGTTTCCATCAGTCTTCAGATCTACATAATTTCTGACCTTGATGCCACTGTGTTTAGCTAGAAGGTGCATCAGAAGTATTTAATGAACGTCACTTCTAGTGAACTATGACTCAGCTGTGTAGCTCTGAATCACTGTGCCTCTTAGGGTTACTGATAGGATATGATGAGAACATTTTCCATTGAGGCGGGTTTACCAGATCCTGGACAAAGATGAGTGGTTTCCTTTCCCCTGCAATGCAACATCCATTTTCACTATGGTGTAGCCTATATCATGCCCTCATCCCTGGACCATTCATGCTCACATGTCCTGCTCCATCAAAGCTTGCTCTGACTCTACATTTTGCAATGCACCGTAACACTCAGGGCAGGCCAACACTGCTAGGCCATGACCTCAGACCCTGTAAATGGCATGAGAAGGAGGCAGCAGTTAAAAAAGTGATGCAGAGGAGAGGAGAGTAGTGAGTAATAGAGACAACTATTGTGCTTGATCTGTGGAAGCCCTGAAAATCCTGGGGTTTTGCCCCACCACTGCCAACCACTGCCAAGCAGCCAAATGTGTGGGTACATTTCAGCTCAAAGTTAATTGAAAGAACATTACTGGGTGGTTACATTGCTGTGACTGTGCTCACTGCATGGCCAGACCACCATCAGCATAAACCACCACAGAAACTGCTGAATCAGCTCCTTCTCTACAGAAAATGAAGCTAGGCAACCTATAAATCCCAGTAGCTATACCCTATCACAGTCCAACAGAGCAAACCCTGCCCCTGCCAGAAACCTGCTTCTGTTTTGGTTTAGTCAGAAATGAAATGTAGAGATTATTCATTGGAAAGATAACTCATTCAAATATTTATGAGGACTGTTTGGTACCTGGACTCCTGTTCATGCATAAGATGACTGCATATAATGAGGGGCTCAGCAAGGCAGGTAAGTTCAAGCATGAGAGTGCCAGATGAGGGGCAAAAAATTAACTGTTTGATCACCTTCTGGTGGCATCTATTTTACCTTTCCACTGCTGAAAGAAAATAAATGATTGTTACTCTCACTGCCTGAGATGAGTTTCCCTGGGTGAAATTCCTGAAGACATTTTATTTTGATTTATCACAGATGCACTTTGGAGAGCTGAGTCTTGCTGTGATGATTCTCCTAGAGTCTTTGGAAACTTTGCTTAAGAAAACTGTGACAAGATCTGGTTTGAGACACAAAAAATACCTCAGGCCTGTACATGTTTTGAAGACGGTCCATTCCTCAAGGGATGGTTTCTCTGTCTGCAGTGCAGGAGCTACAGGATGTATGAAGCTCTCATTCTAGTCTGTTTTGTGTAGCTTGCATTTATCTTCATTTGTGTTGTCTGCATGAGATTCATAGCTCTCCTGTATAACAGTCCCAGCATGGAGAATTCTGACAGCAAAAATGTATTGCTGTAGAAGTTACAACTGATTCATAGAATGTAAGCAAACAGGCAACCAGCTGTAGGCCTCCATCCAAGACTCATTAAAAAAAAAAAAGCAATCTAAATGCAGAATTGGGTAGAAATATTCTGACTGCTGTTAAACTTGTGATTGTAGACGTGTGCCAGATACTAGCTCTTGTTTTGTTTCACCTTACACCACAAATTCAAGGTTATTGTCAGTGATAGCACACCCCCCTCAGTTACAGACAAGAAAGTGGACACTCCCCAAATACATTTTCTGAAATAAAACTGCAATCACTAACCAGCATCTCAGCAGTCTAGGATAGGCTATGTCCATTTAAGCATGAAAGGAATTATTGTTGACTGTGGTTTGCTGGGATTAGGTGCTTTATTTTGTATCTCTGATTTTACATCAGAAGCTCAGGTCTTAAGAAGATCAGGCAATTTTGATTGTCTTCAAGATTCCCCCTCTGTACCCATAAACAAGAAAGAATCTAACAGGCAGCAACAACACCCATCAAAACACACTAAAATCCATTAGAAAGAGAAGGGATGGGAAGGAAGAGCAATGGACAGAAAGAGATATCTCCTAGAACACACCGTGCCATGTGGGAGATTATATAATGTAGACAAAGCATGATACAGTCATTTCTTCTTGTGTGTGTGTGTGTGTGTGAATGAAAATATCATTTCTATTCTTCATTCTTGTTCACTCCTCCTCTTCAGAGAGCAAAAAACTTGCTGTCCACTGTAATAGGAGAAGGCTCTGGGCATTTCATGTGCTGAAATTCTACCCACAACCAACAAAAAGGCAGCATTCTATAGTGTCTAGCACTATAATACGTTCTCCAGTGGCCTAGATATCAGAGTGTCACTTGGATGCAGATGAAGATCTTCAGGTTTTAATTATTAATACATAGTGCAGAAACTGAAAGGCTATCTATAATTTATGCATCAGTGTCTCAAAAGCAGTCATTCATACATTATATATTCAGACAGAAAATTACTTGCTTTTATTTTCCAATAAAAATTATATTACGATGTTACTACATAACCTCCAAAATGGATCAGTGCCACACGGAGCTTCACAGCTCTCAAACATGCCAGGTTCCACCGGGTTCTCTTTGCTACAAGAGGCTGAATGTGCACAAACATCACTTACTGAGCATCTCTCCCTCTCCTGATGGGCTTGTAAAGACATTCAGGCCACTTCTTGGATATATGTTAATTTACTCATAGAGGGACAAACAAGGTCAGAAAATGAAGTTTATAAGAAGGAAATAATTTAACAATGTGATGGTTTGGGTGTTCATCGCATCCCCACACTTTAGAAATCACCCAGACTAGACTCAGCCAGCTCTGGAAAGATGAATGAAGCTTATATTTACAGCTGGCACAATATACAAGCAGATATTTACAGTATATACAGTTATACACAGAAATATACAAGGGAAAATGTAATACAGAAACACAACTCCTCTCCCAGAAACCCGAGTCCCCAGGAGTGGCTCTCAACCACCCCTGCACCTTCCCCCTACCCCTCTCAACCTTACCCCAGTCCCGAGGAAGAATAGAGGTTCGGCCAAGAGGTTAAGAAGCAAAATGGATTAGCCCAAAATGGAGGGTGGGGGTAGAGAGATGCAGCTCAGCCAGCAGCCCAAGCGATGTCAAGTGTTTATCTAATGTTTTTATTTCTTGTTCCTATACATCTCAGCAAGGCTGTGAGAGAAGTAGACATCACCATTGTTTTCTTTCCACAGCCTGTAATCTAGTCCTTCTCACCAAAACATTCTAGCCTGCTTCAAACTAGCACAAACAATAAGAAGGTTTCATTCTGGACTTAAAACTCATTACAGTAATATACCACAGGATTCCTGTAAAGGGCAGGAAGAAAAAGCATCATTTTTCTAATACCAGTTTATGCAAAGCTATTGCATATAGAGAGTGTTTAATATTAACAGTCATCATGCTGCCCTATTTTCCAAGCACCCACCTACTTGTGGGTACTTTAAAAAGTAAAACTAAAGAAGAAATAAAATCTGCATGCTGTGGATGCCAAATAAGCAACTCCTAGAAGCTGCTTTTAATGCTGTGGTTTTTCTTCTCTCTAACAAGCTACAACCCCCAAAACAATGACACTAGGGTACATGGTGTGAAGAAAGTCAGTCTCTGTCATAACCCAGTCTTTGTCACACCACATTTATGCATAAAAACTGTAGACAAGATGCCAGGAGGATCAAACAAGCCCCCTCTCCCAGCTCAGGTGCTGGGGAGGCCATTTCTGGATGGCTGGGAGTTCCAGCTATCTGACAGATTGAACTGGAGAGAAATGAGTCACTTTCAGAGTCACTTTCACACTTTTTTTTCTGCAGCCCCACCACAGCGGATGTGGGACCAACTGAAGTATGAGTTGTGTTCATTTCAGGCTTGACCCTCTTCCATGTTCTACTCTGCCTTCCTTTCCCTCCCCCCCTCCCAATGCACTGACATAATCCAGTCTCAATAGAGTCTTGGTGCATCTGAGATAACAACTATTTTCCAATCTCATAAGGGCAAGGAGATGATAAACTAATTAATATTTGTATGTATGACCATTTGTATGCAGTGAGACAATGAAGCAGAGGATCAGAATTCAAAAGACAACTTTCAGCAAAGGGAGAGGAGAAGCATAAATATTATCACCTTTTTAATGTGGATCTAAAGTTGTTGTCTAAATTCAGTATAATATTATTTTGGAGAAAATCACACAGAGAAAACATCTGGTTGGAAGAGATCATCCAGCACAACCTTTGACTCAGCACTGAAGACTCAACACTAAACCACATCCTGAAGCACCAGGTGCACATGCTGCTTAAACAGCTCCAGGTATGGTGACTCCACTACTGTCCTGGGCAGACCATTCCAATGTTTGAGAACCCTCTCTGGGAAGAAATGTTTTCTAGCATCCAGATCGAACCTCCCCTACTGCAGCTTGAAACCATTTTTTCTGGTCCTGTCGCTTGCCACCAAGGAGAAGAGGCTGCCCTCTCCTTGCTCCAACTTCCCTTCAGGTAGTTGTAGAGAGCAATGAGGTCTGTTCTCCACACAAATAAAGGAAAACAATTCAACATGACCTACAGGCAAACAATCTAAACCAGAAACATAATTCCTTGAAATTCATATACTTTACTTTTATTTTACAATCAGAATCAATCATCAAGCTGTTCCTGCAGGTATTGCCATGGGGAAAAAGACTGGTCATAAGGACTAGATGATCTTGGAGGTCTCTTCCAACCTGTTTGATTCTATGATTCTATGATCACAGCATCTCCAATCTATCACCCAGCCCTATCCAGTCAACTAGGCCATGGCACTAAGTGCCTCATTCAGGCTTTTCTTGAACACCTCCAGGGATGGTGACTCTGCCACCTCCCTGGGCAGCCCATTCCAATGCCAATCACTCTCTCTGGCAACAACTTCCTCATAACATCCAGACTAGACCTCCCAGGCACAACTTGAGACTGTGTCCCCTTGTTCTGTTGCTGGTTGCCTGAGAGAAGAGGCCAACCCCCACCTGGCTACAGGCTCCCTTCAGGTAGTTGTAGACAGCAATGAGGTCACCCCTGAGCCTCCTCTTCTCCAGGCTGCATAGCCCCAGCTCCCTCAGCCTCTCCTCATAGGGTTTGTGTTCCAGCCTTTCACCAGCTTTGTTATCCTTCTCTGGACACGCTCCAGTATCTCAACATCTTTCTTGAATTGATCTTGAGGCTAAGCCTACCTCTCCCTCTCCATCTAGCACAACACAAAACCAGTTTCTGCAGTACATGCAATTAAAATTATCAACTCTCAGAAATTAAATTTAGAGATGGCAGAGCTTTTGAGAAACATTATTATTAGAAGATTGAGGTGTTATCAAACAGAACATTTAACTTGGATAGTCTAAAATCATAGCATATTTTTCCTCAGCAATTTGCAGCACAATAACTAGGATTATCAACTGCCTCTTGGCAGTTATTTTGAACATTACAGTAATTAGACTTCAGTGAATTTCTTCATAATCATCTGCTTCTTAATATAATAAAATATTAGACTATTTCAGTGTATGAATTAGCAGGTAGCTACCACAGAGCTCTGAAACACAGGGTGGTAGTTTAAGGCTTACTGGAAAATTCCAATAAGAGAAATCAGGAACTTCCTGTAAGTTCAGTGCAGAATGTAAATAAATTCTAGCATTGGTTGTAAAAGAATAATAATGATCAAGTCTATATCATCCATTGGTTTGCTATTTGGTATAAAAAGCCAATATATAATACAAGTTTGCTCTCTTGGCTCTTGGATCTGTCACTATTCCTTCGCTCCTCTGTGACTCCTCCACGCCGAATACTAACCTTGATTGACCAGACAACATGTGAGATCTTGCTGGTTTTCTGTCTGGGGTTAGAAAGGGTGGTCTTGGCTCTTTTGGGGGTTTCTTTGTCCAGGGGAGGAAGACTGGATTTCTGTATCATTTCTAAATTGTATATAATTGTAAATACATCTAAATATATGATGCATATATAGTTGTAAATGTAGCTTTGCTGCAAAATATAGTTTTATCTTACTTCCAAGCCATCTGAGCCAGTCTGGTAAAATTTAATCTGGGGGGGAGGGAAAGAGGGGAATTTCCCAACCTACATTAATTTTTGGAGCAAAGGAACGGTGGCAGAGCCAGTGTCTAAGACCCAAGAGAGCAAAATTATTTATATATTGACCTTTTTATACCAATTAGCAAACCAATGAATGATATAGACTTGATCATAATTATTCTTTTACAACCAATGCTAGAATATATTTACATTCAGCACTGAACTTTCAGGAAAAGTCCTGATTTCTCTTATTGGAATTTTCCACTAAGCCATTAACTACCACATACAGCAATTCAAAATCACCTCAACATGAGTTTTGAAGAATCATGTCTCAAACTTGTAAACAGTCCACTGTGGTGGTGATCACTTTCTATTTTTAAAGTCTCTGATGTTAATCTTTTGTTTCCATTCTGTACATTTGCAGCACTAAGTATTTTAAATAATCTCATATGTTTTTTCTCATAGGACTTGAACACTGTGTTCAGTTTTGGGCTCCCCAGTTTAAGAGGGACAGGGATCTGCTGGAGAGGGTCCAGTGGAGGGCTACAAGGTTGATTAGGGGACTGGAAGGTATGGCTTATGAGGAGAGGCTGAGGGACCTGGGTCTGCTTAGTCTGGAGAAAAGAAGATTTAGAGGGGATTTGATAAATGTTTATAAACACCTGAGGGCTGGGGGTCAGGAGAGGGGGGACAGGCTCTGCTCACTGCTCCCTGGGATAGGACAAGAAGCAATGAGTGTAAGTTGCAGCACAGGAGGTTCCTCCTCAACACAAGGGGGAATTACTTTACTGCAAGGGTCCCAGAGCACTGGAACAGGCTCCCCAGAGAGGTTATGGAGTCTTCTTCTCTGGAGACTTTCATGGCCTGTTTGGATGTATTCCTCTGTGATCTGTGCTAGCTGTGTGGTCCTGCTCTGGCAGGGGGGTTGGACTTGATGATCTCCTTGGGTGCCTTCCAACCCCTAATATCCTGTGACTCACAGCTTTTGTGTGATGGTCTGTACTACAGAATTGTATTTCTCTGTTATTAAATCAGCAAAAGGAAAAAAGATGCCGAAGGGAAAAAAGACCCCAAACTATTTTACCACATTTATCAGCCATGCTAAAATAAAAACAAACTAACAATGCCTGCAAAAACTCAACCTGAGGCTAATATTATTAAAAAATGCATCTTTGGACTGGATGATCTTGGAGGTCCCTTCCAACCTGGTTGATTCTATGATGGTAATTCTGTGGTGGTAATTTTGCAAGTACTTAACTGCAGGTAAATGGCAGTGCAATGCATGCTGAAACTGCTTTTGCAATGGGATCTGTTGGATTTTCCCATTAGTTGAAGGGTAAAATATTAGCAAGTTACATTAGAAACTCAGAAAAAAAACCCAACTCTTAGGTCACATGGCCTATTTCTTCCATTCTGACAGGACAAAGCTGTCCATTTTGAAGTGTTCTGTATGACTTAGTTTTGAGCAACTTCAATTAAAAAGTGAGTAAGACCATTCCAGTGAAAGGTTCTTTTTAATTAATCTGCCTCCTGACAAGTTGTCTTTGAAAACCACCTCACAGTTCTTAATGCTATTTGAAAATATTCCTTAGTAGACATGTGTTGGTTTGAAAATATTCCTTAGTGCTGGTTTGAGGCTAATTTTTACTGACATTAAATCCTTAGCAATGAGAAGGAAAAAAATCAACAGTAATCTATATCCCTCAGTTTTCTGCTGAGAAACAAAACTAGTCAAAATATAGATAAGACACTTTTCAGCTCTCACTTCTGGCTGTGCCTTCTTTCGGGCACTCTGTGGCTGACACTGCCTTCAACTCTCTAATCCACCTATCCCCTTTTCCCTCTAACCTCCTTGTCATCTTTTCTTTTGACATCTCACCTCAGAACCTCAGATTTATCACGTGAGATATATATGGCTTCATCTGGTTATTTCTGAAGGGAGAGAAAGAGAGAGGGGGAAAGGGGTTTGGGTCAGGAGCTCTCCTGGGGACTTTGACTGTTTCTGGAAGGGGTATTGTGTTTCTGTGTTACTATTAATTCGTATAGAACTGCACATATTTGTGTATATATGCCTGTATACTGTGCTAAGCTGTAAATACAGCTTCATTCATTCTGAGTCTAGTCTGGGTGATTTCATAAAAGTGGAGAGGAGCAGGTAAAACCCAAACCATCACAACGTGCTATTAGTTTCTTCATACTGCTTCAGTTGTATCTGAAATGGAATTTTTTATGTAAAAAATAATGGCTATAATCTGGACTAAATTAATTCTGTGGTCAGCAGGCAAAGTTATAGCATTACTAAATTAACAGGAAGAGGCTGTAAATCAGCATCATTTTAACAAACCATTACAGCACAATAATTATGTTCTGAAAAATTACATATAGTCCTCAACAACTCAAATGACAGGACTGCATGTTGTTATATGGTTACTGAGAAGAAGATGACATCATCTTAGTCAGTAAGAAGTAAGTGCTGACTGTTAGTCAGCAACCATCCATCACTTTTGCCCTGATTTCATTACTGAATGTCTCACTTTGCCATCCCAAGTGTTGAATTGAATAGCCTTATTGGTTTTAATTCCTTGTAATTTGCTACAATGCTATCAAGCTGTTTTAAAGGAGTCCTTCCCTCTTTGCAGCACATAGATTTGCTATTTTTCCAGAGGGCAGTTCAAGTGTCCCCTTCTTTTACCTTCCTGACCATTCTTAACAATTGACTGTTAAGAGGAGCCACATATCACTCCCTTGCGTGATATGTCTTGTCTAGCAATCGCTACTTTGCTAGACATACTGGTAGGTATTCTACTAGTTTTAAAAGAACAAACAATACAATATCAAGGAAGAAAGAATGATGCATGGGAAAAGTATGTCCATGGACCTCAAAAGGAGTGAAAAGGAAACAGACCTGACCTGCAACAGCCAAGATTATAGCCCCTCTGCAAAGCAGAATCACCTAGGGCAGGCCACATAGGAACACAGCCAGGAGAGTTTTGAGAGTTTCTGGAGAAGGAGCCTCTCTGGGCTCCATCACCCTCACCATAAAAAAGTTTCTTCTCCTGTTGAGATGGAACTTCACAGTATCACAGTATCACAGTATCACCAAGGTTGGAAGAGACCTCACAGATCATCAAGTCCAACCCTTTACCACAGTGCCCAAGGCTAGACCATGGCACCAAGTGCCACATCCAACCTTGCCTTGAACTGCCCCAGGGACGATGACTCCACCACCTCCCCAGGCAGCCCGTTCCAGTGCCCAATGACTCTCTCAGTGAAGAACTTTCTCCTCACCTCGAGCCGAAATTTCCCCTGGCGCAGCCTGAGGCTGTGTCCTCTCGTTCTGGAGCTGGCCACCTGAGAGAAGAGAGCAACCTCCTCCTGGCCACAACCACCCTTCAGGTAGTTGTAGACAGCAATAAGGTCACCCCTGAGCCTCCTCTTCTCCAGGCTAAACAACCCCAGCTCCCTAAGCCTCTCCTCGTAGGGCTTGTGCTCGAGGCCTCTCACCAGCCTCGTCGCCCTTCTCTGGACACGCTCAAGCATCTCAGTGTCCTTCCTAAACTGGGGGGCCCAGAACTGAACGCAGTACTCGAGGTGTGGTCTGACCAGTGCAGAGTACAGGGGCAGAATGACCTCCCTGCTCCTGCTGACCACACCACTCCTGATGCAGGCCAGGATGCCACTGGCTCTCTTGGCCACCTGGGCACACTGCTGGCTCATGTTCAGGCGGGTATCAATCAGTACCCCCAGATCCCTCTCTTTCAGCTTACACCTGTTGTTTCTTGTCCCAAGGAAAAGAGATCACCACCTTCATCTTGACACACACCCCTCAGGTATTCGTAGATCACCTACCAGCCTTCTCAAGACTAAACAGTCCCAGGTCTCTCAGCCATCTTCATATGAGAGGTGCTCAAGTCCTGCAAACATCCTCATAACTCTTCACTGGAGTCTCTCCAGCAGATCCATAAATAATATATCATATATACAGCATACAATATATAACTCATAATATGCAATACATTAAATATATGTGTTATATAACTATGTAATATATAATTGCAGTTTGCTACATAGCATTAGAATGTGACCTAGACCTTGTTAAGCTGGAAACAGCATCGGAACGGTTTTCTAATCACAACATGATTAATTCAGGTTGTTATCACTGCACCAAATTCATAGATATTGTGAAACAAAATCTTGAGGATTAATGTGGCTTGCACTCATACAATAAAACTGACATCACACCAGCAAGTAATTCTACACGAAACTATTTTCCACAGATGGAGGGGTGGAGGGAAATTAATTTCTGCTAACTGTTAAACCTGCAAAAAGACTTTTTTCTTTAATGCATCTGAAGGTTTTATCCAAAAAATATAAAACTTTGAGGGGACTATAGGATGAAACTGACTTTTTTTTTTTTTTAATACAAGAATTAAGTTAAAGAATGACACAAACAATTCCTCGTTACATACTGGCAATGCTTTTATGCTCTGCAAGTAGAAAATGAAATAAAACAGGTGAATTGAAAAAATGTGAAACAGAATAGGTCAATGAAGTAACCAGAGCACAGCAGAGAAACCATCATTGTTAGCTTGTTTCTTGAAGATAACACAGAATACAGCTGGAAAGAGAGACAATCTTTGTAGCCCTCAGATAAGATGATGACAAAAGCTGGGAGGAAAGGTAATAAATTGTGAAATAAGTAGTTTTCTTGAAGATAAGAAAGCACAGAGACTCTTCTATACAATTAAGACTTTCACAAACGAGTCCACACCTCTGAGCATGGGTGAACCTCAGGGTCAGCTAGCAAACAGACTGATGAAGAGCATCACAGCATCAGCAGGGGAGGAAGTCAGGAGATTGTTCAGGAAGACCCTTCCCCAAAATTCATCAGAGGGTGGGAGTGTGAATGTGGAAAAGGCATTTGCATACAATAGCATGAGCTGGGAAAGGATGATGAATATGTTAATGATCTCTCAGCAAAGCAAGGAATATGCATTGATGTGCATTTTAAAAGACTGAATCCAAACCCTGTTTGGTATGTATGGACTTTGCAAAATGATTTGCTCATGTATCTGGCCATAAATAAATGCCTTTTTTTCTGCCCTAAACCTTCAAGCTGGACTTCAAGAGTTTGAATCCAAGATTTCCAGTAATGGTTCCAGGCCACCTGATTTATATTCTCTTATATTTGATCTCTGTCTTGAACCAATTTAATCATAATGGCACTAAAGAAAGATTTATCTCACTTGTCTCATTGTTTTCTTGACTGACAGTGTTACTGTGTTCTCGTGTTCCCTTCTAAACACTTATTTTTGTTACTTAAGATCTCCAGCACTATACTCTTGCTTCTTTGAAAGCTATCATACAAACTGAGTATTAATTCTTTGATATCTCTTTGTGAGGTTTAACCAGTATTTCAAAATACATCATGTACTTACTTCTCCAGGTGGGCCTAAGTGAACCTCATGAGGTTCAACAAAAGCAAATGGAGCGTTCTGTACCTGGAACAGAACAATTCTTGTTATCAGTACAGACTAGGGCATGAGGTGATAGAAAGCAGCCCTGCAGAACAGGACTTGAAGGTGCTGATGGACAAGAAGCTGGATATGAGCAGAGAGTGTAAGCATGCGGCCCAGAAGGCAAACAGCATCCTGGGCTGCATCAAAAGCAGCATTGCCAGCAGTTACAGAGAGGTGATTCTGCCACTTTGCTCTGGTGAGACCTCACCTGGAGCACTGCATCCAGATTGGGAGCCCTCCATATGGGAAGGACAAGGACCTGATGGAGTGGGTCCAGAGGAGGGCCATAAAAATGATCAGCGGTTAGAGCACCTCTGCTGAGAGGACAGCCTGAGGAAGCTGGGGTTGTTCAGCCCAGATAAGAGAAGGCTTTGGGAAGGACTAAGAGCAGTCTTCCAGTACCTGAAGGGGGCCTACTGGAAGGATGGAGAGAGATTTTTTTTTATGAAGGCCTGCAGCGATAGGATGAGAGACAATAACTTAAAACTAGAGAAGAGCAGATTTAAATTGGATGTTAGGAACAAGTTGAGGGCCCCATCCCTGGAGATATTCAAGGTGAGGCTTGACAGGGCTTTGAACAACCTGCTCTAGTTGAGGATGTCCCTGCTGACTGCAGGGGATGCTGGACTAGATTACCTTTGGAGGTCCCTTCCAGTCCAGACCATTTTATAATTGTCTCCACGATTCTAGGAGAGTGGCACCGCAGCTAAATCCAAGTTAATTCCCATAGTAACATCTGACACTGAAACTAAGTACCTGTGTACATGGGTACATAAGTAACAAGACCACAGTATAAATCTAAAAAGCCACATAGAGGCAAATCCTTGCTAAAACACAAACCCAAGCAGTATAATCTGGAATAGAATACTCCCAGCTGCTCATACTACTGCAATATTAGCTCTACTATAGTAATATGTAGCAATAGTATCAGTAGAATTTACAAAGAAAGCTGCAAGTAAAATGGAGAGTTATTAATGACCTGTGAATAAATGTTTCAAGATCACTTCAAGCTCTTCAGGAGACAAAAAGTTGTTCAAGCTCTAGCAGTCTTGTAGGAGACAAGAGAGATATATGACGAACATTATAATGGCCATGTAGAGAATATTCATTATACCCAAATGAGAAGCCACTATTCAAGCACAGCAGTATATTCACTGGAGGTAAAACAAACCAACCAACCAAAAAGTATTAGCAAGAAAATAGTTTTGAGAAGATCCCTGAAAAACAAAAGTTAAAAAGCATCACATGAGTATGTAACTATCCCCAAATTAGTGTCATGAATCCAGGATGTTTGGAGGTAAGTTTATACTTTAAGTAAATGTATTCAAATTAAAGCTTGACATTCTTATTGAGGACATCCAGATGACTTGAACACAACACTGACCTCATTCCCAAGACACAGACGTTTTCTCTGTTTTCCCTCTGATACAGCTTGGCTTCACAAGAGCTGAGCTTGCTTAATAACTTAACTAGGTTTTCCTCTCCCAGAAACAGTGAGTGCTCCTACACCTCCAGCATGACTAATAGATTCCTTGATTTTATCATATACAGAAAGTGAAATCATTAGGAGGTTGAAGAATGAAGGAAAACAAATTCCTCTGTTAGGCTTGTAGAGAAGACCTCAGTGTGAGAGACTTCACAGCAAATAATTTGTCAATGAAAGTCTTTGCTGGAAATGGAATGGCAGTCACACCCAGACATCACACCTCACCAGACAAAGCTTTCATGACCAGGCTGCTATGGTAAGAAGTAAAAACTGATGACAAAAAATCTGTAGTTAGAAAATGCAGCTACTTTGTTCTTAAAAATGTCTGTAGTCCTCACTATACCTAATATCTAAGCCAGCATCACACTTACAGTTACTCTTATGGTTCACATCTTGTCCTGAACAGTCCAGTATCACAGAATCACAAAACTGTCAGGGTTGGCAGGGACCTCAAGGGTCATCTAGTGCCAACCTCTCTGCCATGGGCAGGGACACCCCACACTAGATCAGGTTGCTCAGAGCCACATCCAGCCTGGCCTTAAAAACTTCCCAGGGTGGGGCTTCCACCACCTCTTTGGGTAACCTGTTTCAGTGTCTCACCACCCTTACGGTGAAGAACTTCTTTTTAACATCTAATCTAAATCTACCCTTCTCTAGCTTGGATCTGTGTCCCCCCCCCCGAGTACAGTACCACGGTCTCAAAAGCTCTGAGGGCAGCACCGTAGCTCTGGGAAGCTCAATGTTCAAGTAAATAGTAGGCCAGCTTAGTAGGAAAGGCTCAGTCATTCAACTAAAAGCAGAGGCCTAACACATTCAGCCTAACCATCGTCAGGTAAGAGCTAATGCACACATACTGTGACAAACGATGTGTGTTACACCAAGCAATCCTTCCTAAAATTGCCACAACCCTCACTGAGCTTTGTCCTCCCTTAAACTGTGGTCTGCATTACTTTCCATCTCCATTTTGTCCCTCATCCTAACACCCAGAAAATAACTCCCAGTTTTGTTTTGGGGTTTTTTGTTTGTTTGTTTGTTTTTACTGGAATGAGAGAGTTACAAGCTCCACTTCAGTTATTTTTATACTTAAATACATTTATACTTCTTTTTCTTAAATGAATTCTTATTTCTACAGTTCGGACTGGCACAGTTTGGACTGTTAAATCATCCAAACCACATCCAACCACATTATCTAACCCATCTTTTAAGAAGCAGCAATCATTATTGCCTTGGCAAAATAGTCAGATACAATATTTCTAAACACTTTAGCTTACGATGGAGAAAGCAGTATGTCAAAGATGATCTCCTTTCTGTTCATCCTGCTCATGACTAAAGACTACTGACACCCTACTGCCAAAAATAGGTCAAAAAATACAGTTCTGGTATTGTGTTGATATCTGTTACTCCAGGGAGTGGAACCTGAAGGGAAAAGTCAGCACAGAGGAATAATGAAAGGTATTCTAGGCTCTTCTCAATGTACATGTGTGTAGACTGACACAGAATCATAGAATCAGTCCGGGTTGAAGGGAGCACAAGGATCATCTAGTTCCAACTTCCCCTGCCATGGGCAAGGACAGTCTATCCTAGAGCAGGCTAGCCAGAGCCTCATCCAACCTGGCCTTAAACACCTCCAGGGATCTAGTCTGAATTTTTGCTGTGTATACATACCTAGAGGTTTCCTGTGTGGTAGGCTATGCCAAGACAGAAGTTCACCAAAACCACACAATCATTAACAAAAGCATGTTGAGAAGACTCCTCAAAACCCACACCAAATAAAACCCAAGAATCTACCTTTGTAATGGCAGGAACAGGAACAGCAAAGGGTGGTTCAGTTGTTTGTGTATGATGGCTGAACACAGTCCCTGCTTCATGCAAGGGCTTTACAGCAGCTCCTCGACTGAAGTCCAACCTCCTGCAGATTTGTAGTGTGTAGCTGGTTGAAAATTGTGAAGGTTTTGTCACACTGGAGCACCTACAAAGACTGCTTCCATGTGGCTCTTCCTTTCTCTGCTGAATACTGCTTGAATTCGCTCTGCTGCCTTGTCTTCAGTTCATGCAGAGCTGAGCATGTCTCCACTACTTTGGACACCCACATTCCCGAAAGTGATAGCAAATTCACCCTGGAGATCTTTGAAACAATTTCACTACAACCAGTCACGAGGAATTAAAGTTCTGACAGAGAAGAGGAACACAGTTCACATGGACAAGAAGCACAGACCCATGTGTGACAGTGCAGTTGGGCAGGTTTTGCTTCCTTTGGAAATTAACTAACACTTCTCTTCGGTAAGGTACTTTTAGTTTCCCTGTAATCCTGTTGTAAGGGGCAGCTCCAGCTCCTTGTGCCTTAGAAGATGCTACCTTGACCAGTGGCTCCTGACTAAATCTCACAGCCGTGATCTGACATTTGCAGTCTCACCTTTTCAGGCTTGGGTTTTTCCCTATGCCACATCAAAAAACAAATGCGTGGCTTAGCATCACAGAGATGTTAAAACACACTGCATCAGAACCCCTTCCGGGCAGGGCACCGAACTGGTGATGCTGTGGCAGGAATCTCTCGGGCATATCTCCCAGGCCTCCTTAGTTCTCGGTGGGCTTTCCACGCAACGCGGCAGCTCCGTGGGGTGAGTTAGGCTCCTCATGAAGCCTCGCACTAAAACCAGAGCACAACTCGGAAGGCTCAACTCCCTCCTTTGCACAATCGACCAGCATCGACGGCCGAGGTCTCTTACCGCGTCAAACGGGGAAAGAAGGTACGAGTTGAGCGGGGCCTTCCCCACACTCTCACCTCAGAGCCGCCTGCCCACACGCCCCGCCGTGGAGAGGACGGGCGGCGAAACTCAGCGTCCGGGAGGAACCGGGGACGGCCCCACGCTTCCGGACCATCTGCGGCAGCCTCCACAACCGGGACAGCGCCTTCTGGCACAGGGGCGAGGGAGCGAGCGCGCGAGCGAGCGGTGAAGCGGCGGCGGCGGCATGCGCCCGGCAGGTCGGTGAGGGCGGCGCGGCGGGCGCAGGTGTGAGGGTGCGCGCGTGCGAGGGTGCGCGGGTGTGAGGGTGGGCACGCGTGCGAGGGTGCGCGTGTGCGAGGGTGCGCGCGGGTGTGAGGGTGCGCGCGGGTGTGAGGGTGCGCGCGTGTGAGGGTGCGCGCGTGTGGGGGTGCACGCGTGTGTGGGGGTGCGCGCGGGTGTGAGGGTGCGCGCGTGTGGGGGTGCGCGCGTGTGTGAGGGTGCGCGCGGGTGTGAGGGTGCGCGCGGGTGTGAGGGTGCGCGCGGGTGTGAGGGTGCGCGCGTGTGGGGGTGCGCGCGTGTGTGAGGGTGCGCGCGGGTGTGAGGGTGCGCGCGTGTGGGGGTGCACGCGCGTGTGAGGGTGCGCGCGTGTGTGAGGGTGCGCGCGTGTGGGGGTGCGCGCGGGTGTGAGGGTGCGCGCGTGTGAGGGTGCGCGGGTGTGGGGGTGCACGCGGGTGTGAGGGTGCGCGCGCGTGTGAGGGCGCACGCGTGTGAGGGCGGGCGCGGGTGTGAGGATGGGCGCAGGTGTGAAGGTGCGCGCGGGTGTGAGGGCTGGCGCGCGCCGGTGCGGCCGGGCAGTTCGGGCAGCGAGGCTGGAGTCCGGTTAGAGCTTTGCATGGCCAGGCTTCGCCAGGGGAGACGAGAGTTGGAGGGGGCTCGGTGTGAAGAAAGGCACGGCAGGCCGAGCGGACGTGGTGGTTTTCTGCCCGAAGGATGAAGCGCGGAGGCAATGGTGTTCGATGAGGTTCCTGTGGAGAAGTGAGGTGCGCAACTTTGCTTCCTCACGCTCTGCAACTGCGTGTTGGAAGAGTGGAGAAACCTACAGGAGGTATTCTGTGTTTTTTTTCTTGACAAAGCTGGGTGCTTTTTTGGGTGTATACCCTGTTGTTTTGCTTGTCCCGAAAACAGTAGCTTTGTTTTGTGATGCTTTGGCTCGTCTTACCTGCTTACGTGTTGTTATGCTGGAGGCTTTCGCTGAGGTAGCTGCTCCTCAGGGCAGTTCTGGATAGCTTTTAGATAGTCCTCAGTTGCAAATGCGCTTCCTTGGTGCTACACCACACGTTCTAAACTGTGGTAAGTCTGGCACCAAATGAAAGAATAAAAGTTGTATGAGCAATGTTAGTTCTATTTTATGTGTCTGTCCACTCTGGGATAGTCTTAATTGGCTAATCACATGCGTTATTAATTAACAATTGATCATCCTTCTTCAGTCTCTTAGTGTTGAGTATGGGATCTGACTTTATTTCGTACTGAGCAGCAAAACCCTGCTCGGCTTTCCCCGGGAATATCAGCTGCCTGATGTATGTTTCCATTAGTGTTTGCTGCATTATCTGTGCCCCAGAGCTGTGAGTGCACCTTTTGTTACTCCCTGGTCGGTGTGGAACTTACCATCTTGTATACCGGTGGGAAAAATCAGTGAGGAGATAAAATGACTTAACAAAAGTCGCATGGAAATTGGAGGTAATCCTGAATGGGTAACCCCTGACCCCTTGTCCCTGTGTTCATTCTTCCCAGCCATGTTACCTTATTCACAGCAGCACTCTGTATTTGCTGCTTTCATTTTCTGCTTGTGCGTTTGCAAGGCTCAGAAACACTCAAACCAGTGGCTACAAAGCTGGGCACCAACTAAGTGGTAAATAAATGAAAGATGTGTGGCCAGATGCCAGAGACTTAAGTTGCTTGCAGGACAGAATTCAGCTTTGTCTTTGTGACTTTCCTGTTAAGTCAATATTTTATCCTCACTCTTAGAAAGAGGAATCAAGAAAGACAGGTGTGAAGGCTTGACTCTGAGAAGGTGACTTAATGCCTTGGCTTACTGCTCTGGTTTATCACTTTAAATTACTGTTTCAGATGTCAAGAATTTTTTTCAGAGTATCTAATATTCTCTATAATTTTCTAACATGAAAGTAACCACGTTAGATACTAATTACCTAACAATGTTAGTTTTGCAGGCCATCTCTACCTACTACTCATTACACAGATGAAAACACTAGAGGAGCAAGGCAAAGTGACTTTCCCAGCTGTTGACTATTACTTATAGATGAAACAGCCAAACTCAGGACTGTTTTGCTTTCTACCTAAAGCTGGCTGTAAAATGGATGCTTGTTTTTCTAATGTCTAGCCTTTGGTAGGTAGGATTTTCTGTCTAGACTTGCAGTCTTTTCAAGCTTTTTTTTTAAGGGACAAAGTAGCATTCATAAGCAAAACCACATGTTTGATAGCAGTTCTAAATATGCCTGTGCTCTCCCAGTTATTAGACAAACAGCTATTTCTAGATGTCACTTGTACTGTCATAATCACAGACTTCTGCTTAGTGCTCATATTATATGAATGACAGTTATACAGTTGTGCATGACCTGGGGACATCCATTTTTGAAGTCTGCCTTTTGGTGAATAACAGCAGTCACATCCTGAGTTTGCATGTGGAATTGCTGGAGTAATTGCTGAACAAATCCCCAGGAGAGACGCCTGGTTTCTCAGCAGCTTGCAGCCAGCTCCACACATGGGCACTGGCAAAGAAACAAGTAACTGTAGGTTCAGCCAGCAGTGGACATAGAATCATAGAATCAGCCACGTTGGAAGAGACCTCCAAGATCATCCAGGCCAACTTAGCACCCAGCTCTAGCCAATCAACTAGACCATGGCACTAAATGCCTCATCCAGGCTTTTCTTGAACAGCTCCAGGGATGGTGACTCCACCACCTCCCTGGGCAGCCCATTCCAATGGGAAATCACTCTCTCTGGGAAGAACTTCCCCCTAGCATCCAGCCTAGACTTCCCCTGGCACAACCTGAGACTGTGTCCCCTTGTTCTATTGCTGGTTGCCTGGCAGAAGAGACCAACCCCCACCTGGCTACAACCTCCCTTCAGGTAGTTGTAGACTAATCTATTAGTAATTTGAGTATCAAAGACACCAATATGCTAAAAGCTGCTGTCATTACATGCTTAACAGCTGCAAATTGCTTGAAACCAGACACAGGTGTTTATAAATAGTTACAGCTTGAGTCTGTGGTTCTTTGCTTCTTGTAAGCTTAGGGCTGTTGAGCAGTCATTTTTGTTATATGACCAGTTGCCAGCTAATGATTCTCATTATACCCAGGTATTAGATAGTATTGCAAACAAATTTACAGCAGGAATTAAAATTCATTTCAGCAGTGGCTTGAAATCACTTTCATGATAAGCGAGCTCACAACACATCTACAGGAAATACAATTGCTGCCTGAGTGCAGCCTACTTGGAATATCACCATTCAGTGGTACTGGGTTACTACTGTCACTAGAGAACAATGTTTTCCTAGTACACCATCTGAGCATCGACTCAGCCTTCAAACTCTTAGGTACACAACAATGTATGGTGTGATTATAAATGGAAAGTAAACTTGCTTCTTCCTTCCTTTTTCGATCGCGCAGATAGAGTATCAGCGTGCTTAAAAATATAAGGACAGATGTCGTTAAGAAAGATGCCAGGATTTTCAAATGCATATAGTACCTTTCTGAAAACTTGGCACAGGCAGTTCACAGAGAGATTTTCTGAAATGTCTGTATGCTTTTTAAGAGCCTGATTGTTTACTTTCTTTGAAATGCTTAGCAATTCCTGAGCAAGTTGAAGAGAAAATACTGTTATGCTTTGCCACAGGTGGATATTTGAGCACTCAGTCTATTTGAGGCCAAGTCTTGGATGGGCCTCAGATTCTGAAATATGCAGGTATAGTGATGGTTTGGATATTACCCACCCCACCCCCCCACACACTTAATTAAAATCACCCAGACTAGACTCAGCCACTGGAAATTGAAGAATGAAGCTATATTTACAGCTTAGCTGTATAAATTTTAAATATCTGCTTGTATATTGTGCTAAGCTGGAAATCATAGAATCATGATTCTGTGATTTCCAGCTTAGCACAATATACAAGCAGATATTTACAATTTATACAGCTATATACAGAAATATATAAGTTAAAAAGTAATACAGAAACACGGCAGCCCTCACAGAAACCTGAGTTCCCAGGAGGGGCTCCCAGCCACCCTTCCACCTTCTTCCCACCCCTCCACCTTACCCAGACTTTGCCTTACTGTCAAGGTGAGTGTCCTGGATTAGGGTGGATCCCTCCCCCAGTAGAATAAACTTACTACAACACAGATTTTTTTTTTTTTTTAAAGTCAGGGAAATATGAAATTGTATTTCTTGTAGTTTAAGTATAACAGTATAAAGAGAAATAAACTACTAGAGAAAAAATATCATAACCTTAAGGAAGATGGGGAAGGGGTCAAGTGGCGGCAAAGCAGCAAAAGCAGCAGTAGCCAAAACAGCAGCAGGGGAAGTTTGCAGGCAGGCACAGCTCAAGCAGCAGAAGCCAGCAAGGGGAAAGGACAAGCTGTGTTTCTAGACATAAAGCTATGATGCTCCAATGAAATGGTATTAACTTACCCACTGTTGCCATTATATGGCCTATCCCTGGAATGTTCACCTCTCCCCTACATCTGAGCTAGAAAATCAGCTCAAATGGCCACAGTGAGTTTAGAGAATCAGCCAGGGGGCTTCGGAAGCAGGTGGATTTAATTAGTCAACAAGTTAGAGAAGGACATGCAGCCAGAGCCAGAGAGAGCAACTCTGTTATATATGTTTGTGTTCTTGTTCTTACAGCAAGCTTGTGAGTGAAGTAGACATCACCACTGTTTCCTTTTCACAGCCTGTAATCTAATTCTTCTCAACAAAATATCCCAGCTTGGCTCAAACTAGCACAGCTATGCAATAAACACACATGTTAACAGGTCAGCTGCATGACAGCTTTCAGGGTGATACCCTGAAACGGTGGTACCTTCCAACTTGTGGGGAAACAATGCCTGAAGAGAATGAAACTGCATCTGTTCAGTCCTGTGTTATCATTTTCTTCTGCTGCCTGTTTATAAAATTGACTTGAACATGATTGTTAGGATGGTGTATCTCTTTGCTTTCCACTGTTTCATGTGCAAATGTTGTTAATGATGTGGCACACGTAGAAGACGTGTATGTGTCTTCCAACAGAACAAAAAATTGTTGTGAACACACTTAATTATAGTCCCACACTGTTTTAAGCAAATGACAAGTAATTCTTGTGAAGACAGGAGAAGGTCAAATATTCAGCATGTAAAAAAAAAAAAAATCTAAGTGTGAGTCTTCCTACAGCAGAGCTTTGCTGTGCAGACAGACCCCAAACTAAGTCTAGAAAAAGGACAAGAATTCCCTTGGTCGAAATGATGTGTGGAAGGATATTACTTTTAAGTATTTGTGGTAGTTCACTGAAATTTATTGTGTTGTCTTGGTGTCACTTACTGGCCTTCCAGTATCTTAAGAGGGCTGACAAGAAAGCCAAGGATGGACATTTTAGGATGTCAGATAGTGATAGAACTAGGGGGGAATGGAGCAAAACTATAAGTGGGTAGATTCAGGTTGAATGTTAGGAAGAAGTCCTTCACCATGAGGGTGGTGAGACACTGGAACAGGTTGCCCAGGGAAGTGGCAGAAGCCTCATCCCTGGAATTTTTTTAAGGCCAGGCTGGATGCGGCTCTGAGCAGCCTGATCCAGTGTGAGGTGTCCCTTCTCATGGCATGGAGGTTGGAGCTAGATGATCCTTAAAGTCTCTTGCAAACCCCTGATAATTCTATGATTCTGTGGTAGCATGTTTGAAAAAGAAGAAAGGTAGTAAGATGTCTGATGTTAAACATCTCGTCCAAGAATGACATAGAAAACTAGGAATGATACTCAACATATTAGTGTCTGAAATGCTACAAACCCAAGACCCCAAACAGATATAGTAGTAGTAGTAACAGTAAAATAGTATTATTTCCTTTTGAACTGGAAAAAAATCAAATTCAAAGCTTATTCAACTTCTGCAACCTTTCTGAGCATCTGTACAGAATTTTAATAGTGGTGGTTTGCAGTGTGCGGTACAGGGCTTACCTTCTATGTCCAAATAAGCTCTTAGCAGATGCTGAGATAAGAAATGGTTTTAGGAGCATACATTCCACCTTCTCAGTGGTCAGTGTAGTAGTGAGTCTTTCAGAGGCTTTGCTTGAAAATGCTGTCTCTAGCATCCCCAGCTGTCATGATGTACTACCCAATAGTTTTACTTATACAGCTGAGATTCCTGCTGCAGTATTTCTTTGTTACAATTGATGAATACAATACTAAAACTGGGGGGAAAAAAAGGCAAAAGAAAATGAGTTGAGGAATTGTTAAATGATTGTTAATCATTTATTGGCATTTCAGGTATTTCCTTTATATGTGGTGTGAGATGCATGTGTTAGAGTGAAAGAGCATTTGTATGTTTTACCTTTCGTTAGAAAAAAAGAAGGGGATTTTCAGAACTGCTGTTGCTTCTGTTTAAGAGCTAGAATCAATTGGCGTTAGACTATGAAGTTGAAATGTAATACCTGTGACAAGTCCCCTGGTTTTACCTACTGACAAACTTGAAGTTGCTGAACCTTGCAGATTTTCAAGCTGAAAAAAATAACTACAAATGTCTTCTCTATTTCCCACTAGAATGTCATAGCAGATGTCTTTATTCCTCAATTCCTTAATCTTATAAGAAAATATTTATTCCTCTGCCTCTGAAGTCTCCCTAGGTCCTATACAACTTCTTTTTTTTTTTTTTTTAATCTTTGCCCTTGTGAAACATTCCCTAGCAGTTTGTTGGTTTTGCATGAGTTTGGAGTAAAGAGTTTGGAAAGAAACAGGGGACTACATTCATACAAGTTCTTCATCTTATGCTCCCTATTTAGCAAAACCTCTTAAAACCATAAGGAAAACATCCATCCCATCAGAAAAGCAAGCTCTGTGGCTGTATCTGATCTTTCTAATGACGTGTACTGCAGCTTCTGGTTAGCTCACATCCTTTGGTTTCCTTTCTGTGGAAGCCCTCAGAGTGCTAAGGAACGGATGATTCAGGCGTGCCTGAGTTTTGCTCTAACTCCAAGTTAAAATGCGATTGATCAGTGCAGCTGGATCTAGGAGCTCATACCTGATCCTAGATCCCCTGCTCTAGAAATACTTCATTAACCAGATAAAAGGATCTTCTTACAAGAAATAGATATCAGACAAAAGTTCACTAGCACCACCCCTGCAAACCTGACTGGGATCCTGTCTAAGGTTCCCTGAATCCTTCAAGTCTGTGGCCGTTTGAGCTAGATTTCTAGCTCAGACATAGGGGAGAGACATTCCAGGCATAGGCCATATAATGGCAACAATGGATAAGTTCTTATAATTTCATGGGAGCATCAAGAGCTTTTTGTCTGGAAGCACAGCTTGTACCTTCCTCTTGCTGGCTTCTGCTGCTTCAGCTGCCTCTGCCTGCTATCTTCCCCCGCTGCTGATTTGGCTGCTGCTGCTTTGCTGCCACTTGACCCCTTCCCCATCTTCATTAAGGTTATTATATTTCCTTAGTCGTTTATTTCTCCTTATACTATTATATTTAAACTATAAGAAATACCATTTCATCTTTCCCTGACTTTCCAAAAAAATCCATGTTGTAGTGAGTTTATTCTACCGGGGGAGGGATCCACCCTAAGCCAGGACAAAGCCCTTGTATGGGAATGCAAATACAGTTCAATTATTGCCTTAATGTACGGTGCCCTCTGTGGTTTTCAGTGTTGGGGTTGTGTGTGTGTTCTCTTTCTCGAACAAAGCAAGCTATTTTGCTGTCAAAATGTAATGAAGTAATGATATTTTCCCTCACAATTTATCATTATATTTTCTTTGGGGAAAAAAAAACCCAAACCCACAAATACTACATTTTTCAGCTGTTCCCTGAGGCACAGGGGGAATGTTCAGTCACGAAGAATAAATAATTCAAGCTTGTTTACTGTAGTTGGTAAAAAAAGTGGTGGTGTCTTGTTGGGCTTTTTAAAATATCAGATTAGAGGTAAGACTTTATTTTTCAATGGTAAACACAAAGTTCTAGAAGCTTTTGACCAAATAGAAACATGTATGGAGTGCCATTGAATTTCTGAGAAATTGAATAATATGCATGTTAAACATATTTTCATGTAAGTGCACCCTTCTACTATTCATCATTTTCATTTATTCATGAAACCTGAACAGTTTAAATAGCTGGAAGGAAAAAAATATATTATGCCTGGAATGAATTGAGCAAAGACAATTTAGAGTCATTTGAGAACTGAAAATAAAAGAGCCTATCTTAAGTAATGCTGGACAAGTGAAGGACTATACTGTGTTCAGTTTTGGGCTCCCCAGTTGAAGAGGGACAGGGATATGCTGGAGAGAGTCCAACAGAGGGCTATGAAGATGATTAGGGGACTGGAGGGCATGGCTTATGAGGAGAGGCTGGGAGATTTGGGACTTTTTAGTTTGGAAAAGAGAAGACTGAAAGGGGATTTGCTAAATGCTTATAAATATCTGAGGGTTGACCAGGAGAGGGGGGGACAGGAGCAATGGGTGTAAGTTGCAGCAAAAGAGCTTCTGCCTCAACACAAGGGGGAACTTCTTTACTGCAAGGGTCCCAGAGCACTGGAACAGGCTCTCCAGGGAGGTTGTGGAGTCTCCTTCTCTGGAGACATTCAAGACCTGTTTGGAATTTTGTGAGTAATAAGTGTCCAGACAATCTGATGTTATAAGACAAAAAGAAAAGTTTGGTTGTGTAAGATTTTTGTTTCTTTGTTTGTTTTTGCTGTTGGGATTTGTTGTTGTTGTTTTTTAAAGCCTTTAAGCAGTTTCCATTTAAATGATGTTTTCCCAAAGAGGTTGCGGGGTCTCCTTCTGTGAGGACTTTCAAGGCGCATCTGGATGTGCTCCTCTGTGATCTGTGTTACATAGTACTGTCCTGCTCTGGCAGGGGGATTGGACTTAATGATTTCCTTGGGTCCCTTCCAACCCTTAACATCCTGTGACTAAATACAGTGTAGGTTTCAAAGCAGTTAAATGCTAATGTGATAGTGAGCACTAATAACTTTTATCAAAGTCAGAAGTGTGGTGTTCCTCAGATTTAAGCCTTCTGTGATTAAAAAGACATGGCCACTTGCTCTTTCTTAAACTATAATGTGTGTGACTGACAGAAACCAATTATTTCTTTTAAGTAACAAAACCATGCAATGAGCAAACCATAGATTGTGACTTCCATTAGCTTCATGACAGGGTACAAGCAGACCGTGTCTACCTAGAAGAGTTTCTTCCCTTTATAAGCTCAGTTTAGCTGAGCTTTTGAGGAGAAACTGTCTCAGTCAGATCTAGCATGTTTACAACTTTAGAGCTGACTTGGGAAAAAACAAAGACCTCTGAAAAAATGACAGTTTGATCATCATCATTTCTCAAATGACTCCTGTTTGTTCAAGACAAGTGAAATAAACAATCCATGTGATAGGTGTCTCGGTTCCCATTTACTTCAAAGCAAGTTGTTTAGGCCTTTAAGGAAGCCAAATAGAACAAACAATTTCTTCATGCATGTTTAAATTATTTTAGCTGTGTCCAGAAATTTCTAGCAGCTTAATCTTTGCTTGTAATTTATATTTAGATAACAAATTCAGTTAAATTTGAAATTTACTATTAATTTTTTTTAAGGGTAGGGCTAACATTACCAGGAAATTGAATAAAGAGTGAAGCAAAGAATAGGATGAGGTCAGTCAGGTGATTTATTTTTAAAGTATGCTCAGGGTCTTAGCCAAATGGTGAGTTGCTCTAAGACAGAGCTGTGCTGCAAGTGGCAATCTTCCTTTGCCATGAACTTCAGAGGCTTGGATTTATCTCATGCCTTACTTTCCCTTTTGTCAGCAGAAGTGTTAGGCAGCTGCAAGATAGAACAGGCTGAAGAGTTGATCCAAGTGGCAAATGAAAAAGTTGCTGTTGTGGCTTTTAGCAACTGCATAGCAGAGATGTTGAGGACTGCTTCTTCTGTCAGCCACGAGATTTGTATGTGTGTGTTTTTAAGATATATGTGCACTGATGGCAGTAATTTACAAAACAACGTAGGATGGTGCATGTGTGGTATAAACTTGTCCATGTTCTTCCTATATTGAGGGCTCCAGAGCTGGATGCAGTACTCCAGATGAGGTCTCACCAGAGCAAAGTGGCAGAATCACCTCCCTGGATCTGCTGGCTGCTCATCTTCTGATGCAGCCCAGGATGCCGTCTGCCTTCTGGGCCACAAGATCACACAAGCTCATGTCCAGCTTCTCATCCATCAGCACCTGCAAGTCCTGTTCTGCAGGGCTGCTTTCTATCACCTCATCTTCCAGTCTGTACTCATAGTGAGGATTGTTCTAGCCCAGGTGCAGAAACCTGCACTTGCTCTTGTTGAACCTCATGAGGTTCACCTAGGCCCACCTCTCCAGGTTGTCCAGGTCCCTCTGGATGATATCCCATCCCTCTGGTGTATCAACAGCACCACTCAGCTTGATGTCATCTGCACACTTGCTGATGGTGCACTCAAGCCCACTGTCTATATCATTGATGAAAATATTGAACAGTTCAGGTCTCAGTATGGATCCTTGAGGGACACCACTTGGCACTGTTATCCATCTGAACTTCAAGCCATTGAGCACTACCTTCTGGATGCAACTGTCCATCCAACTCCTTATCCACTGAAGAATTCTCCTGTCAATGGTAATCTGTAATTTAGGAACTGTTGAGATGTCATCTATGGTGAATTCATTGTGTTTGACCACAGTGGTGATACTGTTTCAAGTACATTGCCATGTAATGGTGATGGCCTGATGATTGTTGTCTGCTGTGTCCCTGGTGTACACATTACTTAATGTGTAGGACGTCTTCCATGTGTTACTTCTCCAGATCACAGCAGCTGGAACCACAGCAACTTGCCCCAACTGTTATTGCTTGCAAGATCGGTGCTTTCTGTTTTGCTGTACACACACTATTTTCTGAGGTATCTTTTCTTGTGATAAATGCACTGGGTTTGATGAGATTTGTTTCTTCTAACAGTAATTAACACCTGCAGAATGTGTTTTCTTATTTCAGAGAAGTTGAACTTAAACAAGCAGAGTCAAAATGTTATCCTAAACCCAAAAATCCGTTGTGATGGTTTGGGTGTTACCTGCGCCCCCCCCCCCCCCACTTAAGAAAATCACCCAGAATAGGCTCAGTCAATCTGGCAATTGAATGAAGCTTTCTGTTTACAGCTTAGCACAATATACAATCAGATATTTACAATATATACAGCTATATGCAGAGATTTACAAGTTAAAAAGGTAATACAGAAACACAACAGCCCTCCCAGAAACCAGAGTCCCCAGGAAGGACTCTCAACCACCCTTCCACCTTCTCTACCTTATGCTCAAGGTGGTTTGGAGGGTCAGCAATGAGGGTTAGGAAGCGGACAGATCAGTCAGGTAGCAAGTTAGGTTAGAGAGAGAAGTTCATCCCAAAAAGCCCAGAGAGCAGCTCTGTTACCTATGTTTATGTTGTTGTTCTTATACATCTCAGCAAGCCTATGAGTGAAGTAGACATCACCATTGTTTCCTTTTCACAGCCTCTCATCTAATTCTTCTCACCAAAACATTCTAGCTAGGCTCGAACTAGCACATCCCTGGTCTAAGTCAGGAGGGGCACATCTAGAGATTCTGATAAGATAAATGCTGGCAATTAAATAAATTACCTAAGTATCCTTTCATTAATTCTACCTTAGCAGTGAAGTTTAGATTTTTTTAATTGTTTGATGTTTATAGATCTATAGTTGCAGTGATAGTGTAAGGGAAAGTTTTGGGTGGTGGTCATTTCTAGTTCTAATAGCATCAGCTCAGACAAACCTGATATAACTTGTTCAGGTTTTTATCTGACCTTAACTACTTGCTCCACAGCAATCATAAAAAGTAGTGTATTGCTTCGTCTCTATACTGTCATTATGTTATATTTTTCTCTTTGTGGTTTTTTCCTGCCTAAAGCTTTTCTGAATTATCTGATTTCATGCTACTAAAATCTACAAAAGGTGCTATTTGCTCTCAACAAAATAACTGTAATGACACACAATTTTGCCTTACTGTGATGGAGATAAAGGAGGGAGTGTACCTTGGAACAGATATCTGAGTTCTGACTTCTATATTCTGTGTTCATACTTGCTCATTAGAAATGAGAGCACCTGTCCATGAGTAGATATTGAGCTATGAATGGATGAGGCGACTACAAGTAAAGACATGGAAACAAAGTCTTGTGAGGAGAGGCTGAGGGAGCTGGGGGTGTTTAGCCTGGAGAAGAGAAGGCTCAGGGGTGATCTCATTGCTGTCTACAACTACCTGAAGGGAGGTTGTATCCAGGTGGGGGTCGGTCTCTTCTCCCAGGCAACCAGCAACAGAACAAGGGGACACAGTCTCAGGTTGTGCCAGGGGAGGTACAGGCTGGACATTAGGAGGAAGTTGTTGCCAGAGAGAATGATTGACATTGGAATGGGCTGCTGAGGGAGGTGGTGGAGGCACCGTCCCTGGAGGTGTTCAAGAAAAGCCTGGATGAGGCATTTAGTGCCATGGTGTAGTTGATTGACTAGGGCTGGGTGCTAGGTTGGGCTGGATGATCTTGGAGGTCTCTTCCAACCTGGCTGATTCTATGATTCTATGGCTGTGAGAACTGAGGTTTTTTTTTTGTTCTGGAGAAGAGGAGGCTGAGGAAAGACCTCATTGTTCTTTACAACTGTATGAAAGGAGGCAGGAGTGAGGTGGGAGTTGGTCACTTCTCTGTAGGTTCAAGTAATAGTACAAGAGGAAATGGCATCAAGTTGCACCAAGGGAGGTTTAGATTGAATATTAGGAGAAAAATCTTCACTGAAAGAGTGGTCAGGCATTGGAACAAGCTGTCCAGAGAGTAAGCACCATCCCTGTAGGTGCGTAAAAAAACGTCTAGACATGACACTTCACAGTTTAATGGTCATGGTGGTGTTAGGTTAGCAGTTGGACTCAAGGGTTTTAGAGGAATTTTCCAACCAAAACAATTCTGTGTTTCTATATATTTGCAGGACAGATCAGAGAGAGGCTTAAACCAGAGAATAAGGCCATATATGTTGAGGAGAAGAATCTTTTTGGGTGCAGTGGTAGCTTTGTGAGGTTTGATAATCAGATATCACAGTATCACCAAGGTTGGAAGAGACCTCACAGATCATCGAGTCCAACACTTTACCACAGAGCTCAAGGCTAGACCATGGCACCAAGTGCCACGTCCAATCCTGCCTGGAACAGCTCCAGGGACGGCGACTCCACCACCTCCCCAGGCAGCCCATTCCAGTGTCCAATGACTCTCTCAGGGAAGAACTTTCTCCTCTCCTTTCTAGACTGCCTGGGTAGAGTCCACACTTAGTTGTCTCTCTTATCATTGTCACAGTAGGGAAAGTCAGTGGGATTTCTATTCAGAGAAAGCCCACAGGATCAAGCCTACACTCATCCTATCTGCGGGAAAATTGTTCCTCTCTGCAGAAACTAATTTTGCATGCTCCAGACTTCCTTGAGCTTGGTGAAAAGAATAACGAAGATAGGAGGCTTGATTTTATACAGCTAGAGCAAGTGTTAGTTTTCACACACAACTTGGAAATTAGCAACACAAAGTACATAAACAATGAAAATGTTCTTAGGTGCTCATTAAATAGGCATTTGAGACTAGAAGTGCAGCAGCTCTGTTGGCTGATGCAGTGATGGCAGGAATGTCCCATGCTTTAGGATAATTGCTCTAATTGAAACAGGTGTGCCTCAGCGCGGCAGCAATTTAGCTACTTTGTCATCTCACTCCCAGGTTTACAAGCAGGCTTTTAGAATTTTAATTTCCATTAGTGGAACATCTCTGAGAAGCACCATGACCGAGTTGAAAACATTTTCCATTATCTGCAAGTAGTTCTAAAGTGCTTTCTCCTGTCCTTCCCGTGAAGAGTCCATTTTGGCTTGCTTCAGGGGATTTGCCTCGCAGAATTCCAGCAACCAAGAGCTAGAGACACATTACACGTTTTGAGGCACATTTACTGGATGTGTCAGGTGCACTGACTGGGAAAATCAATGCCTCCTGGATGGGTGAGGGGCAGTTCATTATGCTAAGGCCACTGATTAGTGCTGAATTAAATGTTCTCATTCTGTTTCTAGATGCTAAATTGCAGGGGTTGTCTGGAGTGCTAATGAAACAGTTTTTCTGTAGTTGCTTATTGTTGGTGATTAGGGGAAGCAATATGAAGAGAGCAATAGCTGAATCTGTGTAGAGATTGCAAGGGGCACAAGAAACTGAAGGTCCTCTGTTTCTAGGTTTTCATTAAAACTGGTATATGTGCTTGTCATCTTCATCCTACATACAGCCTAAACAGAAGCAGTCTTCTTGAGATTAGAAGAAAGATTTTGCAGGTCTCTTACACTTCCTTATGTTTCTCATGCTCCTTTTTTTGGTCACTGTGTTGTGACTCTTGGCCATACTCATATTTTTATTCCACAGAGTGAAAGGAATATAGAGGAATGGGAGAGCAGAAGAGATGCCTTGGAGGGAACAGAGACATTTTTCAAACACTGGAAGTTTTAAACCCTATGGATTTCAGATGAAAGGCACATTTCTGTGGAATGGAAACTCAGGGGATAGTGTTAAACATTCATGTTGATTGGCGTTTGGTTTGAACAATGAAACTAGAATCTGAAGATACATTAGACTTTTGTTTACCCAGATGAGTGCACTTTTGCCTTCTAAAGTCTTGAATTTCCCCCACCCTGACTCTCTTTACCTGGAAAAAGCTACTACATTTTGTGTCACTTTCTAGCATAAGGAGATACTCAAAGTAATCCTGGTGAGGGTAGTTTATTCTTTATGATAGAATTAAAGATGCAATGGATGTCATTCCATATTGCCTTATGTTGCCTCAGTTTTATTATGAGAAAGTGAGCAAAAACTTCTATGCTTTTCCACTTCTCCTTCGAGGTATTAAGAAACTGTACATAATTAATACACATTTCTTGAAGGTTGGTTGTGGGATTTGAGCAGAACTGAAGTGAAAAGAACAGGCAGAGTAACTGAACAGACTTAGGTCATTCTGATAAGGAGGCACAGCTGCAGAAAAGTGGCCTTGGGAGGCTGGCAGAGAAGCTGCTACCTGTAGCTGAGTTGTGAGAAGGCAGGCTGGTCAGCCCTGGGAAAAAGAGATGTTATAGCTAAGTTGTTGCAAAGGGGGATTAAGGGAGGACAGTCCATCTCTGCCTCTGTAAGCCTATCAGAAGTACCTGTCTCTCTACCGAACTCCACTATATAGGTATCATGCTTAGCTTCAATAAACAGATTGACCGTTATGCATCACATTGGTGTAAGCCTGGTGTCTCCCTCTCCCACGCAGCCTAGAAGAGAGGCCAGCTCAACAGTTAGTAGCTGCTTACGTACTGGCAGAGTTGGTGCATTGTCTTTCTTTTTAAGGCTGCCATTTACATGAAAATCAAGCAAATTCCCCAAGTGAGGACATCTGTGACAAGAAGAAATGAAAGAGGAGAATTTTCTTCTTTCCCTAGCTGTTGATCCTCTCATTTCTCATCCTGTTTGAGAACAGTTTGAGGGGGAGTTTTCTTCATGCGGGTATCAAAAGCTAATGTAAGTGAGGGAAGGATATACTAACAAACTCGGATTACTTTTTCATTAGTGCTAACCGTGGCAAGCTTCTGCGGTCACAGGAATTCCTGGGCATCTGAGCAAACCAAGAAGTGACACTCTTGTGCTCCTGTACCCTGAGCTAGTTTCAGGCTAGCTGAAATATTCTAGAGAAAGAAATTAGATTATAGGCTGTGAAAAGGAAACAGTGTTGATGTCTACTTCACTCATAGGCTTGCTGAGGTGTATAAAAACAAGAACACAAACATAGGTAACAGTGGGAGTGGCTCTCTGTTGCAGCTGATGCCTGTACTTTTCTTCTTAACCTGTTTTCTGTGTAACTAATCCTTCTGCTTTCTAACCCCCCTGGCTGATCTTCCAAACTCACCTTGCATGTAAGGCAAAGTTTGGGATAAGGTAGGGGGTGGAAAGAAGGTGGAAGTGTGGTTGGGAGCCTCTCCTAACAACTCTGGGAGGGGTGTTGTGTTTCTGTATTACTTTTTTAACTTGTATATTTCTGTCCATAGCTGTATATATTGTAAATATCTGCTTGGATATTGTGCTAAGCTGTAAATACAGCTTCATTTCTTAATTTCCAGCTCAGCTGAGTCTAGTCTGGGTGATTTCATAGGAATGGGGCTGCAGGTAACACCAAACCGTTGCATACTCTTAACTGGAGAAGGTGACTCCAACAACTATGGTGATCCATCTTTTGGTTAAAACTTGGATAAATATTAGTGTTCTAGTGTCACTTTTTTTAACCAACACATCCTGAGGCAGTGGGACTGTACAGCCAACCTTTAAACCCTAACCTAATTGAAATCAGCCTTATTTAAAAGTCGAAGTATGTTAATGCTGATTTGGTGGAAACACTTGGAGTAAAATGCAGTAATCTAGAAGTAAAGCACATCTACAAACATTACACCTTTGAAAAGGAAGGAATAAGTTAACATCTGTGCACAGGACTTTCTTTTCTGAATCTAGTAGTTTTAATATTAAAAATCAGTTTTATGAAGTACTTCTTGTTCACTCCTAACCACCCAGAAACTTTTTCACAAGATGTGATGGTTTGGGTGTTACCCGACCCCCACACTTTGGAAATCACCCAGACTAGACTCAGCCAGCTCTGGAAATTGAATGAAGTTTATATTTACAGATTAGCTCAATATACAAGTAAATATTTACAATATATACATTTATATACAGAAATATGCAAGGTAAAAGGTAATACAGAAACACAACAGCCCTCCCAGAAACCTGAGTCCCCAGGAGGGGCTCTCAACTGCCCCTCTGCCTTCCCCTACCCCTCTCAACGTTATCCTAGTCCCAAGGAAGAATGGAGGTTCAGCCAGGGGGTTAGGAAGCAAAGTGGATTAATCAGAGAGATGGCAGAGAGGCTGCAGAGAAAAAAAATGCAGCTCCAAGCTCCCCAGCAGAAGAAGCAGTGACTCCCTTATCTATGTTTGGATTCTTGTTCTTATACCATTCAGCAAGCCTATGAGTGAATTAGACATCAGCACTGTTTCTCTTCCATAGCCTGTGATCTATTCCTTCTCACCAAAACATTCTAGCTGGCTTCAAACTAGCACACAAGATTACAGGATTCATAAACTGACACACCTCTTCATGAGCAGCCACCAAGCCCCAGTGTTCTGTTTGTTTCCCTTGCCTTCCTGATGTCTTTTTCTGCACGACAGAGTTCTTGAGATTGCCATTCACTTTCTAAAACACTTGCTGGTTTGCTCGTTGGAGTTTTTTCCCCCCTTTTGCCTTTCTTATTTGTTTGTTGGGTTTTGGTTTGGTTTTGGTTTTTTCTCCCTTTAACTGTTGCCATTTTAAAAAAAATGTTCTTTTTGCCTCATCTTATGCAAGTTCTTGATTCTTCCTTGGTCTGCAAAGATGTTGTCTCATTTGGTTTTCAAGATGTTCAGCAGGTCTTTTCAAAGATGCTTTCAGATGGCATGTTGCATGAGATGTGATTTTTCTGGGGCAACCACACAGCAGTAATGCCAGAACAGGGTTTTTTTGATAGAAGAACCCTTTCAGGTTATGGATGACTGCATAAATTGTCTCACTGAACTAATATATTTTATTTCTACCTTTTAAGTTGGTTTCCAAGTAGAAGTATTTGAAGCATGGCTGAATTTTGTCAGGATAGTTTAGTTTATAATGCATTAACTTTCAAGGGAACAAAATTCATCTCACATTATATTCCAAGTGCAGTTAACTACAAATAAATAGTCAGTGAGAGATGAAAACCAATTCTGGTTGAAAAAATAAGCCTTGTTAGTGTGTATTCACTATTGGGTAGTGTTGCATTAAAGCTAGACTTCAGCTTTTATTTCAGGTTAAAGGGCAAGTTTTGAAGGGCAAGTTTTATAGTGGGCTTTAGTTTTCAAGTAAGCCCCACTCAAGCATCTACATCTTAGTAAAATCTCCAAAGGCAAAAACTTATGCAACTGGAAAAAAAACAAAGACACATAGAGTAGATTCTAGTAGGGAATTTCATAGCTAGTTCAAAGGTGAACTTTAACTCTGCATTTGAAGTCAGGCAAGCAATTCAAAATAGTGATATTTCACTTTTTAATACAGTTCTGGGAAGTGAAGATGTAGGTCTTGCATTCCTGCTGCATATTGAATTTAACCCTCCATCTAGTAGGCAGATCACTGGCAGAAAACAAAAAGCAAGCGTGTCATTCAGAACAACCCCACATTTGTTTTCCCACTGGTAACTTGATAGCACTAAGTACTTTTTCCAAACCAATAAACACTGCACCAAACAGCAGCATGAAATACCTCACTCATATGAGTCTCTCCACAGTATCACTCTTCCCCTAGTATAGAGGTAGAAAAGACAAATTCAATATAGTGGCCACAATGAATTAAAGTTTGATGAGATGTATGTTGCAGAGCCTCTCTTTCACCAAGTGTGATGGTAGATATATTTCACTCTCCTTATAAAAATAAAGCTTTCTTTCTCATGTATTAAAATCAATAGAGTTAAAAAGAAGTGAAGCTTTCAATAAACATCTGAAGCCCCCTTTCTTATTCACATTTAGCTAAGATTAAAGCTGTGAACTTGGGTGGAGATATACTGCGTAGAAACAGAATCTTTTCCCCTTCTTTTGTTGTTTTAATGCAGTTCTCTCACTTTTTTCCTTGAGAATTTTTTAAGTACCCAAGCCTTGTACTGTGTATTTGCACAGGGAACTTTAACCTTATGTATATTTTTATTATGATTATCATATAATGCCAGCTTCTTAAGAATATTTCTACCAAAGAAT
Source organism: Pogoniulus pusillus (assembly GCF_015220805.1). NCBI lineage: Eukaryota > Metazoa > Chordata > Aves > Piciformes > Lybiidae > Pogoniulus > Pogoniulus pusillus. Next base: position 6,240,497 of record NC_087272.1, read on the forward strand.
GTGCAACTTTAAGTCCAGCACACAGGGACCTCTTCAACTGTTCTTGAGTACAATTCTGGGCTCCTGAATTCAAGAGAGATGTTGAGGTGCTGGAGCATGTCCAGAGAAGGGCAAAAAGGCTGCTGAAATGCCTGGAACACAAACCCTCTGAGGAGAGGCTGAGGGAGCTGGGGGTGTTTAGCCTGGAGGAGGCTCAGGGGTGACCTCATTGCTGTCTACAACTACCTGAAAGGAGGTTGTAGCCAGGTGGGGGTTGGTCTCTTCTCCCAGGCAACCAGCAACAGAACAAGGGGACACAGTCTCAAGTTGTTCCAGGGGAAGTATAGTCTGGATGTTAGGAGGAAGTTCTTGCCAGAGAGAGTGATTGGCATTGGAATGGGCTGCCCAGGAAGGTGGTGGAGTCACCGTCCCTGGAGGTGTTGAAGGCTGAGTGCTAGGTTGGAGTGGATGATCTTGGAGCTCTCTTCCAACCTGGTTGATTCTATGATAATGGTTGGGTCCAGCAGTTCTTTTCTGCTATGGAAATAACTTCTGTGTGCTTCCAGTCTGCGCAGAGATGATGTGTAGTTGTGTCTCTCCTTCTACATGGAGAAGAAACTTAGGCCCTTGGCTGGGTGGATGCTGTGGAAGACACCAGCAGATCCCTATTCTGCACAATCAGGACACAAAGATTCTGTGAAACTACCAAAAAACCCCTAACCTATTTCTCTTGAAACATGCTTTTTATCTCTCCTCACAGTTCCACTTATCTCTGTCCTCGTTGAAGTCCATCATGATAGAAGGGCACATGCAGAGCATTGAAGTTAAAAATGAGAGCTTTTCACTTAAGGCCTTAACATGAAGTTTCCATACATATTTGAGGTAGTCTCAAGTGAGATTATTTTGTCCTTCCCATACACTGTATCAAGGAACTCCTACTTTGTGTGTACAGTTTTAAGTTCCTTAATAAGTACTTTTAAAAGGTAGGGAGAGTGCACAAAAGCACAGAAGGAATGGTGGGAGTTCTGCAAAGCCTCTTTTGCAGTGGGAAGAGTAATAATCCTACTTTACAAACTGCAACAAAGGCAAGGCTGAGAGTCATGGCATGGCAGCCTGAGGTTAGGGAGTGTATTTCTGAGAACAGAAACTTCCTTTAGCTTGCAGAAATAGATAAAATGAAGTTCTGTGCCTGGAAGTAGGAACTTAGCAAATTCAACTCGAGTGTAAAGAATTCATCCCAAAAGGTTCTTTGGGAACTAAATGTCCTTTTAAATCTATACTTTTAAGGGACCACTACAGTGGTTTTAGTAAATGGAGAGCAGCCAAACAGAAAGGGATCTGGGGGTGCTGATCGATACCCGCCTGAACATGAGCCAGCAGTGTGCCCAGGTGGCCAAGAGAGCCAGTGGCATCCTGGCCTGCATCAGGAATGGTGTGGTCAGCAGGAGCAGGGAGGTCATTCTGGCCCTGTACTCTACACTGCTTAGACCACACCTTGAGTGCTGTGTTCAGTTCTGGGCCGCCCAGTTTAGGAGGGACATTGAGATGCTTGAGCGTGTCCAGAGAAGGGCGACGAGGCTGGGGAGAGGCCTTGAGCACAGCCCTACGAGGAGAGGCTGAGGGAGCTGGGATTGGTTAGCCTGGAGAAGAGGAGGCTCAGGGGAGACCTTATTGCTGTCTACAACTACCTGAAGGGTGGTTGTGGCCAGGAGGAGGTTGCTCTCTTCTCTCAGGTGGCCAGCGCCAGAATTAGAGGACACAGCCTCAGGCTGTGCCAGGGGAGATTTAGGCTGGAGGTGAGGAGAAAGTTCTTCACTGAGAGAGTCATTGGACACTGGAATGGGCTGCCCGGGGAGGTGGTGGAGTCGCCGTCCCTGGAGCTGTTCAAGGCAGGATTGGATGTGGCACTTGGTGCCATGGTCTAGCCTTGAGCTCTGTGGTAAAGGGTTGGACTTGATGATCTGTGAGGTCTCTTCCAACCCTGATGATACTGTGATACTGTGAGAATGAAACTAGGTCCTTTCCTGTGGTATGATTCCATGTGGTCAGGCTGAAGGAGCTCTGATACTATCATTTCTTTTGAAACTGTACAGCAAGCTTCATGGCTTTTTGTGTGCGTGAGCGAAAGCTGTAGAAAATGAAACGGTAATCACACACTACCATATCAAGCATGCCCCTATTTCACTGCCTGTGGCAGAAAATGTTCTGAAAGATGGGTATTCACAAATGTCAGCTGTCTTCCAAGCAGTTCATAGACAGAAAATGAACTCAAGAGACTAGGCTATAGTGCCTCTATTCTGCAAGTTTCAGGCAGCCTCCAGATGGGTAAACTTTGAAATGCCTCATGAATAAAGAACAAACAAACAAACGAAATTTGGAAATAATTTCTTCCTAAAAGAAAGGAAGTTCAATAATTAAAGCAGTAATCCTGGAGTGGAGATCTAGGTTTAGTTTCTGCTTTTGTACATGGGATCCTTGACAGACTGTTTAATTCTCTTTAGCTCCATCTGTACTAGGTACTTAGAGCGGTGCATCCCACTATCCAGATCCCTCGGGTGCCCGAGAAGTATTTCAACTGTGTGTGCCCAGCATTTCCATATCTCTTGATAGTCACAAAGAAGCAGCTTAGATACTCACTGCTAGCAAGTGTCAGTCAAATTCCCTGAGCTGTCAGGAGCCTGGGAGACACAGAAAGTTCAGTGGAGGTGAAGTACAGCAGCTGTGTCTGTCTCTGAGTCCCTTAGTATTGCTTCACAGGGCCACGATTTTGTACTGCTCCAGGGGTGTTAAACTACCTTGGTGTGTTTTACTGATCGGCAAATCACATGTTTTTATGGTCTCAGAGAATCATGTTTGAGATTGGAAGGGACATCTGGAAGCTGTCTCTGTACAACCACCATGCTCAAAGAAGGGCCATGACCAGACACCTTTTGAGTAGCTCCAAAGAGGGAGATATCAGAACCTCCCTGGGCTGCCTGTGCCAATGCTCACAGTAAAAAAGAAAAAGTATTTCCTAATGCTCTGAGGAAGCCTCCTGTATTCCAGCTTGTGCCCATTGCTTCTGTTCTGTACTCTCACCCTAGTAGTACAGTGCAAGAGCATTGGTCTTCTTACTAGCATCATGTTTTACATCTTGAAGGATAAGCAATGGAGAGAAAACCAGAAGTAGTTAACCAGTAATTTTTCTGGAATAAGGACAGTGAAGATAGATCACTAATGACTATCTTAATATAATGCTGCCCAAATACCCTTAACATACTGGTTCCCTTCCAAACGAAGTCAGATCATGTCAAGTGTTCAAATATATGTTCTTTACTTCAGGCACTTAAGGCTAAGTGTTGCATTTTTAATAGTGTCACCTGTTTTTCAAGAATCTAAGAGTGAGCAGAATGTGTGAATGGGCCCTGCTTTCTATACTGCAATTTTGGTATTCCTTCTGAAATAGTAGGTGAAGCTACACTACATGTGAAATATTCTGAGTTGTTTTACCAGCATTTCTGTGAACAATCTTTCTGCCTTTATCTCAAAATCAATCACAGAGTGTCTCAGGTTGGAAGAGACCTCAGAGATCATCTACTCCAACCACCCTACCATGGGCAGGGATGCCTTTTAACTAGACTTGGTTGCTCAGGGCTTCATCTTGTCTGGCCTTGAACACCTCCACTGAGGGGGCATCCACAACCTCTCTGGGCAACCTATTCCAGAGTCTCACCTCCCTCATACTGAAGAACTTTTTCCTAAGATCCGGTCTAATCCTACTCCCCCTCAGATCATTCCCCCTATCACTAGACACCCTTGAGAGCTAACCCTCACTGTGGTAGCTCTGGTGCTAAAGAGAGGAGGAGGCCAGACTGTTAGGGGCGGTGAGGAAGGTGGGATGATCCTACCTGGGATTTAGATGGGTGTACAGAGCTAAGGAAGCCCTCCCTGGGGATGCTGTAGAGCTGCGTGAGAATCTGAGGGTATGCTTTAATGCTAAAGATGCTGCGATGCAGCAGGTACGTAGAGCTGCCTCAGCGTGCACAGTCCCGTAGCTGGTACTGCTGCCTGCTTTGAGCTGGCTGGCTAACCTAGCAGAGAATTAGCCTGGTAGTTGCTAACAGCATCAAAAGGAGGTGGGGGGTGTTGCAGAGGGGGGTTCTCTATTCCTCCTTTATTAGGGGGAGGTGAGAAATCAATTTGAGGCGGTATTAATTTTTTACAAAAATATATTTATTAAAATTAATATTTACAAACTTGCCACCCCCAACCACTGAATAATAAGTTCTAGTGCAAATTTATGAAAACAATTAGGATATGATATTATAAGGATCTGATTAATAATTATCAACTTATCAACTATAGACAAAGAGAGATTTCCTTCAGGCTTAATGCCTGTTTTAAGCACTATGCTGTTTGCCCAGCAGCGGCTGAAACTGTGTCTGCTCTAAGGCAGAGATAACATATTACAGAAGAATTAAAGCTTATTTAAATGTATTGCCCTTAAGTATTAATCACTCTCCCAGGGTTGTGTCACAGCCTGTGCCCTGCGTCCAGGATCTCTGTGAGGCTGGAATCTTCCTGGCTTGAGAGGAAATGATAAGTGTTCCCAGACTCTGGGGTAAACAGGTTTTCTCTAACCTTTTCTCCTGGTGTGAGGTGGTCTCTGCCTCGATGCTGCTGGTTTTCTGGATGCTGCGTGTCCAGGGATGGTCAGATGGCAGGATTCCAGGAACAGGAGAAGGATTTGTCCATACAGCTTCTGACACGGTCCTTTCACAGCTAGCAGGCTGTGTTTGTGGGTTTGCAGACAATCTAGAAGGTCTGCTGTCCTGATTCTCCAGGCTATAGCAGTGGGCATGCAGTGTGTGCCAGGCTGCTGAGAGACTGAGCTCTGTGGATAAATGCAAAATAGCAGGCCAGGATGCACAGCTGGCTCTAGGTTTAGGGGGCTATCAGCTCCCCATATATGTATCAGGTGCAGGCGTGAATGTGAAGGTACACAGGTTAACTGCGCCTCAAGATCGAAGTAAGAGGTCTAAAGCCTCTGAAAGTATGCAAGTGAGGGCCAGATTCTATGTCTAGGCCTTGCAAGCGGGTCAGGGCAGCAGGATGCTGCTATATGGATCAGAGAGCTGAGCTTGAACAGCTAAGTCTGAACACGTGGTGCACCTTTGCACCCCTCTTTATAGACTGTGAGCCGATTTGTGGCTCTTTGGCCATCTAAAGTGACCAATCAGGTTGGCAAACCTTACCTTAATAGGTAGGAGCTGTTTGCCTGGACCCTCCCAACTACGGGGATCACATGGGCGGACCCCAGGGATACATGGACTCTGTGTGTGTGTGTTACACAACCTGTTTACTACCATGGGTCCTGGCAGAAAAACATGTCCAGGCATAGAGAGGCCTCTGTTTTGGGCTGCTGCCCCTCCACCACAGTGGGACCATGCTGATAGTTGTCATTTCAAGGTGATGACCCATATTGTTTGTTCAGCATCTCAAAATTTTAAGAGGGGGAAAATTAATGATCTGTCTTGTAATACCTGTAATGGACTCAAAATGCATTTGAAATTATGTGTATATATTTTAAACTGTTTAAAATGTTCTCTTCTCTCTAGAAAACACAGAAGATATTCTCGTGATATATGAACAAGAAGCAGAAGAGTGGGCTCTGTACCTAAAATCTCTTTTCACGCACGTAGTGAATGAAGGAGGAATATTACTCTACAATCTAGAGACTTCATCTTTCAAACACCAGGAGTTATACTCTTTATCCTGTTATAAATGTAAAGTCCTGATACTCTCATGTGGCCTTCTAAACTGCCTAAATCAAAAGAGAAGTTACTTTTTGGAACGAGTTCTGAGGCCTGCAGATAATGTGGTGATTCTGCTTTGCGGGGTGGAGAATTCAGAGATTCTTTATGACGTACTGACCTTAGACAGAAGCAGCCAAGAGATTTCCACTGACCAGGAGCCCGAGGAATACCTCTCTGTTGTCACTGGAATTATACAAACAGGTAATCTGGAAATGAAAACTTTGCATGATTATTAAAAGAGTTTTCCTAGCTGTGATAATATCATTTGGAAAAGAGAAAAAGCTGTAATTCAGACCTTTCTGGGGAAATTAATTCTGTTCAGCTTGGTCTAGCATTTTGATGATGCATTTGTCATTGAAGTGTGTTGAAACTATTGTACTCCTAGTCCAGCTCCAGTTTTGCAGGGAAACAGCTTTGGAAGGTCTAAAAGCTGCCTATGGCACCTGTGGACCTACTGTCACTACATCCTGGTAAGTCAGAAGAGCTGACATAGACTTATTTCTCTGTTTCCTTACCTTACAAATCTCAGAAACTGTACAAAACTGTGGATTTATCTTTCATCTTTTTCAAAATGCCTTAATGTGACAGCATGTATGACTCTTCAGATAAATCTGACAGAATGAAAAAATAATGGCTTAGACCCAGTTTCAGGGGTACCATAACTTCCTGTGCGACACACAAAGCTGTAAGCACAGAGGTTATTTTCACTTTTACCAACCCAGCTGATATGCTGTGGTGGGTTGGGAATTTCCACCCATATCCACCCCCTCACTATTGGTATTTACCAGACCAGCTCAGAGGGTTTGGAAGCAAGATGAAAGCTATATTTACAGCAAAGCAAAATTTACAAGCATATATACACAATATATTTACAGGCATTTACAATTAAGTCCAAGTTAGAAATAACACAGAAATCCAAACTCCCTCCTGGACAAAGGAAATTGCCAAGAAGAGGCTCAAAGCTACCTGCTCTTTCTCCCCTCTTTTCCCAGACAGGCAAACAAAACAACCAGCAAAGCTTGCACTGTTTTTCTGTGGTAGCCAAGGTTAGTGGAGAGATACTCGAGTGGAGTGAGGAAGGAAGCAAATAGATTCAGCATTCCAGACCAGAGTGGGACAAATTGTTCACATTTTGGCTTTTTTATTCCTCTCAGCAAACCAATGAATGATTAGACTTTGCCATTATCTGCTGGGATTGGTTAGCCTGGAGAAGAGGAGGCTCAGTGGGAGACCTTATTGCTGTCTACAACTAACTGAAGGGTAGTTGTAGCCAGGAGGAGGTTGCTCTCTTCTCTCAGGTGGCCAGCACCAGAACAAGAGGACACAGCCTCAGGCTACGCCAGGGGAAATTTAGGCTGGAGGTGAGGAGAAAGTTCTTCCCTGAGAGAGTCATTGGACACTGGAATGGGCTGCCCGGGGAGGTGGTGGAGTCGCCGTCCCTGGAGCTGTTCAAGGCAGGATTGGACGTGGCACTTGGTGCCATGGTCTGGCCTTGAGCTCTGTGGTAAAGGGTTGGACTTGATGATCTGTGAGGTCTCTTCCAACCTTGGTGGTACTGTGATTATTTTCTTTTTACAACCAATGATTTAATTTCTGTCATTAAAATATCCCAATTAGCCTCCAACCAGCACATACATCTGTACCGAAAGGACAGAAACTGTCATCCACTTTGTATATCTTTGTACATCCAGGGAAACTACAAAGAAGAATTAATACAAAAATTAACATTTCTGGAATGTAAAAAAAACTCTCCGGCGGGTGAGACAGTGAAATGGCAAAATCTGTGCACATGGTTGTAGTTTAGCCTGTCCAGGCTGCACAAATGAAACCAGTTAATACCTTTAGGCAGACAGTTGTATGGGCCCCTTTGGAAAGCTGGTACAAGTTGTACACAGGTTTGAGGTAGATGGCTTTGAGACCATATTTCCTACTGCTTCTTCATAGTCTCTACGTCTCCTATCTCCTCTCAGCTCTTGATATTTTGGCAGGGATTTGTCTACCAAACAGAGCATTGTGCTTCTGTCTTTGTTATTTGCAAGGTGCTGTTTTATTAGCATGAGACATCCTGCAGTTCAGGAGTTTTGCTCGGAAATTAACCTGGCTAGGAATGTTCATGAGCAGCCAGGAAGATTCTTTTGAACACAAGTGTAGAGAGACCCCAGCTGAGTCAGAGTGACCTGCTGCCTTGTGCTTGAGCAGATGAGCTTAAGTGTACTAAAAAGCTTTCAAACCCGCTCCCAGTGTGTCTGCACACAGTCTGGCTATATCAGATCAGTGCTTTTGAAACTTCTCCTTCCCAACCAACTCCTTTTCTGGCATTTCATGCTGTTCTGTATTCATTAACCTTTTTCTCAGTGTAACTTTCTCTGAATGTCTTACTGTTTGGGGGCTAATTAGAGTTGTATGGTTCAGTTTCAGGAGGTAATGTTTGCAGTTTCTGACTGTGTCTGTTACATAGCCTCAGTCTGAAATTCCTTAGCAGGTTTTTAGGGGAATGAAAACAGTGAGTCTCTACTATGTGTGAATGGGGATATATAGGAAGGAGTTGTGCCCAGAGACAGTTGGATGATTCATACACAGGAAACTGCACACTTTCCTGCAAAGATAAACTGTTTCTTAGAAGACAGATGATAGTTCATAGATTTGTGAATTCACAAAAACATTTATTATTATTATTATTATTATTATTATTATTGTGTCTCTTTTGACAGATAGCAGGTGTAAGCCTATTTTACAGTATCACAGTATCATCAGGGTTGGAAGAGACCTCACAGATCATCAAGTCCAACCCATTACCACAGAGCCCAAGGCTAGACCATGGCACCAAGTGCCACGTCCAATCCTGCCTTGAACAGCTCCAGGGACGGCGACTCCACCACCTCCCCGGGCAGCCCATTCCAGTGTCCAATGACTCTCTCAGTGAAGAACTTTCTCCTCACCTCCAGCCTAAATCTCCCCTGGCACAGCTTGAGGCTGTGTCCTCTTGTTCTGGTGCTGGCCACCTGAGAGAAGAGAGCAACCTCCTCCTGGCCACAACCACCCCTCAGGTAGTTGTAGACAGCAATAAGGTCTCCCCTGAGCCTCCTCTTCTCCAGGCTAACCAATCCCAGCTCCCTCAGCCTCTCCTCGTAGGGCTGTGCTCAAGGCCTCTCCCCAGCCTCGTTGCCCTTCTCTGGACATGCTCAAGCATCTCAATGTCCCTCCTAAACTGGGGGGCCCAGAACTGGACACAGCACTCAAGGTGTGGTCTAAGCAGTGCAGAGTACAGGGCAGAATGACCTCCCTGCTCCTGCTGACCACACCATTTCTGATGCAGGCCAGGATGCCACTGGCTCTCTTGGCCACCTGGGCACACTGCTGGCTCATGTTCAGGCGGGTTTCAATCAGCACCCCCAGATCCCTTTCTGTTTGGCTGCTCTCCAGCCACTCTGACCCCATCCTGTATCTCTGCATGGGGTTGTTGTGGCCTATGGACCCTCCACAACACACACATCCTGGAAAAAAATTAAATACAGCATGTGTCTAAGTTCATATTGAAAAAAACCAAAATGAAATCAGTATTAGGATAGCAAAAGAACTAATTTTCTTTTCTTTTAATAGGATCAGATTTTATTCTTGGTAGGATCTTGCACTCCTTACTTAAAGGTTTATGAGGATGGAACTTGGTCAAGAAAACATTATTACAGCTACAAAGTTAGATGTTGAATACTCAGAATTTACAAGTGTAATTGTTACAGTTTGGGACTAGGGTCCTAATTGTGAGTAAAGTTTTCTAGAGCATTCAGAGTCCAGGGGGATGGACTCTTACTCTCAAAGGGGCTGAAGAAACTGTAAGAGATATATTTATCCCATTCCTTTGCTCTAAGAAAATTCTATATTGGTTGGAGTTCAGAGTGTTCTTGCCCTCTTGCTTGCTTGGTTTTCCTTCTGTCTTTCCCTCTGGACTTTCTTCTTCTCTGCATCAACCATTGTTTGAGCTATTGGTAAGAAGAGAGAGATAATGCTGTGTTAGCTGATAACAGCCCCTGGGCTCTGTCCAGAGGGGTGTACAGAGTGTCTACGGGGTGTAGCTGGGCTGTTGTCTAGTTTTATATGTACACATGTAATTTGTATATGTTTCTTGCCTTTTATATTTAGCCTTCTTTTGTAAATAATAATTTCATTTTACTTTCAAATTCTAAATAGTGTGATAATTTACTCTCTGGAGGAAAATTCCAGATTCCAAGTTGTGTAAAACCACCTCAGCATAGCCTGTGACTGCTGGGTCTGCTGAAGCCATGCAACAGCAAGTCAGCTGTGGCCTTCATCCATAGTACTGGTTGCCTTCCTGCCCCTTGGCCCTGCCAACAACCTGCCCTCATTAGTGCACAGAATAATTAGTGCTTAGTTAATTAGCAGTTCTTTGATACTTTGTTTTGTGCTCAGGTTTGAAGTTGCATTATTTAGATATCAAATGCCAATCAGATCCTAACATCCTTTCCTGTGGAAGTCCTTTTTGCCTGGAGTGCTGTCCAAACGTTACTTTGTCATCATTTTACGTACTAGTATTGAGCAACATGAGGGTGAAGTGTTTGTTCCACTTCTGATACCACTTTAACACATTATCTTTTCTGACATTTACCAGTATACAGTAATTTTTACAGTCATATTCAAACTCCCTTTAATTTCAGGTGCATTTGTCATGCTTAGATGACTGCAGGTCAGCTGTAAGATCTTTCACAGAAAAGTGCAATGCAAAACTAATGAGCACTTCTGAAAGGCATATTTGAAAAACCTTCTGTGTTTTTGCCTCAAAACTTCAGAATGGGAACCTGGAATTACCTAAATTCTCTTTTACCTCTTACATTAATGTTTTGTCAGATGTGAAATACCAGGTGATATCATGGTCCCACGTAATGCAAGAGTGGCATGGGCAGGTATTGTCTAATATCAGAAAGTCTCTTGGTAGTGAAGCCATCAAGAGCATTTCAACAAATCTGAACCACCAGAGTGTTTTGGCATTTGACCAGAAATGTGGCCATTGCTTTCTTGGCCCAATACATCAGCAGCATTGCACAGCTGCTTTTTTCTTCCAAGCTTGAAGCCATTCTCACTTTCCTGTACATGATTCTGTTCTCTTTCTTCTTGCTCAGCTTCACTGTTTGCTTTTTACTTCCAGGGAAACTTCTCTTCCTCAAGCCCACATTTTTAACCTGCTATGGTAACCTGATAATATCAGTTATCAGACTGATATCAGACAGGGATGTCTACTAAAAAGAAATAAGTCCAATTACATCTAAAGATCTCTCTAGGCTTTTTCCTTCTGCTTGGATTTTAACTGTTGTGGCTTTTTTTCAGCCTGCAAAACTATGGTTTCAAGAAAGATTTATTTTAGATTTAAAATAGCCTATGAAATTAATTCTAAAGAAAGGCAGTGGAAATGGGTGTAAAGAGATTTCTTCTTTTTTACTGTAGATTGCTTATCTATTTATTTCTTGACTCTTTTCTATTTGGTCAATTTTATTTCATCTGTGTGTGTGTCCCAGCTTGATTTCTGACGCTAAGATCTTCCTTAGGGCAATCAAAGGATTAAACGTTCTGTGATACAGTCAAGTAGGATAGCAATGACCTCTGTCGTCAGAGTTGATGAGCAGCTAATGATACTTCCAAGTGGATAGCACTGAACAATTACCCTTTTTTTCCTAGGTAAGCCACATAATGAAAATCCTGGAGACTCTTTGTCTTGCATCTATGAAACAGTTCTTGCAGACGGTGAGTTGAATTCCTCCTTGCATTTTCTCAAAGCAAATACTCGAGAAAAATACTTTTGTTTTCTTACATCCTGTCAGACATCAAAGGCAATCAATTAAGCTTCCCATAGCATACAGATGTGTAGAGGAGCTTGCCTTGTTCTCAACCATCCACCCACACCTCACAAGAATGTGTTTGCAGATAAGTGTGAAAAGAAAGGGGGAGATTCAACAGAGACATTTCCTTTTTTTTCCTTCAGTTTCAGAGTAGAGAAAAAGGAAGGCCTGAAGAGCTTCCCTTTTCTGTTCCCAGTATGAGGAGTTTTGCTTGTAGTAAAGAGAGAGCTGATTTGAAATTTCAGAGGGATCAGTCCTACTTGGATCATTCGTTGGCTGCCAGAGGTTGGGAGTGGTCTGACTTCAGAGCATGTTGGCATTTGCCATTCTGGCTTATTTCTGTTTGTGAAAGCCTGTAAAGGCCTTTCTTAGGGAAAACAGACTGGAAAAATCTCCACTTGCTAAAATTAACAAGCTACATAACATGTTTCCCATCCCCAGTTCTTACTTGACTTTATTTCTGGGTTGCCACTGTTGGGAAGTGCTTGACAGCACCAACATGCTGACAGATGGAAAAAGATGACTATTTTGGAACTCCTGGTGTGGCAGGCCTGTGCTGCTGGACTCTGAGCTTTCTCATTCTTTGGGTCTGTTTTGCAGGTGAGGGCTATAGGCAGGAGGATGCTGCAAGTTCACTGACACAAATTCGGTGTATGTCACTGTTGTGTACAGTGCAGCATTTTAGCTTTTCCAATTAATTCAAGGCATGAGCACCAGCCCTTGTGCTTTTAAATTCTCCACTCATTCTTACTTACCAACACAGAGCAATCATGGATCATCTGGATTGGATTCTTTTGAGGTACAATTAAAAGTGTAGGTACGCTCAGGAAGCGCGCTGGGTGCACTGCAAATAAGTATTTCACAGGTCCAGACCAGAACTATTTGGAAATATGCCCCTTTGAAATGTGTGCAATATTGGTATTTAATACCAACCATTTCTCTCTATTAAATCTTCTCCTATCCCTAATCTAATTCTTCTCACCAAAATATTCCAGCTAGTCTCAAACTAGCGCAGCAATACAATGAATTCTATTGCCAAGGATTGAACATATACTTCATCTAAGGTGTTCCTGTGAATTACTGACAGCATCACAACATTTGGCTTGCTTTTTCTACACTTCCCTGTTTTAAATCAGTACTGATCACAGAAAAAAAGCAGCAGTTGGATGAGAATATTGATTACAGAATCACAGAATTTCTTAGATTGGAAAAGACCTTTAAGATCATTGAGTCCAATGATTAGTTTCACACCGACAAGTCCTTGACTAAACCAGATCCCTCAGCACAACATCTAATTACTATGAATCACTATGGTTGGAAAGGACCACCAGGATTATCCTTTGTGATGGGGATTGTGTGTGATTCTCATGGCATATTGGCTGTAGTGGAGTGATCTCAAGCATAAAGCTGCTGTAAAGCTGCACTGTCTTCTCCTTACAGAACTATTTGTTACGGTTTTGAAGGAGGTCTCTTTTGGTCTTGTGATGAATGTGCTATGATTTGGTGCACTGATAAAGTGTGTTCATCTAAGGAAGGCTCATCATCCAGGTGCTCATTAAGCCAGCATCACTGTTCCTTTAATTCATGATAGCGATGGCCATAAAATGAGACACTAGAAGAGGGAATGATCAGGGAAAACAGAGAATCCAAGGAAAAGAAAGGACTGGGGAGATATTCCTCCAAGCTGTTTCTGCTTTAAACCCTAGCTCCTTTTCAAGGAATCCTTTTCTGCTTTTCTATGATGCCTGAAGACCAGCTTCACAACGTAGTCTACTGTGGGTGCCTTCCATGGGGTGCAGTCCTGCAGGAGCAGATTGCTGCAGTGTGGGTCCCCAACATGGTCACAAGTCCTGTCATCAAACCTGCTCCATCATGGGCTCCTTTCTCTCCATGGCTCCTGACCAGACCCTTCTCCAGTGTGGAGTCTTGGCCTTCTTCAGGTGCAATCACCTGCGGAGGCGTGGGTTCCTCCATGGGCTGCAAGTGGGCATCTGCTCCACCATTACCTCTGTACACTGCAGAGGGTCAGTTTGCTGTCTTGGTACAAGCTGCAGTGGAGTCTCTGCTCCAGTGCACCTCCCCCCCCCTTTTCACTTAGTGCCCATATAGCTGCTGCACCGTCCCTGGGGGTCTTCAAGAAAAGACTGGATGAGGCACTTAGTGCCATGGTCTAGTTGATTGGTTAGGGCTGGGTGATAGGTTGGACTAGATGATCTTGGAGGTCTCTTCCAACCTGGTTGATTCTATGATTCTATGATTCTGCTGCAGGTTTCCCCAGTTTCTTTTTTCCCCTTTCTCAAATATGTTATTGTAGAGACACCACCAGTGTTGCTGGTCTACACAGCCATGACCAGTGATGGGTCCAGCTTGGAGCCAGGGAAGCTTCTAGCAGCTTCTCACAGAAGACACTGCTCTGCTGCCAAAACCTTGCCACACAAACCCAACAGAGTTGGAAAGAGCAGTGAGTGAGTTACAGGACATGGGGTGGGAGGAAACCAAACTAAACCAAAACAAATGATATCCAATGAAGGAAAGGTGAGCAGGAGCTAAGAATAAGAAGTGATTGACTGAAGTGAATTGCACAAGGCCTTAAGGGAAAAGGTCAGAGAGTACATTGGAAAATGGAAAAACTATGTGATCAATGAGATCCTTTAGGGAAATATGAGTTGCAAGTAGCTGTGATAACAATTGATTTGCTAGTGAGTGATGGACAAGATCCAGCTGTAGAATGCTAATCACCATGATATAAATGCATGAGGACTAATTCCTATGGGCGAAGAGTGAACAAATCATGTCTTTAGCTGTTCATAAATGTTATGTGTTTACTTTATTTCCCATTTCTGTATAAGAAATGCAGACTTATTTTTATTGCTAGAAAGCTGTATTTTGAGGAACTCCTTTGTGATTCCAAAGGAAATTTTCTGCTCCTCAAAGAATCATTATTTGTAGTAAGGGTGGAAGAGTGAGGCAATCTTATTAGGACCTGGGTATGTAGTCTTGTAACCATAGGGACAAACTGTGGATGCCATATTGTGGAATTGCATTCATCATTTTCCTGCAAAACAGAGCTAACCTCAGCTTTAGATCCCACTCTTTAAGTCATATTCAGCTTCAGCAAAGGCTGTTCCCCTTCTGTGACACAGCCTTGTCTTTTTTAACATTTACCATGACATGGCATCCTAGCACTAATTAGCTGAATCAATTAGGCGTGGGCAAGCAGAGCATAAAAGGAGGATTCTGAAGTGTAATAGCCATCTGCCTACTAAGTTTAGCAACCTTTGGGTCCTGCTCAGAGGCCTCATCAAGCTAACATGTATGCCCATACTGTGCTACCTGTGTTCTGTATCAAACAAAACCAGAGAAAGGCTGGCACTTTGGAACAAAACTGATTGCATCTCTTCTGTGGATAAATGGCTGTCAGAGTACCTCTGCTCTGCTATTCTTTCCTATAATGCTATCTGCAATCCTATTTTGCTAAAATGTGTGTATTCTGAGGTCTGGGCTTTAGATTAAAGGACAGTGTCTTAGGAGATAAAAAGACTTCAGATTACTTTTCTATTCATAACCCTTAAGAAAAGAAAAATAATCAAGAGTTAGAAAGCAAGTGTCTAAAAACATCACCCTTGATTGTGTTCCTGAGAAAGCAGTGTACCTTTTAGCCCTCTTTAAGGGTCAATAGATGTTAGCTGTTTCACACTGAAGGTGGAAGTAAACTGCAAAGCAGCCTGTCCCTTAAGTGCGTCAGTCATGCGACAATTCACTGCCTTTTTTTGCCCTTCTTTAATAGCCAGTGTGTCTGGCCTGAGGCCTTCTGCTGACAGCAACTGTGGCAGAATGGCACAGAGAGACGTGGTCTCTTTGGTAGATAGGTCTCGTGTAATGTAGAGCTTTACAGATCAAGAGCAACATCATCCATTTCATTCCGGCATTGACAGGGGCCCTGGTCAGGAGATAGAGCTCTGCTGTCATGCTTGGGAGTAAGATATGTTTGGTAAATGAGCATTCCAAGCTAGCTCCAGTTAACAGACTGGTTTAAGGGATGCTGTGATGTGGAGTATGTTGTCTTGTATCAATAAACTTTTGGATACTATCAATTATATGGATTCTGTACTGCAAGCAGGGCAGAGGTTGTCAGTGTCTCTCCCCCTAGCCTCACCTAATGCACTTGTTAAAGGACTTCTCAGTTTGTCTGCCCACAAGGAGTTCCTTGAGGTTGATACTTGCAAAAGCATAAGCTTCTATTCATCCTGAAATCTGAGCTTTTGGCCTGTCTATGAGGCCACGTACTTCCCCAAGGTATGACTTGGTTCTAAAATACTCTGCTCTAGCTGGGTTTTTTTGTATGTATTTAATTCCCTATGTAGCTACATGCCACTTCTGTGTCCACACACACTGTGCAGCTTGTGCCAGGCCAGTTACAAGAGGTTTACGTTGTCATTTAGAGAAAACAGCTGCAGCTAGCCCCTCTGGAACAGTAAGGAAGTTGGAGGACCATTTCATCCGGCAAACAAGTTTTTGAGGTCTTCTACCAGCCCTTAGTGCCACTGATCTCTATGCTTTTGTCTTCAGTGGTACTTTGAGTCAACAGCAGAAGGGTAACCTGCCTATGTTGTGGAAGTTGTCATCTCAGATTCTGGGCAATGTTTAGTGCAGTATAATCCTTCACTGAAATGTAGGTGAGATATGTGTGTGCTGATACCACAGAGAAATGAAGCAAAAATGCCAAAGTGTTCTTACTGTGGTAAAACTCCACTAACTCTGGAGTGGATAGATGGACTCTTTAATAAAACATTAGGCTGCTGCTGCACACAGAGGGACAGACTTCAGCTTGCTTCCCCCTGGAAAAGAAACTGGATGAAGTATGCAGAACATACAAACTGGAAATAACAGGCTTGGGCTCCATCAGCTGTTCTGCTTGGCACCTAAATGATCTCAGGCAGGTGGTTATTATTTCCAGACTAATCAGTCTGCCTAATAGTGTAGAAACTCTTTAGGACAGTCTTACTGTGTGTCCAAAGCTCAGCAGAGTGGCTGTATTATCAGTGTAGCTGAAGATCATCAATTTGACTGCAGTAAAAATAGTAATGTGAATTAATATATAGTAAAAGATAAACTTGCCTCCTAGAAGTCTCAGATTGTGTGCATCCTAACCAAAACATTGATTACTGACCTTAAGTCAAGTCTTTCTTCCGAGCCAAAGACCAGTTAGAGGAACTAGTTAGTTGTCATAGCCTTAGATCGCATCTGAATGTATGGCTAGAATTGTAATGGAAGTATATATATGTGATGGTTTGGGTGTTAACCTGCCCCCCCCCACACACTTTGGAAATCACCCAGACTAGACTGAGCCAGCTCTGGAAATATGAATGAAGCTTATATTTACATCTGGCACATTATACAAGCAGGTACTTAACAGTATATACAGTTATAGACAAGTTAAGAGATAATACAAAAACACAACAGCCCTCCCAGAAACCTGAGTCCCCAGAAGGGGCTCCCAACTGCCCTTCTACCTTCTCCCACCCCTCTGCCTCACCCCAGATGTTGCATTGTGCCCCAAGGAAGAATGGAGGTTGGCCAGGGGGATTAGGAAGCAAATGAATTAATCAGAGAGATGGAGGGTGAGGTTAGAGAGAAAATGCAGCCCACAGCTCAGGCAAAGAGGGACTCCCTTAGCTATGTTTGGATTCTTGTCCTTATACATCACAGGAAGCCTGTGAGTGCAGTAGACATCCCCATTGTTTCTCTTTCACAGCCTGTGATCTAATCCTTCTCACCAAAACATTCTAGCTAGCTTCAAACTAGCATAATATGTAAAGGAATGCTGTGGTTTCATATAAACTATTTCTTAAAGATTAATGATAAATTCATGGTAAATTGCTTTTTGCTGGGTCTACTTTTTAATATATATATATGGAATCCTAGAATCAAGCAGGTTGGAAGAGACCTCCAAGATCATCCAGTCCAACCTAGCACCCAGCCCTATCCAATCAACTAGACCATGGCACTAAGTGCCTCATCCAGGCTTTTTGAACACCTTCAGAGCCAGTGACTTGAAGATGGGATTTTTTTATTTCATTATCAGATCCAGTCTGGCTACCCACAGAACACTTTTACATCATGTGTTGATGTTTTTCTGATGATTTCATTATACTACAATTATATCAGAGTGGTAAATTGTTACGTTATGTCCAAAACCATACCTGGTGTGCTAGTTTGAAGCTAGCTAGGATGTTTTGGTGAGAAGAATTAGATTACAGGCTGTGAAAAAGAAACAACGGTGATGTCTACTGCACTCATAGGCTTGCTGAGATACATAAGAGGATGCTCAGGGGTGACCTTATTGCTGTCTACAACTACCTGAAGGGTGGTTGTGGCCAGGAGGAGGTTGCTCTCTTCTCTCAGGTGGCCAGCACCAAAACAAGAGGACACAGCCTCAGGCTGTGCCAGGGGAAATTTAGGCTGGAGGTGAGGAGAAAGTTCTTCCCTGAGAGAGTCATTGGACACTGGAATGGGCTGCCCGGGGAGGTGGTGGAGTCGCCATCCCTGGAGCTGTTCAAGGCAGGATTGGACGTGGCACTTGGTGCCATGGTCTGGCCTTGAGCTCTGTGGTAAAGGGTTGGACTTGATCTGTGAGGTCTCTTCCAACCCTGATGATACTGTGATACTGTGATAAGAACAAGAACACAAACATAGATAACAGAGTTTGCTCTCTGGCTTTTGGGCTGCACTTCTCTCTCTCTAACCTGCTGTCTGTGTGACTAATTCTTCTGCTTCCTAACCCCCTATGCTGATTCTCCAAACTCACCTTGAAGGTAAGGCACAATCTGGGGTAAGGTAGAGAGGTGGGAAGAAGGTGGAAAGGTGGGTGAGAGCCCCTCCTGGGGACACTGGCTTCTGGGAGGGCTGTTGTGTTTCTGCATTACCTTTTACCTAGTTTATTTCTGTCTATAGCTGTATAGATTGTAAAAAATCTGCTTGTATATTGTGCTAAGCTGTAAATAGAGCTTCATTCTTTAATTTCCAGTGGCTGAGTCTAGTCTGGGTGATTTTTCTTAAGTGTGGGGGGCTGGGTAACACCCAAACCACCACACCTGTCAATACAGGAACAGGTGGGTATGCACCTTCATGATCAAATCTATCTTTGCCTACACTCATACACTAATGCATGAAACAATACACGCGGGGGAGTTCCAGGGATTGCTCAGTTGGGGGAGAGAAAAAGCCCTGAATGAAAATTGCAGCACCATCTGTTGCGAAGATAACATAAACCCCAGCTCCAAATATTCAGCAAAGGAGAAGCTCTTCATAGCTTTTAAATGAACTGACAGCTTGATGCTTATTTGTAAGAAAGGAAAAAAAGAGTTCATCATAAACCAAGTAATAGAAACATTCCTAGGATGTGGGCAAAATAGGCCAAATCACAGAAAGCTGCTGGTTTTGACAGAGGAGCTCAAGCCTGCAGGAGAAACTGGGACTGAGAATGCTTTTGAGCAAAGCCAAGTTACCTGCCAATGTATTTGCAAAAGAGATGACTCAGCAAAGAGGGAAATGTTACTTAAAGCTGGTTCAATAATGAATATGTGTACCTTGGTCTGGAATTTATACCTGGTAGAAAACAAATGAAGGAAATGAAGAACTAAGTCAGATGTCTGTAAGTCTGAGTGTGTATTTAGTAATTTTTATATGGCTTTTAGAAACTCTTTCATTCCTAAGCCGTATCTTGTCGATAAAAGACAACCTTTTTCAACAGGGTAGGGAAGGAAATCTGCTTGGAAACCGTATCTTAGAAAGGGCTGATGGTGAAAATGAATAAATCTCATGTTCATGCTGAGGGAAACAGGCTCACTGAATGGTGCCCAGTGTGGTGGAGGCTTCCTTCCTCCGCATGTCTCAGGGCCTTTCTCAGGTCATTTATGGAGCGGTTTATGCAGTAAGAGGCTGCCTTTCCAACCTACTTTTTTCTGAGTTCATGCAGTATTTACAAACACTCACACTTTAAGAGGATTTGCTTTCATAAATGTCTGTGATAAACTTATGGTGGATTTCAGGGACAATATGATGTGCGTAAGTGTTTTATGTCCTGCTTTTTCCACATTACAGGAGATTAATTTGAGTTGTGCTTTCTTTGGTTTGTTTTTGTTTGGGGGGGGGAGCTCTCTATTCATTTACGTGGTGTATGTTTGGCTCGTTTAGGGTTGTGGTGGGGAGCTTGCTGGGTAGTTTTTTGTGCTTGGTTTTTTCTTTGGTTGGTTGTTTTTGTATGGCTCTAATTTCATCCATATTTCTGCAAAGAACTCTTATGTGTTTGACTCTTTAAAGCTTTTGAATTCCAAAGAAGTCACTTATACACAAGCACTTTTTCAGTTTTACTTCACAGGATCCAGTGAGACCTGCTTTATCTCATATTGTGCTGGGGACTGGTCCTACCATCTTACCTGGGATAACTCTTGCACTTAAATGATCTGTTGAGTGTGGCCTAAATCATAGGATGTTAGGGGTTGGAAGGGACCTCTGGAGATCTTTGAGCAATGAACCACTTCTGTTATCTTTCTAGGCTAATTGAAGGTGTACTTAAATCAGTGGTAACCATGCTCTTCATCAAAAGAAATAAATAGTGCTCTTATAGGATCACAGGATGTTAGGGGTTGGAAGGGACCTCTGGAGATCTTTGAGCTATGAACCACTTCTGCTATCTTTTTAGACTAATTGAAGGTGTACTTAAATCAGTGGTAACCATGCTCTTCATCAAAAGAAATAAATAGTGCTCTTATAGGATCACAGGATGTTAGGGGTTACAGTATCACACAGTATCACAGTATCACCAAGGTTGGAAGAGACCTCATAGATCATCAAGTCCAACCCTTTACCACAGAGCCCAAGGCTAGACCATGGCACCAAGTGCCACGTCCAACCTTGCCTGGAACAGCTCCAGGGACGGCGACTCCACCACCTCCCCGGGCAGCCCATTCCAGTGTCCAATGACTCTCTCAGGGAAGAACTTTCTCCTCGCCTCCAGTGTAAATTTCCCCTGATGTAGCTTTAGGCTGTGTCCTGTTGTTCTGGTGCTGGCCACCTGAGAGAAGAGAGCAACCTCCTCCTGGCTACAACCTCCCCTCAGGTAGTTGTAGACAGCAATAAGGTCACCCCTGAGCCTCCTCTTCTCCAGGCTAAACAACCCCAGCTCCCTCAGCCTCTCCTTGTAGGGCTTGTGCTCGAGGCCTCTCACCAGCCTCATTGCCCTTCTCTGGACATGCTCAAGCATCTCAATGTCCTTCGTAAATTAAGGGGCCCAGAACTGCTCTTACAGGATCACAGGATGTTAGAGGTTGGAAGAGACCTCTGGAGATCTTTGAGTCCAACCTCCCAGCCAGAGCAGGACCAGAGAATCTAGCATAGGTCACAGAGGAACACATCCAGACAGGCCTTGAAAGAGTCCAGAGAAGGAGACTCCACAACCCTTCTGGGGAGCCTGCTCCAGTGCTCTATGACCCTTACAGTAAAGAAGTTCATCCTCATGTTGAAGAGGAACTTCCTATGCTGTAGCTTACATGCATTGCTCCTTGTCCTACAACAGGGCACAGGTGAGAAGAGGCTGTCCCTTCCTTCTTGACATCCAGCCCTCAGATATTAATATACATTTAGTAAATCCTTTCTTAGTCTTCTCTTTTCCAGACTAAAAAGCCCCAAGTCTCTCAGTCTTTTTAATCCTCCTTATTTTAATCTTTGACACTGTAATGCTCAGTGTTTTCTTTCGTGTGGCAAATCAGCCACGTGTGCTTAATTAACTTTCCTTTCCTTGTCAACTACCTACCCTGATATTTCTCATCCTCTTATACATTGTCTCATCTAGGGATAAATGAGGACCTTTTTTGTGATGCAATTTCAGTTCTTCAGCTAGCATTGCTTTAACAAGACCTGAGGAAGGACTGAAATTTGTTAACCTAGCAGGCATTTTGCTTTTGTAACACCAATTAAATTTGGGCTGTGAGATTCATTCCATGGGTAGCCTTAGAAAACAAGTAAATCTTTCATAAGTTTATATTTGCTGCTATTTTTATTACCCCAAATCTGTCACATACGTTGTTGACTCAAAACATGTAGCAAGTACCAAGCAATCAAAGGCAGAGTCAATTTATGATCCTCCTGTAGGCTGCAATAGGGATAGCTAAAGAATACTTGGGGAAAAAAGGGGGAAAATCTGGAGACAGGGAGGAGATTGGATGCGGCAGGAAAGCTGTTTAGAAACTGTGGTGAGGAACTAATTGTCGAATCCACAAGGAACTAGAGATGCTTCATTAAAACCTTTCTGTGAAGGCATGCAGTTTCACAGTCATTTCATTAAGTCAATTTGAAATGTTCTATTGAAAGCAGTAATGCATTCCAAAAGGTTTCATGTAAAATATACCCAATTGATGTTTTGAAGTGGAATGAATTAAAAGAGAACATTGAAACAGGATTAAAAACATCAGCGCCGTGCCCAATTAATGAATAACTCTTACAGTAAATAGCTGTCATTTTATTATTTAAATATGAACTCAAATTTAAGATCAGTCCTTTGAATGTGGCTATCAAGAGTAGTTACTTGTCAAAAGTAAGCCAACAAAAATAACCCGATGGAAACAGAGCATTACCTTCTACGATAGACACTCATTCCCGGTAAGGCTGCCCTGAATACTCAAGGGAGGATTGTCATAGATTTTCCATTCTTTTTAGCTTCTAGCCCACAGTGCTGCCCAAGCATCATTAGGTGTAGTTAATAATTTCTTACACTTCGATCCTACAAGAAAGGGTCTGGGTTTATTCACCCATTATTGTAATCATTACTACTGCATTTTAAAGAACCTCACAGGAAGGTCACCATTATATAAAAAGTTAAAAGAACACATTCACCAAGCCACAAATACCTTTTAATAAGTCCTCTCTCTTAGATGTTCCAGCATTATAATGATGTTCCTTTTATGTTTCCTTTAAGCTGATCTTCACCTACAGTTTTAAAATCTTGTTAAGTGATCTTTTTTTTTTCCTGAAAGCCTTGGCAATTAGATGAGCTCCCTGGCTGTTGCTGTCAGGTTAAAAGCAAAGACTATAAGGAGGATTCACAGTCAAGGTGTTCAAAATGTAAGTGTTCAGAAGACCTGTAGATCAGGCAACACCTTCTACCCAGAATTTACATTGCTCCTTTTAGGCTGCTAGGATCACATTCCTGTAGTATGAAAGCTGTATGAGCAGTGCTGGTTTATTTACTTACGGGTGTAAGTAGCAGCAAAAGAGGTTCCACCTCAACACAAGGGGGAACTTCTTTACTGTAAGGGTCACAGAGCACTGGAACAGGCTCCCCACGGAGGTCGTGGAGTCTCCTTCTCTGGAGACTTTCAAGGCCTGTCTGGATGTGTTCCTCTGTGATCTGTGTTAGATAGGATTGTCCTGCTCTGGCAGGGGAGTTAGACTCGATGATCTCTTTGGGTCCCTTCCAACCCACAACATCCTGTGATCCTATGATTTTAATGTCACCAAGCCAAGACTTCCTTCATCTCTGCTATATTGCTTGTTCAGCATTTACAAATAACTCTTCTTGTGGTTGCTTTGCATTCCACATTCTAGGACAGACACTGTGCAATTACTGGTAGGCATCTGTCTGTTGGTTCTGGAGTTTAGTTGTTAAATACATAGTAGTGATAATATAGATCCCTGTTATTCCTAGGCTGCTGTTCATGGCTTTCATTGATTGTCAGATAGACCTAAAAGAGGTCTTGCATGATGGATTTTTAGCTAATAAATTGCTAACCATTTCCAAGTCAACAGGGGAATCCCTCATTCTCTTGATTATCCAAGTATTTGATGTAAGGACCACATTGTTTAATAATTTGTCTAAACTCTAGGGCTGTCCAATCTAGGGCTGTACTGACTGGTTGAAGTCTTGCTATGTAGAAAAAAATTACAACAGAATTAACACGAGAAGAAAAATCCTGATTTAAACCAACTTGGTAGCACTGGGATTGACCTCAGCAGTTATGAACATTAAAAGGTGGAAGTAACAAATGTCATCTTTAGTAGACTGTAGAAGTAAAGTTGTCATGGACTTCACATGGATGAGAATGCACCCACAAGATCCGTGAGGAATGATCACTGACAGAAAGCTGACATCTGAGAAACCAGTGCCTGCCAGATTTGGTATTTGATCCTTCATTTTGTCAGTCTGCTAATGAAACTGAGGGTTTTTGGGTTTTTTTGTCTTTGCAAGACTCCTTTGCCTAAAGTGGCAGGAAAAAGAAATCACAATCAGCATACACCTCGTGTCAGTCGGCTTCTGAAGCAAATTCTATGTAAACCCTAAACCCAAGGGAGGTTTAGATTGGATACTAGGGAAAAATCTCTTCACCAAGAGGATTGTGAAGCACTGGAACAAGCTGCCCATTTAGTGGTGGAGTCACTGTCCCTGTAGGTATTTAAAAGATGTGTAGATGTGCTGCTGAGGCAAGTGGTTTAGTGGTGGTTTGGCAGTGCTGAGTTAACAATTGGACTTGATGACCCTGGAGTTGTTTGGGTTTTTTTTCATTTGTTTGGGCTTGTGTGGTTGATTGTGAGTTTGTTGTGGTGGTGGTTGTTGTTTAGGGGTGTGTGTGTTTATTTGTTTGTTCATTTTCCCACATCTCTCACAGTAAGAGCACATCTCTGGGGTGGAATTTACATAGATCAGACACAGCATGCCTGAGTTTCTGTACTGCATTCCCTGGCATAGCTTCACTTATCAGACACGTTTATTATAGAAAAATGTTATTAGATCTATTCCTTTTTAAGTAAGCAAGGTTGGTGTGAGGGTTAGAGTGTTGCCTGTCCCCCCACACTTAAGAAAATCACCCAGACTAGACTCAGCCAAGCTGAGAATTACAATGCAGCTTTATATTTGCAGCTTAGCACAGTATACAAGCAGGTATTTACAATATGTACAGCAATATGCAAGTTAAAAAGCAATACAGAAACACAACAGCCCTCCCAGAAACCAGAGTCCCCATGAGGGGCTCCCAACCACCCTTCCACCTCCTTTCCACCCCTCTACCTTATCCCAGACTTTGCCGTACATGCAAGGTGAGTTTGGAGAATCAGCCAGGGGGGTTAGGAAGCAGAAGGATTAGTTACACAGACAGCAGCTTAGATAGAGAAGGGAGGCAGCCAAAGCCAGAGAGCAACTCTGTTATCTCTGTTTGTGTTCTTGTTTTTATACGTCTCAGCAAGCCTATGAGTGCAGTAGACATCACCATTGTTTCCTTTTCACAGCCTATAATCTAATTCCTCCCACTAAAACATCCCAGCTAGCTTCAAACTAGCACAGTTGGTAAGGCAAGAGAACATACTGTATCTAAGTGGTACCTACTGGGGAATTAAAGGCAAGCAAGAAGTGAGAAAACTAATTGTAAGTGATCAGTTGGTGCTGAATGGGAAGAGTTCTGTGCCATGTAGGAGCAGTGTGTGGTTTTTATACCTCAGTCACTTAGGAACTGTTGGAAAAAATCTCAGGGTGGCTGTGGTACTTGTTTGAGCAAAGCCAAATTGCTAGTGCCCTATATTCTGCCCATTGCTAATTTGTATTAATGCTCCACATCCATTTAAGAGGAAACTGTGTGCCTGGAATGTTGTTTGTGATCTTGAAGGTAATTGGCTATGAGTGTTCCATAATTTACAGTAGTACAAGATACCATTGATGTCTCTCAAAATGTTTTCTCACCAGCCAGTCAGGACTTTTTAACTCTGAGCTGCTTGGAATGATACCATTAATCTAACTAGGTGACTGCAGTATGCTGGATAATCCTGTGTGATGAAGAGCTGCTGCGGTCCTTTGAGATGGGTGGCAAGAGCATTTTGTACAAGGTAATAGAGTGTCTGGGAAGGAGTAGTAATGATACAGCCAAGAAGTGTGAAGAATAGCTTTTCTAAAACACAAGCTTAGTCAGAGCTCTGCAGATGCAGTTGTCAGTTCTCTTCTATTTCCTCATTAAAATTCTTTTATTTGGTGAAGGATTTGTTATGGCTCTTGGGCCTTTACCGCTACAGCAAAGGAGAAAAGAACCTGGTTGCAAGCTGTGTGACTGATGTAGCACTTCCAAACCCAGAACATCCTATACAAAAAATGCATGCCTTCAGTCCATTGTTTGTCCATGAAGGAAAGCAAAGACTACAGAGTCTGCATCTGTCAAGGGGTAGGGCTGGGCTGGCCACTAAACCGATGACAGATGCTCTCTACAAATCCCCTCTCCTCTCCCAAAGGACGAGAGAAAGGGAATAAGGGAGAGTGACTTATGAATTGGAAAAGAAAACTAAAGTTGATTTAATGAAAATAATAACAACAAAATACATAGAAGTAGACAGAAACCAAATATTGAACCCAACCCCTCAGACAGTTGGTCACCGTCACCACTGATTCCATGGCAGAAGTCCTAGACTGGACTCGGTGACAGACGAGAGCAGAACTCAGCAGCTGGATTCTGGAACTGGATTCAGGAACTCATGGATCAGGAGTGAAGGTAGAATGGAGAGTCCTCCATGGGCATGAAGGGGAGCCTCATGATTCCTCAGCCATTTACTAAATATGATGTGTATTGAAGGGATACCTCACCGGTCCCTGTAAGGACACCTGTCCTGTCTGCTCCTCCTTACAGGTGCAGCCTTTTACACTGCAACCCATGTGGTACACAAGACCTAGCAGTGGGCTTGGCCTGCACACCAATCCTTGATGCTAACTGGAAGCATGGAGCTTTGTGTCTGCTAGAAGCAGACCCAGTGAAAACATGCCATTAATTTCAGAAAGTGTGGTTACTCAGAAGGGACTCAGCTGAAAAGTAAAATCACTGAACAGTTCTGTGACAACTCAAATCAGAACAGTGTCAATAAAATCTGTGTCTACTGTCATGGTTACCTGATCACAGGTATTCCTACCCTCATATAAAGCCTGTAGACAGACTGATATTGCAAACATGTAGCATGTCCTTGCTTACATATAGGGAAAGCAGAAGTGCAGTTTTTATCCCGGTGTATGAGTTTGTTCTTCTGAAACTACAAAGCTGTCTGATGTGTGCGACCTCACTGATTGCTGTGACTGTAGTATGAAGCCTGTGCCTCTTTTGATGAAGCCTATGAGCAGAGCCTGCAGGATCAGAACTTCAGAGACAAGCCCTTTACCAAAGGGGAAAGCCATCATGTTTCCATCAATGGGAATTTTGCCAGGCTTTCGTGCAGTGCCTTTAATGTGACTTCAAATATCCTACAAGTACTATGTTGAAGACCACATAACTTCCATGTCATGTTGATCTGGGTTTATTAACAATGTCTTTATAATGCATGATTTATTTCAGATCACGAGACTAGCTCTGCTGTCTGGGGAGCATCAGAAGAAACAGACTTCACTTTTAAAACAGAGGTACTGCCCGAAACATCAGAAACTAACAAGCAGTCAATATTGGTGCTGCCAGGAAGAATATCATGTGAGGTGAGTGTTGGGAACTGGCTGAAGGAGAGGGGACACGAGTCCCTAGAAGCTTGTACAATCAAGCCCTTGATGTGAGGTCTGAGTATTGAAGTGCAGTTAAGTCGCAGTAGTGTATGTGAAGAAGCTCAAAGGAATTTGTCCTTGAGCCTTCTGAGAAGCAACTTCTGTGGGACTGTGTGCAGATTAGGAGGGAAATAGGAGGAACATGCAGATTCCAATCTTTAGATGTACTGCATTGCATGCTGGGTTTGCACTAACTGGGGTGACACTAACCTAAAAGTGGATGCTCTGTAACTTGAAGCCTGATGCTCTCAATAAACCTTTGGAATGTCGAGCAAGCTAACTCATATTGAGTCGTCGCTGACTTTCCCGCCCTCGCAGGTAAGGTTTTTGAGTGCTAAAATCTTTGGGATAACATTTGGTGGTGTTCTCCTCTGCCTGCTGCAGTCAAATTGATGCTGTAACAGTTTTGAAAACCAATGAGAGATAAGGGGCTAAAGTAACAGTGCATCGAGACTGCAGTGGGATTTGTTTTGCCTTTGTGTCACATCTACACTGCAGATAAACTATTTGCAAATAAAATCGTTTTGGGACAGTTTTGGAGGCATTTTAATGCTGTTAGAATTGTTTGACAGCTTGGGTAGATACACTACTATTATGTGGGCCTTGCAGTTTAGAGGGAGCATATAGTCAGGCACTTCTTGAGATGTATGGATTGTCTCGTGGTGAGACTCTGTGATGGGTACATGCATATGTGCCCATGCCACAGGTTACACAGCAAATGTGTGTATGAGTTTGTGCTTTGTCTTTTAGCTAAATCAGAAATATCTGTACATGCATATCTGATGGACACAGGTGTTCAATCAGCTGTGAACAGAGGAAGTAGAATATCTAGCACTGTGTTCCTTCTATGTGATGGCCACAACCAGATACAGAGGTTGTGGTGCACATGGAATGCCATGTATTTTGCTTGCCATCTGCCTCTCAGAGATGACTTAGCACATCATCTCATTATTCAGATCAGTATAGATCTAAGAGAGTATCATTCCCTCTGCTTTAGGAAGCAGTAAAGGGGTATTGCCTTGCATTACCTCCTGCTCTGTCTTACGTGACTGACAGTTTACTGCAAGAGTTGAAGTGAGTCTCAAGAATTTGAGGTTCTTGCTAGGCTGAATGCCATTCTTCTACACTGCAAAGTAGAATGGACTTTGATATTTAAACAATCTACCTACATGTGCATTTGAAAATCTACCTACATATGCATTTGAAACACTGTTTAAAAACATTCTTAGCTAAGATGAATTTAAAATACTACATTCACTGTGTCATTTGTGTCACTAAAATGCTCAAGGGTAACACTGAGATATCAAAACGTGGTGCTATGGTGATTTTTCACAGGAACCTGTTGGTAAGTGAAAGAACTTTCCTTCCAACTTGTGTGTTCATTTGCTTTTTAAGCTTTCAGTACAAGTTTCTGAAGGACTAATGGGAACGTATTTCAATTTTATAGAACCCTGGAGAAATATTCATTTTGTTGAGAGAAGAAATAGATGATGAAACCCTAGAAATTGAATTCATAGCAGATAGCCAACAAACTAGGCTACAGCCAGCCTCTTGGAATGAGAAGGTCAAGTACGTGAAGGCCTTAGGTAAGGAAAACATTCTAAATAAGCAGAAAACTTTGAACTCCCTTCACTTTTTCACTTCCTTGTATTTCCTGTATATGGGTTTTGCACACAGAGCGTTCATTAATAGTGCTGAGAAACAAGAACAGATGTGATTTATGGGAAACTAGGTTCTATTAGATTAGGTTTGTGTGATTAAGTGGCAGGTAACAGTCTTGAAACGTCATTGATTAGTCACAAATTAACATTCTTCAACATCACTGCCATAAAATGCAAAGCTCACACTCTTTTCTTATTACTCAAACAGTATGTTTTGGTTTATATTTAATGCAGTACCTTTGGTTATGCTCCTCTCTGCAATTCTTACTAACACAGGGCATACTTTCTTTTCTTTGCTTGCATCAATACCATTTCTCTGTATAACTCATAGCATCGCAGAATTGTCAGGGTTGGAGGGGACCTCAAGGATCATCTAGTTCCAACCCCCCTGCAATGGACACTTCCTACTGGATAAAGTTGCTCAGAGCCACATCCAGCCTGGCCTTAAAAAGTTCCAGGGGTGAGGCTTCCACTATCTCTTTGGGAAACCTATTCCAGTGTCTCACTGCCCTCATGGTGAAGAATTTCTTCCTAATATCTAATCTAAATCTCTAGCTTGGATCCATTCCCTCCTATCACTACCTGACATCCTAAAAAGTCTTTCAACAGCTTTCTTGTAGGTTTCTTTCAGATACTGAAAGACCACAATAAGGTCTTCCTGGATGGTTTGGGAGTTACCTACCCCTTGCACAATGAAATCACCCAGGCTAGACTCAGCTGGCTGGAAGTTAAGGAATGAAGCTATATTTACAGCTTAGCACAATTCACAAGTATGCATATACTCAATATACATAAATATTTACAGTTATATACAAGTAAAAGTAACACAGAAACACAATACCTCTCCCAGAAATCAGACTGCCAGAAGGCTTCTGACCCAAACCTTCTTCCCTCTCCCTCTCTTTCCCTCCCTTCAGAAATAACCAGATCAATCTCTGTATACCTCATGTGATAAATCTGGAGAGATCTGAGGTGAGATGTCAAAAAGACAACAAGATTAGGGGAAATAAATGGTTAGGTTGGATTAGAGTTAAGACAGAGGTAACCACACAGGCTGCCAGAGAGAAGGAGCTGAACTCAGAACTGAGAAGTGTGTGAGAAGACACTCGTCTTATCTATATTGTGACTAGTTGCATTTCTCAGCAGAAGAAAGAGTCATACAGGTTAGTGTTGTTTGTCTTTTTTCTCACAGCTAAGGATTTAGTTTCTCTCAATAAAATATTCCAATTAGCCTCAAACCAGCACACCTTCTTTTCTAACTGAACAACCCCAGCTCTCTCAGTCTGTCTTCATAGCAGAGGTGCTCCAGCCCTCTGATCATCCTCTCTGGGCATATTCTAGCACATCACCTCTGTTAGTTTCTAATGTGTTTGAGTTTTTTTTAGCTGCTCCATCCTTAACTAGTTGCCAGCAGTTTCTTAGTTCATCTCTGCAGGTTTAAGGGCCAGACCTATTTCCCATTCACTTAATGTGAGTTAAAAAAATAACATTTTTTTTTCACCAGAATATTCAGGGAACAGCTCACTACTCTGCTGCATTTAGTGAATTCCACAAGGAACTTAATCTTTTATTCTAAACCCACTGTAATACTACATCAGATAAGAAGAATTACATATACATATAGCCTGTAGTGTTCAACAGTGGCCTGCTGGAGCTACTCAGGTCATTCTTGGCCTGATTGTCATCCTGAATGCTGCCTGAGAAAATCACAGAATTACAGAACTTTATAGGTTGGAAGAGACCTCCAGAGATTGAGTCCAACCCCTCTGCCAAGGCAGGATCACCTGAAATAGTTCACACAGAAATGCATCCAGGAAGGTTTTAAAAGACTTCAGAGAAGGAGACTCCACAACCACTCTGTGCAGCCTGTTCCAGTGCTTTGTTATCCATACTGTAAAAAGTTTCTCTTCATGTTGAGGTGAAGCCTCCTATGTTCCAGTTTGTAGCCATTGCTCCTTGTGTTACTGCTGCTGACCACTGAAAAGAGATTGGCCTCCTCCACTTGACACTCACCCTTAAGATATTTGTCCACATTGATCAGATCTCCTCTCAGTCTTCTCTTCTCCAGACTAAACTGCCCCAGGGCTCTCAGTCTCTCTCCGTAGGGGAGATGCTCAAGTCCCCCAGTCGTCATCGTGGCTATCTGCTGGATTCTTTCCAGCAAATCCCTGTCTCTCCTGAGCTGGGGAGCCCAAAACTGGGCACAGTATTCCAGGTGTGGTCTCACCAGGACAGAGTAGAGATGGGGAACAACCTTCCTAGACCTGCTGGGCACACTTTTCCTGATGCACCCAGGGATTGCTGCCTATGACCTGAGAATGCTGTATCACTGTGGAGGTGGAGAGGCATTTTTAGAGAACTGAGTGGAAAGTACATGACCAACAAGAAGCTAATCTGTAGCTGAATTTCATAGAAGAAAAGTTGAAATCCTTATTTGCAGATTCTTAAAGGTTCTGCCAGAATTACTTCTTGAGAACATTGTTGATCACAGGAAGATTTCTAGAGTGGGTGAAGGAATAAATTATGAGTGGTGAATTAAACATTATGAAGAATTTCCAGGAGGCTGCAGCTCATGTTTGGTTTAGTTTCTTACATAATTTGTATTTAATGCTTCTCTCTGTAGGTAATTTTCTGTTTCAAATTCCATTTGATTTCTTTTTCAAAACTTAAAATTCAAAAGTTGGAATTTTGTGAGTAATAAGTGTCCAGATGATCTGATGTTATAAGGCAAAAGGAAAAAGTTTGGTTAAGATTTTTGTTTGTTTTTTTGGTTTTTTGCTGTTGAGGTCTTTTTGGTGGTAGGTTTGGTTTTTTGTTGTTGGTGGTGGTTGTTTTTATTTTTAAAGCCTTTAAGCAGTTTCCATTTCAATGATGTTTTCCCAGAGAGGTTGTGAGGTCTCCTTCTATGGAGACTTTCAAAGCATGTCTGGATGTGTTCCTCTGTGATCTGTGTTAGATAGCATTGCCCTGCTCTCACAGGGGGTTTGGACTCGATGATCTCCTTGGGTCCCTTCCAACCCCTAACATCCTGTGAGCCTGTGATCTTCTATTTTGTTTATTTGGCCCTATTCTGTATTTTTCAGGGTTGCTCATTTTTATTGCTCTTCTATGGGCAGAGTTCTGGTGCTGATATGGTAGAGCAGGATGCCTGGCACAGCGAATACTAATGAATTACACAATGTGCTGTGGTGGTTTAGGCTGTAACCCACCACTTTTAGAAATGCCCCAGCTAACTCAGACGGACTCTGGGAATATAAATGAAACTATTTATTTACAGTAGCACAATATACAAGCAGAGATTTACAATATATACAGTTATAGACAGAAATATACAAAGGATAAGTAATACAGAAGCACAACTCCCCTCCCAGAAACCTGAGTCCCCAGGAGGGGCTCTCAAACCACCCCAACACCTCCCCCTGCCCCTCTCAACCTTACCCCAAATCCTGAGAAAGAATAGAGGTGCAGCCAAGAGGTTAAGAAGGAAGGTTAGTGGCAGTGAGGTTAATGAGATGTTGCTCAGTGTGAAGCCAAAAGCAGAGTGAGAGACAAAATGGAGAATGTTATCTAATGTTTACTTCTTGTTCCCATACTTCTCAGCGTGACTGTGAGAGAAGAGACACAACCATGTTTTCCTTTCATAGCCAATTATCTACTTTCTCTCACCAAAACATTCTAGCCTGCTTCAAACTAGCACATGTGCTCATAAAGAAGCTCATGCTGTATACACACAGCAAGTGATACTTAACTAACAGACTGCACCAATACCTGCTTCCTTTGCTTTTACTGGGTAAACAACTGTAATTGAAGTAATTACACTGCAATTTCTGCAGCCTAGTTCAAATCCAGTTTTGAGAACTTGCCTGGAATGAAGCAAAAAATACTCAAAAGACAAACATCAATTCCACTATTTGTAATAAATGATCTTTTCCTTGATTTGTAGGCGTATGGGAGCTGATTATAAGCCATCAGTCTGTCAAAGGGAACTTGGAAATTTGAAGCATGCTGTTTTAACCTTCTTTCTAGTGTGAAACAACACAGTAGCTTTGTTTAATACAAGTATACAGAGACGTGTTTTCTTCTGTCAGCTTTTTAATGTCAGACTGAAAGACCTGGATAAAAAACTGACTACACACAATCAGCTCTAAAACTCAAACAAACCCAGTGCATTGTCTGTGGTCTTTTCCTGTTCTTTCACTCATTCCTCAAGACCTCTGATCTGGAAAGGTAAAATACTTTCAGCTACTGTACCTATTTCTGTTTTGTAAGATTTTCCTGCTGGCCCTGTATGTGTAAATGTCTACTGTGGAGGAGTCATTAAGGCCACAGCACAGATCAAGTACTATACTGCGTTAGAGGACATTGAGCACCTTTTCAAGGAAGTGGCTGACCCAATAGCTTTCACTTGTCAGGTAAGTTGACTTCTGCATTTATCATACTAATAACAAAATAATAAAAGCCTGTATGAGCTAAGAGATAGTATATAATCTTTTGATTGAACAGTAATTGGACGTGGCACTTGGTGCCATGGTCTAGCCTTGAGCTCTGTGGTAAAGGGTTGGACTTGACGATCTATGAGGTCTCTTCCAACCTTGGTGATACTGTGATACTGTAATGAGTAATGGCTCAATAACAGGCTCAGGGTTACAGAGGCCTGTCTTTGAGTTGTCTAGTTGCAAGCTAGTCAAGCAAGCAACAACAAATTTCTGTTTTAGTTTAGAGAGCAATCTAAACATCCTTTGTGCTGTGTATACCTGATGAGCAACATCTGGCATCACAGAGGATGAAAACAACAATGAACAGTAGCTATGTCCCTCTCCATTTAAAGTGTTCTTTCTAATATGATCTAAAAACAATAGAAGCAACTAACCTTAAATCATGTTGTATTTGCAAGAGTAGTATTCAATTCCTTCACCAGAAAATGGGATTCTTCTGGCATAGCCTCTTCTACAAGGAGAGGCTGAGGGAGCTGGGGTTGTTTAGCCTGGAGAAGAGGAGTTTCAGGGGAGATCTTATTGCTGTCTACAACTACCTGAGGGGAGGTTGTAGCCAGGAGGAGGTTGCTCTC
Organism: Pogoniulus pusillus; assembly: GCF_015220805.1. Classification (NCBI taxonomy): domain Eukaryota; kingdom Metazoa; phylum Chordata; class Aves; order Piciformes; family Lybiidae; genus Pogoniulus; species Pogoniulus pusillus. Next base: position 6,274,393 of record NC_087272.1, read on the forward strand.
TTCTCTCAGGTGGCCAGCACCAGAACGAGAGGACACAGCCTCAGGCTGCACCAGGGGAAATTTAGGCTGGAGGTGAGGAGAAAGTTCTTCACTGAGAGAGTCATTGGACACTGGAATGGGCTGCCCGGGGAGGTGGTGGAGTCGCCGTCCCTGGAGCTGTTCAAGGCAGGATTGGACGTGGCACTTGGTGCCATGGTGTAGCCTTGAGCTCTGTGGTAAAGGGTTGGACTTGATGATCTGTGAGGTCTCTTCCAACCTTGGTGATACTGTGATATGGAAGAGGATAGCTTGCTATTCATTTAGAGTCCATTCACAGCTGCCAAATTATGGTTCATGTGGTTTTTCTGGTTGTGATGCAGACTCCCTGCATATACTTTGGAGAAGCCAGGGTTTTGTCTGGTTTTCAAATCAGCACAGCAGGCTGCAGTGCCAATGGCACATACAAAACAACGAGAAAAGAAAGCATTTATTAGGACAGAATCTCAGGGATCATGTTCTGGGTGGTGGCTAGCCCAGGCAGACTTGCCATGATGTCTATATTGTAATTGCGAAACCAGAACAAAAATAATAGTCTGTGTTCCCAGTGCAGACAGTCTCATTTTCCTGTGACAAATCTGCCTTATCTACCACCTAAGGCATTACACTCATAGCAAAAATATTAATGAAAAATGATGCTTTGCATTATTAGTGTTCTGTTAAGAATGGGAGTAGATTCCTTCCAAGTACAAGTCACTTCTGTTCGAAGAAACCAGGCTGTTGCACAAGAAAAATGGTGCAACTCTAAGTACAAGTGAGTTCCTAAAAATCTATGTAGTATCCAGCATTCTTTAGCCTGTATTTTGAAGGCCATGAAAGTAAGCTTTCAACAGGTTCAATTTAAAATGTTATGCAGGAGATAATGACTGAAACATTCTAATTAACATGGTAACCTGGATACCTACAACACACCTGGCATTTCCACTGGAGAATTATTTGTGTTATCTGGGAGTCTGACCCTTCCTTCAACCAGCATGACTAATATTTCATAAGACATGGGCAATTCAAATTACATTCAAATACAAAGATAATTCTCTGCAGAGCAGCAGTGCACACCACAAATCATCTATGGGGTTATGACTACAATTTCCTCGATTTTACTCTTCTGGTTAAAAAGCAAGGGTGTGGCCAGTAGGACAAGGGAGGTTATTCTTCCCCTGTACTCAACACTGGTCAGGCCACACCTTGAGTACTGTGTCCAGTTCTGGGCTCCTCAATTCAAGAGAGATGTTGTGGTGCTGGAAGGTGTCCAGAGAAGGGCAACAAAGCTGGTGAGGGGCCTGGAACACAAACCCTATGAGGAGAGGCTGAGGGAGCTAGGGCTGTTTAGCCTGGAGAAGAGGAGGCTCAGGGGTGACCTCATTGCTGTCTACAACTACCTGAAGGGAGGCTGTAGCCAGGTGGGGGTTGGTCTCTTTTGCCAGTCAACCAGGAACAGGACAAGGGGACACAGTCTCAAGTTGTGCTGGATGCTGGATGTTAGGAGGAAGTTGTTGGCAGAGAGAGTGATTGGCATTGGAATGGGCTGCCCAGGGAGGTGCTCAAGAAAAGCCATTGGAATGGTCTGTTTGACTGGCTAGAGCTGGGTGCTAGGTTGGACTGGCTGATCTTGGAGGTCTCTTCCAACCTGGTTGATTCTGTGAAATGAGGAGACACTGCTTGCCCGCTGCTGTTTTGTTGTTATATCAACTGAAGAATTAATGCCAAGAAAAATAAAGTATAATTGGTGAAGTTTTTACAATCCACACAATACCACAGCTGCTCTGTGGGAAAGTATAGTAATTCTTTAGCAAATGTACATAGCTGCTGGAGGATTTGTCATCATATTTAATGGTACCTGCTAGGCTGTGAAGTGAGCTACACTGAGTAGCCAAGTAGCTGAACTACTTCCACACATGTTTTAGCTACATGAAGCTCACATGTGAACCCAATTTACTTGCAATAAGATACATCAGAAAGATGCAATTTACAGAGCACAATTAAACCTTTCTTTGCAAATGAAACCAATCTTTACAAATAGTTCACACATGGAAAAAAAAAACCAAACCACCCCAACACCCAGATTTGATAGTTATTAGAAGTAACAGAAGTACTAGTAACTTTTATTTAACCAGGATCATTAAAACCTTTGAGACTATCAGCTTACTTGCAGAAGTATCCTGGGGCAACAGTAGTTTATCTGTGTGAAGACACAGCCAAACACAATGAAAAACAATATGATAATAAAATGGAAAGGCTTACAGCAATTATTATCAAAGCAGTATCACTCTGTGCTTCAAAGAAGAGCTCGAGATTTTCACAAATGCTTGCAATCTGAGAAGTTTCTCCTTATTAAAATTCTATGATGAAAGAAAATTGCTTTATTCATGCATCCCAAAGACACAGTGCTTTGGTGAAATGCTTTCATTGTAATGGATCTTGTGCTGCCAATTTTTCCAGCTACTGTGAGATACTATGGCTCTTCAGATTATTGTTTCCTTCTCCCTTTTGTCCCCCAGTAAAGCCAAAGAGATGAACAACCCTGAAGAAATAGGCTTACAGCCACCTGTTCCTGATGGTCATATATCATAGAATGATACAATGGTCTGGGCTGGAAGACACCTCCAAAGGTTGTCTAATCCAACTCCTGCTGCACTCAGCAGGAACATCTGCAATGAGATCAGGTTGCCCAGAGCCCTTTCGAGGCTCACTTGGAATATCTCCAGGGAAGGGGCCTCAACCACCTTCCTGGGCAACCTGTTCCACTACCCTCATATTAGAGAACCTGTTCCTGGCACCCAATCTAAATCTGCTCTTCTCTAGTTTGAAGCCACTGCGCCTCATCCCATCACTGTAGACCTTCATAAACAGTCTCCCTCAGTCCTTCTTGTAGGCCCCCTTCAGGTGCTGGAAGGCAGCTATTAGGTCTCCCTGGAGTCTCCCCTTCTCCAGGCTGAACAGCCCCAATTCCCTCAGCCTGTCCTCGTAGTGGAGGTGCTCCAACCCCTGATCATTTTTTGTAGCCCTCCTCTGGACATGCTCCAACAGGTCCATATTCTTCTTGTATGAAGGGCTCCAGACCTGGACACAATATTCCAGGTGAGGTCTCACCAGAGCAGAGTGGCAGAATCACCTCCCTGGGTCTGCCGGCAATGCTGCTTTTGATGCAGCCCTGGATGCCATTTGCCTTCTGGGATGCAAGTTCACACTATCTGCTCTTGTCCAGCTTCTCATTCATGAGCACCTCAAATCTTTTTCCACAGGGCTACTTTCTATAATCTCATTCCTTAGTCTGTGTTAATAGTGAGGATTGTTCTGGCCTAGGTGCAGAACCCTGCACTTCCTCTTGCCGAACCTCATGAGGTTCATCTGTGTCCACCTCTTGTCCCAGGGGCTCCAGAACTGGATGCAGTACTCCAGGTGGGGTCTCAGCAGAGCGGAGTAGAGTGAAAGAATCATCTCCCTGGACCTGCTGGCCACAGCATCTGGTTGGCTTTGTGGGCTGCAAGTGCACACTGCTGACTCATGTTGAGCTTCTCATCCAGCAGCACCCCCGAGTCCCTCTCCTCAGGGCTGCTCTCCAGCCACTCACTGCCCAGCCTGTATCTGTGCTTGGCATTTCCACGACCCAGCTGCAGGACCTTGTACTTTGTCTTGGTGAAGCTCATGAGGCTGGCTTGTGCCCACCTCTCCAGCCTGTCCAGATCCCTCTGGATGGCATCCCTTCCCTCCAGCGTGTTTGCTGCTCCACACAGCTTGGTGTCATCAGCAAACTTGCTGAGGGTGCTGCACTCAATGCCTCTGTCCATGTCACCAACAAAGATGTTGAACAAGACTGGTCCCAGGACTGATCCCTGAGGGACACTGCTTGTCACTGGCTTCCACTTGGACATGGAGCCACTGACAGCCACTCTTTGGGTGGCACTCTTTGGTTTACCAACACTAGTGAGGTGTTTTAAATAAGTGAAAAAATTAAATGTTTCTTTGCATAAATGTTGAAAGAAACATTTCCAAAACTGAAGTTGGTAGATTTGGGATCATAAGAATTGAACTACAGTGCTGAATTGTTACTAGACCGTGTGAGGTGAGTGTTGGCTAAAGGCCATCATTTTTTACTTTTTGTTTTTTGGTTCTGTAATTCTGCATTAAAGAAACTCTCTTGGAGACTTTATGTTGTTAGAGTAACCCAATGTACAGATGGATTTGCAGGTTCATTACAATTCCTAACTTAAACTTTTCATATTTCCTTTTTTTTCTTTTCATCAACTTCTCATTTCAACATTCTGCTAGATTTACATTCTGCATTGATTTTCCTCTCAGATTTTCTACCAAGTGCAACTGTTAATTCAGTGTTGTTGGGGTTTTTTTTTGTGTTGAGTACAGATTTCTTAGGTTAAAAACATAAATTGAGGGTCATATCTTCATTACTGAAAACTGGTGGGTTAATGTTAGAGTGACATAGAATATCTAGAGAGAGTCAGTAATTCTTTTTGACAAACTTGGGTTGAATAATACCTTTATCTGAAGGGAGGTGGGGGTTGGTCTCTTCTCTCAGGCAACCAGCAGCAGAGCAAGGGGACACGGTCTCAAGTTGTGCCAGGGGAGGTCTAGGCTGGATGTTAGGAGGAAGTTGTTGCCAGAGAGAGTGATTGGCATTGGAATGGGCTGCCCAGGGAGGTGGTGGAGTCGCTGTCCCTGGAGGTGTTGAATAAAAGCCTGGATGAGGCACTTGGTGCCATGGTCTAGTTGACTGGCTAGGGCTGGGTGCTAGGTTGGACTGGCTGATCTTGGAGGTCTCTTCCAACCTGGTTGATTCTATGATTCTCTATGATTCTGAGGTACTTGGTATTTTACAGGATGTTTTTATCACATCTATCAAACAAGATTTTGGTTCCAGTGTATATTAATAAAGAAGAGCAAAAATAAACTGCAGCCACTTTTATAAACACCTTGTAAGAAACAGCTATAGGACATAAAAGGTGGTATTATGTATGTGCCTTTACCTGATCCCAGAGATACTTACTCTGGAACTTTTTCTGCTATTTCAGTCTTCTAAGCCACATCAGCAGCTGTCATTCTTAAATGTTCCTTTTTCTCCAAGTGTGAGATCCCTGCATATTCTATGAGTGGCAAAAACCGTCAGAAGCACCTGAGTGATTTTTTTTCAGCCTCGTCCATTCTTTCTGGCAGAAGTGATCAGGATGTTGAAATGCATATAAAGCAGCACCTGAGATGGAAAAGCAACTGAAGTAGTTCTTCTTTATGTAAATGTAACCTTGTTAGTGGTGCTAAAGCCAGTGAGGAATATGATCATTCCCTGGCTGTGTGCACTGTCTGTCAGTGTTTCACGTTCTCAAGGCTTTGTTAGCAGTTGATAAGGAGCAATCATCTCATTCACAGCAGTAGCAAAGTATGTATTTGGTCTTCTCCTTTTTCCAGGGTGGTTTTGGAAGCCCAGGTATGAAGGCCAGCACTTGGAGCTTCTCACAATTGCAGAAAATATTAATTTGGAAGAAACTCCAAAGGTCACTCAGACTAACCTTTGATGCAGCACTGAAGTCTCAACACTAAACCATGGCCCCATGTGCTAGGTCCACACACTGCTTAAACACCCCCAGGACTCTCCCACTGCCCTGGGCAGAGCATTCCAATGTTGGAGACCCCTCTCTGTGAAGAAATATTTCCTAACTGTGATGGTTTGGGTGTTACCTGCCCCCCACACTTTGGAAATCACCCAGACTAGACTTAGCTGGCTCTGGAAATTGAATGAAGCTTATTATTTACAGCTTAGCCAATACACAAGCAGATATTTATAGTATAGGTACATTTCTATACAGAACTATACAAGGGACAAGGTAATACAGAAACACAACAGCCCTCCCAGAAACCTGAGTCCTCAGGAGGGGCTCCCAGCTGCCCTTCCACCTTCTCCCACCCCTCTCAACCTTACCCCAGTCCCAAGGAAGAATGGAGGTTTGACCGGGGGGGGGGTAGGAAGCAAAGTGGATTAATCAGAAAAATGGAGGGTGAGGTTAGAGAGATGGAGCTCAGAGCTCCCCAGCAGGAGAAGTGCCTTATCTATGTTTTGAATCTTCTTCTTGTAACTCTCAGTAAGCCTGTGAGTGAAGTAGACATCACCATTGTTTTCCTTTCACAGCCTGTAATCTAGTTCTTCTCACCAAAATGTTCTAGCTAGCTTCAAACTAGCACACTAGCATCCAACCCAAACCTCCTCTGACATCACTTGAAACCATTTCCACTAGTGCTGTCTCTTGACAGCCAGGTGGGGGTTGGTCTCTTCCCCCAGGCAGCCAGTGGCAGAACAAGGGGACAATCTCAAACTGCACCAGGGCAGATTTAGGCTGGACATTAGGAAGAAATTCTTCAGGGAAGGAGTGATTACCCATTAGAATGGGCTGCCTGGGGAGGTGGTGGAATCCCCATCCCTGGAGGGGTTTAAGAGGAGGCTGGATGAGGCACCTAGTGCTATGGCTTAGTTAATTAGAAGGGTTAGGTGAGAGGTTGGACTTGATGATCTCAAAGGTGTTTTCCAGCCTGGTTAATGCTGAGATTCTGAGAAGAGGCTGCCCCCTCCTTGCTCCAAGCTCCCTTCAGGTAGTTGTAGAGAGCAGTGAGGTCTCCCTTCAGCCTTCTCTTCTCCAGACTGAACAACTTCATCTCTCTGACACACTCCTCATAGGCCTGGTGCTTCAGGCACCAGATGGACCAGTGTCCTTGTCCTTCTCTGAACATGCTCCAGAACCTCCATATCCCTCTTGTAGTGAAGAGCCCAGAACTCAACAAAATACTCGTGGTTGGTTGCAGCTGTGCTGCATTGCTCTGACAAGGGCCGGGGTGAGAAAGTGCTTGCACCTGGGAAGGTGCTGATGAGCTCTGAGGCAGGTGGTAGCACTTTGCAGAAGCACCAAGGTTGCAGGGTGGAATAGAGAGCAGCTGGTGGTGCTGCACAGAGCACGGGAACAAGTGCTTATTAACTCACTTCAGTCTGAGTAGCTTCTGGAAGGAACTTACTTGTAAGGGGACAGGAAGATTGTAGTGCTTTTGTTTCTTTCTGGTTACCTGTTTCATCTTTATTCAGATGAAATGTGGGTGAGCTCTAGCTCTCGACTGACTCAGTGTTCCCCTGCAGTGTATTTAAACGCAGATCTACTTCTGTTGGCTTCAGCACGATCTTCAGGTGAGTAGTGTTGGTGGGGTTTCTTGGGAAGGTTTCGTGGGCCTCTAGAGGCTTGTGTAGGGGGTGTCAGAATACGTTCATCTACCATCTGTAAGTACTTTCTGGAGCGGGAACGGGCAGTCAAGTAAAAGCCTTTGAACTGAACTCCTTCAAAGGAAAGGAAAATGCGGAGGTGGAAAGCTTGAAGTGAATTGTGCTGTTAACTCCATGCAGGATAGGTGTTGTGCCTTACTGGGAAATGTTAGAAGAGGAGAGGCTGAGTAATTTAGGTGTGTGTTCAGTCTGTTCCCTTTGGGAGGTCAGACAGTCCAGGTTCTGTCTCAGCAGCCCGATGTGTGCAAGAGGCACAGCCGTCTGTGGCTTGGAAATTTGTGCTGCGAGTTCTGTGCTCTTCTCATGCCGTCTCCGACCCTGAAGTGCTGTTTTGTCCTATGTAAATTGGGTCACTGAGCGCTAAGAAAGAGTTATTAACTCTTAGGGTGCTCGTCTGGAATTTCGGCAGATTAAAAGGTGGAAGGAAGGATGCCTGCCTCACGTTAAAAAGCAGAGGAGCTTTGTAGACAAGATTACTCTTGAGTGCTTGCTGAGAGGAGACTGTGGGGTGTGCATTTGGCTTTGATACACAAGGCAGTCTGAAATGGGCTCTGTCTGAAATTGCTCCGGGTCATCTTCAGGGCAGATGATAAGAGGCAGGTGTTGGTGGGGTGCTCTTTGTTCATTTTCTTTTGAACAGAAAGGGATAGGTAGGTAGCAAAGTGTATAAGGGGTGCCCCTGCCATCTCCAGTGGAAATTAAAAGTACTGCTTCAGGTTTAGTCAGTCTGGAAGCTCACCTTTCTATTTATTCTCTGTAGAGTGGAATTTCTGCTGCACAGTTTCTTCAGTGAATACCAGTGGCTTTATGCCTCTTTCTTTGTGGCACAGTGTCTGCATAAACACTCACCTGAGCTGGTTCTCCTGTGATTACTTACAGTTACAAGCTAGTTCTTTGTTACTTCTTGTTTTGTCCTAACCTAGATTGAACTCTGTTAAGGTAGCATCAATGCTGATACCACGTCTAACTGGTTTGCTAACTGAATTTTGGTATTACTCACTTAATTTTTAAATATAGTGTGATTATTCATGGCAGTGAAGGAGTTTATAGGTATTTGAGAGGCTTTGCACATCATTTCTTGATTCACAGTCTAAGCCTTGGATTCAGGTTAGATCTTTCTTCAAGGCTTTCTTTATTTTTCTAGACAAAGTGGTTTTTAATGCTTATTGTTCCAGTTACTGACAAGTAAGTTATGTATTTATTGCTAACAAATGGAGAGAATGTAATGTGACAGTACAGAAAAGGTGAGCTATGGAAAGAAATGGGTCACAGGTTACTAAATATGAGGAGAAAGTTCTTCACTGAGAGAGTCATTGGACACTGGAATGGGCTGCCCGGGGAGGTGGTGGAGTCGCCGTCCCTGGAGCTGTTCAAGGCAGGATTGGACGTGGCACTTAGTGCCATGGTCTAGCCTTGAGCTCTGTGGTAAAGGGTTGGGCTTGATGATCTGTGAGGTCTCTTCCAACCTTGGTAATACTGTGATATCATGGGTTTTAATATATCATAGTGGATATTGGAAGGACCAGTGTTACTTAGAGGAAAAGTAAACATATTTGGTTATTGGTAACTCCCTATCTGCACAAACTTGTCTTCTAATTCTGGGTAGGACTCAGATGAAAGTTATATCCTGCTTGTGTACTCAACTTTTTCTGTTGTCATCCCAATTGCTTCCTTATTCACTTTTAACAACCCTGGTGTGAGAAATATATAGAATCATATGTTTGATCTGATCAATTCGTGGCAAGAGGTCACAGACAAGGAGGAAGGGGGGGGTTTGAATGAAACTGCATTCCTGCTTGCACCACCATCTCAATAAGCTTAAAGATAAGAGTAATTAGATTGGCGAAGGAGGGAGGCATGTGGAAGAGATAGTCTTTTGCATATTTAAATAGAAATGCATTCCTCCTGGTGCCACCTTTCCTGTATGAGCAAATAGAAGAACCAGGACTTTGAAGTTCATGAGGAAGACACTTAAGCAAGACCCCTTACTTCATCAAAGATTACCAGAGGGACCACCGGATAAAAGGAGACCTGTGTGGAAGAGACATCTCACGTTCCTAAGAACTGATAAAGAAAACCCAACCCTTTCTTAGAACTTAGTAAATATGTAATAGAATAGGGTATAAAAAGAGAAAGCTGAAGGCAAAGGGTGTGCGTTGGGGTAGACCAGAGTCTCTCCTCGCACCCAGGCCTGTACATTGCTTGGTTCCTGCAACTTTATTAAAGCCTTAACTTGCATGAACACCAGTTTGTGCCTGTTATTTATGACACTGGGAATGAAACTTTGCATTTGAGCAGCTGATCCCTCTGTCCTTTTCATCTCTTAGCATGCCAGTCACAGAGTTCATCTTAAAGTTTCCGTGCTAAGTGTGTCTGCAGATACTCCCTGCTGGTGACTTCAGAACTGTCTTGACCAGAAGCACTTCAGGGAAGCTGTAACACAGGGCTGCTTCGATGTGAGCAGAGGAAACCAAAACCACCTGAGAGCTTCCCTGCTGTGGCTGCCCATCATCCAGTGCCTAGTGCAACATTAGCGTTGAGTACTGCTGTGGTGGTCAGTTTACATCTCTATTGTCATGCTTCTGTTGACACTCAAGGCAGCCTTAATTGTTTCTTTGCTTGGTGTGGCTTCAGGTCTCAGCCTGCGCAGGAAAAGGTGACCCTAAAAAGATTCTTTGGTAGTCAATGAGGATTTCCATTGTCTGAAGACTTCTTTAGTAGAACAGCAGTCTAACTGTGTGCTATCAGCTTCTTAATCTGTCAGCAATGTCATGCCTTGGCTGATGGAACTGAAACTATAGGCTGTCTAGCAAAGTACTGAGACATAATGCAAAGATTCTGGATAACAGGGCTACTGTAGTCTTTACACTCATGCTGAATTCTGCTATAGTAAGACCTGGGATATATTGGCACTTTTCATCTGCTAGAACAGCTCCTGATTATTACACTGAATTGTTTTGTTGTTTTTTTTTCTAGCTGGAGAGTTGATAAATACAAATCTTCCTGTCTTTGTGATTCAACCAAATGTGTTTTACTTATGGATGAGTTGCCTAAGTTTTAATACTTGTTTTCCTCCAATTGGATTTTGTGAGAATCCTTCTGTATTAGAATATCTGTTCTGTTGCTTTCAAAAACTATGCTACTGTTACTAAGAGTGAGTTTGTGGTGGTACTGTTCCAAGTAATTTTATTCACCAGCACTCTCAGGATAAAGTTAAAAACACTCATTCAGCAAATGCACTTTTTTTCCCCCACAGGCTTCAAAATTTTCCTCAGTAGAGAAGCTGGACAATGTCTTGACTTTGTTATTGAAAAGCAAAATACCTGCTTATGAATTCAGCCCCTTCCAAAGTGAAGAAGAGTGCCATCAACAAGCCAGTGAGTCACTTCTGATATGCATTGATTTTTATTCCTGTTGCTATGGTTATTACTTATAAATGTTAATAAGATAATTGTTAAGTATTTAAAGCCACTAGGGAAATGTAGGCATCCACAATGAAGGCAAGATAATCAGGACAACTTGGAGAAAAAGATTTCTGTAAACCATGGCTTTGTGACTCAGTCCTGTGTACTTATACTTGTGTGAATGTTTGCTCAGCTTTGGACTAACGGCAGATTGACAGCTTTGCACCTGAGCAAATGTACTTAGGATGAAAACTGGCAATGAGGTACACAAAGAGATGTGGGTACATGATGTATTTTTTACTAATGGCTCTTCTGTAATACAACTAAAACTTCACTTTCAATCATATAATCAGTCAGGGTTGGAAGGATCAAAGGATCTGAACATGAGCCAGCAGTGTGCACAGGTGGCCAAGAGTGCCAGTGGCATCCTGGCCTGCATCAGCAATGGTGTGGTCAGCAGGAGCAGGGAGGTCATTCTGCCCCTGCACTGGTTAGACCTCACCTTGAGTACTGTGTTCAGTTCTGGGCCCCCCAGTTTAGGAGGGACATTGAGATGCTTGAGCATGTCCAGAGAAGGGCAACGAGGCTGGTGAGAGGCCTTGAGCACAGCCCTACGAGGAGAGGCTGAGGGAGCTGGGATTGGTTAGCCTGGAGAAGAGGAGGCTCAGGGGAGACCTTATTGCTGTCTACAACTACCTGAGGGGTGGTTGTGGCCAGGGGGAGGTTGCTCTCTCCTCTCAGGTGGCCAGCACCAGAACAAGAGGACACAGCCTCAATCTGTGCCAGGGGAAATTTAGGCTGGAGGTGAGGAGAAAGTTCTTCCCTGAGAGAGTCATTGGACACTGGAATGGGCTGCCCGGGGAGGTGGTGGAGTCACCGTCCCTGGGGCTGTTCAAGGCAGGATTGGACGTGGCACTTGGTGCCATGGTCTAGCCTTGAGCTCTGTGGTAAAGGGTTGGACTTGATGATCTATGAGGTCTCATCCAACCTTGATGATACTGTGATCCAAAGGATCCAAAAGGATCATCTAGTTCCAACCCCCCTGCCGTGGGCAGGGACACCCTATCCTAGGTCAGGACTTTCTCAAACTTTGGTGGCATAACAAAATTGGGAAGATTTCTCTATGATTTTATTATAACAAAACTGGGAAGATTTATCTATCTGAAGAGAATGAGTGGATTTTGGTCTTGGAACTGCACTAGACTTCTCCATTTACTTCAGTACCTAAGCACTTAATAGTTTTCATTACTTGGGACTGCACTAAACTTCTCCATTCACTTCAGTACCTATGCACTTAATAGTTTTCATTACTTCTAGCCAAAATACAATTGTATTCTATTTAAATTGCTTTTTAAAAGGCATCCCAGTGAGTTTAAATAGGATTTGACTATGACATAGACATACTGTATGTACAATTTAGTAGTGTGTCAGCAGAAGCTGCTGCTCAGTACCAAATGGAAGGTCTTGACTGACATTAACCACTTATTAAGAATTTTAATCCGTTTGCAATAAGCCAAGAGTGTGATTATTTAGCTTGTGTTTTGAAACCATCATTATGATGCTATTTCAGATGTCTGTTAGACCAGCTTTTCTAAGAGGAAAAACAAAGATGCATTTGTTTCCTGACTTCTGTTTCGTGTGCCTAAACTATGGTTCTGAGAGAAAATAAGCTCATTGCAATCAAGTACAGTGTAACACTTAATTGTCATGACCAAATATATCCAATTTTGCACTGTCGTGCTTCCTTCTTTTTTCAGTAAGGTTTCCTGGATGATGGAACTCGCCCCTCTGTACTAGATAAACACAATTCCCTTTGTATTCTAAACATGGGCTTAAACGTGACTCTCTTAGTGAAAGCAGGCAAGTAGGGTGTTAAGTGAGATGCTTTTACTTGATGTTTTCTTGTACAGGGCTGCAGGATGAGGGGGTATAAGATACATTAAAGAGTCATTCCCCATGTGAAATGGGACCTCTCCAAAAGGCCTGTGCAGTTCAAAAGCAAGGTGACAGCTTAAAAGCTTGAGCCAAGTAGCCACCTTTTTAAGTTTAACTGTTTTGGTGTATGATGCAATAGGAGAGTATGAAGTTACATGCCTAGATTCTTCATGAAAGGAAGGTATGACTGAGGAGCACTTAGAGTAAGGTATGTAAAGCCATTTCTTTGACTCCTTGTAAGGCCATCTCCAACAGACATTAGACATACCAGGTCTAAGATAGGATTTGCATTTCCTGGTTCACCCATTTTGATAGCATTTTACTCCAAGAACCGTTTTTTCTTCCAAAGAGAAAATGTGAAATTAAAGCTGTGAAATCTAAGACTGAAAGCCAGTTAAATACTTTTGGGAAGCAAATGAAGCTATCAAAAGAAAAGCTTTGTAGCACTGAAATGAGTTGCTCTTGTATCTCTCAACTGGCAGGTTAATCAGCCCTAATTTCATTGTTTTTCTATGTGCTTCTTTTCCTTAGTGGTCAAAATAGCCTAACTTATGCCAGCAATCCAGTTGTCTGTTTCCAGGTGGCATACAGACACTCCACATTGAGACATACTTGGTTGAAATAGAGGCAGGTTGGTAATTCATGGTAAAGATAAACCTTTTGATTTAGCAGTGACTACCTGTATGAGAGTCTATGGGATTCCTGCCTGCTACCAAACTTTGCTTCTGAAAACTTCAGTGCCTAACCAACTTAATAAAGCCTCTGATTAGGCTTTGTACCAAATGCTTAGTTCATAAAGCTTTGAATATAGAATTTTTCCTCCAAAAACCAGAGTGTTTTGTGCATTTAGCATCTAATGGACTGTGGTTAATCTTCTGGCTCTCCAGACTGTGTAACAGCTCTAGCTTTATTATCATAATACCTCTACCCAACACAGATGCTCTCCCTGGAAGATAGATGCATCCCAAGTGAAAGTACACTACTTGCAACCTAAACACTAAAGCAAGTTTAAATCTTTTTAAAGCTTATCCTTTGGATTCCTTACTCCAGTCATTGACATGACTACAGTAGGTCACTCTTGCAGCTTGAGGCATAGATAGGAAACCTTTCCTGATGTGGTTTTACCTTGATGCTCTACTTTAACATTTTAATTAGCACACTGGGGCACAGCTGATGAATTGCTATACTTGAGATTTCTCATTATTAACTCCAAAATGAACAAATAATGAAGAACTCATTAATTTTATTGGATAACTAATGAATTGCATGGTCTGACTTCTCACAAAGTGTGTCTGTGTGATTTAAAAACTCAGGGGTGTAAAAAGAAATGAAATTTTAATAGGAAAAATGCATGTGGTGTAATCAAAGATAAATGCTGTGTGATGCTTGCCTCCAGTAACAGTGGTTTAGATCAAGACATTGCCACAGCTATGATGCTTACAAAGCTTTTCAAGAGTCACTCCCTTTCCTGGAATAACTGTTTAGCAATTATTGTTAGTGTGATGAATTCAGTACTTGAGAGGTTGGTGTCTAGGCTGGCAAAGGCAGGACACCAGCATCTGGCAAATTCAAGACACATCTAGCAAAGGTGCCAGATCTAGTACCATCTTATTTTCAGTGCATCCATCTGAATAATCCCCTTCATATGGCATTCGTTTGAGTCACTCTTCAATATATAGTTTCAGCTTGCCTAATCTATGTCCATCTAAACTCTCCTTCCTTTGTAGTCTGACTCTCCACCAGAAATTGTTTCATCATCCTAGGTGATAAGAGCAGAACTACACCTATGCTATTGCTGCAGCTCTTACTGTCTTTCCTGTCATGTACACACATGGTGTTAATTATAGTAGTACTCTTGCAAACCCTGAGACTTTTTACTTGTCTTTCAGTTTCCATTTATTCAAATGAAAGCTTTGAGCACTTGATGACAGGCTTTATGAGTAGCTTCTTGTTTAGATTCTTTTCATAGAATCAACCAGGATGGAAGAGACCTGCAAGATCCAGAACAGGATGCTCCTGCTTACCACAGAGGGATTGGACTAGAAGACCTTTGGAGGTCCCTTCCAATCCAGTCCATTCTATGATTCTATTATCATCCAGTCCAACATATCACTCAATCCTAGACAATCAACTTGACCATGGCACTAAGTGTCTCATCCAGGCTTTTCTTGAGCACCTTCAGGGACGGAGACTCCACCACCTCCCTGGGCAGCCCATTCCAATGCCAATCACTTTCTCTGGCAACAACTTCCTCCTAACATCCAGCCTAGACCTCCTCTGGCACAACTTGAGACTGCGTCCCCTTGTTCTGTTGCTGGTTGCCTAGGAGAAGAGACCAACCCTTCAGGTAGTTGTAGACAGCAATGAGGTCTCCCCTGAGCCTTCTCCAGGCTAAACAACCCCAGCTCCCTCAGCCTCTCCTAGTAGGGCTGTGTTCCAGGCCCCTCACCAATTTTGTCACCCTTCTCTGGGCACATTCCAGTGTCTCAGCAAGTCTCTTGAATTGAGGAGCCCAGAACTGGACACAGCACTCAAGGTGTGGTCTGACCAGTGCTGAGTACAGGGACAGAATAACCTCCCTTGTCCTTCTGGCCACACTGTTCCTGATCCTGACCAGGATACCATTGGCTCTCTTGGCCACCTGGGCACACTGCTGGCTCATCTTCAGCTACTATCCCCCAGGTCCCTTTCTGCCTGGCTTGTCTCCAGCCACTCAGTCCCCAGCCTCTAGCACTGCTTGGGGTTGTTGTGGCCAATGTGCAGAACCCTGCACTTGGCCTTGTTAAATCTCATCCCATTGGCCTCTGCCCATCAAGTTTTTTTTCTGAATGACATTTCTGTTACACTCAGTCTATTATATCCATACATCCAGGTCTCATGTGAACATATGTCTCCCTTCTAACATATGTATGTGCAAGCATGCATTTAAAGATGATGTGCTTAGGTAATGCCCCTAGGAGAGACTCAACTAGAATCTTTTCAGTGTTCCTGCTTTTTTTTAAAGTGCTAATAAAAAGTGAGGCTCAAGATGTCCTGGTAAACTTACTTTATTCCCACAACATTTAACAGAACAGCCTTACTTCTTTAGGGTGGGTGTAGCAATGGACATCATATCTTCTGATAGAGGAGGTTTTTCAAAGGAAGTCATAGATCACAAACATGTTCTCTAAATTTAAATCTCTTGCCCAGGGAGGTGGTTGAGGCCCCATCCCTGAAGGTGTTTAAGGCCAGGCTGGATGAGGCTCTGGCCAGCCTGATCTAGGGCAGGGTGTCCCTGGGCATGGCAGGGGGGGTTGGAACTAAGTGATCCTTGTGGTCCCCTCCTACCCTGATTGATTCTAAACAAGGTGAAATGTTTGAGCAGCACATGAGATTTAGAGAAATTCCTTGCAAAATGCAAACCTGGGGCTATAGCTCTGCAAGCACTTTAAACGTGGATGTAATATTCTTTCTCTGTGGGGTCTCAGTTGTTGGGCCCCATGTAGGAAGGATGTAATATCTCTGCCTAAATGGAGGCAATGATGATGCTACATCTTGTTTGGCCTCTTAAGTTTTTCAGTATTATTCAAAAGGAATTGATTTATAAAAGGCAGCAATTTGAAGTGGCAAAAAATCAGAGTTGTGCCTTTTTTTAACTCTTCAGCGTTAGCCACAGGAATATATCTTTGTGTAGAAGACAAGTTTCAGTTGTTTGCTTTTGATGAGGAATCTAATTGTAATCATTATTGTAGTAACCAAAAAGTAAATTGATGGTCTCTGACCATCAATCACAGTTTTAGGGGTTGGGTGGGACCTCTAGAGAGGAGGTTGTGGCCAGGATGAGGTTGCTCTCTTCTCTCAGGTGGCCAGCACCAGAACGAGAGGACACAGCCTCAGGCTGTGCCAGGGGAGATTTAGGCTGGAGGTGAGGAGAAAGTTCTTCCCTGAGAGAGTCATTGGACACTGGAATGGGCTGCCCGGGGAGGTGGTGGAGTCGCCGTCCCTGGGGCTGTTCAAGGCAGGATTGGATGTGGCACTTGGTGCCATGGTCTGGCCTTGAGCTCTGTGCTAAAGGGTTGGACTTGATGATCTGTGAGGTCTCTTCCAACCTTGGTGATACTGTGAAAAAGAATTGGTTGCAAGCAGGGTATATGTTAAAGCTTGTCAGAAATATAGGGCACCCTTCAGACCCAAATTATGCAGAGGTTTTCTTTGTTTTGATTGGGTGGTGTTGTTGCTGTTAGGTTTTTTGTAGTTTAAAATAGATTTTGTGTAGTTTTAAAGAAGACAAAAGTATCTGAATGACATCAAAATACATTCAGGACTATAGGTGGATATTAACCTATTAGCAGTATAGCAGAGCTCAGAATAAAGACTTTCATTCCACTAATCAACGGCAACAGTATTTTAGTAATTAGTGATAGTTAGGGAGTATTCCTCACCTGTGAAGGGGTATCACAGAATGTTAGGAGCTGGAAGGGACCTCAAAGGGTCATCCAGTCCAGTCCTCCTGCCAGGGCAGAATTACCTGTACTAGATCACACAGGAACATATCCAGATGAATCTTGACTATCTCCAGAGAGGGAGACTGCTGCTCCTGGGCAGCCTTATTCAGTGTTTTGTCACCCTCACACTGAAAAATTCCTCCTCGTGTCTCCATGTAACTTGTATGCCTCAGCTTTCACCCATTGCCCCTTGTCTTGTCATTGGGCATTACCAAGCAGAGCCTGGTTTCATCCTCTTGGCACTTGCCCTTTACACCTTCACAAATGTGAATGAGGTCACCCCTCAGTCTCCTCCAAGCCAAAGAGCTCCAGCTCCCTCAGGCTGTCCTCGTAAGGAAGATGTTTCACTCCCTCCATCATTTTTGTGGCTCTGTGCTGGATTCTTTCAAGCAGTTCCCTGAGGTCCTTCTTGAACTGAAGGGCCCAGAACTGGACACAGTATTGCAGATGCAGCCTCTGCAGGGCAGAGTAGAGGGGGAAGAGAACTTCTCTTGATTTACTAATCACAGCCCTTCTAAGACACCCTAGAATGGCATTGACCTTCTTGGCCACCACCCAGCACATTGCTGGCTCATGGGCATCCTACCATCCACCACGACCCCCAGGTCCCTTTTTCCTTCACTGCTCTCCAGCAGGTCGGTCTCCAGCCTATGCTGATACATGGGGTTGTTCTTTCCCAGGTGCAAGACTCTACACTTGCCTTTGTTGGAACTTCATTCAGTTTCTCCGTGCTCAGCTCTCCAGCCTAAGTCTGGAAGCAAAATCAGAAGAGCAAACTAAACCCAGGCTGAATAGAAGCTACTGGGGGGAAAAAATGCATTGTGTTTAACAGCAGCATTAACTGAAAGAGCCATGTCAGGATTTTAGTCATGGTGTCCTCTATCCTTTGTAAATGTGTGTAACTAAAGCTGGAGGCACTGTCCTCAATTGTTTTGATCATACATTCTGTACCAAAGTGATTTCAGAGTATCTTGTACTCTGAAAACCTGTTAGCAGAACCTATTCCTTTAGGTTCTGCTAACAAAATCTGATAAAAATATGCAAACTAATTCAAACTCAGAATTCAAAACTTTTCTTGAATTGGGAAGTTCTGATTCTGCTCTTGAATCCTCAGAGCTGGGAATCCTTGGTGCATAGATTCCTGTCCAAGAGGTGGAAGTTTACTTGAAGAAAATCTGTTTCTTTTTCCATTGCTAATGAATTCTCTTGTTTGCTTGTTGCTTCCCTTTTTCTCCCCAAGTCCTCTGGCACTATTTCTATGATTAAGCTCAAGTGTTGTGGCCCATAGGAAATCTTGAATTGATCCTTTGTGGAATGCACTGATGTTTGTCACATAACACTGCTAGCAGTGTAAATCCTATCCTGAGTTTTGTCATTCTTTCTTTCAAGCTGAAGCATCCATCCCAAAAGAAGAAATAGTCTGGGTTTTCAGATGCTAATGAAATGGTGGGAGAAAAGACAGGCCAGGGGGTAGAAATCCATGGGGAGGTTAAGTATTTGTTTGATATGGTTGACATTAACACCATGCAAGTAATTTTAAGAGAATACTTAAATTGAAAAAAAAAGAAACTAAAAAAACAAAACCCCAAAAAGCAACCAAATGTCCTGCATTAGTAATGTGAGAAATGAGAATGCCTTACAAAATCTGCAGATATATCACTGCAGGCTGTTCTGGTTGCTTACTGCAATTTTATGGAAACTCCCACAGGCTAAGACAGTGCCACAATATAATCATATTAGATTTTTATGCGCTGTTTTAGACCTGAAATGTTCATAGGATCACAGGATGTTAGGGGTTGGAAAGGACCCAAAGAGATCATCCAATCCAACCCTCCTGCCAGAGCAGGACAATACTATCTAACACACATCACAGAGGAACATATCCAGACAGGCCTTGAAAGTCTCCAGGGAAAGAGACCCCACAACCTCTCTGGGGAGCCTGTTCCAGAGCTTACAGTAAAGAAGTTCCCCCTTGTTGAGGCAGAACCTCTTTTCTCCAGAGTGCTCTGGAGAAAAAAAAAAAGAGAAGAGTCTCTGATCACACAAAAGATGGCAGTTGCCTCTTACCCTTGTGTATGCAAACTAAAGCTTTAATTAAAAGCAAGATCTGGCTTCAATGTTAGTTCTAAGTTGAAGCCAACTTAGTGTACTTAAAAAGTATGCCACTTGTGGACTTTAACATTTCCTTCCCACTTACAGTCACCAGCTAACCAGTTCTTAGTGTGGGTGCCAAAAAGTGGCACCTCTTCTCTGTGAAAGGACTGCTGCTGAGTAAAACCTGCTTCCTTCTAGTTACTCTAATAACTACTGCTTTCCCTGACTTCCACAGATTTAGCTGAAATGTATCACTTGTTCCAGTTCCACAGCTGATCAAAGCTGCCTCACTTTTCCCCATTTCACTGCCACAAACTTGCAAGTCCAAGCGTGGCATTTTCTGCGGGCAGCATGTGTGCTCCTAAATAATGACAGCCTCTTCCTGCTCTGTGTGATGCAAAATTTCAGTTAAAGCACTTAAACACAGTATGGGGAAAATTCCTTCGCAGCACAACCTTTAATTTGTCTTAAGAGCTCGCTGGATTTTGTGAATTGGCAATTAAGTGCATGAGGACAATTTAAAAAACAAAACCAACAACCAAGCACAACAGATCTTGCAGATCCTGCAGTGAGTTATTCCTGCTTGGTTATTTTGACAGTGGTGACCTCGGTAGTCATTGGCTTTTGCTGTAGAACCTGGAGGAAAGGGAGAACTTAGAATCATAGAATCAGTCAGGGTTGGGAAGGACCACAAGGATCATCTAGTTCCAACCCTCCCGCCATGGGCAGGGACACCCTACCCTAGATCAGGCTAGTCACAGCCTCAGCCAGCCTGGCCTTAAACAGCTCCAGCCATGGGGCCTCAACCACCTCCCTGGGCAACCCATTCCAGCCTCTCACCACTCTCATGCTGAACAACTTCTTCCTCACATCTATTCTGAATCTCCCCATCTCCAGCTTTGCTCCATTCCTCCTTGTCCTGTCACTCCCTGAGAGCCTAAAAAGTCCCTCCCCAGCTTTTTTGTAGGCCCCCTTCAGATAGTGGAACGCCACAATAAGGTCCTCTTCTCCAGACTGCACAGCCCCAACTCTTTCAGTCTGTCCTCATAGGAGAGGTGCTCCAACCCTCAGCATCCCAGTGGTCCTTCTCTGGACACACTCCAGCACATCCACATCCTTCTTGTAATGGGGGCTCCAGAACTGGGTTCAGTACTCCCGGTGGGGGTTCAGAGCACAGTAGAGGGGGAGAATCACCCCCTTTGACCTGCTGGCCACACTTCTCCTCATGCAGCCCAGGATCTGGTTGGCCTTTCAGGCTGCAAGTGCATTCTGCTGGCTCATGTTGAGCTTCTCATCCATCAGCACTCCCAAGTCCCTCTCCTCAGGGCTGCTCTCCAGCCACTCACTGCCCAGCCTGTAAATGGGCTTGGGATAGTTAGTCAGAGGGTTTTTGTTATTTGAGCCTTTTTTAGCATTGGGTGCAATCAGGGGCTTATGGGAGGGCCACAAGGGTGACTTCATATCCTAATTAGAGATGGTCAAGTGAAAGCACTGATTTGTACCCAAGGGTGCATGTATAGCATGGGGAAAAACACATTTGCTGATGTTGATGGGGGGTTTAGAGAGATCTTGCCTAACTAACTTCTCCACCTTTTGCCAAGTGACTTGGGATGGATTTAGGGTTTGAGGTTCCTCTTCTCAGAATGAGGGCATGAGGAAAGCCCAGCAAGCTTCAGTCATCTCTTTGGACATGATTTAAAATAATTAAATATGTATTCAGGGCATGAATTTCTGAGAGGTGAAGTCCAACAGCATAGTTTTCCCATTGGCTTATACATGGCAGAGAATGGCTACTGGCCACATCTGCATAGAGAAATGGGCTCTGAAGTGTTACTAAGACTGTTGAAGGGACAGCAAGCACAGCAACTCTCTCAGCTACTGGTGTAGCATTTACCTAGAGAGTGATGGTACCAGGGTGGCCTCAAGCAGTTAATAGTTTAGAATTTTATATCAGCAAAACTTGGAAAGTTTGAACTTTGGAAACTGCATCCTACTTTTCATAAGTATGGAATGCTGCCAGTAGTGTTGCCTGAAGAGACTTTGCATGTCAGCCTCATGTTAAAAGCTGTATTAAATTGATGGAGCTCAGTATGGTGATCTGATAGTCTTCACAATGACTTTTTGCCTTGTGTCACAACTTGAAGCTGTCAGTCTTCTGTTACATGGACAGAAGAAATTAAAGCTGTTCATGTGAACTCACTTGAAGTCATTGCATGCATCTGCTTTGAGTGACTCATCCTGCACAGCACTGAAATAAGATGTGGAGGTTCTCCCTGTCTAAGAGTGAGGCTGGTGACTAAAGGTGAAGTAAGGTATAGTGACTCAAGAGGTCATGTGCTTAGTGCCTGCAGATTTAGACCTTTGTTCTTTCTTATATGTTCAATATACCACCATATATTAACACCTTGAAAAGATGTAATTAGGAGTGGTTTAGTGGATGGAGGAGGGACTCCTAATCCCGCTTGGTGATCTACATAGTTGAAGGAAAAACAGTGCAAATTTGTCTCTCTTGAAGCTGAAGACACTCCTAGGGTGTGAAGATGTTGTGTTGGTTAAATTAAATGGGATCTCTGATCTGAGGTCCAGTAGATGAAGCTGCATATCTGCTTTCCTTACAGTGTTCTGATGTTTGTGTGCTCCATCCATCCATACCGTGCTGTGTGTATGGTCTATGAGAGTAGCTGGTACAGGTTGATATTTGAAACTGTTGATGGCTGACTGTAATGCAGGAACAGCAGTTGTCATGGCTGAAAGCTTTATCCTCCTAGCATTGGTCATTGCTGAATTTCTAACTCTGCAGAGGCAAACAGGTCAGTCATTTGTCTACCGTTAGTTCCTTGAGATCTGAATAGAGCTTTCTCCACTTCTAGTCCTAACTTCATTAGTACCCAGTCTAGGCTGGTAGACAGAATATCACAGTATCATCAGGGTTGGAAGAGACCTCACAGATCATCAAGTCCAACCCTTTACCACAGAGCTCAAGGCTAGACCATGGCACCAAGTGCCACGTCCAACCTTGCCTTGGACAGCCCCAGGGACGGCGACTCCACCACCTCCCCGGGCAGCCTATTCCAGTGTCCAATATTATCTTGTAGGCTGGAGATGGAATATTATCATGCCCAAAGGTGAGCAGCTGAAGTCCAAAGTTAAAGTATTGGGAATGTAAGGTAAGGTACTGTACTGATGTTGTAGTTTAGCAGTGTTTGAATTCCTTAAAGAAAGTCTCCCTAGGTGGTCCCTTGAGTTAGGAGATTATAATTCCCATCAACAGAGGTGAGTTTCTGATTGTTGATGTGGGAGAAGGGATGAGTTTGGGTGTTACCTGTCCCCCCACACGTTGGAAATCATCCAGACTAGACTCAGCCAGCTTTGGAAATTTGAATGAAGCTTATATTTACATCTTAGCTCAATATACAAGAAGATATTTACAGTATATACATTTATATACAGAAATATACGTGATAAAAAGTAATACAGAAACACAACAGCCCTCCCAGAAACCTGAGTCCCCAGGAGGGGCTCCCAACTGCCCTTTCACCTTCTCCCACTCCTCTCAACCTTACCCCAGTCCCAAGGAAGAATGGAGGTTTGGCCAGGGGGTTAGGAAGCAGAGTGGATTAATCAGAGAGGCTAGAGAGAGAAATGCAGCTCAGAGCTTGCAGACAGAAGAAGTGTGACTCACTTATCAATGTTTGGATTCTTGTTCTTACACCTCGCAGCAAGCCTATGAGTGAAGTAAAAATCATCACTGTTTGTCTGTAATCTAGTTCTCCTCACCAAAACGTTGTAGCTAGCTTCAAACTGGCACAAACACGATGGTGACTTTTGTTAGCCAGGTTCTCCAGCTTAGCATGCTAGTCTGTATGTGGTAGGAGTTAGCAATTCCCAGACACAGCTTGGCTCTTAATGCATCTGTACAACAGCAGCCCCAGAAGCCAAATGTGAGCTCATCTGATGTGCATTTTTATCTAGAAAGTGTCTGTGTTAACCACCTTACTGTGTGACACCTGTGTGGGTCAGAATAAAGGTCAAAGAATCATAGAATCAACCAGGTTGGAAGAGACCTCCAAGATCAGCCAGGCCAACCTAGCACCCAGCCCTAGCCAATCAACTAGACTATGGCACCAAGTGCCTCAGCCAGGCTTTTCTTGAACACCTCCAGGGACGGTGCCTCCACCACCTCCCTGGGCAGCCCATTCCAATGCCAATCACTCTCTCTGGGAAGAACTTCCTCCTAACATCCAGCCTAGACCTCTCCTGGCACAACTTGAGACTGTGTCCCCTTGTTCTGTTGCTGGTTGCCTTTTAAGCAGAGTAGAAGCACCAAGAAGTTAAGTAATGCCTGAAGGGAAGGACTTAAAGTCACATGTGGCTGTGTTATGTGGTCTATGATCATGTCCACTAGCTACTAGTGGTACTATGTTGCGTGGCCTGGCAAAAATCCAGTGATTTTCCAGTATTATATCTTGCTAAATCTTTACTGGGAAAAAGACTATGTTCAGACATGTGTTTAGTTTCATGGAAGGCTCAGAGCTAAAATCTGGTCATAGAAAGTGCAAAGTGTACGTTTAGCAATGCATAGTATTTCAGCCAGCTGTACTCTGTATTGCTTCTATAACAGTATAGCAATAATGGCATAAATGTGTTGGGTTTTTTTTTCCTCTTAGAGTATTCCATTCCTCTTAGAACTATCCCACAATATTTTTTGGTACTACTAAAAGACTTTCAATTCAAGGGTCAGTTAGTCATTATAGATAAGAAAGCTACATTTATTATAGAAAAGGATTTTCTATAATAGTATTTTAGTTTATCTGTAACAACAAATGTTGCAGAGAGAACTCTTAAATGAAATTAGGAGATAGGCTGTAATGGTTTTTGTGTTCCCAAGGCAATTTATGTTGTTTGTCCTCTCTGGAACTGGGGTTTTTGCATGGCCTTCTTGCCTGTTGCACCTGTTTTAAGCATGGGGTGGAAATTGATAGTGAAGATACTGTGAAGTAGTTTGGATAACTTTTTGAACAGAACTTTCCCTTTTATGCTCAGTTTTGAAGTAGATGCTGTGAAAAGACAGGAAAGAAGAACTTATTTCCAGCGCCTGTCAGTAGATGCATGTCTCAAGCTAGAGTTGTGTCCTGGAATTAACGTGTCAATAGTTGAGTTCACTCTCCAGATTTAACACGCTCCCTTGTACCTTCTTGGCTCAGAGATGTTAGCAGTGCTGCTTATTTGAAATTAACCTTTATGGAAATTGCATTTTAGTTGAAGATCTCATTGGATCTTGTACAAAAAAGAAAATCCCTCTGCTACTGGATAAAAATCAGTCCTGCTTTTATCTGCATGTATGTAAGCAACTGTATCTGTGTGTTACATAAAGTCTGATGAGGAGAGGCTGAGGGAGCTGGGGCTGTTCAGCCTGGAGAAGAGGAAACCTAGAGGAGACCATATCACTCTACAACTACCTAAAAGGAATTTGTAGTCAGGTAGGAGTTGGGTTCTGCTCCCAGACAACTTGTGACAGGGCAAGAGGGCATGGTGTGAAGCTGTACCAAGAGAGGTTTGGGTTAGATAATAGGAAGCACTTTCTCATGGAAAGGCTGATTAGGCACTGGAATGGACTGCCAAGAGAGGTGGTGGAGTCACTGTCCCTCAAGGTCTTTAACAAAAGATTGGATGTGGCAGTTGATTTAGTTGATGTCTTGGTGTTAGGTTATAGGCTGGACTTGATCTCGGAAGTCTTTTCCAGAAAGCTGGGGAGGGACTTTTTAGGATGTCAGGTAGTGATAGGACCAAGGGAATGAAACAAAGGTAGAAATGGGTAGATTCAGACTGGGTGTTACAAAGAACCTATCATCTTCACCATGAGATTGGTGAGACCCTGGAATGAGTTGCCCAGGGAGGTGGTTGAGGCCCCATCCCTGGAGGTGTTTAAGGCCAGGCTGGCTGAGGCTGTGACCAGCCTAATCTAGGGTAGGGTGTCCCTGCCCATGGCAGGAGGGTTGGAACTAGATGATCCTTGTGGTCCCTTCCAGCCCTGACTGATTCTATGATTCTAAGTACCTAAACACCTGTGGGTATCTGTTTATCACTTCGGGGAGGGACAATAATGGCCCAAGCTTTTGTTTTCCTCCTGCCCTTGCTTCCCCCATCAGCAGAAGGGTGGGGCAAGCCAGGACATCTAATAGGCCTATTAGCATTCCACAACACCCCTTTACCAGAGCAGGACCATAATTTAGCACAGGTCACACAGGAAAGCATCCAGATGAGTCTTGAAAGTCTCCAGAGGAGACTCCACAACCTCTCTAGGGAGCCTGTTCTGATGCTATGTGACCCTTACAGCACAGAAATTCCTCCCATGTTCAGGTGGAACTTCCTGTGCTGAAGTTTGCTGCGTTATGAAACGGATCTCACTGCCAGTGCTACTGTTAAGAGTTTTCATACCCGAAGACAGCCTTTTTTCCTTACTGTAATGTTAAAAAATAAGTTAGCTTGGATTAAGAAATCAATTGTTTTTATCATTCTCATGACTCACTGAGGTATTTAATTTGTTAGGAGTGTTGTCTCCTGTAATGTTTGGAGTATGCAAGTATAGCAGGCCTCCTTGAATACCAAACCTCACTAGGAGGACGCTGAATGGCACCCAGGAAAAAAAACCCAGCTCAACAGTGAAGGAGCTGAGGGGACTTTGATGTTAGCTCTGGGATACCTGTGTTTTGTAATTCATTGTAAACTTAGGTGTAAGCCTAGGTCAGGCTTGTGATTGCCACTGACTCTGTATGTTGATGAAGAAAATGTAGCATCCAGTCCACTGGTGGTGGTTTGGCTGTTGTCCGCCCCCCCACACTTTAGAAGGTACCCCAGCTAACTCAGTCGGACTCTGGGAATATAAATGAAGCTATTTATTTACAGCTGGCACAATATACAAGCAGATATTTACAGTATATACAGTTATAGACAGAAATATACAAATGAAAAGGTAATACAGAAACACAACTCCCCTCCCAGAAACCTGAGTCCCCAGGAGGGGCTCTCAACCACCCCTGCACCTTCCCCCTGCCCCTCTCAACCTTACCCCAGTCCTAGGAAGAAAAGAGGTGCAGCCCAGAGGTTAAGAAGCAAGGTTAGTGGCAGTGAGGTTAGGGAGATGCAGCTCAGTCAAAGCCCAGCCCGAGAGTGAAGACAAAAGGGAGAAAGTGTTATCTAATGTTTACTTTCTTGTTCCCATAGCTCTCAGTGAGACTGTGAGGGGAGCAGACATAACCATTGTTTTCCTTTCACAGCCAATTATCTACTTTCTCTCACCAAAACATTCTAGCCTGCTTCAAACTAGCACACCTCTGGTGGTAGAGACTTGATTCCCCTCTGGGATTTGTAAGCAATTGTTTCAGGTTGCATTAGCATGAGTGGAAATTCTTTGAGAGTTTTGAGGTGGTTTGGGAGTTACCTGCTCCCACACTTAAGAGAATCACCCAGACTAGACTCAGATGGCTGGAAATTGAAGAATGTAGCTATATTTACAGCTTAGCACAAATACACAAGCAGTTATATGCAGTTATATACAAATTAAAAGTAACACAGGGACACAGTACCCCTCCCAGAAACAATCAGAGTCCCCAGGAGGGCTCCCAACCCAGACCCCTTTACCTGTCCCTCTTTCCCTCCCTTCAGAAATAACCAGATCAACCCACCTATATCTCATGTGATAAATCCAGAGATCTGAGGTGAGATGTCAAAAAGAGATTGCAAGGAGGTTAGAGGAAAAAGGGGTTAGGTGGATTAGAGAGTTGAAAGCAGAATCAGACAGAAACCAGGCAGCCAGAAAGAAGGCGCAGCCAGAAGTGAAGAGCTGAGCAGTGTGTGTGTGTGGAGTGCCTCTCTTATCTATAGTTTGACTTGTTGCATTTCTCAGCAGAAGAATGGTGAGCAAGCTGAGGAAGTGTGGGATGGAATAGTGGACAGTGAGGTGGGTTAGGAACTGGTTGCAAGATAGAGTTCAGAGAGTGGTGATCAATGGTGCCAGGTCCAGCTGGAGAGCTGTGACCAGTGGTGTCCCCTAGGATAAGTGCTGGGGCCAGTCCTGTTCAACATCTTCATCAGTGACACTGATGAGGGCACAGACAGAGTCTGCTCAGCAAGTGTGTTGCTGACACCAAGCTGGGAGGCTTGGCTGATAGAGCTGAAGGCTGTGTGGCCATCCAGAGAGACCTGGACAGACTGGAGAGCTGGGCACGGAGGAACCAGATGAAGTTCAACAAGGACAAGTGCAGAGCCCTGCACCTGGGGAGGAATAACAAACTGCACCAGCACAGGCTGGGAGGTGATC
Organism: Pogoniulus pusillus; assembly: GCF_015220805.1. Lineage (NCBI taxonomy): Eukaryota > Metazoa > Chordata > Aves > Piciformes > Lybiidae > Pogoniulus > Pogoniulus pusillus. The sequence goes on from NC_087272.1 coordinate 6,301,936, forward strand.
TGCTGGAGAGCAGCCCTGTGGAGAGGGACCTGGGGGTCCTGGTGGATAAGAAGTTAACCATGGCACAGCAATGTGCCCTTGTGGCCAAGAAGGCCAATGGGATCCTGGGGTGTATTAGGAGGAGTGTGTCCAGCAGATCAAGGGAGGTTCTACTGCCCCTCTACTCTGCTCTGGTGGGACCTCATCTTGAATACTGTGTTCAGTTTTGGGCTCCCCAGTTTAAGAGGGACAGAAATCTACAGGAAAGGGTCCAGTGGAGGGCTATGAGGATGATTAGGGGACAGGAGGGCATGGCTTATGAGGAGAGGCTGAGGGACCTGGGGCTGTTTAGTCTGGAGAAGAGAAGACTTAGAGGCATTTGATAAATGTTTATAAATATCTGAGGGCTGGCCAGGAGGGGGGACAGGCTCTGCTCACTGCTCCCTGTGCTGGGACAAGGAGCAATGGGTGTAAGTTGCAGCAAAAGAGGTTCCACCTCAACACAAGGGGGAACTTCAATACTGTAAGGGTCACAGAGCACTGGAACAGGCTTCCCAGAGAGGTTGTGGGGTCTCCTTCTCTGGAGACTTTCAAGGCATATCTGGATGTTCTTCTGTGATCTGTGCTAGACAGTATTGTCCTGCTCTGGTAGGGGGTTTGGACTTGATGATCTCCTTGGATCCTTTCCAACCCCTAACATCCTGTGGTCCTATAATGCTGATATAGGACACATGTTGGTTTTCTTCTTTTCACAGCTAAGGATTTAATTTTTCTCAGTAAAAGCCTCAAACCAGCACAAGTGCCTTATTAGTACTTTGTTAAGGGTCTTTCTGCTGAATATATTTGACCTTCTAGAGTCTGCTAACTGGATGCAGACTATGTTAGAGGTCACATACTTCATTCTTCTTTAGAATGACTGCTCAACACATTCCATTGCTGTGATGGTTTGGGTGTCCTCTGCCCCCCCACACTTCAGAAATACCCACACTAGGCTCAGCCGGCTCTGGGAATATGAATGAAGCTTATATTTACAGCTTAGCACAATATACAAGCAGATATTTACAGTATATACAGTTATAGACAGAAATAGACAAGGGAAAAGGTAATACAGAAACACAACTCCCCTCCCAGAAACCTGAGTCCCCAGGAGGGGCTCTCAACCACCCCTGCACCTGCCCCCTCTCAACCTTACCCCAGTCCTAAGGAAGAATAGAGGTTCAGGCAAGAGGTTATGAAGCAAAGTTGGGTTAGGCCAAATGGAAGGTGAGGTTAGGGAGTAAGATGTTGCTCAGTCAGCAGCCCAGGGCAGAGTGAGAGAAAATGGCAAGAATGTTATCTAATGTTTTTATTTCTTCTTCAGCAAGACTCTGAGGGGAGTAGACATCACCATTGTTTTCCTTTCACAGCCTATGATCTAGTTCTTCTCACCAAAACATTCTAGCTAGCTTCAAACTAGCACACCCCAGTCCCAAGGAAGAATAGAGGTTCAGCCAGGGGCTTAGGAAATAAAGTGGATTAGTCCAAAATGGAAGGTGAGGTTAGAGAGATGCAGCTCAGCCAGCAACCCAAGTGAGAGTGGTGCCGAGTGTCTTGTCTATGTTTTGCTTTTATTTTTATACATTTCAGTAAGCCTATGAGTGAAGTAGACATCACCATTGTTTTGCTTTCACAGCCTGTAATGTAGGTCTTCTCACCAAAACATTCTAGCCTGCTTCAAACTAACACAATTGCTGAATTAATAACAAATACAAAAGGAGTGAAATGTGAACAAAAGCAATCTCACCATGATTCATGGATGGTTTTTGAAATACTGGCTTGGGTACTTCTGGTCTAAAAGTATTCTATGTAATATACAAAAGTACACTTGTTTTTGATGCTGTTATCTCAGCCTTGGAATTACTGACAGACATTCTTACTGCTCACATGACAGGTCCTTAAGTTGGTATGCTTCTGCTTTGGTCTAGGAGAGGTGTTACTTTTTCTCTCTGGTTAGCAAAGCATGGACAAAAATAAGAATTCAAATGGCTGTACTCTGAGGTCACATTTAGAGCTTTGCTAGTTGCAGAAGTGCAATTTGTGGAACTTCAGTCAAAGTGTTGAGCAATATCATGTGAAGTTGTGTGGTGTTTGCTTCTGTCAAAACCCATAGCTGCTGTAGAGCTTTAAGATTGCCTCTTCTAACTGGAAGGACTTTAAAGCACACTGTAATTACAATAGAATTTAAACTAAAACACATGCCCTTGGTGAGAGAAACTCAGCTTGCTGAATCTCTTGATTTACACAGCTGATGTATGTTTGTGGTTTCATGGTTGGATTTTTGTTTGCCTAGTGGAAGAGAAAATCAGGCAATTTAAAAATCAATTTGGGGTTCTTAACGTGACTGTTGACTAAAATGTGGCCTGGTCACATACAATATTGGGGTGGGATAGTGTCAAAAATGCAGTCAAAAAATTGTCTTAACTTCTCTGGTCAATCAGTACTTATCTCTGCTTATTCCAAGACCTGTTCTTCTCGTTTCTTGAATCTTTATACCTGTCGATGGGGTGAGGTTTTACACTCTGCCACGGTAATGTTCTGCAGGAGGAATGGGGTAGGGTGGCAAAAGAAATCAAAAGTACTTCTAAGTCTGTGTTCTACCACACCAGAGCTGCTGCCTGGCCTGTAGGACAACTCATGACAGGGATATTAAAGAGAATTCAAGAAGATTAGAATAGACTCTGTAGATCCTTAAGCTGTAGTCCTGTTTGGGAGACACGTGGAAAGAGACTGTCTGCAGTTGAAGGAATCATGAAGTTGTAGCGAAAGCAGGCCTGTTACACATTGAGCAGAGAGACATTACTGGGACTGACTGGTGTTTACTAACTGCTCTGAGGAAATGAGAACATAAAATAACTGAATTTCCAGTAGTAATGTGCAGGTTTTCAGTACTGCAGTACTAGAAGGTGGAGCTATGATGCGAAATCCAACCGAGGAACTTGAGAACTAGGGACAGGTTGAAGTGTTGTCTCTATCAGACAGATTACTAGAAATAGTAACAAAATACATTATCTGTGATGCAAAGTCTTGCTTTACCGGTTTCTTGTAGTTTTTTTGTAAGTCAGCAAGCATGATGAAGTCAGTAATTGATGGGGCATGCCCAGGGAGGTGGTGGAGTTGCAGTCCCTGTAGGTGTTCAAGAAAAGCCTGGATGAGGCACTTAGTGCCATGGTCTGGTTGACTGGATAGGGCTGGATGACCTTAGAGGTCTCTTCCAACCTGATTGATTCTATGAATACAAAGTATTTAGGTTGCTAAGGTGAGAGGCTAACTGGGGAGGGGGAAAAATGGGAGAAAAGCCTCATGAGATATAGTAATGGTGCAGTGAAATGTCAGATGATACTCATTGTGGGTAAAACCAAAGTGGAAAAAGCAGTCCCATGTTGTCATATGGAATGAGAGGCTTTGAGCAGGCTATTAGCACTGAGGAGGAAGACCATGCAGTTCCATGATTGCATCAATTTGTTGCTAGGAAGCAGATCAAAAAAGCAAATTAAATCCTGAGAATGATTAGAGAAGGAGTAGAGAACAAAACAGGATGTAATTATGACAACACATGAATTACATGGCTCACTCATAAGTTGAGTATCATGTGCAGCTCTTCTGTCATCTCAATATAGTTACATTAAATCTGGAAAAGGCTCAGCAAAGTGCAGTGGGGCTGATGGAGTTGATTGTCTGTAAGGCCAAATAAAGTAGACTTGAGATCTTCAGGAAAACTGGAAACTAGAAGTGCAGAGAGGCCAAACAGGGATGCAGACTGACTATGAATTGAACCTAGTAAGAACCAGGTTCAAAACAAACTGGACAAAGCAGTTCTTTGCATAGTGGCTGCTGAAGACACTGCCAAAAGACCCTGAGGATGCAAGAAATTGATGGTGCCTGAGGCAGGCTGGCTGCACACTTGGAAAAGAGATGCACTGTGTGCTGATATATAGACAAATCAATACACCACAAACCACAAGTGCTAGAAAGTAGAGTATGAAGGCAGAAGGAAATATTGTTTATGCTTTATTTCTTTTTTTGTTGTTGTTTTTGTATGGAGCTTGTGGCCTCTCACGGAGTTAGAATACAGGACTGTGCTGAAATGATAAACTCATTCAGTTTAACTTTGCCCCAGTCCTCTAAGGGGAAAAATAAACTCTGATAACAGTATCACACAGTATCACCAAGGTTGGAAGAGATCTCATAGATCATCAAGTCCAACCCTTTAGCACTGAGCTCAAGGCTACACCATGGCACCAAGTGCCACGTCCAATCCTGCCCTGAACAGCTCCAGGGGCGGCGACTCCACCACCTCCCCGGGCAGCCCATTCCAGTGTCCAATGACTCTCTCAGGGAAGAACTTTCTCCTCACCTCCAGCCTAAATTTCCCCTGGTGTAGCTTGAGACTGTGTCCTCTCGTTCTGGTGCTGGCCACCTGAGAGAAGAGAGCAACCTCCTCCTGGCTACAACCACCCCTCAGGTAGTTGTAGACAGCAATAAGGTCACCCCTGAGCCTCCTCTTCTCCAGGCTAACCAATCCCAGCTCCCTCAGCCTCTCCTCGTAGGGCTGTGCTCAAGGCCTCTCCCCAGCCTCGTCGCCCTTCTCTGGACACTCTCAAGCATCTCAATGTCCCTCCTAAACTGGGGGGCCCAGAACTGAACACAGTACTCAAGGTGTGGTCTAACCAGTGCAGAGTACAGTGGCAGAATGACCTCCCTGCTCCTGCTGACCACACCATTCCTGATGCAGGCCAGGATGCCACTGGCTCTCTTGGCCACCTGGGCACACTGCTGGCTCATGTTCAGGTGGGTATCGATCTGCACCACCAGGTCCTTTTCTGTTTGGCTGCTTTCCAGCCACTCTGACCCCAGCCTGTATCTCTGCATGGGGTTGTTGTGATCAAAGTGCCGCTCCCAGCACGATTAATATCATGCTTTTTTGGATAAATCCTAAACACCATCATTATATTAATTTTCAATACTCAGATTTTTTTCCATTACAGGGGTAAGCAAATATTTGCAAGTCTATGATGATGATGTGAATTTTCAGAAGTGTCTTTAAATTGAAACAGCACCATAAACCTAACAAGTGCCCCATTCAAGTGTCTCAAATGAAAAATAATGCATTAAAATCCTTAAAGCATTAGATAATATACACCTAAGTGCAAGCACATCCTGGCTGTAAAGTTTTCTTTCCCTTGGAAGAAAACTTATTGGTAAAACTACAGCACTTTAAAATCTTTCTATCAAGGTGTGGAGGGGGGAAATAATTTTTTATGTATATATATATTTTTTTTTTAAGTTGCTCTGAAGGCTCTTTTATTAACATGTGAATTGAAAATCTCTTAGAGGAGCTGCTCTTTGAATGCCAATTCTGTGCTGCGAGTTTGATAACAGATTCTGTAGCACCAGCACTCAAACGACTTCTATATAAGAGAGTGGAAGTTGTTTTATAAAAGCAAAATTGTTCTTTATGACGATTTTGTTTCCATATACAGACAGACATTTGGAGGAATTTCCTACTCTCCTTCACTGTGCAGCCAGATTTGGTTTAAAGAACCTTGCAACGTTCCTGCTCAGTCGTCCTAATGCCACCTGGGCTTGCAAAATAACCAACGCCTATGGAGATGATCCGGCAAGTATTGCTGAGAAGCATGGGCACAGGGAACTAAGGAAGCTGATGGAAGACTCATCAGTAAGTGTATATTTAAACATCATCTATAACCAGTGGACTATGATATTGTGCTACTGAGATCCCATAGTATCACTTCTCGTAAAGCCTAGTATGTTGTAGTTCTGTCTCAAAGTGTTGTACTCCTCCTGCTGCAGGAAGAGGGGTCAAAATGGGCTGCATAGCCACTGTGTTTGTGCATTGTCATAATGGAGATCAGAGGTTTTGTGTGGCTTGAATTTTAAGCATGTAATGGAAGGAGAACAGCAAATCAGTATACTTCATGTGGCCTAGGTAGGGTGATGCTTTTAGTGTCCAGACAATGGTCATGTAGGCCAATTGGCCGCAGTAGGAGGTAAAGGCTTCTTTAAAAGTTGCTCTGAACTCTCTTAGCATTTCCACTCTTCATCTTTTAAGGAGTGGTTGCCCTGCTGTGGATGTCCACTCCTCTGTGAAAGCAAGCTAACTTATACAACCCTTTGTTAGATGGAGTAAATCTTTCTGCATCTGGGTGTGTGGAAGAGGTTGGGAGTGATAGTTCCCTTTCCATGTGAAAGATAATACTAGAATAAAGGTCTGTGCATACCTCTAACATGCAAACTACTGCCAATAAAATCTAACAGAATTGGCAGTATGAAAACCAACGTACTGTTGGAACATCCAAGAGCTTCAACCCATTTTAAGTCTTACATTTCAAGCAGAGAGGATTTTTCTGTGCTCCATAAGTTTTAAAGCCTCAAAAACAAATGAGGACAGTCATATATTGTGAGAAAGACAGGATCTGAACATCAGCATAAGTAAGCCTTTGTTGTGAAGACCTGGTACAGCTTTACTGGTGGTGTCATCATTTTATTGTTTAGTTTTATTGTGTGTGTGTGTGATGCCAGACTCAACACTCACAGGACAGACATGTAAGAGAAGAAAATATGAGGACTGAGAGCCACACGATTTGCTTTTCTGTTTATCAATTATCTTGATGCAAATGTGCCTAGGTATGAAACCAAGGGTGGCATTTGATGAAATATCAGATCATAGCTGCATAGATTATGTAAGAGAGAATGTTTTTTCTTGACTAAAGAGGGAAAGAAACCTAAAGGTAAGTTCATGTAAGAAGAAATGCCATAAGGAATGGAAACACTGGCAGACTGAGGTTAGTTATTTAAATTCTAGTGCATGGACATAAGATTGCTCAAGTTTTTTATTCAATACAGTTGGCATCTAATGTCAAGGTTACAGAGAGGCACAGATAAACTGAAGGCAGTGATCAGTGTTGCACAGAGAAGCATGGCTTCAGCAGTGTTTTAGGAGCAGATTTGTATGTGTTCAAGGGGAAAGAAGTTGCATATTTTAGAGCCTAAAAGTGAGGCATCTCGGCAGGGATCAAGATGCTGAACAAGGATTTGCTGTTGTTGAACAGCTATAGATGCAGGCTCTGAAAACACTGATAGTGAGAGAATGTCTGCCAAGCAGTTATTTCTGCTTTTCCAGTGTTGTTAGAGCTATAGTTTCCATGGTTATTTTTATCATGCTTAATGGTAATAATTAATTTCATAGGACATTTATTTTTCACATGAGTGTTGTAGAAGCTCAACCCCCTGCACTTCACGTTTGTCTTTCTTGTGCAGTCTATGTGGGACTGGAGGCTTCAGATAATGACTCATTTTACTTTTTGTTCTTGGAAGCATACTTGTGCTCAACCTCCATGTTGGGGGATTCTGTAAGAGCATGAGCATACAGTACAAGCAGACTACAACCGATACTCATGGAAAGAGTACATTGTGTTTCTGTGGTCTTTTTATGTTTGGGTGGACTTTGTGAGTGCACTGAAAAAACCCAACTTTAAAAAGCACACAAAGTATGTGCATACCATCTTAAACAGGGATTCATAGTGGTAACTTGGACATTCTACAATGTAATTTTTCACTGAAACTCTTCTTTTGTGCTACGTGTCTGCTGTTGTTTGCATGTGTCATGGAGAGGTGTTCTGCCCCCTACACCAATGGTGGCGGAGGGGAGAAATTAATTGGTGTGAGTCTATGAAAATATATAACTTATGAACTTCAATGTTCTAATCTCTCACCACCCCCAACCACTGAATTTTAATATTAAAAGGATCTACACAGTTATTTCATATAGAATAGAATATAGAATCAGCCATGTTGGAAGAGACCTCCAAGATCATCCAGTCCAACCTAGCACCCAGCCCTGTCCAGTCAACTAGACCATGGCACTACGTTGGTTTTAATTAACTATATATTATTGGTCATGGAAGGCAGAAGCTCTGCCTAGGAAGGACAGAGTTGGTAATTATAGCACTGTATTATCTCATTGGATATTCTGATAGGCATCACAGCTTCAGACATTAAAGTCTGTTTATTATTGCAGCAGGCTGGCAACTAAGCCTCCACCAAGGTATTTCTTCACTTCTCTCAGTTGGACTGGGGAGAGAATGAAAGGGCAAAACCAAGAAAGCTTGTGTGTTGAGATAAAGACAGTTTAGACTGTTGTTCTCTGCCCCTGATGACTGCTGTCCCAAATGTGAATACATGACTGTGTCCAGAGAAGGGCAATGAGGCTGGGGAGAGGCCTTGAGCACAGCCCTATGAGGAGAGGCTGAGGGAGCTGGGATTGGTTAGCCTGGAGAAGAGGAGGCTCAGGGGAGACCTTATTGCTGTCTACAACTACCTGAAGGGTGGTTGTGGCCAGGAGGAGGTTGCTCTCTTCTCTCAGGTGGCCAGCACCAGAACAAGAGGACACAGCCTCAGGCTGCTCCAGGGGAGATTTAGGCTGGAGGTGAGGAGAAAGTTCTTCACTGAGAGAGTCATTGGACACTGGAATGGGCTGCCCGGGGAGGTGGTGGAGTCGCCGTCCATGGAGCTGTTCAAGGCAGGATTGGACGTGGTACTTGGTGCCATGGTCTAGCCTTGAGCTCTGTGGTAAAGGGTTGGACTTGATGATCTATGAGGTCTCTTCCAACCTTGGTGATACTGTGATACTTACATTAACAGTGAAGTCAGAGCAACTCTCCTGCCTTTCTAAGTATGTGTAGTCTGGTTGGGATGTGCAGTCGTACTGCTCATTTTGAGTTGATTCAAATGGCTTGCCGTACTAATGCAACACAAGTCAAAACTGGAGCATGCTTCAAGTCTGCCTAATGTGTAATATGGTATTTTAGAAATGTTAGCTGAAGCCACTGGAAGAAAAATGGCTTATTTGTGTCCCCTGTAATAGTGCACTTAAGAACAAAACCACTTACTGTACTTCTGTACTTGATGGGAATCTGGAAAAGAAATATTTGCATGGCTCTGTGCCAAACAAAATCTTATTTAATAACATTCCAGGAACTTCCAGTTGCAGCTGGGGCATTGAAATTGCTCATTTCTACAATAGAAGTACTTTTGTGCTTGGCATACCTCACACTGTTTTAAAATTTGTTACCTGTGTTTTGCCATTCCTTTAAGGAATAGACCCAAAATATGCACTGTAATTCATCACTTCTATCTTACAGAGCAAGAAAAATGAGCATATTAACACACACATAAAATTCTAAATCCTGGGAAGTCTTTCATTTGCCTTTGTGCTGGAGCGCCCTTAAGGGAGTAAGAATTCCCCAAGATGGTTAGAGAGATTGAAGGCAACGCAGTAAGTGGCAACATCACAGCTACTGTTTGTACCTTCTAGCCCCAGGCTTTGCTGTGCAGTCATTTTTGGTGGCTGGTGAGCGTTTCTATGCTCAAGGCTTTTGGTGCAGCTTCACTGGTAAGGCACTTCAGCTCCCATGTCCAGAGGCTAACTGGAAAGGTGCTCAGCACTCTGTTGGCAAAAGTAAGCTGTAGCTGCTGGCTGACTTGTAAACTGTATCATCTGTGTGGCCTAAGTTCCTTCCTTGTTTAAAGGGAAAGCCTGTTTTCCATAACTGGACACCAACAGCACTGGCATGCAAGTGTTACAACCACAGAAAATGGATTCAGAGTGTCTGGTGAGGCATACTGGGAGCTGATCTGATTGGGTTGGACTTGATGATCTATGAGATCTCTTCCAACCTTGGTGATACTGTGTCAAAGCACAAGGGAAAGATCAGGTCACTTGTGGCATGCTGTATGGATGGAAGGGAAGAGATTTTTTTTTTTTTCCCCTTTTGGCACTGGTGTTATAGGAGGGGTAGTTAAGTGTTAGAACATCATACCCTCTAAGAACATGTGTAAATGTGTGCATCCACAAGTGATAGTGTCAGCCTTCTCTGCCAGAGAGGCTGCTTTTCAAGCAGTCCTTGGAAATGTCTCCTTTCTGCTGAGGTACCTGAAGAGAGGAAAGGTTGAGCCAGATTGTCCTTGGAGTCCCTTCCAACATGCCATTGTGTGGTTCTGTGAAACAAGCCTTTCAGGTTTTATTGATCCAGCTGATGGCTTAAATGCCACTAAGAAAGGCCTTGCTTTTATTAGCCACAGGTTGGAAATGCATTTGTGTTCAGTTACAGCCCCTATAATAGGTGGTATCTTGGTAAGCTGGAGTTGTGTGCTCAGGTATTGTAGAAGTTTGTCTTTTGCACGTGTTCTGTCCCTGAAGGTTACTTTGACACTAGCTTTATTGCTGTCTATGGTCTTCTAAACCCATTCTCTCAGGTGGCCAGCACCAGAACAAGAGGACACAGCCTCAAGCTGCGCCAGGGGAAATTTAGGCTGGAGGTGAGGAGAAAGTTCTTCCCTGAGAGAGTCATTGGACACTGGAATGGGCTGCCCGGGGAGGTGGTGGAGTCGCCGTCCCTGGAGCTGTTCAAGGCAGGATTGGACGTGGCACTTGGTGCCATGGTCTAGCCTTGAGCTCTGTGGTAAAGGGTTGGACTTGATGATCTCTGAGGTCTCTTCCAACCTTGGTGATACTGTGATATTTAAAAGACTGTTACCTGGCTTTGTAGCTGCAATCACCAAATGAAACCTTCAGACAGCAGGAGTTCTTTCAATGAGGGTTCTTCTGATTTGCTAGACAGTTCTATAAACTTGTGAGGAATTAGCTTTTTTGAACACAGAAATATTATCCTTACATTGATGTTTAGCATTGTGGTTCTGTAAAGGGCTGTATTATATGGCAGAACTCTACAGCATGCAACTGGTGTTTTTAAATCTGGCTGCAGTATCTCCCTGAGCTATTAATTTTCTGCTGGAGAAGACCACATGTAGAAAGATGAAGTGGATATATATTAAAGAATCTCAAATTAAATTAATTTGATTGCTATCAATATTTGTTTAATTACTTTAAGTGCTACTGCAGTATTGCACTGGCCCATAGCTCATTACTTTCAAGTAGCTGGAAGAGTATGTGAAAGAGAAGAGGATTAGTCTGGTTTCTGAAATCCATGCTAATCAACCAGTGACTCCTTGGTGAAGCCTGCTGGGGTTTTATTCTTGCCATATTATTTTTATCATGCAATCAGTAAGGCTGGAAAAGACCTCTGAAGTCATAAAGTGCAACTGCCAACCCAACACCACCATGCCCATTAAATCGTGTTCTGATGGTACCATGTTGAGGTGCTGGAAGGTGTCCAGAGAAGGGCGATGAAGCTGGTGAAAGGCCTGGAACACAAAGCCTCTGAGGAGAGGCTGAGGGAGCTGGGGGTGTGCAGCCAGGAGAAGAGGAGGCTCAGGGGGTGACCTCATTGCTGTCTACAACTACCTGAAGGGAGATTGTAGCCAGGTGGGGGTTGGTCTCTTCTGCCTGGCAACCAGCAACAGAACAAGGGGACACAGTCTCAAGTTGTGTCGGGGGAGGTCTAGGCTGGATGTTAGGAGGAAGTTCTTCACAGAGAGAGTGATTGGCATTGGAATGGGCTGCCCGGGGAGGTGGTGGAGGCACCGTCCCTGGAGGTGTTGAAGCAAAGCCTGGATAAGGCACTTAGTGCCATGGTCTAATTGACTATATAGGGCTGGATGATAGGTTGGCCTGGATGATGTTGGAGGTCTCTTCCATCCTGGTTGATTCTATGTTTACTCATTTTTTTAACGCCTCCACAGATAGTGACCCCATCACTTCTCTGGGCAGCCTGTTCCAATGCTTGACCAGTGATCTGGAAGGAAACAATCACCTGTCATATCTTACCAGTTGTCAAGCACAAAGCAAGAGAGCATATCAACAACATCTTTCAGCCCCTTGGAGTTAAAAAAACCCAAACAGAAAGAAAAATAAGAACATCACAGAGCAAAACTGTAATAAGAGGTTTTCAGGTTCATAAGAGGAAATAAAGGAAAATTAGGAGGGGAAAGGGGCTGCTATTGTGGTAAATATAGTCTATGAGCCAAAACCACCTATCTTTTCAGTGACTTTATCAGCTTTGAAGTGAACTCCTTGCTCCCAAAACCCTAAGTAAATGAGGTGGAGAAGCAAGAATTAATGAATAAAGTCAGAGAAGAGGCCTGCTGTGTCCTTAGCAATCTGAAGATTCAGAACTCTGCCCAGATCTAATAGTGATTTGCCAGACTTTCCTGCAGCTGTAATTTATTGCTTAATTAGAAAAATTCTCTTTGGGCTCTACATCAATAAAATGACCATTAGGGACAGGCATGTCTCAAAGCTACCAAGCCCATTATATGGCAACTGCTTAAGAAAATCCATTTCTCCCCTGCATAGTGTTAGCTCTGTTTAATACACCCATGCACAGGCTTGATTTGTAATTCTGTCTGAGGGCTTTGCACAGAAGGCACACTCTTTTTATTTTACCTGCTGCTCTTCCCACCTCCATGTGTTGTTTTACAATAAACAATTCAACATTCCTTTGCTGGGACTGTAGGGTGTCTAATAACAAAAAAAATCCCATTTTGGTATTTGATGTGAGCTCCCAATCATACTCCACCGTAGAGTCAACCAGGTTGGAAGAGACCTCCAAGATCAGCCAGGCCAACCTAGCACCCAGCCCTAGCCAGTCAACTAAACCATGGCACCGAGTGTCCCATCCAGTCTCTTCTTGAACACCTCCAGGGACGGTGACTCCACCACCTCCCTGGGCAGCCCATTCCAATGCCAATCACTCTCTCTGCTAGGAACTCCCTCCTAACATCCAGCCTATACTTCCCCCAGCACAACTTGAGACTGTGTCCCCTTGTTCTATTGTTGCTTGCCTGGCAGAAGAGGCAAACCCCACCTGGCTACAGCCTCCCTTCAGGTAGTTGTAGACAGCAATGAGGTCACCCCTGAGCCTCCTCTTCTCCAGGCTAAACAACCCCAAGCTAAGAACATGCAGTAATTTACATACATTCACTTTCATGAAGAAAGCCAACATGTTGCTAGATTGCTTTGCCATAGTTGTTTAATAACCATTGCCATTGCTATCGTTGGACCTGCCTGTAACAAACATGGGCACCCTTGCTCAACCCCATCAGCTATGTGCCAGAGTCTTAGTGTGGATAGCAGCAACAATGTAAGGCAGAGGCATGGGAGCTCTTCTCAGGCAAAGTTGTTAATGGTTCTCTAAGGCTCTTACTGTGAGTGTGAGGCATATAACTGGATCATCACCTGGAATGCTGCATCCAGCCCTGGAGCACTTAGTGCAGGAAGGAATGTGCCTGATGGAGCAGGTCCAGGGAAGGGCTACAGAGATGATAAGGGGGCTGTAACACCTCTCCTAAGAGGACAGGCTGAGGGAGCTGGGGTTGTTCAGCCTGGAGAAGAGAAGGCTCTGGGGACATCTAATAGTGGCCTTGCAGTGCTTGAAGGGGGCCTACAGGAATGCTGGAAGAGAACTGCTTACAAAGGCCTGGAGTGACAGAGTAAGGAGCAATGATTTTAAATAACAGAAGAGTAGGTTTATATTGGATGTCAGGACAAATGCTTTACCATGAGGGTGGTAGAACACTGGAACAGGTAGTAGTTGAGGTGCAGGCAGGTAGTTGACATCCCATCCCTGGAGATACTCAACACAAGGTTCTGGACAACCTGATCTAGTGCAGGATGTCCCTGCTCACTGCAGGGGGGTTGGACTTCCCATCCTAACCATCTACGATTCCATCATCATAGCACACTTGAGTGATTCTGATCTTGAGACACATTGGCTTTATTTTACTTGCTCCTGAGACCTCAGGTTATTTTGCTGCTCTTGTGTAGCCCCAAAGTGACCTGGGAGCCACCCTTGAAATATTAGAGAACTGCATGAGACCTACAGTTGGCCACCTGTGACCTTCTTGAATTCCAGCAGAGTTAATCTCCTGTCGATAAATACCACTTTCTGAGAGCCACAAAATGAAAGCAGGCAGGAAAATCTGCTGCCACAGGGAAGACTCTAGCAGGTTACCTGCAGGTTACCAAAGAAAACACAGCAATCAGTGTCTCTACCAGGCATGGAAGTAATGTAATTGCTGTAATTCCAAATGGGACCACTTAAATTTTCAAAGATCTTTTTTAATCAGGTTCTTTTATTTTTTTAGTTGCTACATGTTGATAGCATGTCAGCTTGTCAGCCTGGCCTCAGTGCCAGGCAAGGTCATGCAACAGGTCATCTTGGGTGCCACTGCAAAGAACCCACAGGATGGCCAAGGGATCAGGCCCAGCCAGCATGGGTTTAGGAAGGGCAGGTCCTGCCTGAAGAATCTGATCTCCTTTTATGATCAGGTTACCTGCCTGGTGAAGGTGGGGCAGGCTGTGGATGTAGTCTACCTGGACTTCAGCAAAGTTTTTAACATCATCTGCCACAACAAGCTCCTGGCAAAGCTGGCAGCTCGTGGCTTAGACAAATTCACTCTGATATGGGTCAAGAACTGGCTGCACAGCTAGGCCCAGAGAGTGGTGGTAAATGGTGCCACATGCAGTTGGCAGCTGTCACTAGTGGTGGTCCCAAAGGATCAGGGCTGAGTCCAGTCCTGTTCAATATCATTGTGAGGGGATTGAGTCCATCAGTAGTAAGCTTGCAGATGACACCAAGTTAAGATAACACCAAGGTATGGATCTGTTGGAGGGTAGGGGAGCCCTGCAGAGGGACCTTGACAGGCTGGATGGGTGGGCAGAGGCCAATGGGATGAGATTTAACAAGGCCAAGAGCAGGGCTATACGCTTCGGCCACAACGACCACAAGCAGCGCTACAGGCTGGGGACTGAGTGGCTGAGAGCAGCCAGGAAGAAAGGGACCTGGAGGTACTGGTAGATAGTAGCTGAAGATGAGCCAGCAGTGTGCCCAGGTGGCCAAGAGAGCCAATGGCATCCTGGGCTGCATCAGGAACAGTGTGGCCAGAAGGACAATGGAGGTTACTCTTCTCCTGTACTTAGCACTGGTCAGGCCACACCTTGAGTGCTGTGTCCAGTTCTGGGCTCCTCAATTCAAGAGAGATGTTGAGGTGCTGGAACATGTCCAGAGAAGGGCAACAAAGCTGGTGAGGGGCCTGGAACACAAACCCTGTGAGGAGAGGCTGAGGGAGCTGGGGGTGTGCAGCCTGGAGAAGAGGAGGCTCAGGGATGACCTCATTGCTGTCTACAACTACCTGAAGGGAGGCTGTAGCCAGGTGGGGTTGGCCTCTTCTCCCATGCAACCAGCAGCAGAACAAGGGGACACAGTCTCAAGCTGTGCCAGGGGAAGTCTAGGCTGGATGTTAGGAGGAAGTTGTTGTCAGAGAGAGTGATTGGCATTGGAATGGGCTGCCCAGGGAGGTGGTGGAGTCACCATCCCTGGAGGTGTTCAAGAGAAGCCTGGATGAGGCACTTGGTGCCATGGTTTAGTTGACTGGATAGGGCTGGGTGCTAGGTTGGCCTGGATGATCTTGGAGGTTCTTCCAACCTGGTTGATTCTATGATTCTGTGTGCTGTCTTACTTGAATAGGCCAAAGGATTGAATGAAAGTTTCCATGGAGGCTTTATATTACTCCAAGGTACTTTCCAAGGAAAAGAGGCTAAAGCTGACAAAATCTGGTACTTGTGCATAGATCTGCAGTCAAGTCTGGCCAGCTTGTCCTTGGGCCACCTGTCATCAGTGACAACCTAATCCGTGAAGCTCTGACTGTAGAAGCTAGGGATTTTTCTAGATTTCTTTGTTCCTCTTTTCAGAAAAGCTCAGCATGGCAGACCTTGTTGCTGGCCTGAGCTAATCATGCACATACAGAAGAAGAAACAAAAACCTTCTTCCTGAAAATCCAAAATAGGTAATTTCAGGATTTTGAAAGCAATCATGATTGAGACTGTCAGTGAGAACTGTTCACTTCCTTTTCTTTTTCCAAATGATTAGTTACATAATAGGGTTTTGGTTGTGGGTTTGGGTCTTTTTAATGTATATGAAGTGCCCTCATGTAATGCAAAGAGAAAGATGATATTTCTTGCTATTTGTTATGTAAATAAAATGACAGAGGAGCAAGTGTGCACATACAGTGAGTGGGGACTGCACTGTGGTGTAGCTCATGAAATGTAATGTGTTCAGACAGAGCTTGGACACTCAGTGGAAGAGGCTTCTGTCACACTCTTGACTGTGAATCACAACTGAAGAATAAAGAATGCGTGGTGCCAGCAGCAGAGTGTTCACAATGTTCAGGAATCACTTAGCTAGAAGGAGAAGTGAAGAGATTTAACTGAACTTGGAAATCTCTATAAAAATTGGGTAGGGTTTTAATGAGATTCGCTCTATCTGTGAGCAGTAGATGCCAGCAAAAAGAGTAGATGATAGAAGTACGTGAGCAGGACCTTTTAGCAACCTTGGGCAAAGTACAGAACTGGATCAACAAAAACACTGATTCCACCAGCAGAGAAAACATCAAGGCATAAATGAGCCAAACCACATCTCCACAAGAACCAAAGTTTTAACTGCCTACCATAGCAGAGGTGAAAAAAGTAGAGTTTTGGAGTTGAAGAAGATAAAAGGATTTGGACTTACTTGGAACTGAGAATTTGTTCTTAGGGGATTATTTCTAATCTGGCTTTTACCACCAGCAACTGAACATCACCTGGATGAAAATGTACATTGGACAAGGCATGCTCATTTCAGATAGAGGAACTAAAAATGATTGCTGAAGTGTCTGGAGTTCTGAGATACTGTGACTGTGAGCACGAAAACTAAGTTGACATTGCATGATGCCATGTGCTTATAGGTCTGTGCTCACAAGTTGGAGCTTGTGGCTTATGTAACATGGCAGGTGGCAACAGTAAATGTTATTATACCAAGCAAAGGAGAATCATTTAGCAGGATTTCAGCAATTTAAAAATATTGACAGTGCTTTGGAAAGCTTGTGTTAAGTGAAATGGAGCACAGAAGTCTTTGTTGCTGTAGCCTGAGATGGTGCCACATCCAGCTGGCCGCCAGTCACTAGCGGTGCTCCTCAAGGATCAGTGCTGGGCCCCACCCTCTTTAACATCTTCATAGATGATCTGGATGAGGGCATGGAGTCAGTCATCAGCAAGTTTGCAGATGACACCAAGCTGGGGGCAGATGTGGCTGGGTTGGAGGGCAGAAGGGCTCTGCAGCAGGACCTTGACTGCCTGGACAGATGGACAGAGTCCAAGGGGATGGCATTCAATAGCTCCAAGTGCAGGGTGCTGCACTTTGGCCACAACAACCCCATGCAGAGATACAGGCTGGGGTCGGAGTGGCTGAGAGCAGCCAGACAGAAAGGGATCTGGGAGTGCTGATTGATACCCACCTGAACATGAGCCAGCAGTGTGCCCAGGTGGCCAAGAGAGCCAGTGGCATCCTGGCCTGCATCAGGAATGGTGTGGTCAGCAGGAGCAGGGAGGTCATTCTGCCCCTGTACTCTGCACTGCTTAGACCACACCTTGAGTGCTGTGTTCAGTTCTGGGCCCCCCAGTTTAGGAGGGACATTGAGATGCTTGAGTGTGTCCAGAGAAGGGTGATGTGGCTGGGGAAGAGGCCTTGAGCACAGCCCTACGAGGAGAGGCTGAGGGAGCTGGGATTGGTTAGCCTGGAGAAGAGGAGGCTCAGGGGTGACCTTATTGCTGTCTACCTGAGAGGTGGTTGTGGCCAGGAGGAGGTTGCTCTCTTCTCTCAGGTGGCCAGCACCAGAACAAGAGGACACAGCCTCAGGCTGCACCAGGGGAAATTTAGGCTGGAGATGAGGAGAAAGTTCTTCACTGAGAGAGTCATTGGACACTGGAATGGGCTGCCCAGGGAGGTGGTGGAGTCGCCGTCCCTGGGGCACTTCAAGGCAGGATTGGATGTGGCACTTGGTGCCATGGTCTGGCCTTGAGCTCTGTGGTAAAGGGTTGGACTTGATGATCTCTGAGGTCTCTTCCAACCTTAGTGATGTTGTGATAGTGAAGGCTCGGAGGAAGGCTAGTTATGGATTTGAGCTCTGAACTTGATATGTGACAGACTTCTTAGAAAACAAAAACTTAGAATTATGCTTTGGAGTTGGAGCAAGTGAACCCTGTGATCTGTGCAAAAAGGTTCCTGGGGGATTCTTGGCTAGCAATAATGGCAACAGTACAAAGCAACAAAGGTTGCATGTTCCAAATTAGTACGAGAATATTTTTTCTGCTGTATAGGTAAAATTTCTTCACTTTTTTAACAAGATAAAACTTCTATTTTGTGTCAGTAAACTGTAAAGAGTCCAGAGGAGCACCACGAAGTTGCTCAGAGGGCTGCAGCTGCTCTGCTATGAGGACAGGCCATGAGAGTTGGGGCTTTCAGCCTGGAGAAGAGAAGGCATCGAGGAGACCTTATAGTGGCATTCCAGTATCTGAAGGGGACCTACAGGAAGTCTGGGGAGGGACTGTTTACAAGTTCCTGTAATGATAGGATGAGGGATAATGGGTTTAAACTGACAGAGGGGAGATTTAAACTAGGTGTTAGGAAAGGGTTCTTTGCAGTGAGGGTGGTGAGACACTGTAATAGGCTTCCCATTGAGGTTGTGGCTGCTCCCTCCCTGGAGGTGTTCAAGGACAGGTTGGATGAAGCCTTGAGCAACCTATTTTGGTGGGAGGTGTCCCTGGCTATGGCAGGGGGTTGGAACTGAATGATCCTTGAGGTTCCTTCCAACCTAAACCATTCTATGATTTAGCAACAGGAACATCTATGGTAGAGTAGGCTAAGATATTTTATACTTGTATTGAATGTATCATGTGGTTGGAGATCCAGCTAAGACTTCCCATGTGTGTCAAAAATATAGGCCAGGGCAAGTGAAAGGCTTGATTGTTGATCATTTGTAAAGAATTGGTTCCCCAGAGAAAAGGACATGTGGATTTATTTATGTTGCTGGGGAATCTTGCATGTTATATTTTTACTCTCTTTTCTTTCACAGAACTTCCAAAGCTTTTTGAGTAGCTCTCACAGCAAACATAGAGAAACCAGTGATTGAATGTATCAGCTTCAGCTATTGCTGGATAAGACTGTGCTTCACCTATTATGTGAAAATTGGTCATATTTATGCTGGCAACAACAAAAGGCTCTGCAATTAGATACAGGTTTAAAAGTTTGAGTGCTAATATTCATTATTTTCCTTCTTAAAAGGCCAATGAAAAATGGTATTAAAAAGTAGATGCCTGATAACAGCCTGCAGAATTGTACTTGTTCTGTATTAAAGCCTGTAAATTGGCAGAATAATGCAAACCAATCATAGATTGTTGTCTTCTGTAGCCTTGGTAGCAGAGGACATTTGCTGTAAATGTGAAAGGCTACAGCATGAGAGAGCTGTCAGAACTCAACATGAATTTGTGCTCTACCAGCTCTCTACATAACACTGTATTTAGAGTGGAACTAAGGCTCACATATTTCAGTGTTTTCACTTAGAAAAAGGGCGGGGGGGGAAGTGGAGTATTTTCATAGAATCATAGAATCAACCAGGTTGGAAGAGACCTCCAAGATCATCCAGGCCAACCTAGCACCCAGCCCTATCCAATCAACTAGACCATGGCAGTAAGTGCCTCATCCAGTCTTTTCTTGAAGACCTCCAGGGACGGTGCCTCCACCACCTCCCTGAGCAGCCCATTCCAATGCCAATCACTCTCTCTGTGAAGAACTTCTTCCTGACATCCAGCCTATACCTACCCTGGCACAACTTGAGACTGTGTCCCCTTGTTCTATTGCTGGTTACCTGGGAGAAGAGGCCACCCCCCACCTGGCTACAATGTCCCTTCAGGTAGTTGTAGACAGTAATAAGATCACCCCTGAGCCTCCTCTTCTCCAGGCTAAACAGGCCCAGCTCCCTCAACCTCTCCTCATAGGATTTGTGCTCCAGGCCCCTCACCAGCTTTGTTGCCCTTCTCTGGACATGTTCCAGCACCTCAACATCAAATTTTGCAGACTAACAGGAGATTACCATAAAAAGCTGAGACATCAGAACTACTACATCTATCCCATCCAGAAGAAAGAAATAGACTGTTGCTACCTGACAGCAGCAGTGTTGAAACAACAGTGTTTTAGATGACTTGCAAATGCCCCCACATTTCCATAGAACCATGTGAAGTATTTGAATGCTGCCAGTTTGTTAATAAATTGGTTTTCAGAATGTTAATTGCCAAGAACCCTAGCTTCATTATCCTCATTTCAAACACGTCCCCTGGTATTCTGCGAGGCTTGAATTCATCATAGCCTCAAAAAGTTTGTGAGTCATTTTTGATATTCAGAATTGTAATTTGACCTTTCTCTTGGATTTCTCTAGTTACAGCTATTTCTTTTTCTAATACTTAATAGTTGGGGAATTTGATTGTGTTCATTATAATTCAGTGAGCAGTGAAATGTTAATTTAATGCTGTGAGTTTGTTTAGATAATAGCTCTCGATTAACGTGCAGATTTCTCTGATTGGAGGAAGTTTAACGTTAGATTGGTACAAAAGTTGTTGTAATGGTCTTATAACTGTTACTGATTCTATTGGTACTATGCCAAGCTGATATGAAGTGCTGACACACAGGACAGGAATGTGGGTAAGAATTGTTCCTGAGTGATTTGGAGACCAAATGCTTCCATGGTTACTGAATTCTTCAATTTTTGGCTTCGATGTGGAGAGCAAAGACATATGAACATCCCTATCTCTAAATGAGCCTCAGTCATGCAATTTAACAACATTATTCTACTCTCTGGCTCATAACATTTGCAGGTTTGTGGCTTTAGTGGAAGATTTTGTAATTTTAAAGTTGTTCTTGGCTCTACCTTTCAAGTGTTGCTTTTAGGGGTGTTATTTATTATTCACGTATCGCTGTAGCTTGTACGTAAATGTACTTGGTCCTCTTTCCTAGAGCTCAGCCCCACAGAATATCATGCATGGAAATAGGATATTATGAATAGCAAATGGAGTTATCTCATGTTACAAAAATCTGCCTCATAGAATCAACCAGGTTGGAAGAGACCTCCAAGATTATCCAGTCCAACCTAGCACCTAGCGCTGTCCAGTCAGCTAGACCATGGCACTAAGTGCCTCATCCAGTCTTTGCTTGAACACTTCCAGGGACAGTGCCTCCACCACCTCCCTGGGCAGCCCATTCCAATGCCAATCACTCTCTCTGCCAACAACTTCCTCCTAACATCCAGCCTAGACCTACCCCGGCACTACTTGAGACTGTGTCCCCTTGTTCTGTTGCTGATGCACACCGATGGCTCCTGTTGAGCTTCTTGTCCATCAGCACCCTCAAGTCCCTCTTCTCTGGGCTGCTCTCCAGCCACTCACTGCCCAACCTGGATTTATGCTTGGCATTGCCTTGGCCCAGATGCAGGACCTTGCACTTGGTCTTGTTGAACCTTGTGAGGTTGGCTTGTGCCCACCTCTCCAGCCTGTCCAGATCCCTCTGAATGGATCCATTCCCTCCAGCATGCTGCTCCACACAGCTTGGTGTCATCACCAAACTTGCTGAGGGCACACTCAATGCCTCTGTCCTTGTCACCCACAAAGATGCTGAACAAGACTGGTCCCAGGACTGATCCCTGAGGGACTCTGCTTGTCACTGGCCTCCACTTGGTCATGGCCCCATTGACAGCCACTCTCTGGGTGCAGCCATCAAGCCACGTCTTTATCCATCTCGTGCTGCACCCATCAAACCCATGTGTCACCAGCTTGGAGACCAGAATGTGGTGTGGGACAGTGTCAAAGACTTTACTCAGGTCCGGGTAAATGAAATCAGTTGCTCATCTCTCATCTATTAATGTTGTGACCTGTTCACAGAAGGCCACCAGGTTTGTCAGGCAGCATTTGCCTGACAAACACAGTCCACTGGCAATTTGATCTATTTTTTATTAGAATCATATTTTTTAATGTGGTGCTGATTAGGGATGAGGTTTAGCTTCACTTTGTCCCTAAGATCATGGATATTTTAATATCACAAATAAGGAACTTATTTTACCCAACGATACTCAAAATTGTGGTAGTGATGTGCATCTATTGTGATGGTGAATCCTCTGTCCTTTGATCAGGCATTGCATGATAGTTAGGTATTACTGCTAAGTAAGTTTGGTCAGTATGGGATGGGAAAGGTCTGAATTTTATTCCTGGAAAAGCTTTAAGTTCTTAGAGAGGCCTTTAATAAATATAATTCTGAGTAAGATGATATTTTGTTGAGATCCATCCAGCCTATGACTTAACACCACCACACTGACCAGACCATGGCACTAGCCAGGTGGGGGTTGGTCTCTTCTGCCAGGCCAGCAGCAACAGGACAAGGGGACACAGTCTCAAGTTGTGCCAGGGGAAGTCTAGGCTGGATGTTAGGAGGAAGTTGTTGGCAGAGAGAGTGATTGGCATTGGAATGGGCTGCCCAGGGAGGTGGTGGAGTCACCATCCCTGGAGATGTTCAAGAAAAGCCTGGATGAGGCACTTAGTGCCATGGTCTAGTTGACTGGATAGGGTTGGGTGATAAGTTGGCCTGGCTGATCTTGGAGGTCTCTTCCAACCTGGATGATTCTATGATTTTAAGTGCCACATGCAATCTTTCCTTAAAACCTTCAGGGACAGCAACTCCATCACCTGCCTGAGCAGTCCATTCCAGTGTCTAATTACTCTTTCCATGAGAAAGTGCTTCCTGACATCCAACCTAAACCTCCTCTTGTGCAGCTTCAGGCCATGCCTTTTCATCTTGCTTCATCTTCTTCACCGAGAGAGTCATTGGACACTGGAATGGGCTGCCCAGGGAGGTGGTGGAGTCACCGTGCCTGGGGCAGTTCAAGGCAAGGTTGGATGTGGCACTTGGTGCCATGGTCTATCCTTGAGCTCTGTGGTAAAGGGTTGGACTTGATCTGTGAGGTCTCTTCCAACCCTGATGATACTGTGAAGTTGGCTGGGAGAAGAGCCTAACTTCCACCTTACTACAACTTCTCTTCAGGTGGTTGTAGAGTGTGATAAGGTCCCCCCTTACCACAGTCTACGTGTGCAGTCACAAAATTCACAACCATATTATATTAAGGGCACAGTAACCCCAGTGACAGCTGAGATGTTCAGTTTGTTTACATTTAGATGATTAATCACAGATTTGGATTTGGCAAATCTTTATCTAACGGCAAAGAACAGCTACAGTTAGATTCACAGAATCGTAGAATCAACCAGGTTGGAAAACAGCAACAACCTATTAAAATAACAATAACAGAAAAGAGCAGGACAAAATACTAGAAGGAAACTCTTCAGAACAAAATTGGTTGTGGTAGCTATATTTGACATCCAGTGGAAACAGAGTGACAAGGCTCTTGCTTGGTTTTGTGCTGCCATGACTGATAAAACGCAGTCAGTAAAGATGATCACAAGAGGTTTGCACTTGTTTTGACTTCTGAGTCATGTTCAGACTTGGTTTCTACATGTTGATCTTGCTTCTCGTTTTCGAAAGGAACTGCTGCTGGCTGTTCTTCAAAAAGCTGGGGGAAGTGGCCAGCGCCTCACACTACATATGCAGTAAGACAGCAGGGGGTTTGGGGAAGCCAGATGCATGAGAAAAGCCTGAGGAGGAGATTTAACATATCTGCTGTTTCTCTCCATGCTTTTATAAAGCAGTTTTGTATTAGGCAAAGTTGTCTGTGAAGGCGAAGGAGCAGAGCTGCTTTCCCTAACGCTTTGTGTTTTGCACCTTCTTTTTTCCTTTTCTGGATGATCATGAAGGCTCCAAAGAGCAGACACTGTGAGTCTAGGGATAGTCCCATTTTTGTGTTTACAGTTCCCAAAATGCTCAGTATTACCAAGATGTTTTGATCAAGGCTTTCTAAACGGTGTTTACTGTATCTGATGATTCATCCGCAGCTGCTCCAGTAACTGTTACTGTATCATTTATAAGTCTGATACCAAACAGGCAAATCAAATCTGTCGGAGACTAATGCAGTCAGCGTGCAAGCTTTGTGACTTCTGCAGGAACCCTGTCTCATGAGTGGAACTGCCAGATAAGGAAAGCCTTTTGGACTTGAAGGAATGATTTTCCTTTCCAAGTTCTGATGTAGTGGATCTGCCATGTCTCCTACCAGTGGAGCAATTGAGGGAGGAGTCTCCATGTCTGCTCACTGCTTGAGTGAGAGAGAAAATGGTTTGTTGTAAATCTGTGCACAGTCATCCAACCCAGATTCCCTTAGAATCATAGAATCAACCAGGTTGGAAGAGACCTCCAAGATCATCCAGGCCAACCTAGCACCCAGCCCTAGCCAGTCAACTAGACCATGGCACCCTTCTCTGGACACGTTCCAGCACCTCAACATCTCTCTTGGGGAGCCCGGAACTGGACACAGGACTCAAGGTGTGGTCTGACCAGTGCTGAGTACAGGGGCAGAATAACCTCCCTTGTCCTACTGGCCACACTGTTCCTGATGCAGGCCAGGATGCCATTGGCTCTCTTGGCCACCTGGGCACACTGCTGTCTTCAACTTATTATTTATCAGTACCCAGTGCAGCACACACTTGGAATCTTCTTCTTGTTTTAGGATTGTTAGAAAAGACCTAAGTGTAAACACTGAGAAAAATTTAAGGGTGCCTGCAGGCAGACCTGTGGGATTTTTACCACCCTTTCGAAAGTGATAGATTGCAACTCAAAAGTGGGATTTTATACTGTAGCAGTCTGGATGCAAACTCAGATTGATGCACAGGTGTTTACTAAGAATTTCAGAACAACAATGTGGAATTTGTTGATATTAGAATTTCTGGGGCTTGTGCAGAAGGGTTTTGCTGGCTCTGTTTTTGCATGTTAGCATGTGTATTTTTCATCTAATTTAGAGATCAGTGCCTGTCTGAGTTGAGTAATCTGATATCTGCTAACGCATATTTGGGGGTTGGCTTTCTCCGCTCTTCTCTTGAGTTGCCCATTCCACAAACAAACTTGAGTCATACTCACAAGAAGAGTCTGTTAAGACTTTTTTGGAAGTGAAAGTGGAACTAAATCACAGGGGAAGTTCTGCAGTCATATGATGAGAAAAGCATTTTTATTAGTTACCTCTAATTCAGTAGCTTGGGGAAAAAACTGCAGCATCTCATGATTCAGAATTGAAGAGACGGAAAGAAAAGGAAAACCTTAACAAAAGTCATTTTTGAATGCAAATTATTGGTTTTTTAGGCATGATGGTAAGAATTAAGGAGTTTTACTTCTTAACCCACAATCATTTTAAGTAGTGCAGCCCCATATTATGCCCATATTAGCAGTTAGTCATTGCTAATAGGCTCTAACACTAGTGATGGTGATAATGTATCATCCTTATCACAGTATCATCAGGGTTGGAAGAGACCTCACAGATCATCAAGTCCAACCCTTTACCACAGAGCTCAAGGCTAGACCATGGCACCAAGTGCCACGTCCAACCTTGCCTTGAACAGCCCCAGGGATGGCGACTCCACCACCTCCCCAATTTGCCTTGCTCCTGGAGTTGGTCTGTCTTTTAGTCCATTGAATGCAGGAGATCTGCACACCTTGTGGCAATTTGCATGGATTTCTCAGCAGCAAGGAGTTATTTTTTGCTTTTTGAGTCAGGCCTATGTATTAGTATAGAAGCTTCTGAGTGCAAAAGTAGTAGACATACAAACTTGCTACAGATATTGTTTTAAAACCTAAACCCCAAAAATCAGTGTTCACAAAACAGTTGAGTGGTTCTTTACAAAGTGCTTTTTTGTTTTCTCCTTTTTTCTTTTTGAGTGTTCTAGAAAATGCTTAACCATCTGTGATGGTTTGGGGGTTACCCCGCCCCCCCACACTTTTGAATTTGCCCCAGCTAACTCAGACGGACCCTGGGAATATAGATGAAGCAATTTATTTACAGCTAGCAGAATTTACAAGCAGCTATTTACAATATATACAGTTATTTACAATTATATACAGAAATATACAAAGGATAAACAATACAAAAGCACAACTCCCCTCCCAGAAACCTGAGTCCCCAGGAGGGGCTCTCAAACCACCCCAACACCTCCCCCCGGCCCTCTCAACCTTACCCCAGTTCTCAGGAAGAAAAGAGGTGCAGCCAAGAGGTTAGGGAGCAAGGTTAGTAGGAGCAGGGTTAATGAGATGTGACCAGGTCTAAGGCCAAAGCAAGAGTGAGAGACAAAATGGAGAATGTTTTCTTCTTCTTCCCAGAGTTCTCAGCGTGACTGTGAGAGAAGTAGACACAATTGTTTTTCATTTCACTGCCCGTTATCTAGTTCTTTTACCAAAACATTCCAGCTTGCTTCAAACTAGCACAATCCACCCCTTGTCTACTTCGCTCAGAGTATCGCTGAGAATTATCCAATCTAATCTAAACCAATATTTACACTAAACCAATATATACAAGTTCAGTTCACACTTCAATCAGATGTAGGTGATTCAAAAGCTCAGAACAGGGACTCCCAGGTGATAATGGGTTCGTGCTCATGTACTGTAGATTCTATCGTAGATTCTCTCAGTGTTGGGCGCCGATGTTACCTAGAACAGAAAACTCCTAACAACCTGAATTTAAACTCTCTCAGCTAAGGTTAAATTTCTCTGTGGAATACACTGGATTTCACCATTCTCCTGCATTACCCAGTATGTATGACCAGGACCTTCAGCAGATACCACCCCTCGGACAGGTTTCCCTTCGCCTGAAGGAGAAAATACCCAAACAGTTTTCCCTAACAGATTCTTTTCACGTACAACAGGAACTTTATCACCGTCTACTGTTTGGACCAAATCTGATTGTGCAGGTCCTGCTCTGTTTACTGAACCTCTACTATTTACCAACCAGGTAGCTTGTGCTAAATGCTTGTCCCAGTTTTTCAGAGTTCCACCCCCCATGGCTTTTAGGGTGGTTTTCAGCAAACCGTTGTAGCGTTCAATCTTCCCTGAAGCTGGTGCATAGTAGGGTATGTGATAGATCCATTCAATACCATGCTCTTTGGCCCAGTTTTTCACAAGATTGTTCTTGAAATGAGTACCATTGTCTGACTCAATTCTCTCTGGAGTTCCATGTCTCCACAAGATCTGTCTCTCCAAACCAACAATGGTGTTACGTGCAGTAGCATGTGGAACTGGATAGGTTTCCAACCATCCAGTGCTGGCTTCTACCATCGTTAGCACATACTGCTTGCCAGAACGAGATTGAGGTAAAGTGATGTAGTCAATCTGCCAGGCTTCACCATACCTGTACTTTGACCATCTATCACCATACCATAAGGGCTTGATTCGCTTAGCCTGCTTAATAGCAGCACAAATGTCACAGTCATAGATGACTTGGGTGATAGCATCCATGGACAAGTCAATCGACCTATCACGAGCCCATCAGTATGTTCCATCTCTGCCTTGATGTCCAGATGAGTCATGGGCCCACCGAGCTAAGAACAGTTCACCTCGGTGTTTCCAATCAAGGTCAATGTCAAGTTCAGAGTTGGTATCAACTTGAGCAATCTTAGCAGCTTGATCTGCCTTCTGGTTGTGTTGATGTTCCTCAGTGGCTCTGCTCTTAGGCATGTGTGCGTCTACGTGCCGCACCTTCACTGGAATTTTCTCCAGTCGTGCATCAATGTCCTGCCATAGATCAGCACACCAAATAGGCTTTCCTTTCCTCTGCCAACCATTCTTCTTCCAGTCCTTCAGCCAACCCCATAGAGCATTGGCTACCATCCACGAGTCGGTGTAGAGGTAAAGGATAGGCCAATTCTCACGTTCAGCCACATCAAGAGCAAGTTGAACAGCTTTTACCTCAGCGAACTGACTGGATTCTCCTTCGCCATCTTTCGTTTCGGTAACTCTCCTGGTTGGACTCCAAACCGCTGACTTCCATATTCGCTTGTTCCCAACAAGACGACAGGAACCGTCTGTGAACAAAGCATAGTTCTTTTCCTGATCAGAGAGATCACCATAGGGAGGAGCTTCCTCAGCACGAGTTATTTTCTCCTCTGGAGGTTTGGAACAGTCTGTGCCTTCCGGCCAGTTGGTGATCACCTCCACCAGACTAGGTCGGTCAAGATTACCCATTCGTGCTCGTTGGGTTATCAAAGCCATGCATTTAGACCAGGTTGCATCTGTGGCATGATGTGGTGATGAACCTTTGCCCTTGAACATCCAGTTTAGAACTGGCAGTCTAGGAGCTAAAAGCAATTGTGACTCAGTTCAAATCACTTCAGAAGCTGCTTTCACTCCCTCATAGGCTGCTAGAATCTCTTTTTCAGTTGCAGTGTAATTTGTCTCTGAACCTCTGTAACAACGTCCCCAGAAACCAAGTGGACGACCACGTGTCTCATTTGGAGCTCTCTGCCAAAGACTCCAAGTTGGACCATTGTCACTGGCAGCCGTGTACAGAATGTTTTTAATGTCCGGACCAGATCTCACAGGTCCCAGGCCCACTGCATGGACTACTTCTCGCTTGATCTGATCAAAGGCTGCTTGTTGTTCAGGTCCCCACTCGAAATTGTTTCTCTTACGAGTCACATCATGCAGAGGTTTGACAATCTGACTGAAACCAGGAATGTGTAGTCTCCAAAATCCCACCACACCAAGAAAAGAAAGTGTGTCCTTCTTACTGGTGGGAACTGCCATGGTAGAGACTTTGTTGATCACATCCTGAGGAATGTAACGGCGACCATCCTGCCACCGCACTCCCAGAAACTGAATTTCTTTGGCAGGTCCTTTGACCTTGTCTCTCTTAATGGCAAAACCTGCTTGCAGCAGAATGTCAATGATTTTGTTACCTTTCTCGAAGACTTCCTCAGCAGTTTGGCCCCACACAATGATGTCATCGATGTACTGGATGTGCTCTGGAGCTTTACCTTTCTCCAGTGCATTGTGGATGACTGAATGACAGATGGTTGAGCTGTGTTTCCACCCCTGAGGCAAACGATTGAACTGATACTGGATTCCTCTCCAGGTGAATGCAAACTGAGGCCTGCACTCCTTTGCTATGGGAATAGAGAAGAAAGCATTAGCAATGTCTATGGTTGCATACCATTTAGCCTCCTTCGACTCCAGCTCGTACTGGAGTTCCAGCATGTCCGGCACAGCTGCACTCATGGGTGGTGTCACCTCGTTGAGGGCACGAAAGTCAACTGTCAGTCTCCAGTCGCCCGTAGGTTTGCGCACAGGCCAGATGGGACTGTTGAAAGGTGAATGAGCTTTCTCGATGACAGCCTGACTCTCCAATTGACGAATCAGCTGATGAATGGGCAACAAAGAGTCACGGTTAGTTCTGTACTGCCTATGATGAACAGTTTGAGTTGCAATTGGCACTTCCAGGTCCTCTATGTCATGATGTCCCACAACTGCAGATTCATCAGAAAGTTCAGGTCTAACAGACAATTTCAATTTATCATCCTCAATCTCTACAGATGCTATTCCAAAAGCCCATTTATGACCCTTAGGATCTTTGAAACAACCTTTTCTCAAAAAGTCAATTCCCAAAATGCAAGGCGCATCAGGACCAGTTACAATAGTATGTGTCTTCCACTCTTTACCAGTTAAACTGATCTCAGCCTTTACCTTAGTTAACTCTTGAGATCCACCAGTGATTCCAAAGATAGAAATGGACTCTGTCCCTTTGCAATTTGATGGCAATAAAGTACACTGAGCACCTGTGTCAACTAAAGCCCTGTATTTCCGAACTCTTGAACTGCCAGGCCACCTAATGAATACATTCCAATAGATTCGGTTCTCTCCACTATCCCTTTCCTCCTCCTGGCTGGAGGCAGGGCACCCCTAATGCTGAACATGGCATGTAGGGTGTACACAGTGATTGGTGTTGTTGCGAGAGGAACTGCAACTGTTGGAACAATTGCAGTTGCTCTCAGGAGCTGAAGAAGTGGCAGCGACTTTCCTGGCATTGCTGCCTCTGTTTCTGCCACTCTGCAGATCCCTGACCCTCTTTGAAAGAGCTGAAGTAGGTTTACCATCCCATTTGTTCATGTTCTCCCCGTATGTGTCACGCAGAAGTATCCACAGTGACGCACGTGATTGCTGCTGTCTGGGTGGAATTTGTCTCCTCCTAGGCTGGAATTGCCTTGCAGGAGGTGGGCGTCTGTTCCTGACTGCAGAAACATGCACCCATTCAGATGATGCAGGAATGGTATCCTTTACCAGATTGGAAATTGAGGTTGTAAGATCCTCCTTCAGTTCTTTCATGCTCTCCTTGATGCCATCTCTTATCTCTGTACCTAGAGTTTTTATGGCAGAGACTAAACCAGAATGTGACAAACTGTCCTCAATCTGCCTGAGCTGGTCAGTGAATTCACCAACAGTGAAAGATCTTCCATTATCACTCCTTGCTAGAAACTTACTGGCCAAGATGTTAGCATAGGATGAAGGAGCAAGCTTAATAAGCTTCTTCATGAGACCTGTTCCCAAAGGAATATCATCAGGCTCATGTGTGCCATGATCTCCATAAAGCACTTCCTTCACAGCAAACTCCTTCAGAAGCTTAATTCCCTGCTCAACAGTGTTCCACTTCTTGGCAGCCCATGGCAAATCATCTCGGGAAGGATATCTCATAGCCACAGCCAACAGAAGGCGTGTCCACAAGCTAACCCTACCAAGAGGACTTGCTAGGTGTTTGTCCACTCCACTCTCCTTAGTGAGTGGTCCCAGCTGCTTGGCAGACTTGTCTCCTACCTGCAGAGCATTAGCACCAATGCCACGGCATCTCACTAGCCAGCTTAGGATTGGCTCACCTGATTCTCTTGTGTATTCCTTCCTAACTTCCCTGACCTCTCTGAGTGGATCCTTGGAGCCTTGGATGTCATCTTCCTCCTCTTCCTCCTGTTGTTCTGGTGGTGCCTGGCCTAACACAATCTTCCTCATAGCATTCCTAAACTCATGGGAACCATCCTCTCTCCTGGCAGCTAACCTCACAGTGCTCCTCTCACTTGCGTATTGTTGTCTCAACACATCTACAAGGTCTCGCAGACTAACTGCCTCCTCTTCCTCTTCTTGCTGCTGATCACCAGAGGTCCCCTGTCTTACATCCTCCTGTGAACCACTCTTTGTCTTAGCTTTTGCCTTAGCAGGTGCCAGAAGGGCCTGAGCAGCAACAGACTTGGATGTGTCTGCTGGAGGATTTGAATCTTTAGGATTCTGACTTGGAGGGTTTGAATCCTTAGGGGTCTGACCTGGAGCATTTGAATTATTGGAGGTCTGATTTGGAGCCTGTGAGTTCAGATCTGCCTTGCTTTTAACAGGAGGATTTTGGTTCTGGTCTGCTGGCTGGGGGTTCGAATTAGCTGAGCTGGTGTCATTAGGATTTGGACTGACTGGGCTAGTGTTACCAGCACTAGTAGTATTATTAACATTAGTGGGATTATTTGCCTGTCCTCCTGGGATGCCTGCCAACCCTGACTTGTTTTCATTTTTGCTAGGGACATTCTGATTTTGGGTACCTGCCTGTGCTCCTGAGGCTCCTGCTAAACTCTGCGGCTTGTTTTGGTTATCCTTATCATTGTTTACGTTAGTGGCAGGAACACTGGCTGTCTTCCCAGCACTTGGAGAAGGAGGGGCAGAGGCTGGCAAGGGGGAAGCCGATGACTGTGTTCCCTTGTTTTGCTGTGAAAGAGACTGCTTCTGAGACACAGAATTTTTCCTAGCTCTTACAGAAGCTGGTTTTGAATTTTTCACCAATAATGCCAAAATTAATATGAATATTAAAATCATGAGGCAAATATTAAAAATTGTGAGAAGAAAAACAGTTTTACACGAGCATGTACCTAGGCAAACAGTTGGAATTCCTGTCTTAGGCTGAATAACTCTCATTAGAGCCATATTTAAAGCAGAATTTCCATTGATTGTCACATTATTGACCAGAGCTCCTGTAATATCCTTGGTAATATTCTCAGAGATATTAAAACCAGCATAACCAAGAATAAAATCACCCCAGCTCCAGAACATATCTGAAACCTTAGCTTTAGCCTTATTATAAGCCAGATCAATGAAATAAGCAACAATTTGACCTTTTAACCAACTAAATACCAAGAAAACAAAACCAGACCAGAGCAATGCACCAACCAAATACAATAGCTGCTTGATTAGCTTCATCTTAATTCCCAGAGCTAATTTCCACTCACTGAAATCTCTAGCCCCACGTTGGGAAA
Organism: Pogoniulus pusillus; assembly: GCF_015220805.1. NCBI lineage: Eukaryota > Metazoa > Chordata > Aves > Piciformes > Lybiidae > Pogoniulus > Pogoniulus pusillus. The sequence goes on from NC_087272.1 coordinate 6,333,986, forward strand.
GCCAATTAAAAAAATGTGATGGTTTGGGGGTTACCCCGCCCCCCCACACTTTTGAATTTGCCCCAGCTAACTCAGACGGACCCTGGGAATATAGATGAAGCAATTTATTTACAGCTAGCAGAATTTACAAGCAGCTATTTACAATATATACAGTTATTTACAATTATATACAGAAATATACAAAGGATAAACAATACAAAAGCACAACTCCCCTCCCAGAAACCTGAGTCCCCAGGAGGGGCTCTCAAACCACCCCAACACCTCCCCCCGGCCCTCTCAACCTTACCCCAGTTCTCAGGAAGAAAAGAGGTGCAGCCAAGAGGTTAGGGAGCAAGGTTAGTAGGAGCAGGGTTAATGAGATGTGACCAGGTCTAAGGCCAAAGCAAGAGTGAGAGACAAAATGGAGAATGTTTTCTTCTTCTTCCCAGAGTTCTCAGCGTGACTGTGAGAGAAGTAGACACAATTGTTTTTCATTTCACTGCCCGTTATCTAGTTCTTTTACCAAAACATTCCAGCTTGCTTCAAACTAGCACACCATCTGAAACAGCTGCAACTTGATGCAAGCAGAGTAAGACTTTCACACACTGAAACATCTTGTTATGAAGTCATCAGCATTATTTGTTCTGGCACCTTCGTGAGGGAATTTAACACTGAGTTTTGTTATATGACCATAAAAGAGGTTCCAACCAAGGGAAATGTGGCTGGTCAGGAGTAGCTTCTCTGTAAAGCTCTCTTCTCCCTCTCTACTATATAACAGTACTGAAAATCAGCCTTTCTCTGAATGTTTCAATATTGCTGGTTGGGAAACCTCACTTCCAGGCCTTGTCTATTTGTTTGCTTGACATTTTAACTTCTCCCTACTTATATGTTTGTCTTAAGCTTTGAGCAAAACACTGGAGGGCTTCAATAAGACAAATGCAAAGATGAAGATGAACTTGTAGGGAGCAGATAAGCTATCAGGGAGCTTGAGGGTGGTCAAAGTTTAAAGCTATTTGACTTTTTTTTTTATAATGTTGTTCTTTTTAAACTTTTAATGTTAGAATCACAGAATCAACCAGGTTGGAAGAGACCTCCAAGATCAGCCATTCCAACCTAGCACCCAGCCCTAGCCAGTCAATTAGACCATGGCACTAAGTGCCTCATCCAGGCTTTTCTTCAACACCTCCAGGGATGGTGACTCCACCACCTCCTTGGGCAGTCCATTCCAAAGCAAATCACCCTCTCTGCAAAGAACTTTCTCCTAATATCAAGTCTATACCTCCCCTGGCACAGCTTGAGACTGTGTCCCCTTGTTCTGTTCTTAGTTGCATGCTGTATACATGCCTGAAGTGCTGTATTTGCTGTGATTTTGAAGATGACTTCAGCTAAAAATGTTCCACATTGGCTATCAAAATACTACTGAGGAGCAGTATCTGATTTCATGGCACTTGGTGATGTTTTCTAAGCAGATGTTTGCAGCTGTTTTGTAACACCTATTGATCTCAGTTTTAGCAACACATTCTGAACTGCTGCAAATGTTTTCAGATGGGATATGTGTATAGAAAGTAGTTTTGACATAATGTCTCCAGGACAATTGTTCTCGAGATGCATGTGGCAGCAGGTCACTATTTAGCCATCAGTATTCATGGCTGAAATATAGCTTAGAGCATAGATTTAATTGCACTTGACACGTGGCAGGAGACATCTATCATCTGCTGTTTTTATCACTTCCTCCTACTTGTATACATTTTAAATAATAAAAAACTAGGGGAAATGTGTTGGTTGGTTTGTATTTCTGTCAAGAAAATGTTGGCATTGTCCCTTTCAGCCATAGTGCTGATCTAACAGAATTTTAGTTTCAAGAGTTTAATTTTTCAATTTCTTTTTTTATAACTTCTTGATAAGAATTGTGTCCTTTTTTGAAGCTCAAGCATTGAGTGGCTTGATCCTAATTTCTGACAGTAATGCTTATAATGCAATTATTTTCATTCCATCAGCCAGGCTAAAAGATTAGGGTGGTTTTTTTTTTTCTTTTAAAATAATTGTTCTTCTAAAGCAGTGCAGTTACTACATTTCTCCTATTTTTAGAAGTTAAAAGGATTGCACAGAAACTTTCAACATTAGCTGAACATATTTTTCATCTGGAGATGAGGAAGTTCCTGATCTGGGTCTGAAGTTATCTGAATAATAAGAGCATTTCCTCTCAACCTCTACAGAAGTTGCAGTGTGAAAAAAAAAAACCAAAACCAACCAAACAAACCCAACAACTTTTTAAATTTTAATTGAATTGTAGATGGAATCTTACCCTCTTTTGTCATGTCTTATATCATTCAGCTGGGTCCTGTATATATACATTGTTCATGTACATATACATTGTTCACATACACTAGAATCATAGAATCAGGGTTGGAAGGAACCACAAGGATCATCTAGTTCCAACCCCTCTGCCATGGCCAAGGACACCCTACCCTAGATCAGGCTCCCCACAGCCTCATCCAGCCTGGCCTTAAACATCTCCAGGGATGGGGCCTCAACCACCTCCCTGGGCAACCCATTCCAGGCTCTAACCACTCTCATGCTGAACAACTTCCTCCTCATGTCCAGTCTGAATCTCCCCACCTCCAGCTTTGTTCCATTCCCCCTAGTCCTGTCACTCCCTGAGAGCCTAAAAAGTCCCTCCCCAGCTTTTTTTGTAGGCCCCCTTCAGATCCTGGAAGGCCACCATAAGGTCCCCTCCTCCTCTCCAGACTGAACAGCCCCAACTCTTTCAGTCTGTCCTCATAGGAGAGGTGCTGCAGCCCTCTGATAACCCAGTGGCCCTCCTCTGGACACGCTTCAGCATGTCCACATCCTTCTTGTAACGGGGGCTCCAGAACTGGGTGCAGTACTCCAGATGGGCTCTCATCAGAGCAGAGCAGAGGGGGAGAATCATTGCTCATATACATACATCTATGCATTCATTATAAACATTCTGTATACCTGTCTAAGGAAGTAGTTTTATGTCATGTTTGCTCTGCATGTGTATAGCAACAGAATAGAATAGAATCAACCAAGTTGGAAGAGACCTCCAAGATCATCCTGTCCGACCTATCACCCAGCCCTATCCAGTCAACTAGACCATGCTATTCAGTTGGAGAGATTCACATTATGTACCTCTTTACAATGGCTTTCTGCTGCAAGAATACCAAAAGATGAGATCAGAAAGTCTATTTCCTGATGAAAAAGGTTTATTTCAGTGGCACTAGACCCAAGGCTAGGAGATCTCTAGAGACTATAGGAACTTCAGAGTAATAGCATGACCACAGCATGTCCATTTGCTATCTTGCAGGATGCTGGAAGAGAAAAATAGCAACTTGCTTTGGGGGGCAGACTCTGAACAGATCACCCTATTATAACAAGGAAAAGTTCACTGTGCACCAGTTCTGTGTTTTGCACCAATGCTATCAGAAGCTCCCTTGGTAGATGGGCCACAAAGTTTGGTTGGAGTCATAGGTACAGTTCCAGTCTGTGGTAAATTCACTGTGAGAAGTTGTCCTGGCTGTAATGCTGTCGGGTACTTTCTTTCATCAGAAGGTAGAGCATCAAGCTCAGTTTAGCAAGGAATTCTTGGCTTACAGGTCTCCCAGTAGGCCCATACCAACTATTCACTTGATGAAGTACTTTTCAAAGTTGAGTATCCCACTGGGGCTTGTGTGGCTTAAAGGGTTTTTGTTGTTTGTTTTTTCAATAAGCCATTAACTCTTTCATTGGATTGAGCATAATACAGCATGTGGAATACCCATTGGATTTCTTCTTGGTTTGCCCATTCTTGTATTTCCTTACATGGGGAGTGCAGGTCATTATTCCTTTGGATGGTACCAGGCCTCTTTGGGTCTCATGGCATGGTCTGGAATAGATTGCAATAAGTACTATGCTTTGCAAAACCCCATTCTGCTGTAATAATGTCATAGGGGCTGCTATGGTTTTCTGGTTCCTGTGTTAGAGTATCCACTGCTTGTTCATGTTCTGCCTTCCCTTTCCACCATTTTCCCTTTTATAAGAGTGAGTACAGTGGGTGAGCAATGGTAGAAGATCCAGATACCTGTTTCCCCCAGTATCCTGAAATACCCAAAGTTGTTGTAGTTCTTTTCCAGACTTGGGTGTCTTTAGTTCTATTTGACTTAGGATGTCTGGTGGAATTGCTGCACTGCCTGCAATCCAACAAGCACCTAAAAATGTTACTTCCCTATTCGATCCCTGACATTTTTCAGGTGAAACTTCAACTTCTGCTTTATGTAGTCCCTGACACACTTCTGCTGCTTCTCCCATTTCATCAGAGGAGGTCCTTCTGGTTAGTATATCATCTATATACAGTTTCACTTCAGGTACAGTTTCACTTCCTAAGGAAGTTCAGACTGTGTAAAAATTCAGCAACTGCAGCAGGTGAATATTTATACCTCTCCAGGAGTCTTAGTGGTGTTGTCTATACTTTACCAAGAAAAGCAAATTTCTCTTTATGCTACCCTTGCAGGAGAAGGATAAACAAGGCATCTTTGACACCTAGCACTGCCATTCAGTTACTCATAATGTGGCTATCAGAGTTGCAATATCAAGTACTTCAGTTGTGTTGGCATTTAGGTGCTGATAGTCCGTCGTTAAGTGCCATCTCCCATCCAAAGCTTGGACTGGACAAAGAGGTGAATTGTATCAGGAGTGGGTTCTGGAAGTGGTATGCCATTTTTTACAGATCTGCTGTTGCACCAGCAGTCCCTTTTTTTTTTCCCTCAGCAGAAATCAAATACTGCAGCACATGGGGAATTTCTGAGCCCAGAAATTCCCTTCCTTGTAATGAATTGTTCTGTGATGTCCCCTGTGAAGAGAGACTGAGAGCCCTGGGGCTGTTCAGCGTGGAGAAGAGAAGGCTGAGAGGGGATCTGAGCAATGTCTATCAATAGCTGAGGGGTAGGGGTCAAGTGGAGGAGGCCAAGCTCTTTTTGGTGGTCAGAAGCAAGGAGCCAAGGAGCGTTGGATCCAGACTGGAACAGAGAAGGTTTTGCCTCAACATGAGGAGAAACTTCTTTACAGTGAAGGGGACAGCCCTGGCACAGGCTGCCTAGAGAGTTTGTGGAGTCTCCTCTGGAGGCTTCCCAAACCCAGCTGGGTGCATTCTTGTGTGGACTGCCCTGGGTGATGCTGCTTTGGCAGGGGAGTTGGACTGGATGATCTCTGAAGGTCCCTTCCAACCACTAATATTCTGTGTAAATCCTCTTCAGTTCAGAGTGCAGCCACTGAGCCTCGCAGCTTCAAGCTGCAACCCGGCAAGCATGGGTTTAATCCAGTCAAAGCCTCAAACCCCAGAATATTTTCATTATGCTTTTTAATCACAAAGCAGACAACATAGACTTCTTGCTTGGGAGCCCTGAATTAGCTCTTGTGGTTTGACAAATAATGCTTGATATTTACTGCAGTGGCTTTAACTCTCTGGTCTCTGGGTCAGACAGCCAGCTTCTCGGCATTCTGCTCTGTTGATGTTGAACTTTGTGCTTCTGTATCTATTAGAAATGTCACCAGTCATTGTCGAGGACCAGCTGGAATCAGAATGTATTCTGCTTTAATGATGGATCTAGCCTTACCCAGAGGAACCTGAGAGGAGCATAGGGTCATCATTCCTCTCATCATATGCATCAGGATCATGTCGAGTATCACCATCCTAATGCTCTGGGGACACTATTAGTTTCTGAGTTTGTATGGGGTTAGGCAAGGTGGGGCCTGCATGAGCATCACCTCAATCTTTTTTTCCCAAGTTTAGTTTTTCTTCCTTTTCTTCATGTAACTGCTTCTGTAGCTGTTCAGTTTGCTGGGACAGTGATAACTCAGCTGCCTTCCTGCCTTCTCTTTCCTCTCTGATATTCTCTCTATATATATTTGTTTTCTCTCCTGTCCTGACAGGCGACTTCTAGGCAGGTGCCTAATATCTTACATATAATTCCTTTTCCTTCACCATCTTCAGTATTTCCTCATAGCAGTTTTATTTGTTCTTAATATCTCCCTAGTTGTGATCTCATTCTTCTGAGAATTTGGGATTTATTCCATGCTTCCCTAAGAAATCAGTGATACCACTTGCTGACTACACCAGTTTGTCATAAATGAGTGATTTAGATCACTGCAAGGACTGTTGTCAAAGCTATTAACAAAAGTAGCTTTAATATGGTATCCATAAAAGTGTGACCTAACAACATTTGATGGTGAGGTTCACTCCACTGCTGTGCAGCACAGTCATTTGAATAATGATTCCAAACTACCAAGGCACAGCTAAGAGTTGCCAAGACAAAATTCAAGTTACTGTCCCGGTTCTAATTTAAATTTTCAGAGACTGAAATGAATTTGAGAGAACCCGTAACAATTTTTATAGAGTCCCCTTCCCTCTCCCCCCTTTTTTCCAAAGAAAGGGATTAGATGTAGAGAGGAAAAAGTAAGCACACCCAAATAAATGGATCTCCCTCAATTTGGAAGTTAAAAAGAAAAGTTTAACAATAACTAGGCATCTGAGGTAGGGAAGTTACAAAGGTATAGGGAAGGGAAAGCAAATAGAAAATGTATAAATGCAACCTGATTTTGATGGTGATGGCTTTGCCTCGTGAGTGATGGCCACGTGGTGAAACAAAGAGAACCAGGAACAGGATGGTGATGGTGGAAGGCAGGGAGCACAGAGAGAGAGACAGGCAGTCCCCCTGCTTTTATGGATCTCTAGACAGGAAGGGGCAGTGGGCTAACCATCACCTGGCAGTGTTCAGACCCACCCCTGGGGAGGGGTCAAGACCACCTAAGATCAGGTTCAGGGTTACTCCCCCTGGAGTGTTAACCCTGTAGTTACCAAGGCTGAAATCAAATTGCCATGCTACAAGGTTAGGTGTGATACCAATGGCTTACCAAGGATCTCTTATTGGTAAAAGACGTCTCTGCTTTGAAGAGCAGCCTTGAGAGGCATCTCAGGTCAAAAGCTACTGTTTGGCCAGGGGAGCTCAAAGACATCCTGCTTAGGCTGTCATATTTGTGGAATAAAGTGATTGGCTCATAGTTCAGTTACACATGATGTGAAAGGGATGTGAGACTCCTGTACCCACAGTTTTCTTTGTTGATTGATAAGTGAGTCTTGGAAAAGCCACCTGCTATTCATGTGTTAATTGCATGGTTGGTGTGCCAGGCTGCCACGCATTGATGCTCGCTGTGTCGCTCTGCTCCTTCCTGGGCTTTCAGAGAATAGATTGGAAGTAGAAGTGTTCTTGGCCTAGCTGCAGCTCAGGCATTTACCTCCTTTGGAGCCTGTACCAAACCAATGCATGTTTAGTTAAGGCAAGTCTGCTGTCCCACAAGGTTTCATGAAACTGTGTGTTTCTTCCTCCTCTCTCCTGCGTCCCATGGAAGGCTGGATAAGTCCCAGTTGTGGCAGAAAGGAAACCATCTAAATTCAGAAGTTACAGAAGACAGTGGATCACACAGGGAAAAACATTGCTTTGGATATTTTCAGATTTCATTCCTCTGAAGTCTGAAAATGGATGCTGGCAGAAAATTTCTCTCTCCTTCACTTCTGAGTTTGTAGGTGGGAAGATAACAGATGATGGACAGCAGCAGCTCAATTCTCTGCACTAGTTAAGCCACCCAGCACAGTGCTGGGCACTCATCAGTGTTGACAGCAGTGGAGATGGGGGTGGACAAATGATTGCTAGAACAGCATGTATATCACTGGGAGGGATGTAGCCCATCAGATGTGGGAGCTATTCCTGCTTTTTGAGACATACTGACTCCTTAGTTTTAATAGAGATTGGCTGTGCATGTCCCAAGGGGTTAAGTTGTTCTGTGTTCGAGTTATCATTTTACACTATCATAGCAGAGTAATATCTGCATCAGAAGGTGTTTAATTTCTTCACCTAATTAAACTAGAAGGAAAGTGAGTCCTGTTGTACAAACAGTAAATTCATCAGTGATTTGCTTCAGGTTAAGTAGATTTATGTAGAAATTCTTTTTTGTTTGATGTAATCTAGATGATTCCTATTTGCATTCCCATCTGTTTAGATTAGCCATTCAGATCTAGCCTGTATCAGTAGAAACTGAAAGGTAGCAGCTAAAATTTAATTTAGCTCTTGCTCTTTGGCTTTTGCAGACTGCCATCACCACTGCAGTTACCTGATGTCATTGCTCAGTGGGAAGGCCAGAGCAGGTTCTCTTGGATGATGGACTGATGAGCCAGGGTTTATAGGCAGAGCAGGGTGGGAAATGTGTACAGTTTCTCTCCTAGCTAAACAAAGAAATAAATCAGCCTTCAAGTGACAATTCAGCATCTTTGTGAGCAAACTCAACCTGCCAGGTTTGTTTTTAATAGACATGTAGCAGGGAAGAGCTCTGTGAGCTTACATAAGGCATTGAGAGAAATGCACTGGATGTTTTTAAATGCAAAGAGAACAAATCCAGAATATTTGAATAGATTACATGCAAATCCTCTTTGGGAAGCTGCAATCAAGGTTTTATTTTAATAGAGGAATGCATAGAGCAGATTTTCAGAGTGTTGATTTCTGGCCACACCTTGAGTCCTGTGTCCAGTTCTGGGCCCCTCAATTCAAGAGAGACGTGAAAGGCCTGGAGCACAGCCCTGTGAGGAGAGGCTGAAGGAGCTGGGGTTGTTTAGCCTGGAGAAGAGGAGGCTCAGGGCTGACCTCATTGCTGTCTACAACTACCTGAAGGGAGGCTGTAGCCAGGTGGGGGTTGGTCTCTTCTGCCAGGCAGCTAGCAATAGAATAAGGGGACACAGTCTCAAGTTGTGCCAGGGGAAGTATAGGCTGGATGTTAGGAGGAAGTTGTTGCCAGAGAGAGTGATTGGCATTGGAATGGGCTGCCCAGGGAGGTGGTGGAGTCGCTGTGCCTGGAGGTGTTCATGCAAAGCCTGGATGAGGCACTTAGTGCCATGGTCTGGTTGACTGGCTAGGGCTGGGTGCTAGGTTGGCCTGGCTGATCTTGGAGGTCTCTTCCAACCTGGTTGATTCTGTGATTATAATAACTTGACTGAAAGAAAAAAATGCAGTCATACTGCAGGACTAGAGGGAAAGGGAAGAAGCAGCACTGGGCTAAACAAGCAGCCCTGAATGGACTTGTGGATTCAAGAGCAAAGAAGTATTTTCAGTCTGTAACTGCATTTTCTTGTCCATTATGGGTTCTTTGCAGTTATATATTAACAGTTTGGTTTAAGGCTTTTTACAAAGTTTATTAATATTCTTACTGCTCAATCCCTAGTGTATGCCCTAAAGGAGCTTTCCTCCTGTTTTGATTTTTTTTTTTCACTCAAAATCTCTGCATTGGTTTGGAGCCTTTGTTTATGTAAAGATGGTCCACAGTTGCTCATTTGCTTCTGCTTATAAGTGGTTTTTGGAGTGTATTAAGGAAGTAGCAATAAATACAAACGCATAGGGTTTGTCCTCAGATGAGTTTATAATTACTAAACAAAACCAGAAAGCAAAAGTTTAATGCAGTTCATGGGCAGGAGAGAGAAGCAGGAGACAGGAAGCAACAGGGAAGGAATTTTGGTACTTGTACTGTTACAAAGACATTCCAGAAGAGGGAGACTGCTGCATCCAAACACAGCATTATTGCTCATTAGTCTATGATCACAGTACCACAGTATCATCAAGGTTGGAAGAGACCTCACAGATCATCAAGCCCAACCCTTTACCACAGAGCTCAAGGCTAGACCATGGCACCAAGTGCCACGTCCAACCTTGCCTTGAACAGCTCCAGGGACGGCGACTCCACCACCTCCCTGGGCAGCCCATTCCAGTGTCCAATGACTCTCTCAGTGAAGAACTTTCTCCTCACCTCCAGCCTAAATCTCCCCTGGCATAGCCTGAGGCTGTGTCCTCTTGTTGTGGTGCTGGCCACCTGAGAGAAGAGAGCAACCTCCTCCTGGCCACAACCTCCCCTCAGGTAGTTGTAGACAGCAATAAGGTCACCCCTGAGCCTCCTCTTCTCCAGGCTAACCAATCCCAGCTCCCTCAGCCTCTCCTCGTAGGGCTGTGCTCAAGGCCTCTCCCCAGCCTCGTCGCCCTTCTCTGGACACGCTCAAGCATCTCAATGTCCTTCCTAAACTGGGGGGCCCAGAACTGAACACAGGACTCAAGGTGTGGTCTAAGCAGTGCAGAGTACAGGGGCAGAATGACCTCCCTGCTCCTGCTGACCACACCATTCCTGATGCAGGCCAGGATGCCACTGGCTCTCTTGGCCACCTGGGCACACTGCTGGCTCATGTTCAGGTGGGTATCAATCAGCACCCCCAGATCCCTCTCTGTCTGGCTGCTCTCCAGAGCAGCCAGATGTAAAAGGAGAAGTCGATTACATTGAAACGTGAGTCGAGTACCATGCCTAGAGGAGTGGGCTACTCCTTTTGAGCCATAATTAGATGACTGCAATGCAGAATGTGATACTGTTCACGCAGTTATTCCAATAAAGGCTCAACCAAAAGCTTCATTAGAGAGGTCCTTTCCTGAGGAACTCCACGGGTGCTGAGCAAAGCAACTGTACTTGGAAGGCACTTGTCTGCTTGTCTGTACACATTTATCTCTAGATGAAGATGAGTAGATTAACTAGTTCCATTTGGGATTGATGCAGTTGTTACTCAGAGTTTACTTGATAGTGTAAGGTAACAATGGAGATCTTGGTGTTGCTTTCATCACAAAAAGAACATTGAACTGCAGTGTGTTAAAGACAAACAGACTTTAATATTTGAAGCACCAGTTGACAAAAGAGGTAAAGGAACAAAATTTGAGACCACTCTTTGTTTAAAAACTGTTGCTCTTAGGCATGGAGGTGAATGCAGCTTATCTTTTCTCTGCCAGAATCCCCCAAAATTACTGCTGCTTGACAAAATGACAGTTATAGCATGATTCCAACACCCTATTGTCTGTCAAACCTTTTAATAGTTACACTATTGTGCTTTAACATGTTGAAAGTATTGTTCTTCAAATCAGAAGGGTGTGAGTCAGATTTCAGGATGATACATTTCACTTAAGTACCTCTGGGATTTAAATGTCAGGCTTGTCTTTCATACGTTTGGAAGGCTTTTGGGTATTGTTGGGTTTTTTAATGCACAAGCACTGAACAATAACCTAGCTGAGAGAAACTGACTTTTCTTATTGTTCTTGCTCACTGACCACCAGATTCTCGGTATGGAGTAATTCTCTGTCCAGGTTAGAGCTTATTTACATTATTGTCTGTCCTGTCTCTAAGTCTGTATTGCTTCCACCAGCTGAACTGTCAAACTCCTAATAGTAAAACTATGAACTACAACTACCTGAGGGGTGGTTGTGGCCAGGAGGAGGTTGCTCTCTTCTCTCAGGTGGCCAGCACCAGAACAAGAGGACACAGCCTCAAGCTATGCCAGGGGAAATTTAGGCTGGAGGTGAGGAGAAAGTTCTTCACTGAGAGAGTCATTGGACACTGGAATGGGCTGCCCGGGGAGGTGGTGGAGTCGCCGTCCCTGGGGCTGTTCAAGGCAGGATTGGACGTGGCACTTGGTGCCATGGTCTAGCCTTGAGCTCTGTGGTAAAGGGTTGGACTTGATGATCTGTGAGGTCTCTTCCAACCTTGGTGATACTGTGATACTGTAACTCTGCAAACATCCTTCAATACTGATAACTTGCTATTGTCTCAAACATAACACAGGGAAAGAAGAAAAAGTAAAAATAATAGAAATTTTGGGGAGTTGGTTAATAAAAATGATACATTCTTAGTAACAGAGTTTATTGTGAAGAAGAGTGTGTCATATATATATATATATATATACATATACATTCCCCTTACATGCTAAATTCTTGTTTGCTTTTCAGTGGAGCTAGTTTCCTGAGACAGGTGCTTATAGATTTTTAGCAGTATAGCTTACCTGAAGTCTGGAAAGCAGAAGAATAAGTTTTTGGGAGGTTTAAACAGATGTTGGAAATTATGTGTTCCAAAGAGTATTGTGGTGGTTTGAGTGTTTTCCATCCCCCCCACACTTAAGAAAATCACCCAGACTAGACTCAGCCACTGGAAATTAAAGAATGAAGCTATATTTACTGTTGAATTGGCCTCTCTTCTAGGCTGTGTGGGAGAGGGAGAGACACCAGGCTTACACCAGTGTGATGCATAGTGGTCAATCCGTTTATTGCAGCTAAGCATGATACCTATATAGTGGAGTTCAGTACAGAGACATGCACTTATGAAAGGCTTACAGAGGCAGAAATGGGCTGTCCACAAAGATGCTCATAGGGCTGGAGCAGCTCTCCTATGAGGGCAGGCTACAAGAGTTGGGGCTCTTAAGCCTAGAGAAGAGAAGGCTTCTAGCAGACTTTATAGGAACCTTCCAGTGTCTGAAGGAGGACTTACAGGAAGGCTGGGGAGGGAGTATTTGCAAGGTCTTGTAATGACAGGATGAGGGGTAATGGGTTTAAACTGGCAGAGGGGAAATTTAAACTAGATGGTAGGAAGTTCTTTGCAGTGAGGGTGGTGAGACACTGGCACAAGTTGCCCAGGGAGGTTGTGGCTGCTCCCTCCCTGAAGGTGTTCAAGACCAGGTTGGATGAGGCCTTGAGCAACCTGTTCTAGTGGGAGGTGTCCCTGCCTATGGTGGAGGATAAGAACTCGATGATCTTTGAGGTCCCATCTAACCTAAACCATTCTATGATTCCATTCTATAATCTTTTCCATATGATTTTAACTATGATTTAGCTTAGATTTATCTGTTCATTTCCAGTTGACTGTGATGAAAGGTCTAGTAATTGCTGGAAAGGGATTTAGCTACTGTTACCTTTGTGTCTTGGTTCTAATTTAAATTTCCCTGAGACTCAATTATAGGTAATAGAACCAATAACAATATATGGAATCATAGAATCAACCAGGTTAGAAGAGACTTCCAAGATCATTCAGGCCCACCTAGCATCCAGCTCAATCCAGTCAACTAGACCATGGCACTAATTGGCTCAGCCAACCTTTCCTTGAACATCTCAAGGGATGGCAACTCCACCACCTCCCTGGGCAGCCCATTCCAATGCCAATCACTCTCTCTGCCAACAACTTCCTCCTAACATCCAGCCTATACTTCCCCCAGCACAACTTGAGACTGTGTCCCCCCTGATTGTCTGGGAGAAGAGACCAACCCCCACCTGGCTACAGCCTCCCTTCAGGTAGTTGTAGACAGCAATGAGGTCCCCCCTGAGCCTCCTCTTCTCCAGGCTGCACACCCCCAGCTCCCTCAGCCTCTCCTCATAGGCCTTGTGTTCCAGGCCACTCACCAGCTTTGTTGCCCTTCTCTGGACACATTCCAGTATCTCAGAATCTCTCTTCTAGGATGCCTTTCCCTCTTCCTTTTTTCCAAAGAAAGGGAAATAGATGTAGAGAGGAAAAGGTAAAAACCCACCCAAATAAAGTCTCATTGCATTTGGGAAGTTAAAAGAAGAAAATTTTAACAATAAATAAAAGATATTTATGGTAGGGGAGTCACAAAAGGTATAGGGAAAGGAAAACAAGATATACAACCAGATTTGATGGGAGTGGCTTCATCTGCCTCGTGGATCATAACCATATGGTAAAACAGTAGCAGGAAACAGGTTGGTGATGCTGGCAAGCAGGGAGGCAGGGCGAAGGAGAGAGAAACAGCATGTTCCTCTGTTTTTATAGGGGTCTAGATAGGAAGTGGGAGTGGGCTAACCACCACACCAGGGAGTGTTCAGAGACACCCCTGGGGTGGAGTCAGAAGGACCTGGGGTCAGGGTCAGTACTACTCTCCCAGGTGTGGTGGGAGGTTTAACCTTTTACGCTTTGAAAGATGTTTCCTTCCTGCTGGCTGGAATTATGCTGCAAGGAGGAAAGCAGCTGGTGTGAGCTCATGCCCTGTTACTCAGCACTCTCAAGTTGTTAGATGCTAATGAGGAGAAGGCTTTGCTGGGAGTCTGACCACACCAGGTAAGAGAAACCTTCATTTCTCTGGTGTCTTTAGTTTCCTGATGGGGTGGCCATTTCTGGGGAAGCTGGTGTTGCAAACTTGCTATTAAAAGCTATGTTGATGTCAGAAGTTTGCTATTGGAAATGCTTCTGAAAGGGTTTGCCTTGTGACCCAGGTGACTGAAAAGATAGAGAAGAGTCAAATATTGACATTTTCAGGCCAAGGATTAATTCAGATGGCCAAATCTGTCAGATGCTGTGATCACAGTGACTGCGTATGTTGTCAGCCTGAAATGATATTTCTACCCTTAGACTGTTAAGTCCATCAGAAAATTCTGAAACTACTGGAAAGCTTTGAGTACTTCACTCCTAACTCTTACCCAGTGGCATTACAGACTTGGTATCTCGGGAAACAGTGCAATGCAAAAGGTTAATAGACCATAATGTGTATTAATTTGGAATTCAACATTGAGTTTTCACGTCATAAAGTTACACAAGTTTTTCATTGCACCCTTTTGCTGAAGACTGCAGCATGGTGTAGTTGGTGGAGTGCCATACACTCATTCTTTTAGTTGCCAGAGCAAAGGTAGTTGTGAAAGATCAAAACTACCCACATTATTTCTATTTTGAGTGGAGACTGCCTCTGAAAGCTCATTAACTCTTCCCACTCCTCACAATACTTGTCCTTGCCTCCCATCTTAGGTTGATTTCTGAGGTCATTGTATATCACTGTGCTTGACTTCATTGAAGGATGACAAACACTTAAGCTTCTGCTTTTCTGAATTCAGGGAGATTCTAGCCATGAAATCCATTTGTTGATTGGTATGCCCTCCTGGGCCAAAATGTGGTAAATTCTTGCTGAGTGTGATTTTGCAACCAAATACTGAATTAATGCAGTGCTCTGTTTGAGTGGAATGACATTTACTGGCAACACACTAGCACCAAACCACAGCTGCATTGCCCAGTGTCGTTTAACAGTGGCATAATTAAAGGGCCACAGCAAGCCTCACTGTGGCAGGTGCTTGATGAGGTTGCTATCAGAAAGTGTGGGCAAAATGAAAACCTGATTTCCATCTTTCACTGAGCTCATTTGCAACCTTTTGTCTGTCAGGTGTGTTTTTATGTCTTAGTCTCAAAACCTTGATTTAGTGCAGGAGGCAGGTGGGCACCTTAATGCTTCATAGGTCTTTGTACCAAGATACATTTTGTCTATTTAAAAGAAGCTATGGTACCTTTATTCCTCACAACTCTAGAAGGATTTGTTACTGCAAAAAATGATGAGATCTAGTTCAACAAAGGGTCTCAAGAATGTCTTGAGCTCACTGCAGTGCTGACTGCTGGAAGTGAACAGAAAGCATGCAAAATTCATAAACTCCCGTCTAGCTGAGTGCAGTGGATTTGCAAAAGCATCTATGAATCTAAAAATGATGTACTGTGTTGATGGGACTTGAATATCTAAGTGCTTTGACTGATAGTCCAAAAGACACAGAAAGCTTTCCCTGATTTCATCACTAGAGCTCATTGTAACCTTCACGTTCATTTTAATTGGCAGACTGCTATAAAGCCATAATTAGAATGAATTGGGTGTTTTGCCTTAAGAGTGACTCCTGTGTTTTCAGAGTGGAGTTTAGAGAAGCCCACTGATTCTCACACACAGTGATGGCAATTATGGTGGTTCTTTATGGTGGTTCTTTCTTTCTTAATTCTAATTTGGGGGGGGGATCAGGTCTAGGCATGTGCTAGCTTGAGGCTAATGGGAGTATTTTATTGAGAGAAATTAGATCATTGGTTGTAAAAGGAAAATAATGATGAAGTCTCTATCATTCATTGGTTTGCTGAGAGAGATAAAAAGCCAGAAAGTACAAACAATTTGTCCCACTCTGGCCTGGGATGCTGGGTCTATTTGCTTCCACTCTAATCTCCCCACTAACAAATAACAACGGAATCTTTGCTGGTTGTTTTGTTTGTCTGGGAAAGAAGAGCGAGAGAGAGAGAGAGGATAGCTCTGAGGCTCTTCTGGGCAGTTTCCTTTGTCCAGGAAGGAGTTTGAATTTCTGCATTATTTCTTATTCGTATCTAATAGTAAATACTTGTAAATATAATGTGTGTATATGCTTGTAGATTTTGTTTTGCTGTAAATACAGCTTCATCTTGTCTCCAAGCTGCCTGAGCTAGTCTGGTAAATTTTCAAGGAGGGGGAGAAGTTCCTAACCCTTCCCAAGGGAGTTTGCTGCATTTTCTGAAAGGTGAAGATACTGATACAGCACGACAGCTCAGTGATGTGAATTGCTAGGCACTGGTGCTGATTTCATTTTAACTCCTTGGTCTGCAGTGGAATTGCTCCTGACATAAAGTCTATAAATCAGATGAGAATTAGGCTGGAAGCACAAAGACAAGGTAAAGCTACAAGTTTTGTTCAATAATGTAAGCAGGTGCAGTCTAACACAGTATTTGTGGAGAATCAGTGGGATGATGAGCTGAGCCTTATGAGTAACACCAGGGGCTTTACTAAGGCTTTTCTTCTTTGAAACCCCAATTTCACTACTGACAGGGAAATGCTGAAATACAGTTTCCAAGTAGGGACTGAGAGGGCAAATCAACCAAAATAATTCTCTGCTCAGTTTGTGTTATACCACATCACCACATTGAATTAATAAGTAGGGTCTCCTAAGGAAGTAGAAGAGAGGAGAGTGCAGGAGATGTGCATAGAGCAGCGAGGGCACAGCTTGGGAATCGTTAGGATGAAGTCTCTGTGGTCATGTCTTTTGCATGTGCTTTCTCCAGCATCTGTGCATTGGGACTACTGTTCTGTTTAGAGCTATTGTAGTAGGTGCTTTCAGTTCTCTTTTCTTGTGTCTGCTGTGCTGATAGTTACTTGTCAACCTTGAAGACAGGTCTGAGTATCCTAATTCAGGGTCAAGGTAAAGATATCAAGTGAAGCTTCAGACATGGTTATTTAAGCTTCAGCATTAAGTATTCAAATATATTCTCTTCCTGAAGTACATTGATTGTGTTATTGTCATATTAAATCATTTATCTTAAGAAGAAACTCCTCACAGAAAGAGTGATTGGCATTGGAATGGGCTGCCCAGGGAGGTGGTGGAGGCACCACCCCTGGAGGTATCACACAGTATCACCGTATCACCAAGGTTGGAAGTGACCTCACAGATCATCAAGTCCAACCCTTTACCACAGAGCTCAAGGCCAGACCATGGCACCAAGTGCCACGTCCAATCCTGCCTTGAACAGCTCCAGGGACGGCGACTCCACCACCTCCCCGGGCAGCCCATTCCAGTGTCCAATGACTCTCTCAGGGAAGAACTTTCTCCTCACCTCCAGCCTAAATCTCCCCTGGCACAGCCTGAGGCTGTGTCCTCTCGTTCTGGCGCTGGCCACCTGAGAGAAGAGAGCAACCTCCTCCTGGCCACAACCACCCCTCAGGTAGTTGTAGACAGCAATAAGGTCACCTCTGAGCCTCCTCTTCTCCAGGCTAACCAATCCCAGCTCCCTCAGCCTCTCCTCATAGGGCTTGTGCTCAATGCCTGAGGCTGGATGAGGCACTTAGTGTCATGGTTTAGTTAATTAGAAGGGTTAGGTGCTAGGTTGGACTCGATGATCTCGGAGGTCTATTCCAACCTGGTCAATTCTGTGTTTCTGTGGAGGAGTGTGTGACACAATGTGATAGATTTAATGCTGTGTATAATGTCAACATATTTGGTCACTAAAATTTACCTAACTGAAAACTGTCATATTGACAGAATTTATTCCATAATTTCGTGGCTGTTAGAAAAAAAAAAAAAGATGGTTTAGAGTTCCAGGAAAATACTTTCTAAAACACAAAAAATGCAAACAATATTCTTCAATTCTATCAGTGTTAAAAAATTCTCATTGAAAAAAAATTTAGTAATTCAGAAAGAGCAAGAATGATTTTTATGACTTTTTTTTAAAATTCAGAATGATAAAGTCCTGTCAAGAGCTTGACAGTTCTGTCAAGAAGATGTTTTAGCAGTAGTAGTATTTGTACAGATCTTTGAGTTGCTTGGTGCAATTGACTTAGGAAATGAGCACCTCTCAGGGCAGGATATTTATTGTCAGCTGAAGGGTTGAGAGTTTATTTTGGAAAAGGAGATGCTTGTTACATGAGCACTGAGCCAGATCTTCTAATTGTTTTTTAATCACATTGAAAACAGAGCTTAAGTAAAATTGGGATGTGTTTATCAGTCTTGGGCTAAGACTGACTGATGCAATTCTATCAGAATATATGCTTATAGAAGAGTCTGCTTTACATAAGTAAATGTAATGCATCAGTAGATAGGGAGGGATAGAGGCATCTTGAGGGCCCAGGGAGTAAGGAGGTAGCAACTCTTCTGTTGCATGAGCTAGGGAGTGACACTGGTAAGAGCTGAATTCAGAACATCCTTTCTCGCAGAGCAGGCAATATACTCCTGGATATCATTGCCACACAGTTCAGAGTTTAAAAGTGTATACCTTAGATCAAGGGGAGATTGGGTTAGTACTTGGAAGAGAAAGTCACTGTAGGTTAAAAAGTAGCAGCCAGCTTATCTAACTCAATCTCTTGAGCTGAAAACAGTGAATAGGGACAGCATCAAAGATATTTTGCCCTGCATCTTCTCTTGTGACTGTGTTGACCTAGTATGTTAATGTTTCTTTTCTAATGGGGTTAATGTTGTAAGGCAGTTTGTTTGTCTTGAGATTCCAGATGAGTTGGTATCTATGTTTATCCTGTATCTGAGGCCAAACTACAGCAGTTTCTGTATCACTTGATAGTCCCCATCAGAGAAGGGGAGTTGGTGAAAGAAAGAAGACTCATGTGAGTTAAAAAAAACAGTGTTAATGAAACAGCCAAGCTAATACCAGTGCCAATATAAAGTATACAAAGCTGTACTCAGCTCAGCATGTGCAGTGGTCACAATAAGCAGGAAAGCAAGCCTCAGGAGAAGGAGCCCAAGTGAGAAGCCCCCTCCTCAGCAAACTTCTCCTTTCATAAGAAGTGTGATATTTATGATCTGCTCAGGTCAGCTGTCTTGGATGACTTGAAACTGCTAATGCCCTGCAGCCCACAGCTGGCCAAGGATTCTGTCCCTGCAAAACCAGGGGCAGGTGGTATGTAGGTAATAGTGGCTAATGAGGTAATACTTTCTAATCAAACAGGGCATGGGAGCCACATCAGGCTGTTACAGAAGGGCATGCAACTGGGGCTGATATCAAGCCCTTTCTAACACTGGCCCTTGACTGACTTGTTGGATGGAAAAGGAAAGCTGGCTCAGGCTCACTAATGTTCTGTGTTTCATGTGGTCTAATAGCAGAACTTGCCTGTGTAGGTTTCCCTTCAAAAAGATGATCACACTCCAACTAGAAAGAAGTAAAGATGCCTAACAGCACTTAAATCCCAAAGAGAAGAACAGATTTATGAATCTTTTTTTCATATATAACTTCAGTCATCCAGAGATGAGTACTGGTTGTGGATTTTCATCAGCTGCTATGTTTATAGTCTCCCATGGTTATAGGCTCTTCCTCTTTTATTCAGGTGGCTATGTAAATGCTGTAGCTGGGACATTTGGCTGTATATTTTGAGATCTGTGGCTTTTCTCATTTGTGTATGTACCAGAACAAGAAGAGAAATACAACTGTTTTTTTAGGCAGTCAGCTTTTGACTCAAAATTTTGGTGCGAAGTTCTACTTACAGCATTATCCTTCAAAAGACATAGTTTATTTTGTGTTATAGAATCATAGAATCATAGAATCAACCAGGTTGGAAGAGACCTCCAAGATCATCCAGTCCAACCTACCACCCAGCCCTATCCAGTCAACCAGACCATGGCACTAAGTGCCTCATCCAGGCTTTGCTTCAACACCTCCAGGGATGGTGACTCCACCACCTCCCTGAGCAGCCCATTCCAATGCCAATCACTCTCTCTGCAAAAAACTTTCTCCTAATATCAAGTCTATACCTCCTCTGGCACAACTTGAGACTGTGTCCCCCCTTGTTCTGTTGCTGATTGCCTGGCAGAAGAGACCAACCCCAGCTGGCTACAACGTCTCTTCAGGTAGTTGTAGGCATCAATGAGGTCCCCCCTGAGCCTCTTATTCTTCAGGCTGCACATCCTCAGCTACCTCAGCCTCTCCTCAGAGGGTTTGTGTTCCTATTATTGTGTTCCTATTACTGTGATTATAGCTTAGCAGACAAGAATAAAAAATGGCATTTTTTCCTGAAACTGTGAGACCCTCAGATTAGAAAAGCCTGTCTGGGCTAGAATCTTCCTATTAATATTAATTTTGCTACTTGGTGTATTGTTTCTGTTAATTTGTCGTGGAATTTATTGTTTGAAATCAGAAAACTTAATTTCAGCTTACATCTCTCAGTATATGTCTTTCTTGTTAAAAGGCATCCTCTCCTTCCTTCCCTCCTTCCTTCCTTGAGGAAATGTGTTAATAACATGAAAAGAATGAACGTAATTGTTGAGGTCTTCATTATCAGCAGATGACACAAGCTCTGTGCTTGTACACTACTTGTCTACAGAATCCCATTTTGAGTCTCATTGTGTCAAGGCAGAGATTTGCATTTTAATGGAGAAAGCACTTAACAGGGGCCCTGTAACTGTTGGATTGTTACTTAACAAAGGGGCATTGTTCAGAGCACAGAGTGTTTTGTTAAGGAGCTGGTGGTGAAGCAGTGCAGGACAGGTCTGTGCTTTCTGTCGCTGTACAATAGGGTACGTGGGTCTGTGTGTGCTTGACACATTCGTGCATCTATTAAGCCTTACTGTTTGCTTTAGCAAAGCTGGATTGGGCTATGGTGTGTTGAGCAGAAATTGCCTCAACCCGTGAGGGAGGTGGAAAACAGCAGCTTCCACTGCACATCAAAGTGGGCATTGAGGCAGCTGGAAAGGCACCCTGGGAGCTACAATTTCATCTCTCTTAACCTCAAAAAGGGAGAATGGCTTTTAATTCCCTCTTCTTCCTTTAACAGTCCCCAAATTCTTCCCTGTAGGCTCCACTCTTTGATGTCTGTCTACCCTTATCTAGATTGTGCTCTTTAGACTGTAATGTTTTTAGGGAAATGAGGCAGGTCCATTTAGAGGAAATGAGGCAAACCTTATCCTGAGCTTACATGGCTTTGGGAATGCTGTGTTAGTCTTCCACTTCTGGTTACCAGCTGGACAGGGAAAGCACATTGGCCCTGTGTTTTGGACTGTGCTGCATATAGGCCTCCAGTGAGCTGATGTAGATGTTTCTGTGCAGAAGCAGTGCTCCTATGCATATCTGTGGTTACTTCACCTTGATATTTAAGTCTTAAGGAGCATTCATTGTAACAAAGCAAGAACATAGGTAGCATCCTTTTATGTCATGAGTGAGGCAAGAGTTTCAGTTTCTTTGAATGCTGAGGGGGAAAAAGAGAGTTTATTGCTAGTCTTCTACTTTAACGAGGCTGACACCTTTCCTCCCAGTACATTGAACCATTGAGCCAGCAGTGTGCACTTGCAGCCTGGAGGGCCCACCGGATCCTGGGCTGCAGCAGGAGAAGTGTGGCCAGCAGGTCAAGGGAGGTGATTCTCCCCCTCTACTCAGCTCTGGTGAGACCCCACCTGGAGTACTGCATCCAGTTCTGGAGCCACCATTACAAGAAGGATGCGGACATGCTGGAGTGTGTCCAGAGAAGGGCCATGAGGATGCTCAGAGGGCTGCAGCAGCTCTGCTATGAGGACAGATTGAAAGAGTTGGGGCTGTGCAGTCTGGAGAAGAGGAGGCTCCCAGGTGACCTTCTTGTGGCTTTCCAGTATCTGA
The DNA here is from genome assembly GCF_015220805.1 of Pogoniulus pusillus. Taxonomy (NCBI): domain Eukaryota; kingdom Metazoa; phylum Chordata; class Aves; order Piciformes; family Lybiidae; genus Pogoniulus; species Pogoniulus pusillus. Next base: position 6,355,709 of record NC_087272.1, read on the forward strand.
AGGGGGGCTACAAAAACGCTGGGGAGGGACTTTTTAGGCTCTCAGGGAGTGACAGGACTTAGGGAGAATGGAGCAAAGCTGGAGATGGGTAGGTTCAGACTGGATGTGAGGAAGGAAGTTGTTCATCATGAGAGTGGTGAGAGGCTGGAATGGGTTGCCCAGGGAGGTGGTTGAGGCCCCATCCCTGGAGGTGTTTAAGGCCAAGCTAGATGAGGCTCTGGGCAGCCTGATCTAGGGTAAGGTGTCCCTGGGCATGGCAGTGGGGTTGGAACTGGCTGATCCTTGTGGTCCTTTCCAACCCTGCCTGATTCTATAAAAGGACATGCTGAGTGTGTGGTATAGCTTAATACATAGGCTGAATGCAAAGAAAATCCCAAACCAGAAAATAACATATACAAAAATTCCAAGTGACTTTTATTGGTCAGAACCTGTAAAAACTAATCACAAAATGTGTTTGACAGCAGCTCTGAGACTATCAGATGCACATACCAGCCTTTCACGGATGCATTGCAGTTGCCCCTCCTTTATTTTCCCTAATAGGAAAAGCAATTCAGAATAAAAGTGCATTTTTCACAGGGAACAGAAAATATGAATAGCCATGTGAACACTACTGCAGTGTCAAAATTAGCAGCCTGAGTTTATATCAGTGGAATTAATGTAACCAGTCAAGAAAATAGGAATACACTGGGACAATGAGTTATGCAGCTGCTTGTAGAAGTTACATTATGCAACACAGTATAAAAACCAGTTCAAATAGCACACCAAGCAGCATCAGCAGTTGTTAATATAGTCCATTAGATCCACTGAATATTAATTTGCCCTCAAATCAAGAGGTGCAGAAGTAAACAAGTGCATCAGTATTCTCAGTTTAATATCAGCTTCAGACTCTCACAAGGCAACTCCTCAGCTTGACATAAATTGATTCCAAGACTTCAAATTGCTGTCTGAGGATCTGCCCCACACAGTAGAATACATTCAAGGGTTGCTTGCTCAGTCACAAGTGTTCAACATCTTTAAGCTATAAGTGTTGCTTAGAGCTTTCCCTTTTAGGTTTGTCTATTGTCACTCCTTACCAAATCATCTGCCAGCTTTCAGCATAAGAATTGATAGCCATAGTAAGCCCCCTTGTAGGATCTTTATCTTTCTTCAGTGGAAATCTTAGTAGGTTTTGGTTGGCTTTTGGAGGTAGCTTTGCTTTTGAGGTGTGTGTTTGGGTCATTTTATTTTTAGGATAGTTTACTGGGATTTCATTATTGGTTAACACTGCTAAGTGAGGTTGGATTTCTCAGTGGTGGAAACACAGGTACAACAGAGTCGTAACATGAAGATGCTCAGTGAAATCATAGAGTCAACCAGGTAGGAAGAGACCTCCAAGATCATCCAGTCCAACCTAGCACCCAGCCCTAGCCAGTCAACCAGAACATGGCACTAAGTGCCTCAGACACTAAGTGTCTTTTCTTGAACACCTCCAGGGATGGTGACTCCACTGGGCTGATGGAGATAGTTCCTACAGAAAACACACTCATTTTTGAACCTTTCACTGATCTTAGAACCTATCCAATTGTTTTCTTTTCTTGTTCTCTACTCTACATGCTCTTGTTTAATGTCCTGATGTCATTGTTTTCTCCTAAATTCGGCTTCTTGTGCTGTGGGAGTGACACCAAATTCCTGCTGAGGACAGTGGATGTGTTCTTATCTACCAAATAAGCTTATGAGAGCAAAAGTAAGATCTGGACATTGATCTTTATCAGCATATCTCCCACAAGTAGCCTCCTGTCTTGGTTTCATAAGCTTTCTTTCATAAGTGTGATGGTTGATGGTTTGGGAGTTGCCTGCCTCCTCACTCTTATGAAATCACCCAGACTAGACTCAGCCAGATGGAAGTTAAGGAATGAAGCTTTATATTCACAGCTCAGCACAACATACAAGCAGGTATTTACAATATGTCCAGCTCTAGACAGAAATATACAAGTTAAAATAATACAGAAACACAACAGCCCTCCTAGAAACCAGAGTCCCCAGGAGGGTCTCCCAGCCACCTTTCCACCTTCTTTCCACCCCTCTACCTTATCCCAGAGCATGCCTTATATGCAAGGTGAGTTTGGAGGATCAGCAATAGGGATTAGAAGCAGAAGGATTAGTTACATAGAAGAAGCCCAAGGAGAAAAAGAGACACACATACTGTCTTATCAATGTTTGTGTCCTTGTTTTTATACATGTCAGCAAACCTATGAGTGAAGTAGGCATCACCATTGTTTTTTTGTATTCACAGCCTGTAATCTAATTTTTCTCACTAAAATATTCCAATTGGCCTCAGACCAGCACAATAAACTTTCCTAAGCTTTGTTCCATGTGTTGAGTTGGAGAAAAGAAAGTAGTGGCTGTGTGAGGGATGTGTGCTGGGTGGTGTAGTGGTGTACCTGTGAAGTAAACTGGCTGCATGCTAATGGCCAACATTGTTCTTGCCACCTTCAGCTATTAAAAAAGGAAAAAGTAGCTGGGGAATGCAAACCCAAACCAAAATAGCTTTTTGTGTGGCAGTTGTGACATTTGTGACATAGCTCTGTGGCCCTCTTAAGGGAACCTAGAACCCCTCAAACTGCCACATTGGGAGTTGGTGAAATCTTTTGTTGCAGTTTGGGGTGACTAACAGCCTCCCCAAACTGAGACACAAGTCTAGTGCTAAGCTGTTTTCTCTCAGTTTCTTGACTCTCCATTCATGGATGGTTAGGAAATCTAGAAAGATTCAGCTGAGGCAGGAGGAATTAGTATAGCTTACACCTACCAACTGAGAAACAAGAATCAGGCCTGTAACTGCAGCTTGAAAGCAAAAAGAGGTAGGACCTGGGGAAATCTGAAAGATGCTGCGTAAGAAGGTCAGATTGTAATGGATTTGAGTTCTGATGGAAACAGCAAAACAAGTGCATACACTGCCGAGTACCACGGCGTGCTAGCACCTTGCAGGTGGATTTCTGCACTTCACTGCAGCAAAATACAGCTGGCACAATTAGCTCCCTGGAAAACAAAGCCACATACTTGGAGCATACTCTCCAGATTTGTCACACTGTTAAGATGGGAGGGTGGTGGTGGTGCTCAGTTTTCGTGTATCATGGAGCATCTCACAGTATCACAGTATCATCAGGGTTGGAAGAGACCTCACAGGTCATCAAGTCCAACCCTTTACCACAGAGCTCAAGGCCAGACCATGGCACCAAGTGCCACGTCCAATCCTGCCTTGAACAGCCCCAGGGACGGCGACTCCACCACCTCCCCGGGCAGCCCATTCCAGTGTCCAATGACTCTCTCAGTGAAGAACTTTCTCCTCACCTCCAGCCTAAATTTCCCCTGGCATAGCTTGAGGTTGTGTCCTCTTGTTCTGGTGCTGGCCACCTGAGAGAAGAGAGCAACCTCCTCCTGGCCACAACCACCCCTCAGGTAGTTGTAGAGCACCTCCTTGGTGCTGGAAACAAAGTCTGCATGAAGCTTCAGACCTGCTTTGAACATAGAGCTTGGTTTCTGTCTTGGCAGCCTCTGTTCCTGTATTGTTCTGAAATCTACCAGAGGAGCATCTCTGCAGTGCCAGAAAGCAAAAATAGCAGGTCATTTTAACCACCACGAACATGTATTTAAATAGAGCAATATTTTACTGGAAGTTGGCCATTGCCCCAGACAGATCATTTTGGAGTCTGAAATACAGAGGAGGAGTAACTAAGCAACAGATTAGCTGGTGGGACTTGGATCACCTAAGGAGGCTGATGGAAGAGTCCCCAGGTGAAGAGGATGGTGATTATAAAACAGAACTGCTTGCAGCAGGGATGTTTGGAAAAGAAACCTGGCTTTTAAAAGGGGAAACTGCTTCCCTTTTCTCCAGAAGTGTTGTGTGTGGAGCCTCTCACCTAGTCCCAGGTAGTGCTGGAATAGGAAGGGTGGTAAGGCACTTGAGCTCCTGTCATTTCACAAAGGTCTGTTCTTTTCAAACTGCTTTGGGTAAAAAGTCTGCACTCCTTGAAAAGTTCAGTGACTGTGAGCATAAGTTGGAGCTTTTCCCAAATTAATGCCTAAGGAATTATGGGCTTTCAGAAGCCAACACTGTTCCTATAGCTTTGTACTGCACTCCTGGCAAGGTTGTAGGTAAGCAGTTTCTATCCAGCAAGAACACAAGAGAGAGGAACTGGAGTTTTTGCAGAGGAAACTTAAACCAAGGAGCCTGAGTCACAAGATGTGGCTGTCCAGCAGGCAGGATAGAATCAAGGTCATGCAGCACCTTGTGTAGATAGCTAAGCTCTCCAGGATTCAGAAAAGGAGCAGGATTGAATCTCTGGAGTTTTTTTTATACAATGTGTTTCACCTGCAGGGTTTTGATGTGGGACGTCTGGTTTGGTTTGTTTGGGTTTGGTTTTTATTGTTGTCTTGGGGGGTTTGTAATTATTATTACCTCAGAATAAAGGAGGACTTAAAAAAAAACTCAAACCATTTAGAATCATAGGATCAGTCAGGGTTGGAAGGGACCCAAGTCATCCAGTTGCAACCCCCTACCATGGGCAGGGGCACCCTAACCTATTTTATATCTGGTTTTGCCAGAATTTTTCTACAAGTCTGCTATAACAAAAGCACCACAAGATGTTCTCTATACTGAGTCTGAGTAGAAGATAACCTGCTTTTCTTCAGCACTGTAGGAATTGTCCAGTGTTTGTGTTTGGGGTTTGGGTCACAACAATCCCGTGGTAAGCTGTGGAATTGAGGATGTGTGATTGGAGAGCTGTGACTCTGAGAGGGACCTGGAGGCATTGCTTGATAGTCAATTAAATACAAGTTAGAAGTGTGCCTAGGTGGACAAGAAAGCCAGTGGCATCCTAGCTTAGATTAGAAACACTGTGGCCAGCAGGAGCAGGGAAGTGAACATCCCCCTGTACTCGGAACTGGTGGGGCCATGCCTTGAGTAACGTGTTTAGTTCTGGGCCTCTCATTACAAGAAGGATGTTTTGGTTCTGGAGCGTGTCCAGAAAAGGTCAGTGAGGCTGGTGAAGGGCCTGAGCGCCTGGTCGATGAGGAGCATCTGGGGGAGCTGGGATTGTTCAGTCTGGAGAAAAGGAGGCTGAGGAGTTGCTCTCTACAACTACCTGAAGGGAGATTGGAGCAAGGAGAGGGCAGCCTCTTCTCCTTAGTGTCAAGCAACAGGACCAGAGGAAATGGTTTCAAGTTGCGCAAGAGAGATTCAGGCTGGATGCTAGGAAATATTTCTTCCCAGAGAGTATTCTCAAACATTGGGATGTGCTGCCCAGGTTAGTGGTGGAGTTGCAATCCCTGGAAGTGTTTAAGCAGCCTGTGGAGCTGGTACTTAGGGACATGGTTTAGGATTGACCCTGAACTGGGTCACAGGTTGGGTGTGGATGATCTCCAAGGTCTCTTCCAACCAGATGTTTTCTGTGATTCTGTGAAGAGGAAGTTTAACTCACGGAATTTGTGGTTGACAGGGGGTAAAACTGGCACCAGTGCTTATGAGATCCACTAAAGCCAGTAAAAGGTTGTTTGCTCCATTGCATGCTGGGTCGTAGTTTGTCTACTTCTCTGTCTCAGTAGGAAGCTGCCTCCCTGCATGTACAGCAGGGGTCATTCTATTGGTCAGGGAAGGTCGACTGCTACCCTTCCTTTGCACGCACAGTGTTGCTGTTCTGTGTCAAATTCGGAATACCAGGATGGTTCTTCTGCTCTTCACTTGCTGGAGCTCCCAGAGGATGTTCTCATCTCTCTTCTTCCCAGTGCTTTCACAGCCTCATTGCAGTTATCACCAGATTCTCTCAATTTCTTTTTTTCCTTTTGGACTCCCCAAAAGAAAGAAAGAAAGAAACAAAAACCCCTTCTCTTCACTTGGGTCTGCCAAATGTGAAAGACTGCAGATGGCTGTGCTGCTGCCATGATGTGAAGTGTTTTGCAATACATGTTTATCTTCAGACAAAGTTGTCCTAAGTGCCATGTGTGTGTACAAGCAAAAGCCTCTTTTCATGTGAAGAACAATAGCTAAAGACATGAGCTAAATTAGAGTTATGAGAGTTCTCTCTTCTGCCTGAAGAGTAGGTGCAATATTCTGATTAAACTGTTGAAAGGCTTTGTAGCTTGTTTTAATGTTGGGGTTTTGTCTTTCGTTGTTACTTACTTCCACTTTCTTTCTCTGCTCTCCTTTTCTGTCTCTCTGTGTTTCTGATGTTTAGATACCATTTTGTGGTACATTCTTTGGAGGTTTGGGGAGGAAGTTGTTTTGGGTATTTTTCTTTTGGAAAATGCCTTTCAGCTATTGAATTCTGTGATTGAACATTGCAAAAGTAGATAACAGTGATGTCTTTAATACTTACAAATAGGGAATTAGGCTGCTCAGTTAATTTCTATCTTGTAAATTAGTGATAGTCTGTTTGCACATGTGCTCTGCAATGGCTTGACTGTGACTTGGGTCTTCCACAAAAGCCAATGGCATCCTGGCCTGCATCAGGAACAGTGTGGCCAGTAGGACAAGGGAGGTTATTCTTCCTCCGTACTCAACACGGGTCAGGGCACATCTGAAGTACTGTGTCCAGTTCTGGGTCCCTCAATTCAAGAGAGATATTGAGATACTGAAACATGTCCAGAGAAGGGCGACATAGCTGGTGAGAAGCCTGGAACACAAACTCTATGAGGAGAGGCTGAGGGAGCTGGGGTTGTTTAGCCTGGAGAAGAGGAGGCTCAGGGCTGACCTCATTGCTGTCTACAACTACCTGAAGGGAGGTTGTAGCCAGGTGGGGTTGGTCTCTTCTGCCAGGCAATCAGCAACAGAACAAGGGGACACAGTCTCAAGTTATGCTGGGGGAAGTCTAGGCTGGATGTTAGGAGGAAGTTGTTGTCAGAGAGAGTGATTGGCATTGGAATGGGCTGCCCAAGGAGATGGTGGAGTCACCATCCCTGGAGGTGTTCAAGCAAAGCCTGGCTGAGGCACTTAGTGCCATGGTCTAGTTGATTGGTTAGGGCTGGGTGCTAGGTTGGCCTGGATGATCTTGGAGGTCTCTTCCAACCTGGTTGATTCTATGATTGTAAGTGCCAATGTAGCTGAACTTCTGTAATGGATTCTGTTTGTTATCTGGGGATATGTCTGAAGATACATGGTATTTTAAGTTGTGATGTCTATATTCATGTGGATTAATTTGTCAGAAAACTACAAGGAAAATCATAATGGATTACAGAGGTTGGCACCCTCCGTATGTACCTTGTGAAAGAGAAGGTTTACCAAAAGAATTTGTTTGACCATTTTTCCTTCTCTGGATATGTAGGAGATTGCCTGAAAATCTACTGGGCTGGTAAATTATATTCTGCTATGTTGATTAGATAAGAGACCTTCAAGGCATAAAGCCATGAGAGAAGAGATAGCTCATTCCCTAAAAGCTCTCTCTGTTGGCTTCAATAGGTTTCTCCTTAGTTAGTTGCTTGCTTTTTAATGCAATGGATGTGTGGTTTTGGGGTTTTGGGGTACACAATCCTTCACTGAGAACTGTGGGGACAAATTATTTAGGCTTCCCAAGCTGCATGGAGTCACAGGAGCCTCTCCATGAGCTCTTTCTCTTCCAGTACCTTGGAGTCCTGCAGAGCTCTAGTTTTCATGAGTTTCTATTTGGTTTTCTTATATTAACAAAAGCAATTTGGGGGTTACACATATTTTCTAAACTGGGAATGAATTTTCACCTTAAATATTGATTTATTATGTAAAGCAATCCAGATGTTCAACTGGTGGGTGGGGAAAGGGAAATCTGAATATCTTGACTGATTGAGCAGCCAAAAATGTAAGAGAAAGCTGTCCCTAAAGCTTGTAAATTGCCTATTTCAGTAAATTAGAATGGCAAGTCATAGTCACTATTCCAGTGTGTGGAGAAGGGTTGTGATGAAGAACACCATAATATTCTCTACAGATAACATTCCTTTCCCTGAAACATGAATCTTTTGTGCTAGCTTTGGCAACTCCTTTTGGCGACTGCAATGTAAAAGTAGTATTACTTTAGGTACTAAAACTTCTCCCTAGAAACATCAATGCCTCATCATAGAAGCAAGGTTGTCATTCATCTGCTGAGATTTTAATTGAGTCAATAAATAACCTTCCCGAGTTTCTGCACTGGAAGACTGCTGAAGTATAAAATCTCAGCTCAGTCTCCTGTGTTTAATAATTTCTTATTAGGCAGTGAGTTTGGTGGTGTGTGTTCACCTGTTATCTTCTTCTCTTAAGCATTTTATTGCCTCTTCTCTGCTTGCTTGCTTCAAAGACGAATCTAGGGCACAGACAACCCTATGGGTTCCAAAATGCTGCAGCTTGAACTGCACAGGAGAGAGGGATGAGTTTTTATTTTTAGTTTTTCATGCTTTGTCTTTTGGGAAGGAAAAATGATGAAAGGTGTGTCCCTTAGGCTGTGAGGTACAGTTCCATGATTTGCTCTCTGGCAGTATCTTGGGAAGCTGACTCTTGTACAGAGTTTGGGAAGAAGATCTCTGTCCTGGGTTAACACAGTCTGCTCTAATAAGTGAGCCCCCCCACACACACACAGAGAGATGGGGAACAGAAGTGTCCTGGTTCGCAGTCTGCCCTCTGAGTGAAGCACATGCACAGCTGAGAAGGAAAGTAACGCAGCAAAACCTGGGTTGAGATAAGGAGCTTAATTAGATGATAGAGTTTACAATTACCTTAGCACAGCAAAAGCAACAGCAGCAGCAACAGAAGCCAACAATAAAACATTTCCCCCACCCAAGCATACAGCAGCCAGCACAGTGGAAAAGACCAGCACCCCAAAAGTGGAAACTGGAAGCAGCAGCCAGAACAGGAAGCCTCTCATGTTACAATCTCAACTTCAAGCTTCATAATACTTTCTCCCAATCAGCATTTCATGTTGAAGCTGTCATGATGGCAGCAGGCTACTGAATACACATCAGCAGCTTCAGCTCATGATAATCCTAAGGAAGAGATTGTGCTCGTATTTCAGTTCTTTTTTCTTTCCTTCCAGACATGCCAGAGCAGCACCAGTGTTAAGAAAAGACTGGATGGGGCACTTAGTGCCAAGGTCTAGTTGATTGGTTAGGGCTGGGTGATAGGTTGGACTGGATGATCTTGGAGGTCTCTTCCAACCTGGTTGATTCTATGAATCTATGATTTTAGTGAAGTGTCAGAATTTAACTTGTCTGATCTTTTATCTGGCAAACATAGGTCACGTTTGTCGTCTTGTGGTGTTTTGATTTCATTGGTTGTACAAAGTACTTGCATGGCCGCAGGATTTGCTGTGCTGAAGGAGCAGTATCCTATTTGAATTGGTAGTGAAGAAACAGTGAAATTAGCTGTGTTCTGCCTACTGCTCATCAGCTGGTTTTCATTTACGAAACCTGACCTCATCTAAATGAGAATAAGCATGAGTGAAATAGTCTGCAGCCACCCTAAAGTTAGAAGCATTGGCAAGTCACTCATGGAACACTGAACTGCAGGCATGGCCAAGCATCAAAGCCACATATCTTGTGTTGATGGTATCTGCCTCTGTATGGGTTTTGCTGCTTGGTATTGCAGCATGAGTTAGCTAAAGTCTAGTTTTCCACAGTGTAGGAAGTCAGTGAATTCATTATTTCATAGAATCAACCAGGTTGGAAGTCAGTGAATTCATTATTTCATAGAATCAACCAGGTTGGAAGTCAGTGAATTCATTATTTCATAGAATCAACCAGGTTGGAAGAGACCTCCAAGATCATCCAGTCCAACCTAGCACCCAGCCCTGTGACAGTCAACTAGACCATGGCACTGAGTGCCTCATCCAGGCTTTTCTTGAACACCTCCAGGGACAGTGACTCCACCACCTCCCTGGGCAGCCCATTCCAATGCCAATCACTCTCTCTGGGAAGAATTTCCTCCTACAAAGAGAGCAAATTGCAAGTTTCACTGTAATCCCTCATGTGACAACCTAGTTTTCAGGAATCACAGTATCATCAGGGTTGGAAGAGACCTCACAGATCATCAAGTCCAACCCTTTACCACAGAGCTCAAGGCCAGACCATGGCACCAAGTGCCACGTCCAATCCTGCCTTGAACAGCTCCAGGGACGGTGTGATGGTTTGGGGGTTACCCCGCCCCCCCACACTTTTGAATTTGCCCCAGCTAACTCAGACGGCCTCTGGGAATATAGATGAAGCAATTTATTTACAGCTAGCAGAATTTACAAGCAGCTATTTACAATATATACAGTTATATACAATTATATACAGAAATATACAAAGGACAAACAATACAAAAGCACAACTCCCCTCCCAGAAACCTGAGTCCCCAGGAGGGGCTCTCAAACCACCCCAACACCTCCCCCCGGCCCTCTCAACCTTACCCCAGTTCTCAGGAAGAAAAGAGGTGCAGCCAAGAGGTTAGGGAGCAAGGTTAGTAGGAGCAGGGTTAATGAGATGTGACCAGGTCTAAGGCAAAAGCAAGAGTGAGTAACAAAATGGAGAATGTTTTCTTCTTCTTCCCAGAGTTCTCAGCGTAACTGTGAGAGAAGTAGACACAATTGTTTTTCATTTCACTGCCTGTTATCTAGTTCTGTTACCAAAACATTCTAGCTTGCTTCAAACTAGCACAGACGGCGACTCCACCACCTCCCTGGGCAGCCCATTCCAGTGTCCAATGACTCTCTCAGTGAAGAACTTTCTCCTCACCTCCAGCCTAAATCTCCCCTGGCACAGCCTGAGGCTGTGTCCTCTCGTTCTGGTGTTGGCCACCTGAGAGAAGAGAGCAACCTCCTCCTGGCCACAACCTCCCCTCAGGTAGTTGTAGACAGCAATAAGGTCTCCCCTGAGCCTCCTCTTCTCCAGGCTAACCAATCCCAGCTCCCTCAGCCTCTCCTCGTAGGGCTGTGCTCAAGGCCTCTCCCCAGCCTCGTTGCCCTTCTCTGGACATGCTCAAGCATTTCAATGTCCCTCCTAAACTGGGGGGCCCAGAACTGAACACAGGACTCAAGGTGTGGTCTAACCAGTGGAGAGTACAGGGGCAGAATGACCTCCCTGCTCCTGCTGACCACACCATTCCTGATGCAGGCCAGGATGCCACTGGCTCTCTTGGCCACCTGGGCACACTGCTGGCTCATGTTCAGGTGGGTATCAATCAGCACCCCCAGATCCCTCTCTGTCTGGCTGCTCTCCAGCCACTCTGACCCCAGCCTGTATCTCTGCATGGGGTTGTTGGGGCCAAAGTGCAGCACCCTGCACTTGGAGCTATTGAAGCCATCCCCTTGGACTCTGCCCATCTGTCCAGGCAGTCAAGGTCCTGCTGCAGAGCCCTTCTGCCCTCCAACCCAGTCACATCTGCCCCCAGCTTAGTGTCATCTGCAAACTTGCTGATGACTGACTCCATGCCCTCATCCAGATCATCTATGAAGATGTTAAAGAGGATGGGGCCCAGCACAGATCCCTGAGGGACACCACTAGTGACAGCTGCCAGCTGGATGTGGTGCCATTCACCACCACTCTCTGGGTCCAGCCCTCCAGCCAGCTCCTTACCCAGCACAGAGTGTTGCCATCCAAGCCATGGGCTGACAGCTTAGCCAGCAGTTTGCTGTGGGGGACAGTGTCAAAGGCCTTGCTCAAGTCTAGATAGAGCACATCCACAGGCCTCCCCACAGCCACCAAGCGGCTCACCTGATCATAGAAGGAGATCAGGTTGGAGAGGCAGGATCTGCCCTTCCTAAACCCATGCTGGCTGGACCTGAGCCCTTTGCCATCCCTTAGGTGCACTCTTATCACCCCCAAGATAACCTGCTCCATCAGTTTCCCTGGCACTGAGGTCAGGCTGACGGGTCTATAGTTCCCAGGTTCCTCCATCCAACCCTTCTTGTGGATGGGGACCACATTGGCCATTTTCCAGTCTCCTGGGACCTCTCCGGTGAGCCAGGACTGCTCTGGTATCTTTAGCCAGTTTGTTAAAGTAAGATATTTGTCTTGTCCCTCGTGCCACTTAAGTACATTGTTAATTTATGTTGTTGCTCTTGGTCATTATTCTTGGGTTCCTCAGTGCTCAACAGCACAAGGCATCCAAAACTCATTGCTAAATTAACCTTCCAAGCATTTTGGCAGGAATGGAAACACCATTATGAAATACACTTGGTTTGTGCTGGTTTTCATATTCTTTAAACTGTAATTCCTTTGTAATAGCATTGTCTTCTCTTCATGGTGTCTTTTGTAGTTTGAGGCATAGGAAGTTGTGTGTAAACATGAGGAGGAATTTTTTCACTTGTGAGTATGACAGAGACCTGGAACAGGCTGCCCAGGGGGGTTGTGGAGTCTCCCTCTCTGGAAGTATTCAAAACCTGCCTGGACGTGTTTGTGATGGTTTGGGTGTTCCCTGCCCCCCCCCCCCCCCCCCCCCCCCCCACTTTGGCAATCACCCAGACTAGACTCAGCCAGCTCTGGAAATTGAGTGAAGCTTATATTTACAGCTAGCACAATATACAAGCAGATATTTACAGTATATACAGTTATAGACAGAAATATGCAAGGGAAAAGGTAATACAGAAACACAACTCCCTTCCCAGAAACCTGAGTCCCCAGGAGGGGCTCCCAACTGCCTCTTCATCTTCCCCCTACCCCTCTCAACCTTACCCCAGCCCCAAGGAAGAATGGAGGTTTGGCCAGGGGGGTTAGGAAGCAAAGTGGATTAATCAGGAAAAAAAATCCAGCAGAGAGGCTAGAGAGAGAGATGCATCTCAGAGCTCCCCAGCAAGAGAAGTGAGAGCCTTATCTATGTTTTAATTCTTCTTCTTGTATCTCTCAGCAAGCCTATGAGTGAAGTAGACATCATTCTGCTTTCTTTTTCACAGCCTGTAATCTAGTTCTTCTCACTAAAACACTCTAGCTGCCTTCAAACTAGGGCAGCGTTCCTGTGTGATGTGGTATCGGTGATTCTGCACTGGCAGGGGGTGGAACTGGATGAGCTTTCGAGGTCCCTTCCAGCCCCTTACATTCTGTGATTGAATTTTAAGACTTCTTATCCACCCATTCCTCTTCAGCAAAGTTCAGTCTCTCAGTGCCTTCACAGTTGCCTGCTGTGGCAATAAATAATCTCTTCTCAGCATTAGACATCATTTGAAAGTGGTTTCCAGCCTCCACACTAAACCCTGACAAGGTTTCTGAACTTCCAGAGCCTTATACACTGCTGGGTGCAGTTACATGTACTGCGAGGTGGGTTTTCTTTCAGTGAAACCTGAGTATCAAAGGTTTACCCATCAGAGGAGCTGAATGTCAGAGTTTGTACATTATTAGATTGCCACAAAAGGAATGAACATTGTAACAGAGAAATAATAAGACACTCGGCAGTCGGTTGAAAAACAGTTCTAGAGTCTTTGTCTTCCTATTCCTGCCTGTCAGGGTAACCACATTTAATAGGTCAGCCATCACAAGTAACCTTGAAGTGACAGTTAGTAGCAGCATCACAGTATCATCAGGGCTGGAAGAGACCTCACAGATCATCAAGTCCAAACCTTTACCACAGAACTCAAGGCTAGACCATGGCACCAAGTGCCACGTCCAATCCTGCCTTTAACAGCCCCAGGGACGGCAACTCCACCACCTCAACCACCCCTCAGGTAGTTGTAGACAGCAATAAGGTCTCCCCTGAGCCTCCTCTTCTCCAGGCTAACCAATCCCAGCTCCCTCAGCCTCTCCTCGTAGGGCTGTGCTCAAGGCCTCTCCCCAGCCTCGTCGCCCTTCTCTGGACACACTCAAGCATCTCAATGTCCCTCCTAAACTGGGGGGCCCAGAACTGAACACAGCACTCAAGGTGTGGTCTAAGCAGTGCAGAGTACAGGGGCAGAATGACCTCCCTGCTCCTGCTGGCCACACCATTCCTGATGCAGGCCAGGATGCCACTGGCTCTCTTGGCCACCTGGGCACACTGCTGGCTCATGTTCAGGCAGGTATCAATCAGCACCCCCAGATCCCTCTGTGTCTGGCTGCTCTCCAGCCACTCCGACCCCAGCCTGTATCTCTGCATGGGGTTGTTGTGGCCAAAGTGCAGCACCCTGCACTTGGAGCTATTGAACCCCATCCCATTGGACTCTGCCCATCTGTCCAGGCGGTCAAGGTCCCGCTGCAGAGCCTCCTCCATAGATGTGTTTCTATAGGTCCATGTTAGAGACCTTTAGATGCAGACATTGTTCCTACACTGCTACAGATATTGGGCTGAAAAGTAGGCTTTACAGATTCATATGAAGTCTGATAGTCCCTTTGGGGCTGGCATACATTTTACTGCACGTGAAACACTGCCCCAGGAGCGTTATCCTGCATGCACACATCACAGCAAAGTGTGTGCAGTATAGCTGGTAGGGTTCCCAGGGGAAAAAATAAACTGGGGCTCCTCTTGTAACTAGCTGCTACTGTTCTTCCCATATGCTGCTGAGACCCTTCCAGCTCCTGAGCTCTTCTAGAGTAACACAGACTTTACACTTAATAGCAACGTTCTGTGTGCTGCTGGGGGAGAGGAGGAGAGGAATGAGTTAGTTTAAAATCGCTATATGCCCTGTTAGGGATAAACAAAAACTCTCTTAAAAACCCTAAAGTTAGAAGGTAGAATCCAATTGCTTAGTAACTCCAGTATCTCTGCTTGCTTATATTGCTTTCCTGTTACGTAGTGTTGTATTATTGATATTAGTGGCTACAGGGTGTCTGGGAGAGGGATGGCAAAAAGAAAACCAATACACTAATGCATTACATCCCAGGTTCATTAGCATCTTGTTTTACTCTAATGCAGCAGGTTTATCTGCCAAATGCAGAACTTGGCCCACTGCTCTAAATTATAAAGCTGAGTAACAAAGCTTCTGGATCCTGACTGCAAATTAGAGACCTGTAGGGAAAGCAAAGGTAATTGCAGTAGATAAACATTACTGATATTAAAGAACACAATGCTGTAGGAAACCACACACTGACTGTCAGATGAAGCTTCTTTCTCCTTTTTTCTCTCATTTTATAGTCTCTTTCTGCCTTGCTTTTTGTTTCTTGTTCCTTTCTAGTCTTGAGAACTGAAAGTGCTCCCTGAAAAAGTGCTCCCTGGATTTGAGATCCATATTCATATCAAGTTCTAATCTGCTTTTTAAACGACTGTCAAATACATTTTTAGTGAGCTGTGCTGGCTAAGCACTTTCTAATACTGATGGCAGTAGCATAAAAGAAGACTGATTTCCCAAGTCTGATTGGTTCTCCCCCTTCTACTCAGAACTAAAAATACTACAGAATTTTGTATCAGAAATCACATAGATTGGTGTCTTAAAGTTATAATTTGGTTTTGTGTCTCTCTTGCCCTCCTAAAGTACAAGCCTCAGCACATCACATGATCAAAAGTAATTTTCATCACTTTCAGCAGGTACCTGGTTTCTTCCTGCAGGTAGCAGCTAATTGTATTTCAGTCATCAGTCAGGGAACACATTTCTTCCAGATTTATGCAGAACCCTTATATTTGTTTAACCTTTCCTGGGGTGTGACAGATATTATGGTATATAGCACACAGTTTAGTGCATTATGCTGTTCAACATGCAGAATTCTGAGGGGATACAGTGCCACAGGTAACATCTTTAGATGCTTATTGGGTTTATGTGGAAAGCAGTTACAGTTGATGGTAGGCTGAGGTAAAAAAAGAAACCAATGCAAGGCCTTAAATCAAGAAAGATGCTTTCAGCTAGAGGCAGAAACCACACACCACAGCAGGTTTCCCAACAAGTCACCTAGAGTCAATGTATGTATGGCCCTGGTACAAATCACATAGATCTACTCTCAGAAAGAGTCTCAAAGGTTTCTCCTCACTGCTTGTTTGTTGTTGTCATAGAATGAACAAAATTAAGGGGACTAGGGCTTTTCCTTAAGATATGGGAGCATCTTATAAAATGAGGACAAATAAATAGAGTCATAGAATCAACCAGGTTGGAAGAGACCTCCAAGATCATCCAGTCCAACCTAGCACCCAGCCCTGTCCAGTCAACCAGACCATGGCACTAAGTGCCTCAGCCAGGCTTTTCTTGAACACCTCCAGGGACAGTGACTCCACCACCTCCCTGGGCAGCCCATTCCAATGCCAATCACTCTCTCTGACAACAACTTCCTCCTAACATCCAGCCTGGCAAAACTTGAGACTGTGTCCCCTTGTTCTGTTGCTGGTTGCCTGGCAGAAGAGACCAACCCCTACCTGGCTACAATGTCCTTTCAGGTAGTTGTAGACAGCAATGAGGTCCCCCCTGAGCCTCCTCTTCTCCAGGCTAAACAACCCCAGCTCCCTCAGCCTCTCCTCAAACTCCTATTTCTTTCAGTGGCATTTTCTGCGAGCTCACATTTCATGTGGTGCAATTCTTTGCTCAAATGTTAGGAGTTTCCCCTCTGCAGCAATCACAGAACCACAGAATTAACTAGGTTGGAAAAGGCCCTGGAGATCATCAAGTTCCACCTATCACCCAACACCACCTAATTAACTAAACCATAGTACTACGTGCCTCATCTGGTCTCCTTTTAAATGCTTCCAGGGACGGTGACTCCACCAGCTCCCTGGGCAGCCTATTCCAATGCCAATCACTCTCTCTGGCAAGAATTTTTTCCTAACATCCAGCCTGCACCTACCCTGGTGCAGCTTGAGACTGTGTCCACTTGCTCTGTTGCTGACTGCCTGAGAGAAGAGACCAACCTGCACCTGGCTACAGCCTCCTTTCAGGTAGTTGTAGAGAGCAATAAGTTCTCCCCTGAGCCTCCTCCTCTTCAAACACTCCAGTGAAACACAACGGCAGTTTGTGTCACATAACAGATCATTGAAAACCGTTTTCTTTTGCTGCATTGCAAGTGCCTTCGTTTGAGTTCCCCCCATCCCCTCCCCCCTGTAGCTTGGTATTCTTTTCCTTTGTTGCCACCCTCTCTCCTGTTTGTGAGTCTGGGTTGTCAGAGGTCTCATAAAATCCATAAAGATGAACTTCATATTGTTTGCATGCTGCATGCAAAACAGACCCAAATTAGAGTGTTTGTTTTCCCTCCCTCTTTCAGCTGTTTTCTGTACATAAAGGCTGTGTTTCTGAGACAGTGCATTGTAGTTTGAAAGTAGTAAATGTGTAGCCATCAGAAAAAAAAACCCCACAACTGTTGCCAAAGTATGTGACAAAGCACCTAAAAGGAAGACTGTTTAAAGGCAGTAGTGTAGAGGTCACTGATCAAATGCATAGGGAGAGAGAGGAACACTCACTTAAACTGATATCCAAAGGTTCTTTGCAGCCTGTTACCAAGACCTGACACTTGCTGACAGAATGCAGAAAATTAGCATCTTCATTTTGCAAAAAGAAAAGATGAAGTCTTTAGCAGAGCCTGTCTTCTGGTTTGCTTTTTCTTCTTTTGACTATGGTGTCACCATGCTTCAGTTTATGCATCAGGGTGTAGGGAAACTAAACCAATGCGGAATGGTCAGAGCCCCAGCAACCATCTTCTAACAGTTGAATCTGAAAGCCAATAGAACCAGGGTTGGAAGGGACCACAAGGATCAGCCAGTTCCAACCCCTCTGCCATGCCCAGGGACACCCTACCCTAGAGCAGGCTGCTCACAGCCTCATCCAGCTTGGCCTTAAACACCTCCAGCCATGGAGCCTCAACCACCTCCCTGGGCAACTCATTCCAGCCTCTCACCACTCTCATGCTGAACAACTTCCTCCTCACCTCCAGTCTGAACCTACCCATCTCCAGCTTTGCTCCATTCCCCCCAGTCCTGAGAGCCTAAAAAGTTCCTCCCCAGCCTTTTTGTAGGCCCCCTTCAGATACTGGAAGGCCTCAAGAATGTCACCTGGGAGCCTCCTCTTCTCCAGACTGAACAGCCCCAACTCTTTCAGTCTGTCCTCATAGCAGAGCAGTTCCAGCCCTCTGAGCATCCTTGTGGCCCTTCTTTGGACACACTTCAGCATGTCCACATCCTTCTTGTAATGGGGGCTCCAGAACTGGATGCAGTATTTCAGGTGGGGTCTCACCAGAGCAGAGTGGGAGAATCGCCTCCCTTGACCTGCTGGCCATACTTCTCCTGCTGCAGCCCAGGATCTGGTTGTCCCTCCAGGCTGCAAGTGCACACTGCTGGCTCCTCTTGAGCTTCTCATCCACCAGCATATATGTGCACCCAGTTGGGGTTCGTTCAGACTTAAGCAAAACTAGGAGAAGGACCTTGGCTGGCTTTTGAAAACCAGATTCTGCAGATGCTAATTATTCATCTGATGAACTAGGGATGTAGTTTATATGGCACATAATTCCAAGGAGAAATCGTGGTTCACCTTTTTTCCTGCTCTTGTTTCTCAGAACGTGCCTGATTTTACCCCATGCCAATGTTTTCATTGCAGAAAGAAGGTTTCACTAGACAGTTTTTGCTGGGGGAGGGGTGTGTGAATGTGCAGCCTGAGAACAGCAGCTTTTGAATCGGCACAGTTGAGTGCAGTGCTGTTTCAGCTACTGTTCTGTATCGTAGCTGTTGTTTAAGAATCATAGAGTCAACCACATTGCAAGAGACCTCCAAGATCATCCAGTCCAACCTAGCACCAAATGTTAACCTGTTTTTAAGAACATGAATATAAAAAGCTGTATCTGGAAACTATGGCTGCAGATTTTGGCAATTTTATCCCACTCCCTTGGTTTCTCTGACAGGACAAAAATAAATCAGGGCATGCAGCAGGATCAAGCTGCCAGAGAACATAGGAGTTTCTGCTTCTTGAGTGCAAATGACAAACTGTGCTGTGACTGTCACCACCTAAAATGGAGTTGTTCTGGTACGAGATGCAGCATCAGCTTTACACACACACACAGTATCATCAGGGTTGGAAGAGACCTCACAGATCATCAAGTCCAACCCTTTACCACAGAGCTCAAGGCCAGACCATGGCACCAAGTGCCACGTCCAATCCTGCCTTGAACAGCTCCAGGGACGGCGACTCCACCACCTCCCCGGGCAGCCCATTCCAGTGTCCAGTGACTCTCTCAGGGAAGAACTTTCTCCTCACCTCCAGCCTAAATTTCCCCTGGCACAGCCTGAGGCTGTGTCCTCTTGTTCTGGTGCTGGCCACCTGAGAGAAGAGAGCAACCTCCTCCTGGCCACAACCACCCTTCAGGTAAGTTGTAAGCAGCAAAAAGGTCACATGTTAGAGTAGCACTGTGCAGTGTGTACATAGAACTTGGGGTGGAAAATGAGGAACAATCAATTGATGTCAGAGAGCTAGAGCCCACTGATAAATCAGAAATGTTCTGCCCATAGCATAAGTGCAACTATCTTTGACTCCAGCCCATGACATAGTTTCACAGAATCTGCATCAAGGGCTTTGAAGCACCTCATACTAAAAGACTGCATCTTCTTTCAGCCAGGTCTTGTTTGCCCTTGTTACACTGAAAAGGGCTTCAAAGATTCTTGATCTGTAGGCATGTTTGATGTGTTTTGTCAGTGCCTTCTCTATCCTCCTCTTTGCAGGTAGAATCACTCATTATTTCAGTGCTGAATGCTGCTTATTTGCTCTTCCTTTTTAAGCATAAACTGCTCGGTTGTGCCGATCTTGAACTTGCCACAAGTGTTGCTCTTGCTCTAGCTGGTCTGATTCCCTATGTATCGGTCAGGAATTGCAAATGCTCACTTTCTCTTAAGCTGAAGAACCCTCACCAACTTTGTCACCCTTCTCTGGACACATTCCAGCACCTCAACATCTCTCTTGAATTTAGGAGCCCAGAACTGGACACAGCACTCAAGGTGTGGCCTGACCAGTGCTGAGTACAGGGGCAGAATAACCTCCCTTGTCCTGCTGGCCACACTGTTCCTGATCCAGGCCAGGATGCCATTGGCTCTCGTGGCCACCTGGGCACACTGCTGCCTCATCTTCAGCCTACTATCTACCAGTACTCCCAGGTCCCTCTCTGCCTGGCTGCTCTCCAGCCACTCTGTCCCCAGCCTGTAGCATTACATGGGTTGTTGTGGCCGAAGTGGGGAGCCTGGCACTTGGACTTGTAAAACATTTACGTAATACCAGTAAATTCTGTGATTACAAGTCCCTTTTTCTTTTTCCTGCAGTAGTGATTTTCTCTCTAATCTGTAGTCCTGCAGGCTATATAACAATAAATGGACACTTTAAAGACAAAGGGATATATGGTTATTGGCACACCAAGCTTTTGCTTAGTTTATTGTTTGTTTCTCAGTGATGGTGAGCTTGTACAAAAGGGGAGCATTTTTCACCCAGAAATTCAGTTAAGAGCAGGAGTTTAAATTTTGTTGCAAAAAGTTTACTGTGATTTAATAGACAGGCATAGAAAGTAAGTGTGGAGCACAGCTCTATGAGGAGAGGCTGAGGGAGCTGGGGTTGTTTAGCCTGGAGAAGAGGAGGCTCAGGGCTGACCCCATTGCTGTCTACAACTACCTGAAGAGACATTGTAGCCAGGTGGGGGTTGACCTCTTCTGCCAGGCAACCAGCAACAGAACAAGGGGACACAGTCTCAAGTTGTGCCAGGCTGGATGTTAGGAGGAAGTTGTTGCCAGAGAGAGTCATTGGCATTGGAATGGGCTGCCCAGGGAGGTGGTGGAGTCACTGTCCCTGGAGGTCTTCAAGCAAAGCCTGGCTGAGGCACTTAGTGCCATGGTCTAGTTGACTGGCTAGGGCTGGGTGCTAGGTTGGGCTGGCTGATCTTGGAGGTCTTTTCCAACCTGGCTGATTCTATGATTGTATATGAGACACAAAATGCTCCACTGCCAAAATCTAAGGATTTGGGGATCAGTCTGCAGTAAATATATGACTGAAACAGACAATTTGCAGCATGTTAAGAAAACAAACAAACAAAAATATCAATCAGTACCCAGCTTGGGCTCAGATATTGTGCCAGTTTGAGGCCAATTAGAATACTTGAGTGAGAAAAAATAGATTATAGGCTGTGAAAAGGAAACAATGGTGATGTCTGCTGCGCTCACAGGCATGCTGAGATGTATAAAAACAAGAGCACAAATATAGATAAGACTCTGTGTGTGTGTCTCAGTAGCAGCCTGTGCTTTCTCCCTGGGCCGCTTCTGCTTCCAACCTCCCTTACTAATCATCCAAACTCACCTCACACATAAGGCATACTCAGGGATAAGGTAGAGGCGTGGAAAGAAGGTGGAAAGGTGGCTGGGAGACCTATCTTCCCAAGAGTAAAAAGAACTGCTTAATTTGAAATAATCTGCTGTAATCTTAAGAAGTTTTCTTCTGGGTTCTCTTATTAAACCATTTCATTTGCATGCCTGCCTTGAACTTCATCACAAGGAGATCTACTGCACTGTCTATGAGCCAGCTAGCATTCCTGAACCAATTCCTATTTGTATCATAACTCTGTGTAACTTAACAGAATAGAATGACTCCACCACGTCCCTGGGCAGCCCATTCCAATGCCAGTCACTCTCTTTGGCAACAACTTCCTCCTAACATCCAGCCCATACCTACCCCAGCACAACTTGAGACTGTGTCTCCTTGTTCTGTTGCTGGTTGCCTGGGAGAAGAGACCAACCCCTACCTGGCTACAGGCTCCCTTCAGGTAGCTGTAGACAGCAATGAGGTCCCCCCTGAGCCTCCTCTTCTCCAGGCTAAACACCCCCAGCTCCCTCAGCCTCTCCTCAAAGGGTTTGTGCTCCAGGCCTTTCACCAGCCTTGTTGCCCTTCTCTGGACACATTCCAGTACCTCAACATCTCTCTTGAATTGAGGAGCCCAGAACTGGACACAGCACTCAAGGTGTGGCCTGACTATCTTTGGTTGCTCTGTGCACTCCTATGGTTTCAGCACCTTGGCATGGAAATTCTCTCACTTCATTATCTTCTTGCAGAAATTGTGGTAGCTGTTGGAAACTCTGGCAAACTTAGATGCAGAAGGAATTATGCAAATTATTGTGAATGTCACAATTACTTTTACTGTCATTCTGTGTCCTTGCTCAGTTTTCTTCCTGAGTCAGTATGTGTTTGTTTTGTTCTAATTTATTGGGATTAGTTGAATCACAACGTAAGTCTGCTTGCCCATTAGATCAAATCCTTCTGGTTTGAACTAGTATGAACAAAGCAGGAGCTGGTTGGTTAAAGTGAAATCCATTCAGATAAATCAAAGTGATTGTCCACTCTTACGACTCAAAAAAAGAGAAATCTGTGCTCTGGGAAAGATGATGCTGCAGTTTCACACAAGGGCAATGTGCTTTTGAAGGAACATCATGTGTGCTGCTGAGGGAGAATGGTTTGAGTCAGAAGGGAATTTTAGAGATCATCTGATCCAACCTCCTTGCCGTGGGCAGGGACATTTTCCTTAGATCATGTTGCTCACAGCCTCGTCCATCCAGTTCTGGGCCCCTCAATTCAAGAAAGATGTTGAGGTGCTGGAACATGTCCAGAGAAGGGCAACAAAGCTGGTGAGGGGCCTGGAGCACAAATCCTATGAGGAGAGGTTGAGGGAGCTGGGGGTCTGCAGCCTGCAGAAGAGGAGGCTCAGGGGTGATCTTATTACTGTCTACAACTACCTGAAGGGGCATTGTAGCCAGGTGGGGGGTGGCCTCTTCTCCCAGGCAAGCAGCAATAGAACAAGGGGACACAGTCTCAAGTTGTGCCAGGGTAGGTATAGGCTGGATATTAGGAAGAAGTTCTTCACAGAGAGAGTGATTGGCATTGGAATGGGCTGCCCAGGGAGGTGGTGGAGGCACCGTCCCTGGGGGTCTTCAAGAAAAGCCTGGATGAGGCACTTAGTGCCATGGTCTAGTTGACTGGCTAGGGCTGGGTGCTAGGTTGGACTGGATGATCTTGGAGGTCTCTTCCAACCTGGTTGATTCTATGATTCTATGAATGCTTGCAAGTGTTAGGAGTTAGATACATAATGGATCTATGCTAAGGCATAATGGGGGCAGGGGTTGTATGTTGAAGTGATGACACCACTGCATTTCTTGTGTCCAGACACCTGATAGAAAGCCACAAAGCAGCTGCATGAGAGACTAGAAAGGCTTGAGGGGGTTGCAGTAAGTTGCTTGTTACTCTGAGAAGGCACTTTGAGCAGTGGAGCAGCGTAACCTTTTGTTCATAGAATGAGCAGCTTGATTGAGTTACTGATCTTAGATACTTGTTCTTTTTGCAGTTGGATTTCTGTGGCACACACAAGTTTGGGTCAGTTGCTTCTTGCTCAGCTGACTAATGGATGTTATGGAACTGTGGATGCCCTTGTATTGATATCACAAGGCCTTAATAAGGCAAGGAAAACTGAAAGGAGATCGTGGCAAACATAGTACTAAAGACCATCAGTGAGAAAGAAAAACTGGATTTTTTTATGCCTGTAAGCCAGTAGAGAAGGTTCTTCTAACTTATCTCTGGGTGTTGGATGTGCTGATCCATGATCAGAGGGCTGGAGCACCTCCAGGCTGAGGGAGTTGGGTCTGTTCAGCCTGGACAGGAGAAGGCTCCAAGGAGACCTTACAGCAGCCTCCCTGTACCTGAAAGGGGCCTACAGGAAAGCTGGAGAAGGACTTTTTTTACAAGGGCTTATTGTGGTAGGACAAGGGGGGAATGGATTTAAACCAAAGCAGGTTAGGTTAGACATTGGGAAGAAGGTCTTTACTACTACAGTGGTGAGACTCTGGAACAGGTTGCCCAGAGAAGCTGTTGATGTCCTGTCCCTGCAAGTGTTTACAACCAGGGTGGATGCAGCTTTGAGAAACCTCTTCTAGTGTGAGGTGTCCCTGCACATGTCAGAGAGTTGGAACTAGATGGTCTTTAAGGTCTCTTCCAACTCAAGCCATTCTATAATCTCTCTGCCTCAGCAACGCTGCATGTGCAGCTCCTGGGCAGAGTCTGAGATGTGTGAGTCAAAGAAGGTGTGTAGAGCTGAGGCAGTGAGGCACAAGTGCCCTCCCAGTCATGGTGAAGCAGAGGAGAGGGAAGCTGAGGTCCCACCTCGTGTAGCAGCATGGAGTACAGTGGAGATGGTTTAGCCATGCTCTTTGAGAAGGTAGGGAGCATTGCAAGTTGCACAGTTTGGTCTGGCATATGAGTAGCAAGAGGAGGAAGGCAGCAGCTTTGGCTGGCAGGATAATTATGCTGTTCTTGGTTTCTGCCTAAGACAAGTCTTGCTTAGGTCAGGAGGCCACATTTGAGCATTTCAAGGGTAGGATTCAGCCCTCAGGCTATCCAACCCAGTCTGCTTTAAAATGCCCTCTGTTTCAGCATTTCACGGCAGAACATTTTGCAGCAAAACTTCTCTCCACATCCTTCTTCCTGCCTGCCCAGCTTTAAAACCAAGTTTAAATTCTTGAGTGTTTTTATTGCCTGTGATTGTATCACTGGACTGAATGTTTCACTGTGCTCTACTTCAGAGAAATCTGTTTTCTCATCTGTTTGGGTGTTTTTTGCAAGCATGAGTTATCAAGCAAGGCAATAGCGTAGTAAAAGTGCTTAACGTTAATAAAGCTAATGAACAGCAATGCTGGATCTGTCCTCATGCATGCAATCAATTTTATGAAGCTGGCTTCTTCAGTCATTTCTCCAGGTGCTCATACAGGGCCCTGGGAAAAGTGGGTAATAAATACTTAAACACTTGCAGTACTTTGATGAATATTTTACATTGTGGAATATGTGAATATTAGTAACGTTAATGCAGGCTTGAGAGTCAGAGACACTTTTATAAGGAGAGTGGCTGGTCACTAGGCTGTAGCTGAGGGATGTGGATGGAACCATGAGATGGTTTGGGTGTTTCTCACCCCCACACACTTTGGAAATCACTCAGCTGCCTCTGGAAGTTGAATGGAGTTTTATTTTTACATCTTAGCACAATATACAAGCAGATATTTACAGCATATACAGTTATAGACAGAAACAGACAAGGCAAAAGGTAATACAGTGTGCTAGTTTGAAGCAGGTTAGAATGTTTTGGTGAGAAGAACCAGATGACAGGCTGTGAAAACAAAACAATGGTGATGTCTACTTTGCTCATAGGCTTGCTGAACAAAAGCAAAACATAGATAACCACTTCTCTTCTGCTGCTGGCGAGCTCTGAGCTGCATCTCTCTAACCTCACCCTCCATTTTTTTGACTAACCCACTTTGCTTCCTAACCCCCCTGGCTGAACCTCCATTCTTCCTTGGGACTGGGGTAAGGTTGAGAGGGGGAGGGGGAAGGTAAAAGGGCAGTTAGGAGCCCGTCCTGGGGACTCAGGTTTCTGGGAGGGGAGTTGTGTTTCTGTATTACCTTTTCCCTTGTCTATTTCTGTCTATAACTGTATATACTGTAGATATCTGCTTGTATATTGTGCCAGCTGTAAATATAAGCTTCATTCAAATTTCCAGAGCCAGCTGAGTCTAGTCTGGGTGATTTCCAAAGTGTGGGGGGTGGGGAACACCCAAACACAACAGCCCTCCCAGAAACCTGAGTCCCCAGGAGAGGGCTCCCAACCGCCCCTTCACCTTCCCCCTCTCAACCTTACCCCAGTCCCAAGGAAGAATGGAGGTTTGGCCAGGGGGGTTAGGAAGCAAAGTGGATTAGTCAGAGAGACAGCAGAGAGGCTAGAGAGGGAAATGTAGTTCAGGCAATGCCCCAAGCAATGCCTTATCTATGTTTGGATTTTTGTTCTTATACCTCTCAGCAAGCCAATGAGGGCAGTAGACATCACCCTTGTTTTCCTTTCACAGCCTGTGATCTAGTTCTTCTCGCCAAAGCATTCTAGCTAGCTTCAAACTAGCACAAACCAAATGAAAGAAAGTGTTTGCTAAATTATCTGCTTGCATTTCATAAGCTACTGAGAGTACAAATGGAAAATATTTCCTAATGTACATCTGATTCTCACCTATGCATTCTAGAACACTCCATCAGGCCCAGTAAACAACTGGTATAATGTAGGCTAAACCATAGCAAGAATGAGACAAAAAGAGGGATAAAATCAGGATGGATGCTAAATGGCAGCATATTTGAGGTACTCTCTGCTTTGGTTGCTGCATCTAGGGTCTAAGCAAATAGTGATGGCAGGTATGAGGGGTGCTACAAGCAAATCACCTGGGGTGGGAAAAAACCTCCACCTACTTGTTTCAATGCAGTTTCTTTAAAAGCAAGAACAAATACTTTAGAAAGCAAGACTGGCATGTCTATGACAGGGAAATATCCTGCAGAGGAAAACAGTTTCTTCTGACTTAAGATTCTGAGATAACTTATAGAATCAACCAGGTTGGAAGAGACCTCCAAGATCATCCAGGCCAACCTAACACCCAGCCCTATCCAATCAACCAGACCATGGCACTGAGTGCCTTATCCAGGCTTTTCTTCAACATCTCCAGGGACGGTGACTCCACCACCTCCCTGGGCAGCCCATTCCAATGCCAATCACTCTTTCTGCCGACAACTTCCTCCTAACATCCAGCCTAAACTTGCCCTGCTGCAGCTTGAGACTGTGTCCCCTTGTTCTGTTGCTGATTGTCTGGGAGAAGAGACCAACCCCCACCTGGCTACAGCCTCCCTTCAGGTAGCTGTAGAGAGCAATGAGGTCTGCCTTGAGCCTCCTCTTCTCCAGGCTGCACTCCCTCAGCCTCTCCTCACAGGGCTGTGTTCCAGGTCCCTCACCAGCTTGTCACCCTTCTCTGGACACGTTCCAGTGTTTCAACATCTCTCTTGAATTGAGGAGCCCAGAACTGGACACAGCACTCAAGGTGTGGCCTGACCAGTGCTGAGTACAGGGGCTGAATAAGCTCCCTTGTCCTACTGGCCACACTGTTCCTGATGCAGGCCAGGATGCCATTGACTCTCCTGCCCACCTGGGCACACTGCTGGCTCATCTTCAGCTACTATCTTCTAGTACCCCCAGGTCCCTTTCCACCTGGCTGCTCTCCAGACACTCTGTCCCCAGCCGTTAGCACTGCTTAGGGTTGTTGTGGCCAAAGTGTAGAATTTACCTCATTTCCATCCTGGTTTCATCTGTGCCTAAGTTCACTTCCAGTGAGAAGATGCTGTAGCTATGATTGTGTGGTCTGCTAAGCAGTGCATGTCTCCCACCTCTGTAATCCCTGTCTAGTGAGGTCTGTATCTGTGTCAGCCAGAACTGTGCTGAGTCTCTCTACTTGATAAAGCCTTCAGAGCACAGGAGAGAGCTCCTTCCCCTGGGAAGCACCCAACAGTCTCACTGGGCTAGAGGACAGAGCTTTTGTTTTTGCCAGCATGGTTCATATCCCATGGAAATAAATAGCCTAGCAGGTATGCCACTTGATATCTAGTAAGAGAGGAAAGTGGTGGGTTATTGTCACTGTTGCCTTGTGGGTGCAGGTGGCATAAAGTAAGCTAGCTCAGAAGGATAGCCCTTTCTTTTGGGAAGGTTGCCCTCATTGTCACCAAAGTGGGGATGCTTGTTCATCAGAAACTGCCTTGAAGTATTCTGTAGTGTCAACCTGAAGAGAGTTGGAATCTAGTCCAGCATTTGCAGAATTCATAGTCCTTTCTAAATGAAATGTGGATGTGTCACCCATCCAAACCCTGCTAACAGTAAAATGCAGATGGAGTTGGCTGTGTTGAAGGCACTTGGAATTGATGTAGGGGTGAGAAGTATATTATGTTGATGCTTTAATGCTAGGTAAGCATAAGAGTTGTATTTCCAAATGAGCATGTTAGGGTTGAAATCAGCAAATGATTCAGTAATGAAACATGAACTAATGGAATCATTTGAGGAAGTAATTTTTTCTGCTCCTGAGATCAGAAATGTCAGTGCAGGGCACAGAATGCAAAGTGTGGCACTATTCTGCAGTTTATTTAATCTCTTTCTACATCCTTACAGCATTTATGGAAGTAATTGTTGTGGGGAGACCAGCTGAGATTTTTTCTCTGTGAGGTTTGTTGTTGGTTTTTATCAAAGACAATCCTAGCTTTCAGTTGTGCACTTTGCAAAGAGATAAATAAAGCTTCCATTAGGTCAGGAAGTCATATGGAAAAGGCCCTGAAATTACTGACAAGTAATCCCTTAGGAAAACCAGGTTTGTAGTTTTCTTTGTACATTCCCTGAAAGAGACTTTCCACTTTGCACTAGGGTGTAGGAGCTGGGTGGGAGGGTGTTTGTTTAGCTGGGGGTCTTTTTTTAGGGGGTTGTTTTCTTTTTACAAGTTATATATACAGTTCCTATACTGGAAATGAGAAATAAAAACATCATAGTAGCAGATTTCACAAAAAGCACATCTAAGTGCAAACTTAGCTGGTGTGGAGGGAAGATTGAAAGCATAGTGAGAGGGTGACCCTAAAGAGGAGAATGAAGTACATAGTCAGTTGAAACCGAAGGTCAAAGACAGAAGTGTAGCAGAGGCACTTAAGGGCAGGCTCACAGGATGTTAGGGGTTGGAAGGGACCCAAGGAGATCGAGTCCAACCCCCTGCCAGAACAGGACAATACTGTCTAGCACAGATCACAGAAGAACATCCAGATATGCCTTGAAAGTCTCCAGAGAAGGAGACCCCACAACCTCTCTGGGAAGCCTGTTCCAGTGCTCTGGGACCCTTACAGTAAAGAAGTTCCCCCTTGTGTTGAGGTGGAACCTCTTGTGCTGCAATTTACACCCATTGCTCCTTGTCCCAGCACAGGGAGCAGTGAGCAGAGCCTGTCCCCCCTCCTGGCCAGCCCTCAGATATTTATAAACATTTATCAAATGCCTCTAAGTCTTCTCTTCTCCAGACTAAACAGCCCCAGGTCCCTCAGCCTCTCCTCATAAGCCATGCCCTCCAGTCCCCTAATCATCCTCCTAGCCCTCCACTGGACCCTCTCCTGTAGATTTCTGTCCCTCTTAAACTGGGGAGCCCAAAACTGAACACAGTACTCAAGATGAGAAAAGAATGGGAAAGACCTGCCGTGCAAAGCAAAACTCAGCTAACAAATCAGAGGCAGTAAGAAATGTTTTTATAAGGCTGGTTTTCAGCTGTACCAAAAGGGGAAGGCTTATTGATTGAAGCCACCTCAGTTCCTGTACTATTCAGTACCCTATTAGCAATTTAGATAATAGAAAGAGTTTTCAAGTCCCTTCCAACTCCCTGAAGCAGTCTAGTGATTTATGGGTGAGCATGCTCTTACCCAGTTGTTTGAAGCTGTGAGATGTTCCCAGTTCACATCTGCTTCCATGTCTTCCAGGCTGTTGGTTTTACTTTGAAGAAATGACTGTATGCAGTATTGAGGTCTGCACTGAAGAGAAAAAAGATAGACAAGATGCTGACAGTAGAAATGCAAGCACATCTGTGTCCACTTGGTGCTTAACACCTTCTTTGCTTCAATAGTGGGACAGGTTGTCTCCAGGACAGCTGGACTCCTGAAGTGGCAGATGGAGTCAGGGACCAGTATAGTCCCCCTCTAATCTATGAGAAAGAAGTAAGGGACCTGCTGAGACACTTGGATCCTCACAAGTCCATGGGACCAGATGGGATCCATCCTAGGGTGCTGAGAGAGCTGGCAGCTGAGCTGGCCAAGCCACTCTCCATCCTTTATCAACAGTCCTGGCTCACTGGAGAGGTCCCCAGAGACTGGAAGCTGGCCAATGTGATGCCCATCCACAAGAAGGGTTGAAAGGAGGAGCCAGAAAACTACAGACCTGTGAGCCTGACCTGAGTGCCAGGCAAGGTCATGGAACAGGTCATCTTGAGTGCCATCACACAGCACCTACAGGATGGCCAAGGGATCAGGCCCAGCCAGCAGGGGTTTAGGAAGGGCAGATCCTATCTCACCTGCCTGGTGAATGTGGATGTTGAGGTGCTGGAACATGTCCAGAGAAGGGCGACAAGGCTGGGGAAAGGCCTGGAACACAAACCCTTTGAGAAGAGGCTGAGGGAGCTGGGGTTGTTTAGCCTGGAGAAGAGGAGGCTCAGGGGGGACCTCATTGCTCTCTACAACTACCTAAATGGAGACTGTAGCCAGGTGGGGGTTGGACTCTTCTCCCAGGCAACCAGCAACAGAACAAGGGGACACAGACTCAAGTTAATGCCGGGGGAAGTCTAGGCTGGATGTTAGGAGGAAGTTCTTGCTAGAGAGAGTGATTGGCATTGGAATGGGCTGCCCAGGGAGGTGGTGGAGTCACCGTCCCTGGAGGTGTTCAAGCAAAGCCTGGCTGAGGCACTTAGTGCCATGGTCTGGTTGACTGGCTAGGGCTGGGTGCTAGGTTGGACTGGATGATCTTGGAGGTCTCTTCCAACCTGGTTGATTCTATGATTCTTTAGTAGTGATCCTCAGAGGCAATAGTGACATTTTCCTTAGGATGCACTAACTCCAAAGATACAGGCACCTTTGCACAGGCCTAGTTGGAGTCAGGTGATTCTGACCACAGCAGCACACTTCCATCTGGGCTGCACATGCCTGTGCAGAGCTTTCTAGCAAACCTGCATAGACTGTGGTAGCTTTAACCAGCATTTGGCAACTTCTCATGGTTGCAGGAGAATCAGGGCTCCAGATCAGCAGAGGGAGAGGGCAGCTGTGGAATCTTTCAGGGTGGTGTATCTTAAGGAAGCCACATAGTACAAGTTGTTTCTCTTTTGGTGTTTGACACACGCTCAACTCGAGGTGACCAACAACGTTCTCTCATTGCTTAATAGTCAGAAGATGCCTTAAGTAGTGCAGGTTGCACTCTGATTGGAAATGCCAAGACATGGAGTGGTGGGGGACAGATGAACGAGCAATACTCCTTGTGGCAGAGCTGCAGGCTTTGAATGTTGGGAGTGGGACAAGCAGTAATGTTGTGGTGACATGTTATAAACAAATCAAGAGACCAGATCTGTCCCAGCTCTGAAAGATCAGGCACTAGTGTGACCTGATAACAGTTTTGAGGTGTTTGATAGCAAGCCTGAATGCTCTCCAGCAGGCAGCTGGGAATGCCAGAGTCCAGAAGAAGATCAAATATTCTTTGTCTTAAACAGAGAGCACCTCCACTATAGGGACAGACAGTTGGGGCTGTTCAGCCTGGAGAAAAGAAGGCTCCAAGGAGTCAGTCATCAGCAAGTTTGCAGATGACACCAAGCTGGGGGCAGATGTGGCTGGGTTGGAGGGCAGAAGGGCTCTGTAGCAGGACCTTGTCCGCCTGGACAGATGGGCAGAGTCCAAGGGGATGGCATTCAATAGCTCCAAGTGCTGGTGCTGCACTTTGGTCACAACAACCCCATGCAGAGATACAGGCTGGGGTCGGAGTGGCTGAGAGCAGCCAGAGAGGGATCTGGGGGTGCTGATTGATACCTGCCTTAACATGAGCCAGCAGTGTGCCCAGGTGGCCAAGAGAGCCAGTGGCATCCTGGCCTGCATCAGGAATGGTGTGGTCAGCAGGAGCAGGGAGGTCATTCTGCCCCTGTACTCTGCACTGGTTAGACCACACCTTGAGTATTGTGTTCAGTTCTGGGGCCCCCAGTTTAGGAGGGACATTGAGATGCTTGAGCGTGTCCAGAGAAGGGCGACAAGGCTGGGGAGAGGCCTTGAGCACAGCCCTACGAGGAGAGGCTGAGGGAGCTGGGATTGGTTAGCCTGGAGAAGAGGAGGCTCAGGGCTGACCTTATTGCTGTCTACAACTACCTGAGGGGAGGTTGTGGCCGGGAGGAGGTTGCTCTCTTCTCTCAGGTGGCCAGCACCAGAACGAGAGGACACAGCCTCAGGCTGCACCAGGAGAAATTTAGGCTGGAGGTGAGGAGAAAGTTCTTCCCTGAGAGAGTCATTGGACACTGGAATGGGCTGCCCGGGGAGGTGGTGGAGTCACCGTCCCTGGAGCTGTTCAAGGCAGGATTGGACGTGGCACTTGGTGCCATGGTCTAGCCTTGAGCTCTGTGGTAAAGGGTTGGACTTGATGATCTAGGAGGTCTCTTCCAACCTTGGTGATACTGTGATACCTTATAGCAACCTTCCTGTACCTAAAGGAGGCCTACAAGAAAGCCAGGGAGGGACTTTTTACAAGAGTAAAAAGTAGTGATAGGATGAGAGGGAATGGACTTAAGCTTGAGGAGGGCAGATTTAGACTGGACATTAGGAGAAAATTCTGTTCACCACAATAAGAGTAGTGAACAGGCTATCTAGAGAGGTCATGAATGCCATCTCCCTGGAGGTGCTCAAAGACAGATTGGAAGATGCCTTCAGCAACCTAGTCTAGTGGAAGGTACTTTTGCCCATAGCAGGAGGGTTAGAACCTGATGATCTTTAAGGTCCCTTCCAACCTAAACCATTTTATGACTCTGAATAAACTGAAGGCAGCACCTTTATTCTAATCTAGTAGCTGCAGTCTTGCTTCTCCCAGAAAATGGCTTAATGAAGAGAACTGGTGGGCAGATGGACTGACTGAGGGGTGAAAATTGAATTAGAATTAAGATTAGAATTAAAATTTACATGTAGCCTGAGGCCATCTTATAAATGATGGGCTTTGTGAGACAGGCTGCAGGGAGCTGCCTTTTTTTTTTCTGTTCTCCTACTCAATATACTGGCTACAGGAAAGATAATTTATACTGAACAGGAGAAGAAGGTCACCTAGCTCAGGCAGTAATGCACTGATTTTCAGGAAAGAAAATCTTGTCTGAAGGGAGGAATACATTGATGTCCTTTAGACTTCATTTACACAGGATGAAAAAAGCATAATTCCACCCTGAAGTAGGGCATATATGGGGAGAATGCAGCAAAATATATCCTGGCAGATATTTTCCTCCCTACATCTCAGTCAGACCTGCCAGAGTCTGACTGAGAGGTAGGGAGGAAAATAGTCCAAGTTCCAGTGTTTAATGACAAGATTGATTGCAGAGCCCCACCTATATTCATTGATTGCAGAACCCCCTATATTTAATTAAGCATTGTGAGTTGTTATGTAGTAATGTGCCTGGGTCAAATCTGGGAGGTTTGCTAAAGGCACCATGTGAGCTATCAGGTTCAGTGACCACGGGCAGCAGAGAGCTGTGACTTGAAATGAAGTCTGCAAGAAAGGGAAGGATAATAACAGAAGGGATAACAGGTTTGTCAACAGACACACAAAGCTGTTGAGTCCATGTCAGCATCTTCATGCTGTACTTGATACTTAAGCCTAAATAAGCAACTCTTTATTAGTCCATGCAACAGTTCAAATCTTCCAGTGTGTGTGTCCAGTTCTGGGCCCCTCAGTTCAAGAGAGATGTTGAAGTGCTGGAACATGTCCAGAGAAGGGTGACAAAGCTGGTGAGGGGCCTGGAACACAGCCCTGTGAGGAGAGGCTGAGGGAGCTGGGGGTGTGCAGCCTGGAGAATAGGAGGCTCAGGGGTGACCTCATTGCTGTCTACAGCTACCTGAAGGGAGGCTGTAGCCAGGTGGGGTTGGTCTCTTCTCCCAGGCAACCAGAGACAGAACAAGGGGACACAGTCTCAAGCTGCAGCAGGGCAAGTTTAGGCTGGATGTTAGGAAGAAGTCCTTCACAACGAGAGTGATTTGGCATTGGAGTGGGCTGCCTGGGGAGGTGGTGGAGTCCCTGTCTCTGAAAGTGTTTAATAAGAGACTGGATGAGGCACTTAGTGCCATGATTTAGTTAATTAGAAGGTGTTGGGTGATAGGTTGGACTTGACAATCTCAAAGGTCTCTTCCAACCTGGTTGGTTCTAGGATTCTATGAAAGTGCTTGAGTACTGGACACAGGACTCAAAGTGTGGCCTGGCCAGTGTTGAGTACAGGGGAAGAGTAACCTCCCTTGTCCTACTGGCCACACTGATCCTGATACATGCCAGGATGCCCTTGGCTCTCCAGGCCACCTGGGCACAGTCTAGTTTCAGGGCTTTTAAGGGGTGTCCTGTCCCTGAAGTGCAGAGGAACCAGACCAGGGAAGCTCAAGCAAAGCAGAGCATTCTCTCCTGACCCACAGGTTCTGTGGGCATAAAAGACGGAGATGAATGATGTGGTGTTGGAGACAGGCATAGCTCTGTGGAGATCCAGCTATATTCTTAAAGCAGCAAAGCAAAGTGGGCTGGGGAGGCACCTGGAGCACAGGTGTCTGTCTGAAGACTGCTGTCCATGAAATGGCTGCGTACAAGAGCAGCAGGAAAAAGGCAGCATCAGCTCCTCAGGAAAAAAAAACACTATTTCTCCACAGCTTTCCCCTTTTTTCACAGTAAAGCACTGATTGTGAGTGCCAGGAGGCAGTAGGATACTAAGAAGACTCTTATTGAGAGTCTGCTAAGAGCTTATGGGAGTCAGTTTCTGTGCCACAAGGAAGGGTATAACCTCTTCCACATGGAAGGGTGTAACCTCTTCTTCTTGACTTCAATGTCCACTAATCTTCTTGACTTCAATGTCCACTAATCTGCTTGTAATTCATCTTGCAGACTGGACGATGCATGGACCATGCTGTGTCCCTGCCTGCTTTGGGATTGGTGTATTCAAACCTCCAGAGTTAACATTTAATGAGTCATAATTCCTGGATGATTATTGAGAGCTCTCTTTTGCTTATTCAGGACTCTGTTGTGCCTGTGCAGGAACAGTTTCAAATTGCACTTACATGGGAATCAAGGTCCTGCTGGGTTCCTTGTGAAAAAAACACCATCTGTCATCTCTTGAAATGCCACTTGGGTTTGAAAACCTGCAGATAACAAGTGTGTGTTGTGTATTTTAGGACAACAGAACTGTCTGTAGCCATGTTACAAGTTTGTTCTTAGTGGTCATGGGTGAGCAGAGGTTTTTGCTTCTTTTGCTGGAAGAATTACATCAATAAGGTTTTAGAGAACCTTTTGTTCTGACCCTACTGAGGCTAGTTTTGAATAGTTCTGTGTGAGCACTCTGGCTTTCCAGAGGGGCAAGAAATAACACTTTGTCCCCTGGGACACTGCAGTGGAGCTGTAACCTGCTTTGCAGTCCCATCTGGTTTTTTTTCAGTGTACATGTGGAGTTTGGTACCAGCCACTAGGACATAGAATCAACCAGGTTGGAAGAGACCTCCAACATCATCTAGGCCAACCTAGCACCCAGCCCTAGCCAGTCAACCAGATCATGGCACTAAGTGCCTCAGCCAGGCTTTGTTTGAACACCTCCAGGGACGGTGCCTCCACCACCTCCCTGGGCAGCCCATTCCAATGCCAATCACTCTCTCTGTGAAGAACTTCCTCCTAACATCCAGCCTGGCACAACTTGAGACTGTGTCCCCTTGTTCTGTTGCTGGTTGCCTGGCAGAAGAGACCAACCCCCACCTGGCTACAATGTCCCTTCAGGTAGTTGTAGACAGCAATGAGGTCAGCCCTGAGCCTCCTCTTCTCCAGGCTGCACACCCCCAGCTCCCTCAGCCTCTCCTCACAGGGTTTGTGTTCCAGGCTCCTCACCAGCTTTGTTGCCCTTCTCTGGACACATTCCAGCACCTCAACATCTCTCTTGAATTGAGGAGTCCAGAAGTGGACACAGGACTCAACATGACAACCACAAGAGTATGAGAACTGTCTGTAATGAGCTCTCCAGAGGCTTTTTGGACTCTGTGCGTCCTTGAGTCATTCATTAATGTCTTACAGACTTTCTCATCTTCTGTTACTGATAGTTCTCATTACTCTGAATGCTTCACAGCATGGAGCAGAGCTGGGAACTGTCTGGCCAGCCCAGCACAATGCTAAGGAGAGATGAGCTAGTCTGATCTCTCACGCTGCAAACCTGGATGTCACAGGATCACAGGATGTTAGGGGTTGGAGGGCACCCAAGGAGATAGACTCACAAAATCAACCAGGTTGGAAGAGACCTCGAAGATCATCCAGTCCAACCTATCCCCCAGCCCTGTCCAGTCCAACCCCTAGTCAGTTCATGGAAGATCCATGTGTCCCTACACATTCAGTTTTCCTTTAGTATATGCACCACTCACAATTGCAAGTACCTGATACTTCTCTCTCCACTTTCCCCTCAGAAGGCTGAATCAACTGCAGGGTGTAGGAGAGGATGTCACCAAAACATATTTTCCTTTGTTTCTTTTTCTAGATGAATGCAGTCAGTAATTTCACCAGCTGTAAGGAGGAAGCCGAAGATGATGACACTTACATGCCTATGTTGGGCTCAGAAAGTCAACCAGCCACGGGTACGTCCTGCTGTCAGACAGCTCTGTCAGTCACACAGCATGTGCTGTATTGAGTGGGGTTATGGACAAACAGAAGGCACAAATTGTTATAACTCTTTCCATTTCCACGTCTTACTGCAACTGCCAGGGAGGGCAGAGGTTGCAGCAGAAAGGAGAAAGCCGGTGAGGAATTCAGTCCTTCACCGGTCTAAGACAGACCTTAGTGCAACGACCCCTCCTGGTAAACCACAGAAACTTGTGATTCGTGCTTTGACCCTAGAACACACCTGAATTCTCCCAGGTTCTGAGAGATGAGCCTTCCTGTAAGGCCAGGCACTGCCTACAGGTGCAGCCAACTCCTGTGCAGAGGCTCAGGGAGCAGACGTTTTGATGTAAGCACAGCTTGGTGACAAACTGGCTTATAATCTGTGTGGTCTTGTGCATTCCCCTTGAAAACTGCAAGCAAAGTTGCTTGTTTGCATTTACTGATATTTTGCATATGGTTTGGGTGTTCCCTGCCCCCCACACTGTAGAAATCACCCAGACTAGACTCAGCTGGCTCTGGAAAGATGAATGAAGCTTATATTTACAGCTGGCACAATATACAGGCAGATATTTACAGTAGATACAGTTATAGACAGAAATAGACAAGGGAAAAGGTAATGCAGAAACACAACTCCCCTCCCAGAAGCCTGAGTCCCCAGGAGGGGCTCCCAACCACCCTTTCACCTTCCCCCTACCCCTCTCAACCTTACCCCAGTCCCAAGGAAGAACGGAGGTTTGGCCAGGGGGTTAGGAAGCAAAGTGGGTTAGCCCAAAATGGAGAGTGAGGTTAGAGAGATGCAGCTCAGCCAGCAGCCCCAGCGAGAGTGATGCTGAGAGTGTTATCTAATGTTTTTATTTCTTGTTCCTACACTTCTCAGCAAGCCTGTGAGGGAAGCAGACACCACCATTGTTTTCTTTCCACAGCCTGTAATCTAGTTCTTCTCACCAAAACATACTAGTCTGCTTCAAACTAGCACAATCATGCATCTATAAAGCTAAACTTTATCCCCTCTCTATCTTACCTGGTTGTCGACAATTTTATCTTTCCAGCTTTCTCATAGGCTGTATGAAAAGGATGTTTCTTATTTGCTAAGTTTAAACCAGTTGCTTTTAGATGACAGACACCGGAAAGGTGAACTAGAAACCTGGTTAGCCATGGTACATTTTCACTGTCTCTCACCTGGGAGCATCCCTGGGTGGGCGTAAGGCAAAAGAACTTGGACTGTAAGAGCTGGCCATGTTAGCCAGCTAAATGCCCTAGTAGAATCACAATTGTCAGGGCTGGAAGGCACCTCATGGATCATCTAGCTCCAAGCCCCCTGCCATGGGCAGGGACACCTCACACTAGGTCAGGTTGCTCAGAGCCCCATCCAGGCTGTCCTTAAAAGACCTCCAGGCATGGGGCTTCCACCACCTTCCTGGACAACCTGTTCCAGTGTCTCACCGCTCTCATGGTGAAGAACTTCTTTCTAACATCCAACCTGAATCTACCCACTTGTAGTGTTGCTCCATTCCCCTCCCAGTCCTATCACTATCTGACATCCTAAAAACTCCCCTCCCCACCTTTTTTGTAAGCCCTCTTCAGACAGTGGAAGGCTACAATTAAGGTCTCTTTGGTGCCTTCTCTTCTCCAGACTGAACAGCCCCAACTCTCTCAGTCTGTCCTCATAGGAGAGGAGCTCCAGTCCTCTGATCATTCTCCTGGCTCTTCTCTGGACACATTCCAGCATGCACAGATCTTTCTTATAATAGGAGCTCCAGAACAGGATGCAGTACTCTAGGTGAAGTCCCACCAGAGCACAGTCTGTGTTGAATCCCAGCTGGCTCCATAGTGAGAGAAAGGCATTGGCAAGGGATAACTCAGAATGAAAACCTACCTGCTTCCTGCTATGCCTTGTAGGTCTGCTAATGGAGTCTGCTGTGTTGCTGAGGCTAAACAGCTAAATCTTGATGCTGTAGCTAGTGATTAAAATGTACACTTTCACGTCTCTCCACTAAATTCTTGTCCTGTGGTCCGTGGGCCACTGGAGACAAAAGAGCTCCACTTGCACCGGAGTGCAGCCACACCTCCCAGGAGAAATGTTTTATTTCATTTTAGAGAGCTGTAAGTAAACATCTATGCTCTGTTGTATGAAAACAAGCTATGCAGCAGCATCAGCTACTGCTTCATTTTACTAAGTGCTGTGCTGTGCTGCGCTGCATTGAAGGTAGTACAGATTACAGAGGCAAGGTAACTGTGGGCCAGCAGCTCTAGAGAAGTGTAACGTAGCCTGCACGGAGATGGTGTGCATTGGAGTAAGAAGAGACAATAGAAACTGCCACTGTTGAGTTGGTAAATATTTTAGAAGCTGTTCACTGACAGTGTGCATTTGACAGCCTTCCTACTGTATCACTCCATCAAAGTTGCATTAGCCACGGCGTTGCTTCTGTGGGAATCTTTGGACCAGGAAATGTTTCCAGCTGGCAAAATCTGACGTTAAATAAGGTGTTCCTTTGCATTCAAAGCCAAGCAGCACCTGGGAGATGGGTATGGAACTGGACCGAGATGCCAGCGAGAGGCTGAGGTGGATGAGGAACAGAAAGATGATGCGGAAGACAGCAGAGAGGAGACCAACTATGAAGATGCAGAAGAGGAGGATTTGTACAGCTCTCAGCACAGTCCTGGCGGCTTGCATGCCAGCACGCTCGATACTCTCCAAGAGAACAGAAGAGCCTGTTTTTTCTTTAAGAGGCCACCCCCTCCTCCTCCTCAAAATCTGCCTGGCAGCCTAAGACAGGACAATCTGCACAGTTTATCACAAGGTATGATCTTGGGAGGGAAACAATCCTGGATACAAACACATGCAAGTGCAGACTAGGTAGAAATTGTTCAATCATTTCCTCTAACAGCAGTAGGTAGTTGAGGTGGCCTTGATTCTGCACAGCACACGAGGTGCCTGTAAGCCTTGCTGCAGCTGTCGGATGGGCTGCGCTGCAGTGCAGGTTATCCTGGAATGATGCTCAACCTATTCTTGTCTGATAAGCTATAATCACAGTAATTAATAGGAACACAAACCCTGTGAGGAGAAGCTGAGGGAGCTGGGGATGTTTAGCCTGGAGAAGAGGAGGCTCAGGGGTGATCTTATTACTGTCTACAACTACCTGAAGGGAGGCTGTAGCCAGGTGGGGTTGGTCTCTTCTCCCAGACAACCAGCAATAGAACAAGGGGACACAGTCTCAAGTTGTGCTGGGGGAGGTCTAGGCTGGATGTTAGGAGGAAGTTGTTGGCAGAGAGAGTGATTGCCATTGGAATGGGCTGCCCAGGGAGGTGGTGGAGTCACCGTCCCTGAGGGTGTTAAAGCAAAGCCTGGATGAGGCACTTAGTGCCATGGTCTAGTTGACTGGCTAGGGCTGGGTGCTAGGTTGGACTGGATGATCTTGGAGGTCTCTTCCAACCTGGTTGATTCTATGATTCTACAAATAACACTTGAGGGATTGGATTTACAAGAGAAGCTTGGAACAGAAGATTGAGTTTGTGTTTTTTTGTCAAGTATTTGCCATTTAAAAATATCAAATACTAAATTATTGCATACTGTCTTGGTTTGTTACAGCTTGGGAGTTCTGCAGGTAGAAAGTGACTGTGCAAAGAGAAGTAACAGAGTATTTGCATTACATTTTAGCCTGCATTGTGATTAGAAAGTTATATTGTGTTGCAGACTGAAAAGACATGGAGAAATTGTGACCTTTAATGAAGTGCTTTGTTTTGGTTTAGTTTGCCTTTTTTTTCCCCCTATACTTCTGCCCCAGAGTAAAAACCTAAAATTTAGTGTTGTTATTTTAGTCAAGGGACAAGAAGCTCAGAATACAATTTGCATATATTTCAGAAGGGATGATGATCATTTTTTTCTCATTGGGAAAAATAAAGATGCAAAAGAATTCAAGCTTAAATGTCAGTCTTAAATAGTAACATGGGGAGGGAACTCCCAAGCCCTTCTACACTTTGGCCACAACCACTCCAAACAGCGCTACAGGCTGGGGACAGAGTGGCTGGGGAGCAGCCAGGAAGAAAGGGACCTGAGGGTACTGGTAGATAGTAGCTGAACATGAGGCAGCAGTGTGCCCAGGTGGCCAGGAGAGCCAATGGCATCCTGGCCTGGATCAGGAACAGTGTGGCTGGAAGGACAATGGAGGTTATTCTGCCCCTGTACTCAGCACTGGTCAGGCCACACCTTGAGTCCTGTGTCCAGTTCTGGGTTCCTCAATTCAAGAGAGATGTTGAAGTACAGGAATGTGTCCAGAGAAGGGCGACAAAGCTGGTGAGGGGTCTGGAACACAGCCCTGTGAGGAGCCTGGAGAAGACGAGGCTCAGGGGTGACCTCATTGCTCTCTACAACTACCTGAAGGGAGGTTGTAGCCAGGTGGGGGTTGGTCTCTTCTCCCAGGCAACCAGCAACAGAACAAGGGGACACAGTCCCAAGTTGTGCCAGGGGAAGTCTAGGCTGGATGTTAGGAGGGAGTTGTTGCCAGAGAGAGTGATTGGCATTGGAATGGGCTGCCCAGGGAGGTGGTGGAGTCACTGTCCCTGGAGGTGTTCAAGAGAAGACTGGATGAGGCAGTTAGTGCCATGGTCTGGTTGACTGGCTAGGGCTGGGTGCTAGATTGGCCTGGATGATGTTGGAGGTCTCTTCCAACCTGGTTGATTCTATGATTCTCATTTGTCACGGGCACTACCTATGAGCACTGATTGCTTCTCAGTTTCTCTGCTGCTTGTGAGTGTTCGCTCTGTTTTCAAATGTGGCATAACATATTAGAGCATTAAATTACCATAACCAAGCACTTTGAAGTTCACATAAGCAGACAGAAACAGGTTTCTGGGCTTATAGCATGTTACAGACAAGTTTTTGTCCTGTTTTCTGCTGCAGAAGAAAAAGCTGACTATATGCAGGAAGTCACAGGTGGCTTCTAAGAGAAAGAGGGAGAGAACAGAAGCAAGGGTGAGAATGTGCTGTGCTCCCCACAAAATAGCTGCAGCTCTGTGTGTGCATAAGCAAGGGAGCAGGTTTGGCACACAGGATTTGCTAGTCTGGGTTTGATATAAATGCCTGCCTTGTAAGAACTCTGATGTTGCTACACCATGCAGTATTGGTCCCCACTTTTCTGCCAGTGCTGGTTGTCTATATGTGGTGCCACTGCATAGTGTCCTGTGCTGCCCCCCGTGCTGGTAAGGCAGAGCTTGGCTAAAAGCCTCCTTTGTGAAGTTCATTTAAAGTGTGCTGTGGGCTCTCCTGAGGTGTCAGCCTTGATTCCATCCTTGGGGAATGGGGTCATCTCAATGGGAATGTTGCTTGCTTTCAAAGAGCAGCTCCAACAAGTCATTGCTGCATATTTTCAGTCAGCCACTTGCTTTAGGTGTTGCTGTGGAACAGCTAAAAGGCAAGTCCTCTCTTCCTGAAGTCTTTTATTTTGGCAATGGCATGAGAGTGCCCTCTGTGGGAGTTAAAAGGAAGAATATCCACCAGAGGAAGAAACACAACTTCTACAGTGACGTGGAAAGAAAATCTTTCTCTTACTGAATGTGACATGTGTCTTAATCCTACTCGTTGGTTTAAACTATGTTTGTGTCTTAACTAGAATGCACATTGATAGTATGAGTCAATAATACATCTCATTTGTTAATGACACATTCCATTTATAAGTGTATCCCACTGTTTGTCTCCTCTGAAGCCATGAACAGATAAAACAATTTATTGGATAGCAGCAGAGGACAGAGACCACCAGGAGTGACTGCAGCCTGCTGAAGCAGGTACACATGCACAGAGACAAGGTTATGACACGAGGAAGACATGACTCAATACAAGAATTCCAGGCAGGTCTGCTGGCTTTGCAGGGAAGATGGAAGCTACAAACAATTGGGGGAGCAGCAGCCTCAGTAACAGCCTATGGTTCTTAGCAGTTTGAGGGGCTTTTAAAGACAAAGCAAAACAAACCCAGCAGTTGGGAAACTCTTTGGTTCCTTTTAATACTGTAAAATTTAAAAGCCATAGGAAAGCAGGTTCTGAGTAGTTGTGCAGAGAGTCAGGGGAGCTGGGGAGTGCTGTGAAATAGAGGCAGTGCAGAGAGTCAGAGGAGCTGGGGAGTGCTGTGAAATAGAGGCAGTGCAGAGAGTCAGGGGAGCTGGGGAGTGCTGTGAAATAGAGGCAGTGCAGAGAGTCAGAGGAGCTGGGGAGTGCTGTGAAATAGAGGCAGTGCAGAGAGTCAGGGGAGCTGGGGAGTGCTGTGAAATAGAGGCAGTGCAGAGTCAGAGGAGCTGGGGAGTGCTGTGAAATAGAGGCAGTGCAGAGAGTCAGGGGAGCTGGGGAGTGCTGTGAAATAGAGGCAGTGCAGAGAGTCAGAGGAGCTGGGGAGTGCTGTGAAATAGAGGCAGTGCAGAGAGTCAGGGGAGCTGGGGAGTGCTGTGAAATAGAGGCAGTGCAGAGAGTCAGTGCTAAGTGCCACAGATATGAGTTACTTGGCTTCACCATGAAAGAATGTGTTTGCCTGGCTTCTTTGGAAGCAGCCTGGACACTCAGTATTTCTTTCACATAAGTCCTTTTCTTTTGAGCCTGATGGTTAAATACCCATTTTTGATAACCTGATGTGAAATCATGAGGAGAGCCTTGAAGCTGGAATTATTCTTTTAGAACATACTCTCTACTGACTTAAATGATCAGAAGGCTCTGCAAATCATAGTTCCTTCTCTGATTTAGTTTTAGTTTATGTGTAAAATTAGGTCTCTGACTTTAGCAAACTCTACAGCTTTATGTTCTAATCACCTTTCTTTACCCCAGAGAGTGAACACAATTCTTTGCTGTTTCAGAGAGGAATGAGCTCATCGCTGACCAAGAGAGCTGTGAGACAGATGGTGAGGAGGAACACCCATACACTTCTGCAGAGCTGGAGGAATCCCTGTATGATTTTGTACTGGCAGAGGCAGAGGAGGAGGAGAGGAAAGAGCGCAGATCTTTCATCATCAACAGGCCACCAGCCCCTGCCCCTCGTCCAGTGTGTTCACCAGTCCGAGAGGAGAACACTCCCTATATAGTACAAGGTCAGTGCTGCTGCTGCTAAGTCTTTGCTGTTAGGATATAGACACAGCTCATCTGTCTGATCAGTATTTTTGACAAGACTGAGACACTTGTTCAGTTACTTCCCAACCAAAAAATTGGTTGATTTGATCAACCTATTCTTATCTTTCTAACGAGCTGATACCATCTCTGACTATTTGCATCTCAGTTTGCATCTGTTTCCAGTTTGTATCTCAGCTAGCATCATTTTTTTTGCTTTAATGCTTCTAAAACTATGACTTGTTGGAAAATTAAAAATCCCTGGGCTGGTTGTGGGTGTGCTGCTTCTAACAGCACTGTACAGAAGGTGTTCTTTGATTTGCCTTTCCTTTCAGTTTCTGTATGAAAATGTTTCTGCTAAATTCCAAGCCAGAGATTTTAGCCTGTTTGTTTGTTTCTGGTGAAAACAGCAGGGGGGAAGTGCTTATGTGAGGACTCCTCTTTCAAATATCCGCTCTTCAAGGCAAGGTGCTAGAGATCTAGGGGTGGGCACTGGTCTCTTTTCAGAAGCAACTAACGATAGAACAAGAGGGAATGGCCACAAGCTGCACCAGGG
Organism: Pogoniulus pusillus; assembly: GCF_015220805.1. Taxonomy (NCBI): domain Eukaryota; kingdom Metazoa; phylum Chordata; class Aves; order Piciformes; family Lybiidae; genus Pogoniulus; species Pogoniulus pusillus. Next base: position 6,399,367 of record NC_087272.1, read on the forward strand.
GAGGTTTAGGCTGGATGTCAGGAAGTTTTTTTTCCTGGAAAGGGTTGTCAGGCACTGGAACAGGCTGCCTGGGGAAGTGGTTGAATCACCATCCCTGAACGTGTTTTAAAACCTTATAGACCTGGTGGCTGGGGTCATGGTGTAGAGACAGACTTGGTGGAGTGGGCAAAATGGCTAGACCTGATGATCTCAGAGGTCCTTGTAACCTGCACTAGATTATGGTCCTGCTCTGGCAGCAAGGTTGGACTTCCAACCCCTAACATCCTATGATTCTTTCTGGCCTGGATGACTCTGTGGTTCTATGAAATGGCCACCTGAGGAAAGACTGTGTCCTTTTACCATTTGTTCTGAACATGAGCCAGCAGTGTGCCCAGGTGGCCAAGAGAGCCAGTGGCATCCTGGCCTGCATCAGGAATGGTGTGGTCAACAGGAGCAGGGAGGTCATTCTGCCCCTGTACTCTGCACTGCTTAGACCACACCTTGAGTCCTGTGTTCAGTTCTGGGCCCCCCAGTTTAGGAGGGACATTGAGATGCTTGAGCGTGTCCAGAGAAGGGCAACGAGGCTGGGGAGAGGCCTTGAGCACAGCCCTACGAGGAGAGGCTGAGGGAGCTGGGATTGGTTAGCCTGGAGAAGAGGAGGCTCAGGGGAGACCTTATTGCTGTCTACAACTACCTGAGGGGAGGTTGTGGCCAGGGGGAGGTTGCTCTCTTCTCTCAGGTGGCCAGCACCAGAACAAGAGGACACAGCCTCAGGCTACGCCAGGGGAGATTTAGGCTGGAGGTGAGGAGAAAGTTCTTCCCTGAGAGAGTCACTGGACACTGGAATGGGCTGCCCGGGGAGGTGGTGGAGTCGCCGTCCCTGGGGCTGTTCAAGGCAAGGTTGGACGTGGCACTTGGTGCCATGGTCTAGCCTTGAGCTCTGTGGTAAAGGGTTGGACTTGATGATCTGTGAGGTCTCTTCCAACCTTGATGATACTGTGATACTGTGAAAACTGGGGGATGTTTTGGGGCTCAATTCATCAAAATGTGAGTCTGGGAGAGACTGAAGGTGTCTTGTAGTCCATTTTAGACCGAGGCCAAATTTCCAAATAGCAAAAGGAATTTCTGTAGGCCTCCTGCAGAGATCTCTGCATAACCCCAAAATCCATACTCCCTGCTCCTGCTGCCTCCTTTACAAAAGCCTGCCAGTGTGTACACATCTTTCATCCCTCAAATTGACAATCATTTCAAGGGGGATTTTCTTATGTTCAAAAGAGCATTGCAGAAGTTGCAAAGTGGAAAAATCTGTTTCCTAGATACTGTCCCAGAAGAGAACAGCGTTCTCATTGCACATCAAAATCACAGGCTATGCAGAAACAGCAGCAGCAGCCAGTGGATGTTTTCAGGGTAGCAGAAAATCTCATGTACACAATAGACAACAAATTAAATGGAAACTCAAAATCCAGAACAGAACTATCAGCGTCATGGAAACTGGTCACACTGGTTTGCTGGAAACTGTAAAGTTCAGATCCTGGGTTTGTGCAGTATTATGCAGGTTGTTTAAATGCTGTAAAGCAGGAGGTTCCAAAGTGAAGCCTGAGAGCCCAGGCAAACATGGGCATTTATGTCCCACAGAGGGATTTTTTAGTACTTTCCTACCATGAGTACGAAGTGCTGCACTGCAGATGAATTTCATTATGTACCCTGAACTTGAGGGTGTTTTTCCATGAATAAAATAGTAGGAACCACTGTGCAGCTGTCTTAGAGCATTTAGAGTGGTTTTACAGAGCTGCTTGGGAAGTGGCATACTGGCTTCATCTGCTGTGTTCATTCAGTCAGGGTTTTTGCTGTTTCACTTTGGTAGACTGAAATGTGCACGGAGAGAAAGTATTTCTAGGATGCTGCCTGGTCAAAAAGCAAACTGTGTGGAGCAGCATATTCCTGCTAAAAACAGACATAAAGTCTTGCCCTGCTTTGCTTTTCTCTGCAGAAGAAAAATGGGTCCCCAGGCATCTATGCAGCTTTTACATGCTGGAGCAAATACTCTTGAGTGCATTGCTAGAGTCCTTCCAGCTTCCACAATCCACCTAGTTGTGAAGGTTTGGGCATTCCCCACCCCCCCACACTGTAGAAATCACCCAGACTAGACTCAGCTGGCTCTGGAAAGATGAATGAAGCTTATATTTACAGCTGGCACAATATACAAGCAGGTATTTACAGTATATACAGTTATAGACAGAAATATACAAGGTAAAAGGTAATACAGAAACACAACTCCCCTCCCAGAAACCTGAGTCCCCAGGAGGGGCTCTCAACCACCCCTGCACCTTCCCCCTACCCCTCTCAACCTTACCCCAGCCCCAAGGAAGAATAGAGGTTAGGCCAAGAGGTTATGAAGCAAAGTGGGTTAGCCCAAAGTGGAGAGTGAGGTTAGAGAGTAAGATGCAGCTCAGCCAGCAGCCCCAGTGACAGTGATGCCAAGAGAGAGAGAGAGAGGTTATCAACTGGTTTTATTTCTTGTTCCCATGCTTCTCAGCAAGGCTGTGAGCAAAGCAGACATCACCATTGTTTTCCTTCCACAGCCTATGATCTAGTTTTTCTCACCAAAACATTCTAGCCTGCTTCAAACTAGCACACTAGTTACATGTCTGACAACAGTGGGCAAGTTCTCTTCATCATGTGTATGTTGACACCACCTTCTGAGTGGCAGTGGAAACCATCAACTGGCACCACGTCTCGCTCACTCTTTACCACTTCTGCCTGCCTTGCTTGCTCTTTACCCCTTCTGCCAGAAGAGGTATTACTTCTGCTCTCTTAGCTCAGTGTAGAGGAGTCCTCTCTTGTGTGGTCTCTGGAGATCCCTTCTTGTCCAAAGCTTATGGGATTCTAAGAGATTTGAGCTGATACTTGACAGACTCCAATCCTCGCTGCCAATTGGGAAGAGGGTTGCTGGTGAGCGCAGGTTTATTTTTGGATGGATGTTTTCACATCATCATCACGCTTTGATTCTTTCTAAAGTCATTTTAGTTTTTGTGGTGGTTTGGCTGTTATCCTGCCCCCCACAATTTTGAAATGCCCCAGCTAACTCAGATGGGCTCTGGGAATATAAATGAAGCTATTTATTTACAGCTAGCACAATATACAAGCAGATATTTACAGTATATACAGTTATAGACAGAAATAGACAAAGTAAAAGTAATACAGAAGCACAACTCCCCTCCCAGAAACCTGAGTCCCCAGGAGGGGCTCTCAACCACCCCTGCACCTCCCCCCTGCCCCTCTCAACCTTACCTTAATCCTGAGAAAGAATAGAGGTGCAGCCAAGAGGTTAAGGAGCAAGGTTAGTGGCAGTGAGGTTAGGAAGATGTAGCTCGGTCTGAAGCCAAAAGCAGAGTGAAGAAAATGGCATATGTGCTATCTAATGTTTACCCCTCTTGTTCCCATAGCTCTCAGCGAGACTGTGAGGGGAGTAGACATAACCATTGTTTTCTTTTCATAGCCAATTATCTACTTTTTTCTCACCAAAACGTTCTAGCCTGCTTCAAACTAGCACAGTTTTGATCTGAGGTTTCAATCTCAACTGGTTGACTACTGTGGCTGGGAAAGGTGGAGGCTGGCAGCTGTCTGTGTAAGCTCTGATGAGTGGATGTGATGCTGTTACCTGAAAAATTCAAGCAGCATGTGTTGGGCCACTGCAGGTAACAGTAGCTTGGCAGTTTGAGCTTTCCAGAAGTGCATCTGACATCACCTGTACATTCTGATCACAGTATCATCAGGGTTGGAAGAGACCTCACAGATCATCAAGTCCAACCCTTTACCACAGAGCTCAAGGCTAGACCATGGCACCAAGTGCCATGTCCAACCTTGCCTTGAACTGCCTTGAGCACAAGCCCTATGAGGAGAGGCTGAGGGAGCTGGGATTGTTTAGCCTGGAGAAGAGGAGGCTCAGGGGTGACCTTATTGCTGTCTACAACTACCTGCGTCCCAAGCATCAGGCAGCACAGCTGCAACAGATCAAAACTTCTCGTGTCAGTTTAGATGTGGTCATTGGATTTCCCACCCCAGTGCAGCTACAACTGCAGGGTTTTGTCTCTTGCCTTCTGACAGTGTAAGTGCATTCAGACACCTATGCTACCACGAAGGGACAGCTTCTGGGGCTTGAGCCTTTGTCACCCTGCACAGCACAGCCATCCCTGCTCCGCAGTGCTTGGATGCAGCTAGAGCAGTCATGAGGTTGATATGCTTGTTTCCTGTGCTCAGCTGTGGTGCCTCAGAGAAACAAAGGCAGCTGTTCTATTTACAGTGTCCTCTTTCTCTAGTTGATGCCATATTTTATTGTTTGTTTTAATCCTAAATATGTGAAATACTTTGTGTTCATCCGATGACTGCTCCTCAGTCATCACTCACAAAACGTAGTGGCTGGCATTGCGTTGTTGACCTCTCTCTAGTCCTCTTACTGAGCGATGCTCGGTGTGTTAGCAAAACAAAGAGACAAAAGGAAAACGAGATCTAAAAAGATCCCAACAGAATAACAAGCATCATTCTACATATTCATTCCTCACTATTCTGTGTGTTTGTTAGCACTTCTTTTGCTAATTTGCAGTCTAATCCCTACCAGAAAAGGAACTTGCAAGTTTTAGTTACCTAGGTGCTATGCACACTCAGCTTAGATCTCAAAGTGTTTAAGTGGTGAAGAAGATTAAAAACAAAAAACAACAGTGGGCAAAGATGGAAGTTTCTCCTTGCAACATATCCCAACTGGCAATTTAGCCCTCCTTCTCTTTTCTTCCTTAATCATAAGTCAATTGTGTGACAATTCTAAAATGAATGAAGCAAAAGCCTACTAAGAAGAAGGAGGAAGCTTGCAAACTCAGGGTAATTTGCAGCTGAGCTGAGATGTGTTAATAAGTGGAACCCCAGAGTATTAATTAATTTGCATTACCAGTTAGCCTTGTGTTCCTCTAAAAATTTGGTTCCCCTGGACTTTAATTTTGACTGTTTCCTAAATAAAACAGTCATGGCAACAGATAATTTTGTTTGGAACATCAGTTCAGTGGAGCTGATGAATAAATTGCACCTTGAATTTCCCTAAGCAAACTGAATTTAATTTATTACATTTAATATAACTTCATGATTATCTTTTCCCTGTTTTTTTCCCCTCCTTTATGTTTGTTCTGCAGAAAGTGTTAAGTAATTATTAGGCATGATGAGCTCACATATTCTTCCAGAGGGCAGATGCATCAATCTAGCTTTGTCTGAATCACTAATGCATAGTGGCTAACTGCTGTTCGATTTTGAGAGGTAAGGTTGCTAATACCACAAATCAGGCAACAGCCCTCACGGTCTGGATGGTAAATTAGAAACCACTCAGTGCCATGGTCTAGTTGACTGGATAGGGCTGGGAGATAGGTTGGACTGGCTGATCTTGGAGGTCTCTTCCAACCTGGTTGATTCTATGATGTCTTGTTTTATCATGGAATGGTGTGGTCAGCAGGAGCAGGGAGGTCATTCTGCCCCTGTACTCTGCACTGGTTAGACCACACTTTGAGTCCTGTGTTCAGTTCTGGGCCCCCCAGTTTAGGAGGGACATTGAGATGCTTGAGCGTGTCCAGAGAAGGGCGACGAGGCTGGGGAGAGGCCTTGAGCACAGCCCTACGAGGAGAGGCTGAGGGAGCTGGGATTGGTTAGCCTGGAGAAGAGGAGGCTCAGGGGAGACCTTATTGCTGTCTACAACTACCTGAGGGGAGGTTGTGGCCAGGAGGAGGTTGCTCTCTTCTCTCAGGTAGCCAGCGCCAGAACGAGAGGACACAGCCTCAGGCTGTGCCAGGGGAAATTTAGGCTGGAGGTGAGGAGAAAGTTCTTCCCTGAGAGAGTCATTGGACACTGGAATGGGCTGCCCGGGGAGGTGGTGGAGTCGCCGTCCCTGGAGCTGTTCAAGGCAGGACTGGACGTGGCACTTGGTGCCATGGTCTGGCCTTGAGCTCTGTGGTAAAGGGTTGGACTTGATGATCTATGAGGTCTCTTCCAACCTTGGTGATACTGTGATACTGTGATCATTGCCTCTTCCCCAAGATGAGTTGTCCTCTTCTGTAATGTCCTCTCCTTGCCCCATTTTGATCGCTATGTGTCTTATGATACCACTATCACTAAGGTGGTTTTGAGCAGTTGCAGTGCACCTGTGATTCTGTGCCATTATGGCTGTGTGCTAGAACCTCAATTAATCCTCCAAATACAATCCCTGTTTATTTTGTCACCCTGCATGCAAAAAAAAAATCCATTCTCTCTTTAGCTTGGAGAAGAGAAGCCTGAGAGATGATCTCATTCGTGTTTATAAATGCATAAAAGGTGAGTGCCAGGAGGATGGAGCCAGGCTCTGCTCAGTGATGCCCAACAACAGGACAAGGGGCAGTGGGTAGAAGTTGAGGCATAGGAAGTTCTATGTAAACACAAGAAAAAGTTTTTCTCCCTGTGAGGGTGACAGAACACTGGAACAGGCTGCCCAGGGGGGTTGTGGAGTCTCCCCCTCTGGAGATATTCGAAACCCACCTGGATGTGTTCCTGTGTGATCTAGTGTAGATGATCCTCCTCCGGCAGGGGGTTGGACTGGATGAGCTTTCAAGGTTCCTTCCAGCCCCTAACCTTCTGTGATCCTTTCTAGGCCCTTTATACTCATCACAGCTCCTAGCATAGCATGACTGTAACATGCTTCTTTTGGTACAGAATGATGGACAAGGGACCACCTGCTTCTAGCTCTTCTATTTGTGGCCATAACCATGAAAATACTAACCACCATTTCAAGCCTCATAACATCACTTACCTGCATGGTGCAGACAGCCTGAACCGACCTCTATAGCTAGTCTGAGAGAGATTAAAAAGGCAATTCAGAGTTCTTTGGATCCCACTTGCTCACCAAGCCTTCTGTTAGGGATTTTCTGAGTTCTGCATATTTGCCACAAAATTTGTGTTCTGTCACACTTTGCAGTTTCATGTCCTGCTAGAAAATACTGCAGTAGTTCCTTACTCTGAGTTTGGCTTTCTGGAGAAATAACGAGGTTACACTGCATTCCTAAAAAGTGATCTTGCTATCTAGGACATACAAATGTATTTGGAGCATGTGGAAAACTTCATCTGTGTCCTGTAGCAACTGATGGGTGGAAAGAATGAAGTTAGGAGTTCATGCAGCCTCTTTTAATTCTGAGAAACTGAGATAAGGAGGGATGTGACATAGGCAAAAATTATACAGTATGTGTCAGGTTGGGACATGTAATGTGTTGATTTTGTCCTACAAGCATCTGCAGGCGCTTCAGCCACTCGCAGCGTGATTAAAAGTTGCAAAGGACTCTCCTGGCAATCATACAGATGTTCTTGAAGGGTGCACATGCAGTAAAAAAGCATAATGGAAGTACTGTGAAGTTGTAATAGGATTAACTCTGGCAGAGAGGCTCTGGGACCTTCCTCAGCTGAAGGGCTGTGGCACTCTGACGCCTTAAGAAGCTGCTCTATGAATACCGAAGGAGTATTCACTTTATCTTCCGTAAGAAATAATGGTATCCCTGTGTGAGATTACCTGTGGCTTTCATTCCACTGCTGTGTTGGAGCAGCTTAGAAGGAATAGGAATGTGGGAACAGAGGAGCAAAGTGCTGGAGTCCTCCCTACGCCTGTGGCAGTCACGGAGCGGTGCGTGCAGACATCTTGCCAGGCGTTCCAGGAACAGGGATTTGTTTTCACTGACCTCACCCACACCGAGTCTTTGCTGCCAACTGAAATAAATTCAGCAAGATGCAGCGTGCAAAGTGGTTTTAACAATTTGAAATTGAACTGGAGGAGTCATTCCATTTCTGATTGCTCCAACACTGCAGAACTCAGCAGAACTCTCGGTGCCTCTCAATTAAAGTGCTCTTCCATCAGGGACATCTTTGAGTGTTGCAGCCCTTCTTAGCCTTACGCAGGGCAACTCAGGCTGCCCACGTTGCCTCTATGTTCTGGTTAATTTCTTCTGTGAAAAGAGAGTACTGTTTCAAATAGAGAGGAAAACACTGCAACCATATTTAGCAGGACTCTCAGAGAATTACAGAGAAGAGTATTCCAGAAGTCAAAACCTCCCAGGCTTGGGCTAAAGCCAGAGACATAATCTCAGGCGATTGTGCTGATATGTTCTTTGACTCTCTCCGTTCAGCCCAAGAACATTCTGAGGAGCATCAAGGCCTGAGCTGTTTTCACTCATCACCACTTCCATAGAAGCCTACTCAGGAGGCACCATGAAGACTTTATTTCTGCAGTGTAGAGGAAAGCCTGGATGAGGCACTTAGTGCTGTGGTCTAGTTGATTGGACAGGGCTGGGTGCTAGGCTGGACTGGATGAGCTTGGAGGTCTCTTCCAACCTGGTTGATTCTATGATTCCTCCATGTAGCATGTGCAGCATTGAGGCATGACAGGGATCTTCAGCACCCATTTTACATAGAATCATAGAATCAACCAGGTTGGAAGAGACCTTCAAGATCATCCAGGCCAACCTAGCACCCAGCCCTACCCAGTCAACTAGACCATGGCACCAAGTGCCTCATCCAGGCTTTTCTTGAGCACCTCCAGGGATGGTGACTCCACCACCTCCCTGGGCAGCCCATTCCAATGCCAATCACTCTCTCTGTGAAGAACTTCCTCCTAACATCCAGCCTGTACTTCTCCTGGCACAACTTGAGACTGTGTCCCCTTGTTCTGTTGCTGGTTGTCTGGGAGAAGAGACCAACCTCCATCTGGCTACAATGTCCCTTCAGGTAGTTGTAGACAGCAATGAGGTCCCCCCTGAGCCTCCTCTTTTCCAGGCTAAACACCCCCAGCTCCCTCAGCCTCTCCTCATAGGGTTTATGCTCCAGGCCTCTCACCAGCTTTGTCGCTCTTCTCTGGACACGTTCCAGCACCTCAACATCTCTCTTGAATTGAGGGGCCCAGAACTGGACACAGTACATGTTTCCCTGAGAGAAGTGGTTGCATCACACAAGGCAGACAAGGAGCGAAGCAAGGGTCACTGTGCTTCCCTGGTCAGCAAGAGCAGGTTGCCAGGACTTGGGGGTTACCGTGCAGAGTGTGCCAGCTCTGCCACTTGTACTGGACCTTGGCTCCTGAGCAAGTATTTGCTTCGTTGCACCTGTGTGTTTGCTGCATTGCAGTGATGTCAGAAAGGTTACTTCATGGGAAGGAGTTATTCTGCATTATCAGTTTGCTTGGCTAAAATCAGAAGTGAGATTTAAGGGCAGCCCACGTGGCAGTAGCTAAGTCAGACACCAAGCACTTCCCACCTTCTGGGGGTCGTACTTATGCCGCCAGCAAAAGCCAGACTGCAGCACTTCAGGGTGTCTCCAGACTGGCTGTGCAGGTATGGGGCTGAGAGGCTCTGCTAGTGGAGAGTGAGCATGGTTTACTGTTCCTAGAACTTGCAAAAAGCAGACAAAAACATACACGTGCTCTTGCTCGAGCAGTGTCATTATTCTCACCCAGTATGATTGGCTTTACCCTGACATTCTGTGCAGCAGAACAATTTCTCCAGTAATTAACATTAGTCTGACAAGTGGGTTGAGAAGCACTCCTAGGCTAGAACAAGAAATCTTTCCCAGCTTCTTTCTGTGAACCTCCTTCCCTCATGCAGAATGTGTGGTGGGGTTTGTACTGCCATTTTTCACCAACTTCCTTATATTCATTTTGTTGTAGTGTTTCAGCAAAAGGCCACTCGAGTGCCCTGTGACACCAGCAGGATCTACTGCCACGCCAGGAAACACGGTACAGAATTTCATTTACTTATTTAACTGCCCTAATGCTTTTCAGAACTAGTAAAGATTTGCTGGAACTCGATTCTTGACTGACTTCCCTCATGACAATTTATATCTTTAATGATACTGCAACATTAAGAGATCAGATTCAAGAAAGCAGGTTAAAGTTAGTGTCTCGTGGGAAAGTTTGTGGAGTCAGAATTGCTTTAAACTTTTTGGTTTCCTTTCTGCACTGCAATTAAAATGGAGAAGTAGTCCTGTGTGAACCTCACAAGGCCAAGTGCAAGCTCAACATGAGCCACCAGTGCGCGCTTGCAGCCCAGAAAGCCAACTGTACCCTGGGCTGCATTAAGGGGAGTGTGGCCAGCAGGTCAAGGGAGGTGATTCTGTCTCTATCTACACCACTCTGGTGAGACCTCGCCAGGAGTACTGCATCAAGGTCTGGAGCCCCTATTACAGGAAAGACCTGGACATGCTGGAATGTTTCCAGACAAGGGCCACGAGGATGGCTGGAACTCCTCTCCGATGAGGGCAGGCTGAGAGAGTTTGGGTTCAGTTTGGAAAAGAGAAGGCCCTGAGGAGACATTATTGTGGCCTTCCAGTATCTGAAGGGGGCTTACGGGGAAGCTGGTGAGGGACTTTTTAGGATGTCAGGTAGTGATAGGACTGGGGGGAATGGATCCAAGCTAGAGGAGGGGAGATTTAGATAAGACTTTAGGAAGAAGTTCTTCACCATGAGGGTGGTAAGACACTGGCACAGGTTGCCCAGGGAGGTGGTGGCTCTGAACAACCTGTGTGCGAGGTGTCCCTGCCCGTGGCAGGGGGTTGGAACTAAGTGATCCTTGGGGTCCCTTCCAACCCTGACAACTCTATGGTTCCTGCATCTGAGTGGAAGCAATCCCTGGTATCAGTGCAGGATGCATGGTGAGTGAATTGAGAGCAGCCCTGCAGAGGAGGACTTAGTAACAGTGATATTACTGTTAGCAAGAGTAAGGAAGGAAATTTCCAAGATGCTATTTTGCTGCCAAGAAGTACTGGGAGAATCCTCATTGCTTTGTTGCACTTACCTCACTGAGAAATAAACAAAACCCCAAAGCAGAAAGGATGGAGGGGAGGAGCCACCCTAACGATGTTGTCTTTTTATTGATGTCAGATGTTAAAAATCACTTCCATGCCTTTGCTGAAAAAAAGTGCTTCACCCTTCAGAGAAAGGAGTGAAGTAGGTTAATCGAGGCTTTCTCCCTTCACCTCTCTGCATTCTGGAGCAGCACAGAGAGGCCACCCTGGCACATCGTCTGACAGCGCTGTGAAACACAGCCTGCCTGCTGAACAGGAGGAACTCATCCACTTGCAGGAGCAGGTGAAGAGGGGGGCCATTTCTGTGGATGAAGCCCTTGACAGATTTAAACAGTGGCAGAACGAAAACCAGAGACTACAGACCCCTCAACAGGTACGAGTCTGAAATTTATGTTTCTGAAGGGGAAGCTTGATCTGAGGCTCCCAAAACAAACTCTTGTATTTCATCTCCTACGTGTGAGCTCAGAAAGTAGGAGTCATGATTTATACTCTTGTCAGCTTTCCCAGGAACTTGCTGCTTATGGTTCTGAATCTTCTCGCTATCATTTTCCACTGGTGTTTGATTGCTTGAGAAGCTTATTCAGTTTATTTTGCCTAACTTGAGGTGCTGCTGCATTTGGTGGGGAAAAAAATGAGTTAAACATGTTCATCTTTAAGGTTTTCGTTCTGAACTATGAGGTGATGCTTAGGTCTGTGCATCTTTTATGAAACCACAAACCTTCTCTAGCTGAACAAACCAAATGCAGCATTAATCGGCGTCAGCTAACTAACTCTATCAAGCATACGTTGTTAATACGTATTGACTTAGGTCAGGTTTTGTGCCTGGCTGAACGTGCTGAATCTACTTAGTGAAACTCACAATTACAGCAGTGCTCTTCAGCTCCTTTCTAGTCAGTAGATGCAGTAAATTGAGGTGCACAAAGCCAGGATTTACAATAAGGCCACACAGTGAGTCACTGAAAGAACTGGTTACTTCAGCTCATCTGGAAAGCTATTGTCAATCATCACCAGACTTCTCTTGTGCAAAAATAGTGTTAACTTCCAAATAAAAAGCACTGGAAATGACTGACACTATGCAAAACTGATGAAGTATGAGGAGAGGCTGAGGGAGCTGAGGTTGTTTAGCCTGGCTCAGGCGTAACCTCATTGCTGTCTACAACCTGAAAGGAGGCTGTAGCCAGGTGGGGGTTGGTCTCTTCTGCCAGGCAACCAGCAATAGAACAAGGGGACACAGTCTCAAGTTGTGCTGGGGGAAGTATAGGCTGGATGTTAGGAGGAAGTTGTTGCCAGAGAGAGTGATTGGCATTGGAATGGGCTGCCCAGGGAGGTGGTGGAGTCACCGTCCCTGGAGGTGTTCAGGAGGAGTCTGGATGAGGCACTTAGTGCCATGGTCTGGTTGACTGGCTAGGGCTGGGGGATAGGTTGGACTGGATGATCTTGGAGGTCTCTTCCAACCTGGTTGATTCTGTGATTCTGTGAACTGCATCAAAGCTAGTAGCTAAGGAGCAAGGCACAGTGAGGCTTTTTAATTACTTTGAACAAGACAGCTGGAGGAAGAGCTTATCCCCCTCATCTTAAATGAGATCCTGCGTGAACAAAAATATTTCCTTATTGTCCTTTAAGTGCATTTAGTAGACAGAGGAAAGGCAAAGCTAGTCTGCTGCTCTGCAGAGTGGGAGAGCTTTCAGGCGCTGCCAGTGAGGAGAGATGAAATGTTCTTTGTGTTTTCCCTTACTGAAGGAATAGTGTGAGCTTTGGCATCACAGCCGAACACTTAACAGCAGAATGGGTTAGGAGCCTTGTTCTCAGACTGGGCACCAGCAGCACAGCACTGGCTGTTGGGCAGCAGGGCCAGAGTGTGGTGGATGCTCACTGCCCAGTCTGCAGCCAAGCACTGGGTGGGAATTGCTCATATTGCTCTCTCAGACAGCAGAGCCGCTTGTGGAGGAACATGATACTGAGTCCACGCAGGGATGGCAGCACTCAGTGTCTCTTTTTTTTCTTGGTTAACTACAAGATGCCTGTACTTTGAGAAGTATTTTGTTGCCCCGTTTTCACTGCTTCAGGGAAAGCTCTGCCTTCTAGTTTATACCCTGCCTTGCATGTAGGACTTCTGTTTGATTTTGTGCTGGAGGAAAGTCTTTCACTGTTACCCCAGCATGAGCATGATGAAAGGGAAGTCCTGCTTAACCAACTTCATTTCCTTTTATGAGAAGGGCAACCACCTGGCTGATCAAGGGAAGCCAGTAAATCTGCTGGCTTGTGATTTTAGAAGAGCTTTTGATACTGTCTCTCTCAGTGCCCTTCTGGAGAAAACATCCAGTATACAGCTAGACAAGTCTATGGTACAATGGGTGGGTGATTAATTGACTTCTCCAAGAGGTGCCCAGGGAGGTTGTGGGTGCCCCCCGAAATTGTTCAAGGCTCATCTGGATGAGGCCTTCAGGGTGGCCTTGCCAATGCCAGGGGAGTTGGAACTAGATGATCTTCAGGGTCCTTTCCAACCCCATCCACTCTCTGTCTGTATGAACGTACATGCTATCACTGCAGTTGTCTGGTCATCACTGGGATTTTTGAGGGGAGAACCACTTGTTTGTAGTGACAAATAACCCCCAAGCCTCTGTAATCTAATGCTGGCATTAATGTAGCTTACTGATGGGAACAAACTCCACAAGTCTCAAAGGTATAAAGAATGAAATAAGCACACCACAGACAGTTTCCAGTTCTTTAGTTCTTTTCCTGGCGAGAGAAGCCTGGGGCTCAGAACGCCAAAGAACTCAGCTTTTTGTGCTTATTCCTTGTTTCTACAGTAAAGCTCCATTACAGATTGCTGCTGCTGCTGGCTTAACGCTTGTTTTTCATTTAAAGGAAAGAGTGCACCACCTGAGAGAGACCTCTACTGGAAACAGGCTAGAAAAGGAGACTCCAAGTGGTAAGTTGCACTTGCTCTGCCTTTCAGAACACCGAAGCCTTGAACTGTAAGTATACTGCAGACTTTTGGCTCAGGCCCTGGATTTGTAATGAACATTTTCTGTACCTGACCACACTTAAGCTATTTTAGGGTAATCAAGCCTTCAGCAGGGTCAAGATTTCATCCCGAAGGTGAGCTCACTGCCAGGTGATGGGGCAGAACATTTCTCAAGTCCTTGTGGTTTAGCTTTTCTGTAGCCCATTTCCTACTGCTTCATCACGATTAGGGCGGATCATTTCTTTAGAACAACTTAGTTGATGATGTCCATATTTTATTGGTAAATCAGCTGTCAGTTTGCACTTACACATTCTCAATGAGCCTGCCACTGCTACAGCAGTTTAGTATTCTGAGTCATTAATAAAAGCTGTGCCACTGATCACTTAGGATGCCTTTTTTCCCCCTTTGTGATTGAATGTCATCTGCAGCAGTGTAAATCACCTGCATTTCCTCCAAACTATTTTACCTTGTGGTCATGAAAAGATTGTCTTAGGATGGTGTTGACTTTAGACATGTGATTTCTGTAAACACCAGGATGTGTGTTCTTGAAAGAGAAGCTTCAGCATCCTTTGTAGCTCAGTATTTTAAATTAGCACCTAAATGCATCAGGTGCTAATAAATGAAAGAAAACTGTCATAGAATTACAATTCCTAGAACCCTTTTGGGTGGGATGGACTTGTAAAGGTCATCCAGTCCCGTGCCCCTGTAGTGAGCATGGCTATCTTTAACTAGATCAGGCTGCTCAGAGCCTGGCTGAATCAATTCACAGTACTGCCTGCATCATTTTGTTAGACAGTTGTGTTTATGTGGACTTGTGAGATACTGCAAGGGAGGAAAAATCTTGCTGGCCCCAGTGGCAGAGCTGCAGTTCAGCCCATTTCTATTTCAGGTGACATATCCTGCCTGGTTGGCAGGGGTGCAGCACTGAGCAGGAACCAAACATTTGTTCCTGCAGTCTGTTTTCTATAGAGAAGTGGCAGCTCAGGACGACCTGAGGGTGATTCTTGGGAAGTATTTGTCTGTAGGGTTTCCTTGGGCAGCCACATTAGTCCTGCCTCTGGCGCTGTTCTCTCTCTCCAGAGTTCAGTTACTGAATGAGAGCAGCAGAAATGTTTTGTCAACAGCAGAACTGTAAATGTTGTGAGTGTCTGGGAACTTGGAGACCGATGGCTGTGTTCCCTTCTGATCTTAACCTCTCTGCCCTCCCTTCCACTGCCTGCTCTGCCGCCAGACACTGCAGAACTACAGTGGAAGGAATCACTGTGGAGGCTTCTGTCTTGCCCAGCAGCACCCAGAAATTTATCAGAGATTTAAATTCTTGGACCCAAGAACTTATAAAAGGTGAAACTCCTGCTCCAGCTGGACACACACTGGTAGCAAAAGGAAAGATGCTTCTCAGAAGACCAGCAGCTAAGTCCAGACAGACATAAACTGCCTGAAACAAAAGTAACAGTTGCCTTCCTTTCTCTTTTGCAGCTCCTAAGGAAAGCAGACCAGAGAGCATTCCTTTTCTAGACTTCCTCTTCCACATGGCATTTACCAGAGCGGTAGGTACAGGTGGATGGTGGCCGGTCTCAGATGTCACTCCTATCTTCCACATTTGCACAGGGACTTGATTTAGTTGTGGCAAGTAAAGAGGCAGGAATTAGAAGATATGCAGTTAACACCTAACTATATACTAATGAGTTAAAATTTGGGTTCTAATTTGGCAGGGAAAATCTTCACAGGGATGCTTATGGGGAATTAATTCATTTAGGAGAATCAAAACATTGGAAAAGTTTAGCCACGAAATGGCTTTGCCCCACTTGCAAATAGGTAACCTGGAGCCCTAGGGGAACTCTGTTCTACTCACTGCAGTGGAGTAGAAATTTCAAGGTAGCCCCTGGCTCCTTTCTGGCAGTGTTGGAACTCAGCTCAGCTGCTGAGAGGCTTCTAGATCTTCCCAGGCTGCTGGGAAAGAGGCAGATGATCTCTAACCTGATCCTGGTTCCTCTTGGCACAGAGGTTTGCAGAGGTGCAGACAGGATCTCTGGCAGATGTGCAGAGGGCACAATGTCGGTAGCACTTCTTGCCACATGGTGAGGCACTTAAATGCCGCCTTCTGAGAACCTCGAGGCACCTAAGTTTCCAGGTAGTTCAAGTCCAGAACATCAGGGCTAAGCTTGTCTGAAGCACAAGGCAGAGCAGAACATGTTGTCCCAGAGCAGTGAGGTGGAGGCAGCTCTGTGAGGCAGCAAGGCAGAAGCAGCAGCTTGCAACTTAGCTCAGTTTCTATTATTTGCCCAAGTGTGCTGGCTCCTTTGGCCACAGAGATCCACCAGTTAAAATGGCATTTGCCAAACTGACCATATTAGGTCTACCAGGAACAAGGGGACACAGTCTCAAGTTGTGACGGGGAAAGTATAGGCTGGATGTTAGGAGGAAGTTCTTCACAGAGAGAGTGATTGGCATTGGAATGGGCTGCCCAGGGAGGTGGTGGAGTCACCATCCCTGGAGGTGTTGAAGAAAAGCCTGGATGAGGCACTTAGTGCCATGGTCTAGTTGACTGGCTAGGGCTGGGGGATAAGTTGGACTGGATGATCTTGAAGGTCTCTTCCAACCTGGTTGATTCTGTGATTCTATGAAACCATTTATCACTTTGGGAGGGGACATAACAGCCCACCCAAGCCTTTGTTTTCCTCCCTTACTTCCCAGATCAGCAGAAGGGTGGGGCAAGCCAGGACATCTAATAGGCCTATTTACCTTCCAAGACAGGACCCTCCATTGACACCTTTGAACAGATGGGCCTCCAATCTCCAGCCTCCATGCTTGAAATAGGATTAGTCATTCTCAGAGGCAATTGTGGAAGCCCTGATGGAGGATTTAGAGAGATCACATCAGAAGCCTGTTAGAAAAGGAATGTGATTTTATTTTAATGAGAAAAGAAAATATCTCCTATAAATTAGTGTGGAATGTAATTTTTAGTGTCTTGATAAGTTTGATCTTGCTTCCACTGTAATGAAGGTTATTAATGACAGTGGCACTTGGTTCAGTCTTCCATTATAACACTTGATGCTATCTGAAAGGTCACATCTCATTTTGCAACAGTCTTAATATGGAACTAAAAAAAGAGAAAAAACCTGCAAGGCAAAAATTTCTGTCACTCTTGGAGCAAAATACCTCTAAAAAATCTACTTTAAGAATAACTAAAGGACTAAGCACTTGGAATGTTCATTTGCAGAAAGTGCAGGCACAGAACAAAGGTTTATCTCATTACTCTGCAATAAGCATATGGTCTTGCTTATATAAAAGAATAACTTTTCTTCCAAGATGACAAAAGTGTATCTTTAATAAAATTCCATGGAAAATTTGGGACAAGAAAAAAAAGCTCCATTTTGAAATCTGAGTGGCCATGAATTTTTAAAGATATTTAAGACTGTCCTGGGCCTCCTTCCTGACACTGCTGAAGTACTGATCTAAAAGTAGCCTACTGGCTGCAGTATATTTGATTCACATTTTGGAGAGCCACCTTCCCAACTGTGGAGTACTAGAGCAGAAGAGAAGGAAGACAGAGAGAGAAATGACAGAACTGAAACTATTCAATTCATAGAATCAACCAGGTTAGAAGAGACCTCCAAGATCATCCAGTCCAATTTAGCACCCAGCCCTAGCCAGTCAACTGGACCATGGCACTAAGTGCCTCAGCCAGGCTTTTCTTCAACACCTCCAGGGATGGCGACTCCACTACCTCCCTGGGCAGCCCATTCCAATGCCAATCACTCTCTCTGCCAACAACTTCCTCCTAACATCCAGCCTGTACTTCTCCTGGCACAACTTGAGACTGTGTCCCCTTGTTCTGCTGCTGGTTGCCTGGTAGAAGAGACCAACCCCCACCTGGCTGTTTGAAGTCCTCAGTCACAGGTGTTCTTGGGGAGACATTATTGAATTGGGACAGAGCCAGAATGCACCCACAGTGAGGCAAAGGTGTGTTGGGTAGCCTATCTGACACCTATCTACATCTTTGGACCCGTGAATTACCTGTGTAAATCTCATTTGGCTGTTCCTGAAACTGACATTTCAGAATCTGCCTTCCAATGTGTTTGCCTTACAGCACCTTACGCACCACATCCCACAGATTTAGTCATCCAGCAGCTAAATGTAAAGTGCAAGAGTGCAGAAACTACATTAGATGGTTGGAATTGCTTGCAGTTGCTGCCTCAAAGCTAAGCTCTGTAGGCCCTTGAACTTAGTCTTTAGGGATACAGCCTCATCAAAGCAGGGAATGGCTGATAACTCTGTTTCCTCTCTTGGCATAGTAGCAAGAACTGAGTGGTGCAGTAGTAGCAGTGAGTAGTGTCACCTCTTCACTGTTGCCAGGGAGGCAAGAGAGAGGCCGGAGAAGACAAACAGTATCTCAGGTGGACTTCAGAAGACCAAGAAAGCATGAATCAAATGTTAATGCCAGCTTATTATTTCAATGCCAGCAGCTTATAGTTTTAAACAAAGGTAAGGCTTGGGAGACGTCTCATGCTTAGTGGTCTTCCAGTGATAAATATCCTGTGGGGCAAACAAGCAATTCATGTTGTTCCACCCGTGGGACCCTTGGCAAGGTAGGAGGCAGGCTGTGGAAAGCTTTTCCCACAGGCAACTCTACTGAAACCATTTATTTCTTGGCTGTTAAAACGAGTGCCCAAGGAGGCCAACTTTAGTGTCAGATGCTAGAGACTCGTTTATACTGACCTGCTCCTGTAAGGCACTGTAAACAGCCAGGTCACCCACTGCTACAACAGCATCCTCCACACCACCTTCCAAGTCCTGAGTTCGATGCCTCTGACAGTACAGTGGGTCTGGATTAATGAAGTCTGCACAGCCAGCTGCCAAAGACCAAGTCTCTTCCTCAGCACCTTCTGCAGACTGGCAGGTTATTGATTATGTTTGCTTTCCCAAATGCCTGGCTTCCTTCCTCAGCCTTCATCAGCACCTTGCTTTCAGTCCAAGCTACTCACCCATTGCCTAGTCATCAGTTGATGCCACTCCAGAGTGCAGGTCACATCTGAGTTCCCTGAAAACTAAAACACCAGCACTTGGTGCTGAGCACATTGACCTACTAGAGACAATGGAAAGTGGTTAATAGGAAGATGAACAAACTCTAATAGTAACATTGAAACACAAACTCCTTTAATCAAACCACTTAAAGTTGAAATAAGCACCCACGAGCCTTAGTATGTGTGCAGAGGGAGGAAAGCATGGAAGTAGTAAGGAGATAAAGTCTTTTCTAACAGTATATATTTCAGTCAGGACTCCTAGTCTTCAAAATAGTCATTTGGTGGTAGTTTACAAGTGTGCACTGGACTTGTGAAGCTGTATCTATAGCCTGGGTTTCACTTTCTTAAGTATTGTAACCAGGCATCATGTATGAATTTAACATCAAGAAAATAAAAAATCAGTTTCTTACCCAATCATCACCAAATCAGGGCTTCATGAGGCCATCCCACACTCAAACTGCTGGCTGAGTTGCTCACAAAGAGAGATGTGTCTCTGTACCCTTCAGCTTCTCCTCACTGTCACCAGTACAGACCAGCCCCGATGTTAGAAGAGAGATTTCTGCACAGTCCACCTCCTGCCGTTCTCTCTGCAGATGCCTCTTGCTCCTCTGCTCCCAGGGACTTGTGCTGGTTGTAGCCAGGTGGGGGTTGGTCTCTTCTGCCAGGCAACCAGCAACAGAACAAGGGGACACAGTCTCAAGTTGTGCTGGGGGAGGTCTAGGCTGGATGTTAGGAGGAAGTTGTTGGCAGAGAGAGTGATTTGCATTGGAATGGGCTGCCCAGGGAGGTGGAGTCACCATCCCTGGAGGTGTTCAAGAAAAGCCTGGCTGAGGCACTTAGTGCCATGGTCTGGTTGACTGGCTAGGGCTGGGTGCTAGGTTGGGCTGGATGATCTTGGAGGTCTCTTCCAACCTGGTTGATTCTATGATTCTATGCTGTATTCATATTTGTAGCAAAACATGTTAAAATCGACCCCACCTAAGCATGCACTTGTTGAGTTACCCTTGAAAGGCCTTCTGCACTGGCCTAATTTAGCACTGATGTACATGGCTATTTATTAATTGCATTCACTTCTTTTCAGTCTCCAACTAGGAACCCAACAGAGAAGGAACAGATGCCTAATTAGCAGAGGTAAGAGCTTCTATATGAACACACATACACAGAGACATTATTTGTCATGGAAACTAACGCTTGTGGAAGTGCTCTCCATCAGAGTGCACTTGTGTGACAGCAGAATGGAAGTGCCTCTCAGAGGTCTGCCTTCACAAGATAAACCACAGCTACCACACATTCTGCTTTCTACCAGAAGTTTGGTTGGCTGGGTTTTTTGGATTCTCTGTTTTTGCTGCTGCAGGGCAGATTTGCATGCAGTTAGACACTCAGTTGACTTGTGTGTCCAGGTGAAGGGAGCTCCCATTAGTTCCTGTGACTAATTGAGCTTACATACTGACTGCACACACACAGTGACTAGCAACAGAGGGGTGCAAGGATGTGTCCAGAAATGCTGCTCAGCCAAGAGACCAATGGTGACTGCAGTGCTGGAGAGTTTACAGGTGATTATGGTCTCCACTGCAGAGTTGTCTTGTGTTTGTGTTAATGGTTGTGTCTTGCTTTTTGGCAACTAATGAGGTCTTTTACAGTTGGAAGTTTTAATTACTGTTGGCTACCTGTGTTCCTTCTGTGGTGGGTAGTTGTTTTTTGGTGAGGTTTTTAATCAGTTGAATCTGTGTTGAGAACAAATTTACCAGGATTTCCTTGAGATATTTCACAAATTCCCCAACCCTTAGTTGTTCTCTCAGGCACTGACCTTTTTCAGTTCACTGATCTCTGCAAGGACAGGTTGTGGCAAACGGATTCTAAAGTCAGAGCTGGATTTCCCTTGGTTTCCTTTCCTTCAGATGAGTTTAGACCTGAAAAAATTCCAAATGAAAGTTTGACATTTTAGACACGAGTAGCATTTGTAATGATGCATTGTAAAAGGGATTAAATAGTTGTTCACAGGAACAAAGTGATACAGTTCATTCCTGAAGACAAATGTAATTCCAAAGGCTGTGTTACTCTGCCTTCTCCATCTTTCCCAAGTGGGAGGAATAATGAATTATGCTGGTGTAGCATTGCTCTTGTGGCACTGAAAATGAATGATCTTCAGTGAGGCCTTTTCTGCCACTCTCTTCTCATGTAAAGGAGGGAGCAGTTGCTTGTGAGATCTGCTTCCATGCCTCATTTCTGGAGCCGGCTGCCCTGCTTACAATGCCCATACCACAGAACAATAGGTACCTCTTCTGTTGCTGCTTATTCTCTCAGTCGCTCATTTGGGTCCCCCCTCTCCCCTAAAATTCTCATGAGACCCGAAAAAATAGTTTTGTGGCGTGATCTGAAGATGAAAACTTCTAATTCCTCCTTCAAGAGGCTGCTTAACTCCTAACAGAGCTATTTCCTTGAGTGGAGCTGAGAAGTCACCTACACTACCGGGTAAAAGAGCTCTGAACGCTAAAAGCTCCAGCACCAACAGAAGTGCTGATGGATTGCAGATTGCTTGAGGCAAGATAAATCACACAAGGGCAGGGGGAGATTACCCCTGAGATCAGAATAGGTGATCTCTGTCACTGTTAGAAAATTATGTGAGAGAGGGAAGATGAATTAGACATGGGAGAACCTGCAAAACACAATTTATCCATCTCGTTCAATTGTGCTTATGAATGCTCCACACCAAACTCCAGGGCTTTCCTCCTCTGCAAAGCATGGCCTCTCCATAGCTTGCTTGCTGTTGTCTGTCTCCAGGTTGGTGAGGCCTTTGCAACACACAGCACTAAATATAGCAGTGTTTGGAAAGCAAAGCACTCACGTGGAAACACAAACCGTTCTATAAATGTGGTCAGCAGGAGCAGGGAGGTCATTCTGCCCCTGTACTCTGCACTGCTTAGACCACACCTTGAGTCCTGTGTTCAGTTCTGGGCCCCCCAGTTTAGGAAGGACATTGAGATGCTTGAGCGTGTCCAGAGAAGGGCGACGAGGCTGGGGAGAGGCCTTGAGCACAGCCCTACGAGGAGAGGCTGAGGGAGCTGGGATTGGTTAGCCTGGAGAAAAGGAGGCTCAGGGGAGACCTTATTGCTGTCTACAACTACCTGAGGGGAGGTTGTGGCCAGGAGGAGGTTGCTCTCTTCTCTCAGGTGGCCAGCACCAGAACGAGAGGACACAGCCTCAGGCTGCGCCAGGGGAAATTTAGGCTGGAGGTGAGGAGAAAGTTCTTCACTGAGAGAGTCATTGGACACTGGAATGGGCTGCCCGGGGAGGTGGTGGAGTCGCCGTCCCTGGAGCTGTTCAAGGCAGGATTGGACGTGGCACTTGGTGCCATGGTCTAGCCTTGAGCTCTGTGGTAAAGGGTTGGATTTGATGATCTCTGAGGTCTCTTCCAGCCCTGATGATACTGTGATACTGTGATAAATCAGTCTTGAGGAGGGCAGGTCTAGACTAGAGCTTAGGGATGGTGAGACACTGGCACAGGTTGCCCAGGGAGGCTATGGAGGCCCCCTCCCTGGAGGAGTTCAAGGCCAGTTTGGATGAGACCCTGAGTGACCTGTTTTAGTGGGAGGTGTCCCTGCCCATGGCAGGAGGGTTGGGACTAGGTGATCTTTAAGGTCCCTTCCAGCCTAAACCGCTCTGTGAATCTATGTGCCACATGTGTGCCACAGCAGAATGGTCTTGGCAAGACTGAAAGAAGAGCTTGGTAATCTGGGGGGGTGAGTTTGTCCCTCTCTTCTACATTACACCACCTTCAGGAAGACATATTAGTTTTCTGTGGGGAAGGAAATGATCATTTACTGCCATGTGCTGGGAAAACATGCCTTGAAGGTGCAATTCTAAGATTCTCTGATAAACTAACTACCTGCATGATCTGAAGTGCTCGCTCTTGGAGGGAACCCAATAGAGTGAAGCTGGGGGTTTTTCAGCTCCAGTGCTTGTTCTAAACGTGCTGCAGTACATTCAGTGGTGTGCCCACCCACACTGTCTGTACCACTCAGCTTCCTCCTAAGTGAAAAAGAATCCACAACCTAAATGCAGTCATAGTATCATAGTATCATATCATATCATAGTATCACAGTATCATCAGGGTTGGAAGAGACCTCACAGATCATCGAGTCCAACCCTTTACCACAGAGCTCAAGGCTAGACCATGGCACCAAGTGCCACGTCCAACCTTGCCTTAAAGTGCCCCAGGGACGGCGACTCCACCACCTCCCCGGGCAGCCCATTCCAGTGTCCAATGACTCTCTCAGGGAAGAACTTTCTCCTCACCTCCAGCCTAAATCTCCCCTGGCGCAGCCTGAGGCTGTGTCCTCTCGTTCTGGTGCTGGCCACCTGAGAGAAGAGAGCAACCTCCCCGTGGCCACAACCACCCCTCAGGTAGTTGTAGACAACAATAAGGTCACCCCTGAGCCTCCTCTTCTCCAGGCTAACCAATCCCAGCTCCCTCAGCCTCTCCTCGTAGGGCTGTGCTCAAGGCCTCTCCCCAGCCTCCTCGCCCTTCTCTGGACACGCTCAAGCATCTCAACGTCCATTTTAAACTGGGGAGCCCAGAACTGAACACAATACTCAAGGTGTGGTCTAACCAGTGCAGAGTACAGGGGCAGAATGACCTCCCTGCTCCTGCTGACCACACCATTCCTGATAGACAGAGCCCTGTTTTTTAATGACAAATTGCAAAGAGGCTTCTGAGTGCTGTGGTTATTACCAATCAAAGAAGATAAAAACATTCCAAAACTGTGTTTCTGTTGCTAACATTCTGACTCTCCAAACAGTTGAGCTCCAACTCCAGTATGAAGTTCCTAACTGCCTTGCTGATGTCTACCCCACAGATCATCACAACTCCCTTATGCAAGCAGGAAGGAGAATGAGAGAGCTGAGATCCAGCTGGTGAATCTGAAGGAGCAGACTGTGTTTTTGATTCTCTCCTACTCATTTCCACAAATGCAATGTTTGATCTCATTCTAAACAAACATAAGCTGTCTATACAGTAGCAGGCATTTCCCATTACTACTTACAGTGCAATTCTTCTGCCAGCTGCACATCAGCTTCCTCTGCTTGGCAGCCCTCATGTCTCCAGACTGCATCATTCCAGCGCTGTGTGGTCATCGTTGCACTTTGGAGTCCTGGAATTTCTCTCCTGGGCCAGCTCTAGAAGAATTCCAGCGTCACTAAAGCAAGTTGTAAGACTCCTGATAAAGCTAGCACTGAATTTCACTTTGTTTTTTCTTTGCCATTGTTTTTTCAAGATGACAGCTGAGGATTTTCCATGAAGAAAAATTAATCAACAAAAGCAGCCAAGATGTAACAATTTATCTCTCTTCTATCAGTTCATTTTTCCCATAATGCTTGATAGTTGTTTGAATGAATGAAAGAGGAAGACATGAAAGGTTACGATGATTGTGAAGCTGTAACACAGGGAATTCAGTTTTTACTTCTTGTTAAGACATTTCTGTGTAAATCTCATCTAGAAATTTGTCTTTCCTAAGGATAATAATTGTGCTCCATCACTACTTGAAGTAGTCAAACTATAAATCAGTACCAATCACCTGCTAATGCATTAAAGCCATTACAAGATTTTGGTTTACAAGGACGTTGTGTTTCATTTGGTAAGTTGTAAGGTAAGTGATACACCAAAACCAAGAGAATCTCCACTGCATTTACACAGCAAGGTGAAGAAATGAATGTGGTTGGTGGGTGTAAGGGTCTGCACTGCCACAGTGCCAGACTCTGGGATTTAACTGATCATTGAGTCAAGGCAATCCCAAGCACAAATACAGGCTGGGCAGTGAGTGGCTGGAGAGTAGCCCTGAGGAGAGGGACTTGAGGGTGCTGGTGGATGAGAAGCTCAACAGGAGCCAGCAGTGGGCACTTGCAGCCCAGAGCCTGGGCTGCATCAGGAGAAGTGTGGCCAGCAGGTCAAGGGAGGTGATTCTCCCTCAATGCTGTGCTCTGGTGAGACCTCACCTGGAGTACTGCATCCAGTTCTGGAGCCCCCATTACAAGAGGGATGTGGACATCCTGGAGTGTGTCCAGAGAAGGGCCACAAGGATGATCAGAGGGAGAGCAGCTCTCCTATGAAGACAGACTGGAAGAGTTGAGTCTGGAGAAGAGGAGGCTCCGAGGTGCCCTTCTTGTGGCATTCCAGTATCTGAAGGGGGCCTACAAAAAACCTGGGAAGGGACTTTTTAGGCTATCAGGGAGTGACAGGACTTGGGGGAGTGGGACAAAGCTGGAGGTGGGGAGATTCAGACTGCATGTGAGGAGGAAGTTGTTCAGCATGAGAGTGGTGAGAGCCTGGCATGAGTTGCCCAGGGAGGTGGTTGAGGCCCCATGGCTGGAGTGTTTAAGGCCAGGCTGGATGAGGCTGTGGGCAGCCTGATCTAGGGTAGAGTGTCCCTGGGCATGGCAGGGGAGTTGGAACTAGATGGTCCTTGTGGTCCCTTCCAACCCTGACAGATTCTGTGACTCTATGTGGGGATGCAAGGAGTATGCCAGAAGACTCACCCTCCTCATACACAAACGTGGACACCAAAACCAAAAAGATCTCTTCTGCAACCTGCAGCGGGTTTAAGAGAACACTCTAACTTCCAGATAAGTAGGCAGGCTTGCCCCACCCTGGTTCTTGAGCTCTCCACTACTGTTCTTAAAAAGCAAGCAAACAAGCTGCTAGCTGAAACTGCCACCACAGAGATCTTAAATTTACTAACCTCTTTTAGGAACCTGAATTGTTCATAGCCAGCTACCCCTCACACCCGGATCGCTGCTGCATCTCTGCTCTGCCAGCACACTACATGATGGTTGGAATTAGAATCAGGGAATTGTCAGGGCTGGAAGGGACCTCAAGGATCATCTAGCTCCAATCCTTCTGCCACCAGCATGGACACCACACACTAAATCAGGTTGCTCAGAGCCACATTCAGTCTGGCTTTAAAAACTTCCAGGGTTGGGGCTTCCACCACATCCCTGGGCACCCTGTGTCTCACCACCCTCTTGGTGAAGAGCTGCTTCCTGACATCCAATCTGAATCTACCCGCTTCTAGGTTTGCTCCAGTTCCCCCTAGTCATATCACCAGATGACACCTTAAAAAGTCACCTCACTTAAATTGCAGTTAGGAAGAACTGAGAACTGCTTACAGTCAGAAACTGAGTGGAAATGAACCCTGCTCCTTAACTTAAGCATGTTCATGTGGCACTCACCTTTGGAAGAGTGGAGGTTGTAGCATTTTCCCAATGTCAACAAAATACTATGTGCAGAATCATTGCAAATAAAAAATAAGCCCAAAAGACAATGTTGGGATTTCAAAATAACGGCAGAATCCTGCGACTTTGTGTCCTACACACAGCTTTAGGCTAACAAAACTCTATCTTAAATGGGTTGAGATTAAACATCCTCAGGAAATTATCTGTTCTCTGGGGGAAACACCCACTTTTGTTAGGAACATTCCCAACAAATGCTGCTGTGGAATTCGAAACATTCAGTGACTGCTGTTTAAATGTGGTAGCATAGCTTAGTATTGCCAAACAAATCATAGAATCAACTGGGTTGGAAGAGACTTCCAAGATCATCCAGTCCAACCTAGCACCCAGCCCTATGCAATCGACTAGACCAGGGGTCCTCAAATTAGGGCCCACAGGCCAGATACAGCCTCCCCCAGGGTGCTCAATCTGTCCCGACAGTATCTACAGAACCCCTCCCCTCCAGGGGTTGGGGGGAAACCAAACAGCCACTACCTGCCATTTAATCCATGCGACAGCCTCTGCAGCCCCCAAGCACCTGCCAGGGCTGGGCTGGAACCAGCGCCTCATCCTCAACCTGGACCTGTCCCCCACCATTGGGTGCCTCTCTCTTGGCTACAAACCTCCTCTTTCTCGTTGGCACTCAACAAAAGCACTGATGTTCCTGATTCTGCACAACTCCTGATTTCCATTCGTGGGACAAATGATTCTTTGGAAGTCACAGAGGAGCTTGCTACACTGAAAAGCATCAAAGGAACAACTCCAGGAGAGGATAGCTATGAGAAAGTTTGCCAAAGTATGAATGATTCAGAGCTGGGCTGGGGTAAGCTATTCAGTGTGACAACTGATGGTGCTCCTAGCATGGTGGGGTCCATGGAAGGAGTGGTTGCATGCATTAACAAAGAGATGGATAAACACAACCATCCAATAGCCATACACTGCATCATCCACCAACAAGTGCTGTGTTGTGAATCGCTGAAGCTGGACTCTGACATGAAAAGTGTGGATTCTTGTGTTAACTTCATTAGAGCTCATGCACTACACCACAGACAGTTTCAGGAGTTTCTGAGCTAAATGTTGCCTAGGAAGATATTCTGTACCACACAGAAGTCCATTGGGAGAGTTTTGAAACGATTTAGGAGTTACTTCCACAGGTTTATGATTTTTATGCTTTCTGAAAACAAAGAAGTACCAGAGCTCAAAGATGCAGAATGGAAATGGCACCTTGCATTTCTGACACATGTAACAGAGCTACTCACCGATTTCAGCGTCCAACTTCAAGGAAAGGGGAAGCTCACCTGTGGTATGTATTCACATGTGAAAGCATTTCAAGTCAAATCAGACCTGCTCATTAGCCAAGTAAAGGAGGAAAACTTCTGTCATCTCCCCACAAATCAAAACCTGTCTGCAGAAAAACCAGCAGCTGCATTCCCAAACATAACATGTATGGATCTACTAAAAATGTTGCAAAAGGAGTTTCAAATTAGATTTGAAGAGCTTCATCTCCATGAACAGGACACACAGCTTTTCTGGAACCCCTTTTCTGTGGACACTGGAACTGTTGGTCTGATTTACCAAATGGAATTGGCTGAACTACAGTCTTGTGACTCACTGAAAGGTGCATTCAAATCAAGCAGCCTTACTAATTTCTATGCATCTCTCCCCTCAGGGACATATCATAATCTCAGGAACCATGCACTCAAAATTGCAGCCTTCTTTGGCAGCATCGATGTCTGTGAGCAGAGTTGTTCCCAAATGAAACACCTGAAATCTCCAATTGGATCCAGAGTGACTGATGAACACTTTCATCTCTTGCTATGACTAGCAGTGACAAATGTGGAACCTAGCACTGACCATCTCATTAGCCAAAAGCAGGCCCATAGCTCACACTGAAATATTACTTGGTTTTGTCAGTTACAGTTGTTCTTCAATTTAAATATTGCATTCTTGCCCCTGTTTTTTTGGTGCACTACTACAAATAAAATGTGTGCAGTGTGCACAGGAATTCCTTCATGTTTTTCCAAACTACAGTCTGGCCCCTGACAGTGTCTGAGGGACAGTGAACGTGACCCCTGCTGAAAAAGTTTGAGGACCCCTGAACTAGACTATGGCACTAAGTGCCTCAGCCAGGCTTTTCTTCAACACCTCCAGGCACAGCCACTCCACCACCTCCCTGGGCAGCCCATTCCAATGCCAATCACTCTCTCTGACAACAACTTCCTCCTAACATCCAGCCTAGACCTCCCCCGGCACAACTTGAGACTGTGTCCCCTTGTTCTGTTGCTGGTTTCCTGGCAGAAGAGGCCACCCCCCACCTGGCCACAATGTCCCTTCAGGTAGTTGTAGACAGCAATGAGGTCACCCCTGAGCCTCCTCCAGGCTGCACACCCCCAGCTCCCTCAGCCTCTCCTCATAGGGCTGTGTTCCAGGCCCCACACCAGCTTTGTTGCCCTTCTCTGGACACATTACAGTATCTCAACAACTTCTCCAGAGCTAAGTGAACCACAGCACAAGCAGTGAACTCTGTAATGCCTCACAGATCTGGAAATTAAGTCAGTGTCTATGAACTGAGGGACAGGAGACTGCAAGGCTTGGCAGGAGACGAGCTATGATGTTTTAACACTTACCTGGCCATGCAGAAATGGAGTGTGAGGAGTTACATGGCAATCTAAATGTGCATAAGCTGCTATTTTCCCTCAAGAGGTTCCCCTCCCTGACCTAAAACCCCCAACGTTTACATTCTAAGCTTAGCTGGTCAGTACATTCCCCTGACAAGCAGTGCTGAGGAGGTGACACACAGGTGGAAAAAGTAATTATTAATCAGGAGAATTTTCCTGCAGAAAAGCAGCAGGTACCCACGTGAAGTTTGTTGCTTGTTTCTGCAGTAGAGGAGGTGAAGAAACCTTTCTTGGGCAGGGGTGTCAGTCCTCACAGGCCTCCTGGACAGGGTCCAGGTGCTCTCTGTGCCGCCAGTGGAGAGGCAGTGGATGAGCAGCTCCTTCACCCCTGTGATGGGGCACCTGGGAAACGTAGAGATGAGAGGTGAACGGTAGGAACCTTGACAGAAACACAGCATAGAAAGTTACACTGAGGAAAGGCTCCCCTGGGGAGAAGAAAGAGCGCAACCGCACCAGTGCCACGCACACAAGCTAGCAGCCAGGCTGTAGTTTCCCTCAGGAAAGAAGAGAAGTGTGCCCTGGCTCTACACCTGCAGGTTCTGCTTCTGTAACACTCTGCCATAATTCACAGCTTCCAGCCCAGGCTACTTTGGGATTACCCACAACAAAGCAGTTCTGGCGCTCTGCTTTTGCTGCTTCCCTCGCACGGCTCTGAGCATACCAAGGACAGTGAGAGTGCAACAGGTTTCAGCAGCAGCCACCAAGCAGTTCCAGCTAGAAAAGCAGCCAGGGAATCCCCTTTTGCTAAAAGTTAATTAAAACACCAAAGAAACAGAGTAACAAAACAGCAAAGAGGATCTTGTAAGTTTTAAAGACCAAATTCGAGCCCCAGCAACATTAATGGGATTTTAAAGGCAAACAACATCAGCAACCCCTGAGCACGAATGGGAGGAGAGGCTAAGCAGGGGCAACTCTTCAGGTTGTTCATCAGTGAAGCATTTGCTTAGTAGGGAATTTCCAAAAGCAAGCTTTAGCCACTGAAGGCACTGACAGATTTCAGGTTAGCCTGCACAATACACATGTGCCTTTTTTTCCTCCCCCTGTATCAATCACCTCACAACTTCTAAAGGATGTGACATTCTTCCAGGCAGCAAATGCACCTCTCACTGTTGCACAAGAGAAGTATAACTACAGTAAATATTTAAATTCACTAAAGCTAGCACTGGAACAACTTCAGTCTTGAGCAGGAACAGCAATAGCATTCTCAGGTCCTGCAGCTGGGGCAGCACTCTGGGCACACAGGGAAGTAAAGCTACAGAGTGCAGAGTAGTTCCAAAAAGAGGTTAGAACTCCTCGCAGTGTCACTTTACTGAAAACATGCTTTTGCCACGCTACGGATTTGCTTGCTTTTATCCCTCAGATCTTCAGCTGAGGGTGGATTTGACACAATTAACTTAATACCTCCCCTGACTCCTGGTATTTTAATGCAGAAGCAAAACCTCTCACCCTCTCAGAGCCCTTTTCAGCATCTCCTGTGTCCGGTAGCTCAGATCAGTTGCTGTCAGCACATAAAATCTGTAACAAGTTGTATGTAACCCAGTATAATGTTTGTGGTATGAAATGCCACACTGGCTAAGCTAAGAGTTGAGAACAGGGCTTTTGTTCACCTGGGATTTGTTCACACACACACAGAAATTCCACCCACCTATCCTCTCAGGCACCCAGCCAAGGCCCCAGAGAAGAAATAAAGGCATGGATGCTTTTTCACCTGAACCTGTTCTCCAAAGAGAAGTTCTGAATCTCAGTGTAGTTTATGATGTGCAAGCTGCAAGTAAAATCATTATGCTTCTATAAAGATAAAAGCATCTGCTCACCACCCCTCTGATGTTACAGTATTGACACTGGCTTCTGCTGCAGGGTCTTCCATGGGCTTCCTCAAGGTATGCCACTCAGCTTGAGACACGTTTATTAGCTGACATTCTAACACCAAGTCCTCAGGGCTTGCTGACCCAATGACTAAGTAAATAACAAAAGCCTGAAAGCCTTTCTGACACAAGATCCCTGATGTAGATGCTCTAAAATGTTATCATCATTGCAAGATAAGAGAGTCACCAACTGACCAGTCAGCAAAGTGACACCGCTCTACCCTTCCTGCTGCCAGCAGGTGTTCTATTAAACTTCAACCAATAACCCATTCAGAAGTCATGTTTTAAACATGGGGACATCCAAGAGAAAGAATACAGCACAGAGAGACTCAGAGTGATTGTAGTTACCAGCAAGCCAAAGCTCATCTCCAGATGCCTTACAGGGAGCTGCCAGGAGGAGCCTCGCTACAAGGGAGGTTTCACTGGGTCGTCAGTGCTCGAAGATGATCCACTTCTGGCTGAGCTCATCCACGAGAGTGTGATGTGGCCTTGCTGGATGTTCACCCTGTGAGAAATACAGTAACATTTCAACAGCAGTGCAATACACAGCAGAATGAGAGCAAAGCTGGAGGCCTGCCTTCACTTTATTAAAGAAGCTGCGGTCCTTGCAGGTACATAAGTGATGCTGAAGAGGTGTTTCTTTGTCAGAAACCTCTTCTGTGATGAGAGCAGGAAGACATTCTTGAGGAGGTGTTAACAACAAGGGGGAGGCAGGACTGTGCAGACTGGCTGCTCAGCTACAACGTTTGTCCTGACAAACCAGCACTACTGAGATGCAGCTCTGAAGTGAGTCATTCCAGAAAGCAGGCCCCAAGACAAGGCATCAGCTGGAGAGGTGCAGGGGCAGAACTGCATCGAGAACAGGGAGGAAACAAAATCATCCTAGGCAAGGGCCAGTCAGCTTATGCCACAGTCCTAGTACTAATGCAATGGTCCTGAACAACACTGCTGCCAGACACTTCAAAAGCCTGGATGGATGTATTCTGACAGAAGAGAAAATGCAGGAATGAAGTACATAGGTCTCAGTTCTCCTCTGGAAACACCCTGTACATGCAAGACTCCAACAAGGCAGGTTATTCTGCCCCTGTACTCAGCACTGCTCAGGCCACACCCTGAGTCCTGTGTCCAGTTCTGGGCTCCTCAATTCAAGAGAGATGTTGAGGTGCTGGAATGTGTCCAGAGAAGGGTGACAAAGCTGGTGAGGGGCCTGGAACACAAACCCTGTGAGGAGAGGCTGAAGGAGCTGGGGGTGTTTAGCCTGGAGAAGAGGAGGCTCAGGGGGGACCTCATTGCTGTCTACAACTACCTGAAGCGAGGTTGTAGCCAAGCGGGGTTGGTCTCTTCTCCCAGACAACCAGCAACAGAACAAGGGGACACAGTCTCCAGTTGTGCTGGGGGAGGTCTAGGCTGGATGTTAGGAAGAAGTTCCTGGCAGAGAGAGTGATTGGCATTGGAATGGCTGCCCAGGGAGGTGGTGGAATTGACGTCCCTGGAAGTGTTGAAGAAAAGCCTGGATGAGGCACTTAGTGCCATGGTCTGGTTGATTGGATAGCATCGGTCTGGTTGGACTGGATGAGCTTGGAGGTCTCTTCCAGAGTGGTTGATTCTATGAATGAAGAACTCAAGGAGCCTGCTCAAAATGGCATTTAAAAGTGAAAAATACAGGTAGTGGCTGCAATTGTTTGCAGATGCAAGTGCCATAAGATAGGTGCTCATAGGGGACAGCCAAGATGTGTTTGTTCTCTGAAAAAAAACAAGTAATACTAGGTGTGGAACTTCTGCCAGCATGGAAAGTTTAGTGCTGCCTTGCACAGACAATGCATCTAGCCTGAGGAAAGAAAAAAACACAAACCCACACAAACCAGCCCCCCACAAAACCAAACCCATGTGCAAAAAGCAGTGTTTTTAATCAGCCCATGTTCAAGTTCAGTGATTGTAATGCTAAGATGTCTCGTTCTGAACCTGTGGTTTCACTCCTGGCAGAAGACAGGCCAGAACATTCCAGCCCAGGCATTAACCTATGAAGCCTGTTGGGGGGTTACAGCAGCTCTTCCACAAGCAAGCTTGGATCCAGGATATTTCAAGGCGAGACTCAAAGGAATAACAACTATCTAAAGGACTTCTTCTAGCAGAGATTTAACTCACCTCTCTCTGACTTGGAATACCTTGCTCTGCCAGATTAAGTGCTGCTCTCAGAGGTCCTTCCTACAAAAATATTACTAGATAAAGGAAAAGAAAACCACAACAACCACCACCAAACACCTTTGAAACTTTCCTTTCCCTTCTTAAACCTAGACCACGAAGCAGAATCACTAAAGTCAGTTGTTATCTTTGAAGTTACAAGACCCAGCTCGACCTGCACAGCCTGGTTTGGCACACGGAGCTGCTGTTTACTCACACACCCATGTGCCTCAGTGGGGAGAGGAGGAGCCACCTACAGGGTGTACAAGGCCCCACTGCACAGCTTAGACTTCAAACATACTCAGAGAAGATGCATCTGGGACCTTGAGGCTGCAGCAGATCAAACAGCATCACTGCAATGAACCACCCCTCTCAGATTACCATGCAGGTAGGGTTCAATACCCTTTTTGCTCCAACTCTAGGCACCCAGGGGATGCAGGTACCCAAATGATCTTGCAAATGCCACTTCTAGAAGTGAACACCTGGAAGCTGGGCACACAACACGCAGCAGCTTTGTGTCAGAGTCACTTTACACATAGGAGGATGCTGCAGGGTGTCACAGAATCGTCGAATCGTTTTGTTTGGGGAAGACCTTTAAGATAGTTGAGTCGAAGCATTATCTAACTTGGCCAAGCCTGGAGCTAAACAGTGTCTCTCAGCATCACTTCTATGAGTTTGTAAACACCTCCAGCAACGATGATTCAGCCACCTCCCTGGGCAGCCTGTTCCACTGTTCCGAGTCCTTCGTATTTCCCTGTATCACAGAACAGTCCCACAACAGTGCTCTGTATAGCAGGGCACCCAAACAGGAAAAGAAAAAACAAGAAACAAGAAAAATCAGGAGCTCAAGAGCCATGGAAGTACCACTGGTCACGCTGTGAACGCCAGCTGCAGCTCAGCCTAACAGCTTCACCTGCTGTTAACCAGGCAAGCAAATACCAGCAGCTGCCCAGGGGCAAATCGGAGCCTGCATCAGCTCTCTTCTCCCAGGTCACAGCTTTGGGTTCCCAGCACACAAAGGCAGCATAAGACACACATACTCCTCTGGGGAAGGACAATAGGAAGGGATTAGGCATGGGGTAAAGAGAACCATTAGTGTGAGGGGGAAGCTTTGGTTAAAGTATGTCTTCAAAAGCCCCATCACAGACAATACATTAGTCTATTCTAGGGTGGTTTCAGTCAATCTGTAACCACAAGATACAACAAATGAGGTTCCTGATGCCATCTCTACTAATCAATTAGATCCATCTGAAACCAAGCAAGCCTCTTGATTAATATGAGCATCATTAAAACCATTTTTTCCCCCAGACCTAACACACTAAAATGTTTGGAGTGATATTAATACAGAAATGGCACACAAGTACTCCAGGAAATCCCCAAACTGCAGTGCATATTCTACCTGGCACAGCTTCCACAGCCTTCCTCTGCCATAGTTTCAATCTCACTCAGTGTGTCAGGCCCAAGGGTGCTGTGAGTGCTCTGCTAAGCAAGACTGACCAAAAAGTGATGGGACCAGAACAGGTAAGCAGCTTCTGCCTCACGCTACAGGGGATCCTGCTCTCCTTGATCCATCTAATGAGCTTAAGTTGCATTTCCACCATACCTGACTTAGCTTAAGGCAAGGCTAAAAATCACATTAACAATCCACCTGCTGTGGTAAGAAGGGCTGAACTATTTCTCTCCCTGGGCATTAGACACCTGTGAACAGCAGAATAATGGGCAAGAGAGAGGCAGCAACATCGCTCCGCTCGGATTGTTTCACTGCCACTTCAGCACTGTCACATGAGTGTTTATTTGTTCCTGCCCACCTAAAACAGAAGTTTATGAGTTGTAAACATGCTGTAAAAGGAGTCCAAGAGGACAGATAGATTATAAAGCTCCTTAGGCAGGATCATTTCTCTGCTGGATACCTTCTGCTAGTACTTCCTGGAGAAGGGAGGTTGGAGCAAGGAGGAGACCAGACTCTTCTCCTTGATGACAAGTGACAAGACCAGAGGAAATGGTTTCAAGCAGCTCCAGGAAAGGTTCAGGCTGGGTGCTAGGAGGTATTTCTTCACTGAAAGTGTTATCAGACATTGGGATGGTCTGCTTACAGCATTGCTGCAGTCACTGTCCCTGGGGCTGTTCAAGCAGCATGTGGAGCTGGGACTTAGGGACATGGTTTAGTGTCAGCCCATCGGTACTGGGTTGAGGGCTGGACTGCATGAGCTTTGATGCCTCTTCCAGCCAGATGTATTCTGTGATGCTCTGAGTGAGCACAAACACTGGATTCGCTTTGCCATCATGCAGTAAAAGCCTTACCTCAGTGGGTTTTGGGGTGGTTTGCACAAGTCTTACTAGCAGCACCTTGTATTCTGAGTGTTGGTCTGGATATAGTTCCTATTTATTTTGCCATATATAAGTAGTTCCCGTTTATTTATGCCCTGGGTGTCAGATTTGTGTCTAATGCCTTGCAAACACACACAAAATAAACAAAACTGCACACAGGAAGCATTCCAGAGCAGAAGCATCCACTGTTTGCAGAATTGAGCTGAGGTCACAACTTGAACAAAACGTGCCCTCTCCAGGAAGGGTTGGGTTCCCAAAACAGTCTTAGGGGAAGCTATCCTTCTGCTGCTGCCAGCCCTACCCCACCCAAGCACCAGCTATTCTGGAACAGCAACACTTCCACAAGCCAGTGCTGGCAATGCAAGCCATTCTGCCTCGTAAGGGCAGCAGGTGTTGTATTCCTTTATAAACCAAGGTATGGGAATGGGTTTCTGGATCCAAAGCAGGCTGACTCCTCCCACGAGAAACAAGACAGCTTAACCCCAGCATGGGAGCTGGCTATTAAATACCCCTTGCACTAGGTTGTTTAGCCTGGAGAAGAGGAGGCTCAGGGGTGACCTCATTGCTGTTTACAACTACCTGAAGGGAGCCTGTAGCCAGGTGGGGGTTGGCCTCTTCTGCCAGGCAACCAGCAACAGAACAAGGGGACATAGTCTCAAGTTGTGACGGGGTAGGTATAGGCTGGATGTTAGGAGAAAGTTCTTCACAGAGAGAGTGATTGGCATTGGAATGGGCTGCCCAGGGAGGTGGTGGAGGCACCGTCCCTGCAGGTCTTCAAGAAAAGACTGGATGAGGCACTTAGTGTGGGATTAATGTAACAGTGGTCAATCAGTGGACCAGCTGCAACACCAGCCCTTGGCCAAACTATCTGAGTCAGAGTGGACCTGAACATTGTGCAAGAGGAAAGAATGAGAATTTGCATGTCAGAAGAAGCAAGGAGACAGGTCCTTTGCTACCTGATGAATAGGCCAAGGCTGTCCTTCTTATCTGATGAATATGCTAACTGTTGCTCCACAGGAAGCAGATGTGGCAGACAAGAATTTAGATTGGAAGAAGAGGCGGTTTTGCATGTGATAAAATGACTATTCAATATGTAAAAATGTTAAGCCTTCTGATACCTTCTGACAAAGTATATAAGTCCTGTATGTTGCCTAATAAAGTCGGAACTTAGCTTGCATCAAGCTGCCTCCCCGTCCCTTCGTCGCAGCACTTAGTGCCATGGTCTAGTTGACTGGATAGGGCTAGGTTGGACTGGATGATCTTGGAGGTCTCTTCCAACCTGGTTGATTCTATGATTCTATATTCCCTCAAAGTCTCTATTTCCAAGTCACCCAGAGCACTGACTGAGCTGTTGTCAGCCCCACTTAGGACCAGGGTTAACTGAATGATGACTAAAAGACAGTGACAAATACCTGATGTTGAACTGGTGAGAAAAGCACAGCTCCTCATTTGCAGCACAGATCAGCCACTGCTTCAGAGGTGAAATTTGACTGTCAGGTCCACAACCACACTACTGTCGGTCAGTTATCCAGGCTTGGTGGTCACTATTACCCAGGGAGTCTTCATTTCACAGGGTCCACGTTCACATTTCACTCTCTAATTCACCGTCGAGGGCAAGGTGTTTGGCTTGTACCAGATAACCTGGAAGAACAGCCAAGACTGTAGAAAGCTCATCATTTAAAGTGTTTAGGGCACTACTAAAGAGAAAGCAGAAACATGACCTGCATAGCCTATCTGGCCACTGTCCAAGTCCAGTCAAGGTTCAACCAAATTTTGTGTAGTCACAGTAAGCTCTGCTTCTCCAAGCTAAGTTATGCAGCCCTCCAGCAAAACCTTAGAAGAAAATGGGATCCTGGTGAGGCACAGGGACTGAATTACAGATGCAGGAATGCATCCATATTCTGTGGCACTAACAATAGGGTGAAGAGGAACTGCTTTGCCAATGGGAGGAAGCTAGTTTGGTTAAGACCTCCAGGGTTACAAAGCAAGCCTCAAGATACCTTTTTTTTATGGGCAGTTGACAAAAGGCATTTGAGATGCTGCACTCTTTTCCTCAGGATACCAAATTAGCATAAATGAAAATCAAAGCTAATGAGCTTAGATAAGGCTAAAGCAAGCGATGCACTGCAGGAAAGCATGGAACTCTCCCAGCTCAAAGGAGGCCACACAATGGTGTTTGTTTGACTCCTGCTCTACCTTGCTCAAACACTTACTGCATCTATAGGAACAGCTCAGCCCAGCATGCACCTCCTCCTCCTTTCATTCCCTCCCACTTAGCTTGCTCCATGCCTTGAGGAAGGAAGCCAATATCCCACCCACATACTCTGTACTCCTGCTTGATTGCCGCTCAGAAAGCCAGAGAGGACAGGCTTTCCCCGTGGCACGCCAGAGAACCTGATGCAGCCGCACAGAGACAGAGCTCCTTTTAATATTCCTTACATTTCTGCCAGTCAGCTACACCCAAACCATAACACAGCCCAGACAGAAACCAGTGCAGTGGTGGGAAACCTTCTCGGGGGTTTCCCTCCTGCCCATGAACAGGTCACAGATATCACCAACTTGAAGAGATCAAAGTAACTTCCACATGTCTGTTTTGCTTCACTGACCTAACCTGTTTACTGAAGACTTTGGGGTTTAGGACATGAGGAAATCCCAGAGCCAGTTGTTTGCTCAGCCTCACACAGCCAAGCTCTCCTTATCTAGCAGCTCTCCAAGGAGCTTTAAGCGAAGCAAGGTTCCCCACGCTCACCACAGGAGCTGCAGCTTTGCGTCCAGGAGCTCAAGCACACTTCTAAGAGCAGCAGCAGCCAGAGAACATTTTCCCCGTTCCTAAAGAGAGCGTAGAAACAAAAACGTGCCCGAGACAAAGCCACATTGAACTCTAACAGCTGGGGGAGTAAAGATCCCTCCACCTTCTTCTCACTTGTATACAGCATGGTAAAGAACATATTAACGTTGTGGGTGAGCCAATTTCAAGCCTTCTCTGTCCACCCACAGCTTTTGTTACTTGTACCTCTGCTCAATCACTCGTTCGTGCTCCCTCAGCCACTCGCCCACGTCCGTTCCTTGCTGACAGCCCAGCCGCACACAAGCACTCAGCTTTACAGCAGTGGCTTCAGTGCCTCTGGTACTGAGGGAATGAGCTGCAGCCTCTGAAAGGCTGTACGAGATGGACCAGCACAGATTTACATCTCACACAGTATGTCAGTGTTCAAGCTAAGTGATGCAGAGCCACTGAAACAGCCCCCAGGGGCCATTTGCAAGAGCAAGGAGATGCTAGATTTAGATCCAGAGGCATCAGTAACCATCAAACACAAAAAGTGGTGGGTGGAGGGGGGTGTTAAAAAGCTGAAAGGAGCTGAAATTCAAGAGTTTGAAGAGCCCAGTCTTAAAAGCCGAGGGGAAAACAGCTCCCCATTCCAGTCTCTGGGTTGGAGGTACCCCTTTGTGTAGGAATACTGGGACAAACCAGACCAGGCTTTCCAGAGGCAAAGGCAGCTGCCAGATTTTGTGCGCTCAGCTTCAGGTGAACCCTGCCCATGCCACTGCACAGAGCACAAAAGCCTTCCACTGCTGCACCCAGAGGCCCTGACTGTGCAACTTGCTCTACAAGGGCAGACATGCTCGAGCAGTGCCACCAGCCCAGCTCCAGGCACTTTGTTATTCAACAGGCCAGCTTCAGCACAAATGCATCAGCAAGGACAGGCAAAGGAAGAAGTCAGTGGTCCTCTTCTCTGCCATGGCCCAAACCCCACCACCAGAGCAAACCCATGTGGCAGACTAAACCTGGACGTGCTTTTGCTTGCCACTGACCAAAGAGCTGACACCTGCCTTGAAAACAGCCAAGGATGAGAGGTGAAGGCAAGTTAACCATTGCTGCTCGCACCATGACGTCCAGCCCTTCTCTCATCCACAACAGATGTGTCTGCCTCTTCTTCTTCAGGAAATTAAAACACCCCTGTCTTAAGAGGGAGGCCTGGCCCCAGATACTCCCCTCTCCAGGCATTCCACTTCACATCATAACAAAAAGGTCATTACTGAAGAAAGTCACTGGAACAAAAAATG
Organism: Pogoniulus pusillus; assembly: GCF_015220805.1. Lineage (NCBI taxonomy): Eukaryota > Metazoa > Chordata > Aves > Piciformes > Lybiidae > Pogoniulus > Pogoniulus pusillus. Next base: position 6,438,560 of record NC_087272.1, read on the forward strand.
TTAGGAGACACAGCTGCTACCTTCTACAGACACCACTAGAATTGTGACACCTGGGCACATCCAGGCCCATGCTTTTTTACCCTCATGTTTTCCTAGCAGCCTGTTTTCCTCTTCCTTCAGGGTTCCATGCAAACCTTAAGAATATACAGTCCTGCCTCAAGACTATACAGTTCTGCCTCACTTAATAAGAGAATCCAGCCTGACCAAGCAGTGAGCCACACAAGCAGCCCTGCAAGCAGTATTTCAAGCTCTCAGAAACCCACTCCATGAACTGCAGCACAACAAGATATATGCAGTAGTGAAGGGAAGACATAATAGGGCACAGACATGGAGCATAAGAGCAGTGATGGCATAATTCCCTTACTTTATCTTCATTATGTGACAGTTCACCGTCTCCTCAGGATGAAGCCAAATATCTCTTATCAGCTGATGTACTCAGCTGATTGCAGTGACAGAGACTACAGTAAATTCTCCAGCAACCAGACTGCAACATCCCCCACTGCTGCCACAGATTGGAACTGCCACTTTAAATCTATTTGGTGTTCCTTGTAGATACGGGTGCCTTGTGAATCACTGCGGCTCAGTGCAGCAGAGGGGCTGGATTACAGCTCAGCTCCATAACCAGCACTGCACACAAACGACTCCACAGCATCATGAGACGCAAAGCGTGGAAAAATAATGGTCAAGAGAAGGCTTTCGACCCTCAGTGCATGAAACTAAGCTTCTAAATTATGCAGGCCACTAAATAATGATGCCAATTGCAAATGTGGTGACTGCCTGCTAAGACTACATTGCTAAATTTACTCTCATTTTTGGAGAAAGTAGGGAAGAGAAGGATGCTTCTGCTGACAAAGCACAAGCTGAGACCTGGGCAGCAAGGCATAGCAGAACCATAGATTCAACCAGGTTGGAAGAGATCTCCGAGATCATCCAGGCCAACCTAGAAGCCAGCCCTAGCCAGTCAACTAGACCATGGCACTAAGTGCCTCATCCAGGCTTTTCTTCAACACCTCCAGGGATGGCAACTCCACCACCTCCTTGGACAGCCCATTCCAATGGCAACTCACTCTCTCCGAAGAGCTTCCTCCTAACATCGAGACTGAACCTGCCCTGGCACAACTTGAGACTGTGTCCCCTTGTTCTGTTGCTGGTTGCCTGGGAGAAGAGACCAACTCCCATCTGCCTACAATTATGTTTGAGTTCTCAACTGCATTTCTAATGGGGGTGGAGGAGGAGTGTGGGGGTGTGGTGTGTCACAGTCAGTGTGGCTGCCACAGGTGCATGCATGTAACACCCTGGGAGATCATAGAATCGTTGAGGCTGGAAAAGACCTCTGAAATCATCAAGTCCAGCCTATAACTTAACACCATGGCATCAGGTAAACCATGCCACCAAGTGCTGCACCCTATCTTATCTTAAAGACCTCCATGGATGGTAACTCTGCCACCTCCCTGGGCAGTCCATTCCAGTGCCTAATTATCCTTTCCATGAGGAAGTGCTTCCTAACATCCAACCTAACCCTCCCCTGGTGCAGCTTCAGACCATGCCCTCTTGTCCTGTTGCAAGTTGCCTAGGAGAAAAGCCCAACTCCTACTTGACTACAGCTTCCCTTCAGGTAGTTGTAGAGTGTGATATGGTCTCCTCTTCCCCAGGCTGAACAGCCCCAGCTCCCTCAGCCTCTCCTCATCAGACTTTCCCTCCAGCCCCCTTACCAGCCTCATTACTTGTAATTAGTACCATCCTCATAATCAGTGCTCTCACAGGGAACAAGAAGGTTTCTCTCAGGTACTTGTCAGAGGTCTAAGCAAGGCTTACATGAACATGGCTGTTCTCTGGGGGCTTGTCCACACAGCAGCAACTTGGGCTGACACTCTCAAGCTTCAGACTGTGAGTGTACTGTAGGAAGGTCCAAATACCCATTTCTAAGGAATTAAGGATGCAATATCTGCAAGCTCATAGCTGAGACTGTTACATGGCCTACACCCATTTGGAAGTCCAGTCTTAGAATCACAGAATTATAGAATCAACCAGGTTGGAAGAGACCATCCAGTCCAAAGTATCAACCAGCCCTAGCCAGTCAATAGACCATGGCACTAAGTGCCTCATCCAGGCTTTTCTTCAACACCTCCAGGGATGGTGACTCCACCACCTCCCTGGGCAGCCCATTCCAATGCCAATCACTCTCTCTGGCAACAACTTCCTCCTAACATCCAGCCTGGACCTCCCCTAGCACAGCTTGAGACTGTGTCCCCTTCTTCTGTTGCTGGTTGCCTGGAAGAAGAGACCAACCTCCACCTGGCTACAACCTCCCAGGCTTCTCAGGCCTTCTTCAGCAATTACAGGTTTCTAAGAGAGTTCTAAAAAGCTGCTGAAGTAGGAAGCATGGATTCGTAAGGCTAAGGCTTCAGAGCACCACAGCATATGCCAGATGCTGAGGACAGACCAGCAGGGAGCTTGAGCCAAGGGGTTAAAAGCCAGCTGCATAACAAAATGGCTGAATGCATGCTACCCATAACCAGGGCAAGCCTCCTGGAGATGTGTTGCCAGCAGATCCAGAGAGGTGATTCTCCCACTTTGCTCTGCTCTGGTGAGACTTCACCTGGAGCACTGCATCTGGGTCTGGAGCCCTCAATATAAGAAGGACATGGACCTGATGGCACAGGTCCAGAGAAGGGCCACAAAAATGACCAAGGGATTGGAGCACCTCCACCATGACTACAGGCTGAGGGAGCTGGGGTTGTTCAGCTGGAGAAAAGGAGAGACCTAGTAGCAATCTTACAAGACCTGAAGGAGACCTAAAAGAAGGATGGAGAGAGACTGTTTAGAAAGGCCTGCAGTGACATGGTGAGGGGCAATGGCTTCAAACTAGAGAAGAGCAAAATTATATTGGATGCCAGGAACATGTTCTTTCCTATGAGGGTGGTGGAACACTGGAACAGGTGACTGAGGCCCCTTCCCTGGAAATATTCAAGGGGAGGCTCAACAGGGCAGCCTGATCTAGTTGAGGATGCCCCTGCTGAGTGGGGGTAGAGGAGGCTGGACTAGAGGACCTTTGGAGGCCCCTTCCAGCCTGGATCATTCTATGAGCCTAACTTTTTTCTGCAAGGGGAATCTAGCAAATAAAAAGTATTTTGCAGCAGCAGATGTAAATAAAAGGTGAGAGCCCTCTTTAGTAGCTTTAAGATATTTCAATAAATGAGGCTTAAAAGCCATTTATTTTGACACCATTCTTGCCAGTGATTAACATGTTCTAAAACCTCAGCATTCCATTAATCTCTGGGCAGATTAAAAAAAACCCAAACAACTTACATTAAACTACACTGTTCAGCATTTTCAAACTGAAATTTCATAAGGTATTCAGGGATACAATCATCTCTAGAGGTCCAACATAAACGTTTTGGGTTTTTTCAGCTTGGGTTTGTTTTTTTCCTAGATATCCATAAGCTAAGCAGAGCAGGGTTTCAGTTAGTACCCTCCCTTAGATGAAATGGCTTCTCATTGTGCTCACTGCAAAATGAGTATCGACATCAGGAGCTGTACTAGCAAACTGTTTTATAATTCATCATGTTGCCAGAGACACCCTTTGCTTTCTCTCCCCTACACTGACACAGCTGCATCGTAGTAAAAGTGGCAGAGGCTTTGCCTCATCATAGAATCAATCACAGAATCAACCAGGTTGGAAGAGACCTCCAAGATCAGCCAGTCCAAACTATCACCCAGCCCTACCCAGTCAACTAGACCATGGCACTAAGTGCCTCATCCAGGCTCTTCTTCAATGCCTCTGGGGACAGCAACTCCACCACGTCCCTGGGCAGCCCATTCCAATGCCAATCACTCTCTCTGCCAGGAACTTCTTCCTAACATCCAGCCTAGACCTCCCCCAGCACAACTTGAGACTGTGTCCCCTTGTTCTGTTGCTGGTTGCCTGGGAGAAGAGACCAATCCCCACCTGGCTACAGCCTCCCTTCAGGTAGTTGTAGACAGCAATGAGGCACACCCTGAGCTTCCTCTTCTCCAGGCTGCACACCCCCAGCTCCCTCAGCCTCTCTTCATAGGGTTTGTGTTCCAGGCCCCTCACCAGCTTCAATGCCCTTCTCTGGACACCTTCCAGCACCTCAACACCTCTCTCGCATTGAGGGGCCCAGAACTGGACACAGCACTCAAGGTGTGGCCTGACCAGTGCTGAGTACAGGGGAAGAAGAACCTCTTTTGTCCTACTGGCCACACTGTTCCTGATCCAGGCCAGGATGCCTTCTGATCAGAGAAGACTGTACCGCTGAAGGCTGCTTTAATGATTGTATCAGGTGACTTTGGACACAGGCAAGATCCAGGCAGAAGTTTGGGCAGGGGGATGAGAGGGAAGTTTGAAGCCTGTTTCATTTAAAGCACTAATACATTAGTGAGTGTAGTGACCCAGCAGTGTCAACAAAACCCAGGATGGATAATGCAAGAAGTCCTTCCCCTCTTAATGTCCAGAAAACACTTTCATTATAGAGAAGAGAAGGCTTTGAGTAGACCTTGGAGTGGCCTTCCAGTACCTGAAGGGGGCTACAGGAGGGCTGGGGGGGGGACTATTGACAAGGTCTTGTAATGACAGGATGAGGAGGAATGGATTTGAACCAGCAGAGGGGAGATTCGAACTAGATGTCAGGAAAGGGTTCTTTAGAGTGAGAGTGGTGCGACACTGGCACAGGTTGCCCAGGGAGGTTGTGGATGCTCCCTCCCTGGAGGTGTTCAAGGATGAGGCCTTGAGTGACCTGTTCTAGTGGGAGGTGTCCCTGCCTATGGCAAGGGGTTGGAACTAGATGAGCTTTGAGGTCCCTTCCAACCTAAACCATTCTATGATTCTGTAATTCTATGATGACACCAATCTGGGAGACTTGTCTGATGCAGCTGAAGGCTGCGAGGCCACCCAGTGAGACTTGGACAGACAGAGCCGGGCACAGAGAAACCAAATGAGGTTCAACAAGGACAAGTGCAAAGTCCTGCACCTAGGGAGGAACAATAAACTACACCAGTACATGTTGGGAGGTGACTGCTGGAGAGCAGCCCTGTGGAGAGGGACCTGGGCGTGCTGGTGGAGAACATTCATGGCACAGCACGAGGGCCAGTGGGGTCCTGGGGTGTATTGAGCAGAGTGTGTCCAGAAGATCAAGCAAGGTTCTCCTCCACCTCTACTCTTCCCTGGTTAGACCTCATCTTGAGTACTGCCTTCAATTTTGGGCTTCCCAGTATAGGAGGGACAGGATCTGCTGGAGACAATCCAGCAGAGAGCTATGAGGATGATGAGGGGTCTGAAGCACTGCCTGATGAGGAGAGGCTGAGGTACCTGGGGCTGCTTAGTCTGGAGAAGACTGAGAAGGGGATCTAATAAATGTCTATAACTATCTCAGGGCTGGGGATCAGGAGGGGGGGATCAGGCTCTGCTCACTTGCTCCTTGCTATAGGACAAGGAGCAATGGATGGAAGCTGCAGCACAGGAGGTTCCAGCTCAACACAAGGGGGAACTCCTTGACTGTAAGGGTCACAGAGCACTGGAACAGGCTGCCCAGAGAGGCTGTGGAGTTTCTTTTTCTGCAGACTTTCAAGGCCTACCTGGATGTGCTCCTCTGTGACCTGAGCTAGATTGTATGGTCCTGCTCTGGCAGAGGAGTTGGACTCGATGATCTCTTTGGTCCCTTCCAACTGCTGACATCCTGTGAGCCTGTAAAGCAAAGGAGAAGGCTCAGCTCAGCAGGTGACACTGCACTTGTCACTCCTGACACTGGACACGAAAATATCACTTACAGTCAACATTTTTAGCTGAGGCATTCTTTGCTAGGCTTAGTGTCCACCCAGGTCATTTATCTGCTCAGCATCCATTTTTCAGTTTGGGCAAACTGGCTTTGATCAATAGCATTCTTGTTAATAGCCAGCTTCCTAGCTGGCATCACAGCACAGCTTCAGCTTCTTGTCACGTTTGTGTTGTGCTGGAGAGCTCCTTCTGTGACACCTCTTTTCCAATGCCTGCCTAGAATGCAAAACACAAACTCCCCTGCTTGCCCAGGCACCATCTGCAGATGAGTGTGGCTAACACATATTCATTACATGTACCATTCCATATACACTAAACATGGGGAGAGCTAATCAGATTATGTGGGGCAGCCAATTAGAGGGCCCCTGACCAGCCCAGCTAACTTCTGACCAGCACTGAGTCGTGATAAATTAAGTCTCCCAGTAAGCCTAGAGCAAAGGCCCTGACAAGCTTCAAGACTGAAGCCACGAGGCAACAAGATGCTAGCCTGAGTTCATGTTCTGAAATCAGGCCCATTTTTCTTTCCAGTTTGAATTAAGCAGAAGTTCTCCAGGAGCTTGGATGAGTCACTTGGAAGAAACACTTGGCAATGCGTGACTTTAAGTAGTTGAATGAGAGATTCTGCTGAAGCTGCAACTGTTGCTAAAATATCAACAAAGCTTTTATACTGAAGTAAGAAAAAGATGAAGGATAAAGTTGAAAATACATTGCTGTCTATGAAAAATACATAAAAAAAAACCCAACCAAACAACCCCCCTCAAACCCAATCAAATAATACAAACTCAGTTCTTTCCTCCTTGGATAAGCACCTCTGCATATCCAGTATCCAAAGCCCCCTTGCATAACCACCTCTGCATATCCAGTATCCAAAACCCACTTGCATAACCACCTCTGCATATCCAGTATCCAAAGCCCCCTTGGATAACCACCTCTGCATATCCAGTATCCAAAACCCACTTGCATAACCACCTCTGCATATCCAGTATCCAAACCCCCTTGCATAACCACCTCTGCATATCCAGTATCCAAAACCTCCTTACATAACCACCTCTGCATATCCAGTATGCAAAATCCCCTTGCATAACCACCTCTGCATATCCAGTATCCAAAACCTCCTTACATAACCACCTCTGCATATCCAGTATCCAAAACCTCCTTACATAACCACCTCTGCATATCCAGTATGCAAAACCCCCTTGCATAACCACCTCTGCATATCCAGTATCCAAAACCCCCTTGCATAACCACCTCTGCATATCCAGTATCCAAAAACCCCCTTGCATAACCACCTCTGCATATCCAGTATCCAAACCCCCTTGCATAACCACCTCTGCATATCCAGTATCCAAACCCCCTTGCATAACCACCTCTTCATATCCAGTATCCAAGGCCCCCTTGGATAACCACCTCTGCATATCCAGTATCCAAAACCCCTTGCATAAGCACCTCTGCATATCCAGTATCCAAAACCCCCTTTCATAACCACCTCTGCCTATCCAGTATCCAAAACCCCCTTGCATAACCACCTCTGCATATCCAGTATCCAAAAATCCCCTTGCATAATCACCTCTGCATATCCAGTATCCAAAGCCCCCTTGGATAACCACCTCTGCATATCCAGTATCCAAAACCCCCTTGCATAACCACCTCTGCATATCCAGTATGCAAAACCCCCTTGCATAACCACCTCTGCATATCCAGTATCCAAAACCCCCTTGCATAACCACCTCTTCATATCCAGTATCCAAGGCCCCCTTGGATAACCACCTCTGCATATCCAGTATCCAAAGCCCCCTTGGATAACCACCTCTGCATATCCAGTATGCAAAACCCCCTTGCATAACCACCTCTGCATATCCAGTATCCAAAACCCCCTTGCATAACCACCTCTGCCTATCCAGTATCCAAAACCCCCTTGTTCTTTTCTGTAGCTGCCATTTGCAAATGATTTGCACTATGGGTAGCTGCGAAAGACTTGAGAAGGGTTTGCTGCTCTTCAGATCAGAAAGTCAAGTAAGAAAGAATAACACAAGAAGGTAAATTGTGTGTGCAGATACAGAGAGAGTGTATCTATTAACAGTACCTTCAAAATGCAAGAGAATGACCCCAAAAGGCAAGCTTAATGGAAAGGAAATAGATATAAATTAATCCCACCAATGCTGCTACAAATGGTCAACACTGACTTAATATTTGGCCTACAGGTGTAACAAGATTTATGTACTCATAAAGCATACATCAGGGTATCACTCAGCCAATGGATCTGGGGGGAAGAACCATCTGTAATGGATGTTTTATACCTTTTACCATAATTCTGATGTTCCTGCCTACTTTTCAGAGCAACCACGTTATTGGGCTATGATTAGCATCTCCCCTCACAGCTTGCCAACCCCCAACTAAAGGTAGGGGAAAAAAAGCTACCTATCTGAAGGGAGGCTGTAGCCAGGAGGGGGTTGGTCTCTTCTGCCAGGCAACCAGCAACAGAACAAGGGGACACAGTCTCAAGTTGTGCCGGGGTAGGTCTAGGCTGGATGTCAGGAGGAAGTTGTTGGCAGAGAGAGTGATTGGCATTGGAATGGGCTGCCCAGGGAGGTGGTGGAGTCACCATCCCTGGAGGTGTTTAAAAAAAGCCTGGATGAGGCACTTAGTGCCATGGTCTGGTTGACTGGCTAGGGTTGGAGGATAGGTTGGACTGGATGATCTTGGAGGTCTCTTCCAACCTGGTTGATTCTGTGATTCTAAGATCTCATTAACAGAGCTTGCTCATTATGTTCTAGAACTAGAAATATGGATATTAAAAAAAGAAAAGGAATTCCAAATCTTGTTTTAATTCAGTCATAGTTTTGTGATGTGTGTAATGCTTCAGTCCAATTTTGTAAAAGTGAAACAACATTTGAAGAGTGCAGCAAAGCTAAAAACACAAAAGAAGGAAAAAAGAGAGAAAGGAAGAACTGTACAAGCCCTGGTAACAAATGCAAGCATTCAGATGCTCTTTTAAATCCCTTGGAAAGTAAAAAGCAACACAAGGCTTTAGCTATCAGCACCAGGAGAGGCATTCTGAAGACACCTTCAGTTTAAGATCTCCTCCTGCCCTTGCTAAAGCAGCAAGAGGGGGAAAAAAAAGCACTGTGGAGGCATTGCTTTGCAGAGAGCTCCACACTGACCTGGAAAACAATGCAAAGACTACCACAGCTCCCAACAATCACAGAACATTAGAGGGTGGAATGGACCTTCAAAGACCATCAGGTCCAATTCCCCTGCCAAAGCAGCATGACCTAGGGTAGTTCACACAGGAATGAATCTAGGTGGGTTTTGAAAGTCTCCAGAGGAGACTCCACAGCCTCTCCAAGCAGTTTCTCCTCATGTTGAGGTGAAACCTCCTACATTCAAGTGTGTAACTGTTGCTCCTTGTCTTATTGCTGTGGACCACTGAAAAGATATTGGCCACATCCACCCCTCAGATATTTGTATACATCTCTCAGTGCATTGGTTTGAGGTTAATTGGAATATTTTAATGAGAGAAATTAAACCATTGGCTGTACAAGCAAAATAATGAAGTCTATACCATTCACTGGTTTGCTGAGAGGGGTAAAAAGCTGAAATGTAAACACTTGTGCTGCCTGTGCCTTCTTTCCTAAGCACTGAATCTGGTCATTTGTCCTTTGCTCTAGTCTCTCCACTAACAGATAACAAGTAAGCTTTGCTGACTGTCTGCCTGAGAGAGTGAGACAGGATAGTTTAGGTTGGAAGAGACCTCAAAGATTATCCAGTTCCAAGCCCCTGCCACAGGCAGGGACACCTCCCCCTAGCACAGATCACTCAATGCTTCTGCTGGCTGCTGCTTTGTGCAGCAGCTTTATTGCTTTCACATCGAGAGTGGAAGACAACTCCAGGTATTTGTTCTTTATGACAACACTGTCATTTTTTCCCCTTTCAGCTGCTCTTAAGAGTTTTATTGGGGTTTGGAGTATTTAATGATCACAGCTGAAGGTACATACACACATTGACTGACCAAATTAAGCCATTAGACACGGGACAGCCACCAGATTAGTGAGGCTTATTGTAGAAGGGAGATATTGAAGAAATCTACCAGTTTAACTCTACACCCACAAATCAGACCTGCTGTACCCAGAGGCTAGCCAAATCCTTGATAGGGAGTTAGGAAAGATAAACAGATCCTGCCCTCTTTATAGTGGGATCTCACTGTTTGGGCACAAAAGGTTGCTACACTACTTGTGTCAAAGTGGTTTCAAGTAAATGGTGATGCAATTCACACTCATTTGAGCATGCTTTGAGAAAAGGTTCTTTACATTGTGCAGTGCAGATCATAGAATCAACCAGGTTGGAAGAGACCTCCAAGATCATCCAGTCCAACCTAGCACCCAGCCCTAGCCAGTCAACTAGACCATGGCACTAAGTGCTTCATCCAGGCTTTTCCTGAACACCTCCAGGGACAGTGACTCCACCACCTCCCTGGGCAGCCCATTCCAATGCCAATCACTCTTTCTGGAAGAACTTCCTCCTAACATCCAGCCTGAACCTCCCCTGGCACAACTTGAAATTGTGTCCCCTTGTTCTGCTGCTGGTTGGCTGGGAGAAGAGACCAACCCCCACCTGGCTACAGCCTGCCTTCAGGATGTGCACTTGATTTTTATCATATAAAATTATGTAACTATGTATCCCATTACCAAATTGCTCATGTTTTGTTCCTCCCACCAAGCTTTTATGGCTAGATTAGTCCTAGTGAAGCTGCAATCTCTCTTTCTTCCATTTACCCTGATGTTACATTTATTATTTGTATGCTGTGAAAACACAACATCAGGTTCCCAGAAGGCACAATGCAAGCATGCTTTGCTTACCAAAGGCTCTGTCAAGCACTAGCTGGTGCATATATGAAAGCAGCTAACTGGAGCCTTAATAGTAATTCTCTCCATCTTACACTCTGGGTATTCAATTCATAGTTGTGCAGCCTGCTTATCTTTAATTTTACTACTGTACATGAATAGTGAGGCAGTGTGTGCTGGTTTGAGGCTAACAGGATTATTTTAATGAGAGGAATTAGATCCTTGGTTGTAAAAAGGAAACAATGATGAAGTCTGTATCATTCATTGGTTTGCTAAGAAGTAAACCATTTGTCCCACTCTGGTCTGGGAAGCTGGATTTGCTTCCTCTTTGTTCTGCTCTAATATCATCACAGAATCAACCAGGTTGGAAGAGACCTCCAAGATCATCCAGGCCAACCTAGCACCCAGCCCTAAGCAATCAACTAGACCATGGCACTAAGTGCCTCATCCACACTTTTTTTGAACACCTCCAGGGATGGCAACTCCACCACCTCCCTGGGCAGCCCATTCCAATGCCAATCACTCTCTCTGGCAACAACTTCCTCCTAACATCCAGCCTACACCTCCCCCAGCACAACTTGAGACTGTGACCCCTTGTTCTGTTGCTGATTGCCTGGGACTGCAGTTAAGTTACTCACAAAAGTCTGGGATTTACCTGAGGGGAAGATTTTCATATGAATGCCAGTGTAACCCTTCAGCTTATATTCTACCTTCTCTTTGGCCTTCTTTTCAAAGGTTGTCATGCAAATTCAGAGGACTTTTAAATGCTTTTGTGTTACTTATTTCCTTAGGGCGAATTATCACACACCTAACACTGTTGTTTTTCTAAGAAACAGACATTCTGTAACAAATTTAGGAAGATGCCTTGTGTTAGCAGTGCAGTGTTAGACTGTATACTGTCATAAACAGATCACAATTGTAAAGTTTCCTCTTGTATTTTTTTTGTGTGATGCGATTCATGACCTCCAAACTCAGCCAGCCCAACCTAGCACCCAGCCCTACCCAGTCAACTAGACCATGCACCGAGTGCCTCAGCCAGGCTTGGCTTGAGCACCTCCAGGGACACTGACTCCACCACCTCCCTGGGCAGCCCATTCCAATGGCTAGTGTAGAGGAGTTTGTTTTAATCCTTTACAGATAGAATTCTTGTGTATTTGTTATGTTTCATCTCTCTGCATTTAAACCAATCTTCTCTTCTGTCTCTAAAGATATATATATATATATATAAAAAGATCTACATGTTTTCAAAATATTCTCTTTTTTCACCTGTTCCACCACTCTGTTTTCTAGCACTGTTTCCTGAACTCATTTTAATCCTGTTCCTTTACTTGGATTTTGCAGCAGGAGAGTTCCCATTCATTATTTTAAACAGACATTATTTACCGTGGCTGGTAGCTCTCCACTTATCTTCACTAACAGAAAACAATGTGAGCTTTGCTGGTTGATTTGTTTGTCTGGAAAAGCCAGTGGGGGAGAGTGGAGCTTGAGCCCCTTCTGGGCAGTTTGCTTTTGTCTGGGAGAGAGTTTGGCTTTCTGTATTATTTCTAATTTGTATATGCTTGTAAATAAATTGTGTGTATATGCTTGTGTATTTTGCTTTGCTGGAAATATAGCTTCATCTTGCTTCCAAGGGGTCTGACCTAGTCTGGTAAATTTCTGGTAAAAAGCTGGGGGCTGGGGGAAAAGTTCCTAACACAGCACAAGTGGCTTTTTTTTTTCTTTTTAAATGAAGTTAGGACGAAGTTCTTGCCAGAGAGAGAGTAATTGGCATGTGTACAAGGAGATTCATAAACCACATTCCATTTGAGCTGCCACTCACCTTTGAAGGAAGAGAGAGTGACTGGCATTGGAATGGGCTGCCCAGGGAGGTGGTGGAGTTGCCATCCCTGGAGGTGTTGAAGCAAAGCCTGGATGAGGCACTTAGTGCCATGGTCTGGTTGACTGGCCAGGGCTGGGTACTAGGTTGGACTGGATGACCTTGGAGGTCCCTTCCAACCTGGTTGATTCTATGATTCTAAGATGATAGTTTGGGGGAATCTTCCTCATTTCAGTTGCCTTGTTTCAGTGATGAATTTCAGCACAGGGACAACATATTTAAGGACATGTTCCTACTACATTTAACTTCACTAACAGGAAAACTCAGAAGTTTCAAGGACTGCCAGGAGGTATTTGACACTAACTAGAGCTGCTCGTCGGAAAAGCAGCTCACAGCAGGTGACTCTTGTGCTTCTCCTGAACAGATTCGAGATTGCTAGCTGCTGCTAAAGTTGGTGGGGAACAAGGTCTCACCGCCTACACAGAGACTGTGACATCCTTTCTCTATTTCTTCTATCCCCTCCCCAGCCTTCCTGTCTAATACTGACATTCCAGACCCTTTCCCTCCCCCATTCACCCACTTTCCCAGTTCAAAACACAGTGCAATTTTGCATGCACACTTCTAAAAGCTTGTAGTGAACAAGTGGGGGGTGGGAGGGGGAAGAACCACACTGTTCAACGCCACTGAGGTCTATCTGGAGAACAGACTTCTACTCAAAGCATAGGCAGATTCCATTATTCTGCTTCTGGGTTTCTCTGGAAATAGGACATAGTTTCACTGACAGCAGTTGTGCTGCTGCTGCTATCAGAAGTTCCTACCTACAGAGAAAAAATAAACTACCTTACCCTGAGAAAAGGAAATAATATGATAGGATGGGACACAGAAAACACTCACTATTACTTCAGAGCCATATGAAGATGGGGGAAACAAATGAGCTTAGTTACACACACACCACTGGTGGTACACAGAGTTGCCTGATTCATTGGCATTGATATTCCAACCCTCCCAACTCCTTCCAGACAAAAAAAAAAAACCCAACCATAAACCATCTTTTCTTACTTTTCCTTCCCTTCCTTCTCCTCTCCATTTCAGTGAATTGCCTTTTCTAAGGCTCTAAGACAAGAGCCTTAATTTCCAAGGACAACAGAAGGCAGTTATGCCAGTCACAAGAAAAGCTACAGTCTGTATTTCAGAGAGGTCTGGGATCTGCTTCTAAAGGAAGACTGCTGCAGAAGTGCATAAGTTATCTTATTGCTACATTCACTTCATAGATTTAATAGAAGAAACCCAAAATATCTTCTATATTTATAAATATATTAGTCAGTGTCTTTCACTGCAAACACCGCACAAGCTTTCCCCAAGATATCCTGTCCTAGAATCAACCAGGTTGGAAGAGACCTCCAAGATCAGCCAGTCCAACCTAGCACCCAGCCCTAGCCAGTCAACCAGACCATGGCACTAAGTGCCACATCCAGGCTTTTCTTCAACACCTCCAGGGACGGTGCCTCCACCACCTCCCTGGGCAGCCCATTCCAATGCCAATCACTCTCTCTGCCAACAACTTCCTCCTAACATCCAGCCTGTACTTCCCCCAGCACAACTTGAGACTGTGTCCCCATAAGAACACTGCATTTATTTACATAACATACACAGGAATAAAACCACTGATTCCTTCTGCAAGTTCTCCCAAAACATTCCATGTGTCATTGGTTACAGCCTTGAGTTCATTTCCAATGGATGTTTAATTTTGCAGCTAGTTGCCTTCTTTCCTGTTTGTTTGCTTTCCCCTCGCAGTAAGAATATAGATCTCAGCAGGTTTAACATCAAGCACACCTAATGACCTCACAGGAGGAATGTCAAACTCCCCACATCAGATGCATAACTGGTAGTAAGTTTTTATCCAGTGTAAAAATCCCTCTCTGAAAAGCCAGGAGAATGCCTGTATTGTATGAATGTGCTTCAGTTGTTTGGGATTGCAGCAGGCAGCCCAGCGCAGAAGCCACCTCTCAGATTCACAGCCCTTCAGCCAAAGCCAGGCTGCTTACTGTGTGCCAGCTCTTACCCAGCAGTAGCTGAGGAACAAGTGATTTGTCATTTGCCAAGCAGTAAAATCCACACAGAATAATTACCAAGCAACAGCCAGCATGCTGTAAATCCAAAGTCGTTGCACAGCCATCCTCTCAGAGCTAGGAGATTTGCTGGCTTCATTTCATAGATATGGACTAGCCTGGGTATGGAGAAGGCTGCATCATGGTACAGTTGCAGGTCTCAAAAGCACAGGTTTGCTAGGCACCCCCCGCAAAAGGGAAGCTGGAATTAAGAGTCTTAAACCATACTAAGTTACACTGCTTCCAGTAGCTCCCAGGTAGAACCATACTGAGTTACACTGCTTCCAGCAGCTCCCAGGTAGAACCATACTCAGTTACACTGCTTCCAGTAGCTCCCAGGTATTACCATACTCAGTTACACTGCTTCCAGCAGCTCCCAGGTAGAACCATACTCAGTTACACTGCTTCCAGCAGCTCCCAGGTAGAACCATACTCAGTTACACTGCTTCCAGCAGCTCCCAGGTAGAACCATACTCAGTTACACTGCTTCCAGCAGCTCCCAGGTAGAACCATACTAAGTCACACTGCTTCCAGTAGCTCCCAGGTAGAACCATACTCAGTTACACTGCTTCCAGTAGCTCCCAGGTAGAACCATACTGAGTTACACTGCTTCCAGCAGCTCCCAGGTAGAACCATACTAAGTCACACTGCTTCCAGCAGCTCCCAGGTAGAACCATACTCAGTTACACTGCTTCCAGTAGCTCCCAGGTAGAACCATACTGAGTTACACTGCTTCCAGCAGCTCCCAGGTAGAACCATACTAAGTCACACTGCTTCCAGTAGCTCCCAGGTAGAACCATACTCAGTTACACTGCTTCCAGCAGCTCCCAGGTAGAACCATACTCAGTTACACTGCTTCCAGCAGCTCCCAGGTAGAACCATACTCAGTTACACTGCTTCCAGTAGGTCCCAGGTATATAAGGAAAATGCTGAGGTTTTAAGCAAACAGATTTTCATTTCTCTCCATCCACTTCCCATGCCAGTCTGCATTAATAATACAAGTCACTGGAAATAGAGGGTAGAAAATGGCTTGCAGAAATAGCAGTGGGCATAATAGGAAGAGAGTGCCACGAAGAAAAGGCAGCTCCCAGACAAGTCCTCTTTCTCAGCACCCTCGCTTCCATGTCAGCTCACTGCACTAAGACTACTGAAAAGAGAACTGTCTCCCAAGACTACAGACTCCATTATCTGTACAACTTTGCTCACAGATGAGAGCATCCAGCTCTGGTGAGACCATCAAAGAATAAACCTTATTCCACAAGCTACCCAATGGGAGCTGGAGCACCAAGCACCTTTTCCAAAAGCAGGGTCACACAGCAGAAGAATAGTGCTCTGAAAAATTGCATGGAAGAAGTGTGATGGGACAAATACTGCGACAAACATCACTGAATTTCCAAGAGCCTGCCACATCAGATATGTTCAAAGGGTTTTTTCACTGCTGTAACACTCACCCCAGCCCATCTAACACAGCTGAGCAAGGGTATGGGATGCACAAACTTGTAACTGGCTTTTAACAAAGACTTCACTGGAGCCAGAGCCACCATGCCAAAGCTTGTCATCAAGAAAGGTGCTATACTTGATAAATTACATTAAGAACATGTGGAGAGAGAGATTTCATGTGCTGCATATTTATGACTGACAATGAATCTCATCATAGCAGGGTCAAGTCATGATAAGGAGGGATAGGAAGGTGGCTGTTGAATCTATTGCTGTGGTGGCCAAAAGGCATAAAGATCTCTGACAGGAACCCCACACAGAGGCTGTCACTGCTATATGATAACAAATCAGCTTTTTCAACAGCACAGTGTTCCTTATGGAAAACTATGAGGGGATGGAAAACTACTGCCTGACAGAAGCCTCCCATTAGCTTTTCCACAGCCTGCTTACTCTGGTCTGCACAAAGCAACTCTTCAGCTTTAAATGAAGTCAAGTCATAACTGATGCTGAAGTGAAGTCTCCAACAACTCTGCTGTATTTTTAGAGGGAATGGCTTCACTTTGGTCTTTAAAATTTACCTATCAATGAAAGCATCATTTCCAGAGAAATTACTTGTTTTCAGAGACAAATTAACCCTTAGTCTGATGAAGGTGAATCCACTGCCACTGCTCCGTGGTGAGCCAAGTTATACCAAAAGTTCATGTCTGTAATATGCACTGACTACAAAAACATATGCTAACTTGTGGCAGATGTCACTTACAGATTCATTCTGAAGAGAACTCAGACTAGAACAGATGCAGATCAATGCACAGCACATACAGGGGCAGAGTGCTGGCACACTTCACCCTTTCCAAATACATAAAAGGGTAAGTCTCAGGAGGATGGAGCTGAGCCCTTCTCAATGGTGTCCAGTGACAGGACAAGGAACAACAAATACAAGAAGCAATGAATACAAACTGGAGCACAGGAGGTTCCACCTTAGCATAAAGACAGAATTATCCACTTTGAGGGTGGCAGAGCACTGAGTCATACTGCCCAGAGAGGTTGCTGAGTCTTCACTTCTGGAGACACACAAAATCCGCCTGCACGAGCTGCTGCGTGATTTACTGTAAGTGATCATGCTCTAGCAGAGGGGTTGGGCCAGGTCATCTCCAGAGCTCTGTTCCAGCCCCTACCCTTCAGTGACTCAGTGTGATTCTGTGATTGCAGCTTGGTAGAACACATGTGCATGTCCCAACACATTCCCCTTGGGGCTTTCATCCGTTGGAAACAAAGAGCAATACCCTTAACTATATGGAAAAAAAACAGTTTTCTAAAGGCTCCACATTGAAGTAAAACTAATCAAAATGTTTGGGGGGATTCTTTTTTTCAAGGAGAGAGGGTTGGTTTTTTGGTTTAGTTTGTGGGTTTTTAACCAGGCCACACAACCATTTGTGCAGTTAGCACTGCTCCCATATGTCCCTTCGAATAATAAATTGCAAGCTTCTTTCCCTGCCTTTGCTATCCAGTTCCTTATTTTATTTCTTGATTTTTAGTCTCTCCCACATGTTCCTCCCTTAATTACAACTTCAGGCATTAGAGGGGGAAATTGTCACAGTGAATCAGATGGTTAGTCCATGAGGTGTGATATTCTATTTAATAGTGATGCCAGACTGGCAAACCACTTGGTAACAACACTGTGTTGCAAGTGGGCTAAAAAGAAACTACTGTGAGCTTTTTGAATAGTCAGTTCCCTCAGCTGATTCCATAGTGGATTTAACAGGTGTAAACCAAATGGGAGTCATGGAGTCTGCTTGCAAGAGCTGCTGCACTTGGACTTCACATTTCTTTCTGGGGGCAGCACAAAATACCTACAGGAAAAGCACAACAGTTGGGTCTGCAGAACACATTTATATGCAAAAGCCAACTTTCTACCAAGGCAAGATCACAGAATCATAGATCAGGGTGGGAGAGACTCTATAGATCATAGAATCAACGAGGCTGGAACAAACCTCCAAGATCATCCAAGTCCAACCCAGCACTCAGCCCTACCCAGTCATTTAGACCACAGCACCAAATGCCTCATCCAGTCTTTTCTTGAACACCTCCAGGGGTGGCGACTTCACCACCTCCCTGGGCAGCCCATTCCAATGCCAATCACTCTCTCTGGCAAGAACTCCCTCCTAACATCCAGCCTAGACCTCCCCCAGCACAACCTGAGACTAATCTACTCCAACTTCTCCAATATAGACAGGGAAGTCTCTCAACAAGCCTCAGCTGCTCAAGGCCTCATCCAACCTGGCCCTGAACATCTACAGGGAGGAGACATCCACAACCTCCCTGGGCAACCCATTTGTGAGAGTCTAAATCCTCTCTCTGGTTCATCAACAAAGATAAAGATTGCATCATCTCTCCCTAATCAACAAATATTGCCTTTGGTAACTTCTGGGACTCAGACTCAGTGCTTGGCCTAAAGCTCAGGGATGCAAATCAACAGACAACACCTTCCAAACTCCTGGACCTCAGCCTGGCTGGGATGTTCAGGATGCCTCCATCTTATCTCAGCTACCCCCAAGGGAAAAGGTTTATGTGTACTCAGGGTATGGACAGGTGCAGCCAGGGAGGGGGCGGAGGCCCTGCCCCCGGTGGCACCAGACCCCTGCGAATGCAGGAGAGTACACAGGAAGAGTTCCTGGGGAGCTGCAGCCAGACACTGAGCAGAAAACTCAGGAGGATGCCTGCCAAAGGGTGGCACTCCCAGCAGACCACCAGTGGCACCTCCACTGGACCACCAGAGCTGCACACCACCTGAAGCATCCCTGACGAACTTCACAGAAGGTCATCCCTGGGCCACGCACCCGTCTCTTTCTCTCCCCTCCATCTGCAACTGGGGGTAATATGATCACAGATCTTTTCCTTCCCTGCTTTTTCTCTTCTCCGTCGTTCTCTTTATCCCTCTCTCTCCCTTTTCCCCTCTCTCCCTCTGTTTTGCCCAACCTTATCCTTTAATAAACAGTTTCATGGTGATATCTGGTCTCGTTTGCACCTTAATTTCACAACAGGGAAATCCATAAGAACAGGTCTTGCTCCTCTGGACAGAGATACTGCTAATCTCTGCTTCTCTGGACCTTGACACCATTCCAGAGTTTCATCACCCTCGTACTGCAGAACTTCTTGTTGAGATCCAGCCTAAACCTACACTCTCTCAGCTTAAAACCATTTGCCCTAGTCCTGTTGCAAGGTACTTGCCCTGCAGCACACTACTTTTGTAGTCTCTTTCAGAGCATACAAAAATGTATTATGCCTCTGTCCTAGCAGAAAGTGTAAAGCCCTCGAGAATCACATTTGCACTACCTTTTCAACCCTCTGCTTTTCAAGCAACACATTCTAGCACCTCAGGGTGGTGAAAAGGAAAGCAACAGCGTTAGGTTAACCTTAAGGCCAGCAAGGTCTTCCTGAAGTCACAGGCAGTGCCAGGTTTAGATTAATCCTGGGATGAAAAGGTTTCCCAATTTCAAGTGTGCAGGTATTGAGCCCTTCAGTGATGAGACCAGAAACTTCAGTTTACAGCTACTTCAGTGCAAAACTGTTTCGGTTTAAAACTATTTCTTCTGCAAAAGAATCACAGATTTTTAGTTCCAGATTGGTCCAAAATGCACTTCATGAAGAAGGAAAGGCAGTGCAGGACTAGAACCTGGACATTCAACACTACAGCACCTACCCCTTTGGTTTGCAGGAACACAGAAACTGGTTCTTGTGTTTTTTGAAAGGTAAATGCAAGTGAAAGACTTGAGGTGATTAAGACATAAGAGAACAAAGACATGGATAAGAATTGCTACAGAGATGCAGTTAAGCCAGATATTGAGTCTTCAAGTTCATGAGTCACAATCTTTTCTTAGTATTCTGCTGTACATCCAGTGTGAATATAAAGGTTTTAGGCAACCTAGGCCATAGTATAGCAGCAGGGCACGCTCCCGTCAGAAGATGCTTTCACTCCCCTCCACCAGAGCAAAATGAATTTTGTGTAAGCCTTCTGTGATGGTTTTGGAGTTACCTGCCCCTCCACTCTTATGAAATTACCCAGACTAGACTCAGCCAGATGGAAGTTAAGGAATGAAGCTTTATATTCACAGCTTAGCACAATATACAAGCAGATATGCCCGGGGAGGTGGTGGAGTCGCCGTCCCTGGAGCTGTTCAAGGCAGGATTGGATGTGGCACTTGGTGCCATGGTCTAGCCTTGAGCTCTGTGGTAAAGGGTTGGACTTGATGATCTGTGAGGTCTCTTCCAACCTTGGTGATACTGTGATATTTACAAGGTATCACAAATGTATACAGCTATAGACAGGAATGTACAAGTTAGAAGTAATACAGAAACACAGTACCCCCCCCAGAAATCAGAGTCCCTAGGAAGGGCTCCCAACCACCCTTCCACCTTCTTTCCACCTTTCCACATTACCCCAGAGTATGCCTGATGTGCAAGGTGAGCTTGGAGGATTGGCAAGGGGGTTAGAAGCAGAATTAGTTGGGTTACACAGCAAAAGCCCAGGGAGAAAAGCACAGACACTGACTCCAACAGATAAAGACTCTCACATTGTCTTATCTGTGTTTGTGTCCTTGTCAGTGAGCCTATGAGTGAAGTAGACATCATCATTTCCTTTCCTCAAACTAGCACACCTTCTTGTTTATCATACAGATACATTTTGTTTACTTATTTAGAAGTCTGCTCTCTCCTTCCTGCCTCAGCAGGTACTCAGCAATTGCAGTGCTCCTTTAACAGCTGGAGCACGGACCAGGAGATACCCAACAAAACACTGTGGGCAGGGTTATTTTATGATAGATGACGCCCAAACCTGTGATGACTGTTTGCATTTATTGTGTTTGAAGGAAGGATTACAAAACAATTGCCAGTCCTACAGACCTGCTAGAAGGCTTAATTGCAGAGCTGCTGTATCTGCACCACAAAATAAAAGACAGAAAGTTACATTCCTTAGGCAAAAAAAAAAAATCAACTTTGCCCACACATACCTACAGAAGCTTTTTTTCCTAGTTGCTGGGTTTCACCATATTTTATGATCCAGCTTTATGCATGTGTAAATGGCTCTGTTTTCTATGCTCTACATGATGCATCAGGGGTTAGAAATGGAGAAATAAATGCAGCTGCACAAGAGCTAAAAGCAATTCGTGGTGTTAAGAGTTATTGGTAGAGATACTTCTACTTGAAGGGTTTGGTTTTCTTTTCTCACTTACTGGTAGATGTGCTAGTTTGAAGCAAGCTGGAATGTTTTGGTAACAGAACTAGATAACGGGCAGTGAAATGAAAACAATTGATGTCAACTTCTCTCACAGTCTCGCTGAGAGCTCTGGGAAGAAGAAGTAAACATTCTCCATATTGGTTCTTCACTCTTGCTTTTGCCTTAGACCGAGACACATCTTTCTAACATCACTGCTTTCTAACCCTGCTCCCTAACCTCTTGGCCGCACCTCTCTTCTTCCTGAGGACTGGGGTAAGGTTGAGAGGGCCGGGGGAGGTGTTGGGGTGGTTTGAGAGCCCCTCCTGGGGACTCAGGTTTCTGGGAGGGGAGTTGTGCTTTTGTATTGTTTATCCTTCGTATATTTCTGTATATAATTGTATATAACTGTATATGTTGTAAATAGCTGCTTGTAAATTCTGCTAGCTGTAAATAAATTGCTTCATCTATATTCCCAGGGTCCGTCTGAGTTAGCTGGGGCAAATACAAAGTGTGGGGGGGCGGGTAAGAGCCCAAACCATGACAGTAGACTTGAGATCAAAGTCCACCACACTACTTCTGCTAAGTTTTCTAAGGGCTGCACTGAATTACTTGGTGTGGTAGTTTAAAACTAACACCCTAGCCTACTTCTAAGTTATAAACAAGGTAGAGGAACTTTCTGGACATATTTGAGTGAAAGGTAAATAAAGCAAGGGATTGGATATGAAAGAGCAATAATCACAGAATCAACCAGGTTGGAATAGACCTCCAAGATCATCCAGTCCAACCTAGCACCCAGCCCTAGCCAGTCAACTAGACCATGGCACTAAGTGCCTCAGACAGGCTTTTCCTGAATACCTCCAGGGACGGTGACTCCACCACCTCCCTGGGCAGCCCATTCCAATGCCAATCACTCTCTCTGCCAGGAACTTCCTCCTAACATCCAGCCTGTACTTCCCCTGACACAACCTGAGACTGTGTCCCATTGTTCTGTTGCTGGTTGTCTGGCAGAAGAGACCAACCCCCACCTGGCTACAACCTCCCTTCAGGTAGTTGTCCACAGGCCCATATCATTCCATTGGACTGTTAATTGGGATACAGCATGCTGCACAAACTCTTCTTGCTTCCTTTCCTCTTCTTCACTCTGGCTGGTGCTTTTGCATGGTTTCACTGACCTGGGCTGAGACTCTTGTTATGGCTAAGCAGGTAGCAGCAGTGGGGCTTTTCTATTTTCTCTCTTTCTCCCTTATACAGGGGAGGTGGGAGAGCTATTTTAGTTTGCCATTTGTCCAGAGGATCCTTATGTTGTTTCTGAATTGTAAATATATGTCAATATATTTTGCACTTAGGCATTGCATTTTATACTTTGAGATTTTAGCTTGCTTGTAAATGTAGCTTCATTTTGTTTCCAAACCTTAAGAGATAGTCTGGTGATTTACTGAGGGCAAGGGTGGGGGGGGCTAATTTCAATCCACCACATTTAGCTACATGGTGTCAAATTAAGTAAGTAAAAATGCTTGATATCATATGAAAAACCTACAGGTCATGGCAGGGGGAAGTCTGAAGAACAGGGTAAGAACAGGGATGGATTTTTTTAATAAACAAACAAAAAAAAAACCACACACAAAAAAACAACCCCAAAAAAAACCCACACCACAATAAACCCAAACCACTACACCCCACAAAGCAAACCACAACCAACCAAAACACCCAACCTCCAACTTATCTCTAGTAGCTAACAATGTGTCTCTTACATGCAAAATTCAGGTGCTGTCAGTTTTCATCCTTCTGAAGGCTAGAACTATTTATTCAGCACTTCAAAGGGATTTGACTTCATTTCAGACTCAAAACGAGATCACCTCTCATGTAATTGGAAGAAAACTGCTTCAGATTTTCAAGACTTCCAGCTTTTTCTGCCCACACCACCTATGCCATAAGGAAATGACCAAGCTAGATAAGTAGCTGGAGAGCAGCCAGGAAGATGTTGAGATACTGGAATGTGTCCAGAGGAGGGTGACAAAGCTGGTGAAGGGCCTGGAACACAAACCCTATGAGGAGAGGCTTAGGAAGCTGGGGGTGTTTAGGCTGGAGAAGAGGAGGCTCAGGAGGGACCTCATTGCTCTCCACAACTACCTGAAGGGAGGCTGTAGACAGGTAGGGGTTGGTCTCCTCTCCCAGACAACCAGCAATAGAACAAGGGGACACAGCTTCAAGTTATGCCAGGGGAAGTCTAGGCTGGATGTTAGGAGGAAGTTGTGGGCAGAGAGAGTGATTGGCATTGGAATGGGCTGCCCAGGGAGGTGGTGGAGTTGCTGTCCCCAGAGGTGTTGAAGAAAAGCCTGGATGAGGCACTTAGTGCCATGGTCTAGTTGACTGGACAGGGCTGGGTGCTAGGTTGGACTGGATGATCTTGGAGGTCTCTTCCAACCTGGTTGATTCTATAATTCTATGATTCTCATTAGTGAAGGTCCATTATCTACCCCTTCTGAGATAAGGTGGCTAGCTGCATGTGAGAACCAAGGTCTGTTATTATAAGGATCTGCCTCTTGTCACTTCTCTTCACTCCGTTCCCACAGCTCTCCTGCACCTGCACCCCACAACTCTTCTGCATTCCACATTCCCACAAGCACCTTCCAAGTTCTGTAGCTGGTGTCTGTCTATTGTTGGTGCTTCTCTCACAAGGGAGGAGAAAATCGTTTCCAAACATAAGGAACAGCCAGAGTGTCTGCAGCAAACATCTGTTGTCTGCCAAATGAAAAACTCTTTTCCCTGACATATCTAGCCAGTTTGAACTGCTAGCAAATTCCCTGCTCAAAATTCTGTGAAGTGGTGCAAATTATGATAACAAATCCATTCCTAAGTACTTCTAATGGTATTTTTCACCAGGCTACTAACAGGAGCTCAACATACATGCAAAGATAATGAATTTTTCTTTTCTGTATGTGATTTCCTTTTCAGGGAAGGGAGACAAAATAGATGGAATTGAGGAATAGAGGGACACTGAGGTGCTGGAGCGGGTGTAGAGAAGGGCAATGAGGCAGGGGAGAGGTCTGGCAAACATGGCCTATGAGGAGTGGCTGAGGGAACTGAGGGTGTTTAGTCTGGAGAGGAAGAGGCTGAGAGGGGACCTTATTGCCCTCTGCAACTACCTAAAAGGAGGCTGCAGTGAGGCTGGAGCTGTCTCTTCTCCCGAATTACTAATGATAGGACAAGAGGAAATGGCCTCAAGTTGCATCAGGCAAGGTTTAGGTTGGATGTTGGGAGGAAGTTCTTTCCCGAGTGGGTGGTCAGGCATTGGAGCAGGCTGCCCACAGAGGTGGTGGAGTCACCATCCCTGGAGGTGTTTAAAAGGAGAGTGGATATGGCACCTAAGGCTATGGTCTAGTGATGAAGGATGCTGGGATGAAGGTTGGACTGGCTGATCCTGGTGGTCCTTTGCATGCATGGCGATTCATAGTGATGAGATGTTGTGCTGAGGGATTTGGCTTAGTCAGGGGCTTGTCAGTGTGAAACTAATGATTGGACTCGATGAGCTTGAAGGTCTTTTCCAATCTAAGAAATTCTGCAATTCTCTGACTCTGCCATGAGAAGAACCAAACTCATGAAGTTCAGCAAGACCAAGTGCACCTGGTTCTGCACCTGGGTCAGGGCAACCCCAAGCACTGATACAGGCTGGGCAGCGACTGGCTGGAAAGCAGCTTTGGAGAGAGGGACCCAAGGGTGCTGCTGGATTAGAAGCTCAGCATGGGCCATCAGTGTGCACTTGCAACCCAGAGGGACAACTGTATCCTAGGCTGCATCAGACATGTGGCCAGCAGGTTGAGGGAGGTGATTCTCCTCCTCTACTCCACTCTGGTCATGCCCCACTTGGAGCACTGCATACAGTTCTGGAGCCCTATTACAGGAAAGATCTGGATGTGCTGGAGTGTGTCTAGAGAAGGTCCATGAGGATGATCAGAGAGACCCTCTCCTATGGAGACAGACTGAGAGTGTTGGGGCTGTTCAGTCTGCAGAGGAGAAGGCTCCAAGGAGACCTTATTGTGGCCTTCCAGTATTTGAAAACGGTCTGCAAGAAAGCTGGGGAGGGAGTTTTTAGCATGTCAGTTAGTGATAGGACTGAGGGGAATGGAATAAAACTAAAAGTAGGTATATTCAGAGTGGATGTCAGGAAGAAGTTTTTCACCAGGAGGGTGGCAAGACACTGGAACAGGTTGCCCAGGGAGGTGGTGGAAGCCTCACCTGTGGAGGTCTTTAAGGCCAGGCTGGATGGGGCTGTGAGCAGCCTGATCTAGTGAGAGGAATCCTTGCCCATGGTAGAGGTGTTACAACTAGATGAGCTTTGAGGTCCCTTCCAGCCCTGGCAATCCTATGATTCTAAGAACAAATGTGGCCTTTGTGTTCCAGCCCCCGTGGAGAAAACAGTCCCACAAGATGGGTAAAGATCACTGGTATAATCCTAAACAAAGAAAATCCCTGAGACAGTTCATGAAACACACACCTATGACTAAAACTGAGGTGATGCAGTCAAGAGGAAGGTGTTACTCTGCTCCAATATGGGCACTATTTATAAAAGGAGCAGCTTTGAGACCAAGGATTTCAGCCAAGCTCTCTCCCTTCAGCCCATATATTACACACAGCTACACCATCAGTGTCACTTTTCTGTAATTCTCCCATTACATCATCAGTTCAGTTGCCAACAGCACTAAAATCAATGAAAACACTACAGGAGATGGTAAAAGCAGCAACTGATGTGCAGCACAGGCAAGCATGATTCTGTGTTAGCAGCAAAGATGAGAGAACTGTGAAGAAAGAGGAGCTTAAGGCTACAAAGTTAATTTCTTCAGCTGCTGTATCGGCAAGTAAGATCAGAAATACTTCAGTAGTTGATACTTCAATAGTTGATAATTGCTCTTTTCCTCTTGATATCCTTTAGAAACCACAACTAAATAGCCAGCTGAGGGAAGGGGGAAAAATCTCTTATATTCATAGAATCAACCAGGTTGGAAGAGACCTCCAAGATCATCCTGTCCAACCTAGCACCCAGCCCTGTCCAATCAACTTTTGCTGACTGTGCTTTTATTCCCTGTATGATTCAGTGTGTCTCATGAGCAGAGAATTTTTACCTTAACAGAGACAGTTCAAGCTTAACAAAAATTTTATGTCTTAGTCTGCCATCATAAGCAAAATATAGGTCTCTTTTCTTTCCTTGTTTTTATTGGGTTAAAGGAAACACGAACACAAGGCCTGTTTCAAAGATACAACATGATTTCTGAGAAGAACATGTGAATGATCCCAAGCAGGAAAGGCTTTGGGAAAGACATCTTGAATAGAAGAAATCCCTAAATCCCTAAGTTGCTTCAGTAGTGTGCTAGTTTGAGCCTAGCTGAGATATTTCAGTGAGAGAAATTAGATTATAGGCTGTGAAAAGGAAACAATGGTGATGTCTACTGCACTCATAGGCTTGCTGAGATGTATAAAAACAAGAACACAAACACATATAACAGAGTTGCTCTCTGGCTGCCTGCACTTCTCTCTCTAACCTGCTGTCTGTGTAACTAATCCTTTTGCTTCCTATCCCCTTGGCCGATTCTCCAAACTCACCTTGAACATATGGCAAAGTCTGGGACAAGGTACCCCAGCTAGGCTCAAACTAGCACAAGTAGTTTCTGTTTGAGCTTCTGTAGATTACTTCCCCTCCTAGTACTACAAACAAGAAATTCAAGGGCTTCACTTGGTACCAAGAAATTACAGCTCATGGTACTGTTGCCCAATACAAATGCTCCAAGGAAGTTTATTTCAAGCAGAAAGAACTTGATTCAATTTTAAGGATAAACAAGTATGACACTGTGGACTTCAAAATCTTTGCACCCATGTTGAGATCAAACAATTTCCACAAAGGGAATAAACCAGTAGTTAAGGGGGAAAATAAAGGTTTTAATAATGGGACAAGAGACATTAGCAGCAAAAGCATACCCAGGTGCAAAGTTACAACGCACACAACTTCAGTGAAAGATTGCCCATTCTGATCTTTCTTCCTCCTCCCATTTATTTTACAAACATTCAGTATAGCTCTGGGAGCTTTTTTAACAGAGAAGAGAGAGAGAAGTTGCAATTTAGGTACTTTTTTTTTTCAGATTTAATTTTAAAAAGTGATGTAATATGCTCAGAGCCTTCTGCAGGAAAGCAAATGCACCCAGTTGCTAAGGCAGGAGCTAAGAGGAGTTGTCATTTCTAACACCAACAAAACAGCAGTCAAACCTCTCCTGCTTGAAGCTTCTGAATTCTGTGAGAGTCCAAACTGTTGCCTCAGACTTGCTGTCTCTAGAATAATTTGCTACAGACTCCAGACAAATTTGAGCTCTCAGCTGGGAGCACTATGGTCAAATGTTGTCTGCTCTATTTCAGTCCAGGCTGCCTTTCCAGGTCCTTTATCACAAATGTCCCTGTGTACAGATCTTTGCTGGGAATTGAGCTTTCTGGTTCATTCCATAGCTTAAAAATCATAGAGACAGAGAATCATTTCACTTTGAAAAGACATTTAAGTTAATTAAATCCAGTAATTATCCAACTCTACTCAGTCTGGTGCTAAACCACATCCATTAGCATCATGTCTCTGTCTCTTAAATATCTCCAAAGATGTGGATTCAAACACCTCTTTGGGGAGCCTATTTCAGTGAGTGAGAACCCTTTCAGTGAAGAGGTTTCTTCTAATATCCAATCTAAACCTCTCCTGCTGCAAACTGAGATCATTTCCTCTCATCCTATCACTTGGTACTAAAGAGACCAATATCCACCTTGCTATAACCACCCCTTGAGTACCTGTATAAAGTGCCATCCCTTCCTTCTCTACCCACTGCTGGGGGACTAAGCAATCATTTCTGCCACACTCGAATTTCCTCTAGCATTTAGTGTCTTGGCTCAACACTTAGAAGCTATTCTGACCTGCAGCCCATACGTACAGGTTCTGCTGTCAGGGGTAGACCCAGGCTAGCCCCAATACCCCAGGTCAGTAGATGTCAACAACCACTCACAAAGACTGGACCAGCAATTTTCTTCTACTAAAAAGGGTACAATCAAGTTCTGGTCTACTCTATGAACTGAAGGTGTTCAAAGAAGCCAACAGAAACTGCTGTAGAAGACACACCAGATATATTCTTCCAAGTCTTACAGGAAGCATATAAATCCCAGTCTTCTGTTTGTGTATTTTTGATGAAAGCAGATTTTAAGATTCAACTACAAAGCATATGGCCTTACCACAAAGCAACATCTAGCTTATTTATCTGGATCATGTCATGGGCCAGATCATCATTCTGAACAACATCTAGCTTATTTATCTGGATCATGTTATGAGCCAAATCATCATTCTGAACAACATCTAGCTTATTTATCTGGATCGTGTTATGGACCAAATCATCATTCTGAACATCTAGCTTATTTATCTGGATCATGTTATGGACCAAACCATCATTCTGAACAACATCTAGCTTATTTATCTGGATCATGTTATGGGCCAAATCATCATTCTGAACAACATCTAGCTTATTTATCTGGATCATGTTATGGACCAAACCACCATTCTGAACATCTAGCTTATTTATCTGGATCATGTCATGGGCCAGATCATCATTCTGAACAACATCTAGCTTATTTATCTGGATCATGTTATGGGCCAAATCATCATTCTGAACAACATCTAGCTTATTTATCTGGATCGTGTTAGGGGCCAAATCATCATTCTGAACATCTAGCTTATTTATCTGGATCATGTTATGGACCAAATCATCATTCTGAACATGGATCTAGAGCCCTGGACATCCTTCCAAGTTTGCAGAGCCAACTGGATTCCTGTATTTGTCTATTCTTGTTGAGAGAGTTTCTGTGCTCCTTTTACCTTCTTTGAAAGAATGGAGAGCTTACAAACTCAGCCTAATCTAAGCATTTCACTGACTAGATAGTTCCCACCTTGTTATTTTGGATCTTAAGTGTCTGGAACTAGAAAACACACTTCTAGTCAGCTTGTCAGACAAATCAGTGTAATAGTAGCAGTCAGCCATGCTAAATCCTACTCCCATGGGAAGTAGTACTTCAGGATACTGAAGTAACAAAGACTGGGTTTTGATGTGCAGAACTGTGCTACATCTGTGGAAGGAAACTTCCTGTCCAGGTGTGCTAGTTTGAAGCAGGCTGGAATGTTTTGGTGAGAAGAACTAGATTACAGGCTGCAAAAGGAAAACAGTGGTGATGTCTGCTTTGCTCATAGGCTTGCTGAGATGTATAGGAACAAGAAATAAAACCATACATAACCACTCTCACTTGGGGCTGCTGGCTGAGCTACATCTTGCTCTAACCTCACTCTCCATTTTGCACTAACCCACTTTGCTTCATAACCTCTTGGCCGAACCTCCATTCTTCCTTGGGACTGGGGTAAGTTTGAGAGGGGTAGGGGGGAAGGTGAAGGGGTGGTAGAGAGCCCCTCCTGGGGGCTTTTTTTCTGGGAGGGGAGTTGTGTTTCTGCATTACTTTTTTTCCCTTGTCTATTTCTGTCTATAACTGTATATACTGCAAACATCTGCTTGTATATTGTGCTAGCTGTAAATATAAGCTTCAAATTTCCAGAGCTGGCTGAGTCTAGTCTGGGTGATTTCTAAATGGGGGAAGGGCAGGCAAGGGAACACCTAAACCATCACACCAGGGCAGCTAGAAAAGTCTGTCAGAAGTCAGATGTATAAATTTCAACAGACAGGCTTTGATAATCACTGGCAGAATCACTGCAAGGAAGGATTATGACAGTACTCAGTACCCCATACAGGAACTTCTCATTCTCTACCCACACATTGCTCCCTCACAGGTTTCAGTGCACTGCTTTGCTATTCCCAAGTTTACTCAACTTTTCTCTTTTTTTTTTTTTTTAATCCTGAGAAACTTCCTTGTCACTTACCTGCCAAAAAGTCTCACTGAAGCAAAGCAGTGTTTTACCCCCAAGGTTTGAAACACTTTTCCTTGACTTGTGCATTTTGCTGAAATTCAGACAGCAAGCAGCTCTGCTGCCACTGTATGAGTCACAAAGTGCATCCCCTGGCACTGTTGTCAGACCTGGGGTCAGAAGTGGATCTGAAGCAAGTTCACATTGATGGGCTTTTATTTCTGTGGTAATAACAGAGTGGCAATTTCATCTCACCCAAGGCAGGCATGCATTTTCTAAGTGTTTCACAAACAGGAACAGCTTGCAATTAGCAACACTCTGAACGGGAGGAACCATTACTGCTGTTTTGGTGAAGCGGAATCACAGAATCAACCAGGTTGGAAGAGAGCTCCAAGATCATCCAGTCCAACCTAGCACCCAGCCCTAGACAGTCAACTAGACCATGGCACCAAGTGCCTCAGCCAGGCTCTTTTTAAACAACTCCAGGGACAGTGACTCCACCACCTCCCTGGGCAGCCCATTCCAATGCCAGTCACTCTCTCTGCCAACAACTTCCTCCTAACATCCAGCCTAGACCTCCCCTGGCACAACTTGAGTCTCTGTCCCCTTGTTCTGTTGCTGGTTGCTGCCAGAAGAGACCAACCCCCACCTGATTACAACCTCCCTTCAGGTAGTTGTAGACAGCAATGAGGTCCCCCCTGAGCCTCCTCTTTTCCAGGCTGCACACCCCCAGCTCCCTCAGCCTCTGCTGATAGGGCTGTGTTCCAGGAAGTGAAAGTGAGAAGGAGAAGGGAGATTTAAATGAAATACACAGATCACAGCAGCAGCTAAACTCAGAAACTACTTGGAAACCTCATGTTTTCTTCCTCTAAATGTCAACAAATATTCAAGTAGTGTCACATGCCACATCTGTGTGATTTGGGAAGCAGCACAGCCTTCCTATGAACTCATAGCCCATTTGACCAGATACTGGATGCTTTAGCACACAAATACAATCAGCCTTGTTATAGACACATGCTGTTGCAGACCAAAGGAATTTGGGCATACCTATACTTTGCTTTCCATTCAGAAATTACTAACAGCCAACCTCAATATTTATCTGCAGTATCAGTAAGTCACAGGCTCTTACTCTTCCTTGACCTCTTATTTTCCAGAGAGGAAAACAGAAACTATTTGAAACCATTGAAGTTAAATGTTCCATATAATTTCCTGCATAGCAATCCCTACAGTATGTTCATATTTATGGATTTTGCTTATACAACTCGTGGCAGGTGGGAAGTTTTCAGCTTACAGTTCAAAAACACAAGCACAGAGCTCACAACTGTCCTTGCTTCTCCTACCTATGCCACAGTATCTTCCTGAATATTAATTCTCTTTGTTAATTTTCTGTGATTTGCTGCTCTCTCTCACTCAACAGTAAGCAGAAAGGAAGTTATAAAACTTGTTTCTGGAACTTCTCTCTCTAAGAAGGTACCCATTAAAATTACACAAATACATTGTCATTAAAAAGGACCCAATCATACAGTCTGGCAGGCATCCCTGAATGCTCACAGCCTGCACTGGCTAATTCCCAATAGAAAACACTCAGCATCTCAAAGGTTACCACACTAATTACAGCAGCAATAAACCAAAACAATTAAGAAATACTCAACAGGACAGTAGCACACAAGATAAAATCTTCACAGAACTTTGTATATTCATAGGAAAGCAACCAGCAATCATTATTGGTTCTCAGAAATCATCATTTACACACCCCAAAAAATAACGACCCAACAGTGAAATAAAGAAGTTATAGCTATGAACAAATTGCTCTCAAATAGCCCAGGCAGCAGAGCATGTCAGCCCTGCAGTTTCACTAACCCTGCTCCTGAGGCCACTCACATGGCAAGCATCTTATGTGAACACAGACCACGTTCTGCTGAGCAACTCCCTCTGGCACTCAGGCACAGCTGTAGCAAATGCACTTGGACTCACCTAGCAAACACCACCTTGCATTCAGCTGTACACTGATATACAGCCAACACACAGATCTGGACAAATCCTAGTGAGCTGCAGCTACTTCCCTCACCATCGTTTTTTATGGTGCTCACAAGTTATACTCCACAGCAATCATATCACTTCCAGCCCTTTTTGCAGTAGCTCACAACAATATGGTCTGAAGGTTTTGTTACAGGATTCTCTTAGAAGCACTCCACGATGGAGCTATCATAGTGCACTTGCTCATGGAGAAATCTGCCTTTGTCTCATGCTTCCCTTAGTTTTTCCACACAGGGCCTTAGGGCACAGCTCAAGTGTACTCAGCACTTCAGAACCAATTCAGAACAGCAGAAAAACACACACAGCTCCACACCCACAGTAAGGTAAAGGCTCCTCAGCCTCCCTTGTTCACCCTCCCCAGCAACACCATCCCTCTTACCTCCTCCTCAGATCAAATCTACACAGAAGTCTGAAGCAGTTCAACCTCTTATCCAGGGTTTCCAAGTGTGACCCAGGCTCGAGTCACTTCCTTTTCAAAGGCAAACAGTCTGTCTCCTCAAAAGCCTTCAGGTAGCAAAGTCGGTCTGACTCACATTTCATCCCAGCAGAAGCACAAGTGCAGCAAAACGACAGAAAGATCCTGAAGGAACCATCTTGCTCTACACTCTCTCAAGAGCACTTCTCCAATCCATTTTTGGTATATATCCATCAGTTTTGCAGATTTAAAACCTTGAAAGCAGGTCCTGCAAGAGCCTCCACCAGGCGTGCGAGCTGCCTACTCCCATCTGAGAGAAGCTGAGAAGTGAACGATTGCAGCTAATGACTTAACGATCAACACCTGGGCTGAACCACCTCCTCACCATATGCTTCCCATCCACACCAACGGCAGACTCTTTTGTCAACTTATTGTTCACACCTGCAACACATTCCACAGCACACATGCACTGAATGACCACACCTCACTGATGCAGTCCAACGTGAGAAGCCTCTCATGTGCTCCAGTCTGTATTTCTCCAATGCTAAAGGCAGATTTTTTTATGCTTTCAATTCTTTATTGCAGGTGCTCCAAATACATGGGACCTGAAATCAGAAGGTCCTTTTTTAGCCTAGGTAAAACATCAGCAGTGATCCTGTTTTTCTTTTCCGAAGACAATATTCCTCCCTCGCATCACCTGAGCCTACTTTCTCAGTATAACTGCCCCTAAATCCACCATCTGGCTTCCTTAAGAAGTGCTTTCATCCTCAGCAGCACTACTACCAGCCCCAAGTCTTTGCTTCTCCTCATTATTTAGTTTCTCATTAGTTCACAGGATCACAGGATGTTAAGGGTTGGAAGGGACCCAGTCCAGCCCCCCCTGCCAGAGCAGGACGATACTATCTAACACAGATCACAGAGGAACACATCAGACAGGCCTTGAAAGTCTCCAGAGATCCACTATTTGGCAGTCTACAGTTTTCATTAGAGTGGTAAGTCTTCCTTCTCCTCACAACAGAATCATTTAAGTGCTGTGATGTTCCCTTCCCATATTGACAGTTCATCTTCTTCCCATCCTTGTACATACTGCTGGGAACTTCACCTTTCAGGCTCTAGCTTCAGCCTGTTATTGCCAGGTGCTACCTTATGACTCCTGTTTACACAGTGATCAGTTAGAACTCTGATGATTAGTTGAGCAGACCTCTCTTCCACACGTTCCCATTCTTGTCTGAGTTTCTTCAAGAGACCAATTGTTGTTATTTAAAGTATAAATCTGCAACATTTCTTGGTCTGAAAAAGGAAGTCACTGTTCACTGTGCAAAGGGAAAGCTCTAATTCAACCAATTTTCATTTCACAAGCCAGAAATCACATTGTGTCCATAACATTAATTACAGCATTTAACACAGAATTAAATTGATATAAATAAAAGTAATTACAATAATTACTGCTACTGTGGTGCAATTATATTACTAATTGTGCCCTCTCAAATGATGATCACCCTGACTTGCATTTCTGGTATCAGCTATGTCTTTGTATACTTTTTTCACCCATTCAGAGAGGAAAAAAAAAAAGAAGAAAGTCTCTCCCTCAGACACAGCATTTAATCACCTTCCAGCAATCTAAACAAACTGTCCTGTCCTGACCTGTTTTAGTACAGATGTTCAAGAGACAGAGGATAGATACAGCTGGGGAAAAAGCAGAATTTGTGCTCGTGGGGTTCCTTCTGCTACATAGTTATTGGTTAAAACTCATAGAATCACAGAAACATCCAGGTTGGAAAAGCCCCTCAGGATCACCAAGTCCAACTTATAATCCTACTCTAGAAGATTCACCTTAAACAATATCCCTAAGCACCACATCCAAACGACCCTTAAACTCACCCAGGGTCAGTGACTCAACCACCTCCCTGGGCAGCTCATTCCAGCGTCTGACCACTCTCTCTGTGAAAAATGTTTTCCTAATGTCCAATCTAAACCTCCCCAGTCGCAGCTTGAGGTCATTCCCCCTTGTTCTGCCTCCAATTACCTGTGAGAAGAGACCAGCACCAGTCTCTGCACAATGTCCCTTCAGGTAGTTGCAGGTAGCAATGAGGTCACAGTATCACAGTATCATCAGGGTTGGAAGAGACCTCACAGATCATCAAGTCCAACCCTTTACCACAGAGCTCAAGGCTAGACCATGGCACCAAGTGCCACGTCCAATCCTGCCTTGAACAGCTCTACTCTGACATTTCTAATTCCTAGAAATGCCATCGTTTTTAAGTCTCTCATAAACTGCAAACTGAGATGGAGTTTCACCCTGAAGATCCAAAAGGAAAATGTTTCTCAGCATCCCAGTTTCAGCACATTCCCTGAATCTGCTTGGCTGGGAACTTTGCACATATTTTATACACACCAATATGGTTACAGCTCCAACTGTTGCTCTAATATCTATGTTGTATCTAAATCACAGGGCAAGTATACTCTGGAGAGCAAACCACAGGCCCAAGTACACCAGCTGCCTAAAGCAAAGTTCCAGATCCACCCATGCTTGCAAGCTGCTTTCCTTCCAGTGAAAGTGACTGGACACAGAAAATAACAAAGACTCACAGAACCATAGAATCAACCAGGTTGGAAGA
This sequence comes from Pogoniulus pusillus, assembly GCF_015220805.1. Lineage (NCBI taxonomy): Eukaryota > Metazoa > Chordata > Aves > Piciformes > Lybiidae > Pogoniulus > Pogoniulus pusillus. The sequence goes on from NC_087272.1 coordinate 6,473,758, forward strand.
GACCTCCAAGATCAGCCAGGCCAACCTAGCACCCAGCCCTGTCCAATCAACCAGACCATGGCACTAAATGCCTCAGCCAGGCTTTGCTTGAACACCTCCAGGGATGGTGACTCCACCACCTCCCTGGGCAGCCCATTCCAATGCCAATCACTCTCTCTGGCAACAACTTCCTCCTAACATCCAGCCTAGACCTCCCCTGGCACAACTTGAGACTGTGTCCCCTTGTTCTGTTGCTGATTGTCTGGGAGAGGAGACCAACCCCCACCTGGCTACAGCCTCCCTTCAGGTAGTTGTGGACAGCAATGAGGTCACTCCTGAGCCTCCTCTTCTGCAGGCCAAACACCCCAGCTCCCTCAGTCTCTCCTCATAGGAAGGTTGCTACCTACCTAGGTCTCATCTCAACATGGTGTCAAGATGTATCTGGACAGCCATCCAGCTACCAGCTAAGAAGTACTCATAAGGTTGCACTGATGAGATCTGCCTCACAAACAGACACCTCTCTGTTGTGTTTTCTCCATGAGCTTTCTCCTCAGTATGGCTAAGCAGCCTAGGAAATAGGGCTTTAGACAAGAAGGCTGCAACCCATTAAGTAAATAAAAAGTCTTCAACAGATGAATTACATGGTGTAGAAAGTCTGTTGGATCAGAATTACACTATGGTGCTGTAAGTACCATAGATTCGTGGATTTTATAGAATGGTTTGGGGTGGAAAGGACCTTAAAAATCATTGAGGTCCAACCCCAGCCTGCCATGGGCTGTGACACTTCTCACTAGACCAGGTCCCATCCAACTGGCCTTGAACAGCTCGGGGGGTAGGACATCCATGACCTCCTGGGGAACCTGCTCCAATGTCTCACCACCAACTGTAATAACTTCTTCCTAATATAAATTTTCAGATAAGGTGTAAAATACAGGCTCTGCTCACTGTGACTACTGTCAGCCTTTGGAAAGTTAGCTTTACCCTCAGTCAACAAGCCTGAGTTCCTCCTGTCATCCTTTTTAAGTGCTTTGGGGAACTGCTCATATGATTTCGTAGCTGCATTCTACACATCTCACTCTGAAAAGAAAAAAAGAAGAATATGTTAAACTGAAGAGTGAGGGTGTTGGTCTATAGGCAGCTTTCATCCCAAATGCATTACAATATAGCTGTGACAGAAACCTGTAGTGCAGTAAGTTCCAGTACCACAAACATTCAAGATAGAAAATCCTGTGCCTGATACTTAGGATGCAAATATATCATCCTATGGCCTCATGGAGGTACACTGTCAGTATCAGAAAAAAGACACTGTCATTTCATAACAGAACACTCACAGTATCACCAAGGTGGGAAGAGACCTCACAGATCATCAAGTCCAGCCCTTTACCACAGAGCTCAAGGCTAGACCATGGCACCAAGTGCCACGTCCAATCCTGCCTTGAACAGCCCCAGGGACGGCGACTCCACCACCTCCCCGGGCAGCCCATTCCAGTGTCCAATGACTCTCTCAGGGAAGAACTTTCTCCTCACCTCCAGACTAAATTTCCCCTGGCACAGCCTGAGGCTGTGTCCTCTTGTTCTGGTGCTGGCCACCTGAGAGAAGAGAGCAACCTCCTCCTGGCCACAACCTCCCCTCAGGTAGTTGTAGACAGCAATAAGGTCTCCCCTGAGCCTCCTCTTCTCCAGGCTAAACAATCCCAGCTCCCTCACCCTCTCCCTCTTATTAGGGCTGGCTGCCTTATTATATGGTTGTCCTCTTTCCTGCACATATGCTCCATGAACGCATACTGTTCTGTTTATGTGGGCTGGTAGAGATCCCTCTCAATACAACACTTCATTGTGTGGCACAGACATAACCTATTCGATATGTCAGCCGAGGAGTCACACACAGGCTAAGTCCAACAGTACCACATCTGTTCCTAAGCTCACAACACAATCTTGGCAGAAGGTATCTTCAAAGACATGCATTTTCAAGCATGAAATATGGTGACTATGGTCATAGTTACACATCATTTCTATGCCTCCTGAAGCATAGAAGAAACTTGTTACTTTGGTGAACAAGGCTCTTTGCTGTTATCAAAGGAAGCCATTCATTTAAGCAGCTAAGTGATTTGTCATTAGGGTAAGACAAGCAACCATAGATTTAGCTATGACTGGAAAAGCACTGAAAAAGCAAAAAGGGAGAAGTACTTTTTTAAGCACTGATTTTTTTAAGAGAACTTTATATACCTCATCTAATTACTTAGCAATTCAGTAGAAGCTGGAGCTTTGATTTCACTAACATACCACTGAGGTGAAAAATAACTAAATCTCTACTGGGTGGAGGACACTTTTCTCTGTTGGCACAGAGAAACATGCTTTTGAAAACAGGAATGTTAATCACAACAGGAGATTTATTCATTTATTTTTTCACTTGGGTCTGCTGATTGTAAAAGGAAATTTCAAATCACACCATAACTTATTTCTAAGGAACACTTAACCTACTGCAAATCACTACCAACACAACACTTTTACAACCTAAAGAGGATCTGTATTATCTTACAAATAGCTTATTCAAATGGTTGAGCTTCCTGTACACTAAAAATTAGAGAGGAGGAGAGACATTAGGGTGTTCTGTAATAAACTTCACAAAAAATCTAGTTCTCATTACATGAAAATCTGAGAAATAATATTGCGGTCTTCTTGGTGTTACACTCAAGTGTGATTCTCTCAAAGATAAAAGAAATGTTCTAAAAGCATTTTCATTACTACTAAGTCACTTCAGTGCAAATCATTGCAAGGAGAGGTTGCCCAGGGAGTCCCCACCCCAGCAGGTATCACCAAGGTTGGAAGAGACCTCACAGATCATCAAGTCCAACCCTTTACCACGGAGCTCAAAGCTAGACCATGGCACCAAGTGCCACGTCCAATCCTGCCTTGAACAGCTCCAGGGACGGCGACTCCACCACCTCCCCGGGCAGCCCATTCCAGTGTCCAATGACTCTCTCAGGGAAGAACTTTCTCCTCACCTCCAGCCTAAATCTCCCCTGGCACAGCTTGAGGCTGTGTCCTCTTGTTCTGGTGCTGGCCACCTGAGAGAAGAGAGCAACCTCCTCCTGGCCACAACCTCCCCTCAGGTAGTTGTAGACAGCAATAAGGTCTCCCCTGAGCCTCCTCTTCTCCAGGCTAACCAATCCCAGCTCCCTCAGCCTCTCCTCGTAGGGCTGTGCTCAAGGCCTCTCCCCAGCCTCGTCGCCCTTCTCTGGACACGCTCAAGCATCTCAATGTCCCTCCTAAACTGGGGGGCCCAGAACTGAACACAGCACTCAAGGTGTGGTCTAACCAGTACAGAGTACAGGGGCAGAATGACCTCCCTGCTCCTGCTGACCACACCATTCCTGATGCAGGCCAGGATGCCACTGGCTCTCTTGGCCACCTGGGCACACTGCTGGCTCATGTTCAGGTGGGTATCAATCAGCACCCCCAGATCCCTCTCTGTCTGGCTGCTCTCAGCCACTCTGACCCCAGCCTGTATCTCTGCATGGGGTTGTTGTGGGCAAAGTGCAGCACCCGGTTTTTAAGGCCAGGCTGGAAGGGGCTCGTAGCAACCTGATTTAGTGTGAGGTATCCCTGCCCATGCAGGGGGGTTGGAACTGGATGACCTTTGAGGTCCCTTCCTGACCTGACAATTCTGAGATTATGTGATTGTGTGACAAAAGCACACAAATTAGTGACACAGCAATTAAATTTTTGTCTTAAGAAACAACTTGGAAATGATTTGCCATTCTCTAGGCAGCACTTTGCTGCATACTTACTGTGAGACAGAAACTATTAGCTTTCACCTGTGGCTTGGAAAAACTGGATCTTACTGCAGTTTCTGTAACCTGCAAGCCAGTGTAGTGGTTTGGGTGTTCCCCCCTCCACACACACACTTTGGAAATCACCCAGACTAGACTCAGCCAGCTCTCGAAATTGAATGAAGCTTATATTTACAGCTAGCACAATATACAAGCAGATATTTACAGTATATACAGTTATAGACAGAAACATATAAGCTAAAAGGTAATACAGAAACACAACTCCCCTCCCAGAAACCTGAGTCCCCAGGAGGGGCTCCCAACCACCCTTCCACCTTCTCCCACCCCTCTCAACCTTACCCCAGTCCCAAGGAAGAATGGAGGTTTGGCCAGGGGGTTTTGAAGCAAAGTGAATTAATCAGAGAGGCAGCAGAGAAGCTAGGGAGAGAAATGCAGCCCAGAGCTCCCAAACAGAAGAAGTGCCTTATCTATGTTTGGACTCTTGTTTTTATACATCTCAGCAAGCCTGAAGTAGAAGTGAAGCAGACATCACCATTGTTTTCTCTTTCACAGCCTGTGATCTAATCCTTCTCACCAAAACATTCTAGCTAGGCTCAAACTAGCACAAAAAGATAGCTAACCAACACAGACAAAAGGGTCACGTTCTACTCCTAACCTCATTTCTTGCCTTCTTCAGTATAGCTATTCTATGGTTTTGACTGCCCTTATCAGTAAGTGATGCTATTTACCCAGACCCTCTTTCAGTGGACAATTTGAGATTTAGATCTGAAATGAATACTGAAGAGCTCAACCTCAAGTTATCACAGCAACTTAATATGCATTGGATTTTATAGTGGCAATCGTGATAGAAACCTTTTCTATTCAAAACTCACAGAACAATGTCATTAAGAACAGGAGTAAGGGTGGTTCATTATGTTGAGGGTGAGCTGGTTTTTAACAGTAAGTAAAAATAAGTCCTTTTTTTTTTCCCCCCTCTAAAACACACTAAGATTGCAAGTTAAAATATCAAGGTAGGCAGTAATCAGTAAGAAAGTAGCAACTATCCATGGAAGTAATCAAGATAAGAAATAAACAGTATTGGTGGTCCTTTCCAATCATAGTCATTCATAGTGATTAAGGGTTGGGCTGAGGGAGCAAGGACTTGTCAGTATGAAACTAATGATTGGGTTTGATGATCTTGAAGTTCTTTTCCAATCTAAGAAATTCTGTGATTCTGTGACTAGAATTAAACTGAGTGAAATCACTGAAAGTGTTTGCTCATCTATGTCAGATTTTCAGCTATCTTGTTTGTGCTTCAGAGAAACAAAATAGTTCAGAGAATCTGTTTCTGAGCTTGGTCTAAAGAAGCAGTTCTCAAAGAGGTTTACTTAGCAGCTTTGGTAAATAAATAACAAATATTCTATCAAATTAGTTTTACTTTATACTCTTTCTTTGCAAGTGACCTGTATGAAGAATTAGAGCACAGCACTCCTGATCTGTCTTTAGGTGCATCCTGGTTTATTCTCTTCTACAGAACAGCGACACTCAAAAGAATTCCCTTCTGACTTATGCTGACACATCAGTCTCCTTAACTTCTACAGGAAGGGGAAAAAGCAGGTGGAACCTTGAGCACTGTGGAGTCCTCCATGTCATTATTACAAGATGCTATTACCTCCATCAATGAGTCTCCATGCAAGGACTGTAAACAACAACCACCTGACAGAACAGCTCTTTTGAGTGTGGTGCAGATATTCACATCCCTCTTTGGATACTGCAGTCTCCTGTGCTCTGGGGTTTGATTTTCTTTTTAACTTAGCCTTCTATCTTGAAGAATGTAACAATCCTTACTTAAAGACATTTGTTCTCAAGGGTCAGGAAGAGTTCTTTCTCTAAGGAAAATAAAAGTTTGGATGCTATGAATCCTTCCTACTGCTTTCACCCAGAACAGCAGTTAACAGCTCCATTATGGATAAGTTCATTATCTCCTAAATTTCCAAGCTATCCATAAATTCCCTGCCATTCACTCCCTGTACAGTTTAGCATTTTACCTATTTTTTTCCCAAACCTGAAGAGCAAAGATGATCACAATTTGCATTACAAACCATGTCAATACATTTTTTTCTCCAAAAACATTGTCCTAAGTTCTTAAAATCTATTGGGTACAAATGTAGTAGGGATTAAGCCCCCAAAAGACAATGTGACATTATCTTTGACAGGTGCCTCACATCTGCTGCTAGCAGACATGGCTTGCTCTCTAGTTTTCAGTTTAGCAACCTTTGTCAGCTTGTCACACCTGTGCACTGTGCATTGAACTGTAAGATAGAGAGAGGAGCTGCTTCTCAAATCTTGAGAGTGGCAACTTGTGCATCAAGTATTTTACAAGCTGATAAGGCAGCTACAGCATTCCTGGAAACTTTGGGATACTATAGTGAGAAAAAAAACAACAAACCAAACTTCCATATGTGAAATGGTTTGCTGGCATCTACCAGAATAACTGCCTGCAGAAAAATCACAGAATGGGCTGGAAGGGACCTCCAAAAGTCCTCTAATCCAACCCCCTCCACTGTCAGTAGGGACGTCCTCAACTACATCAGGCTGCCCAGAGCCCTGTTGTGCCTCATCTTGAATATCTCCAGGGAAGGGGCCTCAACCACCTCCCTGGGCAACCTGTTCCAGTGTTCCACAACCCTCACAGTGAAGAACCTGTTTCTAACATCCATCTGTGTCTGCTCTTCTCTAGTTTGAAGCCATTGCTCCTGGTCCTATCACAACAGGCCTTTCTAAACAGTCTCTCTCCATGCTTCTTTTAGGCTCCCTTCAGGTACTGGCAGGTTGCTATTATGTCTCCCCAGAGCCTCCTCTCTTCCAGGCTGAACAGCCTCAGCTCCCTCAGCCTGTCCTCCCCACAGCAGAGATGCTCCAAACCCCTGATCATTTTGGTGGCCCTCCTTTGGACCCACTCCAAGAGGTCCATGTCCTTCCTATATTGAGGGCTCTGAACCTGGACACAATACTCCAGGTGAGGTCTCAACAGAGCAGAGCAAAGTGGCAGAATCACTTCTCTGCATCTGCTGGCAGCACATCTTTTGATTCTGCTAGGATGTGAAAGCCCCTCTTTCCCAAATGTACATCTGAAAAAAAACAAGCACTTCTAGAGACAATTTTCTCTCAGTCTTCTTTATCTCTAGTCAAAAATCTATTGAGGATTTCTGAAACATCTTGATCATTTTGAGAGGAGGAGGCTCAGGGGTGACCTCATTGCTCTCTACAACTACCTGAAGGGAGGCTGTAGCCAGGTGGGGGTTGGTCTCTTCTCCCAGGCAACCAGCAACAGAACAAGGGGACACAGTCTCAAGTTGTGCCAGGGGAAGTATAGGCTGGATGTTATGAGGAAGTTGTTGCCAGAGAGAGTGATTGGCATTGGAATGGGCTGCCCAGGGAGGTAGTGGAGTCAGTGTCCCTGGAGGTGTTCAAGCAAACCCTGGGTGAAGCACTCGGTGCATGGTCTAGTTGACTGGGTAGGGCTGGGTGCTAGGTTGGGCTGGCTGAGCTCGGAGGTCATGAATCACATCACACAAAAAAAATACAAGAGGAAACTTTACAACTGTGATCTATTTATGGCAGTATACTGTCTAACACTGCACTGCTAACACAAGGCATCTTCCTAAATTTGTTAGAGAATGTCTGTTTCTTAGAGAAAAAACAGTATTAGGTGTGTGATAATTCGCCCTAAGGAAATAAGTAACACAAAAGCATTTAAAAGTCCTCTGAATTTGCATGGCAACCTTTGAAAAGAAGGCCAAAGAGAAGGTAGAATATAAGCTGAAGGGTTACACTGGCATTCATATGAAAATCATCCCCTCAGGTAAGTCCCAGACTTTTGTGAGTAACTTAACTGCAGTCCTACTTGTCAGAAAACTTTTCCTTTTTTGAGTGTTTGTATCACACAGTATCACAGTATTATCAGGGTTGGAAGAGACCTCACAGATCATCAAGTCCAACCCTTTACCACAGAGCTCAAGGCTAGACCATGGCACCAAGTGCCATATCCAATCCTGCCTTGAACAGCCCCAGGGACGGCGACTCCACCACCTCCCTGGGCAGCCCATTCCAGTGTCCAATGACTCTCTCAGGGAAGAACTTTCTCCTCACCTCCAGCCTAAATCTCCCCTGGCATAGCTTGAGGCTGTGTCCTCTTGTTCTGGTGCTGGCCACCTGAGAGAAGAGAGCAACCTCCTCCTGGCCACAACCACCCCTCAGGTAGTTGTAGACAGCAATAAGATCTCCCCTGAGCCTCCTCTTCTCCAGGCTAAACAATCCCAGCTCCCTCAGCCTCTCCTCGTAGGGCTGTGCTTAAGGCCTCTCACCAGCCTCATTGCCCTTCTCTGGACACGCTTCAAGCATCTTGCTTCCTCCTCCCTGGATGTATCAGGACAATCTATGAAATCCTAGCAGTGCTAGAATTGAAAGAGATGTATTTTATATGTACCAGACAAACATAATAGCAAAGATTACACAGACAAACCAGTTCATACAGAAATCAGCAAGCTTTCTTACCTACGAAATATTTCACTAGCAGAAAAGGCAATTTGGTTTATGAGTAAAGCACTGCTCTGAAAATCAGACTCTGTTCCATCTCCAGTCTGCTCTGTGGTCTAAAAGTAGGTTATTTCAGTGACTCATTTGTTTCAGTTTTTCCCCCTTTAGGAGAAAACAAAAAAGCAAGTTTCCCTTACAAAAGTTTGGCTTTAAAGGCAAAAAGTGCCATGAAGATGTATTATTACAGCGATGTGGCAAACTAGGAATGGTGAAATGGTTTGAAAAAGTCAGAGACCATCCACAGTAAATTAGAATACATTCTTGTCATGCACAAGAGTAGCATTCACAAGCAGCTTATACCCAAATGTGGTGGTTTGGGTCCCCCACTTTGGAAATCACCCAGACTAGACTCAGCCAGCTCTCGAAATTGAATGAAGCTTATATTTACAGCTAGCACAATATACAAGCAGATATTTACAGTATATACAGTTATAGACAGAAATGTACAAGGGAAAAGGTAATACAGAAACACAACTCCCCTCCCAGAAACCTGAGTCCCCAGGAGGGGCTCCCAACCACCCTTCCACTTTCTCCCACCCCTCTACCTTACCCCAGATGTTGCCTTGTGCCCCAATGAAGAATGGAGGGTCAGCCAGGTGGGTTAAGAAGCAGGTGGATTAATCAGAGAGACGGAGGGTGAGGTTAGAGAGAAATGCAGCTCAAAGCCCAGGCTGTGCCTGAAACTGCCTTATCTATGTTTATACTCTTATTCTTATCCATCTCAGCAAGCCTATGAGTGAAATAGACATCATCATTGTTTCTCTTTCACAGCCTGTGATCTAATTCTTCTCACCAAAACATTCTAGCTAGCTTCAAAGTAGCACACCAAAGAATCAACAAAATTATTAAAGGATTAAAGCAAAGAAAGCAGAATGAGTGGATTCTTCTTCACATAAAGTAACTTATATAAATGGTTTTTTCTATGCAGAAAATAACATAGATTACTGTGATGGTTTGGGTGTTCCCCATCCCCCCCACACACTTTAGAAATCACCCAGACTAGACTCAGCCAGCTCTGGAAAGATGAATGAAGCTTATATTTACAGTTAGCACAATATACAAGCAGATATTTACAGTATATGCGGTTATAGACAGAAATAGACAAGGGAAAAGGTAATACAGAAACACAACTCCCCTCCCAGAAACCTGAGTCCCCAGGAGGGGCTCTCAACCACCCCTTCACCTTCCCCCTACCCCTCTCAACCTTACCCTAGTCCCAGGGAAGAATGGAAGTTCGGCCAGAGGTTCAGCAAGCAAAGTGAGTTAGCCCAAAATAGAGGGTGAGGTTAGAGAGATGCAGCTCAGCCAGCAGCCCCAGCGAGAGTGATTATCGAATGCTTTTATTTCTTGTTCCTGTAGTTCTCAGCAAGACTGTGAGTGAAGTAGACATCACCATTGGTTTCCTTCCCCAGCCTGTAATCTAGTTCTTCTTCCCAAAACATTCTAGCCTGCTTCAAACTAGCACAATTGCTATCATCACATTTGCTAATTTATAATGTGTATTTTAAAATAAGTACCACATACAACTCCTGTGCAGTTTAGCCTTTAGGCTTTCAGCAGCCAGTCACCTAGACACCAGACAACTAGAGTCAACCAGACACCTAGAGAAGTTACTTTTTCTAATGCAATTGCAGATCACATACAAATAAGACACAAAAATAAATACTTTACCTGATATTGAGATATTTTAATAGATAAAGATTTGTCCCTTCCTACTAATGGGAAATATGTCAAGAAGCGGTGTCCTCTTTGATGATGTAAAACTTGCCTGAAATTCAATTTTAAAAAGTCACTTAGTAAAGAATAATCCTAGAATCAACCAGGTTGGAAGAGACCTCCAAGATCATCCAGTCCAACCTGTCACCCAGCCCTAGCCGATCAACTAGATCATGGCACTAATCATAGAATCAACCAGGTTGGAAGAGACCTCCAAGGTCATCCAGTCCAACCTAGCACCTAGCCCTATCCAGTCAACCAGACCATGGCACTAAGTGCCTCATCCAGTCTTTTCTTGAACACCTCCAGGGACCACGACTCCACCGCCTCCCTGGGCAGCCCATTCCAATGGCAAATCACTCTCTCTTCCTTCAAAGGTGAGTGGCAGCTCAAATGGAATGTGGTTTATGAATCTCCTTGTACACATCTTACAACACCAAAGTAGCTGAATCATTTATTTCAGAAGAACTCACACACATAAGCACATGCAACAGATTGTGATAAGAGTTGGTATATTTTAATATCACTTACTTTTAACCCACCTGCACACAAGCAAATTAGTCAAATTACAACCAAAAAAATAAAAGCAGCACTGATTTCAGCACTTTTCCCCCAAAAACTAACAGCAAATCTTAAAAAAAAACTCACCAAAACAATTAATGCAAAATACTGTATTTTTTTTTAAAGGGATATTTATGGAACTGAAGTATAAAACATTCCTTTCATAAAGCACAAAACACTTAAACTTTTTAAACTCCTGAATGTTTCCAAACTCTTATGGCGTTGATAAACTGACATAAATTTAACACAGATTCCTTCTGATTCAAAAAAAAAAGTGGTTCTCAAAAAATAAATCAACATTTCCCTAGTGCACTTATAAAGAGAAAAGATCAAAAGTAGTAACTGCTATCTTTCCTTCCAGTGTTAATTAGTAATTAAAAATCTTAGCCTCATTAGTACCTACTGAAATAGTTTGGTTTTGTTTTTTTCTGGAAGGGGGGAAGGGGATGTTACACAGACAGATCCTGCAACAGAAGTCATGAAAACGAACCAGTTTTGGACCTGCTGCATGCCTTCATCACAGTTAAAAGAGAATATGAGATGGCATTATTTTCTTTTCATTAAGCATCTTCCTTCAAGAGCTCAGCTTTCATTTGGTCTTAGGTTGCATGTAGTTGCATACACTGCCTAATTCTATTGGCCAAGTAACAGCCTCTCTCTCTGGCAGTTCAGATCATTTTAAGTAGAAATAAAAACACTAAATTAGTTCTTTGGCACAGTACAAAAGTTGCCAGCTCCTACTGTTTGGATTTACCGCAAGTAAGTCTTGCAAGTCTTAAAGAAGAATTCCCTGTACTTGGAGCAAGGAGGATGGGACTTGTCACTGTTTCAAAACAAAGTAGATGACATTGAACAGCTTTTTATGGATGAAGTGTCTTCCATCTGTAATTGATTTGATGTCTTCAGCACTGACTCGGTCTCCCCTCGCATTTTCAGAGCTCAATATTCCCTGCATACAAGGTAATCAGCAGTATGGCCGTAAATCCCGTTAGTAAGCCAGCGTTCTGAATCAGGAAGAATGTGAGATCCACTTTTCTTCCTGTCACTTTCTCTCGTAGCATATCATTCATCTCTGGGAACTGAAAAAAGGCATTTGTTAGGTAAGCATTGCCACCTCGTGGCAGCCTGCATAACCTGAGGCGTTGAGAACAGAAGCATATTCCTGCTTTGAACTAACAGGGGGTAGAGGCAGCCACAAGAACAGGTCACCCTAATTATCCCCAGAAAACACTTCAGCAAGGATGCTAAAATTAAATGCTGGTTTGGGGTTTTCTTTTGTGTTATTTTATTTTATTTTTCCTCTCTACTGGTTGTGTTTCATGCAATTTTCCTTGGTTTGAATCCATCAACCTCTTGGGTCCAGTTGTTGGTCTCTGTGTTGCCTCTGTAATGCTAAATGCTGTGCTTCTTCCTTCATTAGTACAAACAGAGAAATCCTTGTCCAGCAATTGCAAGAGTAGGATTCTTATAAGCAGATGAAGGGAAGCTGAAAACACAGACAGCCTCTCAGAAGTAATACATCTCTTACAAATAGGTCCAGTAGGCTGATGAGGCAGTGAAAAAGGAAGGAAGAAGGAAGCAGCTAATGTTAACACATGCAATACTAGGTGAAAGCACAAGGAAGGGATTCTTTGCTATTTCATTGCTCTTCAGATGCCTGATACAGAGCAAAGAATGACTGCTTTGCTGGTAACTGCAAAAACAGAGATACCTCCTCCAAGAGTCAGTGGAGAGGAGGGCAGATGAGCACTGGTGATAAAGTCCTCTGTATGGGGTGATTTGGGTCTGTGTTTACTACAGATAAAGTCAACTGCTGTGGATTTTGACAAGCATATTCAAATAAACTTTAAACTCTTTTCCTGTTGTGCTGAAAGAAGTATAGACAGAATGCAATGAAGAGTTTATAATTCAGTGTTTGTTTGGAAACCTTCAAGCTGGGTGACTCATAAGCTGTATCTTTCTTTGATCTCACAAGGCAGAAACAGCCACTGAAGTTAATGCAACCCTTGAAGAACAAACTAAGGCTAGCGGGAAGTGGCCAAACCTTCCCAGAAATTATTCCAGAGCTTCGTAATCCTCTTGCAAAAGAGGCAAAGACAACAAACCAGATCAGCTTCATGCCATACAGCGAGGGTCATTTGTGTACACACCTCAGTGTACACATTTTCACATGTCCACAAAGTGATCTTACTGGCAGAGCACGGACTGTGCCAATACTAGAGGAATGAAGAACAGCAAGAGTAGAAGGAAGACATTATGTTTTAGGTAATCATACCTGCTTCTGGACAGAAATGTGTGAAAATTGTAACAGATAGCAGAAAGTCTCTGTAGAGAGCACTTGGATACCCTATTTCAGACTTTTCAGAGGGAAGGAAAGTTCAGACAGGTAACTGATAAAATCCAAAAACCTATAAAGAGAGAGAGAGATTCGGGGGCAGAGGAGCAGAGACAGAGACGCAGAAGAGAACAATAGGTACAAAGAAAAGATTGTTACCTACTTTGATGGTTTTAGCAACAGATTTAAGTTGAAACTCCAGATTTATACCACAAGTTTTACACAACATCATGAGTACACTAGTATTCATTACATGAGTGATGCCAAAGCATTTGCAATTTAGGTGCTGCAAAACTGTGAAATAAACTATTCATATTGTTCATTTAGCTAACACTGTTACTTATTAAATCCAATGTTACTACCTAAATTGTAATATCACAGTATCAACAAGGTTGGAAGAGACCTCATAGATCATGAAGAACTACTTGTTAAATGCATGCAGAACCAAACTGGGGTCTCAAAACATCAAAAAGAGGCCTCACTCTTCCAGTTCTACACTACAACAGACTCTCACGTGAGAGATGTAAACACCCTTGCAGATATATCTGCTCTTAGAATGCTGATAAAGACATGACAAAACTTAAAATTCTTTAAAGATCTTTCTCATTTTCAGATTAAACATCATCCTAAGTTATGGAGTATTACTGACTGCCTGTGAATCTAGATTTTATTTCCCAAGCCTAAATCTGATATGGAACTCAGCACAATTTCTTTGGCTTCTACCTTAGAATCACAGAATCATTCAGGGTTGGAAGGGACCACAAGGATCATCTAGTTCCAACCCCCTTGCCATGGGCAGGGATACCCTACCCTAGATCAGGCTGGCCAGAGCCTCATCCAGCCTGGCCTTAAACACCTCCAGGGATGGGGCCTCAGCCACCTCCCTGGGCAACCCATTCCAGGCTCTCACCGCTCACATGCTGAAGAACTTCCTCCTCACGCCCAGTCTGACCCTACTGACCTCCAGCTTTGCTCCATTCCCCCTAGTCCTGTGACTACCTGATAGCCTAAAAAGTCCCTCCCCAGCTTTTTTGTAGGCCTCCTTCAGATACTGGAAGGTCACAATACAGTTACCTCGGAGCCTCGTCTTCTCCAGACTGAACAGCCCCAACTCTTTCAGTCTATCCTCACAGCAGAGCTGCTCCATCTTCTAAGCACACTTTAAAAAACACCAAACATGACAGACAGACTGTTTTGAATAGTTCAGTCTGAATCAAGAAACTGTGGCTGGAATAGTTTATTTTAAACTAGAAGAGAATTTATGACAGGGCTTTCACTTAAGTGACCTTAAAATTATTACTAATTATGTGGTTACACAACACCTTTCAATCAACCCAAAATTGAGCATTTCATTTAATTCTGCTTACCTTTTTTTTTCCCTTTTCTTTCAAAATAGTTTAAGTAGACAAATGAACTTTTAAACAATATTGAAGTGAAACACTCTGGTGATCTAAAATGCTTTTTAAACACTTGTTCTCCACGGATGAAACCAGCATCCCCCAGGGAGGCAGTGGGTTGCCCAGGGAGGTGGTTGAGACCCTGTACCTGGAGGTGCAGGAGGCTGCAGGAGGCTCTGGCCAGCCTGATCTAGGGTAGGGTGTCCGTGCCCATGGCAGGGGGGTTGGAACTAGATGATCCCTGTGGTGCCTTCCAACCCTGACTGATTCTATGATTCTGTCTCTCTCTAAAACTCCTTTTCAACAACAAACTGATCAGCCTTAGATGCGAAGTGAAAGGCTTTCATGTTTCATGAGTAAGCATAACTATTTGTGCACCTCCATTAATGGCATAATTATGATTTAAAATCTACTAGTAAGTATCTGACCCTGTCATGAGAGGCACAAAATACTAAATTCTAGTGCAGGGAATTAGCATAATCTTTGTTTTCTTGCAGAAAAATAAAATGAAAAGTAAAATTCTCTCTCACCATATCTGCCAGAGAGATGTACAGAAACATTCCACCAGCTACAGCAAAGATGATGTTTGGAGCAAAGTTGTTGCCTACTAATATTCCAAAAGCCATCCCAATGTAACAGGAACATGCAGACATGAAGTTGAAAAACAGAGCTTGATGAGTACTCATCCCTGCATTCAGCAAGATGACAAAATCCCCTGAAAGAAAGACACAAAATCATCTTCAGAAAATGATGTTGTCATTAGTTTGTGATTTCAAAAGGAAGTCTGGAGAGAAGACATGATTTGTATACAAATTATAAGCCCTTCCTCTTTTCTTCATTCAAGTAAACAGTGAAGATTTCCCTTCAGTACTTGAAGTAAGTGAAATGTTCCAGAGCAGTAGGTGATGCCACAGGAACAACAACTTAAAAAGAAATAAACAAAAAATACAGCAGCAAGGACAAACAGGGCAATTAATACCTCTCTGATATCCAATCCCAGCTTCCATCCACTTGTACATGTACCTGATGTGTATTTTGGTGTTTGGGAAGATTTGAATGACTTTTCCATTAATTTGTCTAAAGTTTCTTTGAATCTGGGCCAACTTTTGACCAGTGCAACCTCCTACAGCAGTGATTTCCACAGTAAGCAATACGGCGAATGAAAATTCCTTACCCAGTTCATGAGGAAACTCTTCACACAAGATGGCTATGGAGGTACTAAGCCCTTGAAGCAGGGACAAAGTGAATGAAGCACCAATAGCCAAACCATCTATGAAATTATGTACAGCATCACTCAGTGTCACCATCCAAGCAATAGTCCCAATCTTTGACAGTGGACGGCCCTTAAGACACTTGCACAGGCTGCTTTGAGTGGCTTCTTCCTGGAAAAAAAAGAGTAACATAATAAAAGTTACATAAAACCCTGAATAAAGAAGTTAATGAATCACACTTCAGTCTCTAAATGAAGCACTACTGCATATGGAGACCAAAACGCTTGGTCCAAGAAACAACAGACAGAGAACTTTAGCTGCTACTACCTCTGTTTCATCAAGTTAACATACAGGGCCAAAACACCCTTCTGACTACAAAGCTTTATCTGAATGCCCTTCTGCTGAGAAAGAAATTGAATCATAGTGTTGGGAATGTCTCCCTGGAGCCCCTGTTAAATTAAGAGAGTGCCAAGGCCTCTCACAGCCTCCTCAGCTACCTCTACTAAGCATGCACAGTCCAAAGGATCTGATCAGCACCTGTATTTCCTACCTCAACCAAATCTGGACTAGTTACATACTGCCAGTACATCATGCTCTCAAGAGACACAACTGCTGCAGTAACAGTCAGCTGCATGTGAATATAGACACACTTCCACTTACTCCACAAAGCTGATGGCTGACTTCAGGTGAGAGTCTTGGTATTCTAGTTTCTACAAAGTGCATGTCTAACAAAAAAACGCAGTGGGCAACTCTGACTGTGTGAGCTGACATCTCCGAGCACAAAAACAAACTAAGATGAAACTGCAGCGCACAGACGCACCAGGGAGCTCAATATCTCCTCTCAGAAGAGAGAGGAATTTATACATGCAGTGCTGTGAAACAATGGAAAACTCAAAGCTGACCAAAGGAACTGCCACTTCAGCTGGAAGCACAAACTAGCCTCCCCTCAAAAATTCCCAGTGATCCACTGGGATATGTTTCTGTATCCACGTGCACTGCAGTTACATAGCAGTTGCAAGTGTTGTAGTATTTGTCCTCTAAAAACCAAGAGGATTTGCATATACAGCATTAATTAGTGCTTATAATATTTCCCTCTAAAAAACAAAAAGATTTGCATATGTAGCATTAATTAGTGCTTACTCAGTGGAATGCCTAAGCAGTAATATATACATCTGTGTGTCCATAGACAAATTTATACATCTCTCTTTCTCTTGCAGGAGAAGGATGTATAAAAACACCTCTTTCTCCTTAAGAAAAGGTCACAGATTATTCCAAGGTGTGGTCTTTAGTCATCAAAAAGAACATCACATATTGTTTCAGTTTTGCCATATCAAATGCAAACACTGCCAGGCAACTGAATTTTGAACTTTATGGAAATACGACGATTAAGAAATTCTTACAAAAGCCTTAATGATCAAGCAGTACAGTCTGCCTCATTATTTGCTCACCTGACATACAGCTCCTTGCATGCAGGAGCTGCCTTGGGATAGGACAGAAGCCCAGGTCAGGAATTTTTCAGACAAATGCCCTATTGCACTACTTGGCACTGGCAGCTAATAAAGCCTTAAGCAGTGCCACAAGTGTCATGAAGCGCACTTACAGCTCCTATCCAGTGCACAGGAAGCCCTAACATTATATTCTTATGATGTGAAAATGAGCAATAGTATCCAAAAATTGGAAGTCTCCCCACTGACTCAAAAATGCAGGTTTTAAACGTGTACTAAATGCTTGCCTGCAGTTTTTGGAGGCTTCCTCTCTCAATGTTTCATCTAAACACACAAGAGACTGTCAACCGTGTATTGGGGATGATTAATTTGTACTTGTACTAATTCTCCTTGAGACTGGAACACTTATGGGTAATAGACTTCTCTCTTAATCCACAGAGGCAACTTGAACTTCACTTTAAGAAAGAAATATTACAATGCAAACTACATAAAATATTAGGTAACTGGAAGTAAAGAGAAACATGAGTATGAGAAGATTCAAATATAATTAGCAAAGCTCTTCCCCCTAATCATCCAGCTCTCTGGGCTGCAGTTTTGTTCCCCTGGGTTTTCACCTGTTCCCTGATGACAATCCTTCAAGCTGCCTAAGAACTGATAGAAGCACTGTTTTACAGCTCTCCCTGATTTCTGGCAAAAGCAGAATCTTCTTTCATGGGCATGTTTCTAGCTTCAGCAAGGACAGGGAGTTTGAGATAATGCAGAGATTTCAATTTTCCATATTTCACTGAATTTTCTACTACAAAAGAACATTGCTCTTTTGGAAGCCACACACGACAACAACAGCAACAAGTATTTTCTGACAAGGGAACTGTATTAAACTCAAGGTGGATTAGGAACTTCTACTATACCTGAGAAAGGTGGATTTTGTTCTGTGAAAACTTTCCATTACCAAGAAATTCTCACATCATGTGCAAAGAATCTCCACAAATGGTTTTTATAAAGAGTTTAGAATCATAGAATGGCTTCACTTGGAAGGGACCTTAGAGATCATCTCCTCCAATCTCCCCACCATGGACAGGGATGCCTCTCAAGTGGACTCAGTTGCTCAAGACCTCATCCAACCCAACCTTGAACACCCCTAGAGAGGAGATATCCACAGCCTCCCTGGGTAGCCTGTTCCAGAGTCTCAACACCCTTGCACTGAAACTCAAGTTCTTCACCAGGAGGGCTGTGGAACATTGGAACAGGTTGCCCACGGAGGTAGTTGAGGGCCGACCCTAGAAATATTCAAGGTGAGGCTCAATAGGCTCTGGGCACCTGATCTAGTTGAGGATGTCACTGCCTACTGCAGAGGAGGTTGGACTAGGTGACCTTTGGAGGTGCCTTCCAACCAAGACCATTCCATGATTTGATGATCCCATCTAAACCTACTGCCCCTCAGCTTAAAACCATTCCCCTGTGTCCTATTGCTAAACATCCATATAAAAAGCCCCTCTCCAGCATTCCTGTAGGCTCCCTGCAGCTACTGGAAGGCAGCTGTAAGGTCCCCTCAGAGTCTTCTCTTCTCTAGGCTGAGCAGCTATGTTCAGCCTATCTTCACGGCAGAGGACTTCCAGCCCTTGGAGACTCAACCCTTGTATCACCTTTGCGGCCTTCTTCTGGACTCACTGCAACAGCTCTTGTGTCCTTCTTGTGATGGGGACATCAGAACTAGATGCTGTACTCAAGGTAGGGTCTCACAATAGTAAAGGGGAAGAATCACTTCTCTTGGCCTGGCAGCCACACTCCTCTTGATGGAGCCTAGGATGTATTTTGCCTTCTGGGCTGCATGAGGGCACTGCTGTCTCAGTGAGTTGCTAATACATCAATACACCCAGCTCTCTTTCTTCAGACCTACTCTCAATCCACTCTGCACCCAGCCTGGACTGGTGCCTGGGACTGGCCCAGCCCAGATGCAGGACCCTACATTTTGACTTGTTAAACCTCATGCAGGTGTCACTAGCCCACTTCTGAAGCCTGTCAAGATCCTCCTGGATGCCATCCTCTCCTCCTGCAGTTTAGCAGACATCAAAGAAGAGATGTCAACTAGGAAGCTCTGCAACACCCAGCTGGACTATCAAGTCTAACATTTATTAACCACTAGTGGAGTTTTGTATTATCTGTATCTCCACTGTTTATGCAAACCGAAAACCATCCTTGGTATTTCTGCTCTTCTGATTTTTCTTCTTTAAAAACAATGGCCTCTCCTTTGTTTCCAAACCTGAGAAATTATACAGAGCCTCTCTTATTTTATCCTGTGATACCTCATCAGATTACTATTATTTCTAATGCAGCTCTGACTCCCTCAGACATGCGCCTGTTGTGTTCTCTCAGGATCAAGAGGAATCCTGACACTGTCTTCAGTGCATAAATAAAGCAACTGTGAAGTTCTTCTACCCAGCATTGTGCACTCAAGGATACAGTATTCAACAGTTTGTCTCTGAAACAACTTTACTTCAAGGTTCCTGTTGTCAAGCCATGCAATTTCAATGCATGGTAGACACAAATTTTGGGTAAGCATGAAAGAGGTTTCCAAGGTTGCAATTAGTGCTGCAAGCAAAATCTGAAAGTGACTAATTAAACATTTAAATTTATTCTGGCAGTGAGTCTTTTCTGGCATTAAAAGAGAGAATATGGCTGGATCCCAGTGGCTGAAAACAGCTACCATGCTCTGGCACAATCAGACTTCAGGCTCCCTCCTTAAAGGCTCCATGGCGTTTTCTGGCTACTGTGTTTGTTCTTACTAATAAGCTTTAGGTTACAGAGACATTGAAATTCTATTAGGTCTGTGTTTGCTTAAACCAAAGACTTCCCTCAGAAATACAGAATACCTGTAAAGCTGAGCACATACCAACCCACATGGCACTACTCCTCCTGCCTCCCTCAAAACTCCTCAGCCACACTGGTCCTTCCCTGCCCTCTAACGAATTGGAAGGTTACTTGGCCTCTTTGAGCCTGCCTGGAAGAGGAAAAGAGTAATGTTGGGTTTTTTGTTGCTATCTCAAATATTAGGAGTGGGCTACCTGCCACTGGGATTTCCTTGCAGCCAGCCTTGGCTCTGGAATGAGAGGCCTGGAACACAAGCCCTATGAGGAGAGGCTGAAGGAGCTGGGGTTGTTCAGCCTGCAGAAGAGGAGGCTCAGGGGGGACCTCATTGCTGTCTACAGCTACATGAAGGGAGGCTGTAGCCAGGTGGGGGTTGGTCTCTTCTCCCAGGCAACCAGCAACAGAACAAGGGGACACAGTCTCAAGTTATGCCAGGGGAGGTCTAGGCTGGATGTTAGGAGAAAATTCTTGACAGAATAGAGTGATTTGCCATTGGAATGGGCTGCCCAGGGATGTGGTGGAGTCCCCAGAGGGGTTCAGGAGAAGATTGGATGGGACATTTAGTGCCATGGTCTAAGTTGATTGGATAGGGCTGGACTAGACGATCTTGGTTTGATAGGTTGGACTGGATGATCTTGGAGGTCTCTTCCAACCTTTTTGATTCTATGATAAGAGTCCTTCAGGATCATCTAGTCCAATCTGCGACCTATCATTGTAGAGTCCACACTAAACCATGTCCCTGAGCACCAGGTCCACAGGCTGCTTAAACACCACCAGGGATGTTGACTCCACCACTGCCCTGGGCAGACCATTCCAATGCTTAATAACCCTTTTGGTGAAGAAATATTTCCTAAAATATCCAGCCTAAACCTCCCCTAGTGAACGAGTTTGTTATTCTTATGTGTAAGCAGATGGCTGGCTAGCCAAAATGTAACAGCTCCAGATACAACTTCTGGCAAACCAGGCAGAAAAACAGCACACCATTGGAGATAACTGTCCAGGGGAAGAGTGGAAGGTTCTTTGGTTTATAAACCTACAAAATGCAGTTTAGGGACCACTCACAGTTACCAATTCCCTCTTGGGACCCATCCAATTTCCATCAGTAAGGTGGCACAGTAAGGACAGATACCATTTTGGTACTTTAAACCACATGCAGGGGTCAAGGCAGAACTGGATTCTCTTCTGGCTGTCAGGGCCTGCCTCTGGCTTTCTTTCTTGCTCATCACTGCTCCCCACAAACAACTTACCAGTTAAAGAGCACAGGTGGTAAACCAGAATTCTTTACTACAATAAAATCTGCCACAGTCTGTGGCTTAGGTTTTGTGAGGTTTTGGTTGTTGGGGTTTTTCTCTGTGAGTGTTTGTTTGTTTTTCAATAAGGAGACTACTGCACCCTCCTGGACCTGAAAAAAAGGGTACAGCAGTACACTAACTTTCTCTTCCTGCTGCCATTTTCCTCTCACACTGAACAAAGTTGTATTAGTACATATACATAGGGACATCAAACCATGGGGGCAGGTCCAGATGAGGGCCACAAAGATGATTAGAGGTTTGAAGCAGCTCCCCTACGGTGACATACCACAAGCACTGGGGCTGTTTAGCATAGTGAAGAAAAGGCTCCAGGGACACTTTATAGTAGTCTTGTACCTGAAGGGGAAAAGAAAGATGGGAAGGGACTTTCTACAGGAGCTTGTAGTGACAGAACAGAAAGGATCTGTTCAGAGTCTGCCCCCCAAAGCAAGCTGCTATTTTTCTCTTCCAGCATCCTGCAAGATAGCAAATGGACATGCTGTGTGGACTGAATCTTGAGGAGGGTCAATTTAGACTGGATATTAGGAAGAAATTCTTTACAGTGAGGGTGGTGAGACACTGGAACAGGTTGCACAGGGAGGTTGTGAACGCTCTCTCCCTGGAGGTGTTCAAGGCCAGGCTGAATGAGGCCTTGAGTGACCTGGTGTTGTGTAGGGTGTCCTTGCCCATGGCAGAGGGGTTGCAACTAGATGATCTTTTAAGGTCCCTTCCTGGTGTTGTGTAGAGTGTCCCTGCCCATGGCAGGGGGGTTGCAACTAGATGATCTTTAAGGCCTCTTCCAACCTAAAGCATCCTATGAATATATTTGAGAAATATAAAGAACAAAACTGAAACATTATAATACTTAAACCATGAGGAATGTATTCTGTCTTAACATATTATCTCCATGAATTCCCTTTCTATCCAAACATATCCCTGGGGGTCTTCAAGAAAAGACTGGATGAGGCACTTAGTGCCATGGTCTAGTTGATTGGTTAGGGCTGGGTGATAGGTTGGACTGGATGATCTTGGAGGTCTCTTCCAACCTGGTGATTCTATGATTCTATGATTAGGACAAGTAGTGCTCACAATATACTGCATTAAAGTCACTGTGTTAATTTTCCTCATTAATCATTGATCCAAAAGAATCAGGTTCTCACACTTATGGCTTTATGGTAGTCAGGAAGACAATACAGATCATGTAACACTAAGACATACTATCACTCTTTAAGCAAAACAATAAAACCAAAATTAAATGACTTATCCAATTAAATGTCTCTGTCCTACCCATCCCAACAATGTCAATTACCTCTTTGTGTTTCCATTTCTGCAAGCTTGTCCCAAAAGCCCACATTTCTTTTCTGTAGGGTTCAAGTTATAAGCTTTGAAGCTAACAAAAACTTAAACATTTGTATCAACTCTCCCCCTCAGATATGCTTACAGAATTGGTGGGGATAAAAAAAAACAGACACCATTTTCATACCTGTGCTGAGACCACACTGATGCTGTCAAAACCAAGATTTCCATTGCTCTCTATGACGGCTGAATTTGCATAACATGTCCCCCCGTTGCTGGCTGATAGTGGTTTGGGTGGGTTTGTCTTATCCTGAGAACGATTCTGGTCACCATTTTCAGTGTAAGTATGGCCAGTCTAGGTGACAAATAAAAATAAAAACAGCAAACTTAATTAAACAGATACCCAGAAGGAAGAGATGGATGATCTGGATGAGGGCATCGAGTCAGTCATCAGCAAGTTTGCAGATGACACTAAGCTGGGGGCAGATGTGACTGAGTTGGAGGGCAAAAGGGCTCTGCAGCGGGACCTTGACCGCCTGCACACATGGGCAGAGTCCAAGGGGATGGCTTCAATAGCTCCAAGTGCAGGGTGCTGCACTTTGGCCACGACAACCCCATGCAGAGATACAGGCTGGGGTCGGAGTGGCTGGAGAGCAGCCAGACAGAGAGGGATCTGGGGGTACTGACTGATACCTGCCTGAACATGAGCCAGCAGTGTGCCCAGGTGGCCAAGAGAGCCAGTGGCATCCTGGCCTGCATCAGGAATGGTGTGGCCAGCAGGAGCAGGGAGGTCATTCTGCCCCTGTACTCTGCACTGCTTAGACCACACCTTGAGCACTGTGTTCAGTTCTGGGCCCCCCAGTTTAGGAAGGACACTGAGATGCTTGAGCGTGTCCAGAGAAGGGCAACGAGGCTGGGGAGAGGCCCTGAGCACAGCCCTACGAGGAGAGGCTGAGGGAGCTGGGATTGGTTAGCCTGGAGAAGAGGAGGCTCCCAGGTGACTTTATTGCTGTCTACAACTACCTGAGGGGAGGTTGTGGCCAGGAGGAGGTTGCTCTCTTCTCTCAGGTGGCCAGCACCAGAACGAGAGGACACAGCCTCAGGCTGTGTCAGGGGAGATTTAGGCTGGAGGTGAGGAGAAAGTTCTTCACTGAGAGAGTCACTGGACACTGGAATGGGCTGCCCAGGGAGGTGGTGGAGTCGCTGTCCCTGGGGCAGTTCAAGGCAAGGTTGGACGTGGCACTTGGTGCCATGGTCTAGCCTTGAGCTCTGTGGTAAAGGGTTGGACTTGATGATCTGTGAGGTCTCTTCCAACCTTGGTGATACTGTGATACTGTGATCACATTCATGCTGCCTTGCTTTCAAACACTAAGTATAAGTTTAAATCAACTCCATACATACCTAAGTTCCTCATATCTCACTTTAAGTTAATCAGAATATATGTGGGGATTTTTCATTTTTATGCCTCTATACAGACCCTCCCAAGCCAAACACGAGGCTCTACGTGACCAACACTTGCTAGTTATTTAGGGTGGCTTGTTGAATAAGAGATTATTAGCCTCTGTCAGCTAAAGAGGAGCAAAATAAGATTTTCCTTTTTTTTTTTTTCCTCTTTGCTGCCATTGTTACAAATGAGGAAGAGCTGATCTTCATAACCTTCTATATCAGTAACAGCTTGGGAGGGGGAATTTTAAGTGAGACAAGAGTAGGAAGGCAGGTCAGTTTCCTTCACAAGACGTAAGCAGAGAGGACTAAAAACGTTGAAAGGTCCTTCCCTCAGACAAATTCAGCATCACTCACATGAGTACAGCAAGAACAAGTAGTCTGACAGATGGGTAGAGAGCAGAGCCCTGCACAATGTGGGTAACTGCACTAAAGCAGGGCTGTGTACCAAAGCATGGGGAAACAAGAGCTGCAGTTACTGAGGATGAGATTCAGGCAGTGTCAGCGCAGCTACATTTAACAGATGACCAAGAATTAGCTAATCATGCCACACTGATTTCTCCTGCCCAAAGTGGAGCTCCATGAGCAGACTTCATTCCCTCCAGCTCCCACATATCTCCACTTTTTTGCTGCTTTGTTTAGTTAGCATAGCAATGAGTTGGCCTCTGAGAGTGATTGGAGCACAGACCAGTGAAATTAGACCACATTTACAACTCAACTCTATTCCTAGCTGTTTGCAACTCCTTCAAAAAAGGAGTTCCCTATCCACAGAGATTCTAAACATATATAGCAGAATGCCTGATAAGACTAAACTCCACAGATTAAAAGGGGGGAAAAAAGCTCCACATTTTATTAAACTACTGAGTATCTCATAAAAAATAACAGCTACTTTAAGGCAAGGCTCATTCAGTTAGTGAGATGTTTTGTTACCTGGTCATAGATCTTCAGTATCAATTTAAGAATCCTTTCCACAAAGAAGAGAATATAGAATCCACCAAACACAGCAACTGCTTTCTCAATATAGTTATCTACTTTGGGGTCAAACCCAAATGCCTGAAGATGGAGAAAAATCAATGCAAATTAGTCTGTAATCTGTACACTTCCAGAAAAAAAAACAAACCCAAGCAAACAAGGGCCCCATACACATAGATACTCCTCTAAAATACAGACTGTCTCTCTACTGTCCATGAGTTTCCAGGAGACTGGAATTCTGAAAGACCCTTATATTTTTCTTTTTTTTTTTCAACTTGAATCAACTGTTAACAATGTTTTAATTCAGTAGAACTCACATGCAGTGTGTAGCAGTAAAATGCAAGTTGAGGAAAGTCTAACCTGTAGCCTCTTGAAGTTCACTAGAATTTTATCCAGTGCACTTTTTTGTCTAGAGGCAAAATATCCTTTGCTGTCTCCCATGGCACAACTAGACACAGACCTTGATGGCTCTGCTCAAGCAGCCCAAATGTGATGGTAGCTAATGGCACTGAAACACACCTGCAACTCTTTGGAGACTGCAAGTCAGAGAGCCCCTCTACAGCTTGCTTCTAAAGTTGATGTGCTTCAGTAACTGCTATGCAAACCAAATAATGATTCCACTTACTTACCTCTGGAATGAGCTGGAAAATTGCATTAGAAAAGAGAGTACCAATGGCCAGGCCCACAAAGTAGGTTAAAACCTTGGGGAAATATGGCTTCTTTAAGAGAGGAGTTAAGATCAATCCCAGAAGCGATGCCAAGTTAATGATAGTCACAGCCAGGAACCCAAATCCCCAAACTGTGGATAAAGAAGCAGAAATAGAAAATAGTTTAGTACATAACACCATTTGCAAGCTGTTTGTAGTTTTTCTAACAACTACAGAAGAACAGAGGTTGCTTGGTTGAAGGTAGACTTTGAAAAATATAGAAATCTTAAATGCATAGGTACTTAAGGTACATATCTGCAGAAAGGATATACCTGGAAGGATTGCCTGGGACTAGCATACTAAAACCAAAATCTGTGCTAGTCTAAGATCTAGAGTAGCCTACCTGCAGCTTGTCTAAATCAGATGTCTCTACAGTTAGTGAAGGGTGAAAATTAAGGCTTTGGCCAACAATCAAAGGAGCTACAGCACAGACAGAAGACAAAACGTCTTACTAAACCAAGTATTTGATGCAAATGTCATTTACTCCTAAAGGAGGCTAAGAAAGAAAGTCTACTCTCTTGGCTCTACTAGATTAAAAATTCTTTCCTGATAAAGCCTTAGTCCCTCAAATCATCCTCAGGAGGCAATTTTCTGTTCCAAACACTCCTCCCTCTTCCTCTCATTCAAAGCAGTGCTGCTGGTTGAAACACTGCTCACTGAATAGGTGAGGTGACAGATTACTGTAATACAGAAATGGAAGCATATAAAAAAATCGAGGTTCTGAGTTCAAAAAGATGGACACACCATGCAGGAAACTTTTGCTAAGGAGTAGCAAATGCAGCAGGGTGCACCGTAACTTGGTTTCCTTCACCATGAGAATAGCCTCAAATTTTTAGAGTTCAGACACTGGGACAAAGCCATATTGTATCTGTTCTGGAGTCTGAACTACAGGTTGCTGTTGCTCACAACCATCACAAAGTTGTGCTTCTGCTGGTTTTGCCATTGAAATCTCAAGTCCCTGTGAGCACAGAGGAAAACTTTAAAGGTTGTAAGACCTGAAGAGGTCTATACTGCCTCAGGTAATGCCACAGAACCAAAAAGTTATCCACAGACAGTGGGTTTGTCTATTAGAATTAACAACAAATAATAATCAAAGCAAACATCACAATGGCTATATCAGGACAGAATGGTATAAATCCAGAAAGTTGTGTCACTCAAAGCCTACAATACGTAGAGGTTACCATGAATTCCTTTCTGCATAGCAGAAACTAACAGATCAGATTGTGATCTGCAGCCTAACTCTCCTGCAACACTATCAGCTAACATGCCGAGCTGGATTCCTCACTGCCAACTGGAACAGCTCTACTTTGTTTGCACAATGTCACAGTTTCTGTACATGATGAATTTTATATTATGGTAAGAACAGAATGCACCAGAAGCATTTTAAGCATCTGCAGAAGGCAAATTGATTTCAGTTAGAACGTTTGTTTGCCATTTTGAGAGAGAATGAGGGGAAAAACACACAACTAGATATGGATAGAGTTATTAAGCTGCATAGGAGATTAATCCCCATTAAAATAAATTACAATTAAGTTTGCACATTTATTTTTTGAAATCAAATCTATAGCAAACAAATGTAATGGGCTTCCAATGCCATCATGAGTCACAAACCACTGTTTATAGTTCAGGATTACTGTAAGTCTTTCAGCTCAATATCCAGACACCTCCTACTCATTATGCTGTGCAAAATGTGCATTTTAAACCAAGTTAACATTATAAAAGCCTCATTTACCACATATCAAGCACTGAGTCTACTTTCCCAAATTACTCCAGACACAGGGAGGAAGAACCAGTTTCAACAATACCTATTTAAAAAAGTCCCTACTAACTACTTTTTACAACAAAACAAAGAGAATAAATCTGTATATTGTGTCGATCTGTGGGTGACAAAAATGATGGGAGAATGGGGCTTAAAGCTAAGCACTGAAAAAGAGGTCACTGGTGAACTGGGAAAGAAGTTCTCGTGGTACTATGCACTTCAGCAAGAAGTGCTGTAACTTTCATCCTGGTACATTTGGTTCAGAACAGCAAAAGCTAAGAGTGCATGCTATTAATCAATCATCTGCCACCATTTTCTATGCTTAATACAAGAACAATAGAGACACTAGTCTGTAGTGTCTACTACAGGACACTGCAGGGACTAGTGAACCACTAGCAGGGACATTAGTCCATAGTATCCTCTTCTGTCATAGAAGAAAAATAAATATTAAGGATGCCAGAAGACAGAGATAGTTTTAGACCACACCTTGAGTACTGTGTTCATTTCTGGGCCCCCCAGTTTAGGAGGGACATTGAGATGCTTGAGCGTGTCCAGAGAAGGGCGACGAGGCTGGGGAGAGGCCTTGAGCACAGCCCTACGAGGAGAGGCTGAGGGAGCTGGGATTGGTTAGCCTGGAGAAGAGGAGGCTCAGAGGTGACCTTATTGCTGTCTACAACTACCTGAGGGGAGGTTGTGGCCAGGAGGAGGTTGCTCTCTTCTCTCAGGTGGCCAGCACCAGAACAAGAGGACACAGCCTCAAGCTGCGCAAGGGGAAATTTAGGCTGGAGGTGAGGAGAAAGTTCTTCCCTGAGAGAGTCATTGGACACTGGAATGGGCTGCCCGGGGAGGTGGTGGAGTCACCGTCCCTGGGGCTGTTCAAGGCAGGATTGGACGTGGCACTTGGTGCCATGGTCTAGCCTTGAGCTCTGTGGTAAAGGGTTAGACTTGATGATCTGTGAGGTCTCTTCCAACCCTGGTGATACTGTGATACTTTTAAAATTCTGTCCTAGACCAGGACATTTCAAAAAAGCTGGGATTTAACATATATGTATTTTGTTTCTGATCTACTCAAAGTGAAGAAATAAATAAGCTGGTAACCACAGGCAATCAAAGAATAGAATAATCATTTTCTGTATTACACATTCAAGAGATTCTGCAATAAGTCTCAATGGGATGTGGACTACTTTAAGCTAAAGAAATTTTTAAAGGAATAAAATAAACCTAAAATCTTTCTTATATGTTTTCCAGGAAGGTGGTCCTGGGCCTTGCAGTAAGCTTGTGGGTTCAGAAAGATCAGAAGTCTAACTGGAAAGAAAAAGAAGTAAGATTACTTTCCAAGTACACAATTACAGGAACCAGCAGTTCAAGGAGAACACCACAAATCAAGGAGGGATGAAGTGGTAACATTCCAAGACAACCAAAGACAACAATGCTCCTGTACTACAAATTGTATTTCACAACAGCATGTGTGCACTGCTGTCTCAACACTGGGTTTATTCACTAGGACTCCATTCACGTTAAGCTTTAGAGTCTATGCACCTCAGAAAGCTGCCTACCCTGACTTTATCTACCAAAACAGAGCACTCTGCTTACAACACGCACTCTGTTCTCCTGATTAGTGGTGCAGTCAACTTCAGCTTCTTCCTCTCTAGAACTGTAGCCCCAAAGAGACCACCAAGATACCACAAGCAACAAGAAATTAAGAAAGAGTCAAGCCAGATGCCCTCCTTAGAACACTACTGCTCAGCACTGCTCCTTATAAGAGGTGTGGATGACTGCCTTGAGCCCTCCCAAGCTGGTTCAGGATTATTCTTAGCAAAGTCCTGGGAAGACAAGAAAGTAAGGGTATGATTATCTTTCTGAAGAAGCCAAGCAGAGAGTACAGAACCTGTTTGCCTTGGACAGAAGAAATGACACTGAGCACATAGCTATTTCATGCAGCTCCCTACACCTCCCTATTACATTTCAGATAAACAAGAAAGGGGAGGACATAAATTTGCTCCTAAGATCGGTTAGGTATGAGTTATACAAACTCCAAGGGAAAGGATTTGTTACTTACTACACTTTAGCTTCTACTCTGCTCCAGTAGCACTTCTCTGTTCTATGATTCTATGAATACTCAGGTTCAGGTTACAATAGATGGAGCACCCAGACATAGGTATTGCTTTCCTGTGTAGTCAGCAGGAAAGCCCACAGACCAAGTGTTGATGGCTACAAGCTTGGCTTGTGAAAGCAGGTCCAGGGCAGAAAGAGATGCCTGAAGGCACCACATGCTGGCTTGGGTTAACTGATTTACTGCTTAGCATCAAAGGTTCTGTGGCCCTGGGCAGTCCAATCCAGTCGGAGATGTCCCTGCTGACTGCAGGGGGTTAGACAAGATGACCTCTGAGAGTCCCTTCTCACACCATGTAATCTGTGAATTCTTTTTCTTATTACAAGAAGCTCTTCCATAAAGCTTACTGTACTGATTTCTTCTCTATGTCTTCTGCCTTCCAAAAGACAGAATTTTGTGAGAGTCCCTGGGCAGAAAATTCACATAAGAACAGCAGGAAATACACAGAAAAGGGTTTTCTTCCTGGACAGTAATTGAAATGAGCTGGTTTCAAGGCTGCCACAATACAGGTTAACTTTGTGATAGGGGTGTCCACATCTGCATTTGGCACTGGGCCTTCCTGAAATTCCCTTCAAAGTAGGCATCACTGTGTCACAGCCTTATACACTTGTGGTTTAAGATGCCCTAACCCTGGGCCTTGCAGATTTCTTCTGCTGCAGCTAAGAGAAGAGCAGGGAGAAGGCTGCCTTGCTTATCTGGCTACTGGACATTGCCTCTGAACTGGCAGGATAAAAGAAAAACAAGAGGGATGGTCTAAATACCTCACATTAACTATAGGTCAAACTTTCTATGTACTCCCTATTTACATGGCCTCAAAAAAAAAAAAGAGAATGACAGCTCCAGCCCTCCAGTGCAGATGTTATGGACTTCTTGGTGGTATAATAAATCATATGGTACAGGCAGTCTAGAAAAACCATGGTAAATTAATGCCACAGTTTCAGTAATTATTAAAGCTAATTCTAATTATCCACTGACACAGCTAAATTCTAGGAATTACCTATAATTCTAATACTAATATTTCAGAAGCCACAAAAAACACTGTTGTATCTCTGCTCACAAATACTGACATTAGGCATTTGCTTGTCCAGCATCCTAACTCTCATCTGTAATTCAGCTGACTACCCTGGAATAATAAATGTATTTGGAACACTGAGCCAAATAAATAGGGTATTATCTATTTGATCCATATCAGTGCAACAAGTGATTTCATTAACCAGATTAACCTTCCCCATTTCACATTTTTTACTGCACTGTACAGTTCTGTGCACAATAAATACAGAAATAACAGTGTGAAAAACAGGAGGAAA
Source organism: Pogoniulus pusillus (assembly GCF_015220805.1). Taxonomy (NCBI): domain Eukaryota; kingdom Metazoa; phylum Chordata; class Aves; order Piciformes; family Lybiidae; genus Pogoniulus; species Pogoniulus pusillus. Next base: position 6,504,525 of record NC_087272.1, read on the forward strand.
AAAGATTAAGCTTACTCATCCGTGTGATGATGCTCCATGTGGAGAGGGCAGCACAGCAGATGACATGAAAGCAGAAGTCAGAGTTTGGAAAGAATATGAGTGTTTTTTCTCAATAAAATAGGCACTGGCTCCCTGATGTCATCATGACTCCCACTTGCAAACAAATCCATTCAAATGCAGTCCCCTAGAAATTTTACCTTGATACAGGCACAAACCACTAGATCTGACTTTCCACTGCAAATCACTTGCATGAAGTTCCCTTTTGTACTTCCATCTCCTCTCATATTAACCATCAAGAGTTCTTATGCTTCAAGGCACAAACCATTATCCAAATGAAACACATCAGAATGACTCTCCCTTTAATGGGCAAATTATTCCCTAACCAGCTACTAAGTTCTTTCACCTTTCTCTAAAGCATTTTGAGCAGCTCACTGTCAAGAGACAGGTTATTTGTTTAGACAGTCCACTGGCAATATTTTATGTTCCCACTTCACAGCTTATCTCTTAAACAAGATATTCCTGTTATACATAGACAAATGCTTACTGTTTCCCTAAGAACTAGGGGAAATGTGTTTTCCCACGCCAGTCACAATATGAAGGCAATTAATATTAACTAACCTTGTAAAGGATGTGGTTTAGATGTATCCACAAAGTCTTCATGACGATCACAGGGGTGAAAAATTAACTGCTGCAAAACTGCAGGACATACTGTAGAGAAGCTTGCATTTGATATGTGACTGTTGTTTGGTATCCCATGTAAATAAAAGATTTCCTCACCAGTCAAGCACTGGAACAAAAAGAGATTTTGACCACTTAATCTATTAATGCCAAACCACACAATAAGTCACACACAGACACTCAACAGTTACAAGATGAAAATACACATTTTCAAGGAAGTGCAGGCAGTGTTTCTATGCTGGGCATGAAGGCACTGTGAGTGCTTCCTGTGAAGCGTTTCAGAACCTGTTTCAAATGGACATTTGCAAATCTTATACTCTAGAAACACAAGGCAGTTAAACCTCACAATATATTATTTGGGAAAATAGTTTCAAAGTAATTAAGATCTTGTGTAATTACACACCAATCAAATTTAGGAGCAGACTAGAGAAGAGTTAGAGAGAATACATCAGAAAATGATTGGTAATGCAGTGACTGCTTATTCATGTAAGTGAACACTTCCATGTTACTAAAATGTTTCTTATTTATCAAATCAGCAGTTTAGAAATCATCTAAAGGCTAGCAGCATCCAATAGTTTTCATTCATTTGACAGCAGTAACTGTTAACAGAGAAACCACTGCTCTTGTAAAACCAGCCTGTACTCCAATGAGATGAACTCTTACTTGGGATCTTCACTTTGCTTTCAGCTCAGACCATGACAGTACCTAATAGGTCAAAGATAAATATACTTGGCAGTGCAAAACCAGGCCAGCAGCAGGGCTGGTTGCTCTGGTCATCATTGTCCACCAAATACAAAAGATAAACCATGAAATGCCTTAAAATACACATCTACAGAAAAACAAAGTAGTCAAGGTTAAAAAATGAGTGTCAAGATAAGAAAAAAAAAAGTCAAATGTTTTCTTTCTATGAGAGACACTGACCTAGAGCATAACTCCCCCCTGAGCGAATCTCAGCATGGTTGCAAAAGAGCAATGCTGGAAGCCTTAGCAAAACAAAAAACAAATGGCCACTCTTTGCTCTCTTCAGTTTTGCTGGTCTTCAGATTCCACACCACTTCTCCAATAATTCAAATTAGTATTTATAAAGCAAGTTCCATCTAGAGATAAGCCAAAGCAACTGCAAGTCATTCACTTCAACAGATGTGCTTCTGTTTCCATGAATAAATATTTCTGTAACACTGTCCAAAAGGTGAAAGGCAGGCACACACCATCTGAATGTGACTATTGCTGATTTAGCTTGGAGGAGAGGAACATAAGAGCCAATTCAAGTGATTTCAGGTAAAACTACATAGAGGACATTTCTGTCCTTCCTCTTCATCAACCCAGTCTAGCAGAGCACTCACATACATGATGAACTTAGAAATATTTTTAGGTCCATGAGACTTTAAAGATTCAAATATATACCAGCAATGTGCATATATTTCCACCTTTCAATGTCACTGCTAATGTCAAAGTATCACATATAAAATATATATTGCTTGGTAACTGAAAACAGTAGAATCATCAAATGGCTCAGGTTGGAAAGGAACTTAGAGACCATCTACTCCAAACTCCCAGACATGGGCAGAGACACCTCTCAACTAGACTCAGCTGCTCAAGGCCTCATTCAAGCTGGCCTTGAACATCCTCAGGGAGAAGGCATCCCCAGCCTCCCATGCTGGGTTTTTTTCTATTAAAGTATGTTGTTTCATTAACCTCAATGAAATTTATGCACAGAGAAATCATGACTGAAGGTACAGACTTTAACAACCAAATACATGAACCTCTGCTTCTAAACTAGTTGTATGCCTAATCGTTTTATCATGACTTTTGCACTACAGAAATGTAAAATTATGGAATAATGCAAAATCCATGATTAATGTGTCCAGCATAACACAAAGAGCAGACAGCAGTCATCTGTAGGACCATATGGTGCTTCATGTACTGCTGGCTGACAAAGGCATTTCTGCAAGCCTAAGGTGAAAAGCCATCAGGAAAAACAAGCTAGTAGGGGCTGAGAACATATAATGCAACTATTTCTACCAGAAATAGTTGTCAACTGTGTTACTCCTAGAAACACAGAAGGGTTTACTAGTATTTTAAAACACCACCGTGTTTGTGTTGACGTTAGCTCACAAAAATCCAAAACAAACAGATTATGGAGAGAAACAGAATTTGAAACCTGTAACATACAAACAAATCAGTGAGAAATGCCATTGGACAAGAAGTCTTTCATGTGAAGATGAGAAGGAGCATTTTATTTAATTACTATTATTACTTTAATCAGGGACAAACCCAGAGGATAATGATTCTTATAAATGACTCATTGTTGCAAGTCACCTCATCCTCTCTGTAGACTCCTACAGACATCCAAGAGCTAAAAAGCAAGACTGTGTGAGTTCACTGGCACAATTAAAGGATTAATTAAAAGATTAAACCTATTAGAAACCTTGGATTGGAGCAACTCATGTTTGCACACTGCAAAACTCTGCATTCATCTTTGGAAGATAAATATGCTAAGACAGTCACGTTGCTGTGACAGCGTAAGCTATTTATTTTGTAAGAGCAATGGGGAGATCTCAGTCAAAAGGAAACTTAGCCTCATGGTAGAGGGAACTCTGACATCCTGGCTCACCAAGTCATGTCTGCCCCTAGCTACCAAGCAAGCCTTGTCAGAGTGAGGAGGCTGTCACTCAGTGCCTAACAAACACTGCAGAAAAGACAGAACTACTCCTGACCTCAAACTGTTAACAAAGCCATTTTAAAATGCTTTCATCAAATCAATGAACTTTGCACAGTTACAAAGTATTCAGGCTTAAAAGAAAAAAACTAAACTATCAAATGGGTTAAAAGTAAGACTCTGAAAAATTATTCACCAATATGGGAATTTCTTATTCTTTCAGGTGGTAAATTACAGAAAGTGATACCAAACTATCTAGAATCTCTTTACACGTCAATGAAAAGCAGATGCCAGTCCAACACATCCTTTGAAGGATGGGATAACTGCTTAGACAAAAATAACACAAAAATAACTTTCTAAGTGAACACTAACAAAAAGTGCTACAGTACCAACCACCCTGTAAATGCTTCAGTCCCTTTTCTGATCTCCTGCAAGTTCTTATCTTTGCTCTGCCTTAGTCTTATCTCTGGCATTCATTCCACACGTGAGCTACTAAGATACCCTAAAGCAACCTGGACTGCAGTTTTAAGTGTTGCCAGATTAGATAAGACCTGAGCCCACACCAGGGCTGAGCAGTGGGTCACCCTCTGGTAACAGCAAAGGAAAAAAAACAGTGAATACCCATCTGGACCAGCACTTTTTTTCTTTCACCCTTTTCCCTCAGCTTGAGCCTGGATAAGGCAAAACACAGACGTACTACTATGTCTTCCTCAACCTGGTAACAAATCAAAGCATCATGCTTATGTGGCAACACACTTTTGTCACTCGGCACAGGTTAAGAACTGGATGCTAGGAGACAATCACGCCTTCAGTAAGCAGCACTCCATGAGAAAGAGTCAAAGCAGATGAAGCTGCCTGGATGCACTTGTGTGCTTGAGGGAATGTACACACACACCCTGACACGTTCAAGGCAGCTGTTCACGCTGGGAGATGAAAACTGTCCATGAAAGCTGATATTTGCTGAAGATATGCTAGAAATAAGACACTTAAATAGACTTGTTCCACCCTCTATCTTCTCACTCAGATCACGGTGTTGGATCCAGATTAAAAGCTATGCTCTGTCAGACCATTCTCTCTTTTGTCAGAAAGGTCAAGTTGTAATTAGGACATGCTATTACAAATGCCTACACAGGTGTATATTCAAACACTACCATCACCAAATTCCATCATTTCCATAATTCTCCCTTATCTTTTCAAGTCAACTTGTATCAAAGGATGACCAAAATCAAGCATCCATCTTCCACCTTACATATCTAGACTCTGCCAATCTCTAAGAAAATGGATCAGCTTCTGGCAGATCCTCCCTTGTGAGACTACTTAAACCTACCAGAATTGTTATGAATGAAACATTGAAACTAAACTCCTATATTGGGATAAAAATAACACACACTGTTCCTTCCTTCCAGTTTTTGAAATGCTGTACTATCTGTCCCTTACAGATCAGCTCTCCACTAAAAAGTACTTCAGGCTTGGATGAAGGGTTCTTTGATAGAGCAAGCATGAAAAGGAAGGCCTGGGAGTCATCCCACCGGGTCTGGACACTGAAGTTAAAAATTGAAAGCATGATAAAAGCCTTGTTTCCTCCTGTAATCAGGTATTTATGCTGCCTAGATTCAGCCTAAGGAACAGTGGAATCACCCTCCACAGGTATTTATTTTCCTCCACAGACAATCAGTACAGCTTAGGTCTCGGGTGTGTTCCGATATACAAAGTTAGATGAGGCCACTTTATGTCTTCTGTCATAACCAGTAGATACTCTAAATTATAACTTGCAAGCACAAGTTGCTTGGTACAAGTGATTTACTTGCATGCATCACCTGCCCACAGTCACTGATACACCCAGCCTCTGCCTACCTGTGAGGGATCAAAAGCCAGGTAGGGGAATGCCACTTGCTTAAGTGGCACCAGGCGATGAAGCAGCTATAATGCATACTATGAATACAAGTCACACAGGGGGGGAAAAAATTACACTTTTCAAAACAGTACAGACACAACTAGAAAGGCCTGTAAAAAAAAAAAACAGCTAAATTATTGCAGTTAAGCTTCAAGTGACTTGGGAAGAACACACATTCACAGTCAGAAGAGAAAGCATTTCTTTTCTCTCCCGCTGTAGTTGTGCCAAAGCCCGTGTACGAGGGCTACGTGCTCCTGCAGAGGCAAAACCTGAGACACTGAAGAGTTTACTTATTTCTGTCCCTTTTAAAAGAAAGCTCCTTTTCATTCATTTGACACTGCAAACTTGTATTTAGCAAGTGTGGCCGGGTACGTTTATGTTTTTAATACACTGAGTTGGAACAGCATTCAGCCTGGGAGATGCAAAAGCTGTGACTGGTGATTACTGCCGTGCTTAACACTGAATACCCCATTGATCGCCGTGCCATTAACTCCCAATTAAACCTCTGCTAAGGGCATCAGAATTGCACCCTTTCTAAACCAAAGGGTGCTTATTCAAGGTTCGTCTCCTTCACAGAACAGGCAAAAAGGGCGACCACCCCGAGGTTCTTAACGCCGTGGTTCTCCTGCTTCCCAGGATGTGGAACCAGTCAGAGTAAATACTCATCCCTGCTTTCCTTTCATTTTTGTGACCGCGTGTCCCTTATTCCTGAGCACAGGAAAATCTCCACCATCTCCAAGATGTCTCTTCCAGTAAAACGCATTCGTCTGCGACACCACAGATGCCATGGTCTAGCCTTGAGCTCTGTGCTAAAGGGTTGGACTTGATGATCGGTGAGGTCTCTTCCAACCCTGATGATACTGTGATACTGTGAAATTAGACTTTAAAAGTATCAATGAGGTCTGAGTTTTATATGGAGACACTAAACACCTTCACGAAAGGTAATATTCCATTAATATTTTGTAAGTAAAGGAAACATAACTTTAAACAGCTTTTGTTAGATAGGTGTTCACTTAGCTCTCCAATGAGTTGAAAGTTGTAGCAACTTCTGAGTTCGCTCACACGACTACACCTGTCTACAATCAGATCTCTGTTATCACACAACTGTGTTTTAACAAGTCCGGAGATTTACTTACAGAGCTCTAGGAAGCAAACACTAGCTGATTTTCCGACCGTGTTTTGCGCACCCTGGATGCTATTTACGTAGGACAAGTGCCAGTTCAAGAGCTGAGCAACGGAGAGGGAGAGCTAACCCCAGAGGCAGCCCCGCACTGCAGCAGCTCACTGAGAGCCGGCAGACTGCCCTGCCCCAAGCTATTCTCACCGGTGAACCGGTACCCTTGCCCAAAACCCGGACCCAGCGCCTCAAGGAGCCTTTGCTCTCTCCGTCCTCGCTTGACATGACAAAACACGACAGGGACGAAACTTAATTACGGGGCTGCCCACCCGGCTCGGCGCCCTCGTCCCTGGACATGCGTCTGCAGCCCGGCCCTCAGCAGCAGCGCCGCGGCGGAGCCCGCACAAACCGGCTCCCACTCTCCCCACGGTACCTGGTTGTGGTGCAGGTGGGACAGGGGCAGCACGGCGCTCAGGGCCGGCGCGGCGCCCAGCCGCTGCAGCAGAGAGGAGAGCTGCTCGGCCGACAGGCTCTGGTTGGCCCCGAAGACGCGCAACACATCGTCGGTGAAGGCCGCCGTGGCCGGGGTGCGTTGGAGCATCTCCAGTCCGGCGGGACGCGGCGAGTGTCGCTAGACTCAGCACGGCCCCTCCGCACCGCCCTCACGTCCGCTCCTCTGCGGGGCGGGAGCGGCGCCCGCCCGGCCCGGCCCAGTCCGGCCCCTCCCCTCCCCGGGGGGGCGTAGCGGGGAGACGAGCCGGGCGCCGCTGCTCCGCGGCAATCCCTCGGCTCGGCGGGGGTCCGCGCCAGGAGGCCGTCCCGCTTTAGGGTCCCGGCAGAGCATGGCACCTAGCCCGGCGGTGAGGGCAGCGGCGGGGCCGCCGTGGCCGCGTGTGGCGAGAGAAGGGCGGCGGGCGGCTGCCGGGAGCGGCCCCGCGTGCGGGCAGGGGCGAGGCGGCAGAGCTCCGCGCGGCGGCCAGCCCTGGCCCCGGGGCCGAGGGACACCAACCCACGCACGGAGGCACAGAGCCCTTCCTGGAGTGTCCTGGTACCATTTCCGGATGCGTGCCTGCTGAGCGCAGTCTGCCCGGGCCCCGCAGACAGCCTCTGCAACACCTGCCACGGCCCGGGAGGCGCCAGACAGGACAGCGAAGGCCAAGGTCCAGACCCAGGCCGGGTGCCTGGGCAGGTACAGCTCTGCAGGTGCATGGGCAGATGCGCCTCTGCAGCCGAGGCACCTGGACCTTGGAATGAGCTGTTCAGTTGGCAGACAGTTAGGCAATTTGCTTCTCTTGGGACCTCTCCCTCCCTACCGCCGACTGAGACACAGCTTCATGTCTAATCTACATTCTGAGGAAGGTTTAAAGCACCAAGATGGCATCTTACTTAATGCATGCACTTTAACAAGCAGAGAGAATCCTGACTGGTCACAGGTATATTCCTGGGCCCTGTCACACAAGTGCCTTCGATAGAAATCCTCCTGCTTCAGGACCGCAGCCACGTAGTAGCAGCAGCTTTGGCTCAGGAGACACAGATACTGTTAGCAAGCTATTCTGCAAGTGCCTGTTAAAAGGTTTCTTACATGTCCCCGTAGTGGGCAGACAGCCTATTTTCAAAGAACTGTGTCTTTTTAAAGAGCCTCATTCGTTGCTCTGCAGAACTGTGCTGAATTGCGTGAGCTGAGACACTGCACTTGGTTTCAAATCTTCTGAAACCAGAGTTTTGTACTGCGTGCGCCAAACGGCCTGGGGAACTGGTGACGGAGACATGGATGAAGATACCTCACAAGCAGCAAAACTCATCTGGATAAATTCTCCACATGCAACTTCTACACCACGAAGCGTCTAGCAGGGGGAAGAAAAATGCCAGCAGCATAACTCGCTACTGGGGAGGGGGGGGAGCAACCAGCAATAGAACAAGGGGGCACAGTCTCAAGTTGTGCCAGGGTAGGTATAGGCTGGATGTCAGGAGGAAGTTCTTCACAGAGAGAGTGATTGGCATTGGAATGGGCTGCCCAGGGAGGTGGTGGAGTCACCATCCCTGGAGGTGTTGAAGAAAAGCCTGGATGAGGCACTTAGTGCCATGGTCTGGTTGAGTGGCTAGGGCTGGGTGCTAGGTTGGACTGGATGACCTTGGAGGTCTCTTCCAACCTGGTTGATTCTATGATTCTATGATTCTATATAAATCCTACTGTTGGAAACCCTGTTACTCACATTAAATTAGAGTCTGAAGAGCTAATATATTTTCACACTTCCCTCATACTTGGCTGGTGGCAGCTAAAACAGCTCCACCATAATTTATTTAGCAGGTTCTTCCAAGTGACAGTCCCCATCTGTGCTGGTTATACCACCAGCCGTGGCTGAAGATGCACCACCCTACTCACCTCTCTCCATTTATGTGTGCATTTTGGGTCTCTTCCAGGGAAATCAACACAAGATTTCCTTTGCTGCCAAGGAAATCACAACATTATCGAGGCAGCAGCTGTGTCAGTACCAGAACTGGCACCTCCTATACTTCCTGCTGCACTATGTCTATTTCTAAACGCAGCTATCGTAGCAGTTGGTTATTTGAAGGCACTCTGAAATTTTAACAAGTCTATATTTAAAAAGTGCCTTATGATCAGTAAAGACATTGGAAAGAACTGCAAACTGCTTTAAAAAAAAAGTAAATCAAAACAGCCTGCTGGTTGCATCAAAAAGGTTTGTCAGTGCCCTGTTGTGCAGGGCCAAAAGGTTAACCTCAAAATTGATCATTCTAAGGCTTCCTTTTTATCAGTAACAGAAATACAAAGGATTACTTAGATTAGTGTAATGAAACAGACTCATATTTGCATTACTTCTTAGGCCTATATTTGCATAATGCTGAAAAGTTCAAGGAATTACTTGGGTAATTCCATTAAGAATTATTCTCTCTTGCCAGTCTTCTGCAGAATGAAAATCCTGCTCTGTTTCTGAGAGACAACCAAGTTTTTTTTCTCAAGGAGTGATGCATTCATGATGAGGCACTTAGTGCCGTTGTCTAGTTGACTAGATAGGGCTGGGTGATAGGTTGGACTGGATGATCTTGGAGGTCTCTTCCAACCTGGTTGATTCTATGATTCTATGATTCTATGATGAGGCAGGGGGGGAAGAGTTTCTAAAAGGAATGTATCAGAAAAGACCACAAGAGCTAGAAGAGCATCCCAAGAGTAGGACCAGAGATAGCACTTGAAGGACTACCCTGGATTTTGAGTATATTTTTATGACGTACAGACCCAATCCAAAAGTCTGATCATTGTTCTTGCCAGTTCTCATAAAAGCTTAGCCAAATACTAACGGAGCCAAATTCTCTTTCTTGAAGTGAAAGAACAATTTGTACACTGTAAGCCAAGTATTTCCCAACAGTACGTCATGGTCCTGATTCACTGTTGGTTTTGTTTCCTGCTTTTCTGAATACCTGTGTGATGTTACTGTCACATTTAAGCCACCACAAGATGCCAGTGCACCAGATCATGGCTGATAGTGGGCAAGACCACAAATAATCAGCTTATTAAGGGCTAAACCTTCCCTGAAGTGGGTTTCTCTTACAAAATCAGTGAAGCTGCAGCTGATTACATCAAAGCTAGCATGATTTTCTAGTCATACATGCTATTTCCATATCTCAAAGTTCAAGAACCCTCTCTGTTTGTTATCGTTCAACCCAGATGAAATAAGTCTATTTGAAAATGCCAGTGATAGGAATCTGTCATTTAGGCAGGTAAAAGGAACACACCTTTACCTTGCACCAGCATTTTCACCCTTTTCCTCTCGACTCGGGAGTCGCTGTTTCTGGAGGTGTTGAAGAAAAGCCTGGCTGAGGCACTTAGTGCCATGGTCTAGTTGATTGGATAGGGCTGGGTGCTAGGTTGGACTGGATGAGCTTGGAGTTCTCTTCCAACCTGGTTGATTCTATGACTCTTAGCTGGATTAACTGTTTCAAATGGATTGCAAAATTCATCCTATAACTAAACACCCTCGAATAAAATAATACATAGCAATAGATATTTCTAGAGGAAGTATCCAAGTAGGTATGAAGAAATAGTGGACTGACACCTTTTTGTCATGTGTTTTCCCTAAGAAATTCTTCTCAGTTTGGTGACTTCCCAGCAGTTCTATTTGTTCAGTGTTAACTTGGGCAGGCAAGCCCAAGCACTCACAGCCAGTGTACTGTAACTTCCAAAGCCTTACAGTCAAACACATTACAGATTAATGGCAAGCTTAGGCAGATACTCAGTTTTCAATATTGCCAGCTTGGGAATTTTGCAGTTCTGCTCAGTTCTGTGCCCCTGCAAATACTGAAAGGGAATTCAGAGATTACAGCTCTGGGAACACAAAGAATACTGTGAAGACTCAAACCCACAGTAACCAAGTAAAACCCACACTGTTTGTCTCAGAATTCTTGAGATAATCTGATCAATCTGCAGATCCTGGCTCCTTTGTGGTTTTTTTTTCTTTTGAAGCTTGGGTTCACAGAATAGCACTACAAATAGATGATAGTAGAAAAGTTACTGAACTCACAGAGTTAAAAAGAATCCTCCCTTTAAGGCACATTGGCTAGAACACCTTGCACCTGTAGAACACCTTGCACCTGTACAGCAAACCAGTCAAATGGAAAAGTGGGATCTCAAGTTTTACAGGAGAGTTTGTGATTTGGATGGCCTAATAGTGAATTACAAGTGCTGGGGGCATGATATAGCCTTCAGATTACAGGAGGTATAACGGCACAGCTCTGCTGAGTTATCATAACTTGCTGATGTTTTGAGGCTGCACTATTGGTATCATTTGTGTATTGTTTACTGTCCTGAGACCATTGGCTCTCACAAAAGGTTAACATTATGCAACAGATTTCACCCAGCAAGAGGTATTACTTGTTCTACAACCCTTGCCTAGCCAGCTCATCAACCATCTCTGTGGAACTACACTACCTGTTCTTATCAGTTAAACTTCATTTTGCAAGGCAAAAAAAGGCAGTCTGGAATTCTTTTTCAAGGCAGCATTATTTTGAACTATCACATTATAAAAGAGAATTCTTTCATGTACTGATTCCAAGTGAAATATTTACAGCGATTCTCCTCAAGTCTTGCAAACACACTTTGAAATCTGAGTGTTACATTGTTTTAAAACTGGATGCAAGCCAGCCTTAATGTCTCAAAATCATTGATGAAGCAACTCATGTTTCATAGGAACCAGCCTAGTAGCAAACTCTTTCCTAGCGATGACCTCTCAGTCCACCAGAGCATATCACACAAGGGTCAGTACATGACTGACAGATACAAACTTGGATTATATTGACATCTCTGCACTGAATTGTATGTATCTAAAGAACAAGGGTTAGCACAGAATAAAGGAGAAGCAGTCGTATGTCAATATTAGTATGATTAGATAAGCAGAGTAGTGTCAGCAGGATGTCTGAGACACAGCATACAGCCTGGATTCTGCAGGAATCTAGATGAACTCTGTGAGACTGCAATGCTAAACCAATTGCAGGAGTCATTAGGCTTGTCTTCATTATCCAGTAGGGTGCAAAAATAAGTAGCATTTCTGAGGAGGGACCAAGACAGCTTTACCAGTTCCCGTTAAAGGATCTGGAAGAAAACAATTGTTCTGGACACTTTTTTAGATATGGGGCCTTCAATACATCAGTCCCTTCCTTTGCTTCTCCGAAATGCCACTGCTAAACATGCTTGAATAAGCAAATTCTTTCTGAAAACAGGAAAGCTCAGCACTGAGCTTGAAGTCACAGCAGCGTGCTTAGCACATCTCCAAAACAGGCGCTGTACAGGCCCCTGGGATTGGCAAATGTGCTTAATTTTTGAACAGCCACTGCCATGGGAGAGCAGAGAAGGGGCTGTAAGACAGAAGGTCGAGAGGGGCAGGGGGAGGTGCAGGGGTGGTTGAGAGCTCCTCCTGGGGACTCAGGTTTCTGGGAGGGGAGTATTGTTTATCCTTTGTATATTTCTGTATATATTGTAAATATCTGTATTGTTTATCCTTTGTCTATTTCTGTATATATTGTAAATATCTGTGTTGTTTATCCTTTGTCTATTTCTGTATATATTGTAAGTATCTGCTTGTATATTGTGCTAGCTGTAAATAAATAGCTTCATTTATATTCCCAGAGCCCGTCTGAGTTATCTGGGGCATTTTTCAAAGTGTGGGGGGGCAGGACAATAGCCAAACCACCACAAGTTGCCACTAACATTTTCTCAGTTTGGGATGCAGCATCATACAGAATCAGACCCTTCAGTCACTTCTCTTCTACACACCTAATTACCACCAAAACTGCACTCCAAGCCAGCGTGAGTTCTTAAGCACTGCCACCACACCAAGTTTAAAATCAGGCTACACTTCAAAACTGTGGTGTTTTCATCTATAAAAATAACAGCTCCCAAATGACTCCTTTTTATTTTAATTTGAGACATGGTTTCCAGACAAATATTAGAATCATAGAATCAGCCAGCTTGGAAGAGACCTCCAAGATCATCCAGTCCAACCTAGCACCCAGCCCTAGCCAGTCATCTAGACCAGGGCACTAAATGCCTCATCCAGGCTATTCTTGAACACCTCCAAGGATGGTGACTCCACCATTAGTTAAGTCAATTGGTGGATAGCACTTGAACATGAAAGCATCTCCGTTTTAGCTCCATCTTGAGTGTGGTTTTGCACCTAACTGCAGATATCTGCAAGTCACAAAGAATGCTAACAATTTCAAAGATATTTTTTATCATGCAGCCGCAGACCAGCAGCATTATCACAATGGAACACCAGAACTGCTCACAGTTCATGACAGCTTCTGAACTCTTTGTGCTTTCATGAACTTGTTCCTGGTATTTGTAGCCTAGATTAATGTTCACACTCTGGCTGGCATACAAACAGGTTTTGTTCTGTTGAAAAATATCAGAAAATGGGTTTTCTAAAACTGACAGCTCATAATTACAGTGTAGAATACAGCTACAGGATGCCTTTGAGGCTAGGTAAGAGCTAAACAGGACTGAATACTCATACTGATGATCAAAACACTGAAGTACATCAGACAGGACTTTACAGAATGAAAGAGAAAAGGGCATGAACCTTTACAGGTAGTATAATGGTTAGGTAAGACATCTACAGACAAGCTCACCAAGTCTAGATCTCACACATACCAAGGTGAAGCTACCAAGGTGAAGCTTCTGGTATCATACACAGAAGGAGCACACACAAGATCAACCCAAAGCAGTTCCTATTTCACCCTTGGTTATTCAGATCTGACACATTACATGTATGAGCTGTTACAGACTTGGTTCACACCACAGCGGAGTCCATTTCCATGCTTATGTCACAAACCACAACTGTGCACAAACACAAACAAGACTCTTTTTTAGAATGTTCTAGCACTAAAAACTGGACAGGAAAATCTTTGGACATGAAGCCAGAAATCCAGAGATTCAAGGACACCTACAGGCTATGCTCAGCACTTGAAATCTAGTGTCTGAAGCATCTAGCAAAGAAAGAGGAAAATGTTATGTTTGTTGTTACTGTAAACAGAATTTCCAGTATTCTTTAAAGTTCTCTTAGGAGTCCATTCCCAAGAGAGGAAAACCACAGATTCTTTTCAAATTCAAGTGTTTTTTTTTTTTTATTTAAAAGCTTTGTATTGTGTTTGGCTGAGCTGCAGTTAATTTTCCCCAGAGCACCCTTCCAGTGCTGTCTTTGGCTGTGATGTATGTGGGTGTTGACAACACACCAGTGTTTTGGCCTCTGCTGAGCCAAGCACCAAGGCTGCACTTTTCCAGCATTTCCCCCACTCCCCCAGCAATATGCTGAGGGGTAGGCAAGATCTTGGCAGGAGACACAGCCGGGCCAGCTGTGACCCAAACTGACCAAAGCAATATTCCATGCCTTAAGATGTCAGCTCAGGTGTATGAGCTAAGCAAAAGAAGGAAGTGTGGGAACATTCATTGATGGCGTCTGTCCTCCAGAGCAACTGCTATATGTACTGAAGCCCTGCTTCCCAGGAGTGACCCAACACCCTCTGCTGATGAGCAGTAGAGAAGAACATCTTTCTTTGCCCTGCTTCCATGCACAGCCTTTCCTTTTGCTTTTTATCCTGTTTGGTTCCTTCTATCTTGACTCACAAGCCTGTTATATTTCCCCTCTCCCCTGTCCATTTAAGAAAGGGAGTGACAGAGCAGCTTAAGTGGGCATCTAGCCCCCAGCCAGGGCCAAACCACCACCCCTCTACCCTCATTAGACCTAAGCCTAGCTTACTAATGCAGCCTAGCTTATAAAGGTGCTGCCGGCTCCACTGAGTTGTATTTGTACACACTGTGCACAGAAGGCCAAGTTCTTCTTCATCTTCACAAAGCCATGAATGTACCAGAGCACTGATTTTAAAGGAGTCATGAGTTTACAGGACCAGAAAGGGTCTACAGCTGTAAAAATAAGCTTAAACAAAATAAACTATGGAAGTTGTATTGTGTCAGATCACTACAAAACCTCCACAGAACCATCTCCTCTGTTTACAACTCAAACACAGAAATGAGCAACTCAGACTTGAAAAAGTAAGAAGGAAAAAAAAAACAAAACCCATCACAATCTTTCAAAGTATTGTTACTGTCAGTTGTTGGACAGGATTAACCCTCCTGGGAGAAGTGATCTTGAACCTGACTTCAGGTAGTCTCGACCCCTCCCCAGTGATGGTTAGTCCACTCCCTCTTCATGTCTAAAAATCCACAGAAGCAGGGGGACAGATGATTCCTGCCTCTCTGCCCTCCCTCCCTGCCTGCTAGCATCACAATTCCTGCTTCCTGCTGCTCTTTTGTCTTACCACGTGGCCACCATCACCACGAGGTTGACCAAACCCACTGCCATCAAATCTGGTTGTATATTTACATGTTTTGCATCTTGTTTTCCCCTCCCTACACCTGTGTAACTTCCCCACCTCAGACACCTTTTAGTTATTGTTAAACTTTTTTTTCCCCTTGACTTCCAAATCACAGTGAGATTATTTATTTGGCTATGGATACCTTTCCCCTCTCTCTATCTAATTCCTTTTCATCTGGGAAGGAAGAGGGAAGAGCATTCTATGAATTGTTATTGGTTCTATGCACTATATTTGAGTCTCTGGGAATTTAAATTAGAACCCAGACAGTTGTGGAATAGAATGTGTTAAAATGGCTAAAGGGCTGTAGGATCATAGAATCGTGGAGTGATTTGGTTTGGAAGGGACCTCTAAAGGTTATCTCATCCAACCCCCCTGCAGTAAGCAGGGACTTCCTCAACTAGATCAGGTTGCCCAGAGCCCTCTTGAGCCTGCACCTTGAATACTCCAGTGGCCTCAAGCACCTTCCTGGGCAACCTGTTCCAGTGCTCTACCACCCTGTAAAGAACTTGTTCCTGACATTGAATAACACAGCAGAAACACTTGTCAGGGAATATGTCCTCAACAAGTTGCAGATGAAAGAAGTTGCATAATGTGGAACAAAGCTAGAAATGGGTAGATTCAGACTGGATGTTGGGAAGAAGCTATTCTGCATGAGGGTGGTGAGAGCCTGGAATGGGTTGCCCAGGGAGGTGGTGGAAGCCTCATCCCTGGAAGTGTTTAAGGCCAGGCTGGATGAGGCTCTGGACAGCCTGATCTAGTGGGAGGTTTCCCTGCCCATGGCAAGGAGGGTCGAGCTAGATGATCCTTGTGGTCCTTTCCAACCCTGGCTGATTCTATGAAAAAATTCCCCAAAGAAAGCAGAGAACTAATTCAATACCATTCACTTAAGGAAGATGACTGCAGCAGTCTAGAACCATTTTACAACTCACTTTGCACATTAGTTTCTTATAACCCTAACCCTAAAACACTGTGCTCTATTTATAGTCAACTAAAACTTTTAAGGGTCTTTGACCTCTGGGCACATGAAGCCTTTGGGGTTACTTTGTGCTCTTCTGGCATAAAGCAGAATAGGATTTCTCTGGCAAAGCAGAACACAGGATGAGTTAGAATAACGACTTATAAATCAAAAACTGAGAGAGTCCTACAGTCTCTATTTGCTTGGCCTACAGAAGGTGTCTTCCCAAGCCAACCCAGCAGGGACAAAAGAAACAAAAGCATCCAGGTCATTTCACTCCCCATTTCTGTAAGCTTGTGAGGCCATTGTGTGGAGCCTGCACTTTTCCCAGCTCTAGGCTGCAGAAGCAGACACTTACTTGCTATGGATGCAGAAATGGCCTCTCTGTATCCACCTGTGAGTATACCAATGTGAACAGATCATAAAGGTATTGAGAAATCATTCTTATTCTTGGCATGCAAATACAGGAAGAACTGGAAACCAGTGAGCAAATGCTAACAACTGGAAGAACCAGTTAGTTTTTTAACTGAAAAATAAAGTAAAATTAACAGTCTTAAGCTGTTGCCCTAGAAATGGTTCATTTTAGGGGTGAGTATAGACCACCACATGATAGAAGAGCACAGCACAACCAATCAGAAAACCTCTTAAGTAAAGAGATCTCAGTCTACTGCTTGGTGTCATGTAGTTGTTAAGATTCCCATCAGAACTGCTGCCAGTTAATTATGCTTCTTTATGAAACAGAGATTCACCATCCAGTGCCTGTGAGGAAACAGTTTCAGCCCTCACTAAAGAGCAACTGAAGCAACAGTTTAATAGCAGTTGGCACCTCAAGTCTGACCTTTATCTGAGAATGGCAAGAAGGAATGAGTGGATGAGTGTTACAAGCTCATCTTTCCAAAACCCGTGGCTGAAGGAAATGCTACTTCAGTGTTTTACAGATTGAGAAACTTACAGATAGAGAAGTTCAATGATTCCAATGAAAACAAGTGCATGGAATCCACTTTTTTAACCCTTGCTGCTGCACAGAGCAAGCCTTGTACTTGTACAAACACAATTCAACAAGAGCAAGGCTGTGTACAAGATTAAATTCCTAGAAAAGAGAAGCAGAAGGGGTGAGCTCAACGTTTGAGAGAGATCTTAAGTACTTTACCAAGACTTTTTTGTTGTTGTTTTGATAAATTCATCTCAGGACAGACAACATCTCACTATTTAAGAGCCTGCTGTTATTCCATTGCTTGGAAGTGAGAAAGCAAAGTTAAACATTAATAATGAGGGAGGAGCACTACTTATCTCCTATTTCTAGCAACACATTCTTAACTGTGGTAAGAGATGACCCTCCCTAACTGTTCCAAACTTTCAGCTTATCTCTTTGTAGGGAAAGCATCCATTACTAACATCTGTGAGGCAAACAGCAGGCAAAGGACTTCGTTTGTGGCAAAGCTGCTGTGTCACTTAAATATCTGCCATCTGGTCAAGTGGCAACTGCCAAGAGGCCAGATGAGCTTTCTTCCAAAGGTCAGCTGAAGCAGAGCATTGACACATGAACTTTGGATTTCACAACATAGAAGGAATAGGAAGGGAAGGATTTGACAACCATCGAATAGCTATTTGGGGAGCAGAAGTTTGTGACTATATTGACAGATAAATCCAGACTTAAGTAACAGATCTCAAATGTAGTCCTGCATTTAAGTTGTTTCATGATTCTGTTGTTTCCAAAATGCTTACCAAAGTAAGAAACATAATGATACCAAGTCCTGGCTTAACCACTCAGATGGTGATTGAGAAATCTGAAAGAAGCTCTCACAGACTGGTAACACCAGAAGCTGTCAGAAGGAGAAGGGTTTACAAAAGCAAAAGCAACCAGCCCATTCCTGCAGTGCCCACTACAGATACCAGCTCAAGGCTGGTAAGCTCAGCATCATGTACTACCTTATTCTGCTCAGATCTAAAGAGAACTCTATTAAGAACAGAACAGATTCATTTCTTTATATCAGTATATATCCTAGCACTTTGATGTTTCAAATGTGTAGAGGATTTGAACAATATTGCTAAAGTATCCCTCATGACATCACTAAAACCCCAACACCACGCCCAGGTTTTTGCATTATAAAACTGCCAGTTCTGTGACATCTTAGGAATTTCCAGGACCTGAATGTTTAAAGTGCCATGCAACATCACCCATGCTTTACTCTGTAAGAGTATTCTACTGGCATTTTAGCATCCAAGGGGGTTTTGTCACTAAGAGATGATTCAATTTTTTGTTGTGATGAAAAATGCTTGAACTACAGTTCAGTTCACAGTATCACAGTATCACAGTATCACCAAGGTTGGAAGAGACCTCAGAGATCATCAAGTCCAACCCTTTACCACAGAGCTCAAGGCCAGACCATGGCACCAAGTGCCACGTCCAATCCTGCCTTGAACAGCTCCAGGGACAGCGACTCCACCACCTCCCCGGGCAGCCCATTCCAGTGTCCAATGACTCTCTCAGGGAAGAACTTTCTCCTCACCTCCAGCCTAAATCTCCCCTGGCGCAGCCTGAGGCTGTGTCCTCTTGTTCTGGTGCTGGCCACCTGAGAGAAGAGAGCAACCTCCTCCTGGCCACAACCTCCCCTCAGGTAGTTGTAGACAGCAATAAGGTCTCCCCTGAGCCTCCTCTTCTCCAGGCTAACCAATCCCAGCTCCCTCAGCCTCTCCTCGTAGGGCTGTGCTCAAGGCCTCTCCCCAGCCTCGTCGCCCTTCTCTGGACACGCTCAAGCATCTCAATGTCCCTCCTAAACTGGGGGGCCCAGAACTGAACACAGTACTCAAGGTGTGGTCTAAGCAGTGCAGAGTACAGGGGCAGAATGACCTCCCTGCTCCTGCTGACCACAAATTCAAACTAGATTTGCTTATGCCTCTCTAGGTGATTGAAGGTAAGCTAAAAAGGATGCAGATAATTCAGTGATGAGTATACATACCTTTGCTGACAGAGAAGAGGTTCTGTCAGTGTCAGCTAACATGTACTGTATATATGTACTGAAACACTTGCATCTCAACACTTCCATCTTCTCTGTACTGTTTGTAAAGCAAACCCTTCCCTTCTCTGTCCTGCACTTGACTTGGTAGTAAGTAACATGAGAGTACTCAAACTTCAAACAAAACCTCCTTGTCCTGAGAGTACAAGGGGCAGAGGAAGATGCAGCTAGAGCAAGAAGTTGTCCCTAGTGCCTTACGCCACCCCTTTTGGCAAACAACGAAGGACAGGGCACTAACAAGGCCATTCAAGGGCATTTGTCTGCAGCTCCTTCTCCATACTTTGTTATGGAGTTTCCTGGTGAGTGAGCCAAAACCTGAAAGTGATTTCATTGTTGGTATTTTTTTTTTTTTCACATATGATTACACTTTTCTGAGACTGTTTCCTGGCTGTTACAAATAAAGGAAGAAGGTGTCAACTTCATGATGAAAAATGCCATGACTGACACCTGCCTTAACCCTACTCACCTCACATGCAATGGTGACTTTAAAGTTGCCAGGCATAGGCTGCACATATATGCAACTTCCCCTCCAGTCTTCTTAAGAAAACAATAGGATTTGACTCCTTAATTATAAAATATCTGGCAAGATTATGGTCCTCATAGACAAACTGGAAGCAGATGGGAGATTGATCACAATGCTAAGTTGAAGGAGAGAATCTTGATCTCCCGCCACAAGATTCAAGGAATAAATAACATTAATGTGAATTTATTCCTGTATTCCAGTATGTGGATCAGCTGTCAGCACTCATGAAAGGATGGAGTAAACAACTGAAACACTTCCAGAAGATTTATCCAAAATAAACTACCATCAGAAAGCTACCATGAGGATGTTTTCACCTTAGCTCTTAAAAATGAGCAATTGCTCTGGTTATAAAGCACCTTCACATTCTTGAGTTGAAACTTCAAGTCCAGCATTATTTTAGTTTAATACCACTAACACTACACAGACTAAGGCTTTGCCTCACTAAAACCAAGGGAAAACTCCTCCCACCTTAAAAAGAGACAGAATTTTGTACCTTATCTTCTAGGGAAGAAGGGACTGGACAAAGATGGAGTGCTTGTTTTCTGTCTCCTCTTACATTTGTAAGCATTAAATAAACCTGTTTAGCTAACAAAGCAATAGAGCTGCAGTGTAAGGCCTAAAGGAGTCTTGTCACTTCTAGTAGATGCACAGGCAGCAGACTGGTGTGGATAGAGACAGCAGAGCAGTTCCAAATGGCTGCTAGAACAGAAAGGGGTGAAGGGACATTCAGGAGGAAAGATCTGATAAACAAATGTGCTGCTGAGCAGGGAAGTGGAATCATGCTGAGAATGCCAATGTGCTATTACTTCAGTTTGAGCTCAGTGTTAGTGTAGACAGAGTTCTCAATTGCTCCCCAGCAAACTGTGCAAAATCAAATGCATTGCATGCAGCAGTGGCTCATGATTGGTTGCAGTTTTATTCACATCTATCCAACATTTTTTTCCCTTTTTTAAGACATTACTTTTCAGTCCTTACACAGGGACACCACAGTATCAGAGAGCACATGGCACTGCTCCTGTCAGGAGAAGGAGATTAATGGCTGCCCTGTTGGCCTGCCCCCCACCCTTGAATCCCAGAACTCTGCTGCTGAACAGCGAGGGTTGCATCTGGGAAGTTTGTTCTGCTCTGACAGGTACTGGCATTTGGCAGCATTCCCAGCAAGCAGACAGTTACAGAGACATGAAGACTTGGCTCCAAGTCAGAAAGCCAACCTTGTGGATAGCATGGAAGGATCCAGAGGATGCAAAGGTGTTAAATCCCATCCATCCTGGAACAGCCAAATGCTGTTCTAAACTATGCTGGCTGCCAGCAGTTGCAGAGAAACTGTGCATCTCAAACTAAGCACAGCCAAATATTTACCAGAAAACCCAGAGATACTCCTTAGCTCTTCATCATCTTCCAGCTCACGACACACTAAAACTATTTGAGCTGGCCAAACTCCAACCCTCCACTTTCTTCTGCAATTGCAGGGGCTGTTTGCTTTCCGTTGGTTAACAACTGTGACCCTTCAGTGTTACACCAACAGGTGGGACACACTTGAAGCTGCACTGAAGACAACCCATTTGCAAGACAGATTCCTTTCAATTCATAACACTTAAATGCTGAGAATTCTACATGTAAGCAGCACTCAGAGCAGAAGAGCAAGTTACTCCTTCCCTCTCCAAGCTCCCACACTTCCAGAACACTGCCACAAGGGCAGTTCTCCATCAGTGAGCTGGGGCTAAACTTGAGCGTTCTTACCCATTTAACTCCCTTTGTACCTCAACTAATGCACTTGATTAAGCCTAGGCAGTGATGCTCCAAGTGTGGTTACAGGGGAAAAGTCTGTGAGAAGTTACTTCATGTCTTTGCAGCCAACTTTGTTTTGGCTGCATTTAGGACATCACCGTCCCCTGGACTGATGCTATTCATGGGCTCATTCATAACATTCAGAAAGTCTTCTGGAGGTAAATGAAGAAACTCTGTCACTACAGTGAAAAGATAAAGTACAACCTGGCAAAGCTGTTCTTTTTCATGGTACAGGCACCAAATGCTAAGTTCATCTGTTTGGGCTTTTCTAACACACTTGAAGCAGTTTTCTAACACTTGCTGGGCAAAGAGCTAACGTGTTTTATTTACACGGGGGATAGACATGGCACAGTCTCTAGGCCACACAAAGATAGACTTAGTTAGAGAGTTAAAGTCAAGTTGGGTTAGAATCCAGGATCTTAAGGCCTCTCAATTTTGTTTTTAGTGTAGCTTATAAGGCTGATTCTAAGAAGTTAGTCGCAGCCTAGGCGCTAGAAGGGCACCTACAGCATGCAACTAAATGGTCGTGGAAGTGTGTTAGTGAGAAAATCTGTACTTGTAAAAGCCCCTGGGGAGAGACAGATAGGACAGACAAGGCTCCTGCGTGACCATTTTGTCCCCAGATTAGACACAGTTTAGAATGCACACAGGTACTGCCATGGCAGCAGAAGCACAGAGGCAACTGCATCTGCTGAGGAACTAAGGACCTAACGAACCCAGTTAAAAACCCAGAGCTGAGTTTCTGCCACGCCAACAATGTATCTTGCAGTCACTTTCTGGGAACACCCAGTACAGCTGCCTTTCGCCAGGTAATTAGTAAGGAGCCATTAATTGCCATGTATCCAGGCACTAGAACATCTCCGCTCCCTTTGCTGTGATACAAGTTTTGTTGTTCTTGATAAACCAGAACTGTAGCTCATCCTCTGGCTTTATGCCCAAGCGTATCTTTGGGTTTAGTGATGCAGTCTGACTGTGCTGCATGTTTTGTAAGAAACATGCTGTTAAAAGAACAGCTTTCTGGTTTGTTTGGGCAACTGAAAACTTGGCTCTCCCTGCTGTGGCCTTCTCTAGACAAACAGAGCAATTCTGAGGGAGAGAGGAAAAAAATTGTATTGACACTATGAAGTAGGCACTTTGGTTTTGTGGGGTGGATTTACTTGACAAATTAGATGATGTGCTGTGCTTCCTCTGGTCCAGCCCTTCAGCCCACCTCCTTTCTCTTTCAGACTCTTCTTCCATATGATTTTCCAACCCAGATGAGGCTTTCAACATCACACCAATTCCATCTGCCAGGTGGCCAGGAACAGTGTGGCCAGCAGGACAAGGGAAGTTATTCTTCCTCTGTACTCAGCACTTTGAGTGCTGTGTCCAGTTCTGGCCTCCTCAATTCAAGAGAGATGTTGACATACTGGTATGTGTCCAGAGGAGAGCAACAAAGCTGGTGAGGGGCCTGGAACACAAACCCTATGAGGAGAGGCTGAGGGAGCTGGGGTTGTTTAGCCTAGAGAAGAGGAGGCTCAGGAGGGGCCTCACTGCTGTCTACGACTACCTGAAAGGACATTGTAGCCAGGTGGGGGTTGATCTCTTCTGCCAGGCAACCAGCAACAGAACAAAGGGACACAGTCTCAAGTTGTGCCAGGGGAGGTCTAGGCTGGATGTTAGGAGGAAGTTGTTGCCAGAGAGAGAGATTGGCATTGGAATGGGCTGCCCAGGGAGGTGGTGGAGTCAGTGTCCCTGGAGGTGTTCAAGAAAAGCCTGGATGAGACATTTAGTGCCATGGTCTAGTTGATTGGAAAGGGCTGGGTCTTAGGTTGGACTGGATGATCTTGGAGGTCTCTTCCAACCTGGTTGATTCTATGATTCTATGATCTCCTCCCTTCGGTTGCTGTTTCAGTCCTCCAGCTCCACCTGAGGTCACTGAAACCAAATTGACAACCTAAGCTGACTCAGTCTATAGCTTCTCAGGTGTCCTTAAGCCATGCTCCTAGTTCCTGAGGCCAGCAAAGGCATGCCAGGGTTTGTGTACGTGGACTCCAAGCCATGACTGCCTGACCTGTGACACAGCTGTGTCTTAGTCATTGGGCCAGGCTTTATAGCTTGCATAAACATAACTTTCAGACACATTTTATAGATGCCTGTGTTTAGGAAGCGTTCCTCTCAGGTTAAGCTGAATAAGCCTGACATTTGGCCTGTGGATTTTCAAGCAGAGACACAGTGGTACTCAGTTAATACTGTGGCAGTTGATACTTGTGTTGTCATCAGTCATTCTGTCAGTAAAACTGCACTCAAAATAAACCTTGGTGAAAATTTCACCTGTGAGTGGTACCATTCTGGGGGAGTTTCAGTTTTTTATGGAAGTGATGATGAAAATGCTGGGTTTACATGTTCTATACCCTGCCTCCAGTGGGATGGTTTGGGAGTTACCCACCTCACACACCAGGAATTCACCCAGATTGGACTCAGCCGGTGGGAAGGCAAGGAATGAAGCTTTATTTCCACAGCTTAGCACCATACACAAGCAGATATTTACAATACATCACAAACAGATACGGCCATAGACAGAAATGGACAAGTTCAAAGTAACACAGAAATGCAGTGCCCCTCTCAGAAATCAGTGCCCAGGAGGGGCTCCCAACCACTCTTCCACCTTCTTTCCATCCTCCTCTCTTACCCCAGAAGCTGCCTTACATGCAAGGGGAGTTGGAAGGATTGGCAAAGGGGGTTAGATGCAGAATGATTAGTTGGGTTACACAGATGCAAGCAGAAGCAGTTAATATGGCAGAAGCCCAGGGAGAAACACAGACTCCAACTACCTTATCTATGTTTGTGTCCTTGGTTTTGTATGTCTCAGCAAACCTAGGAGTGAAGTAGACATCACCATTGGTTTCTTTTCACAGCCCATCATCGATTTTTTCTCATTACAGTATTCCAATTAGCCTCAAAGCAGCACCCTCTAGGAAACAGTACCTTGGTGGGGGTCATATTGTTGGCAAAGCAGACAACTACATAGCACATGGGAAAGTAAGCAGCAGGGAGCAAATGAGCCAGCTGGAGTTCAGAGCTTTTCTCTCTACACTGGCAGCAAGAGGGAGAAATGCATCTGCTTCATACCCCAGCACTGTCCTCCTACACCAAAAGGTCAAAGTGAGCTCCTGATTTTACACCACAGGGTCGCAATGGACTTGTTTGCAAACACAATAAAACTCATTGCTCCCCCCTTTCCCTATAGAAACATTGCAAACAAGATTGTTCTGACCTAAGGAAGGGCTACTTGAGATATGGCTTGCCAAGGAAGGTGTCAGCAAAACAGCTTCCTCTGCCATCACTCTTCAACCTGTTCAAAGATGAGTCTGCTCAAGGCCTGCACCAGTTCCCTGGGGCCAGCCTTCAACAGGACACACGATAAAAGGTTTTCTGATACGTGGACTGGCCACACAGAAGTGGTCTCTGTTGTTCACCAAGTTACGTGGCTGCCTTGGTTATCTTGAACCTAAACAAAGGCTGCTAAGTGGATGCACAACAAAAGCAATTCATTTCCAAGACTGTTCAGATGTGCTTGTCATTTCAGCATAATAAACTGGGCTTTGAATGGGAGAACCTCATGACAGAAAGAAAGGTGCATCTGTGTTGGACTGTGCTCCCTCCAGGGCTCAGAACGCCCTGCTCCGCTTGGTAATGCGTTGGCAGCTGAATCAGAACAGTGGTGTTCTCTTGATCAGAAGAGCTAACAGCAGGGAGGCTCTTCTGCACAACTGAAGGAAACACAAGACCCAGAATGGCTGCAGAAAGAGCTGCCAAGCATGGGTGGGGAATCGGAGTCGTGACACTTGGCAGGAAAGTCAAGGGCAAAGCTCCCAGGAGACACATTCTCAATGGGTGCATGTGTTGCCCTTTACCTGAATGAGGATTAGAGTAAGCCCTTGGGCACGGGAGGAGCAGGTCTCCCTTTGGGCCTCAAGAGATGGACCATTAAGAGAGAGAGAGATGGAAAGTGCCTTATACTGTCCTGCTGACCACATGTACAGTGGTGAAGGTGCACGGAACTGGCTCCTGGTCACGTGTCTGGCTGAGACCTCACGCCCCATGGCCTCCAAAGCTGCCCCACAGCCCCTTGCAGCTATCTGTCCCCCACAGAAGGCTGGCACAGACTCAGAGGCAGGCTGTTGCCATGGCAAGGAGCCGTGCCTGCTGCCCCGGCCCGTATCCAGGGAAGGTGCAGGTCATAGGCACTGTTGCCACGGTGCCCCTAGTGACCAGTCGGGCTGAGGACAACACTGGGCTCAGACCCTCGGTCAGTGAGAGGCGGTGAGGTGAGGAGACGCCAAGGGAAGGGGACAGGGCTGCCACGGGGCTGCCAAGGGATGACCGGGCTCCACAGCTTGGGGCACTGGGCGTCTGCTGCAGGGCCACCTGTGTTCTGCTTCTCCCACAGAGTCGGTAGAGAATTCTGTGGCAGAGGCTCGTTGGCGTTGCTGGGGCACGATCTGCAGCACTCATTGCTGGAGGACACCATGGGCGAGAGGCAGGAGGTGGAGGCGATGGAGCGGGGTGAGAGCAAAGCTTCCCTCCTGAAGCCTGGCAGAGGCGTTGCTGGGGTAGTGAGAGCCCAGATGGCACAGTGGGCACCTGCTGGGGTACCCCTGCCTCCCATGCCCCTTCCCCTCCCAGGTCCCCAGACCTGCCCACCACCCAACAGAAAAGGAGCAAGCCAGCCCTCTGGGGGCAGCTCCTGAGGGATGCTCCCCCCAGCCCCGCCCAGCTGCTCATTCCTGCTGCCGTTCACTCTCTGCCCTCTAGCATGTCAGCTGTGCCGTCGGGCTGGGGTGGACAGGGACTTCTGTGGGCGACTGCTAGAGCTCGAAGATGTCTGTGTCCACGACTACTGCCTGGTGAGTTCCCCCGGGGCTCCCTCCCGCTCTCACACAACCTGGCCCTGCCACCCTCTCCTCACCAGCTCCTTCTCTGCCCTCTCCTACAGTACTTTGCCAGCGGGCTGACTCCTGTAGTCGAGCTCGACGGGAATCCCATCTATGAGTACTTTGCTATCCTCCGGGCCGTCGAGCTGGCAGCTGAGAAGGTGAGCACCCGACAAGAACAGGGAGCTCTGTGCCAGGAGAGGCTCTCGGGAGCTTAGCCGACGCCTCGGGGAAGAAATCCCAGCCCTTTTCACAGGGCTCTGTGGGAAAGGCCTTGATCCCAGCCGCTCCACTGAGGCTGCAGCACAGGAGCCTCACCTGCCAGGCAGACGTGGGGGGTGTCGCCCAGCCGCGGGTGCCTTCTGCGCCCCGCCCGGCGCCGTGCAGCCATCTGTGGAGGTCCTGAGGCTGCTGCTGAGGGAGGCTGCTGTGCTCTTTCCAGGAGTGCGTTGTCTGTGGCGGGAGCGGGGCTGCCATGACCTGCAGCGAGATGGGCTGCGAACGCAGCTTCCATCTCCCCTGTGCCACCAAGGGGGAATGCATCGTGCAGTACGTCGTGCACGGCAGGTAAGGGCAGCTGACCCCGACGGGGGGAGGCTCCTCTCCTGCAGGCCCCTCCCTGCCAGCCTCAGGCAGGCAAGACACGAAGCTGCCGAGACGCTTGCCAGCGGCCGGCCGCAAGCAGAGCCAGAGCCGAGCCAGCTCTCGGGCTTCTTCACGCCTCCTCTGCCATCCCCTGAGCGCCAGCCAAGGCGCCGACCCTCGCCACCTCACCCCTCTCTTTCCTCCTGCCGCAGGTGCTTCTGCTCCAAGCACCTCCTCCAGCAGGCAGTGCAGAGGGCCCCGAAGCCCGACACAGACTGCCTGCTGTGCCTCGAGGATGTGGGCACCAGCAAGTCCTACACCTCCATGGTGTGCCCGTCCTGTGAGCACGCGTGGTTCCACAGGGAGTGCATCCAGGTAGGAGCTGTGCCCTCAGCCTGGGGCCGGCAGCTGCTCCGCAGCGCTGGGACCTCGCTCCTACCGCTCCTCTTTCCGCTGCAGGGCTATGCGCTCTCTGCTGGCACCTCGGCGTTCCAGTGCCTGCTCTGCCGGAACAAAGAGGACTTCCAGCAGGAGATGCTGCGGATGGGGATCCGAATCCCCAAGAGGTTGGTTTCATTTCTTCCCGCACACAAGACAGGAAGGTGCAAATGCTGTGCCAGGCCAGGGGCTGTCCCTGCAACCCTGGCCCTCCCCTGGCCCGGGAGGCTGCACTTGAGCTACACAGGGGAGGGTACAACAGTCCTGCCTCACTGGAGAGGTCCCCAGAGACTGGAAGCTGCCAATGTGATGCCCACCCACAAGAAGGGCCTCAAGGAGGAACCAGAAAACTACAGACCTCTCGGCCTGCCCTCAGTGCCAGGCAAGGGCATGCAACAGGTCGTCTGGAGTGCCATCACATGGCATCTACTGGATGGCCAAGGGATCAGGCCCAGCCAGCAGGGATTTAGGTAGGGCAGGTCCTGCCTAACCAACCTGCCTAACCTAGCCGTCACTAGTGGTGTGCCCCAAGGATCAGTGCTGGGCCCAGTCCTGTTCAGCATCTTTATTGATGATCTGCATGAGGGGATTGAGTCCAGCATGAGTAAGTTTGCAGATGGCACCAAGTTAGGAGCAGCTGCTAGCTTGGACTGGCTGATCTTGGAGGTCTCTTCCAACCTGGTTGATTCTATGATTCTATGACAGACAGCAGGGGGGGAGGCAGGGGCAGCCTGCATCTGCATCATGCTGCAGTAGCAAGGACTCAGCACCTTTCCTTTCTCCATCAGACCACCGTCATGGGAGACGATCGAGGAATGGGCACCCCTGATGGAGACGCACAGCCGCTGTGATGCCCTGGACTGCCTGTGCCCAGGAGGCAGAGAGCACGCAGAGGAAGAGGGGTAAATTCCCAAAGCTGCACCCTGGGGCCCTGCAGGGGACCCTTGCCC
The DNA here is from genome assembly GCF_015220805.1 of Pogoniulus pusillus. Classification (NCBI taxonomy): domain Eukaryota; kingdom Metazoa; phylum Chordata; class Aves; order Piciformes; family Lybiidae; genus Pogoniulus; species Pogoniulus pusillus. Next base: position 6,532,925 of record NC_087272.1, read on the forward strand.
GACCAAGGCCTTGAAGCGCAAGCACTGAGAACAAGAGCTCTGCTCGACAGTTGCCTGCGGACCTCACTTTGTCCTCACAGCTGTCAACCCCTTTGCTTGCCCAGGCCCTGGCAGCTGCTCCTGTGCCGCTCTTGTGCTGCTGAGGGCACCCACCGCTGCTGCTCCCGCCTGGGGGACAGCACGGCCAGGTGGGAGTGCCAGGAATGTGCTGGACCCAGCAACGGTAAGAGGCAAAGGGTGCCCCCGGCTTGTGGCCAGGTGCCAGGGAAGGCCTGGCAGGGAGTGCCCGGGCTGGGCTTCCCAAAGGACCCCTGCTCAGCAGGGCTGCAGCTCTGCTCTGGGCTGTGTTGCTGCAGGCACTGAGCTTGTGCCCTTCACCTTCCTGCTTCCTCTCGCAGCCTCCAGTGCCACCTTGGAGGCGGCTGGTCCCGCCAGCCCCAGGGTCAGGCAGCCCATGCAGCCATCCTCCGCTGGCTCCGAAGCTGCTGAGGCGAACGGCAGCTCCAGCCCCCCCGGGCCCATGCGGCTGCGGGACCGCACCCGCTTGCAGCGCCGTGCCCACAATCCCTACAGCCGCCCAGGTGGACGCTGTGAGTAGCCCTGCGCCAGCATCCAGTGCTGAGAGCAGCACCCCCAGCCGGGCAGTGCTGCACCAGGCCCACGGCTCACTGCTGCCTTCACCTCCATGCTTCTTCCCCTGACAGCCTCCAGTGCCAGCTCGGAGGCGGCTGGTCCCGGCAGCCCCAGGGTCAGGCAGCCCATGCAGCCATCCTCCCCTGCCTCCGAAGCTGCTGAGGCGGACGGCAGCTCCAGCCCCCCTGCGCCCATGCGGCTGCGGGACCGCACCCGCTTGCAGCGCCGTGCCCACAATCCCTACAGCCGCCCAGGTGGACGCTGTGAGTAGCCCTGCGCCAGCATCCAGTGCTGAGAGCAGCACCCCCAGCCGGGCAGTGCTGCACCAGGCCCACGGCTCACTGCTGCCTTCACCTCCATGCTTCTTCCCCTGACAGCCTCCAGTGCCAGCTCGGAGCTCCCTGGCCCCAGCAGCGCCGGGCAGCTGCCCTCAGGGCCTTCCTCCAGCTCCCCGGCCCCGCAGAGCAGCAGCCGCCGCAGCCGCCCCGGGCCCCAGAGGCTGCAGGAACACTCCCGCCTGCGCCGGGAGCCCCAAGCCCCTTACAGGCGGCCCCGACAGCGCCGCGGGAGGAGGTGACATCTCCTCCCGCAGCGTGCTGGAGGCTTGTGTCACCACGGCAGAGGTCAGTGCTCCCTGCGCACCCCTGCTCCCCTCCACAGCCACTGCCCCCACGGCTGCCCCGCTCGCACTCCCGACGCGATTCCCTTCGGCTACCGCCTGTGCGCGCAGAGCTCTGACGCTCCCCTGCGCCTGCCTTCTCTCCAGCCTCTTCGGACCTGCCGCCCTCCAGCACCTGATGCACACCTCCGCAGAGCCATCCTCGCCGCACGGCACAGACACCCGAGGAAGGCGCTGCGGAAGCGGCTCTTCATCTTTAGCAGGCGCTCTGCAGAGGACTGCGCATTCCCCTTTCTCTTTGCCTTTTCCCTGGCTGCAGCGGCTTCTGTCCAGGCACTGCTGCTGGGGGCTCCGTCCGGGGACTGTTGGGGGCTCATTCCTGGGACTGTTGGGGGCTCATTCCTGGGACTGCTGCGGGCTCAGTCCTGGGGCTGTTGGGGGCTCAGTCCTGGGGCTGCTTGACGGTGGCTGTGCCTCGGGACCAACCTGACCCTGGGGCTGCCGGGACTGCTGCTGCGGGCTCTGACCAAGGACTGCTGCTGCGGGCTCTGACCAAGGACTGCTGCTGGGGGCTCAGTCCGGGGACTGCTACGGGCTCTGTCCTGGGACTGCTGGGGGCTCTGTCCTGGGACTGCTGGGGGCTCTGTCCTGGGACTGCTGGGGGCTCAGTCCTGGGACTGCTGGGGGCTCAGTCCTGGGGCTGCTTGACGGTTTCTGTGCCTCGGGACCAGCCTGACCCTGGGGCTGCCGGGACTGCTGCTGCGGGCCCTGTCCAGGCACTGCTGCTCGGGGCTCCATCTGGGGACGGCTGCGGGCTCTGTCCAGGCACTGCTGCGGGCTCTGACCAAGGACTGCTGCTGCGGGCCCTGTCCAGGCACTGCTGCTGGGGGCTCCGTCTGGGGACTGCTGCGGGCTCAGTCCTGGGACTGTTGGGGGCTCAGTCCTGGGGCTGCTTGACGGTGGCTGAGCCGCGGCTCCCTTCGCCCAGTGCAAGGTGAGGAGAGCAGGCAGGTGCTGCCTTTGCTCAGCCTGACCCTCCCTCCCCTGTGGGCCTGGCACCAGCACGGTGCCACAGGGCCACGCTCTGGCCCATCCCTGGAAGTTCTTAAGGCCCATCTGGATGGGGCTCTGGGCGACCTGACCTGCTGTCAAGCGTCCCGGCCCATGGCAGGGGGCTTGCAGCTGTTAACTCTCTGCCTTTTGTGCCATCTGGAGAAGCATCCTTGTGAGAGGGAGGTTGAGTCCCACCTCCACGTGGCATGTGTGAGGGTGGGTGGTGGGGGCCATGCCCCACAGCTGCCTGAGAGCTGGCTGTTGTAAGCAGTGCTGCCAGCTGTCACCCCACATCGCATCTGTCCCCTTGCACACTCCAGGAGGATCCGAGGGTGCTCAGAACACTCTGGGGTGGATCCGGAGCTCCGTGGGTGAAGGCTGGAGCACAGAGATGGCTGTTTCCAGAGCCGCTGCGTGGTGAGTTCCCCCGGGGCTCCCTCCTGCTCTCACGCAGCCTGGCCCTGCCACACTCTCCTCTCCAGCTCCTTCTCTGCCCTCTCTGGCTGCTGGCTGCGAGGCTGCGCATTCGGCCGGCCTCGGCTCTGAGCTGTGCCCCGGCAGCACCCGGGCACTGCAGTCTCAGCACAGGCAGAGCAATGAGTCCTAGGCGAGGGAAAGGCAAGAGCCAGTCCCGAGCTGGGCGAGAGCGGCCTGGGGAAGGTGAGGGCGGAGAAGCAGCAGCCCGGGCACGGAAGGGGCAGCTGAGAGAGGCAGGAGGGAGAGGCTGCAGTGCCAGTGGCGGACGGGGCTGGGGGCTGCAGCGCACAGGGTCTGGAGGCGCAGGCAGAGGGATGTCGGGGAGAGAAAGATGCCTGTGCTGAGAAAGATGTCCGCTGCCCCAGGTCCTGCAGGGCTGGCTCACCTCGGCCAAGGCATGGGAGCGGCAGGGAGCCCTGCGGCTTTGCGCGCGTCTGCTGGGCTCTTGCAAGGAGTGCTCCGAGCCCACGGGGAGCATGCAGCGCTTGCACGGCCTGAGGCACCCTTGGCACCCGTCATGGATCGGCGAGGAGCCCTGCCCAGCTCAGTGGTAGGTTTGGGGGCTTCCGAGAGAACGGAGCAGCCCTCCCGTGCCCCCTCTGCCCGGCCCTGCTCACAGAGCAGCATGGGAGGCAGAGGCGAGTGGGTGCTGGGGCTGCCTGCCACTCTTTTCTTGCTGCTCTTCCCTGCAGAGAGGAGGTCCTCGCAAGCAGCTGGGCTCCGTGATGGGACTGCTGCGGGCTCTGTCCACGAACTGCTGCTGGGGGCTCCGTGATGGGACTGCTACGGGCTCTGTCCACGGACTGCTGCTGGGGGCTCAGTCCAGGGACGGCTGCGGGCTCTGTCCAGGCACTGCTGCGGGCTCTGACCAAGGACTGCTTCTGCGGGCCCTGTCCACGGACTCCTGCTGGGGGCTCAGTCCAGGGACTGCTGGGGACTCTGTCCAGGGACTGCTGCGGACTCAGTCCTGGGACGGCTACGGGCTCTGCCCAGGCACTCTGCGGGCTCATTCCTGGCACTGTTGGGGGCTCAGTCCAGGGACTGCTGGGGGCTCAGTCTTGGCACTGATGCTGGGGGCTCTGTCCAGGGACTGTTGGGGGCTCAGTCCTGGCACTATTAGGGGCTCAGTCCGGGGACTGCTGGGGGCTCAGTCCTGGCACTGTTGGGGTCTCAGTCCGGGGACTGTTGGGGGCTCTGTCCGGGCACTGCTGCGGGCTCAGTCCTGGCACTGTTAGGGGCTCAGTTCAGGGACTGTTGGGGGCTCAGTCCTGGCACTGGTGGGGGCTCAGTCCAGGGACTGCTGGGGACTCTGTCCAGGGACTGCTGGGGGCTCAGTCCTGGCACTGTTGGGGGCTCAGTCCAGGGACTGCTGGGGATTCTGTCCTGGCACTGTTGGGGGATCAGTCCTGGCACTGTTGGGGGCTCTGTCCAGGGACTGTTGGCGGCTCAGTCCTGGCACTGTTGGGGGCTCAGTCCAGTGACTGCTGGGGGCTCTGTCCAGGGACTGTTGGGGTCTCAGTCCTGGCACTGTTGGGGGCTCAGTCCAGGGACTGCTGGGGACTCTGTCCAGGGACTGCTGCGGGCTCAGTCCGGGGACTGCTAGGGACTCTGTCCAGGGACTGTTGGGGGCTCAGTCCTGGCACTGTGGGGGCTCAGTCCAGGGACTGCTGGGGACTCTGTCCAGGGACTGTTGGGAGCTCAGTCCAGGCACTGTTGGGGGCTCTGTCCTGGCACTGTTGGGGGCTCAGTCCAGGGACTGTTGGGGGCTCAGTCCTGGCACTGTTGGGGGCTCAGTCCAGTGACTGCTGGGGGCTCTGTCCAGGGACTGTTGGGGGCTCAGTCCTGGCACTGTTGGGGGCTCAGTCCAGGGACTGCTTGGGACTATGTACAGGGACTGCTGGGGACTCTGTCCAGGGACTGTTGGGGGCTCAGTCCGGGGACTGCTAGGGACTCTGTCCAGGGACTGTTGGGGGCTCAGTCCTGGCACTGTTGGGGGCTCAGTCCAGGGACTGTTGGGAGCTCAGTCCAGGCACTGTTGGGGGCTCTGTCCTGGCACTGTTGGGGGCTCAGTCCAGTGACTGCTGGGGGCTCAGTCCTGGCACTGTTGGGGGCTCAGTCCTGGCACTGTTGGGGGCTCAGTCCAGTGACAGCTGGGGACTCTGTCCAGGGACTGTTGCGGGCTCAGTCCTGGCACTGTTAGGGGCTCAGTCCTGGGACTACTGGGGACTCTGTCCAGGGACTGTTGGGGGCTCAGTCCTGGCACTGTTGCGGGCTCAGTCCAGTGACTGCTGGGGGCTATGTCCAGGGACTGCTTGGGGCTCAGTCCTGGCACTGTTGGGGGCTCAGTCCAGGGACTGCTGGGGACTCTGTCCAGGGACTGTTGGGGGCTCAGTCCGGGGACTGCTGGGGACTCTGTCCAGGGACTGTTGGGGGCTCAGTCCTGGCACTGTTGGGGGCTCAGTCCAGGGACTGCTGGGGACTCTGTCCTGGCACTTTTAGGGACTCTGTCCAGGGACTGTTGGGGGCTCAGTCCCGGGACTGCTGGGGACTCTGTCCAGGGACTGTTGGGGACTCAGTCCGGGCACTGTTGGGGGCTCAGTCCAGGCGCTGCTGGGGACTCTGTCCAGGGACTGCTGGGGGCTCAGTCCTGGCACTGTTGGGGGCTCAGTCTAGGGACTGCTTGGGACTCAGTCCTGGCACTGTTGGGGGCTCAGTCCTGGCCCTGTTGGGGGCTCAGTCCAGGGACTATTGGGGACACTGTCCTGGCACTCTTGGGGACTCTGTCCAGGGACTGATGGGGGCTCAGTCCAGGGACTGCTGGGGACTCTGTCCTGGCACTGTTGGGGGCTCAGTCCAGGGACTGCTGGGGACTTTGTCCAGGGACTGTTGGGGGCTCAGTCCTGGCACTGTTGGGGGCTCAGTCCAGGGACTGTTGGGGGCTCAGTCCTGGCACTGTTGGGGGCTCAGTCCAGGGACTGCTTGGGACTATGTCCAGGGACTGTTGGGGGCTCAGTCCTGGCACTGTTGGAGGCTCAGTCCGGGGACTGCTGGGGACTCTGTCCAGGGACTGCTGCGGTCTCAGTCCTGGCACTGTTGGGGGCTCAGTCCGGGGACTGCTGGGGACTCTGTCCTGGCACTGTTGGGGGCTCAGTCCAGGGACTGTTGGGGGCTCAGTCCAGGGACTGCTGCGGACTCAGTCCTGGCACTGTAGGGGGCTCAGTGCGGGGAATGCTGGGGACTCTGTCCAGGGACGGCTGCGGGCTCAGTCCTGGCACTGTTGGGGGCTCAGTCCTGGCACTGTTGGAGGCTTTGTCCAGGCACTGCAGCGGGCTCAGTCCAGGGACTGTTGCGGGCTCAGTCCGGGGACTGCTGGGGACTCTGTCCAGGGACTGCTGGGGACTCTGTTATGGCACTTTTGGGGGCTCTGTCCAGGGACTGTTGGGGGCTCAGTCCAGGGACTGCTGGGGACTCTGTCCTGGCACTGTTGGGGGCTCAGTCCAGGGACTGTTTGGGGCTCAGTCCAGGGACTGCTGGGGACTGTGTCCAGGGACTGTTGGGGGCTCAGTCCTGGCACTGTTGGAGGCTCAGTCCGGGGACTGCTGGGGACTCTGTCCACGGACTACTGGGGGCTCAGTCCTGGCACTGTTGGGGACTCCGTCCAGGGACTGTTGGCGGCTCAGTCCTGGCACTGCTGGGGGCTCAGTCCAGGGAGTGTTGGGGGCTCTGTCCGGGCACTGTTGGGGGCTCAGTCTAGGGGCTGCTGGGGATGTCGTCCAGGGACTGTTGGGGGCTCAGTCCTGGTACTGTTGGGGGCTCAGTCCAGGGACTGCTGGGGACTCTGTCCAGGGACTGTTGGGGGCTCAGTCCTGGCACTGTTGGGGGCTCAGTCCAGGGACTGCTGAGGACTGTCCACGGACTTCTGGGGGCTCAGTTCTGGCATAGTTGGGGACTCTGTGCAGGGACAGCTGGGGGCTTCGTCCAGGGAGTGTTTGGGGCTCGGTCCAGGGACTGCTTGGGACTCTGTCCAAGGACTGTTGGGGGCTCACTCCTGGCACTGTTGGTGGGTCAGTCCAGGGACTGCTGGGGACTTCTTCCAGGGACTGTTGGGGGCTCAGTCCTGGCACTGTTGGGGGCTCAGTCCAGGGGCTGCTGGGGACTTCGTCCTGGCACTGTTGGGGGTTCAGTCCAGGGGCTGCTGGGGACTCTGTCCTGGGACTGTTGGGGGCTCAGTCCTGGCACTGTTGGGGACTCACTCCAGGGACTGCTGGGGGCTCTGTCCAGGGACTGTTGGGGGCTCAGTCTGGCACTATTAGGGGCTCTGTCCAGGGATTGTTGGGGGCTCAGTCCTGGCACTGTTGGGGACTTAGTCCAGGGACTGCTGGGGACTTTGTCCAGGGACTGTTGGGGGCTCAGTCATGGCACTGTTTGGGGCTCAGTCCGGGTACTTCTGGGGACTCTGTCCTGGCACTGTTGGGGACTTAGTCCAGGGACTGCTGAGGACTGTCCAGGGACTGTTGGGGGCTCAGTCCTCGCACTGTTGGAGGCTCAGTCCGGGTACTTCTGGGGACTCTGTCCACGGACTACTGGGGGCTCAGTCCTGGCATAGTTGGGGGCTCAGTCCAGGGACTGCTGGGGGCTCTGTCCAGAGACTTTTGGGGGCTCAGTCCTGGCACTGTTGGGGGCTCAGTCCAGGGACTGCTGGGGACTCTGTTCTGGCACTGTTGGGGACTCTGTCCAGGGACTGTTGGGGGCTCAGTCCAGGGACTGTTGGGGGCTCAGTCCTGGCACTGTTGGGGGCTCAGTCCAGGGACTGCTTGGGACTATGTCCAGGGACTGTTGGGGGCTCAGTCCTGGCACTGTTGGAGGCTCAGTCCGGGGACTTCTGGGGACTCTGTCCAGGGACTGCTGCGGCCTCAGTCCTGGCGCTGTTGGGGGCTCAGTCCGGGGACTGCTGGGGACTCTGTCAAGGGACTGCTGGGGGCTCAGTCCTGGCACTGTTGGGGGCTCAGTCTAGGGACTGCTTGGGACTCAGTCCAGGGACTGTTGGGGGCTCAGTCCTGGCACTGTTGGGGGCTCAGTCCAGGGACTGTTGGGGACTCTGTCCTGGCACTGTGGGGACTCTGTCCAGGGACTGTTGGGGGCTCAGTCCAGGGACTGCTGGGGACTCTGTCCAGGGACCTATGAGGGCTCAGTCCTGGCACTGTTGGGGACTCAGTCCAGGGACTGCTGGGGACTATATCCTGGCACTCCTGGGGACTCTGTCCAGGGACTGATGGGGGCTCTGTCCAGGGACTGATGTGGGCTCAGTCCAGGGACTGCTGCGGACTCAGTCCTGGCACTGTAGGGGGCTCAGTCCAGGGACTGCTGGGGACTCTGTCCTGGCACTTTTAGGGACTCTGTCCAGGGACTGTTGGGGGCTCAGTCCAGGGACTTCTGGGGACTCTGTCCTGGCACTGTTGGGGACTCTGTCCAGGGACTGTTGGGGGCTCAGTCCCGGGACTGCTGGGGACTCTGTCCAGGGACTGTTGGGGACTCAGTCCTGGCACTGTTGGGGGCTCAGTCCAGGCACTGCTGGGGACTCTGTCCAGGGACTGCTGGGGGCTCAGTCCTGGCACTGTTGGGGGCTCAGTCCTGGCCCTGTTGGGGGCTCAGTCCAGGGACTGTTGGGGACTCTGTCCTGGCACTCTTGGGGACTCTGTCCTGGCACTCTTGGGGACTCTGTCCAGGGACTGATGGGGGCTCAGACCTGGCACTGTTGGGGGCTCAGTCCTGGCCCTGTTGGGGGCTCAGTCCAGGGACTGTTGGGGACTCTGTCCTGGCACTCTTGGGGACTTTGTCCAGGGACTGTTGGGGGCTCAGACCTGGCACTGTTGGGGGCTCAGTCCAGGGACTGTTGGGGACTCAGTCCTGGCACTGTTGGAGGCTCAGTCCGGGGACTGCTGGGGACTCTGTCCAGGGACTGCTGCGGGCTCAGTCCTGGCACTGTTGGGGGCTCAGTCCGGGGACTGCTGGGGACTCTGTCCTGGCACTGTTGGGGGGTCAGTCCAGGGACTGCTGGGGACTTCTTCCAGGGACTGTTGGGGGCTCAGTCCGGGGACTGCTGGGGACTCTGTCCAGGGACTGCTGCGGGCTCAGTCCTGGCACTGTTTGGGGCTCAGTCCGGGGACTGCTGGGGACTATGTCCTGGCACTCCTGGGGACTCTGTCCAGGGACTGATGGGGGCTCAGTCCAGGGACTGCTGCGGACTCAGTCCTGGCACTGTTGGGGGCTCAGTCCAGGGACTGTTGGGGGCTCAGTCCTGGCACTGTTGGAGGCTTTGTCCAGGCACTGTAGCGGGCTCAGTCCAGGGACTGTTGGGGGCTCAGTCCTGGCACTGTTGGGGGCTCAGTCCAGGGACTGTTGGGGACTCAGTCCAGGGACTGTTGGGGGCTCAGTCCAGGGACTGCTGGGGACGCTGTCCTGGCACTTTTGGGGGCTCTGTCCAGGGACTGTTGGGGGTTCAGTCCAGGAACTGATGGGGACTCTGTCCTGGCACTGTTGGGGGCTCAGTCCAGGGACTGTTTGGGGCTCAGTCCAGGGACTGCTGGGGACTCTGTCCAGGGACTGCTGGGGGCTCAGTCCTGGCACTGTTGGAGGCTCAGTCCGGGTACTTCTGGGGACTCTGTCCACGGACTACTGGGGGCTCAGTCCTGGCACTGTTGGGGACTCCGTCCAGGGACTGTTGGCGGCTCAGTCCTGGCACTGCTGGGGGGTCAGTCCAGGGACTGCTGGGGACTTCTTCCAGGGAATGTTGGGGGCTCAGTCCGGGCACTGTTGGGGGCTCAGTCTAGGGGCTGGTGGGGACTCTGTCCTGGCACTGTTGGGGACTCTGTCCAGGGACTGTTGGGGGCTCAGTCCAGGGACTGCTGGGGACTCTGTCCAGGGACCTTTGGGGGCTCAGTCCTGGCACTGTTGGGGGCTCAGTCCAGGGACTGCTGGGGACTCTGTCCTGGCACTGTTGGGGACTCTGTCCTGGCACTTTGGGGGCTCAGTCCAGGGACTGCTGGGGACTCTGTCCTGGCACTGTTGGGGGCTCAGTCCAGGGACTGTTGGGGTCTCAGTCCAGGGACTGCTGGGGACTCTATCCAGGGACTGTTGGGGGCTCAGTCCTGGCACTGTTGGGGGCTCAGTCCTGGGACGGCTGCGGGCTTTGTCCAGGCACTGCAGCGGGCTCAGTCCAGGGACTGCTTGGGACTCTGTCCTGGCACTGTTTGGGGCTCTGTCCATGGACTGTTGGGGGCTCAGTCCTGGCACTGTTGGGGGCTCAGTCCATGGACTGCTGAGGACTCTCTCCAGGGTCTGCTGGGGGCTCAGTCCTGGCACTGTTGGGGGCTCTGTCCAGGTACTGTTGGGGGCTCAGTCCTGGCACTGTTGGAGGCTCAGTCCAGGGACTGCTGGGGACTCTGTCCAGGGACTGCTGCGGGCTCAGTCCTGGCACTGTTGGGGGCTCTGTCCAGGTACTGTTGGGGGCTCAGTCGTGGCACTGTTGGGGGCTCAGTCCAGGGACTGCTGCGGGCTGAGTCCTGGCACTGTTGGGGGCTCAGTCCTGGGACGGCTGCGGCCTTTGTCCAGGCACTGCAGCGGGCTCAGTCCAGGGACTGTTGGGGGCTCAGTCCTGGCACTGTTGGGGGCTCAGTCCTTTGACTGCTGGGGGCTCAGTCCAGGGACTGTTGTAGGGTCAGTCCAGGGGCTGCTGGGGACTCTGTCCAGGGACTGTTGGGGGCTCAGTCCTGGCACTGGTGGGGGCTCTGTCCAGGTACTGTTGGGGGCTCAGTCCTGGCACTGTTGGGGGCTCTGTCCAGGGACTGCTGCTGGGGCTCTGTCCAGGGACTGCTGCTGGGGCCTTAAGTCCTGGGACTGATGGGGGCTTAGTCCAGTTAATACTGTGGCGGTTGATCCTTGTGCTGTCATCAGTCATTCTGTCAGTAAAACTGCACTCAAAATAAACCTTGGTGAAAATTTCACCTGGGAGTGGTACCATTCTGGGGGAGTTTCAGTTTTTTATGGAAGTGATGATGAAAATGCTGGGTTTACATGTTCTATACACTGCCTCCAGTGGGATGGTTTGGGAGTTACCCACCTCACACACCAGGAATTCACCCAGATTGGACTCAGCCGGTGGGAAGGCAAGGAATGAAGCTTTATTTCCACAGCTTAGCACCATACACAAGCAGATATTTACAATACATCACAAACAGATACGGCCATAGACAGAAATGGACAAGTTCAAAGTAACACAGAAACGCGGTACCCCTCTCAGAAATCAGTGCCCAGGAGGGGCTCCCAACCACTCTTCCACCTTCTTTCCATCCTCCTCTCTTGCCCCAGAAGCTGCCTTACATGCAAGGGGAGTTGGAAGGATTGGCAAAGGGGGTTAGATGCAGAATGATTAGTTGGGTTACACAGATGCAAGCAGAAGCAGTTAATATGGCAGAAGCCCAGGGAGAAACACAGACTCCAACTACCTTATCTATGTTTGTGTCCTTGGTTTTGTATGTCTCAGCAAACCTAGGAGTGAAGTAGACATCACCATTGGTTTCTTTTCACAGCCCATCATCGATTTTTTCTCATTAAAGTATTCCAATTAGCCTCAAAGCAGCACCCTCTAGGAAAAAGTACCTTGGTGGGGGTCATATTGTTGGCAAAGCAGACAACTACATAGCACATGGGAAAGTAAGCAGCAGGGAGCAAATGAGCCAGCTGGAGTTCAGAGCTTTTCTCTCTACACTGGCAGCAAGAGGGAGAAATGCATCTGCTTCATACCCCAGCACTGTCCTCCTACACCGAAAGGTCAAACTGAGCTCCTGATTTTATACCACAGGGTCGCAATGGACTTGTTTGCAAACACAATAAAACTCATTGCTCCCCCCTTTCCCTATAGAAACATTGCAAACAAGATTGTTCTGACCTAAGGAAGGGCTACTTGAACAGAAAAAATGTCAGATCAGCTGCTAGATACCAGTGAAGAACTTAGGGGGACAGGCAGAAAGAAGCAGTTCATTTCTGCAGTCAACACAACAGCTGCAGATTCTGGGAAGGGACTTTCCGAACAATTCCAAAGCATCACTTCAAGTCTCCCTTACCAGGCGGCTTAGAGACCTGAGTTCAAGGGCTGAGCCTTAAATCATCCTGCTAAAGCCACTGCCTCAGGTGTGAGACCTGGATCCCAACTTCTGGTTTTCCTGTAGCCCTGCTATAATCGATCAGACAGCTTTCCATCTGCACACTGTCTTCACCCTGGAGCAGGAATCAAAGAATCATAGAATCATAGAATCAACCAGGTTGGAAGAGACCTCCAAGATCATCCAGGCCAACCTAGCACCCAGCCCTAGCCAGTCAACCAGACCATGGCACTAAGTGCCTCATCCAGGCTTTTCTTCAACACCTCCAGGGACGGTGCCTCCACCACCTCCCTGGGCAGCCCCTTCCAATGCCAATCACTCTCTCTGTGAAGAACTTCTTCCTAATATCCAGCCTAGACCTACCATGGCACAACTTGAGACTCTGTCCCCTTCTTCTATTGCTGGATACCTAGGAGAAGAGGCCACACCCCACCTGGCTACAACGCCCCTTCAGGTAGTTGCAGACAGTAATAAGATCACCCCTGAGCCTCCTCTTCTCCAGGCTAAACAGGCCCAGCTCCCTCAACCTCTCCTCATAGGATTTGTGCACCAGGCCCCTCACCAGCTTTGTTGCCCTTCTCTGGACATGTTCCAGCACCTCAACATCTTTCTTGAATTGAGGGGCCCAGAAGGAGGCAGAGGCACCTCAAAGGCAGCATCACTGAAGTTGCAATGGAAAGGAGAGAGGTCTTGGTTTATTTTTCTCTTCTTCTGCTACCACCAACACTCTCCTTCAAGCCTTTTACGTCACACTTCAGACACATCTAACCCCATCTAGGTTTGGAAATTAAAAGGAGATCTAGTGACTAAGCCATCTAATGTCCTGTGAGGTACAGAGAAGGTTCAGCTAACAGCCTGCATAGCGAACAGCAAGGTCTTTTCTCAAGGAAATTGACTGACCCTTTGTATGTTCTGAGTGGGAAATACAGACAGCAATTAGGTAGGGGAGTTCAGACTGAGAGCCCCTAAGCATTCAGCATCCATTAATTGACAGACAAGTCAATTCAAAATGGGTTTAGCACACAGCCCTTAAGAACGGTGAGCCCTCACACCTCAATGAATGGGCAGAGGCAAGAACATATCAAGTCACGGGGAAAGATTTTGTGCTATGACTTCATGCTATTTTCTCCCAGACCTACACTTGAGTGGCCACTGCCTCCTCAGTCCCTTTTTCTTCCAGAATGCCTCCGCAGCTACACACAGCACTAATTGATACAGGCTTGTGAGATATGGCTTGCCAAGGAAGGTGTCAGCAAAACAGCTTCCTCTGCCATCACTCTTCAACCTGTTCAAAGATGAGTCTGCTCAAGGCCTGCACCAGTTCCCTGGGGCCAGCCTTCAACAGGACACACGATAAAAGGTTTTCTGATACGTGGACTGGCCACACAGAAGTGGTCTCTGTTGTTCACCAAGTTACGTGGCTGCCTTGGTTATCTTGAACCTAAACAAAGGCTGCTAAGTGGATGCACAACAAAAGTAATTCATTTCCAAGACTGTTCAGATGTGCTTGTCATTTCAGCATAATAAACTGGGCACTTTGTACGAGCCACTGAAAACTAGACTGCAAGAGCTTAGCTCTGAACAGTGTCGCAATCTTTTTATAGAGAGTCGACAGAGATTAAAGTCTCCAATGAAATTGTAGAGAAAACACAGAGTTATATTTAGAGAGAGAAAACAGCAATAGACATTACAAAAGCAATTACCATGGGAAACCCCCTTGAAGTTGCCCCCATCCCCAGAAATACTGAATCTACATTCCCCAGTGCTCCATCCTCCCACCTCCCGTTGCCTCTGCCCTCCAAGAGGCCTACTGCTTACGTGTTCCTGATAAATTGGCTCCTGCCACACACTCAGGGCAGGAGGAGGAGGAAAGGAGAGCAAACTGACCTTGTTGTGAGTCTATAAAGAGATAGCAGAATTATGGGGTTGAATAACAATCTTCTAGTCCCCAGAAAATGTTTTTAACCCTATAGCCTCAACCTGGGACATTCCACCCCTATATTCAATCCCGTAATTCCTGCTCACCACACTACTCATCTAACTAGAAATAGATTCTCTGTATTGTGAACAGTGCCATCAAAATCCTGCATCGTTCTGGTGCTTTCCTTCAAATCCATCTGTCACTCAGATCCTGGGCACAACTCTTTTCATCCAATGGGACTTCTTGGATGACATCAACTATCTGAAAGAAACTCAGTAACAACTTGCACGTACTTTAAACTCAAACTGTCTCAGTCCAAATCAAAACTTGCACTTGATCTTGCCACCCGCCTGCATTGCCCAACATACATGTCCTGGACTTCCCCCACCAGGAAATAACCACCCCTTGGACAGGTTCTTTCCCCACCCAAAGGCAGAAAACATCCATACAATTCACCAACAAATCCTTCTCACAAACAAAGGAACTCTGTTTCCATCTGCATTGTGCTCAGCAGCACTCAACATCAAGTAATGGACAGTCCCAGTCCATTCTCACTCCAATCTTTGCAGTTCGTGCATCCAAGCAGTCGTCCACTGCAAAGTCTCAATTACTCATTGCAGATTCTCAGAGTCCTTCTCTGCACAATCTGGCTCAGTCCACAGTCGTCTCAAATGGCATGTCTCCACCCCTGGGGCACTCAAATGGGGCAACTAAGTCCAGTTCTTTTCCATTCTTCAAGCTGCCGCTCCAGTTTGCTTCTCACACACGCAGGAGTGAAGATCCCTTCATCACAGATGAATTCCATCTCTCTGCCACAGATGAGTTCCAGTATCTACAAGAGTCCCATGCTTCCACTTGTCTCTTGTACCAGGCCATCCACCACCCCTGAGAGTACAGTCCTGCAGTTCCTCTTCTCCAGCTGCACAATCAAAGTGACCCCCCACACCACCAGTCCGTGCCTTTATCTTCCTTCTCTCAGTTTACTTCACATTTATTTAACCTTTCCCAGCACCTCTCCCTCCACCTTCTCAACAGACGGCTGAGAAGGAGGAGGTTCTGGTGGTGGACGAGGAGCAGGTGGCAGAATAGGGAAGAGATCCTCTACAGGACGAATGCCACTCGCTGCAACCACTGCCTGGCCAGGAGCGCTCATCCTCAGCACTGCCTCACCGGCCCGAGGAGCCGCTACCGTCCGGGCACCCCTGCGGCTCGCCCTGCCTCTGGAGCTCGGCACCGGAGCTGCCGCTGCCGCTGGTCCTGGCTGGCTACTCTGTGCAGAACCGGGCAGTGTGCTCGGGAAGCGGGGCAAACCCCCTGCCCCTCCCACGCTCGGTGCCGCCGGTTCCGCCACCGTAAAGTTCAGGCTGAGTCGCAGCGGGGGAAGGAGATCCCCACCGCCGCTCTGCGCATCCTCCCCAGCAGGACACACTCTCCATCTGCAGCCTCAGCCTGCCCGCACACACTGCCCGGGCTGGGACACCAAGGCACGGCCGTTTCTTCCGCAGCCACCAGCTCATGCCCTGACTAGGGAGCGGCTGCGCCCAGCCAGAGGGTGGCCTCGGCGGCCATCAGCCCGCCACGAGGGGCAGCGCTGCCTCCGCCTGGCGCCATCTTCGACACGCTGCCTGGAGCTGCGGGTGCCGGGGAGGCCACCGGCACGGCCGGAGCCGCCTGCCTTTCCACTGCCCGCATTCCCACCGGCCGCGGATTCCCATCCAGAGGGGCAAACACGCAGGGGTTTGCCTGCTCCGCTCTCCCCCACGCCTCCAGCTGGCCCCGGGCAGGGCCGCTGGGCACCGCGCTGCGGGTCAGCTCGAGCCGTGGCCGTTCAGGGGCGGGGGTCCCATGGCATCCTCAACCGCCACAGACACTCGCTGCTCGCCGCGTCCTTCTCCCGCCTCCGCCACCCGGGAGGGGAGCGGCTCACCTCCCCAAGCCTCCCAGCTCTCCGTGCCAGCTTCACTAAGAGGCACCGTTTCTCCTAAGCTCGAATTCTGAGTTTTTCTCCAGCTAGTCCGTGCAAACCCAACCATTTCCATGTTCCTCGCTGGGGCCTCCAAAATTCTGTCACGGTTTTCTTAAAGAGAGCCGACAGAGATTACACTCTCCAATCAAATTGGAGAGAAAACACAGAGTTATATTTAGAGAGAGAAAACAGCGACAGGCATTACAATGCAATTACCATGGCGAACCCCCTTGAAGTTCCCCCATCGCCCAAAAAACTAAATCTACATTCCCCAGTGCTCCAATCCTCCCTCCCCCATCGCCTCTGCCCTCCAAGAGGCCTACAGCTTACATGTTCCCCATAAATTGGCTCCTGCCACACACTCAGGGCAGGAGGAGGAGGAAAGGAGAACGAACCGACCTTGTTGGCAGACTATAAAGAGATAGCAGAATTATGGGATTGAACAACAATCTTCTAGTCCCCAGAAAATGTTTTTAACCCTATAGCCTCAACCTGGGACAAACAGGCACAAGCACACTTGTGTTTGGCAACCTGTGCCCAGAACTGAAGAGCCATGCAACATCCATCCTGCTGTGCCAGACCCTTACATCTCACTAGCTTTGGTACATCACACAGATGCTTTTGACTTGAAAGCTGCTTTTTGTTGTATCCTAGCAGACAAACAAAGCCAAAGGCTCCAGGGCTTTGAATGAGAGAACCTCATGACAGAAAGAAAGGTGCATCTGTGTTGGACTGTGCTCCCTCCAGGGCTCCGCAGCTACACACAGCACTAATTGATACAGGCTTGTGAGATATGGCTTGCCAAGGAAGGTGTCAGCAAAACAGCTTCCTCTGCCATCACTCTTCAACCTGTTCAAAGATGAGTCTGCTCAAGGCCTGCACCAGTTCCCTGGGGCCAGCCTTCAACAGGACACACGATAAAAGGTTTTCTGATACGTGGACTGGCCACACAGAAGTGGTCTCTGTTGTTCACCAAGTTACGTGGCTGCCTTGGTTATCTTGAACCTAAACAAAGGCTGCTAAGTGGATGCACAACAAAAGCAATTCATTTCCAAGACTGTTCAGATGTGCTTGTCATTTCAGCATAATAAACTGGGCTTTGAATGGGAGAACCTCATGACAGAAAGAAAGGTGCATCTGTGTTGGACTGTGCTCCCTCCAGGGCTCAGAACGCCCTGCTCCGCTTGGTAATGCGTTGGCAGCTGAATCAGAACAGTGGTGTTCTCTTGATCAGAAGAGCTAACAGCAGGGAGGCTCTTCTGCACAACTGAAGGAAACACAAGACCCAGAATGGCTGCAGAAAGAGCTGCCAAGCATGGGTGGGGAATCGGAGTCGTGACACTTGGCAGGAAAGTCAAGGGCAAAGCTCCCAGGAGACACATTCTCAATGGGTGCATGTGTTGCCCTTTACCTGAATGAGGATTAGAGTAAGCCCTTGGGCACGGGAGGAGCAGGTCTCCCTTTGGGCCTCAAGAGATGGACCATTAAGAGAGAGAGAGATGGAAAGTGCCTTATACTGTCCTGCTGACCACATGTACAGTGGTGAAGGTGCACGGAACTGGCTCCTGGTCACGTGTCTGGCTGAGACCTCACGCCCCATGGCCTCCAAAGCTGCCCCACAGCCCCTTGCAGCTATCTGTCCCCCACAGAAGGCTGGCACAGACTCAGAGGCAGGCTGTTGCCATGGCAAGGAGCCGTGCCTGCTGCCCCGGCCCGTATCCAGGGAAGGTGCAGGTCATAGGCACTGTTGCCACGGTGCCCCTAGTGACCAGTCGGGCTGAGGACAACACTGGGCTCAGACCCTCGGTCAGTGAGAGGCGGCGAGGTGAGGAGACGCCAAGGGAAGGGGACAGGGCTGCCACGGGGCTGCCAAGGGATGACCGGGCTCCACAGCTTGGGGCACTGGGCGTCTGCTGCAGGGCCACCTGTGTTCTGCTTCTCCCACAGAGTCGGTAGAGAATTGTGAGGCAGAGACTCGTTGGCGTTGCTGGGGCACGATCTGCAGCACTCATTGCTGGAGGACACCATGGGCGAGAGGCAGGAGGTGGAGGCGATGGAGCGGGGTGAGAGCAAAGCTTCCCTCCTGAAGCCTGGCAGAGGCGTTGCTGGGGTAGTGAGAGCCCAGATGGCACAGTGGGCACCTGCTGGGGTACCCCTGCCTCCCATGCCCCTTCCCCTCCCAGGTCCCCAGACCTGCCCACCACCCAACCAGAAAAGGAGCAAGCCAGCCCTCTGGGGGCAGCTCCTGAGGGATGCTCCCCCCAGCCCCGCCCAGCTGCTCATTCCTGCTGCCGTTCACTCTCTGCCCTCTAGCATGTCAGCTGTGCCGTCGGGCTGGGGTGGACAGGGACTTCTGTGGGCGACTGCTGGAGCTCGAAGATGTCTGTGTCCACGACTACTGCCTGGTGAGTTCCCCCGGGGCTCCCTCCCGCTCTCACACAACCTGGCCCTGCCACCCTCTCCTCACCAGCTCCTTCTCTGCCCTCTCCTACAGTACTTTGCCAGCGGGCTGACTCCTGTAGTCGAGCTCGACGGGAATCCCATCTATGAGTACTTTGCTATCCTCCGGGCCGTCGAGCTGGCAGCTGAGAAGGTGAGCACCCGACAAGAACAGGGAGCTCTGTGCCAGGAGAGGCTCTCGGGAGCTTAGCCGACGCCTCGGGGAAGAAATCCCAGCCCTTTTCACAGGGCTCTGTGGGAAAGGCCTTGATCCCAGCCGCTCCACTGAGGCTGCAGCACAGGAGCCTCACCTGCCAGGCAGACGTGGGGGGTGTCGCCCAGCCGCGGGTGCCTTCTGCGCCCCGCCCGGCGCCGTGCAGCCATCTGTGGAGGTCCTGAGGCTGCTGCTGAGGGAGGCTGCTGTGCTCTTTCCAGGAGTGCGTTGTCTGTGGCGGGAGCGGGGCTGCCATGACCTGCAGCGAGATGGGCTGCGAACGCAGCTTCCATCTCCCCTGTGCCACCAAGGGGGAATGCATCGTGCAGTACGTCGTGCACGGCAGGTAAGGGCAGCTGACCCCGACGGGGGGAGGCTCCTCTCCTGCAGGCCCCTCCCTGCCAGCCTCAGGCAGGCAAGACACGAAGCTGCCGAGACGCTTGCCAGCGGCCGGCCGCAAGCAGAGCCAGAGCCGAGCCAGCTCTCGGGCTTCTTCACGCCTCCTCTGCCATCCCCTGAGCGCCAGCCAAGGCGCCGACCCTCGCCACCTCACCCCTCTCTTTCCTCCTGCCGCAGGTGCTTCTGCTCCAAGCACCTCCTCCAGCAGGCAGTGCAGAGGGCCCCGAAGCCCGACACAGACTGCCTGCTGTGCCTCGAGGATGTGGGCACCAGCAAGTCCTACACCTCCATGGTGTGCCCGTCCTGTGAGCACGCGTGGTTCCACAGGGAGTGCATCCAGGTAGGAGCTGTGCCCTCAGCCTGGGGCCGGCAGCTGCTCCGCAGCGCTGGGACCTCGCTCCTACCGCTCCTCTTTCCGCTGCAGGGCTATGCGCTCTCTGCTGGCACCTCGGCGTTCCAGTGCCTGCTCTGCCGGAACAAAGAGGACTTCCAGCAGGAGATGCTGCGGATGGGGATCCGAATCCCCAAGAGGTTGGTTTCATTTCTTCCCGCACACAAGACAGGAAGGTGCAAATGCTGTGCCAGGCCAGGGGCTGTCCCTGCAACCCTGGCCCTCCCCTGGCCCGGGAGGCTGCACTTGAGCTACACAGGGGAGGGTACAACAGTCCTGCCTCACTGGAGAGGTCCCCAGAGACTGGAAGCTGCCAATGTGATGCCCACCCACAAGAAGGGCCGCAAGGAGGAACCAGAAAACTACAGACCTCTCGGCCTGCCCTCAGTGCCAGGCAAGGGCATGCAACAGGTCATCTGGAGTGCCATCACATGGCATCTACTGGATGGCCAAGGGATCAGGCCCAGCCAGCAGGGATTTAGGTAGGGCAGGTCCTGCCTAACCAACCTGCCTAACCTAGCCGTCACTAGTGGTGTGCCCCAAGGATCAGTGCTGGGCCCAGTCCTGTTCAGCATCTTTATTGATGATCTGCATGAGGGGATTGAGTCCAGCATGAGTAAGTTTGCAGATGGCACCAAGTTAGGAGCAGCTGCTAGCTTGGACTGGCTGATCTTGGAGGTCTCTTCCAACCTGGTTGATTCTATGATTCTATGACAGACAGCAGGGGGGGAGGCAGGGGCAGCCTGCATCTGCATCATGCTGCAGTAGCAAGGACTCAGCACCTTTCCTTTCTCCATCAGACCACCGTCATGGGAGACGATCGAGGAATGGGCACCCCTGATGGAGACGCACAGCCGCTGTGATGCCCTGGACTGCCTGTGCCCAGGAGGCAGAGAGCACGCAGAGGAAGAGGGGTAAATTCCCAAAGCTGCACCCTGGGGCCCTGCAGGGGACCCTTGCCCGACCAAGGCCTTGAAGCGCAAGCACTGAGAACAAGAGCTCTGCTCGACAGTTGCCTGCGGACCTCACTTTGTCCTCACAGCTGTCAACCCCTTTGCTTGCCCAGGCCCTGGCAGCTGCTCCTGTGCCGCTCTTGTGCTGCTGAGGGCACCCACCGCTGCTGCTCCCGCCTGGGGGACAGCACGGCCAGGTGGGAGTGCCAGGAATGTGCTGGACCCAGCAACGGTAAGAGGCAAAGGGTGCCCCTGGCTTGTGGCCAGGTGCCAGGGAAGGCCTGGCAGGGAGTGCCCGGGCTGGGCTTCCCAAAGGACCCCTGCTCAGCAGGGCTGCAGCTCTGCTCTGGGCTGTGTTGCTGCAGGCACTGAGCTTGTGCCCTTCACCTTCCTGCTTCCTCTCGCAGCCTCCAGTGCCACCTTGGAGGCGGCTGGTCCCAGCAGCCCCAGGGTCAGGCAGCCCATGCAGCCATCCTCCGCTGGCTCCGAAGCTGCTGAGGCGAACGGCAGCTCCAGCCCCCCCGGGCCCATGCGGCTGCGGGACCGCACCCGCTTGCAGCGCCGTGCCCACAATCCCTACAGCCGCCCAGGTGGACGCTGTGAGTAGCCCTGCGCCAGCATCCAGTGCTGAGAGCAGCACCCCCAGCCGGGCAGTGCTGCACCAGGCCCACGGCTCACTGCTGCCTTCACCTCCATGCTTCTTCCCCTGACAGCCTCCAGTGCCAGCTCGGAGGTGGCTGGTCCTGGCAGCCCCAGGGTCCGGCAGCCCATGCAGCCATCCTCCCCCGGCTCCGAAGCTGCTGAGGCGGACAGCAGCTCCAGCCCCCCTGCGCCCATGCGGCTGCGGGACCGCACCCGCTTGCAGCGCCGTGCCCACAATCCCTACAGTCGCCCAGGTGGACGCTGTGAGTAGCCCTGCGCCAGCATCCAGTGCTGAGAGCAGCACCCCCAGCCGGGCAGTGCTGCACCAGGCCCACGGCTCACTGCTGCCTTCACCTCCATGCTTCTTCCCCTGACAGCCTCCAGTGCCAGCTCGGAGCTCCCTGGCCCCAGCAGCGCCGGGCAGCTGCCCTCAGGGCCTTCCTCCAGCTCCCCGGCCCCGCAGAGCAGCAGCCGCCGCAGCCGCCCCGGGCCCCAGAGGCTGCAGGAACGCTCCCGCCTGCGCCGGGAGCCCCAAGCCCCTTACAGGCGGCCCCGACAGCGCCGCGGGAGGAGGTGACATCTCCCCCCGCAGCGTGCTGGAGGCTTGTGTCACCACGGCAGAGGTCAGTGCTCCCTGCGCACCCCTGCTCCCCTCCACAGCCACTGCCCCCACGGCTGCCCCGCTCGCACTCCCGACGCGATTCCCTTCGGCTACCGCCTGTGCGCGCAGAGCTCTGACGCTCCCCTGCGCCTGCCTTCTCTCCAGCCTCTTCGGACCTGCCGCCCTCCAGCACCTGATGCACACCTCCGCAGAGCCATCCTCGCCGCACGGCACAGACACCCGAGGAAGGCGCTGCGGAAGCGGCTCTTCATCTTTAGCCGGCGCTCTGCAGAGGACTGCGCATTCCCCTTTCTCTTTGCCTTTTCCCTGGCTGCAGCGGCTTCTGTCCAGGCACTGCTGCTGGGGGCTCCCTCCGGGGACTGTTGGGGGCTCAGTCCTGGGACTGTTGGGGGCTCATTCCTGGGACTGCTGCGGGCTCAGTCCTGGGGCTGTTGGGGGCTCAGTCCTGGGGCTGCTTGACGGTGGCTGTGCCTCGGGTCCAGCCTGACCCTGGGGCTGCCGGGACTGCTGCTGCGGGCTCTGACCAAGGACTGCTGCTGCGGGCTCTGTCCAGGCACTACTGCTGGGGGCTCCGTCGGGGGACTGCTGCGGGCTCTGTCCAGGGACGGCTGCGGGCTCTGTCCAGGCACCGCTGCGGGCTCTGACCAAGGACTACTGCTGCGGGCCCTGTCCAGGCACTGCTGCTGGGGGCTCAGTCCGGGGACTGCTGCGGGCTCTGTCCAGGGACTGCTGGGGACTCTGTCCAGGGACTGCTGTGGGCTCAGTCCTGGCACTGTTAGGGGCTCAGTCCAGGGTCTGCTGGGGGCTCAGTCCAGGGACTGCTGGGGATTTGTCCAGGGACTGCTGCGGGCTCAGTCCTGGCACTGTTGGGGGCTCAGTCCAGGGACTGCTGGGGACTCTGTCCACGGACTGTTGGGGGCTCAGTCCTGGCACTATTGGGGGCTCAGTCCAGGGACTCCTGGGGACTCTATCCAGGGACTGTTGGGGGCTCAGTCCTGGCACTGTTGGGGACTCAGTCCAGGGACTGTTGGGGGCTCAGTCCAGGGACTGCTGGAGACTCTGTCCAGGGACTGTTGGGGGCTCAGTCCTGGCAATGTTGGGGGCTCTGTCCAGGGACTGTTTGGGGCTCAGTCCAGGGACTGTTGGGGACTCTGTCCAGGGACTGTTGGGGGCTCAGTCCAGGGACTGTTGGGGGCTCAGTCCTGGCACTATTGGGGGCTCAGTCCAAGGACTGCTGGGGACACCGTCCAGGGACTGTTGGGGGCTCACTCCTGGCACTGTTGGGGGCTCAGTCCAGGGACTGCTGCGGGCTCAGTCCAGGGACTGATGGGGACTCTGTCCAGGGACTGCTGCGGGCTCAGTCCAGGGACTGATGGGGACTCTGTCCAGGGACTGCTGCGGGCTCAGTCCTGGCACTGTTGGGGGCTCAGTTCAGGGACTGCTGGGGACTCTGTCCAGGGACTGCTGCGGGTTCAGTCCTGGCACTGTTGGGGGCTCAGTCCTGGCACTGTTGGGGGCTCAGTCCAGGGACTGCTGGGGGCTCAGTCCTCGCAATCTTGGGAGCTCAGTCCAGGGACGGCTGGGGACTCTGTCCAGGGACTGCTGCGGGCTCAGTCCTGGCAATGTTGGGGGCTCTGTCCAGGGACTGTTTGGGGCTCAGTCCTGGCACTGTTGGGGGCTCAGTCCAGGGACTGCTGGGGACTCTGTCCAGGGACTGTTGGGGGCTCAGTCCTGGCACTATTGGGGGCTCAGTCCAGGGACTGCTGGGGACTCTGTCCAGGGACTGTTGGGGGCTCTGTCCAGGGACTGCTGGGGACTCTGTCCAGGGACTGTTAGGGGCTCAGTCCTGGCACTGTTGGCGGCTCAGTCCAGGGACTGCTGGGAACTCTGTCCAGGGACTGTTGGGGGCTCAGTCCTGGCACTTGTTGGGGGCTCAGTCCAGGGACTGCTGGGGACTCTGTCCAGGGACTGCTGCGGGCTCAGTCCTGGCACTTGTTGGGGGCTCAGTCCAGGGACTGCTGGGGGCTCAGTCCAGGGACTGCTGGGGACTCTGTCCAGGGACTGTTGGGGGCTCAGTCCTGGCACTGTTGGGGGCTCAGTCCAGGGACTGCTGGGGACTCAGTCCTGGAACTGTTGGGGGCTCAGTCCAGGGACTGCTGGGGACTCTGTCCAGGGACTGCTGGGGGCTCAGTCCTGGCACTGTTGGGGACTCTGTCCAGGGACTGCTGCGGGCTCAGTCCTGGCACTGTTGGGGGCTCTGTCCAGGGACTGTTTGGGGCTCAGTCCTGGCACTGTTGGGGGCTCAGTCCAGGGACTGCTGGGGACTGTGTCCAGGGACTGTTGGGGGCTCAGTCCTGGCACTATTGGGGGCTCAGTCCGGGGACTGCTGGGGACTCTGTCCAGGGACTGTTGGGGGCTCAGTCCTGGCACTGTTGGCGGCTCAGTCCAGGGACTGCTGGGGACTCTGTCCAGGGACTGCTGCGGGCTCAGTCCTGGCACTGTTGGGGGCTCAGTCCAGGGACTGCTGGGGACTCTGTCCAGGGACTGTTGGGGGCTCAGTCCTGGCACTGTTGGGGGCTCAGTCCAGGGACTGCTGGGGGCTCAGTCCTGGCACTGTTGGGGGCTCAGTCCAGGGACTGCTGGGGACTCGGTCCAGGGACTGCTGGGGGCTCAGTCCTGGCACTGTTGGGGACTCTGCCCAGGGACTGCTGCGGGCTCAGTCCTGGCACTGTTGAGGTCTCAGTCCAGGGACTGCTACGGGCTCAGTCCTGGCACTGTTGGGGGCTCAGTCCAGGGACTGTTGGGGACTCTGTCCAGGGACTGTTTGGGGCTCAGTCCTGGCACTGTTGGGGGCTTAGTCCAGGGACTGCTGGGGACTCTGTCCTGGCACTGTTTGGGACTCTGTCCAGGGATTGTTGGGGGCTCTGTCCAGGGACTGTTGGGGGCTCAGTCCAGGGACTTTTTGGGGCTCAGTCCTGGCACTGTTGGGGGCTCAGTCCAGGGATTGCTAGGGACTCTGTCCAGGGACTGTTGAGGGCTCTGTCCAGGGACTGTTGGGGGCTCAGTCCAGGGACTGCTGGGGACTCCGTCCAGGGACTGTTGGGGGCTCTGTCCAGGGACTGCTGGGGACTCTGTCCAGGGACTGCTGCGGGCTCAGTCCAGGGACTGATGGGGACTCTGTCCAGAGACTGATGGGGACTCTGTCCAGGGACTGCTGGGGACTCTGTCCAGGGACTGCTGCGGGCTCAGTCCTGGCACTTGTTGGGGGCTCAGTCCAGGGACTGCTGGGGGCTCAGTCCAGGGACTTCTGGGGACTCTGTCCAGGGACTGTTGGGGGCTCAGTCCTGGCACTGTTGGGGGCTCAGTCCAGGGACTGCTGGGGACTCAGTCCTGGAACTGTTGGGGGCTCAGTCCAGGGACTGCTGGGGACTCTGTCCAGGGACTGCTGGGGGCTCAGTCCTGGCACTGTTGGGGACTCTGTCCAGGGACTGCTGCGGGCTCAGTCCTGGCACTGTTGGGGGCTCAGTCCAGGGACTGCTGGGGACTGTGTCCAGGGACTCTTGGGGGCTCAGTCCTGGCACTATTGGCGGCTCAGTCCAGGGACTGCTGGGGACTCTGTCCAGGGACTGTTGGGGGCTCAGTCCTGGCACTATTGGGGGCTCAGTCCGGGGACTGCTGGGGACTCTGTCCAGGGACTGTTGGGGGCTCAGTCCTGGCACTGTTGGCGGCTCAGTCCAGGGACTGCTGGGGACTCTGTCCAGGGACTGCTGCGGGCTCAGTCCTGGCACTGTTGGGGGCTCAGGCCAGGGATTGCTGGGGACTCTGTCCAGGGACTGTTGGGGGCTCAGTCCTGGCACTGTTGGGGGCTCAGTCCAGGGACTGCTGGGGGCTCAGTCCTGGCACTGTTGGGGGCTCAGTCCAGGGACTGTTGGGGGCTCTGTCCAGGGACTTTTGGGGGCTCAGTCCAGGGACTGCTGGGGACTCCGTCCAGGGACTGTTGAGGGCTCAGTCCTGGCACTGTTGGGGGCTCTGTCCAGGGACTGCTGGGGACTCTGTCCAGGGACTGCTGCGGGCTCAGTCCAGGGACTGCTGGGGACTCTGTCCAGGGACTGCTGCGGGCTCAGTCCTGGCACTGCTGGGGGCTCAGTTCAGGGACTGCTGGGGACTCTGTCCAGGGACTGCTGCGGGCTCAGTCCTGGCACTGTTGGGGGCTCAGTCCAGGGACTGTTGGGGGCTCAGTCCTGGCACTGTTGGGGGCTCAGTCCAGGGACTGCTGGGGACTTCTTCCAGGGACTGTTGGGGGCTCAGTCCTGGCACTGTTGGGGGCTCAGTCCAGGGGCTGCTGGGGACTTCGTCCTGGCACTGTTGGGGACTCTGTCCTGGCACTGTTGGGGGTTCAGTCCAGGGACTGCTGGGGACTCTGTCCTGGGACTGTTGGGGGCTCAGTCCTGGCACTGTTGGGGACTCACTCCAGGGACTGCTGGGGGCTCTGTCCAGGGACTGTTGGGGGCTCAGTCTGGCACTATTAGGGGCTCTGTCCAGGGATTGTTGGGGGCTCAGTCCTGGCACTGTTGGGGACTTAGTCCAGGGACTGCGGGGGACTTTGTCCAGGGACTGTTGTGGGCTCAGTCATGGCACTGTTTGGGGCTCAGTCCGGGTAATTCTGGGGACTCTGTCCTGGCACTGTTGGGGACTTAGTCCAGGGACTGCTGAGGACTGTCCAGGGACTGTTGGGGGCTCAGTCCTCGCACTGTTGGAGGCTCAGTCCGGGTACTTCTGGGGACTCTGTCCACGGACTACTGGGGGCTCAGTCCTGGCATAGCTGGGGGCTCAGTCCAGGGACTGCTGGGGGCTCTGTCCAGAGACTTTTGGGGGCTCAGTCCTGGCACTGTTGGGGGCTCAGTCCAGGGACTGCTGGGGACTCTGTCCTGGCACTGTTGGGGACTCTGTCCAGGGACTGTTGGGGGCTCAGTCCTGGCACTGTTGGGGGCTCAGTCCAGGGACTGCTGGGGACTCTGTCCTGGCACTGTTGGGGGCTCAGTCCAGGGACTGTTGGGGGCTCAGTCCTGGCACTGTTGGAGGCTCAGTCCGGGGACTTCTGGGGACTCTGTCCAGGGACTGCTGCGGGCTCAGTCCTGGCGCTGTTGTGGGCTCAGTCCGGGGACTGCTGGGGACTCTGTCCAGGGACTGCTGGGGGCTCAGTCCTGGCACTGTTGGGGGCTCAGTCTAGGGACTGCTTGGGACTCAGTCCAGGGACTGTTGGGGGCTCAGTCCTGGCACTGTTGGGGGCTCAGTCCAGTGACTGTTGGGGACTCTGTCCTGGCACTGTGGGGACTCTGTCCAGGGACTGTTGGGGGCTCAGTCCAGGGACTGCTGGGGACTCTGTCCAGGGACCTATGGGGGCTCAGTCCTGGCACTGTTGGGAGTCAGTCCAGGGACTGCTGGGGACTATGTCCTGGCACTCCTGGGGACTCTGTCCAG
The DNA here is from genome assembly GCF_015220805.1 of Pogoniulus pusillus. Classification (NCBI taxonomy): domain Eukaryota; kingdom Metazoa; phylum Chordata; class Aves; order Piciformes; family Lybiidae; genus Pogoniulus; species Pogoniulus pusillus. The sequence goes on from NC_087272.1 coordinate 6,559,896, forward strand.
GGACTGATGGGGGCTCAGTCCAGCGACTGCTGCGGACTCAGTCCTGGCACTGTAGGGGGCTCAGTCCAGGGACTGCTAGGGACTCTGTCCTGGCACTTTTAGGGACTCTGTCCAGGGACTGTTGGGGGCTCAGTCCAGGGACTTCTGGGGACTCTGTCCTGGCACTGTTGGGGACTCTGTCCAGGGACTGTTGGGGGCTCAGTCCCGGGACTGCTGGGGACTCTGTCCAGGGACTGTTTGGGACTCAGTCCTGGCACTGTTAGGGGCTCAGTCCAGGCACTGCTGGGGACTCTGTCCAGGGACTGCTGGGGGCTCAGTCCTGGCACTGTTGGGGGCTCAGTCCTGGCCCTGTTGGGGGCTCAGTCCAGGGACTGTTGGGGACTCTGTCCTGGCACTCTGGGGGACTCTGTCCAGGGACTGATGGGGGCTCATTCCAGGGACTGCTGGGGACTCTGTCCTGGCACTGTTGGGGGCTCAGTCCAGGGACTGCTGGGGACTTTGTCCAGGGACTGTTGGGGGCTCAGTCCTGGCACTGTTGGGGGCTCAGTCCAGGGACTGTTGGGGGCTCAGTCCTGGCACTGTTGGGGGCTCAGTCCAGGGACTGCTTGGGACTATGTCCAGGGACTGTTGGGGGCTCAGTCCTGGCACTGTTGGAGGCTCAGTCCGGGGACTGCTGGGGACTGCTGGGGACTTCTTCCAGGGACTGTTGGGGGCTCAGTCCGGGGACTGCTGGGGACTCTGTCCAGGGACTGTTGGGGGCTCAGTCCTGGCACTGTTGGGGGCTCAGTCCAGGGACTGCTGGGGACTCTGTCCTGGCACTTTTGGGGGCTCTGTCCAGGGACTGTTGGGGGCTCAGTCTAGGGACTGCTGGGGACTCTGTCCTGGCACTGTTGGGGGCTCAGTCCAGGGACTGTTTGGGGCTCAGTCCAGGGACTGCTGGGGACTCTGTCCAGGGACTGCTGGGGGCTCAGTCCTGGCACTGTTGGAGGCTCAGTCCGGGTACTTCTGGGGACTCTGTCCACGGACTACTGGGGGCTCAGTCCTGGCACTGTTGGGGACTCCGTCCAGGGACTGTTGGCGGCTCAGTCCTGGCACTGCTGGGGGGTCAGTCCAGGGACTGCTGGGGACTTCTTCCAGGGACTGTTGGGGGCTCAGTCCGGGCACTGTTGGGGGCTCAGTCTAGGGGCTGGTGGGGACTCTGTCCTGGCACTGTTGGGGACTCTGTGCAGGGACTGTTGGGGGCTCAGTCCAGGGACTGCTGGGGACTCTGTCCAGGGACCTTTGGGGGCTCAGTCCTGGCACTGTTGGGGGCTCAGTCCAGGGACTGCTGGGGACTCTGTCCTGGCACTGTTGGGGACTCTGTCCTGGCACTTTGGGGGCTCAGTCCAGGGACTGCTGGGGACTCTGTCCTGGCACTGTTGGGGGCTCAGTCCAGGGACTGTTGGGGGCTCAGTCCAGGGACTGCTGGGGACTCTATCCAGGGACTATTGGGGGCTCTGTCCTGGCACTGTTGGGGGCTCAGTCCTGGGACGGCTGCGGGCTTTGTCCAGGCACTGCAGCGGGCTCAGTCCAGGGACTGCTGGGGACTCTTTCCAGGGACTGTTGGGGGCTCTGTCCTGGCACTGTTGGGGGCTCAGTCCTGGGACGGCTGCGGGCTTTGTCCAGGCACTGCAGCGGGCTCAGTCTAGGGTCTGCTTGGGACTCTGTCCTGGCACTGTTGGGGGCTCTGTCCAGGGACTATTGGGGGCTCAGTCCTGGCACTGTTGGGGGCTCAGTCCAGGGACTGCTGAGGTCTCTGTCCAGGGTCTGCTGGGGGCTCAGTCCTGGCACTGTTGGGGGCTCTGTCCAGGTACTGTTGGGGGCTCAGTCCTGGCACTGTTGGAGGCTCAGTCCAGGGACTGCTGGGGACTCTGTCCAGGGACTGCTGCGGGCTCAGTCCTGGCACTGTTGGGGGCTCTGTCCAGGTACTGTTGGGGGCTCAGTCGTGGCACTGTTGGGGGCTCAGTCCAGGGACTGCTGCGGGCTGAGTCCTGGCACTGTTGGGGGCTCAGTCCTGGGACGGCTGCGGCCTTTGTCCAGGCACTGCAGCGGGCTCAGTCCAGGGACTGTTGGGGGCTCAGTCCAGGGACTGTTGGGGGCTCAGTCCTTTGACTGCTGGGGGCTCAGTCCAGGGACTGTTGTAGGGTCAGTCCAGGGGCTGCTGGGGACACTGTCCAGGGACTGTTGGGGGCTCAGTCCTGGCACTGGTGGGGGCTCTGTCCAGGTACTGTTGGGGGCTCAGTCCTGGCACTGTTGGGGGCTCTGTCCAGGGACTGCTGCTGGGGCTCTGTCCAGGGACTGCTGCTGGGGCCTTAAGTCCTGGGACTGATGGGGGCTTAGTCCAGTTAATACTGTGGCGGTTGATCCTTGTGCTGTCATCAGTCATTCTGTCAGTAAAACTGCACTCAAAATAAACCTTGGTGAAAATTTCACCTGTGAGTGGTACCATTCTGGGGGAGTTTCAGTTTTTTATGGAAGTGATGATGAAAATGCTGGGTTTACATGTTCTATACCCTGCCTCCAGTGGGATGGTTTGGGAGTTACCCACCTCACACACCAGGAATTCACCCAGATTGGACTCAGCCGGTGGGAAGGCAAGGAATGAAGCTTTATTTCCACAGCTTAGCACCATACACAAGCAGATATTTACAATACATCACAAACAGATACGGCCATAGACAGAAATGGACAAGTTCAAAGTAACACAGAAACGCGGTACCCCTCTCAGAAATCAGTGCCCAGGAGGGGCTCCCAACCACTCTTCCACCTTCTTTCCATCCTCCTCTCTTGCCCCAGAAGCTGCCTTACATGCAAGGGGAGTTGGAAGGATTGGCAAAGGGGGTTAGATGCAGAATGATTAGTTGGGTTACACAGATGCAAGCAGAAGCAGTTAATATGGCAGAATCCCAGGGAGAAACACAGACTCCAACTACCTTATCTATGTTTGTGTCCTTGGTTTTGTATGTCTCAGCAAACCTAGGAGTGAAGTAGACATCACCATTGGTTTCTTTTCACAGCCCATCATCGATTTTTTCTCATTAAAGTATTCCAATTAGCCTCAAAGCAGCACCCTCTAGGAAAAAGTACCTTGGTGGGGGTCATATTGTTGGCAAAGCAGACAACTACATAGCACATGGGAAAGTAAGCAGCAGGGAGCAAATGAGCCAGCTGGAGTTCAGAGCTTTTCTCTCTACACTGGCAGCAAGAGGGAGAAATGCATCTGCTTCATACCCCAGCACTGTCCTCCTACACCGAAAGGTCAAACTGAGCTCCTGATTTTACACCACAGGGTCGCAATGGACTTGTTTGCAAACACAATAAAACTCATTGCTCCCCCCTTTCCCTATAGAAACATTGCAAACAAGATTGTTCTGACCTAAGGAAGGGCTACTTGAACAGAAAAAATGTCAGATCAGCTGCTAGATACCAGTGAAGAACTTAGGGGGACAGGCAGAAAGAAGCAGTTCATTTCTGCAGTCAACACAACAGCTGCAGATTCTGGGAAGGGACTTTCCAAACAATTCCAAAGCATCACTTCAAGTCTCCCTTACCAGGCGGCTTAGAGACCTGAGTTCAAGGGCTGAGCCTTAAATCATCCTGCTAAAGCCACTGCCTCAGGTGTGAGACCTGGATCCCAACTTCTGGTTTTCCTGTAGCCCTGCTATAATCGATCAGACAGCTTTCCATCTGCACACTGTCTTCACCCTGGAGCAGGAATCAAAGAATCATAGAATCATAGAATCAACCAGGTTGGAAGAGACCTCCAAGATCATCCAGGCCAACCTAGCACCCAGCCCTAGCCAGTCAACCAGACCATGGCACTAAGTGCCTCATCCAGGCTTTTCTTCAACACCTCCAGGGACGGTGCCTCCACCACCTCCCTGGGCAGCCCCTTCCAATGCCAATCACTCTCTCTGTGAAGAACTTCTTCCTAATATCCAGCCTAGACCTACCATGGCACAACTTGAGACTCTGTCCCCTTCTTCTATTGCTGGATACCTAGGAGAAGAGGCCACCCCCCACCTGGCTACAACGCCCCTTCAGGTAGTTGCAGACAGTAATAAGATCACCCCTGAGCCTCCTCTTCTCCAGGCTAAACAGGCCCAGCTCCCTCAACCTCTCCTCATAGGATTTGTGCACCAGGCCCCTCACCAGCTTTGTTGCCCTTCTCTGGACATGTTCCAGCACCTCAACATCTTTCTTGAATTGAGGGGCCCAGAAGGAGGCAGAGGCACCTCAAAGGCAGCATCACTGAAGTTGCAATGGAAAGGAGAGAGGTCTTGGTTTATTTTTCTCTTCTTCTGCTACCACCAACACTCTCCTTCAAGCCTTTTACGTCACACTTCAGACACATCTAACCCCATCTAGGTTTGGAAATTAAAAGGAGATCTAGTGACTAAGCCATCTAATGTCCTGTGAGGTACAGAGAAGGTTCAGCTAACAGCCTGCATAGCGAACAGCAAGGTCTTTTCTCAAGGAAATTGACTGACCCTTTGTATGTTCTGAGTGGGAAATACAGACAGCAATTAGGTAGGGGAGTTCAGACTGAGAGCCCCTAAGCATTCAGCATCCATTAATTGACAGACAAGTCAATTCAAAATGGGTTTAGCACACAGCCCTTAAGAACGGTGAGCCCTCACACCTCAATGAATGGGCAGAGGCAAGAACATATCAAGTCACGGGGAAAGATTTTGTGCTATGACTTCATGCTATTTTCTCCCAGACCTACACTTGAGTGGCCACTGCCTCCTCAGTCCCTTTTTCTTCCAGAATGCCTCCGCAGCTACACACAGCACTAATTGATACAGGCTTGTGAGATATGGCTTGCCAAGGAAGGTGTCAGCAAAACAGCTTCCCCTGCCATCACTCTTCAACCTGTTCAAAGATGAGTCTGCTCAAGGCCTGCACCAGTTCCCTGGGGCCAGCCTTCAACAGGACACACGATAAAAGGTTTTCTGATACGTGGACTGGCCACACAGAAGTGGTCTCTGTTGTTCACCAAGTTACGTGGCTGCCTTGGTTATCTTGAACCTAAACAAAGGCTGCTAAGTGGATGCACAACAAAAGTAATTCATTTCCAAGACTGTTCAGATGTGCTTGTCATTTCAGCATAATAAACTGGGCACTTTGTACGAGCCACTGAAAACTAGACTGCAAGAGCTTAGCTCTGAACAGTGTCGCAATCTTTTTATAGAGAGTCGACAGAGATTAAAGTCTCCAATGAAATTGTAGAGAAAACACAGAATTATATTTAGAGAGAGAAAACAGCAATAGACATTACAAAAGCAATTACCATGGGAAACCCCCTTGAAGTTGCCCCCATCCCCAGAAATACTGAATCTACATTCCCCAGTGCTCCATCCTCCCACCTCCCGTTGCCTCTGCCCTCCACGAGGCCTACTGCTTACGTGTTCCTGATAAATTGGCTCCTGCCACACACTCAGGGCAGGAGGAGGAGGAAAGGAGAGCAAACTGACCTTGTTGTGAGTCTATAAAGTGATAGCAGAATTATGGGGTTGAATAACAATCTTCTAGTCCCCAGAAAATGTTTTTAACCCTGTAGCCTCAACCTGGGACATTCCACCCCTATATTCAATCCCATAATTCCTGCTCACCACACTACTCATCTAACTAGAAATAGATTCTCTGTATTGTGAACAGTGCCATCAAAATCCTGCATCGTTCTGGTGCTTTCCTTCAAATCCATCTGTCACTCAGATCCTGGGCACAACTCTTTTCATCCAATGGGACTTCTTGGATGACATCAACTATCTGAAAGAAACTCAGTAACAACTTGCACGTACTTTAAACTCAAACTGTCTCAGTCCAAATCAAAACTTGCACTTGATCTTGCCACCCGCCTGCATTGCCCAACATACATGTCCTGGACTTCCCCCACCAGGAAATAACCACCCCTTGGACAGGTTCTTTCCCCACCCAAAGGCAGAAAACATCCATACAATTCACCAACAAATCCTTCTCACAAACAAAGGAACTCTGTTTCCATCTGCATTGTGCTCAGCAGCACTCAACATCAAGTAATGGACAGTCCCAGTCCATTCTCACTCCAATCTTTGCAGTTCGTGCATCCAAGCAGTCGTCCACTGCAAAGTCTCAATTACTCATTGCAGATTCTCAGAGTCCTTCTCTGCACAATCTGGCTCAGTCCACAGTCGTCTCAAATGGCATGTCTCCACCCCTGGGGCACTCAAATGGGGCAACTAAGTCCAGTTCTTTTCCATTCTTCAAGCTGCCGCTCCAGTTTGCTTCTCACACACGCAGGAGTGAAGATCCCTTCATCACAGATGAATTCCATCTCTCTGCCACAGATGAGTTCCAGTATCTACAAGAGTCCCATGCTTCCACTTGTCTCTTGTACCAGGCCATCCACCACCCCTGAGAGTACAGTCCTGCAGTTCCTCTTCTCCAGCTGCACAATCAAAGTGACCCCCCACACCACCAGTCCGTGCCTTTATCTTCCTTCTCTCAGTTTACTTCACATTTATTTAACCTTTCCCAGCACCTCTCCCTCCACCTTCTCAACAGACGGCTGAGAAGGAGGAGGTTCTGGTGGTGGACGAGGAGCAGGTGGCAGAATAGGGAAGAGATCCTCTACAGGACGAATGCCACTCGCTGCAACCACTGCCTGGCCAGGAGCGCTCATCCTCAGCACTGCCTCACCGGCCCGAGGAGCCGCTACCGTCCGGGCACCCCTGCGGCTCGCCCTGCCTCTGGAGCTCGGCACCGGAGCTGCCGCTGCCGCTGGTCCTGGCTGACTACTCTGTGCAGAACCGGGCAGTGTGCTCGGGAAGCGGGGCAAACCCTCTCCCCCTCCCATGCTCGGTGCCGCCGGTTCCGCCACCGTAAAGTTCAGGCTGAGTCGCAGCGGGGGAAGGAGATCCCCACCGCCGCTCTGCGCATCCTCCCCAGCAGGACACACTCTCCATCTGCAGCCTCAGCCTGCCCGCACACACTGCCCGGGCTGGGACACCAAGGCACGGCCGTTTCTTCCGCAGCCACCAGCTCATGCCCTGACTAGGGAGCGGCTGCGCCCAGCCAGAGGGTGGCCTCGGCGGCCATCAGCCCGCCACGAGGGGCAGCGCTGCCTCCGCCTGGCGCCATCTTCGACACGCTGCCTGGAGCTGCGGGTGCCGGGGAGGCCACCGGCACGGCCGGAGCCGCCTGCCTTTCCACTGCCCGCATTCCCACCGGCCGCGGATTCCCATCCAGAGGGGCAAACACGCAGGGGTTTGCCTGCTCCGCTCTCCCCCACGCCTCCAGCTGGCCCCGGGCAGGGCCGCTGGGCACCGCGCTGCGGGTCAGCTCGAGCCGTGGCCGTTCAGGGGCGGGGGTCCCATGGCATCCTCAACCGCCACAGACACTCGCTGCTCGCCGCGTCCTTCTCCCGCCTCCGCCACCCGGGAGGGGAGCGGCTCACCTCCCCAAGCCTCCCAGCTCTCCGTGCCAGCTTCACTAAGAGGCACCGTTTCTCCTAAGCTCGAATTCTGAGTTTTTCTCCAGCTAGTCCGTGCAAACCCAACCATTTCCATGTTCCTCGCTGGGGCCTCCAAAATTCTGTCACGGTTTTCTTAAAGAGAGCCGACAGAGATTACACTCTCCAATCAAATTGGAGAGAAAACACAGAGTTATATTTAGAGAGAGAAAACAGCGACAGGCATTACAATGCAATTACCATGGCGAACCCCCTTGAAGTTCCCCCATCCCCCAAAAAACTAAATCTACATTCCCCAGTGCTCCAATCCTCCCTCCCCCATCGCCTCTGCCCTCCAAGAGGCCTACAGCTTACATGTTCCCCATAAATTGGCTCCCGCCACACACTCAGGGCAGGAGGAGGAAAGGAGAACGAACCGACCTTGTTGGCAGACTATAAAGAGATAGCAGAATTATGGGATTGAACAACAATCTTCTAGTCCCCAGAAAATGTTTTTAACCCTATAGCCTCAACCTGGGACAAACAGGCACAAGCACACTTGTGTTTGGCAACCTGTGCCCAGAACTGAAGAGCCATGCACATCCATCCTACTGTGCCAGACCCTTACATCTCACTAGCTTTGGTACATCACACAGATGCTTTTGACTTGAAAGCTGCTTTTTGTTGTATCCTAGCAGACAAACAAAGCCTAAGGCTCCAGGGCTTTGAATGGGAGAACCTCATGACAGAAAGAAAGGTGCATCTGTGTTGGACTGTGCTCCCTCCAGGGCTCCGCAGCTACACACAGCACTAATTGATACAGGCTTGTGAGATATGGCTTGCCAAGGAAGGTGTCAGCAAAACAGCTTCCTCTGCCATCACTCTTCAACCTGTTCAAAGATGAGTCTGCTCAAGGCCTGCACCAGTTCCCTGGGGCCAGCCTTCAACAGGACACACGATAAAAGGTTTTCTGATACGTGGACTGGCCACACAGAAGTGGTCTCTGTTGTTCACCAAGTTACGTGGCTGCCTTGGTTATCTTGAACCTAAACAAAGGCTGCTAAGTGGATGCACAACAAAAGCAATTCATTTCCAAGACTGTTCAGATGTGCTTGTCATTTCAGCATAATAAACTGGGCTTTGAATGGGAGAACCTCATGACAGAAAGAAAGGTGCATCTGTGTTGGACTGTGCTCCCTCCAGGGCTCAGAACGCCCTGCTCCGCTTGGTAATGCGTTGGCAGCTGAATCAGAACAGTGGTGTTCTCTTGATCAGAAGAGCTAACAGCAGGGAGGCTCTTCTGCACAACTGAAGGAAACACAAGACCCAGAATGGCTGCAGAAAGAGCTGCCAAGCATGGGTGGGGAATCGGAGTCGTGACACTTGGCAGGAAAGTCAAGGGCAAAGCTCCCAGGAGGGACATTCTCAATGGGTGCATGTGTTGCCCTTTACCTGAATGAGGATTAGAGTAAGCCCTTGGGCACGGGAGGAGCAGGTCTCCCTTTGGGCCTCAAGAGATGGACCATTAAGAGAGAGAGAGATGGAAAGTGCCTTATACTGTCCTGCTGACCACATGTACAGTGGTGAAGGTGCACGGAACTGGCTCCTGGTCACGTGTCTGGCTGAGACCTCACGCCCCATGGCCTCCAAAGCTGCCCCACAGCCCCTTGCAGCTATCTGTCCCCCACAGAAGGCTGGCACAGACTCAGAGGCAGGCTGTTGCCATGGCAAGGAGCCGTGCCTGCTGCCCCGGCCCGTATCCAGGGAAGGTGCAGGTCATAGGCACTGTTGCCACGGTGCCCCTAGTGACCAGTCGGGCTGAGGACAACACTGGGCTCAGACCCTCGGTCAGTGAGAGGCGGCGAGGTGAGGAGACGCCAAGGGAAGGGGACAGGGCTGCCACGGGGCTGCCAAGGGATGACCGGGCTCCACAGCTTGGGGCACTGGGCGTCTGCTGCAGGGCCACCTGTGTTCTGCTTCTCCCACAGAGTCGGTAGAGAATTCTGTGGCAGAGGCTCGTTGGCGTTGCTGGGGCACGATCTGCAGCACTCATTGCTGGAGGACACCATGGGCGAGAGGCAGGAGGTGGAGGCGATGGAGCGGGGTGAGAGCAAAGCTTCCCTCCTGAAGCCTGGCAGAGGCGTTGCTGGGGTAGTGAGAGCCCAGATGGCACAGTGGGCACCTGCTGGGGTACCCCTGCCTCCCATGCCCCTTCCCCTCCCAGGTCCCCAGACCTGCCCACCACCCAACAGAAAAGGAGCAAGCCAGCCCTCTGGGGGCAGCTCCTGAGGGATGCTCCCCCCAGCCCCGCCCAGCTGCTCATTCCTGCTGCCGTTCACTCTCTGCCCTCTAGCATGTCAGCTGTGCCGTCGGGCTGGGGTGGACAGGGACTTCTGTGGGCGACTGCTGGAGCTCGAAGATGTCTGTGTCCACGACTACTGCCTGGTGAGTTCCCCCGGGGCTCCCTCCCGCTCTCACACAACCTGGCCCTGCCACCCTCTCCTCACCAGCTCCTTCTCTGCCCTCTCCTACAGTACTTTGCCAGCGGGCTGACTCCTGTAGTCGAGCTCGACGGGAATCCCATCTACGAGTACTTTGCTATCCTCCGGGCCGTCGAGCTGGCAGCTGAGAAGGTGAGCACCCGACAAGAACAGGGAGCTCTGTGCCAGGAGAGGCTCTCGGGAGCTTAGCCGACGCCTCGGGGAAGAAATCCCAGCCCTTTTCACAGGGCTCTGTGGGAAAGGCCTTGATCCCAGCCGCTCCACTGAGGCTGCAGCACAGGAGCCTCACCTGCCAGGCAGACGTGGGGGGTGTCGCCCAGCCGCGGGTGCCTTCTGCGCCCCGCCCGGCGCCGTGCAGCCATCTGTGGAGGTCCTGAGGCTGCTGCTGAGGGAGGCTGCTGTGCTCTTTCCAGGAGTGCGTTGTCTGTGGCGGGAGCGGGGCTGCCATGACCTGCAGCGAGATGGGCTGCGAACGCAGCTTCCATCTCCCCTGTGCCACCAAGGGGGAATGCATCGTGCAGTACGTCGTGCACGGCAGGTAAGGGCAGCTGACCCCGACGGGGGGAGGCTCCTCTCCTGCAGGCCCCTCCCTGCCAGCCTCAGGCAGGCAAGACACGAAGCTGCCGAGACGCTTGCCAGCGGCCGGCCGCAAGCAGAGCCAGAGCCGAGCCAGCTCTCGGGCTTCTTCACGCCTCCTCTGCCATCCCCTGAGCGCCAGCCAAGGCGCCGACCCTCGCCACCTCACCCCTCTCTTTCCTCCTGCCGCAGGTGCTTCTGCTCCAAGCACCTCCTCCAGCAGGCAGTGCAGAGGGCCCCGAAGCCCGACACAGACTGCCTGCTGTGCCTCGAGGATGTGGGCACCAGCAAGTCCTACACCTCCATGGTGTGCCCGTCCTGTGAGCACGCGTGGTTCCACAGGGAGTGCATCCAGGTAGGAGCTGTGCCCTCAGCCTGGGGCCGGCAGCTGCTCCGCAGCGCTGGGACCTCGCTCCTACCGCTCCTCTTTCCGCTGCAGGGCTATGCGCTCTCTGCTGGCACCTCGGCGTTCCAGTGCCTGCTCTGCCGGAACAAAGAGGACTTCCAGCAGGAGATGCTGCGGATGGGGATCCGAATCCCCAAGAGGTTGGTTTCATTTCTTCCCGCACACAAGACAGGAAGGTGCAAATGCTGTGCCAGGCCAGGGGCTGTCCCTGCAACCCTGGCCCTCCCCTGGCCCGGGAGGCTGCACTTGAGCTACACAGGGGAGGGTACAACAGTCCTGCCTCACTGGAGAGGTCCCCAGAGACTGGAAGCTGCCAATGTGATGCCCACCCACAAGAAGGGCCGCAAGGAGGAACCAGAAAACTACAGACCTCTCGGCCTGCCCTCAGTGCCAGGCAAGGGCATGCAACAGGTCATCTGGAGTGCCATCACATGGCATCTACTGGATGGCCAAGGGATCAGGCCCAGCCAGCAGGGATTTAGGTAGGGCAGGTCCTGCCTAACCAACCTGCCTAACCTAGCCGTCACTAGTGGTGTGCCCCAAGGATCAGTGCTGGGCCCAGTCCTGTTCAGCATCTTTATTGATGATCTGCATGAGGGGATTGAGTCCAGCATGAGTAAGTTTGCAGATGGCACCAAGTTAGGAGCAGCTGCTAGCTTGGACTGGCTGATCTTGGAGGTCTCTTCCAACCTGGTTGATTCTATGATTCTATGACAGACAGCAGGGGGGGAGGCAGGGGCAGCCTGCATCTGCATCATGCTGCAGTAGCAAGGACTCAGCACCTTTCCTTTCTCCATCAGACCACCATCATGGGAGACGATCGAGGAATGGGCACCCCTGATGGAGACGCACAGCCGCTGTGATGCCCTGGACTGCCTGTGCCCAGGAGGCAGAGAGCACGCAGAGGAAGAGGGGTAAATTCCCAAAGCTGCACCCTGGGGCCCTGCAGGGGACCCTTGCCCGACCAAGGCCTTGAAGCGCAAGCACTGAGAACAAGAGCTCTGCTCGACAGTTGCCTGCGGACCTCACTTTGTCCTCACAGCTGTCAACCCCTTTGCTTGCCCAGGCCCTGGCAGCTGCTCCTGTGCCGCTCTTGTGCTGCTGAGGGCACCCACCGCTGCTGCTCCCGCCTGGGGGACAGCACGGCCAGGTGGGAGTGCCAGGAATGTGCTGGACCCAGCAACGGTAAGAGGCAAAGGGTGCCCCCGGCTTGTGGCCAGGTGCCAGGGAAGGCCTGGCAGGGAGTGCCCGGGCTGGGCTTCCCAAAGGACCCCTGCTCAGCAGGGCTGCAGCTCTGCTCTGGGCTGTGTTGCTGCAGGCACTGAGCTTGTGCCCTTCACCTTCCTGCTTCCTCTCGCAGCCTCCAGTGCCACCTTGGAGGCGGCTGGTCCCAGCAGCCCCAGGGTCAGGCAGCCCATGCAGCCATCCTCCGCTGGCTCCGAAGCTGCTGAGGCGAACGGCAGCTCCAGCCCCCCCGGGCCCATGCGGCTGCGGGACCGCACCCGCTTGCAGCGCCGTGCCCACAATCCCTACAGCCGCCCAGGTGGACGCTGTGAGTAGCCCTGCGCCAGCATCCAGTGCTGAGAGCAGCACTCCCAGCCGGGCAGTGCTGCACCAGGCCCACGGCTCACTGCTGCCTTCACCTCCATGCTTCTTCCCCTGACAGCCTCCAGTGCCAGCTCGGAGGCGGCTGGTCCCGCCAGCCCCAGGGTCAGGCAGCCCATGCAGCCATCCTCCCCTGGCTCCGAAGCTGCTGAGGCGGACGGCAGCTCCAGCCCCCCTGCGCCCATGCGGCTGCGGGACCGCACCCGCTTGCAGCGCCGTGCCCACAATCCCTACAGCCGCCCAGGTGGACGCTGTGAGTAGCCCTGCGCCAGCATCCAGTGCTGAGAGTAGCACCCCCAGCCGGGCAGTGCTGCACCAGGCCCACGGCTCACTGCTGCCTTCACCTCCATGCTTCTTCCCCTGACAGCCTCCAGTGCCAGCTCGGAGCTCCCTGGCCCCAGCAGCGCCGGGCAGCTGCCCTCAGGGCCTTCCTCCAGCTCCCCGGCCCCGCAGAGCAGCAGCCGCCGCAGCCGCCCCGGGCCCCAGAGGCTGCAGGAACGCTCCCGCCTGCGCCGGGAGCCCCAAGCCCCTTACAGGCGGCCCCGACAGCGCCGCGGGAGGAGGTGACATCTCCTCCCGCAGCGTGCTGGAGGCTTGTGTCACCACGGCAGAGGTCAGTGCTCCCTGCGCACCCCTGCTCCCCTCCACAGCCACTGCCCCCACGGCTGCCCCGCTCGCACTCCCGACGCGATTCCCTTCGGCTACCGCCTGTGCGCGCAGAGCTCTGACGCTCCCCTGCGCCTGCCTTCTCTCCAGCCTCTTCGGACCTGCCGCCCTCCAGCACCTGATGCACACCTCCGCAGAGCCATCCTCGCCGCACGGCACAGACACCCGAGGAAGGCGCTGCGGAAGCGGCTCTTCATCTTTAGCCGGCGCTCTGCAGAGGACTGCGCATTCCCCTTTCTCTTTGCCTTTTCCCTGGCTGCAGCGGCTTCTGTCCAGGCACTGCTGCTGGGGGCTCCGTCCGGGGACTGCTGGGGGCTCTGTCCGGGGACTGCTGCGGGCTCAGTCCTGGGACTGTTGGGGGCTCAGTCCTGGGGCTGCTTGACGGTTTCTGCGCCTCGGGACCAGCCTGACCCTGGGGCTGCCGGGACTGCTGCTGCGGGCCCTGTCCAGGCACTGCTGCTGGGGGCTCCATCCGGAGACTGCTGCGGGATCTGTCCGGGGACGGCTGCGGGCTCTGTCCAGGCACTGCTGCGGACTCTGACCAAGGACTGCTGCTGCGGGCCCTGTCCAGGCACTGCTGCTGAGGGCTCCGTCCGGGGACTGCTGGGGGCTCAGTCCAGGGACGGCTGCGGGCTCAGTCCAGGCACTGCTGCGGGCTCTGACCAAGGACTGCTGCTGCGGGCCCTGTCTAGGCATTGCTGCTGGGGCCTCCGTGATGGGACTGCTGCTGGCTCTGTCCGCGGACTGCAGCTGGGGGCTCTGTCCAGGGACTGCTGGGGACTCTGTCCAGGGACGGCTGCGGGCTCAGTCCAGGCACTGCTGCGGGCTCTGACCAAGGACTGCTGCTGCGGGCCCTGTCTAGGCATTGCTGCTGGGGCCTCCGTGATGGGACTGCTGCTGGCTCTGTCCGCGGACTGCAGCTGGGGGCTCTGTCCAGGGACAGTTGGGGGCTCAGTTCTGGCACTGTTGGAGGCTCAGTCCAGGGACGGCTGCGGCCTCTGTCCAGGGACTGCTGGGGTCTCAGTCCTGGCACTGTTGGGGGCTCAGTCCGGGGACTACTGGGGACTCAGTCCTGGCACCGTTGGGGGCTCGGTCCAGGGACTGCTGGGGACTGTGCCCAGGGACAGCTGCGGGCTCAGTCCTGGCACTGTTGGGGGCTCAGTCCTGGCACTGTTGGGGGCTCAGTCCAGGGAGTCTTGGTGGCACAGTCCAGGGACTGCTGGGGACTCTGTCCAGGGACTGTTGGGAGCTCAGTCCTGGCACTGTTTGGGGCTCAGTCCAGGGACTGTTGGGGGCTCAGTCCAGGGACTGCTGGGGACTCTGTCCACGGACTGTTGGGGGCTCAGTCCTGGCACTGTTGGAGGCACAGTCCTGGCACTGATAGGGGCTCAGTCCTGGGACGGCTGCGGGCTCTGTCCAGGGACTGTTGGGAGCTCAGTCCTGGCACTGTTGGGGGCTCAGTCCAGGGACTGCTGGGGACAATGTCCAGGGACTGTTGGGGGCTCAGTCCTGGCACCGTTGGGAGCTCAGTCCAGGGACTGTTGGGGGCTCAGTCCTGGCACTGTTGGGGGCTCAGTCTGGGGACTGCTGGGGACTCTGTCCAGGGACTGTTGGGGGCTCAGTCCTGGCACTGTTGGGGGCTCAGTCCTGACACCGTTGGGAGCTCAGTCCAGGGACTGTTGGGGGCTCAGTCCAGGGACTGTTGGGGGCTCAGTCTGGGGACTGCTGGGGACTCTGTCCATGGACTGTTGGGGGCTCAGTCCAGGGACTGCTGGGGACTCTGTCCAGGGTCTGTTGGGGGCTCAGTCCTGGCACTGTTGGGGGCTCAGTCCTGGCACTGTTAGGGGCTCAGTCCTGGGACGGCTGCGGGCTCTGTCCAGGGACTGTTGGGAGCTCAGTCCTGGCACTGTTGGGGGCTCAGTCCAGGGACTGCTGGGGACTATGTCCAGGGACTGTTGGGGGCTCAGTCCTGGCACCGTTGGGGGCTCAGTCCAGGGACTGTTGGGGGCTCAGTCCTGGCACTGTTGGGGGCTCAGTCTTGGGACTGCTGGGGACTCTGTCCAGGGACTGTTGGGGGCTCAGTCCAGGGACTGCTGGGGACTCTGTCCAGGGACTGTTGGGGGCTCAGTCCAGGGACTGTTGGGGACTCTGTCCACGGACTGTTGGGGGCTCAGTCCTGGCACTGTTGGGGGTCAGTCCTGGCACTATTAGGGGCTCAGTCCTGGGACGGCTGCGGGCTCTGTCCAGGGACTTTTGGGAGCTCAGTCCTGGCACTGTTGGGGGCTCAGTCCAGGGACTGCTGGGGACTATGTCCAGGGACTGTTGGGGGCTCAGTCCTGGTACTGTTTGGGGCTCAGTCCAGGGACTGTTGGGGGCTCAGTCCAGGGACTGCTGGGGACTCTGTCCACGGACTGTTGGGGGCTCAGTCCGGGCACTATTGGGGGCTCAGTCCGGGGACGGCAGGGGACTCTGTCCAGGGACTGCTGCGGGCTCAGTCCTGGCACTGTTTGACGCTCAGTCTAGGATCTGCTGGGGACTCTGTCCACGGACTGCTACGGGCTCAGTCCTGTCAATGTTGGGGGCTCAGTCCTGTCAATGTTGGGGGCTCAGTCCAGGGTCTGTTGGGGGCTCAGTCCAGGAACTGCTGGGGACTCTGTCCAGGGAGTGCTGCGGGCTCTGTCCTGGCACTGTTGGGGGCTCAGTCCTGGGACTGCTGGGGACTCTGTCCTGGCACTGCTTGGTGCTCAATTGAGGGACTGCTGGGGGCTCTGTCCAGGGACTATTAGCGGCTCAGTCCTGGCACTGTTGGGGGCTCAGTCCAGGGACTGTTGGGGGCTCAGTCCTGGCACTGTTGGGGGCTCAGTCCAGGGAATGCTGGGGGCTCTGTCCAGGGACTGTTGGGGGCTCAGTCCTGACACTGTTGGGGGCTCAGTCCAGGGACTGCTGGGGACTCTGTCCGGGCACTGTTTCGGGCTCAGTCCAGGGACTGCTGGGGACTCTGTCCTGGCACTGTTGGGGGCTCAGTCCACGGACTGCTGGGGACTCTGTCCAGGGACTGCTGGGGGCTCAGTTCTGGCACCGTTGGGATCTCAGTCCTGGCACTGTTGGGGGCTCAGTCCAGGGACTGTTGGGAGCTCTGTCCAGGGACTGTTGGGAGCTCAGTCCTGGCACTGTTGGGGGCTCAGTCCAGGGACTCTTGGTGGCTCAGTCCAGGGACTGCTGGGGACTCTGTCCAGGGACTCTTGGGGGCTCAGTCCTGGCACTGTTGGGGGCTCAGTCTGGGGACTGCTGGGGACTCTGTCCAGGGACTGTTGGGGGTTCAGTCCAGGGACTGCTGGGGACTCTGTCCAGGGACTCTTGGGGGCTCAGTCCAGGGACTGTTGGGAGCTCAGTCCTGGCACTGTTTGGGGCTCAGTCCAGGGACTGTTGGGGGCTCCGTCCAGGGACTGCTGGGGACTCTGTCCACGGACTGTTGGGGGCTCAGTCCTGGCACTGTTGGGGGCTCAGTCCTGGCACTGTTAGGGGCTCAGTCCTGGGACGGCTGCGGGCTCTGTCCAGGGACTGCTGGGGGCTAAGTCCTGGCACTGTTGGGGGCTCAGTCCAGGGACTGCTGGGGGCTCAGTCATGGCACTGTTGGGGGCTCAGTCCAGGGACTGCTGGGGACTCTGTCCAGGGAGTGCTGCGGGCTCTGTCCTGACACTGTTGGGGGTTCAGTCCTGGGACTGCTGGGGACTCTGTCCTGGCACTGTTGGGGGCTCAGTCCAGGGACTGCTGGGGACTCTGTCCTGGCACTGTTGGGGGCTCAGTCCAGGGACTGCTGGGGACTCTGTCCTGGCACTGTTGGGGGCTCAGTCCTGGGACGGCTGGGGGCTCTGTCCAGGGGCTGTTGGGGGCTCTGTCCAGGGGCTGTTGGGGGCTCAGTCCTTGCACTGTTGGGGGCTCAGTCCTTGCACTGTTAGGGGCTCTGTCCAGGGACTGTTTCGGGCTCAGTCCAGGGACTGCTGGGGAGTATGTCCTGGCATTGTTTGGGGCTCAGTCCAGGGACGGCTGGGAACTCTGTCCTGGCACTGTTGGGGGCTCAGTCCAGGGTCTGCTGGGGACTCTGTCCAGGGACTGCTACGGGCTCAGTCCTGGCACTGTTGGGGGTCAGTCCAGGGACTGCTGGGGACTCTGTCCAGGGACTGCTACGGGCTCAGTCCTGTCAATGTTGGGGGCTCAGTCCTGGGACTGTTGGGGGCTCAGTCCTGGCACTGTTGGGGACTCTGTCCAGGGACTGCTGGGGGCTCAGTCATGGCACTGTTGGGCGCTCAGTCCAGGGACTGCTGGGGACTCTGTCCAGGGAGTGCTGCGTGCTCAGTCCTGACACTGTTGGGGACTCTGTCCAGGGAGTGCTGCGGGCTCAGTCCTGACACTGTTGGGGACTCTGTCCACGGACTGTTGGGGGCTCAGTCCTGGCACCGTTGGGGGCTCAGTCCAGGGACTGTTGGGGGCTCAGTCCTGGCACTGTTGGGGGCTCAGTCTTGGGACTGCTGGGGACTCTGTCCAGGGACTGTTGGGAGCTCAGTCCAGGGACTGCTGGGGACTCTGTCCAGGGACTGTTGGGGGCTCAGTCCAGGGACTGTTGGGGGCTCAGTCCAGGGACTGCTGGGGACTCTGTCCACGGACTGTTGGGGGCTCAGTCCTGGCACTGTTGGGGGTCAGTCCTGGCACTATTAGGGGCTCAGTCCTGGGACGGCTGCGGGCTCTGTCCAGGGACTTTTGGGAGCTCAGTCCTGGCACTGTTGGGGGCTCAGTCCAGGGACTGCTGGGGACTATGTCCAGGGACTGTTGGGGGCTCAGTCCTGGTACAGTTTGGGGCTCAGTCCAGGGACTGTTTGGGACTCTGTCCAGGGACTGCTGGGGACTCTGTCCACGGACTGTTGGGGGCTCAGTCCTGGCACTCTTGGGGGCTCAGTCCGGGGACGGCAGGGGACTCTGTCCAGGGACTGTTGGGGGCTCAGTCCTGTCAATGTTGGGGGCTCAGTCCAGGAACTGCTGGGGACTCTGTCCAGGGAGTGCTGCGGGCTCTGTCCTGGCACTGTTGGGGGCTCAGTCCTGGGACTGCTGGGGACTCTGTCCTGGCACTGCTTGGTGCTCAATTGAGGGACTGCTGGGGGCTCTGTCCAGGGACTATTAGCGGCTCAGTCCTGGCACTGTTGGGGGCTCAGTCCAGGGACTGTTGGGGGCTCAGTCCTGGCACTGTTGGGGGCTCAGTCCTGGCACTGTTGGGGGCTCAGTCCACGGACTGTTGGGGGCTCAGTCCAGGGAATGCTGGGGGCTCTGTCCAGGGACTGTTGGGGGCTCAGTCCTGACACTGTTGGGGGCTCAGTCCAGGGACTGCTGGGGACTCTGTCCGGGCACTGTTTCGGGCTCAGTCCAGGGACTGCTGGGGACTCTGTCCTGGCACTGTTGGGGGCTCAGTCCACGGACTGCTGGGGACTCTGTCCAGGGACTGTTGGGGGCTCAGTTCTGGCACCGTTGGGATCTCAGTCCTGGCACTGTTGGGGGCTCAGTCCAGGGACTGTTGGGAGCTCAGTCCTGGCACTGTTGGGGGCTCAGTCCAGGGACTCTTGGTGGCTCAGTCCAGGGACTGCTGGGGACTCTGTCCAGGGACTCTTGGGGGCTCAGTCCTGGCACTGTTGGGGGCTCAGTCTGGGGACTGCTGGGGACTCTGTCCAGGGACTGTTGGGGGTTCAGTCCAGGGACTGCTGGGGACTCTGTCCAGGGACTCTTGGGGGCTCAGTCCAGGGACTGTTGGGAGCTCAGTCCTGGCACTGTTTGGGGCTCAGTCCAGGGACTGTTGGGGGCTCCGTCCAGGGACTGCTGGGGACTCTGTCCACGGACTGTTGGGGGCTCAGTCCTGGCACTGTTGGGGGCTCAGTCCTGGCACTGTTAGGGGCTCAGTCCTGGGACGGCTGCGGGCTCTGTCCAGGGACTGCTGGGGGCTAAGTCCTGGCACTGTTGGGGGCTCAGTCCAGGGACTGCTGGGGGCTCAGTCATGGCACTGTTGGGGGCTCAGTCCAGGGACTGCTGGGGACTCTGTCCAGGGAGTGCTGCGGGCTCTGTCCTGACACTGTTGGGGGTTCAGTCCTGGGACTGCTGGGGACTCTGTCCTGGCACTGTTGGGGGCTCAGTCCAGGGACTGCTGGGGACTCTGTCCTGGCACTGTTGGGGGCTCAGTCCAGGGACTGCTGGGGACTCTGTCCTGGCACTGTTGGGGGCTCAGTCCTGGGACGGCTGGGGGCTCTGTCCAGGGGCTGTTGGGGGCTCTGTCCAGGGGCTGTTGGGGGCTCAGTCCTTGCACTGTTGGGGGCTCAGTCCTTGCACTGTTAGGGGCTCTGTCCAGGGACTGTTTCGGGCTCAGTCCAGGGACTGCTGGGGAGTATGTCCTGGCATTGTTTGGGGCTCAGTCCAGGGACGGCTGGGAACTCTGTCCTGGCACTGTTGGGGGCTCAGTCCAGGGTCTGCTGGGGACTCTGTCCAGGGACTGCTACGGGCTCAGTCCTGGCACTGTTGGGGGTCAGTCCAGGGACTGCTGGGGACTCTGTCCAGGGACTGCTACGGGCTCAGTCCTGTCAATGTTGGGGGCTCAGTCCTGGGACTGTTGGGGGCTCAGTCCTGGCACTGTTGGGGACTCTGTCCAGGGACTGCTGGGGGCTCAGTCATGGCACTGTTGGGCGCTCAGTCCAGGGACTGCTGGGGACTCTGTCCAGGGAGTGCTGCGTGCTCAGTCCTGACACTGTTGGGGACTCTGTCCAGGGAGTGCTGCGGGCTCAGTCCTGACACTGTTGGGGACTCTGTCCACGGACTGTTGGGGGCTCAGTCCTGGCACCGTTGGGGGCTCAGTCCAGGGACTGTTGGGGGCTCAGTCCTGGCACTGTTGGGGGCTCAGTCTTGGGACTGCTGGGGACTCTGTCCAGGGACTGTTGGGAGCTCAGTCCAGGGACTGCTGGGGACTCTGTCCAGGGACTGTTGGGGGCTCAGTCCAGGGACTGTTGGGGGCTCAGTCCAGGGACTGCTGGGGACTCTGTCCACGGACTGTTGGGGGCTCAGTCCTGGCACTGTTGGGGGTCAGTCCTGGCACTATTAGGGGCTCAGTCCTGGGACGGCTGCGGGCTCTGTCCAGGGACTTTTGGGAGCTCAGTCCTGGCACTGTTGGGGGCTCAGTCCAGGGACTGCTGGGGACTATGTCCAGGGACTGTTGGGGGCTCAGTCCTGGTACAGTTTGGGGCTCAGTCCAGGGACTGTTTGGGACTCTGTCCAGGGACTGCTGGGGACTCTGTCCACGGACTGTTGGGGGCTCAGTCCTGGCACTCTTGGGGGCTCAGTCCGGGGACGGCAGGGGACTCTGTCCAGGGACTGTTGGGGGCTCAGTCCTGTCAATGTTGGGGGCTCAGTCCAGGAACTGCTGGGGACTCTGTCCAGGGAGTGCTGCGGGCTCTGTCCTGGCACTGTTGGGGGCTCAGTCCTGGGACTGCTGGGGACTCTGTCCTGGCACTGCTTGGTGCTCAATTGAGGGACTGCTGGGGGCTCTGTCCAGGGACTATTAGCGGCTCAGTCCTGGCACTGTTGGGGGCTCAGTCCAGGGACTGTTGGGGGCTCAGTCCTGGCACTGTTGGGGGCTCAGTCCTGGCACTGTTGGGGGCTCAGTCCACGGACTGTTGGGGGCTCAGTCCAGGGAATGCTGGGGGCTCTGTCCAGGGACTGTTGGGGGCTCAGTCCTGACACTGTTGGGGGCTCAGTCCAGGGACTGCTGGGGACCCTGTCCGGGCACTGTTTCGGGCTCAGTCCAGGGACTGCTGGGGACTCTGTCCTGGCACTGTTGGGGGCTCAGTCCACGGACTGCTGGGGACTCTGTCCAGGGACTGTTGGGGGCTCAGTTCTGGCACCGTTGGGATCTCAGTCCTGGCACTGTTGGGGGCTCAGTCCAGGGACTGTTGGGAGCTCAGTCCTGGCACTGTTGGGGGCTCAGTCCAGGGACTCTTGGTGGCTCAGTCCAGGGACTGCTGGGGACTCTGTCCAGGGACTCTTGGGGGCTCAGTCCTGGCACTGTTGGGGGCTCAGTCTGGGGACTGCTGGGGACTCTGTCCAGGGACTGTTGGGGGTTCAGTCCAGGGACTGCTGGGGACTCTGTCCAGGGACTCTTAGGGGCTCAGTCCAGGGACTGTTGGGAGCTCAGTCCTGGCACTGTTTGGGGCTCAGTCCAGGGACTGTTGGGGGCTCCGTCCAGGGACTGCTGGGGACTCTGTCCACGGACTGTTGGGGGCTCAGTCCTGGCACTGTTGGGGGCTCAGTCCTGGCACTGTTAGGGGCTCAGTCCTGGGACGGCTGCGGGCTCTGTCCAGGGACTGCTGGGGGCTAAGTCCTGGCACTGTTGGGGGCTCAGTCCAGGGACTGCTGGGGGCTCAGTCATGGGACTGTTGGGGGCTCAGTCCAGGGACTGCTGGGGACTCTGTCCAGGGAGTGCTGCGGGCTCTGTCCTGACACTGTTGGGGGTTCAGTCCTGGGACTGCTGGGGACTCTGTCCTGGCACTGTTGGGGGCTCAGTCCAGGGACTGCTGGGGACTCTGTCCTGGCACTGTTGGGGGCTCAGTCCAGGGACTGCTGGGGACTCTGTCCTGGCACTGTTGGGGGCTCAGTCCTGGGACGGCTGCGGGCTCTGTCCAGGGGCTGTTGGGGGCTCTGTCCAGGGGCTGTTGGGGGCTCAGTCCTTGCACTGTTGGGGGCTCAGTCCTTGCACTGTTAGGGGCTCTGTCCAGGGACTGTTTCGGGCTCAGTCCAGGGACTGCTGGGGAGTATGTCCTGGCATTGTTTGGGGCTCAGTCCAGGGATGGCTGGGAACTCTGTCCTGGCACTGTTGGGGGCTCAGTCCAGGGTCTGCTGGGGACTCTGTCCAGGGACTGCTACGGGCTCAGTCCTGGCACTGTTGGGGGGCAGTCCAGGGACTGCTGGGGGCTCTGTCCAGGGACTGCTACGGGCTCAGTCCTGTAAATGTTGGGGGCTCAGTCCTGGGACTGTTGGGGGCTCAGTCCTGGCACTGTTGGGGACTCTGTCCAGGGACTGCTGGGGGCTCAGTCATGGCACTGTTGGGCGCTCAGTCCAGGGACTGCTGGGGACTCTGTCCAGGGAGTGCTGCGGGCTCAGTCCTGACACTGTTGGGGACTCTGTCCAGGGAGTGCTGCGGGCTCAGTCCTGACACTGTTGGGGACTCTGTCCACGGACTGTTGGGGGCTCAGTCCAGTGGCTGCTGGGGACTCTGTCCAGGGACTACTGGGGGCTCAGTCCTGGCACCGTTGGAGGCTCAGTCCTTGGACTGCTGGGGACTCTGTCCAGGGACTGTTTCGGGCTCAGTCCAGGGACTGCTGGGGACTCTGTCCAGGGACTGTTGGGGGCTCAATCCAGGGACTCTTGGTGGCTCAGTCCAGGGACTGCTGAGGACTCTGTCCAGGGACTCTTGGGGGCTCAGTCCTGGCACTGTTGGGGGCTCAGTCTGGGGACTGCTGGGGACTCTGTCCAGGGACTGTTGGGGGTTCAGTCCAGGGACTGCTGGGGACTCTGTCCAGGGACTCTTGGGGGCTCAGTCCAGGGACTGTTGGGAGCTCAGTCCTGGCACTGTTTGTGGCTCAGTCTAGGGACTGTTGGGGGCTCCGTCCAGGGACTGCTGGGGACTCTGTCCACGGACTGTTGGGGGCTCAGTCCTGGTACTGTTGGGGGCTCAGTCCTGGCACTGTTAGGGGCTCAGTCCTGGGACGGCTGCGGGCTCTGTCCAGGGACTGTTGGGGGCTAAGTCCTGGCACTGTTGGGGGCTCAGTCCAGGGACTGCTGGGGGCTCAGTCATGGCACTGTTGGGGGCTCAGTCCAGGGACTGCTGGGGACTCTGTCCTGGCACTGTTGGGGGCTCAGTCCAGGGACTGCTGGGGACTCTGTCCTGGCACTGTTGGGGGCTCAGTCCAGGGACTGCTGGGGACTCTGTCCTGGCACTGTTGGGGGCTCAGTCCTGGGACGGCTGGGGGCTCTGTCCAGGGGCTGTTGGGGGCTCTGTCCAGGGGCTGTTGGGGGCTCAGTCCTTGCACTGTTGGGGGCTCAGTCCTTGCACTGTTAGGGGCTCTGTCCAGGGACTGTTTCGGGCTCAGTCCAGGGACTGCTGGGGAGTATGTCCTGGCATTGTTTGGGGCTCAGTCCAGGGACGGCTGGGAACTCTGTCCTGGCACTGTTGGGGGCTCAGTCCAGGGTCTGCTGGGGACTCTGTCCAGGGACTGCTACGGGCTCAGTCCTGGCACTGTTGGGGGTCAGTCCAGGGACTGCTGGGGACTCTGTCCAGGGACTGCTACGGGCTCAGTCCTGTCAATGTTGGGGGCTCAGTCCTGGGACTGTTGGGGGCTCAGTCCTGGCACTGTTGGGGACTCTGTCCAGGGACTGCTGGGGGCTCAGTCATGGCACTGTTGGGCGCTCAGTCCAGGGACTGCTGGGGACTCTGTCCAGGGAGTGCTGCGGGCTCAGTCCTGACACTGTTGGGGACTCTGTCCAGGGAGTGCTGCGGGCTCAGTCCTGACACTGTTGGGGACTCTGTCCACGGACTGTTGGGAGCTCAGTCCAGTGGCTGCTGGGGACTCTGTCCAGGGACTGCTGGGGGCTCAGTCCTGGCACCGTTGGAGGCTCAGTCCTTGGACTGCTGGGGACTCTGTCCAGGGACTGTTTCGGGCTCAGTCCAGGGACTGCTGGGGACTCTGTCCAGGGACTGTTGGGGGCTCAGTCCTGGCACTGTTGGGGGCTCAGTCCTGGTACGGCTGCGGGCTCTGTCCAGGGACTGCTGGGGACTCTGTCCAGTGACTGGTGGGGGCTCAGTCCAGGGACTGCTGGGGACTCTGTCCAGCGACTGTTGGGGCTCAGTCCTGGCACTGTTTGGGGGCTCAGTCCAGGGACTGCTGGGGACTCTGTCCAGGGACTGTTGGGGGCTCAGTCCTGACACTGTTTGGGGCTCAGTCCACGGACTGCTGGGCACTCTGTCCAGGGACTGTTGGGGGCTCAGTCCTGGCACTGTTTTGGTCTCTGTCCAGGGACTGCTGGGGACTCTGTCCTGGCACTGTGGGGGCTCAGTCCAGGCACTGCTGCTGGGGCCTTAAGTCCTGGGACTGATGGGCGTTTAGTCCAGTTAATACTGTGGGAGTTGATCCTTGTGCTGTCATCAGTCATTCTGTCAGTGAAACTGCACTCAAAATAAACCTTGGTGAAAATTTCACCTGGGAGTGGTACCATTCTGGGGGAGTTTCAGTTTTTTATGGAAGTGATGATGAAAATGCTGGGTTTAAATGTTCTATACACTGTCTCCAGTGGGATGGTTTGGGAGTTACCCACCTCACACACCAGGAATTCACCCAGATTGGACTCAGCCGGTGGGAAGGCAAGGAATGAAGCTTTATTTCCACAGCTTAGCACCATACACAAGCAGATATTTACAATACATCACAAACAGATACGGCCATAGACAGAAATGGACAAGTTCAAAGTAACACAGAAACGCGGTACCCCTCTCAGAAATCAGTGCCCAGGAGGGGCTCCCAACCACTTTTCCACCTTCTTTCCATCCTCCTCTCTTGCCCCAGAAGCTGCCTTACATGCAAGGGGAGTTGGAAGGATTGGCAAAGGGGGTTAGATGCAGAATGATTAGTTGGGTTACACAGATGCAAGCAGAAGCAGTTAATATGGCAGAAGCCCAGGGAGAAACACAGACTCCAACTACCTTATCTATGTTTGTGTCCTTGGTTTTGTATGTCTCAGCAAACCTAGGAGTGAAGTAGACATCACCATTGGTTTCTTTTCACAGCCCATCATCGATTTTTTCTCATTAAAGTATTCCAATTAGCCTCAAAGCAGCACCCTCTAGGAAACAGTACCTTGGTGGGGGTCATATTGTTGGCAAAGCAGACAACTACATAGCACATGGGAAAGTAAGCAGCAGGGAGCAAATGAGCCAGCTGGAGTTCAGAGCTTTTCTCTCTACACTGGCAGCAAGAGGGAGAAATGCATCTGCTTCATACCCCAGCACTGTCCTCCTACACCGAAAGGTCAAACTGAGCTCCTGATTTTATACCACAGGGTCGCAATGGACTTGTTTGCAAACACAATAAAACTCATTGCTCCCCCCTTTCCCTATAGAAACATTGCAAACAAGATTGTTCTGACCTAAGGAAGGGCTACTTGAACAGAAAAAATGTCAGATCAGCTGCTAGATACCAGTGAAGAACTTAGGGGGACAGGCAGAAAGAAGCAGTTCATTTCTGCAGTCAACACAACAGCTGCAGATTCTGGGAAGGGACTTTCAAAACAATTCCAAAGCATCACTTCAAGTCTCCCTTACCAGGCGGCTTAGAGACCTGAGTTCAAGGGCTGAGCCTTAAATCATCCTGCTAAAGCCACTGCCTCAGGTGTGAGACCTGGAGCCCAACTTCTGGTTTTCCTGTAGCCCTGCTATAATCGATCAGACAGCTTTCCATCTGCACACTGTCTTCACCCTGGAGCAGGAGGCAGAGGCACCTCAAAGGCAGCATCACTGAAGTTGCAACAGAAAGGAGAGAGGTTTTGATTTATTTTTCTCTTCTTCTGCTACCGCCAACACTCTCCTTCAAGCCTTTTACATCACACTTCAGACACATCTAACCCCATCTAGGTTTGGAAATTAAAAGGAGATCTAGTGACTAAGCCATCTAATGTCCTGTGAGGTACAGAGAAGGTTCAGCTAACAGCCTGCATAGCAAAGAGCAAAGTCTTTTCTCAAGGAAATTGACTGACCCTTTGTATGTTCTGAGTGGGAAATACAGACAGCAATTAGGTAGGGGAGTTCAGACTGAGAGCCCCTAGCATTCAGCATCCATTAATTGACAGACAAGTCAATTCAAAATGGGTTTAGCACACAGCCCTTAAGAATGGTGAGCCCTCACACCTCAATGAATTGGCAGAGGCAAGAACATATCAAGTCATGGGGAAAGATTTTGTGCTATGACTTCATGCTATTTTCTCCCAGACCTACACTTGAGTGGCCACTGCCTCCTCAGTCCCTTTTTCTTCCAGAATGCCTCCGCAGCTACAAACAGCACTAATTGATACAGGCTTGTGAGATATGGCTTGCCAAGGAAGGTGTCAGCAAAACAGCTTCCCCTGCCATCACTCTTCAACCTGTTCAAAGATGAGTCTGCTCAAGGCCTGCACCAGTTCCCTGGGGCCAGCCTTCAACAGGACACACGATAAAAGGTTTTCTGATACGTGGACTGGCCACACAGAAGTGGTCTCTGTTGTTCACCAAGTTACGTGGCTGCCTTGGTTATCTTGAACCTAAACAAAGGCTGCTAAGTGGATGCACAACAAAAGTAATTCATTTCCAAGACTGTTCAGATGTGCTTGTCATTTCAGCATAATAAACTGGGCACTTTGTACGAGCCACTGAAAACTAGACTGCAAGAGCTTAGCTCTGAACAGTGTCGCAATCTTTTTATAGAGAGTCGACAGAGATTAAAGTCTCCAATGAAATTGTAGAGAAAACACAGAGTTATATTTAGAGAGAGAAAACAGCAATAGACATTACAAAAGCAATTACCATGGGAAACCCCCTTGAAGTTGCCCCCATCCCCAGAAATACTGAATCTACATTCCCCAGTGCTCCATCCTCCCACCTCCCGTTGCCTCTGCCCTCCAAGAGGCCTACTGCTTATGTGTTCCTGATAAATTGGCTCCTGCCACACACTCAGGGCAGGAGGAGGAGGAAAGGAGAGCAAACTGACCTTGTTGTGAGTCTATAAAGTGATAGCAGAATTATGGGGTTGAATAACAATCTTCTAGTCCCCAGAAAATGTTTTTAACCCTATAGCCTCAACCTGGGACATTCCACCCCTATATTCAATCCCGTAATTCCTGCTCACCACACTACTCATCTAACTAGAAATAGATTCTCTGTATTGTGAACAGTGCCATCAAAATCCTGCATCGTTCTGGTGCTTTCCTTCAAATCCATCTGTCACTCAGATCCTGGGCACAACTCTTTTCATCCAATGGGACTTCTTGGATGACATCAACTATCTGAA
The DNA here is from genome assembly GCF_015220805.1 of Pogoniulus pusillus. NCBI lineage: Eukaryota > Metazoa > Chordata > Aves > Piciformes > Lybiidae > Pogoniulus > Pogoniulus pusillus. The sequence continues at coordinate 6,587,235 of NC_087272.1, forward strand.
AGAAACTCAGTAACAACTTGCACGTACTTTAAACTCAAACTGTCTCAGTCCAAATCAAAACTTGCACTTGATCTTGCCACCCTCCTGCATTGCCCAACATACATGTCCTGGACTTCCCCCACCAGGAAATAACCACCCCTTGGACAGGTTCTTTCCCCACCCAAAGGCAGAAAACATCCATACAATTCACCAACAAATCCTTCTCACAAACAAAGGAACTCTGTTTCCATCTGCATTGTGCTCAGCAGCACTCAACATCAAGTAATGGACAGTCCCAGTCCATTCTCACTCCAATCTTTGCAGTTCGTGCATCCAAGCAGTCGTCCACTGCAAAGTCTCAATTACTCATTGCAGATTCTCAGAGTCCTTCTCTGCACAATCTGGCTCAGTCCACAGTCGTCTCAAATGGCATGTCTCCACCCCTGGGGCACTCAAATGGGGCAACTAAGTCCAGTTCTTTTCCATTCTTCAAGCTGCCGCTCCAGTTTGCTTCTCACACACGCAGGAGTGAAGATCCCTTCATCACAGATGAATTCCATCTCTCTGCCACAGATGAGTTCCAGTATCTACAAGAGTCCCATGCTTCCACTTGTCTCTTGTACCAGGCCATCCACCACCCCTGAGAGTACAGTCCTGCAGTTCCTCTTCTCCAGCTGCACAATCAAAGTGACCCCCCACACCACCAGTCCGTGCCTTTATCTTCCTTCTCTCAGTTTACTTCACATTTATTTAACCTTTCCCAGCACCTCTCCCTCCACCTTCTCAACAGACGGCTGAGAAGGAGGAGGTTCTGGTGGTGGACGAGGAGCAGGTGGCAGAATAGGGAAGAGATCCTCTACAGGACGAATGCCACTCGCTGCAACCACTGCCTGGCCAGGAGCGCTCATCCTCAGCACTGCCTCACCGGCCCGAGGAGCCGCTACCGTCCGGGCACCCCTGCGGCTCGCCCTGCCTCTGGAGCTCGGCACCGGAGCTGCCGCTGCCGCTGGTCCTGGCTGGCTACTCTGTGCAGAACCGGGCAGTGTGCTCGGGAAGCGGGGCAAACCCCCTGCCCCTCCCACGCTCGGTGCCGCCGGTTCCGCCACCGTAAAGTTCAGGCTGAGTCGCAGCGGGGGAAGGAGATCCCCACCGCCGCTCTGCGCATCCTCCCCAGCAGGACACACTCTCCATCTGCAGCCTCAGCCTGCCCGCACACACTGCCCGGGCTGGGACACCAAGGCACGGCCGTTTCTTCCGCAGCCACCAGCTCATGCCCTGACTAGGGAGCGGCTGCGCCCAGCCAGAGGGTGGCCTCGGCGGCCATCAGCCCGCCACGAGGGGCAGCGCTGCCTCCGCCTGGCGCCATCTTCGACACGCTGCCTGGAGCTGCGGGTGCCGGGGAGGCCACCGGCACGGCCGGAGCCGCCTGCCTTTCCACTGCCCGCATTCCCACCGGCCGCGGATTCCCATCCAGAGGGGCAAACACGCAGGGGTTTGCCTGCTCCGCTCTCCCCCACGCCTCCAGCTGGCCCCGGGCAGGGCCGCTGGGCACCGCGCTGCGGGTCAGCTCGAGCCGTGGCCGTTCAGGGGCGGGGGTCCCATGGCATCCTCAACCGCCACAGACACTCGCTGCTCGCCGCGTCCTTCTCCCGCCTCCGCCACCCGGGAGGGGAGCGGCTCACCTCCCCAAGCCTCCCAGCTCTCCGTGCCAGCTTCACTAAGAGGCACCGTTTCTCCTAAGCTCGAATTCTGAGTTTTTCTCCAGCTAGTCCGTGCAAACCCAACCATTTCCATGTTCCTCGCTGGGGCCTCCAAAATTCTGTCACGGTTTTCTTAAAGAGAGCCGACAGAGATTACACTCTCCAATCAAATTGGAGAGAAAACACAGAGTTATATTTAGAGAGAGAAAACAGCGACAGGCATTACAATGCAATTACCATGGCGAACCCCCTTGAAGTTTCCCCCATCCCCCAAAAAACTAAATCTACATTCCCCAGTGCTCCAATCCTCCCTCCCCCATCGCCTCTGCCCTCCAAGAGGCCTACAGCTTACATGTTCCCCATAAATTGGCTCCCGCCACACACTCAGGGCAGGAGGAGGAAAGGAGAACGAACCGACCTTGTTGGCAGACTATAAAGAGATAGCAGAATTATGGGATTGAACAACAATCTTCTAGTCCCCAGAAAATGTTTTTAACCCTATAGCCTCAACCTGGGACAAACAGGCACAAGCACACTTGTGTTTGGCAACCTGTGCCCAGAACTGAAGAGCCATGCACATCCATCCTACTGTGCCAGACCCTTACATCTCACTAGCTTTGGTACATCACACAGATGCTTTTGACTTGAAAGCTGCTTTTTGTTGTATCCTAGCAGACAAACAAAGCCAAAGGCTCCAGGGCTTTGAATGAGAGAACCTCATGACAGAAAGAAAGGTGCATCTGTGTTGGACTGTGCTCCCTCCAGGGCTCCGCAGCTACACACAGCACTAATTGATACAGGCTTGTGAGATATGGCTTGCCAAGGAAGGTGTCAGCAAAACAGCTTCCTCTGCCATCACTCTTCAACCTGTTCAAAGATGAGTCTGCTCAAGGCCTGCACCAGTTCCCTGGGGCCAGCCTTCAACAGGACACACGATAAAAGGTTTTCTGATACGTGGACTGGCCACACAGAACTGGTCTCTGTTGTTCACCAAGTTACGTGGCTGCCTTGGTTATCTTGAACCTAAACAAAGGCTGCTAAGTGGATGCACAACAAAAGCAATTCATTTCCAAGACTGTTCAGATGTGCTTGTCATTTCAGCATAATAAACTGGGCTTTGAATGGGAGAACCTCATGACAGAAAGAAAGGTGCATCTGTGTTGGACTGTGCTCCCTCCAGGGCTCAGAACGCCCTGCTCCGCTTGGTAATGCGTTGGCAGCTGAATCAGAACAGTGGTGTTCTCTTGATCAGAAGAGCTAACAGCAGGGAGGCTCTTCTGCACAACTGAAGGAAACACAAGACCCAGAATGGCTGCAGAAAGAGCTGCCAAGCATGGGTGGGGAATCGGAGTCGTGACACTTGGCAGGAAAGTCAAGGGCAAAGCTCCCAGGAGGGACATTCTCAATGGGTGCATGTGTTGCCCTTTACCTGAATGAGGATTAGAGTAAGCCCTTGGGCACGGGAGGAGCAGGTCTCCCTTTGGGCCTCAAGAGATGGACCATTAAGAGAGAGAGAGATGGAAAGTGCCTTATACTGTCCTGCTGACCACATGTACAGTGGTGAAGGTGCACGGAACTGGCTCCTGGTCACGTGTCTGGCTGAGACCTCACGCCCCATGGCCTCCAAAGCTGCCCCACAGCCCCTTGCAGCTATCTGTCCCCCACAGAAGGCTGGCACAGACTCAGAGGCAGGCTGTTGCCATGGCAAGGAGCCGTGCCTGCTGCCCCGGCCCGTATCCAGGGAAGGTGCAGGTCATAGGCACTGTTGCCACGGTGCCCCTAGTGACCAGTCGGGCTGAGGACAACACTGGGCTCAGACCCTCGGTCAGTGAGAGGCGGCGAGGTGAGGAGACGCCAAGGGAAGGGGACAGGGCTGCCACGGGGCTGCCAAGGGATGACCGGGCTCCACAGCTTGGGGCACTGGGCGTCTGCTGCAGGGCCACCTGTGTTCTGCTTCTCCCACAGAGTCGGTAGAGAATTCTGTGGCAGAGGCTCGTTGGCGTTGCTGGGGCACGATCTGCAGCACTCATTGCTGGAGGACACCATGGGCGAGAGGCAGGAGGTGGAGGCGATGGAGCGGGGTGAGAGCAAAGCTTCCCTCCTGAAGCCTGGCAGAGGCGTTGCTGGGGTAGTGAGAGCCCAGATGGCACAGTGGGCACCTGCTGGGGTACCCCTGCCTCCCATGCCCCTTCCCCTCCCAGGTCCCCAGACCTGCCCACCACCCAACCAGAAAAGGAGCAAGCCAGCCCTCTGGGGGCAGCTCCTGAGGGATGCTCCCCCCAGCCCCGCCCAGCTGCTCATTCTTGCTGCCGTCCACTCTCTGCCCTCTAGCATGTCAGCTGTGCCGTCGGGCTGGGGTGGACAGGGACTTCTGTGGGCGACTGCTGGAGCTCGAAGATGTCTGTGTCCACGACTACTGCCTGGTGAGTTCCCCCGGGGCTCCCTCCCGCTCTCACACAACCTGGCCCTGCCACCCTCTCCTCACCAGCTCCTTCTCTGCCCTCTCCTACAGTACTTTGCCAGCGGGCTGACTCCTGTAGTCGAGCTCGACGGGAATCCCATCTATGAGTACTTTGCTATCCTCCGGGCCGTCGAGCTGGCAGCTGAGAGGGTGAGCACCCGACAAGAACAGGGAGCTCTGTGCCAGGAGAGGCTCTCGGGAGCTTAGCCGACGCCTCGGGGAAGAAATCCCAGCCCTTTTCACAGGGCTCTGTGGGAAAGGCCTTGATCCCAGCCGCTCCACTGAGGCTGCAGCACAGGAGCCTCACCTGCCAGGCAGACGTGGGGGGTGTCGCCCAGCCGCGGGTGCCTTCTGCGCCCCGCCCGGCGCCGTGCAGCCATCTGTGGAGGTCCTGAGGCTGCTGCTGAGGGAGGCTGCTGTGCTCTTTCCAGGAGTGCGTTGTCTGTGGCGGGAGCGGGGCTGCCATGACCTGCAGCGAGATGGGCTGCGAACGCAGCTTCCATCTCCCCTGTGCCACCAAGGGGGAATGCATCGTGCAGTACGTCGTGCACGGCAGGTAAGGGCAGCTGACCCCGACGGGGGGAGGCTCCTCTCCTGCAGGCCCCTCCCTGCCAGCCTCAGGCAGGCAAGACACGAAGCTGCCGAGACGCTTGCCAGCGGCCGGCCGCAAGCAGAGCCAGAGCCGAGCCAGCTCTCGGGCTTCTTCACGCCTCCTCTGCCATCCCCTGAGCGCCAGCCAAGGCGCCGACCCTCGCCACCTCACCCCTCTCTTTCCTCCTGCCGCAGGTGCTTCTGCTCCAAGCACCTCCTCCAGCAGGCAGTGCAGAGGGCCCCGAAGCCCGACACAGACTGCCTGCTGTGCCTCGAGGATGTGGGCACCAGCAAGTCCTACACCTCCATGGTGTGCCCGTCCTGTGAGCACGCGTGGTTCCACAGGGAGTGCATCCAGGTAGGAGCTGTGCCCTCAGCCTGGGGCCGGCAGCTGCTCCGCAGCGCTGGGACCTCGCTCCTACCGCTCCTCTTTCCGCTGCAGGGCTATGCGCTCTCTGCTGGCACCTCGGCGTTCCAGTGCCTGCTCTGCCGGAACAAAGAGGACTTCCAGCAGGAGATGCTGCGGATGGGGATCCGAATCCCCAAGAGGTTGGTTTCATTTCTTCCCGCACACAAGACAGGAAGGTGCAAATGCTGTGCCAGGCCAGGGGCTGTCCCTGCAACCCTGGCCCTCCCCTGGCCCGGGAGGCTGCACTTGAGCTACACAGGGGAGGGTACAACAGTCCTGCCTCACTGGAGAGGTCCCCAGAGACTGGAAGCTGCCAATGTGATGCCCACCCACAAGAAGGGCCGCAAGGAGGAACCAGAAAACTACAGACCTCTCGGCCTGCCCTCAGTGCCAGGCAAGGGCATGCAACAGGTCATCTGGAGTGCCATCACATGGCATCTACTGGATGGCCAAGGGATCAGGCCCAGCCAGCAGGGATTTAGGTAGGGCAGGTCCTGCCTAACCAACCTGATCTCCCTTTACGATCGGGTTACCTGCCTGGCGAATGTGGGGCAGGCTGTGGATAAAGTCTACCTGGACTTCAGCAAAGCCTTTGACACTGTCTGCCACAACAAGCTCCTGGCAAAGCTGCCAGCTCGTGGCTTGGACAGGTTCACTCTGACATGGGTCGAGAACTGGCTGCACGGCCAGGCCCAGAGAGTGGTGGTGAATGGTGCCACATGCAGTTGGCAGCTGTCACTAGTGGTGTGCCCCAAGGATCAGTGCTGGGCCCAGTCCTGTTCAGCATCTTTATTGATGATCTGCATGAGGGGATTGAGTCCAGCATCAGTAATTTTGCAGATGACACCAAGTTAGGAGCAGCTGCTAGCTTGGACTGGCAGATCTTGGAGGTCTCTTCCAACTTGGTTGATTCTATGATTCTATGACAGACAGCAGGGGGGGAGGCAGGGGCAGCCTGCATCTGCATCATGCTGCAGTAGCAAGGACTCAGCACCTTTCCTTTCTCCATCAGACCACCGTCATGGGAGACGATCGAGGAATGGGCACCCCTGATGGAGACGCACAGCCGCTGTGATGCCCTGGACTGCCTGTGCCCAGGAGGCAGAGAGCACGCAGAGGAAGAGGGGTAAATTCCCAAAGCTGCACCCTGGGGCCCTGCAGGGGACCCTTGCCCGACCAAGGCCTTGAAGCGCAAGCACTGAGAACAAGAGCTCTGCTCGACAGTTGCCTGCGGACCTCACTTTGTCCTCACAGCTGTCAACCCCTTTGCTTGCCCAGGCCCTGGCAGCTGCTCCTGTGCCGCTCTTGTGCTGCTGAGGGCACCCACCGCTGCTGCTCCCGCCTGGGGGACAGCACGGCCAGGTGGGAGTGCCAGGAATGTGCTGGACCCAGCAACGGTAAGAGGCAAAGGGTGCCCCCGGCTTGTGGCCAGGTGCCAGGGAAGGCCTGGCAGGGAGTGCCCGGGCTGGGCTTCCCAAAGGACCCCTGCTCAGCAGGGCTGCAGCTCTGCTCTGGGCTGTGTTGCTGCAGGCACTGAGCTTGTGCCCTTCACCTTCCTGCTTCCTCTCGCAGCCTCCAGTGCCACCTTGGAGGCGGCTGGTCCCAGCAGCCCCAGGGTCAGGCAGCCCATGCAGCCATCCTCCGCTGGCTCCGAAGCTGCTGAGGCGAACGGCAGCTCCAGCCCCCCCGGGCCCATGCGGCTGCGGGACCGCACCCGCTTGCAGCGCCGTGCCCACAATCCCTACAGCCGCCCAGGTGGACGCTGTGAGTAGCCCTGCGCCAGCATCCAGTGCTGAGAGCAGCACCCCCAGCCGGGCAGTGCTGCACCAGGCCCACGGCTCACTGCTGCCTTCACCTCCATGCTTCTTCCCCTGACAGCCTCCAGTGCCAGCTCGGAGGCGGCTGGTCCCGGCAGCCCCAGGGTCAGGCAGCCCATGCAGCCATCCTCCCCTGGCTCCGAAGCTGCTGAGGCGGACAGCAGCTCCAGCCCCCCTGCGCCCATGCGGCTGCGGGACCGCACCCGCTTGCAGCGCCGTGCCCACAATCCCTACAGCCGCCCAGGTGGACGCTGTGAGTAGCCCTGCGCCAGCATCCAGTGCTGAGAGCAGCACCCCCAGCCGGGCAGTGCTGCACCAGGCCCACGGCTCACTGCTGCCTTCACCTCCATGCTTCTTCCCCTGACAGCCTCCAGTGCCAGCTCGGAGCTCCCTGGCCCCAGCAGCGCCGGGCAGCTGCCCTCAGGGCCTTCCTCCAGCTCCCCGGCCCCGCAGAGCAGCAGCCGCCGCAGCCGCCCCGGGCCCCAGAGGCTGCAGGAACGCTCCCGCCTGCGCCGGGAGCCCCAAGCCCCTTACAGGCGGCCCCGACAGCGCCGCGGGAGGAGGTGACATCTCCTCCCGCAGCGTGCTGGAGGCTTGTGTCACCACGGCAGAGGTCAGTGCTCCCTGCGCACCCCTGCTCCCCTCCACAGCCACTGCCCCCACGGCTGCCCCGCTCGCACTCCCGACGCGATTCCCTTCGGCTACCGCCTGTGCGCGCAGAGCTCTGACGCTCCCCTGCGCCTGCCTTCTCTCCAGCCTCTTCGGACCTGCCGCCCTCCAGCACCTGATGCACACCTCCGCAGAGCCATCCTCGCCGCACGGCACAGACACCCGAGGAAGGCGCTGCGGAAGCGGCTCTTCATCTTTAGCAGGCGCTCTGCAGAGGACTGCGCATTCCCCTTTCTCTTTGCCTTTTCCCTGGCTGCAGCGGCTTCTGTCCAGGCACTGCTGCTGGGGGCTCCCTCCGGGGACTGTTGGGGGCTCAGTCCTGGGACTGTTGGGGGCTCATTCCTGGGACTGCTGCGGGCTCAGTCCTGGGGCTGTTGGGGGCTCAGTCCTGGGGCTGCTTGACGGTGGCTGTGCCTCGGGTCCAGCCTGACCCTGGGGCTGCCGGGACTGCTGCTGCGGGCTCTGACCAAGGACTGCTGCTGCGGGCTCTGTCCAGGCACTACTGCTGGGGGCTCCGTCGGGGGACTGCTGCGGGCTCTGTCCAGGGACGGCTGCGGGCTCTGTCCAGGGACGGCTGCGGGCTCTGACCAAGGACTGCTGCTGCGGGCCCTGTCCAGGCACTGCTGCTGGGGGCTCAGTCCGGGGACTGCTGCGGGCTCTGTCCAGGGACTGCTGTGGGCTCAGTCCTGGCACTGTTAGGGGCTCAGTCCAGGGTCTGCTGGGGGCTCAGTCCAGGGACTGCTGGGGACTCTGTCCAGGGACTGCTGCGGGCTCAGTCCTGGCACTGTTGGGGGCTCAGTCCAGGGACTGCTGGGGACTCTGTCCACGGACTGTTGGGGGCTCAGTCCTGGCACTATTGGGGGCTCAGTCCAGGGACTCCTGGGGACTCTATCCAGGGACTGTTGGGGGCTCAGTCCTGGCACTGTTGGGTGCTCAGTCCTGGCACTGTTGGGGACTCAGTCCAGGGACTGTTGGGGGCTCAGTCCAGGGACTGCTGGAGACTCTGTCCAGGGACTGTTGGGGGCTCAGTCCTGGCACTGTTGGGGGCTCTGTCCAGGGACTGTTGGGGGCTCAGTCCAGGGACTGCTGGGGACTCTGTCCAGGGACTGTTGGGGGCTCAGTCCTGGCAATGTTGGGGGCTCTGTCCAGGGACTGTTTGGGGCTCAGTCCAGGGACTGTTGGGGACTCTGTCCAGGGACTGTTGGGGGCTCTGTCCAGGGACTGTTGGGGGCTCAGTCCTGGCACTATTGGGGGCTCAGTCCAAGGACTGCTGGGGACACCGTCCAGGGACTGTTGGGGGCTCAGTCCTGGCACTGTTGGGGGCTCAGTCCAGGGACTGCTGCGGGCTCAGTCCAGGGACTGATGGGGACTCTGTCCAGGGACTGCTGCGGGCTCAGTCCAGGGACTGATGGGGACTCTGTCCAGGGACTGCTGCGGGCTCAGTCCTGGCACTGTTGGGGGCTCAGTTCAGGGACTGCTGGGGACTCTGTCCAGGGACTGCTGCGGGTTCAGTCCTGGCACTGTTGGGGGCTCAGTCCTGGCACTGTTGGGGGCTCAGTCCAGGGACTGCTGGGGGCTCAGTCCTCGCACTCTTGGGAGCTCAGTCCAGGGACGGCTGGGGACTCTGTCCAGGGACTGCTGCGGGCTCAGTCCTGGCACTGTTGGGGGCTCTGTCCAGGGACTGTTTGGGGCTCAGTCCTGGCACTGTTGGGGGCTCAGTCCAGGGACTGCTGGGGACTCTGTCCAGGGACTGTTGGGGGCTCAGTCCTGGCACTATTGGGGGCTCAGTCCAGGGACTGCTGGGGACTCTGTCCAGGGACTGTTGGGGGCTCTGTCCAGGGACTGTTAGGGGCTCAGTCCTGGCACTGTTGGCGGCTCAGTCCAGGGACTGCTGGGAACTCTGTCCAGGGACTGTTGGGGGCTCAGTCCTGGCACTTGTTGGGGGCTCAGTCCAGGGACTGCTGGGGGCTCAGTCCAGGGACTGTTGGGGACTCTGTCCAGGGAGTGCTGCGGGCTCAGTCCTGGCACTTGTTGGGGGCTCAGTCCAGGGACTGCTAGGGGCTCAGTCCAGGGACTGCTGGGGACTCTGTCCAGGGACTGTTGGGGGCTCAGTCCTGGCACTGTTGGGGGCTCAGTCCAGGGACTGCTGGGGACTCAGTCCTGGAACTGTTGGGGGCTCAGTCCAGGGACTGCTGGGGACTCTGTCCAGGGACTGCTGGGGGCTCAGTCCTGGCACTGTTGGGGACTCTGTCCAGGGACTGCTGCGGGCTCAGTCCTGGCACTGTTGGGGGCTCTGTCCAGGGACTGTTTGGGGCTCAGTCCTGGCACTGTTGGGGGCTCAGTCCAGGGACTGCTGGGGACTGTGTCCAGGGACTGTTGGGGGCTCAGTCCTGGCACTATTGGCGGCTCAGTCCAGGGACTGCTGGGGACTCTGTCCAGGGACTGTTGGGGGCTCAGTCCTGGCACTATTGGGGGCTCAGTCCGGGGACTGCTGGGGACTCTGTCCAGGGACTGTTGGGGGCTCAGTCCTGGCACTGTTGGCGGCTCAGTCCAGGGACTGCTGGGGACTCTGTCCAGGGACTGCTGCGGGCTCAGTCCTGGCACTGTTGGGGGCTCAGTCCAGGGACTGCTGGGGACTCTGTCCAGGGACTGTTGGGGGCTCAGTCCTGGCACTGTTGGGGGCTCAGTCCAGGGACTGCTGGGGGCTCAGTCCTGGCACTGTTGGGGGCTCAGTCCAGGGACTGCTGGGGACTCGGTCCAGGGACTGCTGGGGGCTCAGTCCTGGCACTGTTGGGGACTCTGCCCAGGGACTGCTGCGGGCTCAGTCCTGGCACTGTTGAGGTCTCAGTCCAGGGACTGCTACGGGCTCAGTCCTGGCACTGTTGGGGGCTCAGTCCAGGGACTGTTGGGGACTCTGTCCAGGGACTGCTGCGGGCTCAGTCCTGGCACTGTTGGGGCTCAGTTCAGGGACTGCTGGGGACTCTGTCCAGGGACTGCTGCAGGTTCAGTCCTGGCACTGTTGGGGGCTCAGTCCTGGCACTGTTGGGGGCTCAGTCCAGGGACTGCTGGGGGCTCAGTCCTCGCACTCTTGGGAGCTCAGTCCAGGGACGGCTGGGGACTCTGTCCAGGGACTGCTGCGGGCTCAGTCCTGGCACTGTTGGGGGCTCTGTCCAGGGACTGTTTGGGGCTCAGTCCTGGCACTGTTGGGGGCTCAGTCCAGGGACTGCTGGGGACTCTGTCCAGGGACTATTGGGGGCTCAGTCCTGGCACTATTGGGGGCTCAGTCCAGGGACTGCTGGGGACTCTGTCCAGGGACTGTTGGGGGCTCTGTCCAGGGACTGCTGGGGACTCTGTCCAGGGACTGTTAGGGGCTCAGTCCTGGCACTGTTGGCGGCTCAGTCCAGGGACTGCTGGGAACTCTGTCCAGGGACTGCTGCGGGCTCAGTCCTGGCACTGTTGGGGGCTCAGTCCAGGGACTGTTGGGGGCTCAGTCCTGGCACTGTTGGGGGCTCAGTCTAGGGACTGCTGGGGACTCTGTCCAGGCACTGCTGCGGGCTCAGTCCTGGCACTGTTGGGGGCTCAGTCCAGGGACTGCTGGGGGCTCAGTCCAGGGACTGCTGGGGACTCTGTCCAGGGACTGCTGCAGGCTGTGTCCTGGCACTGTTGGGGGCTCAGTCCAGGGACTGCTGGGGACTCTGTCCAGGGACTGTTGGGGGCTCAGTCCTGGCACTGTTGGGGGCTTAGTCGAGGGACTGCTGGGGACTGTGTCCAGGGACTGTTGGGGCTCAGTCCTGGCACTGTTGGGGGCTCAGTCCTGGCACTTGTTGGGGACTCTGTCCAGGGACTGCTGCGGGCTCAGTCCTGTCAATGTTGGGGGCTCAGTGCAGGGACTGCTGGGGATTCTGTCCAGGGACTGTTGGGGGCTCAGTCCTGGCACTGTTGGGGGCTCAGTCCAGGGACTGCTGGGGGCTCAGTCCTGGCACTGTTGGGGGCTCAGTCCAGGGACTGCTGGGGACTCTGTCCAGGGACTGCTGGGGGCTCAGTCCTGGCACTGTTGGGGACTCTGCCCAGGGACTGCTGCGGGCTCAGTCCTGGCACTGTTGAGGTCTCAGTCCAGGGACTGCTACGGGCTCAGTCCTGGCACTGTTGGGGGCTCAGTCCAGGGACTGTTGGGGACTCTGTCCAGGGACTGCTGCGGGCTCAGTCCTGGCACTGTTGGGGGCTCAGTTCAGGGACTGCTGGGGACTCTGTCCAGGGACTGCTGCAGGTTCAGTCCTGGCACTGTTGGGGGCTCAGTCCTGGCACTGTTGGGGGCTCAGTCCAGGGACTGCTGGGGGCTCAGTCCTCGCACTCTTGGGAGCTCAGTCCAGGGACGGCTGGGGACTCTGTCCAGGGACTGCTGCGGGCTCAGTCCTGGCACTGTTGGGGGCTCTGTCCAGGGACTGTTTGGGGCTCAGTCCTGGCACTGTTGGGGGCTCAGTCCAGGGACTGCTGGGGACTCTGTCCAGGGACTGCTGGGGGCTCAGTCCTGGCACTATTGGGGGCTCAGTCCAGGGACTGCTGGGGACTCTGTCCAGGGACTGTTGGGGGCTCTGTCCAGGGACTGCTGGGGACTCTGTCCAGGGACTGTTAGGGGCTCAGTCCTGGCACTGTTGGCGGCTCAGTCCAGGGACTGCTGGGAACTCTGTCCAGGGACTGCTGCGGGCTCAGTCCTGGCACTTGTTGGGGGCTCAGTCCAGGGACTGCTTGGGACTCTGTCCAGGCACTGCTGCGGGCGCAGTCCTGGCACTGTTGGGGGCTCAGTCCAGGGACTGCTGGGGGCTCAGTCCTGGCACTGTTGGGGGCTCAGTCCAGGGACTGCTGGGGACTCTGTCCAGGGACTGTTGGGGGCTCAGTCCTGGCACTGTTGGGGGCTCAGTTCAGGGACTGCTGGGGGCTCAGTCCTGGCACTGTTGGGGGCTCAGTCCAGGGACTGCTGGGGACTCTGTCCAGGGACTGCTGCGGGCTGAGTCCTGGCACTGTTGGGGGCTCAGTCCAGGGACTGCTGGGGACACTGTCCAGGGATTGTTGGAGGCTCAGTCCTGGCACTGTTGGGGGCTCAGTCCAAGGATTGCTGGTGACTCTGTCCAGGGACTGCTACGGGCTCAGTCATGGCACTGTTGGGGGCTGAGTCCAGGGACTGCAGGGGATTCTGTCCAGGGACTGTTGGGGGCTCAGTCCTGGCACTGTTGGGGGCTCTGTCCAGGGACTGCTTGGGGCTCAGTCCAGGCACTGTTGGGGGCTCAGTCCAGGGACTGCTGCGGTCTGAGTCCTGGCACTGTTGGGGGCTCAGTCCAGGGACTGCTGGGGACTCTGTCCAGGGACTGTTGGTGGCTCAGTCCTGGCACTGTTGGGGGCTCTGTCCAGGGACTGCTGGGGACTCAGTCCTGGCACTGTTGGGGGCTCAGTCCTGGCACTGTTGAGGGCTCAGTCCAGGGACTGCTGGGGACTCTGTCCAGGGACTGCTGCGGGCTCAGTCCTGGCACTGTTGGGGGCTCAGTCCAGGGACTGTTGGGGGCTCAGTCCTGGCACTGTTGGGGGCTCAGTCCAGGGACTGCTGGGGACTCTGTCCAGGGACTGTTGGGGGCTCAGTCCTGGCACTGTTGGGGGCTCAGTCCAGGGACTGCTGCGGGCTCAGTCCTGGCACTTGTTGGGGGCTCAGTCCAGGGACTGCTGGGGACTCTGTCCAGGCACTGCTACGGGCTCAGTTCTGGCACTGTTGGGGACTCAGTCCAGGGACTGCTGGGGACTCCGCCCAGGGACTGCTGCTGGCTCAGTCCAGGGACTGCTGGGGACTCTGTCCAGGGACTGCTGCGGGCTGAGTCCTGGCACTGTTGGGGGCTCAGTCCAGGGACTGCTGGGGACTCTGTCCAGGGACTGTTGGGGGCTCAGTCCTGGCACTGTTGGGGGCTCAGTCCAAGGATTGCTGGTGACTCTGTCCAGGGACTGCTACGGGCTCAGTCATGGCACTGTTGGGGGCTGAGTCCAGGGACTGCAGGGGATTCTGTCCAGGGACTGTTGGGGGCTCAGTCCTGGCACTGTTGGGGGCTCTGTCCAGGGACTGTTTGGGGCTCAGTCCAGGCACTGTTGGGGGCTCAGTCCAGGGACTGCTGCGGTCTGAGTCCTGGCACTGTTGGGGGCTCAGTCCAGGGACTGCTGGGGACTCTGTCCAGGGACTGTTGGTGGCTCAGTCCTGGCACTGTTGGGGGCTCTGTCCAGGGACTGCTGGGGACTCTGTCCAGAGACTGCTGGGGACTCAGTCCTGGCACTGTTGGGGGCTCAGTCCTGGCACTGTTGAGGGCTCAGTCCAGGGACTGCTGGGGACTCTGTCCAGGGACTGCTGCGGGCTCAGTCCTGGCACTGTTGGGGGCTCAGTCCAGGGACTGCTGGGGGCTCAGTCCTGGCACTGTTGGGGGCTCAGTCCAGGGACTGCTGGGGACTCTGTCCAGGGACTGCTGGGGCTCAGTCCTGGCACTGTTGGCGGCTCAGTCCAGGGACTGTTGGGGGCTCAGTCCTGGCACTGTTGGGGGCTCAGTCTAGGGACTGCTGGGGACTCTGTCCAGGCACTGCTGCGGGCTCAGTCCTGGCACTGTTGGGGGCTCAGTCCAGGGACTGCTGGGGGCTCAGTCCAGGGACTGCTGGGGACTCTGTCCAGGGACTGCTGCTGGCTGAGTCCTGGCACTGTTGGGGGCTCAGTCCAGGGACTGCTGGGGACTCTGTCCAGGGACTGTTTGGGGCTCAGTCCTGGCACTGTTGGGGGCTTAGTCGAGGGACTGCTGGGGACTGTGTCCAGGGACTGTTGGGGCTCAGTCCTGGCACTGTTGGGGGCTCAGTCCTGGCACTTGTTGGGGACTCTGTCCAGGGACTGCTGCGGGCTCAGTCCTGTCAATGTTGGGGGCTCAGTGCAGGGACTGCTGGGGATTCTGTCCAGGGACTGTTGGGGGCTCAGTCCTGGCACTGTTGGGGGCTCAGTCCAGGGACTGCTGGGGGCTCAGTCCTGGCACTGTTGGGGGCTCAGTCCAGGGACTGCTGGGGACTCGGTCCAGGGACTGCTGGGGGCTCAGTCCTGGCACTGTTGGGGACTCTGCCCAGGGACTGCTGCGGGCTCAGTCCTGGCACTGTTGAGGTCTCAGTCCAGGGACTGCTACGGGCTCAGTCCTGGCACTGTTGGGGGCTCAGTCCAGGGACTGTTGGGGACTCTGTCCAGGGACTGCTGCGGGCTCAGTCCTGGCACTGTTGGGGGCTCAGTTCAGGGACTGCTGGGGACTCTGTCCAGGGACTGCTGCAGGTTCAGTCCTGGCACTGTTGGGGGCTCAGTCCTGGCACTGTTGGGGGCTCAGTCCAGGGACTGCTGGGGGCTCAGTCCTCACACTCTTGGGAGCTCAGTCCAGGGACGGCTGGGGACTCTGTCCAGGGAGTGCTGCGGGCTCAGTCCTGGCACTGTTGGGGGCTCTGTCCAGGGACTGTTTGGGGCTCAGTCCTGGCACTGTTGGGGGCTCAGTCCAGGGACTGCTGGGGACTCTGTCCAGGGACTGCTGGGGGCTCAGTCCTGGCACTATTGGGGGCTCAGTCCAGGGACTGCTGGGGACTCTGTCCAGGGACTGTTGGGGGCTCTGTCCAGGGACTGCTGGGGACTCTGTCCAGGGACTGTTAGGGGCTCAGTCCTGGCACTGTTGGCGGCTCAGTCCAGGGACTGCTGGGAACTCTGTCCAGGGACTGCTGCGGGCTCAGTCCTGGCACTTGTTGGGGGCTCAGTCCAGGGACTGCTTGGGACTCTGTCCAGGCACTGCTGCGGGCGCAGTCCTGGCACTGTTGGGGGCTCAGTCCAGGGACTGCTGGGGGCTCAGTCCTGGCACTGTTGGGGGCTCAGTCCAGCGACTGCTGGGGACTCTGTCCAGGGACTGTTGGGGGCTCAGTCCTGGCACTGTTGGGGGCTCAGTTCAGGGACTGCTGGGGGCTCAGTCCTGGCACTGTTGGGGGCTCAGTCCAGGGACTGCTGGGGACTCTGTCCAGGGACTGCTGCGGGCTGAGTCCTGGCACTGTTGGGGGCTCAGTCCAGGGACTGCTGGGGACACTGTCCAGGGATTGTTGGAGGCTCAGTCCTGGCACTGTTGGGGGCTCAGTCCAAGGATTGCTGGTGACTCTGTCCAGGGACTGCTACGGGCTCAGTCATGGCACTGTTGGGGGCTGAGTCCAGGGACTGCAGGGGAGTCTGTCCAGGGACTGTTGGGGGCTCAGTCCTGGCACTGTTGGGGGCTCTGTCCAGGGACTGTTGGGGGCTCAGTCCAGGCACTGTTGGGGGCTCAGTCCAGGGACTGCTGCGGTCTGAGTCCTGGCACTGTTGGGGGCTCAGTCCAGGGACTGCTGGGGACTCTGTCCAGGGACTGTTGGTGGCTCAGTCCTGGCACTGTTGGGGGCTCTGTCCAGGGACTGCTGGGGACTCAGTCCTGGCACTGTTGGGGGCTCAGTCCTGGCACTGTTGAGGGCTCAGTCCAGGGACTGCTGGGGACTCTGTCCAGGGACTGCTGCGGGCTCAGTCCTGGCACTGTTGGGGGCTCAGTCCAGGGACTGTTGGGGGCTCAGTCCTGGCACTGTTGGGGGCTCAGTCCAGGGACTGCTGGGGACTCTGTCCAGGGACTGTTGGGGGCTCAGTCCTGGCACTGTTGGGGGCTCAGTCCAGGGACTGCTGGGGACTCTGTCCAGGGACTGCTGCGGGCTCAGTCCTGGCACTTGTTGGGGGCTCAGTCCAGGGACTGCTGGGGACTCTGTCCAGGGACTGCTGCTGGCTCAGTCCTGGCACTTGTTGGGGGCTCAGTCCAGGGACTGCTGGGGACTCTGTCCAGGCACTGCTACGGGCTCAGTTCTGGCACTGTTGGGGACTCAGTCCAGGGACTGCTGGGGACTCCGCCCAGGGACTGCTGCTGGCTCAGTCCAGGGACTGCTGGGGACTCTGTCCAGGGACTGCTGCGGGCTGAGTCCTGGCACTGTTGGGGGCTCAGTCCAGGGACTGCTGGGGACTCTGTCCAGGGACTGTTGGGGGCTCAGTCCTGGCACTGTTGGGGGCTCAGTCCAAGGATTGCTGGTGACTCTGTCCAGGGACTGCTACGGGCTCAGTCATGGCACTGTTGGGGGCTGAGTGCAGGGACTGCAGGGGATTCTGTCCAGGGACTGTTGGGGGCTCAGTCCTGGCACTGTTGGGGGCTCAGTCCAGGGACTGCTGCGGTCTGAGTCCTGGCACTGTTGGGGGCTCAGTCCAGGGACTGCTGGGGACTCTGTCCAGGGACTGTTGGTGGCTCAGTCCTGGCACTGTTTGGGGCTCTGTCCAGGGACTGCTGGGGACTCTGTCCAGAGACTGCTGGGGACTCAGTCCTGGCACTGTTGGGGGCTCAGTCCTGGCACTGTTGAGGGCTCAGTCCAGGGACTGCTGGGGACTCTGTCCAGGGACTGCTGCGGGCTCAGTCCTGGCACTGTTGGGGGCTCAGTCCAGGGACTGCTGGGGGCTCAGTCCTGGCACTGTTGGGGGCTCAGTCCAGGGACTGCTGGGGACTCTGTCCAGGGACTGCTGGGGCTCAGTCCTGGCACTGTTGGCGGCTCAGTCCAGGGACTGTTGGGGGCTCAGTCCTGGCACTGTTGGGGGCTCAGTCTAGGGACTGCTGGGGACTCTGTCCAGGCACTGCTGCGGGCTCAGTCCTGGCACTGTTGGGGGCTCAGTCCAGGGACTGCTGGGGGCTCAGTCCAGGGACTGCTGGGGACTCTGTCCAGGGACTGCTGCAGGCTGTGTCCTGGCACTGTTGGGGGCTCAGTCCAGGGACTGCTGGGGACTCTGTCCAGGGACTGTTTGGGGCTCAGTCCTGGCACTGTTGGGGGCTTAGTCGAGGGACTGCTGGGGACTGTGTCCAGGGACTGTTGGGGCTCAGTCCTGGCACTGTTGGGGGCTCAGTCCTGGCACTTGTTGGGGACTCTGTCCAGGGACTGCTGCGGGCTCAGTCCTGTCAATGTTGGGGGCTCAGTGCAGGGACTGCTGGGGATTCTGTCCAGGGACTGTTGGGGGCTCTGTCCTGGCACTGTTGGGGGCTCAGTCCAGGGACTGCTGGGGACTCTGTCCAGGGACTGCTGCGGGCTGAGTCCTGGTACTGTTCGGGGCTCAGTCCAGGGACTGCTGGGGACTCTGTCCAGGGACTGTTGGGGGCTCAGTCCTGGCACTGTTGGGGGCTCAGTCCAGGGACTGTTGGAGGCTCAGTCCTGGCACTGTTTGGGACTCTGTCCAGGGACTTCTTGACGGTGGCTGTGCCTCGGCTCCCTTCACCCAGTGCAAGGTGAGGAGAGCAGGCAGGTGCTGCCTTTGCTCCGCCTGACCCTCCCTCTCTGCGGGCCTGGCATCAGGGCTCTGGCAGAGACTGGACTGGACGACTTCTTGATGTCTCATCTAACCCTTAATTTTCTGTGATTCTGAGATACTCAGAAGAAGTTGTGGCTGTTGCCAGACATTGCAAATTGGATGGCACTTTGGCACACTCAAAGCAGCTGCAAGAACTATAGAGAGGAGCAGATGTTGTCTGGTCTGCAAAGCTCTTAACTAGTGACAGGCTTCAGGATTTCCAGAAGAGTGACAGCAGCTTTCACCATTACATCTTGTTGCAATAGCTGATACCCTCTCTGTTCCATGCTCTAACATGGCAGAGCATGCATTAAACACTGGCGAAAACTGGAACTGGTGAGAAAATGAGGACTGCCCAAGCTTTGTGAAAGAAAGACCTCCTGATTCTAAGGCAGTGAGAAAGAGGCCAGCTCCAGAGGACCTTCTGAGGAAGAGGACCAATCAAAAAAAGTCTTACGGGGCATGAGGAACTGACCTGCCTTTGAAATTCACGTCCCAAAAACATGAAAGTGGAAAACTATGTGAAGATAGTAAAATAAAATATGGATTTGAGAGTGTGAATTTAATGGTCAGGCTCAGTGACCTTAAAGGTCTTCTCCAGTCTCAGTGAGTCTTTGATTCCGGTGTCCCTGCAACCCCCAAACCCACTGAGGAGGGCTGCAGTAAAGCATCAGTGCAGAGACTGCAGGCCCCACTGGCATGCCCAAGCACCCCAGTGAGCTTCCAAGCCATCTCTCAGTACCCCCCAAAAAGCAGGCTGAGCCAAGGGACAGGGATACATCCGGCAATGGGAAGGCTGAGGGGAATGGGACACAGGACCTACAGTCCTGCATCTCTGAAGCCCTGCGGCACTACAGCCACTCAGCTCCACAGCCCTACAGCCCTGCAGCACTAGAACCCTACAGCCCCAGCACTAAAGCCCTACAGCCCTAGATCTCTACATCACTACAGCTGTACAGAACTGCAGTGCTCACGCTAGGATCCAGCCTTAGCCCTCACACAAACAGAGTCAGGAGTGCAGTCCACAGGCACCCTGTCCTCAAACAGCCACCCTGTCCTGAGGAGTGTCTACTGCACGCTCCTGGCTCCAGCACTTCCTAGCCAGGGCAGCTTTCCACAGCAGAGAAGCTGTGCTTGCCTGTGAGATGAGTGCAGTCACGGAATGGTGGGGGTTGGAAGAGACCTCTGGAAATCGTTGACTTCAACTGACAGTCCTGTCACTGAGGTACTGCACTTGGCTTGGTGAAGATGCAGCTCAGCCAAGTGGCTCCTTCCCTGAGTTCCCTGGGTAAGGAGGATGAACAAGTCCACAGCATAATATAAGCAGGGAGCCTGCTCTCCACCCTGTGATGCTGTGGTGGGTGGGGTCTGTTTGAAAGGTGGAGTTTAATCATACCCTCTGTCAACAGGAGGAAGCTGTCACTTCTCTGGGGAAGGAGTTGTTGCTTGCCTTTTGGTGGGAGCAACAATTTAGTAGCTCTGCTTCTTCACTTCCCAGTGTTCAGCTTGGACTTGTACTATTACTGATGTGTTTCCAGCTAACTCATGGTACTGTGAAAACTCACAAGCAGCACAGTGACTGAATTCCTCAAGTGTTTGCTTTTATCCCTACGTGGCAGAGAAAATAAATGGAGATAAAAGCTGAAGTCCTGGTGAGATTTGCTGCTTTTGGCATGTTTGACAGCTTGCTTCTTTTTGGGTTTTTGGTTTGTTTTCTTTAAGTCACTCTCCCCAGTGGAAAAATTTAGTATATGTGGCACATGTTTTTTGAACACACAAGAAAATTTCTCAAAGAAAGCAGTCTGTGGACTCCCATGACTCTCCTAAATGAGACTTCCTTCCCTCCTTCCTTCTGGAAGATCTGTATATCCATTCAAGTTTGGTCCAAGGTTTCTGGAGTTTCCTAAGAAGTACAAACTCCTGTTCTGTCAAACCTGGCTGCTAAAACTGAACACAGAGGAAATCCTGGAACCCCACAATGTAAGCCCAGCTCTGGTTTAAGGTTTTGTATGAATTATTCATCAAGGATCAGGTGTTACCCTGGCTGTCAGCATAAAACTTTGCCGTAGAGGGAAGACTCTTGACCGCTGCCCCAGCTGATCTAAGTCAGTGTGAGTGATCACAGTGAAGCTGTAACAAGTTATGCTGCTGTAGAATAAGTTTAGGTTTTGAAGGAGAAGCAGCTTCTACTTTCTTCCCTAAGGAGGTCACCTGGGCTGAAGGTGAGCTACTGAATCCTCAGCGTGATGTAGAACCTCTGTTTTCTACGTGATAGCTGACTTTTGTGCATGAGATTCATAGAATCAATCACAGAATCAGCCAGGTTGGAAGAGACCTCCAAGATCATCCAGTCCAACCTAGCACCCAGCCCTAGCCAATCAACCAGGCCATGGCACTAAGTGCCTCAGCCAGGCTTTTCCTCAACACCTCCAGGGATGGCAACTCCACCACCTCCCTGGGCAGCTCATTCCAATGCCAATCACTCTCTCTGGCAAAAACTTCCTCCTGACATCCAGCCTAGACCTCTCCTGGCACAACTTGAGACTGAGACTGTGTCCCCTTGTTCTGTTGCTGGTTGCCTGGGAGAAGAGACCAACCCCACCTGGCTACAGCCTCCCTTCAGGTAGTTGTAGACAGCAATGAGGTCCCCCCTGAGCCTCCTCTTCTCCAGGCTAAACAACCCCAGCTCCCTCAGCC
Organism: Pogoniulus pusillus; assembly: GCF_015220805.1. NCBI lineage: Eukaryota > Metazoa > Chordata > Aves > Piciformes > Lybiidae > Pogoniulus > Pogoniulus pusillus. The sequence goes on from NC_087272.1 coordinate 6,607,975, forward strand.
TCTTTGCATAGGGCTGTGTTCCAGGCCTCTCACCAGCCCTGGGAAGGGGATGAATGTTCTGAAAAATGCTAGTTGCTTCACCATTTTGCTTCCCCAGTGTCAGGAAGACCCTAGGCAGCTACTGTAGAGCTGACCAGGATGATCCCTTTGCCATCATTTTGGAATCCTTCCACTTCTTGCTCAGATGGTGCAACAGCATTCATCACTGTGGTACCAGCAGTAACTCACTTCTCTTTACAGCTGCTGCCTATTAAAGTAGTTCAGTGCACAACATGAGGAAGAAAAAGTGAGGATTTCTTAGGGCATCAATTGTTCCTATTTGCCAGGAAAAAAAAAACAACCAGCACATAATAAGGCTGAGCAACAGGACCTGATTAAGATCACCTCCAGAAAGGCATTCCAGGAGCCTCTGGTGAATCCTAAACGTACTTTTAACCACATGCATTACACCGTAGTGTTCTCTGGATGGACATTCCAGAGATAGGTATTAGTACTTTAGCAGTTTCCCCGAAGCTGGCAATTTTTTCAGCAAGACTGTAGGTGGCAGCAGCAGCTCTACAGTCTTTTCCTGCCCTGTCTCATAGGTCCTGGGACAACAGAAGAAAGGGGGGTGGCGGCAAAGCAAAGCAGCATCTCCCCTCTGTCTAAACCCAGCACGCAAAATGCTCTCATTTCCAAAGACTGCCCCCTCCCCGGGAGCTCGGTCAGGTTCTGGGTCTAAGAGAGCAGAGTTAATGCTCCTCGGGGCGTGTTGGGCTGAGGGAAGGGAGATGTGTTGCAATTTCCTCAGAAATTACATAGGCTCAATCTGATGCCTAAAGGAATGCTGCACAGTTTTCCTGTCGTTTGCTGGGGGTTGGGTTTGGTGGCCAGTAGGATGAGGGAGGTTATGCTGCCCCTGTACTCAGCACTGGTCAGGCCACACCTTGAGTGCTGTGTCCAGTTCTGGGCCCCTCAATTCAAGAGATGTTGAGGTGCTGGAACGTGTCCAGAGAAGGGCAACAAAGCTGGTGAGGGGCCTGGAGCACAAACCCTATGAGGAGAGGCTGAGGGAGCTGGGGGTGTGCAGCCTGGAGAAGAGGAGGCTCAGGGCAGAGCTCATTGCTGTCTACAACAGATCAAAATCCTAGCTTCTGGCACATCAGTTTCTGTGGTGAGGAAGGCTTTGTGCACATTTTTACGTGGCCACTCCCCAGCAGCTTTCAATCTTTCCTTATGACATCATTTTCTCAGCTGGATATTGAAGTCCTGTGCAAACCTGACTGACACTGCACACAGCATTAAGCACATTTCAGAAAATGATGTATAGAGGTTCTGCTTTCTGAGTTTCTAGATCATGAGCTAAAATTGCCTGGGTCACTCTTACCCATTCTACCACAAGAGTCAGTTCCTCCCTAGCATTTCTCAAAAGCCTGTTGATATAGCTGGAAATGAGACCCTCTGACTTTCCACCCTACAGACAATTCATAATAAAGTCTTTTTCCAGAGTGGAATCAGTTATCTGTTTGTGTCCACAAGCAGGCTATCACATCAGTCTGCATCACATTGCTCTTCCTATCACCAAATATCCTTTAGGTTCATTTAGTTCAATTACTCAACTCATTTTCTAGGCTGAGGCTTTCCCTGGACTCAAGTCTGCTGTGCTTGTCAGTTCTTCATTTCTGATGAAACCTGTTGAGATACATACAGCCTAAAAATACTGGCAGGGTAGAGACAATCTCTTCTAGATCCAGGCTCACAATTTAACATTCTCTCCACAGAGCCTAGCCCTAAATCCCTTAGGAGCTTAAAACACATTCCTTCCCACAGAATCACAAAATACATGAGTTCTTCAGAAAGAGAAAGGCTTTGCAAAAGATTTTGCACCACATTTTTTTTTTTTGTCTGTGAAAAGTAATTTACAAGTCTTGAAATAAAAAGAGAAGGAAAGCACAGCCCCTAAAATCATGTACCTTTACTCAGACTCACTCTGATGTTAGGTGCCTCAGAGATTTCACATGTAACAATAACAAAAAGCAAACAAAAATATTTGTCATTACTGTTTGTCTGATAAACCATACTCTGTAGCAGCTAGAGGAAAAGATATTTTCAGCTCCTGTTGGAGCCTTTCAGGTTCTCTGTCATGTAACTGAAGTAGCTTCCTATCAGGTGATGAGATCTTCATCAAGTGGCTTGAGTGCCAGTATGCCTTTACTGGTATCCCTAAGCATGCCATTCCTTCTCTGTGGTAATCTGTTTAATGCTTAGAAACCTGTTTTATAAGTAGTTTCCTTTGCTCTGTGGCCTTCTGTTTGTACTACAATTCTTTGGCACTTAGTTCTGCTGTGGAAAGCCTCCACAGAGTGGCAAGCAGAGTACTGTACCCAGTTGTCTGTGGGGGTTAGTGTCTAATGCAGTGGATTAGATGGGAATCTGCTGGGGCTTGTCTTGTTTATTCTGTGTCAAGTTTGTCTCCTTTCTTGTGTGGCCAAGGCAGACACTGATAAATATTGATTCCATTTACTCAGAATTTCCTCCATACTTCTTCCCTCTGGTCTTAGTTAAAGTTTAAAGCTTAGATCCATGTAGGAAGTCTGACATGCTGCCTAGGTTTGCCTTTTTTTTAAGATCTATTTTAGCAAGTCTGGAGATTCCAGAGTTGCTACTCACAGCTCAGAAGTACTTGCCTAAGAAATGTCTGACATAAGAATACTACATAAGAATACTACTACTAAATCTGGACATTTTGGAGATACTTCAAATTGTCAAATGCCTTTTAAGTTGGATGTTAAAAAACGGATTACATCTGTATCTATGGACTTCAGGGAAGGAATAAATTTTGGGTGGTCTCTATTATGTAGATGTCTTTACTGTATGGGTCCCTCATACAGAGAGGCCTTGAGCACAAGCCCTACGAGGAGAGGCTGAGGGAGCTAGGATTGGTTAGCCTGGAGAAGAGGAGCATCAGGGGAGACCTTATTGCTGTCTACAAGTACCTGAAGGGAGGTTGTGGCCAGGAGAAGGCTGCTCTCTTCTCTCAGGTGGCCAGCACCAGAACAAGAGGACACAGCCTCAGGCTGCGCCAGGGGAAATTTAGGCTGGAGGTGAGGAGAAAGTTCTTCCCTGAGAGAGTCATTGGACACTGGAATGGGCTGCCCGGGGAGGTGGTGGAGTCGCCGTCCCTGGGGCTGTTCAAGGCAGGATTGGACGTGGCACTTGGTGCCATGGTCTGGCCTTGAGCTCTGTGCTAAAGGGTTGGACTTGACCTATGAGGTCTCCTCCAACCCTGGTGATACTGTGATACTGTGATATTTAATTTCCATCATGTCTGTTCTTTAATGCATCTTTCAGATGTTTCCATGCACGCCAAAGTAGAAAATACTTAGAACTCAAAATCAATGGGAGCTTTCCTTTCCAGAGATGGCCAGTGAGAACTTGGCAAAGTGTTGTTGATTGCACATTTTCTAAACAAAGCCTAGCTCAAGCCCTTGCAGCAGCCTTGGCACAGAAGCACATGCAGGAGTTAAAAGGAGTCAGGACTGATTTTTAATGGGTTTTTTTTTGTCATGATGATATGGCTTTGATATATGCATGGAAAAAAAAGAGGCACTTTGCATAGCTATTAAGAAAACTTAATAACAAACATAATAAATTTCAATAGCTGTTTTCTTTTTTGTTAAGGAGTAAGGTGACGAAACAGAAACACTTGTGGTTGGTTTTGGCCCCTAGGTAAAGAACTGCAACAGGTTTGGACATGTATTGCATGTGATCAGGCTTCCCTGACCTGTTCTGTTGAAGACATGAATCACAGTCTGAGAAACACTGCTGGAGTTCTCAGAAAACCATGAGGCTCCTGACAGTTTGAGATGACAGTGTCCTCATTTACAGTGTTACTTGATCACTTCATGACTTTACAGTATTTTGCAAGGAGTAAAGAGCGATGCAAACACTTCACATTGTGGGGAGAGACCATCGATGACTTCAGAAATATTTTTCTTCTAAAAGGGATGAGGATGAGGAGAATTCAGTAACATCAAAGCACAAATGCCTGAGATGCAATGGGGCCTGACAGTTTCAGGTCATACTGGATGAAACTTAGTGGGGGTGGACTTTTTATGTAGGTCATTCTGATAAAAGGCATCAAGAGTTTTTATAGCTCAGTAGTCCAGGTTTCAGGTTTACCTTCCTACACAGCATTTCTCTTTCTACTTGTGCTGTTCCTAAGCAGAGCATCTTCTAGAGAAGGAACCACTAGCTTTATTTTCAGGGAGCCAGTATTTTTCACCTAGAGATGCTGCTGTGACTTTGTCACACAAAATATTGGTGAAGAGTAGGAGATGAGTCACACATACTCGGATTAAACCTGTCTCTTCTGATTTCAAGCCTATTTCAAGATTCCAATCTCAAGATTCTTTCAAGGGTTTAGTGACACTCTGTTCAAGGCAAATCTTAGCAACCCTACTGGCAGATCAGAAGACTGAGTTGTAGTAGCTATTCAGTTTTAATGCTCCACACCACAAGTGTTTCATGCAACCAGAAAAATCACACTACTGCATGTCAGTGACGGATTGAAATAACTGCCTTGCTGCCCAAGTCAGCAAAACAAGGATCTGGAGATTAGCAGCTTGACACCCTGCTCATGCTTGCAAAGGGGAAATAATTTAAGAGTTACACACAATACTAAACAAGGAATGGTCACTTCTATTTTATCTCTTCCCACTCTTACTCAAGCCTGTAACATAAATGGTGTTTCTCTTCTCTGAACTTAGACAGGAAGTTGACACATAAAACCCAGACTCTTGAGACTTTTGCTCTAAGCACAGGTTTGTCATTATATAATGAATGAAGCTGAATATATTACTAGCACTAATAGTGTACTGATGAGACCTTCTTATTAAAAGAAGGTTATCTTTCAGTTTATAACTTCAGCAAAGTTTCTCTATTTTGTATGAATGTTGCCACTCAAGGGCAACTGTCTAAAGCAGAGTTGTTCAGATGGGGCTGCTCTAGAGAAGAGCTGCATCTTAAAGACTCTGCTTTCCCACTGGGTCTCCATGGATTTCTGGCACAAGCTGAGAGGATTATAACAAACAAGCAGGTAACTGTTGGAAGAGACAGGATTACACCTTAATCCTGACCAAGTGAGCTGTAATGTCTCCTCTGTGCTAGAGTCCTCGTGTGTTGCTAGGGCACATCATTTAACCCAAACTTTTCAAAGGTAGTCAATAGTCCTCATTTTCACAGAAACACAGAATGTTAGGAGCTGGAGAGGACCTTGAAAGATCACCCAGTCTGAACCCCCTGCCAGAAGAGGATCACCTATACCAGATCACACAGGAATGGGTCCAGGCAGGTTTTGAATATCTCCAGACAGGGAGACTCCACAATCCCCCTGGGCAGCTTGTTCCAGTGTTCTGACACCTTCACAGATTGTATGTGCTCAAACTGGACACTGAACTCTGATTTCAGAAGCAACTGAAGTCAATAGGAGTAAATGTTTTGAAAATAGCAAGCACTGCACCAGTGTGTCCAACTTTTCTCCTCAGGCAGGTCCTGTAGTATCGTCCAATGGCAGAGTTTCTTTTAATGGCACAATCAGTTCCTCCAAGTATTCCTATTGAATGGAGCAAGGCACAGTGGGCTCCAGGGCCATTTGAATCGTCCAAGTGTGGCACTAACAGACTGCAAGCAACAGTGCAAGTATATTCATCTATCTAGTCATAAGAACTGTGGGGAAAACTAAATTCTCCAGTCTTCAAATTTGTCCTAACATTCATATTTTCAACCTTCATTTTGGGGGCTTTTGTTCTGTATATAGTAGAATAAGGATAGCATTTCGACCACAAGAACATTATTCTGACCTGTCTAGACCATTGTCAGAAGTCCTACAGATTCAGCTGGAGCTCAGAATGCCACCCAGCAGCATTCATAAAGTCACCATGACACCTCTCTTAACTTCTTGTAGACCAATGTACAGCTTACAAAGCTAAGCCTTGCTTCAAGAAGAGTTTAATTGTTCTGCAGCCTTAGTACTGACAACCACATAAGCCTATCGTCAGAAGACTTTCCAAGTCTGCAGAGAAGGCAGGAATCCTCCCTCAGATGCCAGCCCTACACCCAGGTAGGTCAACAAGAGTTTGCTGTTGATCTAAATACAAGCAACTCTGAGTTCTCATTATGCTATCTAAGGGAGTGTCTTTGGGTGCAGCCAATTGTTGGCAGCACAATGCTTAAAGCTGGGAAGAGCCTTTATAAATACACCCAAGGGCTTAAACAGTAGTCTCATATTCTTATTTGGACGTCTAGGTAAACAGCAACATTTGAGAACTTTGCAATTCCATTTCCCTACCCTCGGGTGAAAAGAGTCACATGCACTTTCAAGTCAGGTCTCAGCAGTGCAGAGACCCTGAGCCTGTACAAATACACCTACCAAACGTGTTGCAGCACTGTGTAGGGATCCTTAGCCTTGAAAGCAAGGCAGACCACGTAAGCATGACAGCACTCGAGACAGTGTGCTGAGGAACAGCAACAGAATTGCATGGTCATACCACTTCTGGCTTCAGTGCTGGGATGTTTACTTCCAGCTTAAAAGCCTCTGCACCATGGGCAGAGCAAGAATAAAAAGATTGTCCCATTATCATAGAATCAACCAGGTTGGAAGAGACCTCCAAAATCAGCCAGTCCAAACTAACACCCAGCCCTACTCAATCAACTACACCATGGCACTAAGTGCCTCATCCAGGCTTTGCTTCAACACCTCCAGAGTGACAACTCCACCACCTCCCTGGGCAGCCCACTCCAATGGCAAATCACTCTCTTTGTGAAGAACTTCCTCCTAATTATCACCCAGGCTTCATCTTCCAAGCAGCAAACCAAGAGGGGAACTGAGAATGGAACTAGCATAAGGAGAACACTGCTTCCTCCACTACTGTCACTCACTATTTTTCTTACGTAGCGTAGAAAACAGAGCAGGAGCTCTGTCACAGGGCTCTCTTTCTTGTTAGGGCATATGCTCTTGCTTTTCATCAGCCTGTTACATCTTATCAGAATCTCAGATAGCACCTGCACTGTTTCTGATGTTGCAGTTTGAAGTACAGACTACTTCCCTAAAAACAGTTTCCAGCCCTTACAGATCTGGAGCAAAGGTTGAAAACCCAAGCTTTCAGTGAAATCAAATCCATGAGACAACTTGCTTTTCATAGTGCCCTCCAAACACATTTTTGTAATCTTCTATTTTTAGAAGGCCTGATCCATTACACTGGTGATTTGCCTTGGCTCACCAATCACTGTTGTTGACCCCTCACTGTTATAAAATGATAAATAAAGTCCCCTAAACCTACAGGATTTGCCTAAAGAGAAACACTTCCATCTTGTCCCTGCCCACAGCAGGGCAGTAGATGATCTCTGAGGTCCCTTCCAACCTAAGCCGTTCTATGATTTAAAAGGTACACTTAAGTTTTCATCCAAACCTGAGAGAAAACTAACCAAGTATCCAGAGATTCCAGCATTTTAAGAAGGATAATAAGAAGAATATCACAAATTACAGCAAAGGCTTAAAAGCTGAAAGTGAAATAGTTCAGGAAATCAGAACTTACTTTTACCTCCAGTTAGGCAGAATACTTTAAACGTGTCACTGCATGAGTTCAAAGAGCAAAAAGAGTACACTTCATGTTTCCATAACCTATTTTCCATTATGTATTTAGATGTTTGGCTGTGCTGTGGCAAAGGAAATCTCTTCCGTATACATTTGAACTGTGATTATCTGTCTGGAACTTCTTTCCTCTACTGGGGCCTTAAAGAGCTGCTACATCATAAACCAGTAGTAATGTAAAATCAAATTAACAGAATTCTGCTTTCTCTACAATGTTAACACTGGTCCTATCCAGTACATCTGACCCAAAAGCCACTCATGGATTGAACTGAGCACATATTTAATGAAAAAGACTATTAACAAAACAGGGACAAAGGCAAAAAGAATCAAACAGCTGCTGTTGTTTGTATTAGCTAACTGGATGAGGCTCTAAAACTGCAGTCATGTAATGGGAAGAACTTCTGTCTCTTGGGAAAACAATTGGGCCCCTGCACTGGGTTCAGTTGGGTGTAATGAGACACAAGCTGGAAGTGTGAATCATTCAGATATGCAAAAGACTATGAAGAGAGATCAGCCCACTTGTGTAGGAAATACTGACCATAGAGCAAGAAACTGCTGACACTGAAACCAAATGGCAAAAACCTACCCCTTTGCATTCAGTGGCTGGCCAAAGTGTTAGGTAGCTGAGCAACAGGAGAGTGAATGACTCACAGTCTGTACTAGGTCCAGATTCCTAAGAACTGACTGGCAGATCATTAGATTTATTACCAGAAAGGACAGCTCTTAGCTGTGACTCTACTTGTAGCAATTTGCTTTCGGCTTTAAGGTTCACGTCCTTCACAGTGCTACCTATGTGCCACATAGGTTGGTGTTAATGGTCCTGCAAATAGCCATTTATATTCTGAGAACACAAGTACAAACTGTTGTACACAACTAGGCAGCTCAACTTCCAAGCCTGGACTGATAAGCAGGGTATGGATCTTTTGCACGAAGCAGCTTCAAGACCCAGAGTCTGCTAACAACTTCTCACCAGGCTCTGAGTAGCTCTCCACTGAAAGCAGCTACCTTGCAGCAAGTTCACACCTAATATATAAATCACCATTTTCAGAGTAACTGAGAGGTTAGCTGTGAAGTGTTCCTTGCTATCTGCCAGTGTGAAAGAATGGAAGGAAGGAGTCCTGGCATTACACAACCAAATGGAGGGGAGGTTAGGCAAACCATTCCTAAAGTTATATACGTAAACTCTGGTAGTTTCTTTCATACATCTTTAAATAAGTGATACCTTATCGTGTATCACAGCTGTAAATGTTGAGCAGTCATACATAAAAGCGAGCAGATGATGTCAGAGCTCAAGCTGCTATTGTAACGCCTAATGTGAGTGCTCATGCCTATATTTATTTTCTAACTGGCTGGCTTACTTTGTGGAAGAGGTAAAAGTAGACTTATAACAATATCTACTGGCTACGAGTGCAAGAAAACCATAGGTCTCTGGAAGAGAAAACCACAGAAAAGGCAATCTGATAAACTCCCATCTATTCACATCTTCTCCCCACTTGGAACACAGGACTGAAAGGACTGGAACACAAACCCTGTGAGGAGAGGCTGAGGGAGCTGGGGTTGTTTAGCCTGGAGAAGAGGAGGCTCAGGGGGGATCTCATTGCTGTCTACAACTACCTGAAGGGGCATTGTAGCCAGGTGGGGGGTGGCTTCTTCTCCCAGGCAACCAGCAACAGAACAAGGGGACACAGTCTCAAGTTGTGCCAGAGGAAGTATAGGCTGGATGTTAGGAGGAAGTTGTTGCCAGAGAGAGTGATTGGCATTGGAATGGGCTGCCCAGGGAGGTGGTGGAATCACCATTCCTGGAGGTGTTCAAGAAAAGCCTGAATGAGGCACTTAGTGCCATGGCCTGGCTGATTGGATAGGGCTGGGTGCTAGGTTGGACTGGATGATCTTGGAGGTCTCTTCCAACCTGGTTGATTCTGTGATTCTATGATTCTATGGATCTCATGCACAAAAGTCAGCTATCACATAGGAAATAGAGGTTTCACTCAGGCTCCTGCTCAGATTAGTGCTTATCCTTAGTCATGCCCTATTCAAGGCTTCATGATTGCTTCAATTTTGTTTTTGTTTTAGTCATGCCCTATTCAAGGCTTCATGATTGCTTCTATTTTGTTTTTGTTTTAGTCCTGCCCTATTCAAGGCTTCATGATTGCTTCTATTTTGTTTTTGTTTTAGTCCTGCCCTATTCAAGGCTTCATGATTGCTTCTATTTTGTTTTGCTGAGGGTTTTTTTAGCAATTCTTTCATTTTCCTTTTCTAACTTCTGGGTCTCTCCAAAGGTTCCCCTTCCTCTATTAGCTAAACACATCAGCCATGTCTACAGCCTCATGGCTCTGTAACTTAAGTCTACTAAACCTATTTATTTATTTCTCTCTGAACAGGCATTCATTAATGAAATCTTCTTCAGTGTCATCTCTGGCACTTTCACCCAATCCAGTAGAAACTTAGTCTTTTAGCAGAGTTACAGATCTGGACCACTCTGGAGGCAATACAGATCCCAGGTGTGAGAAGTGGCTGAGCCAACTGGGATTGTTCAGCCTGGAGAAAAGGAGGCTGAGGGCAGATCTTGTTCTCCACAACTACCTAGGAGTTTGCAGCAAGGATGGGGGTGGTGGTGTCAGTCTCTTCTTCTAAGTAACAAGTGACATGACAAGAGAAAACAGCTTCAAGTTGTGTCAGGGAAGGTATGGGCTGGATATCTGGAAATATTTCTTCAGATAAAGGGTTGTCAAGCACTGGAACAGGCTGCCCAGGGAAGTAGCTAATACATCCTCCCTGGAGGAATTTAAAAGCTGTGTAGATGTGGTGCTGAGGGACATCATTTAGTGGTGATTCAGCAGTCTTGGGTTAACAGCTGGACTTGATAATCTTAAAGGTCGCTTCAAACCAATTCTATGGTTATTGTAATCTAGGTCCTGCTCTAGGTGCAGTTCAAAGTAGCTGCCTGTGCATAGGCACTTTGGCTGTTCAGAGATTTTTTAAAGTGAAGTTCCTACTGTCTGCCTCCTTAGTGAGAACTGGAGTGTGTGCAAGGCCACTGCCGCCTACTGTCCGAGGCAGAGCAGTTTTTAAGTTAGAACCTCTGGATCATAAGGAAATAATGGATTAACCAGAAAGGTATCTGGATAGTATGGCCTGGCAGGCTGATGTAGACTGGCAGAGGAAAGCTGTAGAAGGAAGTATCTATTCTCAGTAGCTATTTCAGACTTTCCCTGATCTCTTCCTGTTTTAGTATCAAAGCTGCTACGTCAAAATGAATGAAAAGGTCCTTTCTCAATTCCAATAAATGCTGATGAAACAGGAAAAAAAAAACAACTAGGAAACTCTTAAGATTTTTTATTTTTCCTAATTTGGGCATACCAACTAAAGTGAAGAGCATTTATTTCAAAAGTATCTTCCAGTTTTACATGTTTATCTGCTTTCAGACATCCCTGGAGAAATAAAGCTTAATCTTCAGAAACAGCATAGTACTCCTGAGGAGAAACTCTGTTAGTCAGAGTAAAACATACTGAAGCCAAAGATTTCTAACCTTGCAAAGGGACCTGTGCTCCTAGACCAAACCTAGACTGGGCTGCCCAGGGAGGTGGTGGAGTCACCATCCCTGGGGGTGTTCAAGAAAAGACTGGATGAGGCACTTGGTGCCATGGTCTAGTTGACTGGCTAGGGCTGGATGCTAGGTTGGACTGGATGATCTTGGAGGCCTCTTCCAACCTGATTAATTCTATGATTCTATGATTCTAGACACAGCTCCTAGACTATATTTGTGTGTCAGGGAATTTAAAGGCACACATAAGGAGAAATTGCCTGGGAAAGCTTATACCTGAAAAGCTTTTTCTCCACAGCATCTCTCCAGCTATGACAGGCTGTAGCACAGCTAGAAACATTTCACAACGTCTCCATCAAGGCCACAATAGAAGCACTTGGGTTCAGCTTTAATTATCTGCTCTGTATTTGTGAGGTGCTGTTGTCCAGGTACTGAAATAATTTGATAGTAATAGGGCAAACCTGTGTTATCCAGGAAAGAGGCACCGCTTTGTCACTGCAAACCACTCACACCTAAGTCAACATTATCTGATTTCCCTGGTGATTTGAAACAGGATTAGAGAAATAAATGCTCATTTGGCTCTTTAGAAGCCAGCTCTTTAATTTCTCTGGAGTGCCTTATGAAGATAGTTTTACAACACCATGGGTTTACTGCCTGGCACCACTGTGGATTTCAGCAGAAATAGCATTTCTGTCAAGGTGTTAAAAGAAAGACTAATTTGTGCTTCATATGTAATTGCAAACCCAGTTTTCCTTTAAAACCTAGATGTTTGTGAAAGCTGATTAAGGTTTCACAAGGAAAGCTAAGCCTCAGTACTTGATAATGTGTCCTTCTGGAACAAATAGACCAGGTAATTCTCCTTGAGTTTTGGAACTTTTCCATTTTGTCTAATTTCCTGGTACTTGTTCATACAGGTGCTGCCCTGTGAGCATGCCTTTGACTAGCTGTGACATGGCATCTTTCCTTTCAAATGAACCCTATTTTGAAACTTCTTGTGCTTTTAAATCCACCTAAACTTCCTTCTTAAAGGACTTTGGGGCCTGATTTTCTTCCCACTTGCCCCACTTCAGTGCACATGCTCTACAAAGGAGCTGAGGTCTTGGGTGTTCAGAAAGCATCTCCATTTTCACTTGGAAATGCTGAGTCATACTCAGTTTCCAATTTGGACTGGGAAGAGAAGCAGGGGAGGAGAAATACATTTCTAAAGCTGAGTGACACTCCAAATAAAGGAAATTACTGTCTCCTCATACATATGTATGTGTGACCTGTATGAGATTTCAGTTCTCCTATTGAGACAAAGAAAATCCTTTGCATTTGCAAGCTCTCTCTCATAGTCTCAGCACTGATTTTAAATGACACTGTTCCAAGCCAGAGATGGGGCACAAAGCCTAACATCTGAATCTACACTCTTTCCAGGAGTGAATCAGCTACCATCTGGATAGACTGCAAGTGTTCAGCAGCAGTCTCTCTCTCTGACACGACTGGACTAAAAATAAGCTGTAATAGGTCTCTGTTAAAAACACCTCTTTCCTCTTGTTCCAATCAACAGGTGGCTTATCACAGGATGTTAGGGGCTGGAAGGGACCCAAGATCATCCAGTCCAACCCCCTTGCCAGAGCAGGATTTAACTTTAATTCTTTTGAATCCACTTTTGCCATTCCTTGCTTCAATACAATAAATCATCTTTGCATCATTTATTTATAGACTTCTACTTTTAATCCTTCTTACAAATTTTGACTTTTGCTAGTCTCATTCAGCTCTGGGATAACGAGTGCAGCTTTAGCATAACTAAGTCCCCCACAGGTGCTTTTTCAGGTGCACTGCTTCTTTTCTGGGCTAAGGCACATCAGGTGAGCCATGCTGGCTGCTCATTAGAGACCTCTCTTAGCAAACCAGATGTTTTAAGACTCAGCGTGCAGCTGTTTGAACTTCAATGTTTCACATAATGCATGTGTGAATTAAGTGCGGCACTAGCTGGCTTTTTTCATCTGGTTTTCTACATCTGGAACTACAGACTTGGCCTTCAGGACTAATACCAGCATTTGGTTGGCACTATTTAACCTGGGAGTCTGCTCTGGCAGAAGCTAAGTCCACTTGAAACTGGCGCTGCATAGCCCCTATCGCTGCTCCGCACTGTTTTGGGCCACAGGTGGTAGTCAGTCGATAAAAAGCCTGTGAAAGCCAGCCTAGAGCCAGCTGCTGCGGTGCCCTGTTTCCCTTCCCTGCAAAGCTTTCTAGGGGCTCAACCAACAAGCGACACTTGGCTGCCACAAGTCGGGTCCGATTGCACAGAAGTGGCGAGAACGTCGCAGCGGACAAGGACGGGACCGTTCCTGTGGCGGTTGTATTTCCCCTCAGACAAAACGGCTTCCTGCGGGCGGGAGCGCCTGTCCCTCGGAGAGAGATTCCGTCGCCAGCGGGGTGGGTGGCAGTCAGTTCCTGGGCTTCGCGCTGCCTTGCGCGCTCCGCTGTAGTCTCTCCTCGGCCACCTGGGGTGGGCTTGTCCTTAGCCATGGTGCGGCTGGTGGCCGCCGGTGCTCGGAGCTGTACCACCCCCTTCTTCCCGCTCGCTCCGTGCACCCCGCGGCCGCTTCTGCAGCCGAAGCGTCAGCGGGAATTTCCAGCCAGGAAGTGCGGAGGGCCGGAGGGCAGGGGCGGGCGGGGGCGGAGGCTGCGCAGGAGGCGGCCGTACAGGCCGGTGCCTCTCGGCTGCCCTCGCCAGCGGCCCGCGGGGGAGCGGCAGGAGGGAAAGTCCGCGCGAAGCCAGGGCGCGGGCGGCGCCGGCGGCGTCACGCCGGTACATGGCGCGGCGCTGAGGGACGTGCGGCAGGGACCTGGCAGCGGCAGACGACGACAAGGAGGACAACAACGAGGAGGCGCTGCCAACCGTGCCGTGCCCCAGGTAAGCCCCTGACCCGCCGCTCGCTGCCCTTTTTCTTCCCTGCTCTCGCTGCCTGTTTGCCTCTGGACGTTTCCTACGTCCCGCACCGCTGCCGTCCCATGTGAGGCGATACCGGGGCTTGAGCGGGAAACTGGGGCTGAGCTGGGCCTGGCCGGGCCGGGGGGGGAACCGCAGTAGAGAGTGCGGCGGCCCTCGCGGGGCAGGTTTGCTGACGGGACGCTTGTCCCCTGGGCCAGCCCCACGCGTCTGTGACCTCGGCCCGGGCGTCACCTTCCTGCCGAAACTCCAGCGTCGGTTGTTGTAAGGTTTGTCTGCGCTCGCCGGGTCGGCTGCAGCGAGCGAGGGGAGAAGGCGAGCGACCGGTGCGGTGTGGCGGGACGCGGGGGCCACGGGCCGTGTCGGTGCCGGCCTTGCCGGCAGGGGTAACGCAAGGCGGCGGGAGCTCCCTTCTCCCCGCTGCCGAGTGTCTGAAAAGGGCGATTGCCAGCTCGTTGTTTATTTAGCTGGTACGGGCTTGGAAAAGCGCACTCCTACCGCGCGAAACGCCGCACACTTCGGTAGTTTCTGTGGGGTTTAAGCAAGCTTCTCCGCCGATGGAGTCTAGGGACCTGTCTAGCTAGGACGGGGTGTCAATGAAGGACCGTCAAGCGAAGTGAGGAAAAAAGCCCTCTTGGTAGCCCAGCCTCTGCCGGCTGCGTAGTGGGTGCTTGTAGCAAAGGAGGTGCTGCTTTGTACGCTTCTGGTTTCAAAGGTGAAAATGTGGTTAGGCTGGAAGGTTGCCGGATGGGCTGGGAAAGACAAGCAGTTAGCCTGCAAATAGAAGTTTGCTGCTGGCAGCTTGCGGCGTCCTTGTCTTCAGTGGGGCTTGTCAGGTGGCACCAATGGGGTAACTAAAGGCTGCTTTCGCAGATAGCAAGTAGCAGGTTTTCTAAAGGCAGTTTAGTAGTAAGTGATGAAACGGAAGAGGTCTCGCATTAACAAGGAGTGTTACTAGACTGATTGTTTAGGCACATTTGGTCTTAAAACATTCAGCTTTTCAACATCACTCCTTTTTAACCTGTTGACACGTCTTTGGTAGCTTTGATAAAGAAGCAATGTGGACTTCTGTATGCAAAGATGAAACGGAGTTTTTGTTTCTGAACTGTAATGTAGATGAGCTTTGTGTTGCTTGGCCATTATCATAATGCAATGTCCTGCTCTGTAATTTCATTCAAATGAGTAAATACCAGTGCTTGTGAGCATTTGCAGAGTAAGGCTTTGTCGGCAAGGGTTCATCTGTTGCGTTTCAGCTTCCTGTTTTGAAATGCACAAAAGAATAACATTTTAAAGGAAATAGGGATTTGTATATATTTTTAATTATTTTAAAGTGCTGGTCATATATGACGTGCTTTGCACTTAAGAAGTCCTCTTTTCTTTGTGAGCAGAATAAAGGAAGTTCAGTACCGAGAATGTGGACTCTCTGCCATATTACCTTGTGCCTCTGCCGTATCACAGCCTTGTGAAGTGCTACACAGCCGCTGTCATAGAACAGAGTTACAGATCTAGCACTGTAGTTCTATTGACATCCAGAGTCTCTGTGCTATGTACTGTGAAGTATAAACTTTGGAAACAGTCAGAGCGTTTTGCGTATTTTAGAAGAGAACGCAGGAAATTGCTGTTACAGGAAAAGATTAGGCAGGACGTCATTCTAAGACGTCACCCTCTGTAGTGTTTTGTAAACTGCAGAAATGACTACAGCTTAATTGAGAAAATGAAAGAGGAAAAAAAACAGTCTAACTCTACAGAGACAGACCTTTGTTCTATAAACTTCCCTGGCTCAAGAGTTTAGCTGACAGTTACACTGGAATATTATTGTCAGGATCTGCCACAGTTTGTGGAGATTTGCAGCCCTAAGGTTCTTTGAATAGCACAAGATCTATTAATAATTTAATATTAAATATTAAACAGAAGGAGAGAAGCCTTTTTCTTCCTACCCTTTGTCCCCTTTTTAAAGAAAGAGATGTCAGTCAGTGGTAGAATCTGCTAAAAATCCAAGTGCTTTCTCAGAAGTAATGAATACACTTCGAGGCTGAGGGAGCTGGGATTGGTTAGCCTGGAGAAGAGGAGGCTCAGGGGTGACCTTATTGCTGTCTACAACTACCTGAGGGGTGGTTGTGGCCAGGAGGAGGTTGCTCTCTTCTCTCAGGTGGCCAGCACCAGAACGAGAGGACACAGCCTCAGGCTGCTCCAGGGGAAATTTAGGCTCGAGGAGAGGAGAAAGTTCTTCCCTGAGAGAGTCATTGGACACTGGAATGGGCTGCCCGGGGAGGTGGTGGAGTCGCCGTCCCTGGAGCTGTTCAAGGCAAGGTTGGACGTGGCACTTGGTGCCATGGTCTAGCCTTGAGCTCTGTGGTAAAGGGTTGGACTTGATGATCTGTGAGGTCTCTTCCAACCCTGATGATACTGTGAGATACTTCGAGGAGAATTAAGGTTGTAAAGCAGAATGGTTTTGGATCACTTCATGTCGTGTAGTTTTTGATAGTAATGTTGCAGCGGATAAACTTCATACCTGCATTCACTTAGTTCAGTCAGCACCCTGGTAATATTTTTATGATGTGTATTTTGAAATCAGGAAAATTTGTTGGAGAAAAAGAGCCTGCAGGGAGAGACACTAAGGAAATTTTGGGAGAGAGCAAGAGGATGGAAAGCAAAGCAAAGTTTGATTGAAAAAAGCAATTGAATTGTTTCTCTGTTACTATGTGTTTGACTTTTAAAATCAATTTTAATAATATTGACATGCCACATGTTAATATTTAATAATATTAACACTGCCACTCCAATGCACTTTTTTTGCATTGGAGTGGCATGATGTGAGCTCAGTAATGGATACCTGCAAACAAATCTCACTGTGGCAGATTTGCTAGTCATAATTTTTTTGGTGGTGGTGCTGTTGTTTGGGTTTTTGTTTGAGGGTTTTTTTTTGTTGCTGTTAATTTGTTCTTTTTGTGATTTTGTGTGTGTGTATGGGTTTGGGGGTTTGGGGTTGATTTGTTTGTTTTTTAGTTTTCATGAAAACAATACTCTTTCTTCTTCACCTTTTTCCA
This sequence comes from Pogoniulus pusillus, assembly GCF_015220805.1. Classification (NCBI taxonomy): domain Eukaryota; kingdom Metazoa; phylum Chordata; class Aves; order Piciformes; family Lybiidae; genus Pogoniulus; species Pogoniulus pusillus. Next base: position 6,625,134 of record NC_087272.1, read on the forward strand.
GAATCTTTCCAGGACACTGTCTCATGAATAAGTGCAAACTCCTGAAATAAGTACAGTTAGGAGTTCATTTTACTGTGCTTTATAATTGGTGGGTCTGGAAGGACAGGAACCAAGCTTGAAGGCATAGAAGTCTTTATTATCAAGGATGCTCAATGCTGGCTAGGAAGTTCAAGTTTCTCTCACTACTTCAATGCATGCAAAGTTAATGTTTTGGAGTTGCAGAGATAGAATAGAAGGCCATGTGTTTTTTACCAACTCACATGTGCCTTTCTGATGTAGCTAGTGATGAGAAAATCCTACAGTCTTTGGAGAGTCTGGTTCTAATTGCTTCAAATGTACTTGTTAAAATCTCATCTTTTGGTGTTATAAATGTATACCAACTCTAAATTCAGAAGTATTAGTCTTAAAGGAAATCAGTACTTATTTCCCTAAACAGATAATGCAAACTCTTAATATATATACCTTTTTTTTTCAACCTGGTGGTAACTTTTCTTTGGTTTTTGGACGCAGAATAAGACAACTACTATAAAACAGAGGACAGACTTTTTCAGACAAGTAATGAAAAAGAAATTCTTGTTCTCTTTTAGTTCTGGCACAGGTATTTTAGAAGTGGAAGTTGTTATTTGATGTCTTTTAAATAAGCTGTGAACCCTTTATGAAGTTCTACAATGATAAGATCATAATTATGGTTATCATTAACTGTGCCCTTAAGTCAGCCAGGCACTAAGCTTGCATCTAATTTTGAGCATGAAAATAATTCAGTGAGTCTTCATCAGGGCTTCCTTTTAAACGCACATATTTTGCTGAAACACTGTTGACCATTTCAAAAGCAAGGCCTTAAAAGATTTTCCAAATTATTCTAGTCTTAAGCTGCAAATCCTTTGTTTAGGTGGAACTGACAAAGCGTGACCGAGGAGGAAGCTGCTATCGCTACTACCAGCTTTCCCCACCCTCCTTTCAACTTCTGTGCTATTTTGAAAAGCGGTGCCAGATAGGTGTTAGGTATTTTTTGGGTTTGTTTTTTTTTCCCTTTGTCTTCTTCGTTCCAAGTATAGAATTGGCTAAACTGAAATGCCTCTGTATTTCATTGCATCCTCCAAGCGAACTAGACTGATCAACTGATCAAGAGCAAAGTAGGTCTTGAGCTGTGTGGTGCTGGGGCTTGTTTGGGTTGTTTTGTTTCTTTTAAATATCATATTTCTATCTGTTTAAACATGGACAAACTTTACACAAGAATGAACTAAAGCCAAAGTGATCACATGTTGTTTGGATCTCATTAGTTTTGTCCAAGTGGGTTTTGTTGTGTGGTAGTTTATTGTAGAAAAATAAGCCTTAGTAACCAATTTGCAGCTGTAGATTTAAAACCTAGTCACTGTACTCAGTTCTGCCTTCTTGGTTCCATGTACTAGTGTTATTTATCTGACTGCTTCTGCCGTGTTACATTTTAAGTGGCTGTTGGAATCCAAAAGGACACTGAAAATCCCTTAGCTCACTTCTGTGATTGTAGTGGCAACAGCCCTAGCTATTTTCTGAGCCTTCTTCTGGCCCTGTTGTTCATGGAACGAGGGACAGTGTCTTCAGTAAGATGCCGGATCCTGCATGGTGATAGAGCAATAACCTTATGTGACCTGGACTTGTGAAATCTTGGGTTTGCTTGTAATTTGGCTTTTCAGAAATGCTTTCCTTCCCTTCCTAAAAAGTTTGTTGTTTAATATTGGCAATTCATTACACATAGGGCTCGCAAAATGGATATGCATGGCTTTCTAAGCTTGAAATTCTACTTTGTTGAACAAATTTGTAGGAACTAGAACTGTCTAAAGCACATTTGGCAATTCTTTTTAATCTTCAGGAAAAAAATAATAGTGTTTTAACATGATACTCAGGCTAAAGTAACGTTTCCACCCTAGGTGACTGAATTCAGTGTTGTTTTGCTGTGTTGAACCTGAGTAATTTTACATATCCTTAACATTGCATGTACACTAGAGTTTGTTTGCCATATACTTGAATGCTGTTACTTTGGTTTAAATAGCTTTGAATGTGTTTTAACAAAAACATTTTGACTTCATTCTAACAATAAACAGTTTATGGCATCTTAGTGTTTCCTCTTGTAATATTCATTCACTACTTTGACTTTTGGGAAAAGAATAAAAGAAAAAATCTATTTATGAAGATACTTAATCAGGTAGTCCAGTTATTCTTTGCTGAGTGAGTTTGCTCCTGTTATGAGTTTTTCTTCAAATGTGGCTGTTACCTGGTATAATAAATTTGCATCCAGATTTCCTACACGTAGCAATTCCAATTCAGAGCATTACACTTACAAAATAGCTTGTGATTGATTTAATTTCCTAAGTGCTTTGTAGTTTTTATAGTGTTGTGCAATCATACATCTGCTCATGGCTGAAAATATTTGAAAATTCTAACTTAAACAGTTGTGTTGGGTTTTTGTTGTCTGTTTTGTGTTGGGTTTTTCTTTGTTCGTTTGGGCTCTTTTAATTTTAAAAGTACACAACCAAAACTCTCAGGTCCCACCCAACAGGAAATAATAAGCAGACTTAATTAATAACAAGAGGAGACAATTTGTGTTGTTACACTAGAAAAACAAACAGTGTCGTTTGGGGTTATGTAGTGTTGGTGCAGCCGCAGCAGTCTAGGGATGAGAAATGTCTGCAGAGGAAAGTAGTATCCCTGATAAAAACACCTCTCTGCATAAACATTGTCTCACTTGTACACTGAGAAACTATACTCGGATCTTTATTCAGAGATTACAGGTCTTTGTAGTAGCTGAAGGAACATAATTTTTTTTTCCCATGTGCTGCTTTTCTAGACATTGAACATTATTGAGCTTTATACTGAGAATACAATTTTCTTAAAACAAGTCCATCATATTCTGAGATATTGAAGTCATGGATGGGAGAAGGAATTGTAGTAACAGTTCTGAAAATTTCCTTTAAGTGTTAATTTTTGAGCTTGATTCATTACTGGGTTAAAATTCCTTCAGAAATAAACCCTGAATAATTGATGGGGCTCCTTGTCAATTTAAGCAAGTTAGCAACTACATGGCTTTTTTAAATGCTTTTTCTTTTCCTGTTTATGCTAAAGAGATCTCTGCCAATAATGTGAGTGAAAGTATGCATGACGTTGCCTTGATGTTTTGGTTCTGTGTACTTTGCATGTTTCAAAATACTATAGCTGTTTATCACCTCTTATTCTGAATGATCCTAGGATTTGCTGTCTGCAGCACCTATTTTTCTTTTGCTCTTAAAAAAAAAAAAGCATATGTGTATGTACAGATTGCCTTTTCCCAGTTTTTTCCAAGTCTCCATCAAGAGAGTGTTCATCCAGATGATAAATATTTGGTCCAATCTTGACCTTTGCCTGGGGACTTCAGAAACAGTACAGTTTATTAAAATTGATGTAATCAAAATGAGTAGTTGAGTACAATGTAAATAAAATAACCATTAGTAAACCCTTTGCTGTGTTAAGATTTTGCTTATTTAGTATTTGGCAGGGGTGTGTATCTCTTTCCCCCTCCCTCTTAAGAAAAAAAACCTCTTCTGTAGCAGCTTCATTAATGACAGCAGCAATGGAGGTGCTGGTAGCTAACAGCTGTTAAGAATTTAATTCTGTAGACCTGCTTGAAGTAGATTTGGACAATGGGTGTTCAAAATGCCAGCAGCTGTTTGGAATCCTGCCTGTACAATACTCTTTTGGCCAAACTAAGACTTCTTTTTCTTAAATATCAATTTAATGAGAAATTGAAGTGGTTGGAAGGTCATGCACAGCTGACCTTCCAGGATTGCCCATGTAATTGCTATAGGTTCATGATCCAAGTTTTGTGTGTCCTCTGAAGCATCAGAAGACCTGAGCTTGTGTATATGTATCACCTGCTGTTTTTGTGCAGAGGTTGAAACCAGAAGTTCTCGGACTTCTTCCCCTCCCACCCTGTGCTTCTCTAAGAATATGTTCTATAACAAAGATTTTTACTCTGGAGCTGTGCTCCTGGTACTTTGGCTTATAAGGGAGATGGAGTACTGGATGAAGTTGAGAGAAGGTGGCCAAAGCTAAGGTGAAAGGGCCAGGCATTGAAAGGGATGTGCAGCATCTTGACTTGAAAAGCCCTTCAATTAAATGTCTCAGATAAGTATCTTTATTCTGTCAGAGCAGCCCACTCTGTCCTCTAGCCAAAATCTCAGCAGTTCTTGTCCTGCTTCCAGCCCTGACCTAGTAACTGACAGTATCTATTTCGCAATAGATTTCCCAGCATCTCCATTTGGGAAATGCTGATCTCTAAACCAATTGTCTCTATATGGATACAATTAATTTTTGCAAAGGATGGAAGGGTGAGCCTCAAGGATAGATAGTTGCCACCAAAACTAGTAAAGCAATACCAAGGAAAACATATTGTATAGACTGTAGAGTACAGCAGTTCCTGTTCCTACCTCAGTGTTTTACTGCTGCTACAGGATTTAAGCGAAGTTGATGCTGTTCCTAAAAGCATAACTCTCTGTTCTCATGTAGCAAAAATACATTTAAAACACGAATGTCTTTGCCCCTCTTTCATCCTTACACCTCTCTATTTTAATAAGCAAAATAAACAGGCTAAGAATATAATCACAGTGAATAAAACTACTTTCATTGTGTCCACAGAATCATAGAATCAGCCAGGTTGGAAGAGACCACCAAGATCAGCCAGTCCAACCTATCAGCCAGCCCTATCCAATCAACTAGACCATGGCACTGCATTAGTTAAGTAGCACAGCAGTCAACTGCTATTGGCACTCTGCACCAGTACTAACTTTATGACAAGGGCACATCCAATCAACCAGGCCATGGCACTAAGTGCCTCATCCAGTCTTTTCCTCAACACCTCCAGGGACGGTGCCTCCACCACCTCCCTGGGCAGCCCATTCCAATGCCAATCACTCTCTCTGGCAAGAACTTCCTCCTGACATCCAGCCTAAACTTCCCCCTGGCACAACTTGAGACTGTGTCCTCTTGTTCTGTTGCTGGTTGCCTGGGAGAAGAGACCTACCCCCACCCGGCTATAACCTCCCTTCAGGTAGTTGTAGCCAGCAATGAGGTCCCCCCTGAGCCTCCTCTTCTCCAGGCTAAACAACCCCAGCTCCCTCAGACTCTCCTCACAGGGTTTGTGTTCCAGGTGTGAAAGCCAAGTTTAAAAAGAAAAAACCTGCTCCACTAGAAAACCTACATGAAGAACTGTACTTTCAGTGTATCAGATGAAGTGTAGTAGTTGAACTTCTTATCTTGAAGCTTACTTTCTGAATCCCTGCCTTGAAAGATGAGAACAGGTTGATGTAAAATGTCTCATAAAGATAGAGATGCATGTTCTTCAATGTAAAAGCTTATTTAAACTATCAGACTAATTCCAGCTCACTCTGGGTGATAAAGATCATGATTCAATAATGTAGATATTGTCAGTGCGCCTTTTATAGCATATGCTTTGATTTCCATCCTGTTAAAGGGATCTGTGCTGTAAGTAAGCCTTCCATCAAATATTAAACTGTCCTGAATTCAGACTTCATAGTGAACTAATAAAAAAGAGCAGACAATTTTTCAAAAACATGACTTGATTCTCAGTGCTTTGAAACAATAACCCACAGATAATCTGATGCTAGTCTTTTACATTAATTTTCTTAGGCTATTATATGCATCTTGTCATGTCAGTTTGATGCTTTTATTTTGTTCACTTGGCTCAAAGTACAGAAAGAGACAAGTAACTGTTGGGGTTTTCCACTTGGCATCCCTCTCTTTTATGATGAGGTAGATCTTTGTGGGATAGAAAAGTTAGTGATACTGTTCATCCTTCATCTCTCCAAATTGATTGTTTTAAAAAAGCATTTAAAAATAAAAGAATGTAGATTAAAAGTAGAATCCTGCTTACCATATCTCTCTTTGAAGGTCTGGGAAAGGAAATATGTCCTGTTTCTTTTTTTCCTGTAGTCCTACATGAAATGTTCACTTCCATCAGTAAGCACACCGAAGCATTTAAAAACATGATGAAACAGATTTGTGGTACTGAAGATCAATTCTTTAGGGTTTTGAGAGTTTTTTTTGAGGAGTGGAGGTGACATTTTCCAACTCCTTAGGCTAGTATTCACATTATTTTATTTTCTGCATGATTTATTGGTGTGTATACTCTTCAGATTTTTAGTTAGGCCAGCGTGAGAATGAACCTAGGAAGAAAAGGATGGAAGTCATCTTTTTTTACAAGGCTTGCAGCTGCTGGATGAGATGTCTGTACGTGTTTTCAGAAGTCACTGAATTAGTAGTATCTGAATCAGACATTAAAACTTGATTCCATCTAGGTGACAGCATTTGTTTTGAGTTGTGCTTGTCTGTAGAAGGGTGATAGGAAGAAGTCCCATTGCCTGTTTGTAGGTATTGGCTTGGATACTGCTACCAAAGAGGAAAACTGTTTGCCTTATTTTTAAAATTCAGTCTGGCAAGTTGAAGAGGAACAAAAGAAATAAGGATCTGGATTCCAAAATAAATCAAGGACCAAAAAAAAAATGGTTAGAGAAACCTATCTTTGTTTTTGGAAGGTAGTTAGGTGCAGTGGATAGTAGAGAACAGCAGGACGGAGATCTGAAATCAAAGAACAAAGATAACAAGAAATGAGAATTCTTGTTCCAGGATGAGAGCATTCCTACGTTAATTATATTGCTTCCATTTTAAATGCCTGATTCTTTAGAAGCTTTGAGACAATTACTGAGAACACAATAAATGAACTCAAGTTCTCCCAGCTGTGTCTGCTTGTACCTGGTATTATTTGGTTATTAAGGAAGAGTAGTGTAGTAACTGCCATTCTGTTTGCTTGATTGGCTGGTGCAACCTCATCATCTTCCATATATGTGTATGTATTTATATCTTTCTAGATTCTTTCTTTTTCTTCTTTTTTTAACCTTTTTTTCACAGTGGCAACAGACACTGTGGAGAGAGAAAAGAATGCTGCATGCATACATGTAAGCACACATCAGCACGCTCGTAGTCCCTCAGTAGGCACAGCTGTGCTTAGCTGGATTTGATGTTTTCCCATTGTGCTATTAGCTAGAAGACATTCTTTCACTCACTTTTATATTTTCATGCTAAAAAATACCATAAGTTAAGATGCTTCATTTCCTGTGCCCCATTGAAGACTCCAGACATCTCCAGTGTGGAGGCTGTCGTGATTGATGGTGGCCTGCAGGTGTGTGGAGGAATTTTGTTGTTGTTGTTGTTGATGATGATGATGCAAGTTTACAGTACTGTTTGTGAGAATCAGAGGTTATGTGGGAAGCAGGCATGTATGGTAACACAAACTTCCATAAAACACTTAAGAATCCCAGTCATCTTCAAATGAGAGAAATGTGGCTTTGACATTACTTCTCTAAGGTGCATACAGCAACAAAAACAGCTTGGACAAAACCAGTATCTACCCCAAAATATGGCTCATGTAAGGAGGGAATAAGCAAAGCTACTGGTGGTAGATGCTAATCTTACCACAAAATGCATGTAGGAAAGGTGCTTAGAAGCTCAAGTAATAAGGGAAGAGGCCAATTAAAAGTAATACAATTAATGCTAGGGTCTATTTTCTTTCTGGTGTTTTAACCATGTTACTGATTCCTTGGTGTTGCCCCAGTTTTCTTGGAAGAAGAGGATGCTTAGGGATTTGTTAACTAAAATAATTACCAGGGAAACAGTTTCCCAGGTAGGGCTCCTGGAACGTTTTTGTCATTGGTTTGGCTTTGAAAGAGAACAAAATATAGTGAAACTGAGAGTGTTTTCAGTCTGGGTTAATTTTTGTCTAGGCTTTCAACAGGTAGTCAAGTGTCAGTTTACATACACAAAGGCGTATATTTGCACGTCTAAAGTATCATGTGCTTGTAGTGAACTGGCTTGTCGCTCCAGATAGAATACCTTTAACCTTTCCTCCAAACACTGCAGGTGACTGGAACACAAAAAGATCTCAAGTAAGAGACACCTGTACTGGTGTGAGAGAGATTATATTTAATACTTGGTTAGAAATTCATTAGTACAGGCCCACAGCAGCTAGTTGGTGTGTTGGTAAAATGAGCTTGCTGCTTCTGAATGTAACATTCATCTTTTATGACTGCTGGTTTAGTCTTGTGACATTGTTCATTGCATCAGCCAAAAAGCCAGAAATGACCAATTTGATCACATGAAATCAGAGGACCAATTGAGACATAAGTAAGTTTTATTTCTGCATGGATTCTAATTTTTCTATGAAAGTACTTTGCATTTAGAGTTCTCAGTAATTCTGCCTCTGTGCTATTTTTCCAGTTGGTTGAAGTCATAGATTGTAGAGCTGTAAGTGTGACCAAGACACATAGCAGGTTTGAAAATGCACTTCTTCCACGGAATTCTGCTGGAGCAAGGATGATCTGAGAAACTGAATTGAGTTGGGCATGCTGCTGAACTTGAGCTTAGAGAAAAAGTTGTGAGGTGCTTTGTTTGGAAGTTTTGCAAAGCAAACAGGCAGGTGGGCAGATGGTATTCAGTGTCTTTTTTGTTCTGAACAAAGGTGAACTTTGTTCACAAGATTTGACCAGATGTTCTCCCTTGCAGTTCCTGTCATTCTGTGATTTACCATATTAGCTGGGTACTTTGGGAGTTTTGGAACACAGTTTTGTATATGGTTCATGAAATAATAAGTGACTAAATACGAAAGATCTGAAAACAAGACTCTTTTCTGAGCAGTTTTCTTTCTGTTTATGCAGAAGAAATCTGGCATTTTGCACTCCCAGTTATCTAATTGATGTGCATCAGCAGGGTGGGTATATTTTCTGACACTTGCTAAAAAATGTTGGCTGTTGAGATCTTTAGATCCTTTGCTGTGGTATTTCACCTTTTAGCTGGGAAGTGTTTGCCAAAGTCTGAATTACAGTGATTTAGTGATTTCAGTAACTTGTCAGTTGGTGATGAGGCTTGTATTCTTTCCATGGAATGGAATGTCAAACAGAAACAACCTAGTGAAGTTTATTACATGCTGAAGGTTTTGTTATGCCTCATATGTTGACATTTTCCCCCATAAAGATTATTAATAACATTATTGTTGAAAATAATGCTTTGCAAAATGTGCCTGTGAGATAATGTCGTTGATGCTCTTTATGTTGCTGACATTCTGATATATTAGGTAATGAAGTATGGGTGACTATGGCTACTTGTCACATCTGTAACTCAATTTTGGCCCAAATGCTATGACCAGATATTTGATATTTGCTTAAATATTACAAATAAATATTATCCAGTAATTTTTTCTCTCTAAAATGTAATTACAAACAGGTGACTACTTCCATTTTCTACTTTAAAAATACTTTTATCTTCATGGACCTCTTTGTGCTGATTTGAAACTAGCTAGAAGGTTTTGGTAAGAAGGATTAGATCACAGGCTGTGAAAGGCAAACAGGATGATGTCTACTTCACTCAGAGGCTTGCTGAGAGATATAAAAATAAGAATCAAAACGTAGATAAGCTGCACTTCTTGGGGCTTTGACTGAGCTTCATTTCTCTTTCTCTACCCTCTCTGCTGTCTCTCTGATTAATCCACTTTGCTTCCTAACTTCCTAACCCCCTGTCCAAACCTTCATTCTTCCTTGGGACTAGGGTAAGGTTAGAGGGGTGGGAGAAGGTGAAAGGGTGGTTGGGAGCCCCTCCTGGGGACTCAGGTTTCTGAGAGGGGAGTTGTGTTTCTGTATTACCTATTACCTTGTATATATCTGTATATAACTGTACATGCTGTAAATATCTGCCTGTATACTGAGCTAAGCTGTAAATATAAGCTTCATTCAAATTTCCAGAGCCAGCTGAGTCTAGTCTGGGTGATTTCCAAAGTGTGGGGGGCAGGGAACACCCAAACCATCACTCTATTTTTCTTGGAAATCATCTGTGTCTGAAGTGTCTCATTCCACCGTTGTAAATTTCTTTCATTTTTCTGTCTGTCTGGGATGAATGGCTATTATATTGTCTTTGGAGCTTGTTAGCAAGATGAGCTGAGCCTCCATCAAAGTGAAGTACCTGAGTACTTCCAATTTTTAACTCTTCCAGTTTTGGTTTTGATATTTGCCTTCCGCGTTCCTGTAGAAGCTACACAGTGACTCAGTTTTTCTTTACTGGTTTACTGGTTGCTTGTCACTCTCTTTCATAGGGTGGTAGGTTTTCACAAGTCACTTTGCTTTGCTGGGAAACAGGGCTCATCTTTATTGTGGTGGCATATGAGGGCCAGTGACATGTTTCTATCTATTTTTAGTTATTAACCATATTTAAAAGGTCTGCTCGCATGCAGACATAAGTCTCTTGAAATAGTTCCTATGGTTATTTTCCTTTGGAGTTATGTTCCCTTGGAGAGCCTTTTTTCAGTAAGATCAACTCAAATGAAATTGCAGTGTTGTCAGTCACATCTAGATGAAAGGAAATAACACTAGAGTTTTTATAACAGACCTAAGAAATTCCTAAGAAAATTTCCAGGCTCTGCTACTGGCTCCAGTAAAACTAAGCCAGGATAAACTTCCCTGTTCTTGAACATGACAGGTAGACATGTGAGAGAGAATTAGGTATGTTATGCATCCATAACTGTGGTTATCGGCAATGAGTCGCTGTGGGTAGCAAGCGTTTGTGGACCTCTGGAAGTAAAGTTGACTAGAACTACTCAATGTTTGATTCTTGGTTTTGTGTAAATAAAATATGGCATGTTCCTGCTTGGAGATCTCTCTCTGGCATTTAGCAATACTTACAAAAAAGCCAGTAGGGTTCATTCATGAATGCTGAGAAGTCTTTTTATTGTGTAAAAATGAAGGGGTTTCTGCGTGCAAAACTTGGATAATTGTTTTGCCTAAACTCTAGCAGCAGAACAGTCAGAAGAAAGGCAGGAACAAATTGATTGCTGGTTTTAATAAATTATCAAGACTTCAACTGTAATTTTTAGTTGCCTGGGAGAAATGGAAACAAATCTTAGCTGTCCTTGGAAATACTAAGGGACCTTGAAAATGTTTTAAAAAGCATTATTACAAGTAAAATAAGAAGAGTCTAAGATGGGTTTGTAACTAATGCTTTTCTTAAGTTTTCATTTGCTATACATTGAGAAGGAAAAAAAAAGGAGGGAGTTCTGATCATGTGTTTGTTTTTCAGGACTTAAAATGGCAGAAGACTCCTATATTATGGGAGTGCATGATCCCCAAGTAAGTAGATTTCTGTATTTTCACTATCCCAATATTCTCTCCTAGTTCTCTGTTTAGATTTCCTCTCATTTCAGAGGCTTCACAATATGGAGATATAAAAGCATTCTAGCTATGTGCAGAAGTCGGGTTTAGGGAAATCTGGGGGGTTCTTTTTTCTCTAAGGTGTTTTTGATGTGATCTGCAAAGTGCCCTGCCACTGGCGAAGTGACAGAGAAGAGGCCAAAGATGGGCCTGCCAAAAGAGACAGTTGAAAAAATACTTACTATTATGCCATCTGCCTCTGATCCTTGTTCCAAATGTCTTCTGTGGTGGACATTGGATTTAATCTCCCAGTAAAGCCCTTTATGCCCTAAAAGGCCCCTTTGTGTCATCTTTTGTGAAATACACATTGACATTGATGACTAAAATGTTCCTTCACTCACAGAGGTCAATAGGCCTACCTCTTCAGAAACTCTTCTTGACCTCATTAGGCTATTTCATGATTCATTTCAATTGTGAGAATGATGCATGAATGGAGAACAGATCATTTCTACTCATCTTAATTTCCAAAAAGGAGCTATTTTCTCCTTTGTCCTTGCTCCACTTGGGAAGAAGATAGGTTTGTACCTGACAACAGTTACAGTGAATACGAACATGTCAGTATTCCAAAAACCTCTAAACAATTAAACTTTAACCTGGGTAGACTATTTTCTTGCACTAGAACTTGCAAGTGTATTTACATAAAGAATGTAGTCTGGTGGGGTTTAATCACAGAAGTGGAAATGAGAACTCAGAGGTTCTCAGGGAGGCCTTGGGCAAGACATCAGATTTTCACAACTTACTTTGTAAGCTCCTTTGAATATATAGCTGTTAGTGCACGTAAGCAAAATGTGTGCTTGGAAACTGCAGAGGGAACATGCTACTGGTGGAACTTGGTCAGTACTGTAGGCTTCGCTTTTAATTTTGCCAGAAAAATTAAAGCAGCTATAAAATGTTTGCATACTGCAGCAGAGTGTTTGTAGTCTCAATATTTACAGAGAACTTTCAAATTCTTTGCTGATAGATGCTTTATGAAATAGTGCCTACACGTAGTCATAAAATGTGTGCTTTCTTTCAATGTAGATGTTTGCAATGGATCAGCTCATAGGAATGAACACATTATTTAATAGTACAAATTACATCACTTCGGACATACCGCTACGAACAGGTAGGAAGCATTGCTGCTGTCCTCCTCTTTCTTCCAGTGTGTGCTTTCCTGAAGTTCTTTTCACAGGCTTTTTGTGTTTGCACTCTTGTTTCGCAATACTAGATTCCAAAGCTGTCAACTAGACTTTTTATTACACCTTTAGGCATATCTTTATTACCCTCATGAAACTTTCAGCTGTGAGGCACATCTGATTTTCTTTGGGCATGTTCAGAAATGAAGTTTCAATTAGTTAAGTGGTTTCAGTGACCAAAGAGCTCTGAGTGACCTCTTTTTTGAAATGATTTTTAGAGATCATAGAATCAACCAGGTTGGAAGAGACCTCCAAGATCATCCAGTCCAACCTATCAGCCAGCCCTATCCAATCAACTAGACCATGGCACTAAGTGCCTCATCCAGTTTTTTCTTGAAGACCCCCAGGGACGGTGTCTCCACCACCTCCCTGGGCAGCCCATTCCAATGGGAAATCACTCTCTCTGTGAAGAACTTCTTCCTAACATCCAGCCTATACCTACCCTGGCACAACTTGAGACTGTGTCCCCTTGTTCTATTGCTGGTTACCTGGCAGAAGAGGCCACCCCCCACCTGGCTACAATGCCCCTTCAGGTAGTTGTAGACAGTAATAAGATCACCCCTGAGCCTCCTCTTCTCCAGGCTAAACAGGCTCAGCTCTCTCAACCTCTCCTCATAGGATTTGTGCTCCAGGCCCCTCACCAGCTTTGTTGCCCTTCTCTGGACATGTTCCAGCACCACAACATCCTTCCTGAATTGAGGGGCCCAGAACTGGACACGGTACTCAAGGTGTGGTCTGACCAGTGCTGAGTACAGGGGAAGAATAACCTCCCTTGACCTACTGGCCACACTGTTCCTGATGCAGGCCAGGATGCCATTGGCTGTCTTGGCCACCTGGGCACACTGCTGGCTCATCTTCAGCTTACTGTCTATCAGTACCCCCAGGTCCCTTTCCTCCTGGCTGCTCTCCAGCCACTCAGTCCCCAGCCTATAGCGCTGCTTGGGGTTGTTGTGGCCAAAGTGCAGAACCCTGTACTTGGCCTTGTTAAATCTCATCCCATTGGCCTCTGCCCACCCATCCAGCCTGTCCAGGTCCCTCTGTAGGGCTCTCCTACCTTCCAACAGATGGACACCTGCTCCTAGCTTGGTGTCATCTGCAAACTTACTGATGCTGGACTCAATCCCCTCGTCCAGGTCATCAATAAAGATGATCACATCTTCATCGATGTTCATGTTTCTCTTGCCATTTTGCAGAGTGCAGTATGTGCTTATTTTCAGTGATGTCTCATTTATTGTAATAAATCTTAGGACACTTGTTTTTCACTGATGAAATCTGGAGTACGTTCAACTTCCTGTATTGTTTGATTAAGTTTTTCCTTTTTGGTGATTTCTCCGTTTCCTGTAAAGTGTTAGTCTGGTGTTAAATGTACCTGACAGTTTCTTAATAATAACAATGCCAGTTTGGAAGTTCAGGGTCAGATTTTGCAACCACCTGCTGAAATTAGGCATTCTGCGAATGTCTGATGTGCAGTGCTTCCAATGTGGTTCTAAAAGGGGAATGCCAAACAGAAGTGTGCTGTATCTCAGCCAGTGTTAGCTGCTCCATGCAACCTTGGTCTAGTTTTGCTTGTCAGATTTCTTGAAAGGTATTCATTCTTGCTTGAATTTAGAATACTGTTTCTTCTGCTTTGTTTATTAAAATAGCTTCTATGAAAGGAGAAAGGAAATAAAGATTTCTTTAGGTGCATTAAGTTTTCCTCAATACACGTCTCCAGTAGTATTTCTTCACTACAGCTATTAATGCCTTTTAATATGACAGCTTTCTGTTGTATCATGATGTAGCTGGTATCTTCTGTATTGAAATTGCTTGCTTTTGTTGAAAAGGCAAATCACTTTTATTTGCAATAGGAGATTCCTGATCTAGTGGAAAGTGTCCCTTCTTATGGTAGGGGGATTGAGACTAGATGATCCTTGAGGTCCCTTCCAACCCTGACGATGCTGTGATACACTTTGCAGCGGTGAGAATGTGAAGGGTAAAATGAAATAAAAGCTTAGGTTTTTACTTCATAAGTAAAATTGCAGCCTAAAGTAAAAATAAATGCTGAGGTAGAAAATAAAAATTAAGGCATGCTTATTGTTCCAGTGTTTACCTGTTTAAAACATGACTTCATTTTTCTTGACTAGATGAATCATGGCGAGGAAGGCTTGAGAAGCACATATGGTAGCGATAATTTTGTTTCAGGATAAAATGTTCTGAAGAGCAAAGCTCTTGACAAACATGAACAAGCATCCAACAAATTAATGTTGTAATCATTTGCTGCAATGTGCTTTTATTAAGGCAGATAAAATTGTACAGTAAGATTTGTCTGTGTAGGCTTAAAAGGTTTGCGTGTTGTATACCAAGAGATGGGTTTTTTTCCTTCATTTCTCTTCCAGAGTTTCTGTGGAACAAATAAGGTTCTTGGAATTTTCATTTACCCATAATCTCTCTTACATGTATCTTTTATGCTTGCTCTGTATTCCTCATGCCAGATTCATTCCATACAAATTATTCAAATATTTAAAACTGATTTTCAGATATCTATGTCCTGTCTAAACTAGAAAACAGCTGCTCTTAAAACCATGTGATGTAGTCAAGAATTCACTGGGTTTTGCAGTCGCAAAACTCTCTTACTTGGCTAAGCAGAGCTCTATTCTTAATTTGCAAAAGTGCTTAGGAAAGACCTCTGTTGTAGTGCCACTACTCTTGTATAGTGCTCCCTTACATGTGGCAAATTCTCTGTGTACAAAATGGAACTTAATAAAGGATCATGGATTTCAGGTTATCAGAAAAAAATCTGATGATGCCACAGTGATTTTGTTTCTGGAGCAGTATAGTGCTGACTTTCCCCTTTTCATGAAACTATTGTGTTATTCCTATGGACTAGCTCTTCAGTTATAAGGTAATACAAACATGTATACATTATGCTATGCTTGTTTCTACATAGCAAGGCCAGTTAAAAGTTCATGCAGGATTTTCCAAAAGTACTTCCAGCTGAGGCATGGAGAGGGTGAAAGAACTGTTCTTAAAAGGGCTTATCTATAGGACAGTTAGCTGATTTAAACAGAAAGAAACAAAGGCTTTAGCTGTTCCACAATATTTGATGTGGAGCATACATCTTTCTGTCTCTGCATTCATAAATGCACGGTGTCAGACTTACTATGTTGTCAGGTTTAATGTGTAACTTTTGATTGCCATATCATGCCAGCATAGCTGAGTCAACAAATAGCTGGGGAATCTGGGGACTTTCTGATGATAGATGTCCTGCTGTTATGTTAATATTTACAGTAATAGTAGAAAACCTTTTGAGATGCCAGGGAAAGAATTTTCTCAGTGAGGTTGTCAGTGCTTAAGTAGCTTTGCCTGCTTTTTATCATGTATGTTATATGTAAGTTAGCTTGGTTATTTTGTCTCTAAAGCTGTAGTAGATGGTTATGTGGTTCAAGAGAACTAGTTTCTGGGTCCTTTGGAGAAAAGGATTTATCTATAGCAAATGCCATAGCACTGCAATCTGCAGGACTGAGCTGTGTGTTTAGAGCACCACCAGCAGCAAAGGAAGTATCTGAAAGAGTCAGATGCTTCTTTGGGAAGTATCCTGCCTTTGAGAGTTAGGTGCTGATCCTCAGTGGCATTGGAGGGAGCATTATCCATGGCATGTATTTAGGCAGTATAAAATCAGGTGCATATCCATGTGGTGTCCGTTGTGTAGTGGAGGGACAAAGTGACACCTTAAATTGGAGGGGAAATGGGCAGAACTCCAAGGAAAGTGTTTTAGAATTTTGTGTGTTTCTTACTTCCTCCTGATTATGTAGTGTCCCCTACAACCATGTAACTTAGCA
Source organism: Pogoniulus pusillus (assembly GCF_015220805.1). Taxonomy (NCBI): domain Eukaryota; kingdom Metazoa; phylum Chordata; class Aves; order Piciformes; family Lybiidae; genus Pogoniulus; species Pogoniulus pusillus. Next base: position 6,641,403 of record NC_087272.1, read on the forward strand.
GTCTGTGATCCACTTGAAGGTGGTTTGGGGAACTGGTTCACTGTTTTGGATTTTATGGGCTCTAGTCTAACTCGCTGTTGGCCAGTGGTGTTTTTAAGCCTGTGAAGCTGAAGCAGGGCAATCAGCAGCTGAATAGTATTACCTGGAGGCTGCTAAAGTTCTAGTTTTCTCACATTTCTTTAGCTTCTGCCTCACTCTCCGTGGTGCTTGTTGTTGAGAAATGAGAAGGGCACAGAGGAAAGAAGAAAGCTTTTATAAAAAAAACTTTTTTTTTTAAGAGAAAGAAAATGTTAGAGATGGAGGAAGCCTGACCATCAGCAAAAGTTAGTTGCTTGTTTTCTCTATACCATAGCAGTGGCCCTAATCCTCAGAAGCATGAGCAGCCTTGCATACTGCTTATGGTGGTTTCCTTAGATCTTCTGTGTTTGTATTTTCAAGAGTGAACCAAGGGCAGAGAAAGGTTAAAGCAAAGCCTGTGTGCTGCTTGCTTTGAATGCTGCAAGAGATAAGATGCAAGAAAGTGTTCTGTGCAGGTGAATCTCTGAGAGGGAGGACATATGAATGCCTCTCTTGGGAAGGATAAGACAGTAGACCTAAAGTTTGAGCTTTTAGCATCAAGGTACCACTGTCAGGACAGAAACAAGGGTGGTTGTTTGATTTAGCAATGAAAGGAAATGGGTGTTTTCATCCACAGAGAAAACTAGCACACCATTAATAGGGTAAGGTGCCTGTTCTGAGGAAGCAGAAACAGAGAGGAGGCAAGGGGAGGACTTTATCCCAGCTGGTGGCAGGTTAAATTGAATGGCTTCAGGTCCTATGTAAGCTCTTAGAGCATCCTTCTAGTCCTGTCATGCTGCCAGGCCTGCAGGGATATCCTGCCAACCTCACAGACCTATTTTTTGTTCTTGACTTGGTTTTACTGGGAAGAAGGAACCACGAGGGAGCTGAAGATGGGTGCTCCTTTATGGGTGTGCAGTGTTAGGCCTTTCAAGAGGAAGAAAGAAACTAAGTGGTGGGAGTGTCAAGATGCAGGAGGACCTCTGACTCAGGCAGGAAGGAAAATGAAGAAATGTAGCAGTTGAAGATGATGGGGGAAGTGGGACTGTGACTCAGGCTGGAGGGGAGGCATTGGGATGCAAGTTTGCCTGTGGCAACTGAGGCAAGAAGACATAAAAGGAAGCACTGAAGCTTCCCCAGGATGTGGCAGTCTGCACTAAACCCCCTCCAGGCCAGAGAAGTTCATATTTTAGTTGTAGTTCTTAGCCCTCCTGAATGCAGCAGTGCCACACAAATTGCAATGAATGCTCATGTCAGAACTTGGCCCTTGGCAGCCATGGGAGTCATCCTGTGTAGAGGCCAGCTCCCTGGCTGTCTGCTGCTTCAGCCTATCTATAGAGCAAAAGCAGAAGTTAGCTACACCTTCACTAGTGTTGCTTCTTGTGGTTATTTAACACTTAAAAGGCTCTTTAAACAAGAACTTAAAGCAAGCAGCTTCCCAGCCTAGAAAAGAGGTGCAAAAGATCATCACAAATCTCATAATTATTAGTTCCTCTTACCAGGTGCACACCTTAAGGTTCCTGCTGTTTGTTTCTTTAGACCAGACATACAAGTGAGAAAAAAAAAAATTAAAAAAGCTTCTTTGTGCAGAACATGAAACATTTCTTCAGCATGGGAAAGAATGAGAGAGCAAGAAGGAACCAGACATAGCCAGTGTTACCTCTGTCTGTCTGATGTACTTAGGGGAAGTATTCAGTTTAGTGAAGTAAAATCTTTCTTATAGTCAAAATGATGTGGCCTCTATGCTTGGAGGTTGTCTTGACTATTGCTGCTTTATTTTCAAGTAGCATTTCAGATGTGGTTAAGTGTCTTCTCTGTACTGTTATTTGGATCTGATTCAGAAGCTGTACCAGAGAATTAGTCGTTGTAAAAGAAAATGTTTAGTCACAAACCTCAAAGTTTAAAATAAGACCTCACAAAAGATTGGTGTAAATATGTTTGATATGATTTATATAATCTGGATTACTGATAACTGATCTCTAGTTTGCTTCTTTACTGTTGTGTTGCATGAGTTTTGTACTTTGCTTGTATTAGTGTGTAAGGTACTTTACTTTTTAAAAAGCATATAAATATACTGAGGAAAAAAGCTTTTTCAAAGGGAGGCATAAGAACCACAAGTCCTATGTTTTCCATTTTCTTGAGTTTTCACAAGTACCATGCAAGGCAAAACCATTTCAGCTTTACAAAGAACTCCCCTTAAGCTTTGCAGTATTGCAATATAGTGTATATCCCTCTCTTAGGAGCTTGAATTTCCTAGTGCTGAAGGAAAGTTGGAGCCTGGGTTCTGCTGTATTCAGGGGACAGCTCTGGATGACAGAGCAATTTCTTTTCTGACTGTTGAAGAGAAAGCCTAGGATTTTGTGTTGTTACTGACCCAACATATGTGCCTTGAAAATTCATTCCTAAGGGGGAGCAGCCAAAGAACAATTACTTGGCAGATCCTGCCCTGGAGGTTTGGTTTGAAGTTGAACTACATAGCTGTATTTTAGGTGTGTTGTTTCTCCCGGTGCCCAGAAGATACAAGGCCTCTGGACTGTAAAAGTACAAAATTTTAGATGCCTAAAGCATGGAGATTGTTAAAGATCTGTGAACAGAGGTCTTAAATTTAAGTGCTGATGAAATGCTTAAACACAACCCAACTCATCTTAACTCTTTATTACAGACAAAATTTGAAACATAAAACCACACCAAATGTAAATCAGCCTTAAAGTTTCTGAAGTCCAAACTTCGTTTTGTGCTTTCTAATGTGGGAGGATATGTATGTGTTCAGGAGGCAGTTTCTTTGCTTGATGTCAGGATTTTTTTGCATGACTTCAAGATTTTAATTACTTTTTCACAAGGAGAGTGTTGAACTTGAGAAATAAATGATCTTTCTATGTGAAATTGTTGTGACTGACATTCACAATATAGCTTTGGCAGGAAGCTGATTCAGATAGTTTTAACAGCAAAGTAGTAATTCCCTCTATAAGCCTATTTATCAAAACTTCCATTTTCAGACAAGCTTGTTTAAGACCTGTGTTGATTAAAGACTTGAAAGTCTGTTTTGTTATGGTGAAGCTGTATTGAGGAGCTGAGAAAAATGCGTGTAGTCATAGTACAAACTAGAAATAATTTTTACTTGTCAGTGAACTTTAGGTATATTGGCAAATTAAGGTTGATGCAAGCATACAGCTCCCTGCAGAAGCTGAGTACTACTTAGTAGTGGCTGTATGGCATGGTGCTTGCAGATGGTGCAGTTGTTCAGAGGCAGATCACACCTGGATGTTGGCAGGGCATGACAAGCTTCGTATGCTTGCAGGCTCTGCCACATAGCTGTGGCTTTTCTGCTGTGGAGATTGCTTGTGTCTCTGAGCTTGCTGGGCTCCTTAGCATTACCACCTTCCATAGAGCATTAAGTGATGATGTGTAATTCCATCAGGAATATAGCTGTCAAAATATCATGTGGGTGTTCACAATGAAGCTATCATTTGGAGTCTGCTTTGATAACAGTTGAAGTTTTAGCTTTGAAATCTGAGTCTTCTCTGCTTAGCAAGAGGCAGGGAAGAAATAATGTCACACAGAACTGTTGTTTTTGGACTCGAGTACAGCTTGCATTTTAAGAATTATTTCATAATCATCCACCTGGAGAACTTCCCTTCTCCATATAAATTAGCAATCAGAGCTGGAGCTAAGCTTTGATCAGATGATGAATTGTCAATTCTGGTGGCACCAAGTTCTTACTGGATATAGGGTCTGCCTAAAAGCTATTTAAACTGGTGACATTTGAATGAGGTTTATAGTATGACCTTAGCCAGCGTTCAGGAAGTGATGCAAGACTGAAAGTTTTTTTTATGGAAACCTCCTTTGAAAGACACAAACCACAATTTTATTATAACCTAATCCTGTATATTGGCATCATACTCAAAAATGGATCTCAGTATAGAGTCTGCATCTGTAGTCAAACAAAGCATGCTCAGTGCTTTTTGAGGCACAGCAGAACAGCATATTTCAAAGTGTATCTGAAATTGTTAAAGGAATGTAAATTGTTCAGCCTTCTCAATACCAGGGTGGGTTTTTTTAAGCAGTTCTGACTGTTAAGGCATGTTGAGACAGCTTAAATTCCTCCTGGATTCCCATACCTCAGAGCTTCCCATTGGTTGTCTCTAGACTTTCAAAAGCAGCTATTCAGTAGGAAGCCCTAGGGCCAAAAGCTTATGAGTAGAGTCTTCAGAGCCTGAGGGGGTTGAATACAAAAGTTAACCTTAGCTCAGGAAGGCCAGGCTGCTTGTCAGCGGCAAGGGGAGGATCTTGTTCCTACTCTTGCGAGTGTTAACTGAGTGATCAGAGTTGCCCATTTAGGCCCTCTGAGCTAAAATTAACTTTTCTGAGTTAATCCCTCTGTTCTTACTCCACTGGTCTTCGGGAATGTTGGAAATGACAGACTGCCGAGCGATTAAATTAGCTATTTCAGTTCTGAAGACGCTTGGGGACTTCAAAATTTCTTCTCTCAAGATACCCAAGGGCATCAATTTTAGCCCTGCAATTTGTATGTCATAGTAGTAGCAATATAATTTCTACTGACTTTTCTTTCTTTTCTATTAGCAGATGGACCGTATCTTCAAATCATAGAACAGCCCAAACAGGTAAGAACACTGCATTTTGTTAATCTTAAAGGTTGCTGCATTCAGCAGTGTTGCTGTACTCAGCTTTGACTAAAGGGATGGCTTGGGATCAGGAAAAAAAATGTACCAAAGACTTTAGAACTTTCCTAACAAATGCAGCACTTAACCATGAGCAGTTTTTCCTCTCGCTTTTGTAGTTAAATCGTTTCCTGTTTTGTTCTGTTTTTATCTCTGTATCTCTCTGGAAGTGTCATAAGACTTCTAAAAACCCTGAGAGTTTAAAATAAAAGAAGTCTAGACGCTTACAGTACCTCAGTGTTGTGATACAAACATACATGGAAGATTTTAGAACTTGTTTCATCTTCCGTGAAACACATGACAGAAAAAACAAAGCCATTTCATTTTGTTCCCAAGTTGCAGAAACTTTTGCCTTGTGCTTGATTATTCTAAGGGAATTCTGTTGTCCTTAGAGATTGTAGATGTGGCAGTTGGCTGTTTTGGATAACCCAAGAGAAATGACAATAAACAAAGTTATGTTTGAGTATTTTTTTTGCTACTGTGTAGCAGATCTCACTTAGGCTCCTCTGGTGGTACCGAAAGTAATCCCAATGCACTGGTTAATTTTCATGCAACTGATGTACAAAGTAGTTGCTGGGTGAAGATTGTCTTGAGATATGCCAGGGTACTGCTCCCTTTTAGCTGGTGACATCAGCAATTACAGTAGTCCTCCTGAAGCTATCACAACACAGAGAGCTCTTTCCTGCCTTTCCCAGTCAGTTGCATAAAATCCCACCTTACGAAGCTGTTAAGTAGACAGAGGACGAGTGACTGGAACCTGTCTCACCCTGTGATGGTTTGGGTGTTACCTGCACCCCCACACTTTGAAAAGTCACCCAGACTAGACTCAGTGGCTCTGGAAATTGAATGAAGCTTTATATTTACAGCTTAGTACAATATACAAGCAGATATTTATAACATATACAGTTATATACAGAAATATACAAGGTTAAAAGGTAATACAGAAACACAACAGCCCTCCCAGAAACCTGAGTCCCCAGGAGGAGCTCACAACTGCCCTTCCACCTTCTCCCACCCCTCTCTACCTTACCCCAGACGTTGACTTGTGCCCAAGGAAGAATGGAGCATCGGACAGGAGGGTTAGGAAGCAGGTGGATTAGTCACAAAGATGACAGGTTAGGTTAGAGAGTGAAATGCAGCCCAAAGCCCAGACAGCATCTGCATTATCTGTGTTTGAATTCTTGTTCTTATACATCTCAGCAAGCCTGTGAGTGCAGTAGACATCACCATTGTTTCCCTTTCACAACCTGTAATCTAATTCTTCTCGCCAAAACATTCTAGCTAGCTTCAAACTAGCACACATCCTCTTCTTGGTCTTCTGCAGAAGCATGCTGCAATCCAGCCTTTCTGCTAGCAATTGGTAGAGAACATTTGTTCTGACTTCACAGCAAAGACATTTTTGTGCCTGAGCTTTCCCTAGGAATAGGGACGTTTCATGGTTGTAGGTGAAACAGCAGTGTAGTGTGAACTCTTGGAAGAATATACTGCCTCTTCATTGGTTTGGTTCATCCCAGATTAGGCTGTGCCTTTGCTTGTTGGAGCCTACAGTGTGCAGTGCCTCGGGAGAAGCCACTGTTTCCATGTGTGGCTTACCAACAGGCATCAGTAAGCTTGCTCATAATCGCTTTACTGGAAGATCTTTTAAACATGTCTCAAATGACATCTACATCACTTCACTTTGCAAATATTTAACCATGCCCTGCAAAGGAAAAACAAACTTCCTGAGTCAAACAGGGACAGAAACTAACCAGCCCTCCTAGTTGACAGCTGTGAGCTTGAAGCTCCTGTAGTGGTGTATTCATGTGGCAAGCTGAGCAACGGTTTATGACAGGGTAATGAGGATGATCCATCAGCACAGTGCAGTACTTTTGATCTTGGAGTACTTGGAGCAAAGTGACAGCTGGGGGTAGTAAGACTGTGGCACATGAAAACATACCTAGGATAGCAAGAGCAACAGACTGGGGAATGCCACACAGGTGATGAGTGGCTCTGTTGAATTGAAGGCATGGAGGTAGAGAGGACTGGATTTTCTGTTATGTCTTCTCTGCAGAGGTCACTTTGCTTTTACAGCAACTTCATTTTGCCACAGCTCATCATAGTTGAGCACTTCAGTCACACAGTTCACCATAGGAGGGCAAGTACATGCTTAAGGACAAATTACATTGTCTTGTTGGTAACTGGAAAAGTCAGATCTTTACCTGTATTCTTAGACCAAAAAGGCTTTAGTGAGATGGGTATTGAAGCTAGCGATTCCAGAGTAATTTTTGAGCTGTCATCCACTGTCAGCTAATACAGACTTTGAATTCAGAGTTGACTGTTATTAGAAGGAAGCTGAATGATGATTCTCTACAGAGGGCACAACATTTACTAGAGCTGTTTGGACAGACACTGGGAGCTATATATTTTGCCAGAAGTTGCAGGACTGGGGAGTAGATCTGAAAGTATTGGCAGTTGGAGGCCACATAAAATAATATTGTAAAATCATAGAATGGTTTGGATTCCAACCTCCTTGCCATGGGCAAGGGCACCTTCTGCTAGACCAGGTTGCTCCAACCTGGCCTTGAACAACTTCAGGGAGGGCACATCCACAACTTCCTTGGGCAACCTGTTCTAGTCTAAATCTACCTTCCTCAAGCTTCAATCCATTCCCTCTCATTCTATGACTGCAAGCCCCTGTAAAAAGTCCCTTCCTTTCTTGTAAGCCCCCTTCAGGTATTAATTAAGTTGAGTTAGAGCTGCCAAACACATTTGCTTACAAGTTGCACCTTTTGTGCCTTATGGATTACCCTGGAAAGGAGATGTTAATCGAGTAAATGGATAGCTGTGCACTGGGGTGGTTACTAGTGTTTTACAGGCCCCTAAAGCATGTTCAGTTACCTATCTATGTAGCTGAGGTTAAAACCCAACCATTCAAAGTTCCCTGAAGTTTTTGGGCTGTTTTTGAACTCAGTTTGAGGATGAAGCTTTCACCTGTTCTTGCCAAAAGGAGAAAGCACATTCGTTTCATCTCTGTTCTTTTCTTTATGATGCTTTGGACTTCCTTGGTTATTTGCTTTAGTTCTCTCTACCTAGCAGTAGTTGTGGAAGGGAGTATCTGCTCTTGCATTCTCTAATGTTTAATTTCTCTCTTGTTTTGAAAGTGTAATTAGGTCTCTGCATCAAAGTACCTTCACTTAGTGAAAGAAAAAAGGTTGCTGCTGTGTGTAAGAGTGAGAATAGAAGTTTCTGCAGGGCTGTAATTCAGCAGTGCTTCATTAGCCAGCACTCAGACAGTATTTAAGGAATGAGCAGTTGTAGCTTTTCTGTTTGTGGGCTATTTGGGCAAGCCATGGTAGTGAGTGTGCTGTGTTGTGTGTTTGTTTTTCAGTTTTGTTTCTAAACAGCTTTCAAGTTTCTTTTCCTTTATTTCCACAGAGAGGGTTTCGCTTCCGATATGTATGTGAAGGACCTTCACATGGTGGACTTCCTGGTGCCTCTAGTGAAAAGAACAAGAAATCCTTCCCTCAGGTCAAAGTAAGTACAGAAATCATTAATTGGTGCAGTGTGAATGTTAGTGTCATTTGTATGTGTATAGGACCTTACTGCACAGCAACCTCAATTAGTAGGAAACTACTGGAAACTGAGCACATTTCAATTCCAGCTTTCAAAATCATTTTGAAAAGGAAGATGTTTTCAGATTTGTGGAGATAACTTTGTTGCTGTATTTGTGTGGAGCAGTTGAGCCATAAGCTTTCCTGCATCTACAACCTCACTGCCCAGTAGAGCTCTTCCTTAAGGTGCCATTTTGGCATAAAGCGAGGCCTGAGCTGCTGTGTTACTCCGCTTCTAACATACTGCAAAGCACAAATCAGGTCATTTCTTCCACTTCAGTCTAGGATGGTATTTACCAAATTTCCCTGCTTTTTCTGTTTATGTCATTTTTCATTCAGCATCTCTAAGATACTTAGTTCTTAAGGACTTGTTTTTTGTTGACCTAAAGAAATGTCATCTCAGTAAGAGCAGCATTCTGTGTAGATGTTCACTGAATATTTTTTTTGGGGGGGGGGGCTTTATTTTTCCCTGGAAAAAATTCAAAACATTCTGTGCTAGCACAATATGAAGATTGTAACAGCTGTGATTAATCATTCTAGGATTAGAGAACTGTCTTTGCCTGCAGTTCTTGCAGCAAATTCTCTTTCGATGGAAGTGGGGAAAAGATGCAGCTTCTTTTTTTAAACTTAATTATGTCTTAGTATTGCATTACCTCTTTGAACTGTTGTACTAGAGACTGTCTCATGAGGAGTGTGGTTAACATTTTAATTATGGTGTTATCTCTTCATATATTGTAATTCTGGTTTTATCTCTTACTCTCCCCTTTAGTGGATGGGGTGGGAAGAGTGGCAATCAGTCGGCCTCTGTCTTGATGTGTGCCACTCCTTAGCTTTCTCTGCAGTATGCCTGTAGTTTTTCTGCAGTTCTTGAGAAAGGCTGGAGTTTGGAACAGTTACATCTCTGTAATGAATCAGTGTGAGCATGACTCAATGGAAAACAATCAGCATTGGCTGAGATAGCCTAGGGTGTTAGTCTCGCAAACTGAGAAGAGGCTGGGAAAGCTAAGTCCTGACACTCTTGTAAAACTCCTTTGAAAAATTGCTAGCCTAGGCAAGGGGTCTACTTGCTTCCCTCTTTGCTTTCCCTTTTTTCCCTTTCTTGTGTTGGTAAATGTCTCTGTTCTGAGACTCAAATATATTTGATAGAACCAATAGCCATTTTTTTTAGAGTGCCCTTTCCTCTTCCCCCTTCTTTCCCGAAAGAAATAAAATTAGATGTAGAGAGAGGAAAGCACACCCAAATAAATAATCTCACTCTGATGTGGAAGTTAAAAAGAAGAAAAAAGTGTAACACTAAATTAAAAAGGTATCTGAAAGTAGGGAAGTTACAAAGGTGTAGGGAAGGGGAAAAACAAATACAAAATGAGTAAATACAACCAGATTTTTGATGGTAAGGGGTTTGTCTGCCTCGTGGGTGATGGCCACGTGGTGAAACAAAGAGAACCAGGAACAGGATGGTGATGGTGGTAAGCAGGGAGGCAGGGAGCACAGAGAGAGAAACAGGAAGCTCCCCCTGCTTTTATAGACTTTTAGAGAGGAAGAGGGAGTGAGCTAACCATGACCTGTTCATACCCATCCCTGGGGAGGGGTCAAGACCACCTAGGGTCAGGTTCAAGGTCACTCCTCCTGGAGGGTTAACCCTGTACAGTGAAGATGAATCAGTGAATGAATGTTCACTGGTATGTTAAGGTATAAACCAATTTACTTCAGTGGAGCCAGACATTTGGATTCCAATCTGTATTGATAGTCATGAAAATGATACTTTATAAAGCAGTGGTTTGCTGAATAGCATGACAAGTTGATAAGCAATGAGGAGTTATACAGGAAATGGAATTTATCCCTGAGTAAACTACACAGCAAAATGTTGTTTGGCTTTCCATCAAACCTCTTTTCATTGATCATCAGATTTGTATTTTCATCTAAAGATTCCCCACACACGTGTGTGTGTGTCCCTTCCCCTCCCTTCTTATGGTCCTACTGTGTGCATCTGGGTTTTTTTTTCTGGTTCAGATCCTCCTATGGCAACACCTGCTGGGAGAGGCTGGCAAGGGAACACAACATTAAATTCCTCAAGGCCATTGCTTGTTAGTGCCTGTTCTTGATTCAAGTGGTGCCAGTAAAGACAGAAGTGTTTCACACCTTTTCCTGTAAGCCTCTTCTGTGTTTTGTCAAAAGGTGCTCACCTTGTCATAGCTGAGATGAGCACAATTGAAGACTGCTTTTTTTGCCGTCCTCACACTGGGATTTCTTTGGTTTTGTTATTATTTTTCTTATGCCCTGACTTTCACCATAGAACCTCCATTAGTTGATCACATTGCTATGAAGGGATAGTAGCATGAGCTTTGGCTGTACTGTAAAAGGGAGGGTTTGTGACAGCTCTTTAAACCTCGGCTGTGGTGTCATCAGTGTAGCTCTCACTGAGATCTCTCTTCTGCTTTGCCAACTCTGCATAGAAGGATGATGTAATTTACCATTAGCTTCCATGGGATGTCCAGAATACAGATCTCTTCAGGGCACAAAAAAGGAATTGTAGCTTCTCTAGTCCCTCTTCTTAGGATTGTGGATTGAAAGTCGAAATAAAACACATTTATCTGATGTGAGCTCTTGCTTAACATGGACTCTTCACCTTTATCCTTGTAGCTGGAACACACCAAGAGGTATCTTCATTGGAAAACTGGAGCACTGGAGACTTTCATGTCTCCAAGCAAAATGTTTTTGTAATTAGTGACACATTCAGCCACCTCATGTGTAGTGTATTAGGAGATGGTGTAGATCAGGAGTTGGTGTAGCAGATCTGCAGTGTCAGTCTTTACACTTAAGACAAATGTGTGCTGGCCAGTAAGGCAGGATTGATTTTTAAACCTCTTGTTTTCTTGGCACAGTCATGGCTAGATAACAATCTGGATAACAGTAGTATTTTTCTGTAATATCAAAAATGAGATTATTTTTTTCTGGTTTATGGAATGATATTCCTTTAACCCTGTCTTTGCTAACTGTAATCCTAACACACAAAATGTGTTTTTTGGAGGATGTAACTTAGTGAGCAGAGAAGTTGTAGACACTGAACGTGTTGTAATGAAGTCACATTTAAGGACATTTTTCATTATTATGCTACAAAGCTACCTAAAAGTATTAATTTAAAATCAATTTTCATCTGTTCAGTGTAAGACAACACAGGACAAATTAGCTATCTGGAACAGTTGAAACCAAAGCTTCTAAGTAGCAGTGTAAGACAACACAGGACAAATTAGCTATCTGGAACAGTTGAAACCAAAGCTTCTAAGTAGCTTATATCATTAGCTTTTTGTCCAGAGGGGGGGAAAAAAACAATAGTCTAAAAAGAAAGAATGATTGTCTTGAATTAGGTTACTTAACTGTCTTATTAATAATTTGCTTATTTCTGTGGGTTTGAAAAACTATGGGAACTTGCACAGAAAATGTCCACTGGCCTCCTTACATGTTTACCACGTGTGTCCTGATCTTACATATGATGTTACTGTAGGCATGTTCAACTTTTACTCTGAAGTACTTGATCCAGTTTTGTCTGTGATAAGAATTGGCTGCAAATAGTGATGTGAAGGAAGTGAGCTAAATCGTCATCTCCTCGGGAGAAAATCTCTGGGGGTGACTACAGACTCGAGTTGCCTGTTCTCTGTGAGCTGGATGTAAATCAGCTGCAGCCAAGAAACTGGGTGACCAGTTGCTCAGAGGTGTGCTAGGGCTGATGAGCACAATATCTTTGCTAACGTTTGGACAGAGTTTGTGCAGTTCAGCTTGTGAGTGGAAGCTGCTTATCAGATAGGCAGCCCTGAACCCAGATGCAGGAGAATAGAACTGCCCAGCCAGTCATGTCCTGGGGCTATCCTAAATTACACCTCAATTCAGAGATAAGCATTCTTATTGAAATTGGGGATTTCAGCACATACCTCAAATTCAGGAGGGGAATTTATGGAATAGTAGTGAAGTTACTTTGTTGATGAGCCTTTTTGATGAAGAAAGGAGCAGCTTAGTTTGTTGTGTTTGTCTCCCTACACCACGCCACCCCCTAAGAATTAAATTGCAATGTAATTACAGATTACAAGGTAAAACTGCATTTAACATCTGAATTAAGGAATAAACAAGAGACAGGAATGAACAAGGGTTTTGTTATAAATCTTTATGCATCCTAAAAACCTGTACTGAGCTAAATTCAGTGATATTTGTGGGTTTTACTGCTTTGGTTAATTTGTGTGAATATGGACTACCAAGTCCCTTTAGTTGGGCTCCTAAAGCAGAGCATCTAACTCTGTTTTTAGTATGAGAGTGACCTTATATTCAGAGGATTAGAAGATCTTCATCTCCCATTGATTTTAAATTACATTGCTTATTCTTAGACTTCTAAGTAAGCAAATTATTTGTAGTACTTCTGAAATATTTTTCTCTTAAACTAGCAACTGGGAAAAAACCCAAGATGCTGCTCTGAAAACATGCTATTTAGAGAGTGAGTGATGCCTGGAATGCTTCAGAACATGTTCTGAACATGCATATTGAGGACAATGCTAGTCACACTCTGAAGGATTAGGCAGGATTGGAACTATAGTTGTGATTAGAAACAGAAATAGGTATTGGCTTTGCAGACTTGACATGTTTTTTTTCCATCGTTTGCTTTCTGTCGTTGAGCAGTTGGTTTCACTTCTTGCTTGATGTAAGAATAGTGGGGGGAAAAAAACATCTTTGAAGTAGGAAAAGGTTCTTACAAAGTTTTTGTGGCGTTTTGAAAACTGTGAAAAAATGACCAGGGTCTGGATTGCAGGAGGATGTGAAATGACTTAAAAAACTTTAAACTCTGGAATTGAAATTGACTCGACTTCAAGTACACAGGCTCCTTGTAATCAGCCGAATCTCCCTCAAGTAGGAACAGCAGATAAATGTGAGCCTGCAGCATTTTAATTTTATCAGATGAGATCAATTGAATGCTGCTTCAATACAGGATATAGTCAAGTTACAGCTACGTTCTTCCCAGGAACCCCTTACTTTCTTTTTCTCCTCTGTCTTTAATTTGCAGTTCAGTAATTTTTCAGGTCACAGCTCTGATTTTGAGCAGTACAGCACCCATGTGCTATCTCCCTCTCATACTGAGTGTGGTTTTGTGTCAACACTCTAATCCTTCTGTAGATTCAGCAATGTAATGTACTGTCTACCTTTTCATGCCTTTGACAGCATTTAAAAAGTTCTTACTCAAAGGTGATGGATGTTTGTGTATCTTAGACACTGGCAAATAATTTCAGGATATTTAACCACTGAGGTTGTTTTGATGGGCACCAGCATCACCTGCATATCTCAAAACCAAGTGAGAAAGTCTGCCTTTAAGAAGTAGACTGAGGGGCATTCTGTAGCCTTTGCAAATTACAACATCGGGCTGGATGACCAAAGCAGTCCTTTCTTGCACGGTGACCTACATAAGGTATTACATTTGAAGAACTCCTTCCCCTGAGAGATGCTGTAAAAATCATGATGAGCTGACTAACAGGGGAGATTGCAATCTGGTTACCACTGTAGTTGTATGTTCTGCTTTCAGAGGCTGGAAAGTCCTTGACGTGCAGCAGTCCTGCCTACAGTTTCACTGTGGTTTCTACAGCTGATGGATTGTCTTGAACTTTCCTAATGTGATACCAGAGTGTGCATGTTACTCATAATGAATATAATGCTACAGATGTGCTGGGAACTTCATATCAGGGAGAGGCTTGTTTTGTGAGAGGTGAAACAAAAAAAATGTAAAGCTCTCCCCTGCCCCTCAGAAAGTTAATTGCAGTGTGGTGGTGACATGTAGCACCAAACGCAGTCACCTTTATTTTCATGTGACTTTACAGGGGTCCTTGCATTTTCTTACTGCTGGTGGGTGATGAAAGTGGTGAAGCAGTGATTGTTCTTCATCTCTATTGTTTTGATTGAGGAGGGATTGCTGTTTGCAAACAGGAGGGAAGCATGAGTAGCCCGTGTTTTAGAAACTGCTGCTTGTAAAATCACAGAATCAGCCAGGTTGGAAGAGACCACCAAGATCATCCAGTCCAAACTACCACCCAGCCCTGTCCACTCAACTAGACCATGGCACTAAGTGCCTCATCCAGGCTTTTTTTGGACACCTCCAGGGATGGTGTACTCCACCACACATTAATACAGTAGTTAGCTAGCAGGCAGTGTGTAACGAGGGGAGTTCTGCACACCTGTTTCTCCTGGAACAGCTTTTTTGTATTTGGAATGTGTTTTTGCTTTTAGCTGTGAATGGGAAGATGAGGAGGGCATAGGTTGTACATAGGCAGAGTGTTTCAGCTGTGATGGAATGGGTTCAAGAGAGGGGTTTACTGGAGTGAAGGGAGCTAGGATGACTTAGTAATGTGGCAGAATCACGGCAATCCCTTGGTTATCAGCGTTCTATCAACAATATAACCTTAAGTATTCAGTTCATCACTAATTAATCACTTTAGTGTTTATCATGAGCCTTTAATACTTTAGTTGATTAGATCTCTGAGCTGCTGTAACACAAAGAAGTTTGCTCAAGGCAAATTAAAAGAAAAAATAGAGGAGGAGGGAAAAAACCCCAACATTGATAAAAGGGTTAATTAAGTGAATTGGAAGGGAAGGTAATGTTTGCCTTTTTTAAAAGGTGGGGTAATTAATTTTATATTCAGCATAATATGAAAGTGGTTCATAACCCATAAGTGACTTGGAGAGGTTTACTTGTGAGGAGAGAAAATAAAGTTCTAAGTAATCCCATGTAAAGCAAATAACATACCAGTAGGTTATGTTATTAGTAATGTTAACTTTGGTTTTGAGGCATTACTTGACAGCACAATGTTAAAAGCTATTAAAGAGTGTCTGTGTCTTGGTTGAAGGAGCTAGGCAGGCTCTTTAACTCTTCTCAAAGCAGTTGAACAAAACACATCAGGATTGGATAGAATTAGAAAGCTTAAATGGAAATGCTGTTCATAACTACATGGAACGGTACAAAGCATATAAAGTACAAACAAATCCATAGGCTACAATTCTCCAAAGCTTCCACAAACCTCCCTCCAAAACCAGGCCCAAATGCCCCCACTCCATACTGTGCCTCTCTCTTCCACAAACCTCCCTCCATACCAAACCCATGTGATGGAGCTAATATTCAGTTTGGCAGCTCCAGGCCCCAACTGGCAGCGTTGCTGAGGCTGAACCTCCACTGCAGAGAGATAACAGCCTGTGCGTCCTCCTGGCAGCAGAGAGGGAGGGGAAAAGGGGAAGAAACTCACTCTGCAGACAGTTTTGTAGAGATTAAGGACTTTGGGGAATGCAGTAACAAAAGATGACAATTTCCTGTGTACCCTTGGATGCTCTGGACCTCCTGGAGGTCCTCGACTTTGTGGTTCTTAAAGGCACCCAGGCTCAAACCGTGACTGTAATGGAAGGGGGGAAAGGCAAAAGTCCTTCAGAGTTGGCACCAAATTTGTCATAGTTCCCAGTCCTGCAAAATCTTAGATGGGCATTTAGCAATATCCTTGTATACACTGAAGGGGATATTTCCTGGACTAGGTGATATGTGTCGATGAAAATGCCTACGAATATAGAGGTAGCTCACTTCAAAAACTCTTCACTTGAAAAGTCATTCTGGTGAGGCCAGAATCGTTTTCAAATGGAGCAGAATTATCCAGGCATGTTGTTAAGTACATCTCCTCTACGTTTCCTAACACCTAACAATGTGTACTATGCATTCAGAGAATCATAGAATGGTTTAGGTTGGAAGGGACCTCAAAGATCATCCAGTTCCAACCCCCCGCCATAGGCAGGGTCACCTCCCACTAGAACAGGGTGCTTAAGGCATCATCCAACCTGGCCTTGAACACCTCCAGGAAGGAAGCAGCTACAGTCTCCCTGGGCAATCTGTTCCAGTGTCTCACCATCCTCACTGCAAAGAACTTCTTACCATCTAGTTTAAATCTCCCCTATGCCAGTTTAGACCCATTACCCCTTGTCCTGTCATTACAAGACCTTGCAATAGTCCCTCCCCAGCCTTCCTGTAGGCCCCCTTCAGATACTGGAAGGGCACCATAAGGTCTCCTCGAAGCCTTCTGCAGGCTGAAGAACACCAACTCTCATAGCTGGTCCTCACAGGAGAGGTGCCCCAGCCTTCTGAGCATCTTCATGGCCTCCTCTGGACTCACTCCAACAGTTCCATGTCCTTCTTGTGTTGGGGGCTCCAAAACTGCACACAGTACTCCAGGTGGGGTCTGATGAGAGCAGAATAAAGTGGGAGAATCCCTTCCCTTGCCCTGCTGGCCACACTTCTCTTGATGCAGCCCAGCACATGGTTGTGTTCAGTGTACTGATTGAAATTTAAGGAGATCTACTGGCCAGAATGTAAAACTGAGATTTATGATTTGGGAAACAAAAGGTTGCTTTCTTTTAGCTTTGTTTGATTTCTTAATTTTCTTGGTCACTGCTCATACAGTTTGCATATGAAGTTTAATTACAAAAAATTAGTTGGCTTTTCTTTGTGATGATCTGGCACTGTTAGTTTGTTACTTGTATTTCAAGAGGAAATGATACATGCTTCTCCTATGTAAGGTGACAGAAAATACTCAACTGGAATCACTACTTGTTCCATCAAACCTCCAAACAATTGAACAATCCATTTTTTTTTAATGCATATTTATTTACAGATCTGCAATTATGTTGGACCTGCAAAAGTAATTGTCCAGTTGGTGACAAATGGGAAATATGTCCACTTGCATGCTCACAGCCTGGTGGGTAAATTCTGTGAAGATGGAGTATGCACAGTTAATGCAGGACCTAAAGATATGGTTGTAGGGTAAGTCTCATGGACTGGTTCATAAAGCTGGGCTAAGGGAGGTGGAATCAAATATGAACACTGTAAGAAGCAATACAAAAGTACTGCTGAGAGGCAACTGAATGGTGCATTGGTGGTCTTGCTCTGCTCTGTGTGTTGGTTGTGTCCTAAACAGAAAAATAAATGGGGTTTCTGTTTATCTTTGTAGAATCTGCCTGAAGCCAGCTAAAGATTTAAGCAAATAGTTTTCACTTAGAACTTGCAGATTCAGTCTCTTGGTGTGCAGTCCAAATTTGTATAATATGCCCATTCTTTCAAATGCAAATAGTTTTGATCAAAGAGAAGGGAGTGTAAAATTACTGAAGAAAAAAAATTGTTACTATTTTGATCAATATTTTACTTTGGCTGGAATCTGCCAGTAGGAATACAGTGAAGAGAAAAGCTCTAAGAAATTAGGATTGAATTTGAAATTAGTGCAAGACAGGTATAAGCATGAAAATACTAAATGAGTCAAACTTTGAAAGTTGAAATTAGTAAGATTGTAATGAAATGCTATTTGGTCTCCTTGTTTAATTTAAAAGAATAATCATTTATATCAGTAAATGGAGCTGAGGCTTCTGTCTGCATCTGTATTTTCAGGCTTAGATCAAATTTCATGCTGGCTGTGAGATTTAGTTCTGTGGTCTCAAGAATGTCTTTGTTGGTGAAGAAGATGAAGTTTTAAAAGCTGAGAAGGTTGAGAGAGATTCTTTTAAACTGTAACTTTTGATGTCCAAGCCCAGTGCACTAACTTTACCAAGCACAACAATTTAAATAGCTTTATTTGAAATGCTCCTTTTCATCTTGTAAAGTTTGGCTCATTTCCTAACCTGTCTTGTTTTTCATCAGATGTTTAGAAACAGCTTTCCTGTCCTCAGCTGACCCACTTGAAAATTGAGTTATTGTCTTGTTTTCATTCTTCCAGGTCTAATTGATTTTTAAACGTGCCAGGAGAATTTTACAAAAGCAGATCTTGTATTATGGAAGTTTTCATTTAAATAGATACCTGAAGTGTCTTGCTGAATGTTCAAGGCCTTGCTTAAAACATGCCTTTGGCAAAATGTTGCACTGTTTTTAGCTTCTTTAGTTTGCTTAGATCCAAATAATTTTCATACAATCAACCAGGCTGGAAGAGACCTCCAAGATCATCCAGTCCAACCTAGCACCCAGCCCTAGCCAGTCAACTAGACCATGGCTCTAAGTGCCTCAGCCAGGCTTTTCTTCAACACCTCCAGGGACAGTGACTCCACCACCTCCCTGGGCAGCCCATTCCAATGCCAATCACTCTCTCTGGCAAGAACTTCCTCCTAACATCCAGCCTGTACTGCCTCTGGCACAACTTGAGACTGTGTCCCTTTGTTCTATTGGTGGTTGACTGAGAGAAGAGGCCAACCCCCACCTGGCTACAATGTCCCTTCAGGTAGTTGTAGACAGCAGTGAGGTCACCCCTGAGCCTCCTCTTCTCCAGGCTAAACAACCCTTTTGAATGGATGGAGCTTATTCTGAGCAATTGCTCTGTGTAAGAGCCATATACAATGACATATTGAATTTCATTGCCAAGACAGCAAACAAAGTGCATCCAACCAGATTGGCAAACGAGTTTTGAGTTGATTCCACAGTGTTAATTCTGAAACCTAATAGATTACTGAGTATTTGGTGGGAAAATCCCATGCACCCATAGGATTGCTGTTGTGTAGTGGTGCATGTTTTGCATGGTTTGGGGGGTTTTGTTTTGTTTTGTTCATTTGGTTGATTTTTTTCCTGGAATTAGTTGTGCTCAAATCCTTCCATTGGCTACAGAATCTATAGACAATAGAGAAAGGCTGTCAAGTCCTTCCATTGACTTCAGTTGTGTCTCTGGTAAGAGAGAGTCTGCCTGCTGCAGGTTTGGCAGAACGCATTAAGAAAATGTTTCTCTCCTTCAAAATTTGGCAGGTTTGCAAATCTTGGGATCCTTCATGTCACAAAGAAGAAGGTGTTTGAAACTCTGGAAGCACGCATGATAGATGCTTGCAAAAAAGGATACAACCCAGGGCTCCTGGTGCATCCCGAACTTGCCCATCTGCAGGCAGATGGATGTGGAGACAGACAGTTGACTGGTATGTAGAAGTGGTGGCCTGGTTTTAGTAGACCTGCTGAAAACAGGTTTAGCTTCCAAACCCACAGATTCTTAGCCAGAAAAAGGCCTTGGCTGTGTGCTTTGAGAGGTGATAGGTTGTTGCCATGTTTTAGGGAATCTGAACAACAGAGTCTTTGTTGTCAGCACTCACATGAGTGTGAAGCAACTTCCTTTCTTAGGTGCCTGCACTCACCTCTGCACCTGTATTTAGTTTTTATCTTGATTAATAGGCGATAAAGAGAGTTGTTGTGCAATATTACTGCACCATGTGATATACTTGGGGCCCTTCTGAGAATCAATGTGTTCAGCTTCATTTCATCCATATCCCCGTAAAACCTGTGACACTCATTGCTTTCAAGCACAGTATAGAGGCCAGCCTTCTCTTTGTCACTCTACTACTAGGCATTTGGATGTCTTTAGTGGCTATCTTTCCCCTTTTCACAGCCTTTATAAACTGAGAGCAGAAAACACTGATTTTTTTGTGTGCTTCATACCTTAAATAACATCTGATGCAAAAACTGCAAGATAAATGTCATGTATTGCAAATAGCTTCTGCTCTCTGCTTAAAAAGAAGAGCCAGTGGATGCTAAATGAAAAGAGACACTGTTGGTGCCTTTCAGTAGCGAGGTTTTGTTCCTTCTGTTTTGTTCTGGGTCCCCTGTGTTAATTCTTCTGTCTACTTACGGGTTCCAGAACGAGAGAGGGAAATCATTCGCCAAGCAGCGGTACAGCAGACCAAGGAAATGGATCTCAGCGTGGTGCGCCTCATGTTCACAGCCTTCCTGCCTGACAGCAACGGGAGCTTCACACGGAAACTTGATCCTGTTATATCAGATGCAATATATGACAGCAGTAAGTAGATTTGGCTTTCCTTACTTCTTTAATGTGAGGCAAGCTTTTGCACATACAAAACTGTTCTGCAGATACTGCTACGCACAGACTCATCTAGCCCTGCTGCTGGCCTGTTATTTGATTAAGAAGTAAGTAGCCCATGGATAATTTGCTGCATGTCTATCAAGCACCCATGGTATTGTTCTGGTTTGTAATAGATGGTGAGATAAGCTATAAAGGAAGATATTATTTTGTTGTTAGCATGTTTAGTCCTGCTGCTTTTATTAGGAGGATTTGTTAAACTCTTGTTATGTTCATAAGGAGTGCTTGAATTTTGCAGTTTTCAGTTGCTTTCTGTGCCAAAGCCTTGTCACACTAGATGTCAGGAAGAAATTACTTTGCTTCAATCCTGTTGAGACTGTGACACTTACCAATTTTGCTGGCCATCTACTTGTCCTTCTTTTGCAAGACAGAATTCTCAGTCCATTTCCTTTGGACCTGACAGTATTTTTTATAGTTCCCTTACATCCTTCTAGTTGTCTTTTTCTAAACTAATCTTTCCACTTCATCTTTTCCTTTGTGCTTACTTTTCTTACCTGAACCTGCTGCCTGAGTTTTCCTCCCTGTAGCTGTGGATTACAATGTTCCTGATAATTGTTCTGTAGTGGCTCAGAAAAAGTACTTTGTTGGGTTCTTTGTGCAAGTCATGTGTATATCATCACTTTTTGTGGACAAAGTCTAGATGAAAAAGTACTGAGTGCACCTGTTATTAAATAATCTGTTGGTCAGTCTTAACTGGGAAATGTGATGTAGTGCAGCCTTGCATATGTATCATGCATATTTTCACTGAGTGAAAAACCAGGATGTCTGCTGTCTTATGGCAGACAACCTGCATTTTCTGGATAAGATAATTAAATGCTTTAATCTGGAGGCTGAGGTGCTTTACCAAGCAGTGTCTAAGGACTCTTGATTTTTATTAGAAACAATTACAGACTCCATTATTCTACCTCGCCCCTGTGTAACAATTAAGAGTGTTTATAAAGGAAGACAAAGCATCAACAGAAGCAGAGCATGTACCAAGCCATACATATAATACCAGTTGAAGTTACCTTGTCTTCTTCCTAGCCTATGAAAATTTTAACTCCAAGCAAAAACACAGAGAAGAAATTTTGTATACATGCTTCTGATAGTTTAAACTGCTGCACAGTTTCTGAGATCCCACAGTGAATTCCTGTTTGTTAATTCCAAAATATTTTTCTTGGTCTTTGGGATTTTTTTCTACTATTCTTTATTGGCACCTTCCAAGCCTCTTCTGCTGAGCAGACAGAACTTGTGGTAGTGTAGCTGTCCATCACAGCTGCTGTTGCAGTTCTGTCTTGAGGACGAATAGGTACTGATTCACGCCTCTCCTAAGATCTGTAGAGGTGGACTTTTTCATCACAGTCCAATATATTGGCCAAGGGCTGACAGTGCTTCCAAGTAAGCTGCAGTGTATAGCAGTGCACTGCATACTGCATTCAAGTTGTGAGAGACAGGAAGCGTCACACTGTCAAGAAAGCGGGGGAGAGGAGAACAAGTTCTATTGTGATGTGCCCTTGTCATAAAGTTAGTACTGATGCAGAGTGCCAATAGCAGTTGACTGCTGTGCTACTTAACTAATGCAGTGCCATGGTCTAGTTGATTGGATAGGGCTGGGTGCTAGGTTGGACTGGATGATCTTGGAGGTCTCTTCCAACCTGGTTGATTCTATGATTCTATGATAGTGCTGGAACGGCCAGGGCCTGATTCTATGGTTCACAGTGCAGTCCAAGCTCGGGGAGAAACATGATTATGCCTTTGCTATGAAAACTGTTGATTTATTAATGTTTAACACAGACAAATTCAGGTAGATTGCATTGAGGCTTGTCTTTCTAATTGTGCTGGTTTGAGGCTAATTGGAATACGTTAATGAGAGAAATTAGATTACAGGCTGTGTTACAGTTGGGTATTTTTTTTTCAATCTAAAATTGTTCTGAAAGTGGCTTTTTGTAATCTTTCAATAGAAGCACCCAACGCCTCCAACTTAAAAATCGTAAGAATGGACAGAACCGCAGGGTGCGTAACGGGAGGGGAAGAGATTTACCTTCTCTGCGACAAGGTTCAGAAAGGTAAGAGCCCTGCAAGGTACACCAGGCTGTTCATCTGGACTACACATGAAGCCTGCTGTGCTGCCTTAGCGTTCTCCTGCACAGCAGGATTTGTAAGCACTAAGGCATTTGGGAAATCAAACCAGCAGGCCAGAAAGTTACTGAATCAAAACAGCCTGTGGCAAAGTAAATTCAGCTTCTGTTGCCTATACAGAGAGGCCATGTGATCATCTTTATTCTTCCCCAACTTTTGCCTCTGCCTGTGTTGGGCTTTTTGTGGGTGCTAGGTGACGTTTGGCTCCATGAATTAACACCTGTTCTGAATTACTCTGAAGTTTCTGATTTATTATTGTTTATGATTAATGAGCATTCTCTATTAACCATAGAGGTGAACTGTTAGGAGGAAGTTCTTCACAGAGAGAGTGATGGCATTGGAATGGGCTGCCCAGGGAGGTTGTGGAGTTGCCGTCCCTGGAGGTGCTCAGGAAAAGACTGGATGAGTGACTTAGTGCCTTGGTGTAGTTGATGGGCTAGGGCTGGATGATAGGTTGGGCTGGATGATCTTGGAGGTCTCTTCTGACCTGGCTGGTTCTATGATTCTGAATGTGTTAGCACTGCTGCTGCTAACTTCATTTTTATGTGTGTGCTAATGGTGTAAACAGATAGTTCTGCAGGCTCATTGTGGTAGTCTTTGCTCACAACTCAGTCTATCAGTGTGGATTTTGGATGCTTTGGGTTTGGACAGGAAGATAACAGTTAATGTGGCTGGTTGTAGAATTTGAGATGAACTGAAAAGGCAGAAATGTAAGGCAAATCTTGTGTATTTTTCAGCTGTAGGTAATAGCTGGTTCTCTCTGGTGTAGGTTGCTTGGTGGAGCTGGTGCTCCCATTCTCACCTGTTTGGAATCAGTCTCTGGACATGTTAAAATGACACCGATGTTTTCTGCTAATAGAGGCTGTGCTTTACCACTTCCATTCCTTGCTTAGGAAAGAGAGAGGTCTTTGAGGGGCTTTGAAGAGCCTGTTTTCCATCAGTAGTGTAGGTGTACCCTCTGCTATCAGAAGGGCTGAGACGAAACTTAACTCTTGTGCGCAAAACAAATCAATGTCTGACTCAGTGGAAGCCCTGAGGTGGGGTTTCCCCTCAGCCAAACCGGGATTTCCCCTGACCTCATTGCTCTCAGAAACCTCCTGCCTGAAAGAAATTGAGCGTACAGGACAGCAGGTCTGGAAGTGGTGGTTCACAGTCTTGAGACTAGCAGGTGGTGAATCAGGGGAAGCAGTCCCTTTGCTCCAAAAGCCTATCCTAGTTTTCTCTCACCAGGAGTGCTGGGGAGGGAATATGCTACTGTCATAATTTCCCAGCTTCTCCTATAATATAAGCAAATAAATACAAACAGAATAAAAGAGTTTGTTTAGAGGAACAGAAGCCAGATCTCATGTTTGTGGCCTGTGTTGGGGGTGAGGCATAATTGCTGACCATGCTGCTCACTCATACCCTTGAGCTGCAGCTCCAAAGTGGCACTCTGCCAGCAGCAAGGGGAACTCAGACTGTGGCACTTCAGGTTTTGCTACAGTTTTTTGAACTGAAACTGTTGGAAGAGAGAGGGTGGTTTCTACGTTTCACGCTTCAAGTTCTCCCCTCCCTACGTGTTTGTTCCAAATAAAGCTCCTCTGGAATGTTTTATAACGCTAGAATAGGAAGAGGTGTTGAACCTAGTTCTCGTTTCACTGCTCAGCAAATAGAGGGCAACTTCAGTGAAGTGTTAGAATTAAGCTGATCTAAAACTGATGTAAAATATAGGTTATTCATGACTTCATAAAATGCATAAAGAGAGTTCATGTATTCCTCATACACTATCATCCAGCCCAAACATAACTGTATTGATTTCTCTCTGAAATACTAGCCAAAGGTTAAACAAATACACAGACATGCCAGAGGTTAAAAAAATGTGCAGAGTCCCAAAGCATTTCAATCACTCTTTGCAGATGATATACAAATACGTTTCTATGAAGAGGATGAGAATGGAGGTATGTGGGAAGGCTTTGGAGACTTTTCTCCTACAGATGTACACAGGCAGGTAAGTAACAGCACATTTGTCGGTTGCTCATGATTTTTTTAGCTCTGTAGACTAGTATAATTAGTAAATTAGGTGAAAGCATCTGTATCCTGTGCTGCTTCCTTCTTTGATTGGTTACTTCCCAATGGTAATGCAATCTTAACTGTTCTTTAAAGAGGTACAGTTGGTAACTAGACAGGTTAGGAACACAGAGTGAGGAAACTAAAAGAGTAAATTGGAGTAGGATATGTGCAAAGCTCTTGGAGCTCCTGTGAGCATCCTGGGAAGGCCACAGAGCAGATGGTAAGTGATGAAAGGCAAACACTGCAGTACTAGTGTGGTGATACTTCGTGTGGCAGTTCTGTCTCTCCCCAAAGGCTTTAGGATTCAATTTCAAAAGCGGAATTAAAAACTGAAGTGGAAGCCTTTAGCTGAGAATTTTTGTTGTCCCCCACCCCGAGCTGTGAACCATCTCCTATGAAGTAACACAGAAGTAAAATCGAAGTTGTCAAAATCCGTGCTTCATGTAGATGTGCCTGTTGCTCTTTCCTTCTCAGTTTGCCATCGTGTTCAAAACACCCAAGTATCGAGATGTCAACATCACAAAGCCAGCATCTGTGTTTGTACAGCTGCGTCGGAAATCCGATCTAGAAACCAGCGAACCAAAGCCTTTTCTCTACTATCCAGAAATCAAAGGTAATTCACCACGTGTGTGTTCTGTGTTGGAAACAGGAACTGCAGGGTCCCTAGGAATGCTTTGAATAACTTGCTGGGTGAGGGATTGTTGTGTTTTTTCTCCCTAGTTGTTGTTTTTAGAAAACAGGATGCTTGCCTCCTTGTTTTGTGCACAGCGAACGGGTGAAGTGTTAGCTCTGTAAACTGCTTGATAGGCAGGACATCCAGGAGTCCTGGGGCTTACTCCCTTCGAGTTTCCTAGATGCACACGTACCTGTCCATACAGCAGATGGCGCACTCTTCCTCTGAGCAAAATAGTTTCTCTGGATGCATTACTGTCACTGCTTTCAGATGAAACCTTAAACCAAAGACTGGTTGGTGTCTGGTGGAAAACGTATACAATTTGCAGTTCTCTCCTTTTACTGTCATGCCTCATATCTGCCCTGATGGTTTTGAATTTTCCAGTTGCTTGCACTGGAAAATTCATACTTCTTCTGAGAGCAGGGCAAGTGCTGTTTCACTCTCTTAGCAGAAGTAAAATAGCTGGCATCGAGACCCACTCCCTAAGTTCTTAATGAAGTGTAACTAGCAGGTCTGTGCCCTTTAAATGCACTGGATGTGAATGGCGGCAGCAGCAATCACTGTTTTAAATACCAGTAGTGTTAATGGTATGGAAATCCCTTGAGGCTTGAGTCAGCATTGATGTTTCATTGTACTAACCAGTAATCTTCCTGCTTAACAGTTACCTGCCTGCAGGTTATGCTGTTCAGTCATGATCTTACCCTTTTTCAATGCTTAACTTAGAGCCCTGCTGAAATCAACATCCTTTTGAACTCTAAAACGTGTGCATCAGCAGTAGTGGGCTAAGGACAGCTGAGTAGAGCGGGGAGATGTTCAAGTGAATCTAATTTATACCTATTAGGATAAAATAGCAGAAAGCTTGAGTTCATGGCAACTTTGTATTGGTGGTGGTTTGGGGAATATCTGGTAGAAGTTTTCTGGGAAGCTTACAACTGCAGAGTAAGATTGCCAGATCTGAATCAAACCTCTTTAATGTGCCCTCTTAACAGAGTATGATTAATTCAACCTTATGTGCGGTTTTTGCCCCCAAATACCACCTAATCATGAAACTACCACTTAGGGACTTTTTTGCCCTTCTTGCAAGTGTCCATCCAAACTTAGACACATATATATGGATGTTTCGTTTGGTTCTCTGACTAAATTGCTCTCTAGAGTTTTCTCTTGTCAGTGTGAGCGTGCCTGGTGCTTGTATGCATACAGACAGATCATGTGTGCTGGAAATAGTGCACTTGCACTTCCCGGTGCACTGTTGCAAGTCTTCAGCAGGCTCATTAGATGAACCACCTGATGTGCTTGTCCATTGAAGTTCTTTTTAGTCATATGATTGTTGCAAACTATTAGGTTGTTTAATGAAAAGAGGCTATTTTCTTTCCTCAGAGGTTCTATTGGATTTTAACCCCTGTAATGTTTGTATCCTTAATTTTTTGTAGCTCTTTTCATGACATTTTCACTTTCCCCAGTCATTGGGATACTTCTTTCACATCTTTGTGTTTAGCTTTCTTGGGGAGCTAGGAATTCTTTTGTCTTTTCTACTGCTGCTCAGCACAGTTTTGCAGTGTTACATTCTGCCTGAAAATAAGCTATCTCTGTTCTGGGGGCTTTGCTAATCATTTCAAGCAAATGTTGTTTTCATCCAACACTGCAGATACTCTGCACTGTTAGAAATCAAGGTGCGTAGTGATTTGCTGATTGGTGGATAAGGGTCAGTTTCTGAGGTAGGTTTGCTTAGTAGAGGAGCCTGTGCTTATATTCCCCAGAGACCACTTGTCTTGAACAGATTTATAGTTCAGGGCACTTGTGCTGGTTTATGACTTGTTTTAGACACAGAAGAATTTTGGGACCACTGGCATCTAGTACATGAGATGGTTGTGGAGGAAACTGATCCCCCTGAAACATCTCTGCACACTTCCTTCCCAGTCTGGGCACCAGGTAGCTTGGATAACTGAAGAGGCCGTGCAGGCACATAGGGTGCTGTTGGTCTGTCTGGTAACTTGGCACCAGCTTGTTTCTCAAAGGAATCCTCACTGCTCCATTACATACAAAGCTGTTCTGTTCTCTGAGGCTCTTCTGCAGCGCTCTGAATTTTCCTTGAGAAACTAGTAAACTTCATTGCTTTCTGCATGCACATCCTGTTCTGTGTGCGACCACCAGGAAGTGACTCTCTATCCCACCTATTCCTTCTAACCCAGATAAAGAAGAAGTGCAAAGGAAACGACAGAAGCTCATGCCCAACTTCTCTGATGGCTATGGAGGAGGCAGTGGCTCAGGAGGCGGTGGCATGTACGGAGGGGGAGGTAGTGCTGGATCTGGTAAGGCAGCAGTTCTGGGTGAAGAGGGTAAGGGCTTTGACTCTGAGAGCAGAACTGATACTTATTTTGTTTTTTAAATTGTGATGAGGAGTTCATCTTGTAGGCAGATAGTCTGACTTCCCTGCCTTTGTAACAGGGTTAGTCTAACAAGGCTCTCCTTGCTTTCTATATTTCATCACTTCCTTTGCCTCCTACTTAGATACAGGACTCCTGGTGACTTTTTTCCCCCCTCTGTAAGTTACAGATAACACCTTTCTGCTTAGGAGAGTCTGAATCAGAAGTCTGTCATACTTTAGCTTTATTGCTGCTTAAGACCTCGAAGGCACTGAAGTTCATGGGACAGCCCAGCTAAGTACCATCTTGGGTACTTAAAATTAAACAAATTCTTAATTATTTCTGGGACCAGGAGTGGATTTTGACAAATCCTTTGAGTGCAAAGAACTATTAAAAATGTGAAACACTGTGCAGTAAATTTTCTCCTGTGCCCCACGGTTGAGGGCAGAGCATATATAGGATGCAGGATCGTAAGAGCATTGCTTCAATTCTCATAGCAGAGCATTAAAATCCTGCAGCCAGCCAGCCAGAATGTCTTTGGATTTATAAAAGGGCTGTGGGAAGAGCTCACCTTCACCATGGAAAAGTTATTTTAATGGGATGGAATAAAGCAGAAGGTTGTGGAAAACAGAATTGCAGTTCTTTCGGTTTGCTCTTCTTCCAAGTGGGGTTTTCATTCCTTTAGGCTATATTTTGTTTAAAACTTAATCCTTTCTT
Source organism: Pogoniulus pusillus (assembly GCF_015220805.1). Taxonomy (NCBI): domain Eukaryota; kingdom Metazoa; phylum Chordata; class Aves; order Piciformes; family Lybiidae; genus Pogoniulus; species Pogoniulus pusillus. The sequence goes on from NC_087272.1 coordinate 6,669,540, forward strand.
CTTTATAGGGTTCAGTTATCCTTCATATGGGTACTCAGCTTTTGGAGGGATGCATTTCCACCCTGGCACAACAAAGTCCAATGCTGGAATGAAACATGGTAACAGTAAAAATGATGTTCTTGCTACAGCTGAATTGAGTTTGAAGGTTTTTCTTGTACAGATGAGCTTATGTGTGCTGGGGAGGGCTATGTTTTTTCCCCTAAAATCTTTTCTGCAACAGAGATTTGTGCAGCAGATTATATTGCCCTTGCTTCTCTCAGTTGTTCTCTCCAAGTCTACCTTAAGAGCTGTGTGCATGTTCCTTTTTACTGTTAACACCCTACCGTGTGCTGCTCTATATGGTGTATGTTTCAAGCAGCAGCCCTCTTGCTTGCTTGAACATGCTGATTGTAGGTGACCCAAGAACTAGACCAGAGGAAAAGAAATCTTTTTTTGCCATAATTTGGTATTAACCACACTGTGGCTCTGAAAAATAACTTAAAAGTCAATGGAAAATATTATTAATAATAAAGGGCATTCTTGGCTTGTAAGAATAGGGAATTAATTGCAAATCTACTTGTCCAATACCCTGTAGTTACCTCCAAAGGCTCAGGCATACGTTTGCTGTCAGAAAACCAAAAATAATCTGAAGAATGTTGCTGAATTTCCTGGGAATAGTTCAGACTTGTGCTCTTGTCATGCAGAAAGAGAGGTATATCTGCTGTTGTAAGTTTCTGTTTGAAGCAGAGGCTGTCAGAAACATCACATTAGAGCGAGTCACATTGCCGTGTCTCTCCATGTGGATTGGCGTCTACTGTGGTTTGTGAGTGCTTATTGATAATGCCTATGTCAAAGTAAATTTTTGCTTTGAGATATTTAGGGTTAGGTTTTGGCTAGTTGAACTTTATCTCTTACATAAAAAAGCACCAGTATTGGACACTAATCATACTAACTTTTGCTTGAAGGGCTATCAAATAGCACCGTTGAACGAGATGGGAAGAGCTCAAATAAAGAAAGTGACAAATGTGACGAGAAACATGATGTGAAAGTGGAAACTATGGAGAGGAGGGAGTGCAGAACCTCTGGTGATCATGAGGAAAAAGAAGATGCTGATGCTGCTTCCTGTAAAACTGAAGCAAATGAAGCAGATTGCAGGTGGCAGGGTAAGTGAACAATTAAGTGTATTCATGGTGGATCAAACTGCAGTATGGGCCTTGAAACTATAAACTTCTGCTTGCTGTTTTCACAATATGATAATGCCTCCCGGAGGAAACAGGAGGGATTCCCTTCCACCAGATCTAAGGTAACCTTCCAAGTGCATAGCACTGTAGATAATCTTCCACTTTCACACTGGCCCTGGGTAGCTGAGCATCTGCTTATCATAGAAGATGAGATAGCTTAGCTTGCTGGGCAGTGAAAGTACCTGGAAGGCAATTCAGCAGTTGACTTGGCTTTTGGTATTTGACAGGCTTTGATGGAGGAGTAAATGGATGTTGCAGTAGTTCTTATCCACATTTTAACTGTTAAATTGCATGCCAAGTAGCATCAAAGGTTTGCATTTAGAATGTAAACATGTCTGTTCCCATGTGGCAAACACACAGTAAAATAACTCTGGGTAGCCAAGGTTTACACCTCAAACAAAAGGGGAGTCAGAAATAGTTTAGCAGCAGAATTGTAAGATACAGGAAGGCTGTAAATGATCCTTTCCCAGTCAGTAAGATGTCTTGTTTCCTGGGTTGTTGCTTTAAAAGCTGATGGTCACTTCTAAAAGGCATTTGAGTAATCCTACTTCTTGGAAAATTTAAGAACCCCCCACAGGAGAACTAGAAAGACTTGATAATGGCAGGAATTGAGCAGGAAGGAATTCCTGTTCTTGGCTTCTGCCAAGTGCAGTGTGACTACTTTTGTTGGTCCCTCAGTCAGGGAGAGGGCACATTTTCCTGTATCAGCCCTGTGAGACTCTTGATATTTACTTGGGAAACCAAATGGATGCATTATAGTTGTAAAACAGATGAGAAACAGATGGTGCTCCTGAGTAAAGCTGAGGAACTTGCTGCTTGCAGCTCTTGTTGGGATAAATCCCATGACTGGTGCAGAGACTAAAATCTTTTGCTGGTGTGTGAAGAAATCATGTCCATCTTGTGGTTGCCAAGGAGGGGACTGAATTCTGAGTTATAAAAAGTCCCAAACACCAAAAACTCAACCTGATTTCTGAGAATGAATGTTGTAGGCAGGAAGTTGACTGTTCTTTTTAGTTATCTATTATAATGAGACAAAAAGAGGCTATTTCAAGATCCAGATTATATGAAGAGTACAATGCAGAAGAAAAGGCTCCATGAAATAGTGACTGCAGGTTAGAACACTTGGCTATTAGACTAAAAGATGCTGTCTGTGAAACCAGGGACATTCAGCCTTCGGGTATTCTGCTCTTCAGAAATGTCTGTGATAAGAAAAGAGTGAGTTGTTTAACTCCCTGTAGCCTGGATATGTATCCTGGACATAACATCCATTTACTGTTGTTACTTAGTGTTAAGAAATAAACAGCAATACAAACCCAGAAACCACAGTGATGAATTGGCTACAATTAGAACCTTCATGGATAGCTGAGCACATCTTAGGCTTACAGAGGCCACCATGGGATGTCAGGGATACACTTCTGACCCAGTCTTCCTGCCTGGAAACCCTGGATGTTCTTGCCAGAGAGAGTGATTGGCATTGGAATGGGCTGCCCAGAGAGGTGGTGGAGTCACTGTCCCTGGATGAGGCACTTAGTGCCATGGTCTAGTTGACTGGCTAGGGCTGAGTGCTAGGTTGGACTGGATGAGCTTGGAGGTCTGTTCCAACCTGGGTGATTCTATTCTGTTCTCTCCCTGTGTGTGCTTTAAATTACTTTGTTTCACTTGTTTGCTTTTTCCAGTTTCTAACCTTACATGGTTTCATACAAACATGGAACTATTTGAAATGCAGGCTGGTCTATGATGGTTTTGAAACTTCATGTGTTTCATTTTTACTAGTTGCTTCCTGATACAGAACCACAAAGATACTGATAGAGCCACCAGAGTGACATATTTTTTTTTTCATTTCCACAAGTGAATTTCTTTTCTCCCCTTTCTTCCTTTTACCTTCCCACCACAACAAGTTCTGGGTTTTGAAATCTCAATGATTGTACATTTTATAAATCTAAAATCAGGGTGCTACAAATCCTGAGCATTATAAACACAGAGGGCAGAGGCCAATGGGATCAGACTTAACAAGACCAAGTGCAGGGTTCTGCACTTTGGCCACAACAACCCCAAGCAGCACTATAGGCTGGGGACAGAGTGGCTGGAGAGCAGCCAGGAAGAAAGGGATCTAGGGGTACTGGTGGATAGTAGCTGAAGATGAGGCAGCAGTGTGCCCAGGGGGCCAAGAGAGCCAATGGCATCCTGGGCTGGCTCAGGAAGAGTGTGGCCAGTAGGACAAGGGAGGTTATTCTGCCCCTGTGCTCAGCATTGGTCAGGCTACACCTTGAGTCCTGTGTCCAGTCTTGGCTTCTCAATTCAAGAGAGATGTTGAGGTGCTGGAACATGTCCAGAGAAGGGCAACAAAGCTGGTGAGAGGCCTGGAACACAAACCCTATGAGGAGAGGCTGAGGGAGCTGGGGGTTGTTTAGCCTAGAGAAGAAGAGGCTCAGGGGGGACCTCATTGCTGTCTACAACTACCTGAAGGGAGGTTGTAGCCAGGTGGGGGTTGGTCTCTTCTGCCAGGCAACCAGCAACAGAACAAGGGGACACAGTCTCAAGTTGTGCCAGGGGAAGTCTAGGCTGGATGTTAGGAGGAAGTTGTTGGCAGAGAGAGTGATTGGCATTGGAATGGGCTGCCCAGGGAGGTGGTGGAGTCACTGTCCCTGGAGGTGTTCAAGCAAAGCCTGGATGAGGCACTTAGTGCCATGGTCTGGCTGACTGGATAGGGCTGGGTGCTAGGTTGGGCTGGATTATCTTGGAGGTCTCTTCCAACCTGGTTGATTCTATGACTGGAGTGTTTGCAACAGGTGACAGACTCTGTGCTGCTGTAAAGCAGGAAGCCTGCACATTTTGAGTTGCAGAGAGGACACCAAGCCCTGCATGTATTCTGTAGCCTCTTCATGAGTTTTTGTGCAAGGTCACTTAGGCTTCTTGTGCCTTAGTTTAAGTCCAGACTTCTCAGAACTGCATGGACAGTACTCTAAAGTGCTCTATGGACAAGAGTCCTTAGACAGTTTTTGTTTGTATCTAAAAAAATTGTGATGGGGTTAAAATTGTCCCCCAGAATAAAATCTCCAGGCTAGCTCAGGTTTGGAAGTAAGATGAAGCTATATATTTAGAGCAAGCCCAAATCTAAAAGCATATAATACATATGTACAAAATGTATTTACATATTTTTACAATGAGTTACAGTGTAGAAATAACAGAGAGGTCTCCCCCTGGACAAACCCAGAAGGGGTTAACAGCCACCACCTTCTCCTGCCAAAGAGAAAACCAGGCCCAATGTTACCTACTCAGCCGAGGTTAGTGTAGCCATGCAAGATCAGCCAGATGGGGGAAAGAAGAGGAGGAGACAGAAAGCAGCAGTGCAAAGAACAGTCTGTACCAGTCCAGCAAAGGATATAGACTTGTCTGATATTTTTCTTTTATACCCAGCCTTCCAGAAAGCTCTTATTTCTTGTTTATAATTCAGAATTATTAGAGCCTTAACTCCAAACTACCACACAGAATCACAGAATTAAACAGGTTGGAAAAGAACTTTGAGATCAAGCCCAACCTATCACCTTACGCCTTCTGATCAACTAAACCATGGCACTAAGTGCCTCATCCTGTCTCCTTTTAAACACCTCCAGGGATGGAGATGTTTAAACACCTCCACCACCTCCACGGGCAGCCTGTTCCAATGGCTAATCACTCTTTCTGTGACGAACTTCCTCCTAACATCCATCCAAGGTCCTGCTCCTATAGTCTCGTTACACACAAGTGCACAGCAGTGCAGTTATTTTGGTGCTACTCAAAGACATCTTCCAGGAATTGACTGTTCTCTGGGTTCCTGTGGTCTGAATGCTCAGCAGGCACCTGCTTTTCCTTCCACGATACTCACTGCCTATATCCTTACTTCTCAGGAGTAACGCTTGGTAGGTATTTCTTTAGGAGCACAAATGCCTGTCTAAAGAAGGTGCTGTTGCAAGGAAGACAACTGAAGTGATGAAGGTAAAATTTTGTCTTTCAGGTGGTCTGTTCCTGGAGAAGGCCATGCAGCTTGCCAAGCGCCACTGCAATGCTCTCTTTGATTATGCTGTAACTGGAGATGTGAAGACACTGTTGGCTGTTCAGCGCCACCTCACTGTTGTCCAGGATGATAATGGAGACAAGTAAGTTAGCCTGTACTTACTGGGTTGAAAGGCAGTTTTCAGGTGGCAGAATGGTGTAGTACCCTGTGAGTGCCAATCGTGGATGTGGCACTGCAGATCAAATAAATACTGGCTTTGTCTGTGCTGTCTGGGAGAGATACAGCTGCCACTCAGATGTTTTTGTTGCATTTGCAGAACAGTCACGGTGGTGGAGTCGCCGTCCCTGGGGCTGTTCAAGGCAAGACTGGACGTGGCACTTGGTGCCATGGTCTAGCCTTGAGCTCTGTGGTAAAGGGTTGGACTTGATGATCTGTGAGGTCTCTTCAAATCCTAATGATACTGTGATACCACACAGCTGCTTGATCCAGTACTTGTCAGAAAGTAGTCTGGCCACTGAGGATATGTTGAGCTTGTTGTGAGTCTGTTTGCCTTTCTTTTCCTTAAAATCCTGACTGTGAAGTGCTGTGCTTGCATCATGATGGGGATCCTCAGCTTCATGCCCCTGCTTTTTATTCCATGCAAGTCTGTAAGTCCTCATAGGAAGCTTTCAGTTACAGGTGCACCAGGAGATGTAGAAACAATAGCCAGAGGGTCCATGCTGCTTTTCTGCCACTCACACCAAGTTCATCCTGGAGACTAGCGTTTTGCTCTTGCTTACATCAGGACTGTGCTGTTACCTTCCGAGAGATTGCACAAATGTTTGCAGCAGACTTGGCTGCTAGCATTTGCTTATGGTCCTTCCATAATGTGACCTGGAATAGAAATCCCATCTTGTTCCTCTACTGCTATGCAGATTCTGAGGAACTTGGAGTGAAATACAGCGAGGAGCTAACACTGAGTAATTATTTAAAAGCGAATACAATGGAAGTGGCTCTGAACTCACACAAAGATCATCTCTTGAATGAGCAAGTGACATGATCACATCCTCACTTACTAGCTGACAGCTTTGGGCAGGCTCTGTGCAATCACTTGCTTCCTGAAATTACAGTCTTTTGTACAGCAGAAGCCATCCATGTGAGCCTTAAGGCGTCCAGCTGGATGGAAAATTCCATGTCCCTGAGACGTGCTGTCCCACTGCTCAATTACTCTGGGAGAGGCTACTACTTTAACTCCACTTCCAGTGAAAGTAGCTCTCCAATTACTGATAAAGGACTGCAAAGTCAGAGGTAGCTGCTTGCTTTGCTTTCAAATTGGCAACCTTATGTCTGCTTTGAGGAAAGCAGGAATGTGAACAAGGCAAAAGCTAGCAACAAAATCTGCCAGCACTATGGACAGGACAGCTTCTGCACTGAAAAAAAACAAGTGAGGAGCAAAGGAGTATTGAGCAAGTGGAATCTGCATTTAAATATCAACAAAGTGTCTCTAAGAGTTGGATTTGCAGAACATTTCAACAAGTTAGAGCAGGTTTTCTTTCTGAGTCAAGAAGTAGCTGCTCAAGCCTTTCTCCTGGGATGCATGTAATACATCTAAGTTACACTGCAACTTAACACCATGAAGTTTTGGTGACTGTCTTCCAGCTGCCTCACAGGGAAAAAAAAAGTAAAAATAAATCAGAACTCATAAATCAGTTTCCCTAATTTTCACTTTAACCATTAAAATTACATGGCAAAAATGATCAGTTTTTTGCTTAAGCATGTAATGGAATGTTGCTGTCAGTGCATTTGCTCATCTCTCACCGAAGCAGTATGTAGGGAATCAAACTGCTTTGAGTAGGAGCTGGTGGTGTGTTCCATGGCTTTGAGACCTGTACTTGGTGTCACTGGCATTTGCAGCAGTGCCACCCTAGTCTTAAGAAGCCCAAGGGTGTTGGGGCCCTGGGCTGTGTTGAAAATCATGTTGTGATGTAGGACTGTGTTCCAAACTGGAACTGGCTGCCCTCTCATTGACACTTGTGATGCTGAGGGTCACAGTTTAGCAGCACACTAGGTAGTGTTAAGTTAATGGCTGGAATCGATCCTCTGAAAGGTCTTTTCCAGCCTGAGTGGTTCTGTGATTCCATGATGGATGTTCAGCATGTCTTCACAGCACCAGTGGCAGGAAGAGAATGAAAGGCAACAGCAGCAAATTTATTTCTGAAGGTGAGATTTGGAAAGAAAATGTCAGCATGAGAGGGCTTAACAAGCATCTGAGAGCAGAGGAGCACCTCCTTTGTGTTTGTGGTGGGATTGTTTGAGCAGTACAGGACAGCTGAGGGCAGGAAAGTGTGGGCAGTACCCTGCCTATGGCAGGTCCTTTGAGGGTGAGTTTGGTTTAGAAATGTGTTATTATTTTCTCTTTGAAAAATATTTCCTGGTTTTGAGTCTGTCAATGTCGAGGTGACTCTGTGCCACAGATGGCAAGAGACTTCTTCTTCCTGATGAAAGTGTAGATCTGAGTGTATCCAGGTATTTCTGGAGCAGCATAGGAGACACACATACCCTGTGTTGATGTTGTGTGTCAGCAGAAATGTGCTAAAAAGGTGAGTCCAGCATCTGTAAACACAGAGCTTGGCAAACGTTTGCAAACAAAGGGCATGACTTGGAAATGAGGTCTCAAGGGAGCCAGGAAAATGGAGCTCTGCTGGGGAGAGGTAATGATGTTTGCAGTAACAGCCACGCTGGCTAGTCCTGGCTCTGGAGAAGAGCACAGGAAAGGCCAGTGCTGTAACCCAGTAGAAGTGAAGTGTCTTGCTGTGCAGAGTCACTCTTGACCCAAACCAGACTTTTCCTTTGGCCACTGCTGCAGATCCTGTGGCTGTTAGTCACCAGGCCTCAGCCCTTAGTCATTTTTTTTGCTTGAAAACGAAGGAAAGAGGAAACCACAGATCTGGGGAAACCCCCAAGGGAAAATCTGCTTTGGTGGCAGAGAGACCTGTGGAAATTCTGAAGGAAGTTTTGACAGTAAGAGGCATTCGTGTACTGCAAAATTCAAAGCATGAAGAAAAGAAACCAGAGAAGAATCTGGGGATTTCGGCAAGTTCTGAAACAATTACTCTGTGCTACGAAGGTCATATTTATTAGACCAGCAGTTAAGTTACTCTCAGGACCAGCAAAGGCCATCCTGAGTTTGCTTTTGTGACTGGAGGGTCAAACACCAGTTAGCACCTGACCACCTTTTTTTACCTTGGGATTCAGTGTCGATGCTGCTGTTGAGTGCTGAAATGTGACCTCTAACGGTGAAGAGTTGATTGGTATCCAAGCAGATGTACAGCAAAACCATCATATTTGTCTAGCAAAGTCTAAAACTCATGTCAATTTGTTTGTGTGTTTCAGTGTCCTTCATTTAGCAATTATCCACCTTCATACTGAGCTGGTGAAGAACCTTTTGGAAGTGATGCCTGATTTGAATTATGACATCATTAACATGAGAAATGACCTTTATCAGGTGGGTAGCTGTGGTGGAATAAGTGGTGTCGATTGTTCAGCCGGTAAAAAAGGAATTGCACAACTTACCTTCTGTCTTATTTCTCTTTCTTTGACTGAGCCCAGATGAGGCTGTAATGCCAGGAAGTGTAGAAGCACAATGAGACATTGTAAGGTAGTGGAAGAACAAGGGCATGTTTTCACTGGTTTAGTTCATAACTGCCCTTGGTCTTAACTGAAAAGTTTCTGTGGGTTAATCATTGGAACAGGCTGAAAATAAGAAATTCTTCAGTTCATGGCTTCATTATTTGGCTTCTCTGTTACTAAATCAGCAGTGTAGATTGCAGTGTACCAACTCTGGGCTCACAGCATCATAGAATTAACCAGGTTGGAAAAGAACTTTGAGATCATCAGGTCCAGCCTATCAGCCAACACCATCTAATCAACTAACTCATGGCACTAAGTGCCACGTACCGTGTCTTTTTAAACACTTCCAGGGACAGGGACTTCACCACCTCCCCGAGCAGCTCATTCCAATGCCAATCACTCTATCTGTGAAGAACTTCCTAAGGTCCAGCCTAAACCTGCCCCAGCACAGCTCGAGGCTGTGTCTTCTTTGCTGTCATTGGTTGTCTGGGAGAAGAAACCAACTCCCACCTGGTTACAACCTCTTTCAGGTAGTTGTAGACAGCAGTGAGGTCTCCCCTGAGCCTTCTCTTCTCCAGGCTGAACAACCCCGGGTCCTTCAGCTGCTCCTTGTAGGGCTTATGCTCTTTTGACCTTTCCAGGATTATGAGTCAGTTGCTGCATCATCAGTTGTGTGCAGGCATATGGAAACCCTTCCTATAGCCCAGATGGGATTTGTGCCAGTCACATCAGCACCAAGATTTTCCTTTCATTTTTAGAGTCACATTGTAGCACAGCAAACCCCAAACAAGCCCATTCCCTTGTCTTTTACCTAGTAGGAAAAGAACTCTTAGCTACCAGGCACAGTTCTGTCTCCTCAGCCTGACCTGTGACAAAGTCTGAGCTTTTTGTATTGTAACTCAGGCTTTAAAAAGTGCTGGGGAAGCCTGCCTGGGAAAAAAAAATCTCTTTTGACCTGTGCACACCACTGGGACATCCCAAAGGTAACAAGCTGGACATTTCCTGCAGCATTATAGCATGTGCTTGTTTCTCTTGCTGTGAGCAGCAAAGGCAGGCTTTTGGTCTGCTCAAGTAGTCCCAGAGTTTCAGTTATTGGGGTTCTGTTGTTTCCTTTCACATTTCATTTTTGTTAGTGCAAAGCAAGTTCAAAATGTAAAGGCTAATGAAAGCAACAAGAAGGTTCTGAATTAAGTTTTGTGCCCTTCATTGATCAGAATGAGAAAGCAAAGCTGTGCTCCATGCGAGAAATAAACCTCTAACCAGGAGCTCTGCAACCATTCTGCCTTCTAGTTACGCTGGTGGTGGGAGGGAATGTAGGCTTGGGCTTCTCTGCAGGTGTTCTGAAAGCTGATTCTTGCATGTACCTTATAGATCCACTAATTAATTGGAAGTATGTTGATGGATGCATTGACCAGCACAAGCTCACTGTACTCAGCTGGAATTAGTCAGGTTTTACAGTCCTCTGTTAATATTAGGATAATGAGATAGAATCTTGTGCAGTTTTTAGATTTAGTGTTGAAAATACAACTTCCCAAACCTTACTGGAGTGCTTACTGTTTAAATCCCTTCCTGAGTGTGTTGTACATGGTGTGTTCAGTGGGAAACCTGTCCAGAAGCTGTGCACGAGTAACTGGAAACCTCTTGGCCCAGGAGCCTGTGGGTGCTGCAGGCGTCCACACAAAAATGTGGAAGCTGCAGATAGAACCTGCTGGCTGGACACACGCTGCCTCAGTGCACAGCTGCACGGAGCAGCAGGATTCTCTTCTGTGCAGTTATTCTGAAGGAGAAGGAAACCCTAAGAGCAAGGCTGCAAGCTTCCTACTCAGGAGAAAAACTAGAGCACAGTCCAGTGCCAAAGGCAGATTTGAGCAAGGCCTGAGAAGTATGTGTGCTTCCTCTGTGCTGTGAACTTGGCTGTGAGGCTTGCTGGAGCTGGGGTTGCAGTGTCTGGAGGGCACAGGGATTCTCTAATTTCCCAAGTCCTACTCACATAGCCAGGTGAGTGCCCTGCCTTACAGAGTAGGCAACATCTTTGTTCCTCTTAAAGCCTAACTGCAGGCATGGCCAAGGCAGCTTTTATGTCCTTCCTAGTAAGTGGGAACCCTGTTTGCAGTGTGCAGTAGCAGAAAAAGTGTACAGGCACAAGCTTTTCATTTGTTAGCCTTGCAGTTTCATCTCCGCCCTGGAGCTGTTCAAGGCAGGATTAGACGTGGCACTTGGTGCCATGGTCTAGCCCTGAGCTCTGTGGTAAAGGGTTGGACTTGATGATCTATGAGGTCTCTTCCAGTCTCTTCCAACCTTGGTGATACTGTGATCTTCTTGCACTGGGAGCTTCTGTGTGTTTCAGTGATTTCTGTAGAAGAGCTGTTCCTCTTGCTTATCTTCTCATGGCTCGCTCCTCTCACTTCTAGACCCCCTTGCACCTGGCAGTGATCACAAGGCAGGCAGAAGTGGTACGCGACTTGCTGAAGGCTGGAGCAGATGTCAGCCTTCTGGATCGCCATGGCAATTCTGTCTTACATTTAGCTGCTACTGAAGGAGATGCCAAGATTTTGAGTCTGCTTCTCAAGCACAAGAAGATAGCTCCAATGATCAACCTTTTCAACGGTGAAGGTATGGAATGATAATGGGTATAGTTTACGCATACCTACCAGACGAGCACGTCTCCATTCCTGACCACACTGTGTTCTACACAGGTAGATACAGACCTTGCAAACAGCATCTTTCCCCATTTTGTGTGTGCTGCCCTTGGGTTTGTTATGCCTGCAGTTCCAGACAGGAGAACATAGACGTGTAGCTTTCTAGCCAGACACAAAGTTGGTGACAGCCGCACAGTACAGTATGGATTTGAGTTTTTGTTCCTGCATATTGCCTTGAATCTCACAAATTGTCGGGTACTCTGCTCCGCCTAAGACACTGTATGCAGCCATACATACTCTTTATACAAAGTCCCCCAGGAAAAAATAGCATTTCCTCCTCTCTAGTCAGTGAAATCCCCTCAAAAACAATTTCTGGACCACTGTTGAGTTTCATATCTGGTACTTTGTGACCAAACAGAATTAGAGTCTATAAAACAGCCACAAAGACACAAGTATCCCATTTTCTTAGTGGCACAGATCATCTGAATTTAGTGCTCCTGCACTAGTAGACTGTAAAGTGTCTGACCTAAAAATGTCTTTATGGGATTCAAGAAACTGTAAAGTTCCTTAGGGAGGATTTTCTGTTTGGGTTAGTTTTTGTTTGGTTGCTTCTTTCTTAAATACTAGGCATTATTGCTGTTTAGAGCTAATGCAGGTGATGGCACAGTGTGACCTGACAGGAGTATGATGCTAAATAAAATACATCAGTTATTCCCCAAACTCTTGCTGGAAGAGAATTTCAGTAGCAGATGGGGCCAGGGCCGGGTACTAAACCTACTCATTTAGTACCAAGATGCAGGTTTTCTTTGTAAGGCTACTGTCCTTTGAGGCAGAGATGTTCCAGGTGAGCTCTTCAGTTCCTGCTGTCCTTTCCACCTCAGAATATGCTGATTTTGTGTCTTTTTTAATGCACTGCCGAGACTTGCCACCAATGACACCAGTTCCAGTTTGTGCAAAAAGAACACTTGCATTAGCCAGGCAGAATAAGTCACTTCTGCTCAGGAAGCTACAGTAATTCTCACTCATTTAACAGTTGTCATGGATGCACTACTGTGATGTTTTTGTGTTTTTCGAGTATTAGTGGGTTGTGTTTTTTGTAGGTCTCTGTGCAGTTCACATGGTGGTGATGGCAAACAGCCTGTCCTGCCTCAAACAGCTGATTGCTGCTGGCGTTAACATCAACATTCAGGAACAAAAATCTGGACGGACTGCATTGCACTTAGCTGTTGAACAAGAGAACGTCCCTTTGGCAGGCTGCCTTTTGCTGGAGGTAAGGGCAGGATTTCTTTCACTCAGTTCTTTCTACTTACATATTTAAAAGCACTTGAAAGTCATTCAGGGGACCAGAAGTAAGTTTTTTTTTTCCTGTTTATTGACATGATTACTTAAACTGGTGTGACAAAATTATTGCTACTATTATTCATTATTGCTACTTCACCACTGCCAGGGAACATTTTGCCCAAGGTGAGGAATCTGCAGTCTGTGACCCTCACCTGACCACCTGTGCTGTGTTTCAGTTTGCCCTGAGTAATGCCAGCAGCCAGTGAAACCACTCATGAACAAATTAATCACTTAATCTGTGCATAAAGATGTGCAGAGAGAGTTGTGTATACCTATAAATGCTTGTCTCACTTCTTAACACTTTGATCTCGATGTGCTTAATTCTACACACCGACAGCTGGCTGCAGTAGCTTTCCTCTGCATCCCTGCAGGGGCATGCCAGCGGCCTGCCTGCTCTCCTACAGTGCAGCAGGGACAGGCTTCCCTGCACACCAGTTCAGGCTGCCTGTGCTGCAGGTGAGCAGCTGGCAGAACTATGCCATGGGGTGCAAAGTGACCTCTTTGGGTCGATAGGTTGTGCCTCCTGCTGTGCCCACAACTACCCACTGTTTCTGCAGCAGACACTTGTGGTTTAGTTTCCAGTTCCTTCTGTTCAGGCAGTGAGTGGAGTTTTTCTGCACACAGGTGTGCAGTGGTGCTTATTTGCACAGTAGCTGTGTTTGTGCAGCTGTACTGTATAGATGAGTAGCACTTTTCTTTTTGTCATTCAATAAACACTTAGGGTGATGCAGATGTGGACAGCACTACATACGATGGGACAACTCCACTTCACATAGCAGCTGGAAGGGGCTCTACAAAACTGGCAGCAGTTCTCAAAGCAGCAGGTACGAAAATAACTATGTGCTAGAGAGTTTTCTTTCACAGGGCTAACGTAGGTAGAGAAGGTGCCTGTGCCCTTGCGTGGGGAGCAGAAGTCAGCTGTTAAGAGCTTGGTGTGTTTGTGCTAAGGCACGTCCTCCTGCGGTGCTCTGTAGCACCATCTGCTGGCTACATCAGCACATTGTTACTCAAGGGAAAAAAACTCTTTTGAGCACACTTGGAAGTTTTTTGAATATTTCTTTTGTATAGCTTTTTTGTAGTCGAAGCAGGAGAGAGGAGACCTTGTTACATAGTTGGGATAAGTGTTGACTTCTGGTTTTTTTTTCTGCTTTTAAAGGTCACTGAAAGAGGAGTTTGTTAATGCCTCCTCTTTCCTATCGTGGAAGAATCAGTTTTGAATATTTGAGAACATTTTGTCAATGTATTTAATCTGTTTTTTTTCCTCGTTTGAAACAGAAATCCAAACCTCCCATTCCTCTGGTGCTGTGTTTGGTCTTTTAATCACATCCTCACTTGCTCTGACAATATAAAAAGAGGCACCCCCCATCCCTTACTTCAGCAGCTAGGCCAGGTGAGAGCCCCAGAACAGGACTGAAGGCAGTTCATGCAGTCATAGCTCACTGTCTAGGCCCTAGCTCTCACCTTCCCCTTCTTTCCCTCTTTATGCAGAGAGGAGACAGTGTTTAACTTTCATTGATTTTATAAAAAGAAGACATTGTTTGCTGACACAACCATCAATGTGAGGTGTAATTTTGTTTGAGCAGCTGAATTAGAAGATTTGCTATGCAAAACTTAAATACTGCAAGAAGCAACTTGCAGCCTTTCCTTACAAATGTTTCTGCATACTTGTTTCCTAGGTGCAAATCCTCACCTTGAGAACTTTGAGCCATTGTTTGATCTAGATGATGTGAAAGATGACGATGAAGGGATTGTGCCTGGAACAACCCCCCTGGATATGGCAGCCAACTGTGAAGTACGTAGTAGGGTTTTTAGTTTCATGATTTTAGTAGTACATGATATTCCAGCCAGTTTCCTTCACTGCATCCAGTTATCACTGCTGGAAAGTTACCCATTGGCTGTCAAAAATTAAACTCATTCAGCCACAGAAAGCCCTCAGAAAACAGCACAGGAAGAAAGCTTCACTTAGCATTCTGCTTCTGCTGAACTGGACTGACCAGGCCCATCTTGAAAGAGGGGTCAGTCTGGAAAAGCATGGGAGGTGGCTGGACAGCTCGCAATGGAAGGCACATGCTCAGAGACACTCCCTAGTGGTTTCTTTACTGCATCTTCTTCAGAACTGCAGATTTTTAGTACAGGGAAGATACGCTCTTGTGGCCTACAGAAACAGGGGTTAGGTTGCACTAGCTGCTGCTGATGTGAATGTATGGTACAAGCACTCAGCATCTCCAACCACATGGAGCAGCACCAGACTGGTGAAAATCTATCCCACATTTTGTTTCAGATCACCATCTGGAGACAGACAGTATCACTTAGCCACTGCTACAGGACAAGGAAGATTAACTTCCAAGATTTCTCCTTTGAGCTTTGCACAAGTCTACAGTATCTTTAGTCGTGCTGGTCCTGTCTCCTTTGAGATGGAACTGAGGTTTTATACACGACTGAGACTTGTCACGAAACCAAACACTGCTAACTACTGACCTTAATGTATTCTTTTAGGTGTATGACATACTCAATGGCAAACCCTACGAGTCAGCAGTGGTTTCAGAGGACTTACTGACACAAGGTAATATCTCCAAAGACTTGACAGTACCCCTCTCGTAGCTGAGTACTGAAAGTGTACTTGCAGAGGACATGGCCCTGTAATAGCTTGGTTACTGAATTGAGGAGGGAGAAGAGGCTCCCTCCCTCCCACTCACTCGCAGAATGAGCAGGATCCTGGTAAGAGATGGGTCAGAGTGACACAGAAGAGTCCATTTTCAATACTGCAGCACTACAGCAGTAAGCACTGGCACTGATGGACACTAAATTAATGCTTGTTTGGCTTTGTTTCTGCTCAGAACTTAACTGGTGCATGATTTGGATAAGTAAGAAGCTAACAAGTCTCTGTTCCCCAGGACACTTGAAAGATCTGAACGAAAGTTACAAGATGCAGCTTTACAAACTGTTGGAGTTGCCCGATCCAAGCAAAAACTGGTCCATTCTAGCACAAAAGCTGGGTCTTGGCATACTGAATAATGCCTTCAGCTTGAGCCCTTCCCCGTCGAAGACCCTGCTAGACAACTACGAGGTAATGTGGCAGGAACAGGTTATAAAGACCACTCAGACACACAGGAAATGTTGTCCTCCTGCAGAGCGTGACAGGCTTTTACCTGTTGGTTAGTGCACGTGGATGATGGCGAGCATCTGCCGTCTTCTCTCTTAGGTTTCTGGTGGCACAGTTGTAGAGCTGATGGCTGCTTTGAGACAGATGGATCACAGGGAAGCCATTGAACTCCTTCAGGAAGCACTATCCGTCTCCCAAAGCCCATCTCCTCTGGAGGACAGTACAGCAGAAGCTCTTGTGTTGTCATCCCCGTCGCTCGCCTTTGCCAATGGAGAGACAGGTAACACTGACAGTCAAACAGCCAGGGTGGAATTCCATTTACAATTCCACATGCAGTGATTTTTTACAATGAAGACGTTTTTTTTTTGCCCCCAGTGTTTACACCCCCCCTCTCCTCCTTTTGGCCTACTGATAGGTCACACTTACACAGAATGCCCAAGCTGCTTACCTGTTTCAGAAGTTCTCCAGCTTCACTTTCTTCTTGCAGAGGTTTGCTAGGCCTAGAGGAGCAGGGAAAATGTGCCACTTGAGGCAGTAGCCCTGCACTGCAGTATTAATATTATACTGCCTCTCTTTTCTAAACCAGACACCTGCCACTGACTGATGGCAGCTCCCTGGGGAGAAGTTTCAACTAGGTAGTGATCTCCTAGGCCTGCACAGGTGCCATTACCTTTTGATTTCCCTCCACTCGTGTATTTGGGTAAAGAATGTTTGGGGTTCATAAACTGCTGGGTTAGACTTGGCTATTAAATTTCTCCTTCCACAGTGTGGCATAACAAAATGGCCAGGGTTCAGGAGGCAAGAGAAATGGGGGATGGTTTAGGCTAGAAGCTATGCAGTCCCAACTAGCTACTCAGAGCAGAGCCAACATGACATTACCTGGGGTTGCCAGTGTGCTTTCCAGTTGAGTTTGAGCATCTTCAGCACTAGTCCTGTGGTGGTTCTGGGCAGGAGACCCTAGCAGAAAGAGAGCCTGTGAGAAGGCAGTAAATCATCAGGGGTGTTCAGTCCTGCTAGGCCATATTAAGTAACAGAAACTTTTTTTTTCCCTGTTGCCCTGTTCAGATCCCAGCAGTGCTGCCAGCATCTTAATGTGGAAGCTTACAGCCTAGCAAAAATAGTGCAGCTATTTCTGGAAATGAAAAATGAAACCCCACAGGCACTCCAGCCTGGTCTAACCCTGCCACTTTAGGCGGAACAGTTTTCTTTACAGTCTCAGAATGAGTCTTTGTGCCAGTACACATATTGCCTCTCTAGATGATTTTTGAAGGGTAAGAGAGGTTCTGCTGCTTAGCAGCATGAAAGGCCACATCACATCATTTATTTTAAGATGGCTGTTTAGAAAAATGCTGAGCTCCACTATTCTGGGCACTGCTCTAGTCCCACTGAGCCCACATCCTGCCTTTAACCCAGCTCCTGTTCTCTTGCATCAGGCACTGCATTTGTGGATCTTGCACAGACCACAGCTGTAAGTGAAATAACTTGAGAAAGTTTTAGGTGCCTCACCATGGAGATGTCTGGAGGTGTCTACTTGCATGCAGCCTGAGAACCAGAGACACTTTTGCCCTGCCACACTGTCCAGACCAGTGCAGTGACAACATTGGTGCCAGTAGATCCCAGGGCTTCTCATCCCATCCCAGCTGCAGTCAGTCCCTGCCAGCAGTGCATCAGATCCCTTGCTTTGGCCAACTGAAGACATTCAGCACAGCTTTTTCCTCTCATGATACATAAAGCCAGAATTCCCTTCCAAGAGAAGATCTTTATCCCTCTGTATGTGTTCCTTCGGCTTCTCTGAAAGCAGCCTTGCTGAGGCAACACACATCATGCATTCTCCTTTTCTCTCCCCTTCAGGCAAGCTCTGTAACAGCAAGTTCCAAGACAGTGACAGCGTTTGTGACAGTGGTGTGGAGACCTCCTTCCGCAAACTGAGCTTTACGTACTCGGACTCCCTGAGCAGCAAGTCAGCAGCAACACTTAGCCAAATGACCCTGGGCTGTGGACAGGAAAGTTCAGTGCAAAGCAATTACATTGCTAATTGAGTGTTCCTACTTGGCTAGGTGCAGTTACAGGAACAAATGTGACAATTACGTCAGTGTCATCCCGGCCAGAGGGAAGTGAATTTACAACCACAAGCTGCAGGAACCATGCTTGGGCCTGAACCAATGGCACCTTCGGCAGCAGCCTCCTAGCCGTTGCTTCCTTCCACAAGTACACTTGACTGTATTCCTTTACAAGCCATAGGCAATAACCAGGCCTCTGCTGCTGCAGTAACACACAGTACTGGCTGCTGATGGAGCTTTTCTGACTCGAGAGGATTTTCTCCAACAGATGAAAGTCACTCCTTGTTAATGCATAAGACCAGCTCACTTCATACAATGAGGTAAGGTGCACAAAGCAATCAGAGGGGACACGTCCTAGCTGCTTTCCATGATTTTTTTTTACAGCACAGTTGCATGGAAAAAAAGTTCATCAAATAACTAAGAAAAATCATTACTTCGATCTCAACAATGACAACTCAGAGAGAAAAGAGAATCCTAAAGGAAAAAAAATCTTGTATATTTCAAATAGTGTATTTAAACTTCACTGCAGTGCCTCTTATTCAAAACATTTTTCAAGCTTGACATTTTCCTATTTGTAAATAGTGGGGGGGGTTTAATATCTGTTCCTTACAAAATGCTTTTTAAAGGCTTATTTTTATTTTACTTTTATAATAAAAAGCCAAAACGAAATTTTGCCTATGCTTGCTGTAATTTTTACCTACCTTTCAAGTAGAGTTGTTGAAGCTTTAGGCATTGATAGCTGATGCTGATATGCAGTGCCAAAGTCATGTGGATTTTTGTTCAGCTGATGCACTTGTCCAGTGTTCTCTTTACATTCCAGCTGCAACAGCAGCAGGCAAAGGTTCTCCTGTTCTGGAGGTGGAGGAGATTTTTGACCCCTAGCAGAGCTGCTGTCCAAGTCCAACAGACCTGCTGCCACAATTTCCAGCACAACTCAGCGGCCTGGTACAGACTTCTGTTGAGGTTTCTACAATCCTGCAGGTCACCAGGGCATCTTGGCTGTTGATTCACACCTTTTAGCCTTGTTTCTAAACAGCTCTGCTTTTAAACCACCAGAGGACACCTGGGTCTGCACTTCCTGAAGCCCTGCACGACCAAATGCTGGATAGTAACTATTCATCAGGTTAGTGATCATGCAAGGACCAGCATGACATGTCCCCTAGGACCTGTGCAGTCAAGTGCTTTAAGTGGCAGTCTGGCAGTTTCTTTTCTTGCAGCTTCTTGGTTTGAGTCTATTCAACAAAATGGTTTTGGTCTTTCCATTTCCTCTTTCTGTTTAGAAATAGAAAAATATTAATTTCTAATTTCACACATTCAAACAAGAACACAAGTTGCAACTTTTCCCATCTGCATTAACCCTTAGCACCTGAAGCTTGGTCTAACTTGGGATTTCTTTCAGCACGTGGCACTCACTATGCCCTGTACCACAAGGTATGTGTTCTTCATTCCATATCACCTATGAGGAATTGAGAAAGGTATTATGCACGCATCAAGTTCTGAAAACTAGGAATAAGTTGAGGTTATTTTTAAGATCCCTATGCATGAGCAGCAGGAACAGTTTCTGGAGTTAAGTTTTTCTGATTAGAAGTTTCAGGAGAAGTTCCCCAGCAAGCTGTCAGGCTCCTATTTGCTTGGAGCAGGGCATCACTGGCTGGATGAACAGAAATACTGGCTTGGCCCACACCACAGCAGGCTCTTCTAATGCACTGCAGCATACTGCAGGAAGCCTGCTGCATATTTCCATTAGCAATTAAAGCACTGAGGGTGGGAGGTGTGGTCATAAAATTATCAACCAACAACCTCAAACTGATCTTTCAAAGGTCTTTTTATGATTAGTCGTGCTTGCCTGATTGCTTTGAACAGATGACTGCATGGGTTTATCTAGAAACACTTGCACTATTCAGATGGATTAATAGCAAAATAAGATTAGCCAAGAATGCTTTTTTCCCTAGAATGGAACCTTTAGGCATCCTCAGCCAAGTTTAGAATTAACCTTGCATTTAACAGTTTCTAACTTGATTTGCGCTTGCAGAATTTGAACCCTTAGATTGTTTTGCTTCTGTACTGCAGTAAGAAAGACCAGGAGCTTGTGACTTGAAGCAGCACAAAACTGTGACAACAGATTATATTATGTACAAAGGATCATTCGAGGAAGCTAAACTGCCTTTGATTTTAGTTTTGCTGCCACAGCTGTAAATTTCTGATGTCATCTTGGAATGTATTTACAAATCTGGAAAGGGGTGTGATAGGGGGAAGTTCTATGCAGCATTCAGAGACTCCATGGACTGCAGGAGGGGTAAGATCTTGCCTGCATGTGGTGGTGTATGAAGTGTCTTCTCTCCCTTTTCTGGCTGATTTGCTGTGTTTAAAGGATAAAGCAACCCCCTTCCTTTCCTTTAAGTGACAGAAAGGACCGTGCCCATTCATTAGCTCAGTACTCACCTGCCATCCACAGCTTTCAACTCTTTTGGAGCACAAATTCTTCTCTTAAACCAGGGTAGTTCTGGAGTAACGACCAAAGCCATGGTCTGAACATCTGCTGGCTGCAAGGGATTCCTACAGCTGCAAGCAAAAGACAGCACAAGTTCGTTAGCAGTCCCTTTTCTGCAGGCAGGGTCCTGAAGCAGTCCAGTGCCTTGTTCAGAGCTAGGCTGTATCTGTGTATGCATCCTTCAAAGCCTGCAGTAGATTGCCCATAGACTCAAAACAACTACTATGGGACTTTCTCAACCATCCCTTTAGCCTTGCTGGTTTTGTGATACAGAAGAGCTCCAGAAGGTCAGTGAGCTGCATTACAGCAAGCGAAAGCACTTGTGACTAACTTAACAGTGGCAAACAAGTGGCTTCCAGTGGCACTCACCAGCACTCCAGCTGAGTCACATGCATGTGCCTGTGCCAGCAAGACAGGAGCATGGCTAAAGCCCTACTTCGCTTTCACACATGCAGTCAGTTCAGTACCTTCTTGTTTGCAGCATCCCAAGCAAGCCAGTCTTCATTTGGCTATAGCACAACCCAAAAGCTGTGGCCAGAGCAGTTCCAGATGTGTAGCAGGTGGCTGGATACACAAACCATGTTGCTCTCTCAAACACCAGGCCTGCTTCATGCGAGCTTCTCACTACTGATCAGACTGAGCAGCCCAATTACAGCTTCCCAGCATTCTACCACTAGGAAGGAACAACATTCTAGCCACAAGCTCCTGGATGACTCCAACCTGCCCCTCACCAAGGTGAGGGCTGGCTTGTAAGCTACAAAACCAACCTGTCCTTCACTGAGAATGAGAAATCCATTGGCCTGTTCCTCTGCACCTGGTACTGCTGCACATCTTCAAAACCCAGGACTTCCACTAGTTCCCTTTTTTGAAGGCAGAAGTGCCTCTGAGGAAACTGTCCAGGCTCCAAGGTATGTAAGCAGGAGATCACAGGATCACAGGGATTGGAAGAGACTTCTGGAGACAGTCACACTCCCCTGCCAGAGCAGGGCCATAGAATCTTGCACAGGTTGCACATGAACACATCCAGATAATTCTGGAAAGGAGGAGACTCCACAACCTCTCTGTTGAGGTGGAACTTCCTGTGCTGTAGTTTATATCCCTTATCCCAGGGCACAAGTGAGCAGAGGCTATCGTTGCTCCTTCCTTCCTGACCCCCAGCCTACAGATACTTATATTTGCTAGATCCCCTCTCAGTCCTCTTCTCCCCAGACTAAAACAGCCTTGGGTCTCTCTGCCCTTCCTCATTCAGGCAGTGATCCAGTCTCTTAGTTATTCTTGTAGCCCTTTGTTGGACTCTCAAGTAGATTTCTATCAGTCTTAAACTGGGGAGCCCAGAACTGGATGCAGTATTCTAGGTGGGGCCTTACCAGGGCAGAGTAGAGAGAAAGAACCTCCATGACTGGTAACAAAGACTGACCTAGAGCTTACTTGGGAAAGGAACTTCAAATACATTCACACACTTCTTTCCTGGAAAAGAGGTAGAGGAACTTGGAAACACTTCCAAAAAAGCATTCCAATAAACTGCATAATAATAATAATAATAAACTAAAGCAATCTTGCTTGTGTGGCACAAAGCACCAAAGAGATGCCCTCTAAAGTTCAGAGTAGTCTGCAGGTCCTGAACAGGGTCAAAACCAAATCTGCCAGAGAGCAGTTTTAGGACAAGTTATCCAGTGCCTTACAGCTTTCTTCTGAAACTGGCTCTCAAGTCCTGTTGTGGAAGGGTATTTGTCATGGCTCCTGAGGGGAATTCTGACTGCTGCTTTTGCCATCTGTGGAGAACAGCTCAGGAGAGAACAGGAGCCCAGAAGCAAACAAAGGCCATCAGTACAAGCAAACCCAACAAAGCATTGCAAGGCTGCACCCTGGAAGAATACTGATGAGGTCGTTCCCCTCTAATGCTGCCATCACTAATTTCATGACTCTCAGGACAAGCACCATGACACTTACCAAATGCTCTTGTGATGCTCCTGCTGCTGATCCCCAGCCCATGGGATATCACTGGCAATACAGGTGCTGCTGAGTACACTCAGAGGGCTACAGATGGATGTCTGGAGAGAAAGGATCCTCTGAAGAGCGTTCACCGTTGTTTCTCTCTTTGCCCTGATGCTACTAGACAAAGGCAGAACAATGTAACCAAGAAGAACACAGAATATACAAGGCTGCATTTCCTGGGGGCAGTGACTAATAAGGGGACCTGCCACAGCCACTGCTGCCCTGGGCAGAGAAGAAACCAGCTCCTATCGCTACACACCTGCAACACCAGGAAACCTAAGGAACATATTCTTGTGACAGGAACACAGATGAGCTTCCTCATTAAATTCTGGCTCAAGCTCAAGCAACTGTACCTCCTTCATAACAGCACCCAAAGCTGAATTAAAGCTTTACAGTAACAAATAATGGATCCACTCGTTATGGAGCTTCTGACCTTCAAAAATAACGACTGGTAAGTTGTCTGGACCTTTCTAATGCCAGTTGGATAACTGCAGGAATTAAGAGCAACCTCCCCCAACATTTTGTACAAGAATGCTCTTCTGTGCATCACTGCATCAGTTATTGATCATGAGCCACATCATTTTTTTCACGACTTCATCTAAAATTTGTGACAGGCTAAACAAGGCCACAGCCATCCAAACCCATGGTTTCTGGCTTCTAGCAATCCAAAAGCCCTTTTGTTTTTTTTAAGATCTCTGGAACTTGACTCATGTTCTGAGATGCACTAGAAAACAAATGTGACTGACTTTCAGACAGTCTTGTTTCATGCCTTTGACACAAGTTATTCTGTCAAAGCTTTATTTATTGAACATTATTAAATACCACTTTGAAATTCTATCTGTTGCTGGAAGAGACTTTTCTACATTGAAGTAAAGTATTAGCCAACCTGCCCTTTCCTAATACACCACAGCACCGTTTAGCAAATCATTTTCTCCACACTTTTCCATTCTTACCTTTTATTGACTGTTGCTGGGTTGATTCTGTTTTGACTCCAGGCTACTGAAAAAAGCTGAAGGATATTTTTTGCATTGCCAGTTTTGGATGCTTACATCTCCATATCAATGCTTGCACTGGCTCTTTGTTTTCAGGCATTTTCCCTATGTACACTTTTTGATTCCTGCTGAGCTTTCTTTCAATAAGGACACGTTTTGAATCAGAAAAGCCCTTCTATGCCACAGGAGTTAGCTCTTGATGCTCAAACAAAGCATTTCTAAGCAGCTTCCCTTTATCACTGCTTTGATCTTTTGATTTGTCCTCTCGCTCAGGATTACATCGCTTTTGGTTAATGCCCAGTTTGAAACACCAGAGATGGCCAAGCATCATCAGTCTTTGCTCATTAAAACTGTGACCACAACAAAGAACAGCTCCCAGTTCCAATTCCTCCAGGTGACCAAGGGAACATGAAGTTGTTCTCTCCACATGCTCTGGACCATCTGCAAGCATCACCCACGTGGTACTTTTCAGACAAAGGAAGACATCACCAGCAAACCTTGTTTAAACACCTTCTAGTTTTAAGTGCTCCTTCTGCTAAGTGTTTTGCACAGAAATCAACACTTGCCTGGAATCTGGGAGGATCCCTGAGCCCCAGCAAGATCCCAGCTGCATTTCAAACCACATCTGACAAGCAGCCCACCCATGACATGGCTTGGTGGCCTGGACTTCCTGATAGCTGAACCCTCAGACTTCCAGCTCCACAAGCTACAGCAGCCCCTTATGCTGAAGCAAGCTTATTTTCCTGTGTCAAATGCCAAAGTGAGATGACATTTATGTGACAAACATTTTAAACTTCCTCAGACACAGAACAGAAAGGGAAGCACCACTGCTTTGTAGTATGGAGTGATCAGATCTAACAACTGATCACAACCCTGTCTTCCACAGGAAACCCACACACAAAGCAGTCTAAATCAAGCTGTTGCGGTTTTCCTCTGTTGGAAAGGGAGGACGATCAGCATGGAGCACAGAAATGCAGTCACTGTGGTCCTCTCACATGCCCATTGCTTCTCCACCCTGCCTTTCTCTCTGTACCTTTGCTCAGCTCTTCTCACCAGTCCTTTTCCCACAGCCAGCCACATCTCCTACTATGCCACATTATGCAGGACTCAATGCAGCAGCAAAAAGTTTGTCACCACACCTGGGAAAAGACAAAGCTAGATGCAGAGCCATCAAGGCTAGTGCTCAGTGTTGTCTGAGAGCAGAAAATCTCCATTTCTTTTCAGCAGGAGAACAGATCTGTGCTGGTGTCTGACTGGAGAGCCTGGCTCTCCTCTCTGTTCAGAAGCCTACCTTACAAGAGGCAGGCAGCACATCTGTTGGGAGTGCCAGCCACAGACCTGACAGGGCAGGACTAGCACTTACCCAGTCTGGAATAAGACCAAACCACTCCAAATGGAGGCAGTACTTTTGGAGGTCATTTTAGCTTCACCTCTTGCCCCCACCATGCCTTGGTGTTACTGTGGCATCAATTTCCTCAAACTACATAGTGAAAATGGGAAAGATACAGACTGAACAGCCATAGTCTGGAGGTGCAATTGCATTGCCTCTCAGTTCAGAAGAGCTCAGAACTCAAAGCTCATGTGGAGCAGAGAACTCAGCCCAGCACTCTGGCACCAACTAACCCCTCCCATGTTGTAGAGGAGAGGAACTCTCCCCACGCCCCGGGAAAGCTGTTTTCAATACACCACAGGCAGGCTTCGTTGTTGCGATCTTTACATTGAATCAGCAGTTCAAATTCATACAAGACAGGAACAGTGACTATGTTCAGCTCAAATTGTACAGCACTTCAACTTTGGTTAAGCTCTTCTCGTTTTTTCTCTCCTCCCATTTCACTTCTTATCTAGAAGGTATCCTCAGACAACATCCACCAGAGATGTCAAGGTTAGTGACTCTTCCAGTTCTTCAACGCTGGTAGGTTCCCAGGGATAAAACACAACCACTTTCTTCTTTTCAGTCATGAGGAAACCATTATCACTAAACCTGCCCTTTATACTCCCTACATCCAGAGAAACAAAAGGAGCCACTGCAGTGGTCTGAATAACAAACACATAAATGTCATCTTGTTGGGATACAGAGACCTGGAAGAGAAAAACAAAACACCACAAAACCAACAAATAAATAAAAGAAAATACAGATGTTAAAGGCCCACATAGTTACACCCACACTGGGAAAGACCTGCGTGTCAGTAAACCAGCCCAAATCACCATACCCCATCAAAAGTTACAAAAGGAAACCTACACTAGGCAAGACTCAACCTTCAAATGATATTAACCTTCCCCCAAAAGTCTACACTTTGTGGAAAAATGCCATGAAGCATTACCTCTCGACCACCTTCTTAGCAAGATGACCAAGGAAATGGTTTTCTGACTTTTACCTAGTGTTAGTCTACTTCTGCAGCAAGAGAATTTGTCCTTTCACCACCATGCTTCACTCAACCTGCAAATTCACAGCTGCTGCAGCAGCTGGCTTTTCCATTACACCAGTAATAGAAAACTGAAAAGCAAGAGATGCTAAAAGAATCACAGCAACACAAGAGATCACCTCAGGGTTGCAGGACACAGCAGCAGAGCTCTCACACTGCATTTAAAAGGCAGCTGTACTGTGAAATGTCAGGACTGGGTACAATGCTTTATATTAAATTCTAGCAGTAGCTAATCTCAGAGAGGCTTAAAAGCACAAGCAGGATACATTTTTGTATAGCACTCCCTGTTCACCATCATGACATCAAATGCTCTATCAACCTCCTTTCAGGAGGAGCAAAATGTAGCACCGTGTGTGTTAGTCTGTTCTCCCAAGCAGCAAATGACAGGACCAGAGGAAGCAGCTTCATATTGCACCAGGTGAGAGTTAGGTTGGTGATCAGGAAAAATTACTGCAAGGATTGCTAAGCCCTGCCACAGGCTGCCCAGGAAGTGTGGAATCATCACCTCTGGAAGTACTTAAAAGCATAGACATGGTGCTTAGGGACATGGTTTAGCAGCAGACTTGGCAGCGTTAAGTTAATGGTTGGACTTCATCTGCAGGGTCTTTTTCCAGCCTAAAACAAGTCTACTGTGATACAAATCTATGATTGATATATAAATACCAAACTAAATATAAAAAGCAGACAAATGCTGCTAAGTGCAGAAAACACATCCTGCTTACAAGGCAGACAACACTGTTTGTCTGTACAAAAACCCACAGGTCCTTCACCTTTTGTAGCTCCTAAAGAAACACTCAAGTCTCCCCACTTTCTAAAAGCAGTACCATGAAGAGCAGCACTCAGACTAGCAACTAAACTATCTGAAGGTCCAGTTGGTTGCTTATTAGTGACTATGTATAGAAGCATCAGCTTCTCAAAACCTATTTATTTTTAAATCACAGCTGTACACTTCTTTAAAAGAACCCATTTATACTTATGGTCTCCAACCATCCTTAATTAGCTGGTACTGCAGAGACAACACAGTCCTGGGGAAAAAGGAATCAAATTTCCTAACAATGCTCCAGTTGCAGAGCTTTTTATTATTGATGATGTCACAGCAAAAAAAACCGACGATTCCCAAACCTCAGCATGACTCAAATTCCAGATTGGGCAACCAGCAGGAAAAAAACGAACAACAAGAAGAAGAGACCCAAAAAACCCCAGGCTGATTCTTTCCTTTGTGTACTCAGGAGGCAAAGCATGCTGCCGTGAGAGAGATAAGAGGGGGGAATCTGGCCCATTTTCTTTTTGTAAAGCAATTACACCAGTCCAGATTCAAAGAGATTAACGACTTCTAATTCTCCCCAGATTAGTGTAGCTGCAGTTTGGAAGCCCAAATTGAGCACGTGCAGGTTCCCGTGCTGCCAACCTGATAATTAAGAATTTTGCAACACAAATTACATGCTAAGAAATGAAGCCCAAGTCTGTGTTTAACACACAGGGCATGCCTGTTCTCTCCCTGTGGCAGAGGACATCTCTGAAAAAGCAGCACAAGGACTAAGGGACAGTGTTAAACATCTGTGCCTTTTGGGAAGACTGTCAGAATCATAGAATCAGCCTACGTTAGAAGGGACCACAAGGAACATCTAGTTCCAACCCCTCTGCCATGGGCAGGGACACCTCACACTAGATCAGGTTGTCTGGAGGGATCCTCAGACAGCCTGGCCTTAAACACCTCCAGGGATGAGGCCTCAACCACTTCCCTGGGCAACCCACTCCAGGCTCTCACAAACCTCATGGAAGAACCTCCTCTTAACATGTAGTCTGAACCTACCCACTTCTAGCTTTGTTCCATTCCCTCTAGTCCTATCACTGCCTGATATCCTAAAAAGTCCCTCCTCTGCCAGCTTTCTTGTACACCCACTTAGTATCTGTGACCTTTCCATATCTCAAGACATCATCACCATTCTGCAAAAATCAGAACCCTTAGCTGGAGGGCAGAGGTTTGCAGGAGCAGGAGGAGAGCTTGCAATACTGCATGTTAGCAATGAGCTGAAAGTGTGAGTCCCTCAAGAGGAAATGCTGCCGGCACCGAGGCACTCTACACAACTCAGGTAGCATCACCTGGCACTGCCACACACTACTGTCTGCAAGCCAACACACTTGCCCCAGTGCTACTTCCTATCTAGGGATGAAAAGGAATGAAAGGAGCAATGCTGCAACGGTCAGGTGAAAGACACTCAAATCAAACGGAGGCATCGTCATGTGAAGTGATGAACAACCCACACAACTACCCCACTGCTGTTCT
The DNA here is from genome assembly GCF_015220805.1 of Pogoniulus pusillus. Lineage (NCBI taxonomy): Eukaryota > Metazoa > Chordata > Aves > Piciformes > Lybiidae > Pogoniulus > Pogoniulus pusillus. The sequence goes on from NC_087272.1 coordinate 6,697,694, forward strand.
TTAGCTACACATACAGTGACAGAGTGAAAAATAGATCTGAACTCAAGATGACAGAAATGCAACAGCTATGGAGAAAGAACACCAAGTGGAAAAGGACACGCCAGAGCAGTGACTGAAACCAGCATGGCTGGCAACACGCTTACCTTAAGCCGGGTCTTTTCTAAGCCTACAGCATCCTTCAGCGAGGAAAGGAAGTGATGGTTCACAGGACTCTGGAGCCCATCTTCTCCCACAAGATGGAAGGTAAGGACACAGCTTCTCCTGGTACAATTCCTGCATCTCTCCAGCAAGTCATTTATGGACTCCTTGTAGATGGGGACAGCACTTTGTGCTTTAACAGTCACCCCGTGTTTGGCAAAGGTGCACGCTGGCTGCAAGGAGCTCCAGGAGTGCACAGTGACCTAGCAAACACGTTGAGAGAGCACAAGGCTTGTAAGAAAACGATATCTGTGGAAACAACCCAGAATCCTAGGTTTTGGATTGCTCTTTGCAAGAGATGTTCTCTTGATGGTATCAGCTGATTTCCACCTAGCAAAAGTCTCCACAAAAAGATTTCAACCATGCATAAGGCCCAGTAATTAGATGACATAAACCTAACAAGAATTCCAGTTTGGAAGCTTAGATGCATTGTTCTTGATCTACAGGGCAATTTGTTTTCCTTGAGAAGCAGAGGTTGCCAGTTCCTGCCAAGTGCGTGTGAGAAGTGGAATTAGTAAGGGACTCATTTGTTAACTCTTGTTCTGCCCCTCCCTGATTAAAAAAGGGCAAACAAATTCATAGAATGGTCTGGCCTGGAAGGGACCTCCAAAGGTCTTCCAGTCCTACCCCTTCTGCACTCGGCAGGGTCATCCTCAACTACATCAGGCTGGCCAAAGCCCTGTTGAGCCTCCCCTTGAGTATCTCCAGAAATGTGGCCCCAACTACCTCCCTAGGCAACCTGTTCCAGTGTTCCACTCATGGTAAAGAACCTGGTCCTAACATCCAAGCTAAATTTGCTCTTCTCTAGTTTGAAACAGATTTCTCAGTGTTAATTCAGATACTGTCCAGCTGGGTAATCTTGAGCTTCTGCACAAACAGAAGCAAAGCTGCACCATCTTCTTAAAAGAGATGATGTAAGTTGTATTAATACAGTAAAATACACATTTCCAACACTTACATCAAAACAAGAACAAACAAGGCAGCACATTGAACGTGTCCAGAGAAGGGCAACAAAGCCGGTGAAAGGCCTGGAGCACAAACCCTATGGGGAGAGGCTGAGGGAGCTGGGGGTGTTTAACCTGGAGAACAGGAGGCTCAGGGCAGACCTCATTGCTGTCTACAACTACCTGAAGGGAGATTGTAGCCAGGTGGGGTTGGGCTCTTCTGCCAGCAATAGAACAAGGGGACACAGTCTCAAGTTGTGCCAGGAGAGGTATAGGCTGGATGTTAGGAGGAAGTTTTTGCCAGAGAGAGTGATTGGCATTGGAATGGGCTCCCCAGGGAGGTGGTGGAGTCACTGTGCCTGGAGGTGTTCAAGAAAAGGCTTATTGCCATGGTCTGGTTGACTACACAGGACTGGGTGCTAGGTTGGACTGGCTGATCTTGGAGGTCTCTTGGAGGCTGGGTGATTCTATGACACAAAATAATTCTCACTAAGAAACTGTAGGAAACAGGCACTGTCTCTCCATACAATTTAGATTATTTTTGTCAGGAACAGATCTTAACTCCTTTTAGAATTTTTAGGTTCCAGATTTTCCTTCAAGTGTGAACTAGAGCATTCACCAGAAATGCTCTACTGCCAGTGCCTCCCTGGACCTAACAGGAAATTTGAGTTTAAGCCTGCTACATTAACTCAAACCAGAAATGAACCATTTCAGTGCAGTCTTACTCTAAGAACTGGCTACTCAGAAATAACATTCATAGAATAGAATCATAGAATCAACCAGGTTGGAAGAGACCTCCAAGATCATCCAGTCCAACCTAGCACCCAGCCCTATCCAATCAGCCAGACCATGGCACTAAGTGCCTCATCCAGGCTTTTCTTGAACACCTCCAGGGATGGTGCCTCCACCACCTCCCTGCGCAGCCCATTCCAATGCCAATCACTCTCTCTGGCAAGAACTTCCTCCTAACATCCAGCCTACATCTACCCCGGCACAACTTGAGACTGTGTGCCCTTGTTCTGTTGCTGGTTGCCCAGGAGAAGAGGCCAACCCCCACCTGGCTACAGTGTCCCTTACGATACTGCACACAAGTAACCTGACAAATGTGAACACTCCTGGCAGCCCAGCAGCCAGAGCAGTGAACTAGCAACAGACACACTTGCACTACGGGGTCTGAAAAGACACAGGAGTTGTTCCAGGTTTCTAGGTCTATTCTTCTATTCCACATGGCATTCTCTAACATCAGGAATTGCATCTTATAGGGCAAAATGGCCCCTGAATTTTTTTTTTAGACCTGGCTGCCATATGGATAACTGCAACAAAATATTAACCAATCCAAAAGCAAGTCTGTGTTCTACAGCACAGCTCAGCAGCCCAAACAATGCTTACAAAATCCTAACAGTTTCTGTAGCATTATCAGAAAACAGTTAAGGTTCCAATTACAAGAAGGTGACATTGCACAGGTGATCTTGCAGTTAAAGCATGCCTAGATGTTTCTTTGGCTATTCCAGAAAGTAGTCTAGTTCTTTTTCTCATAGCAGTGTCGTTTGAACACTGGAAAGCTACACTACAATCCTTTTTTATTTCCCCCCACATAATCAGTTAATCTACTTCTGACACCCCAGGAAGAGTTGTGCTAAGTGGTGAGGTGCCATTTTTCATACTTGTTTCTATTTAACTATCAATCTCTGTAAGATTCAACAGAACAGTAAGTTTAGGGTCTGTGGCTACAGGCTGCAAGCAGTACACACTACTATAACAAGTGAGAGGAACTGCACCTTGTTGTGTTTGAACCTGGACTTACCAGGGATGTGCTTATTCAGCTTCTCAGAGTTTTGCAGAAGGGACATCATGGTGGTGAGAGAGATGTCACTTACCCTCAAAGTCAGGTTGTGGTCCACATGAAGATCTGAGACACCATAAATATACAACACACTGTTGTCTTCATAGGCCACAGGCAGTAGTGGTGCAAAGAAGTTCTGGGCAAAATAATGGAGTAGTTTCCACTTGCCACCATACTCTGAGAAGGGTTAAAAGAGAACAATATCCAGACTGAATCCAACCTGCACTATCTGGTCCTGATAATCAGAATCAACCAGGTTGGAAGAGACCTCCAAGATCATCCAGTCCAACCTAGCCCCCAGCCCTAGCCAGTCAACCACGCCATGGCACTAAATGCCTCAGCCAGGCTTTTCTTGAACACCTTCAGGGATGGTGTGATGGTTTGGGAGTTCCCTGCCTCCCCACTCTCATGAAATCACCCAGACTAGACTCAGCTGGCTAGAAGTTAAGGAATGAAGCTTTACATTTACACCTTAGCAGAACATACTAGCAGATATTTACAATATATCACAAATAGATACAGAAATATACAAGTTAAAGGTAATACAGAAACACAACAGCCCTCCCAGAAATCAGAGTCCCCAGGAGAGGCTCCCAACCACCCTTCCACCTTCTTTCCACCCCTCTACCTTATGCCAGAGTTTGCCTTACACAAGGTGAGTTTGGAGGATCGGCAAGGAGGGGGTTAGAAGCAGAATTAGTTACACAGAAGAAGCCCAGAGAGAAAAGCACAGGCACTGCCTCCAACAGAGACAACATTCTCTGTCCCTTATCTATGTTTGTGTTCTTGTTTTTAACCATCTCAGCAAGCCTATGAGTGAAGTAGACATCACCACTGGTTTGTTTTTTTTCCTCAGCCTATAATCTTATTTTTTCTCATTAAAATATTCCAATTAGCCTCAAACTAGCACAGACAGCAACTCCACCACCTCCCTGGGCAGCCCATTCCAATGCCAATCACTCTCTCTGGCAACAACTTCCTCCTAACATCCAGCCTAGATCTCCCCTGGCACAACTTGAGACTGTGTCCCCTTGTGCTGTTGCTGATTACCTGGGGGAAGAGACCAACCCCCACTTGGCTAATATAGTCCTCCTCCCCTTTTCACCTCTATCAGGTACAGAGAATGACTGAGGTTAATCTTGTTCTCTTCCAGCCAAGGCTCTGGAAGGGATCTGATGCTCTTTGAAGTTTTCTTTTTGGAGTTTCAGTAAAAGGACACATTTTTTAAGTGCTGGTCCTATCACTGCTAAGCTGCTGTTTGATTTTTAGAAGCCTTAAACACAAGAGAGAGTAACAGAACTGATAAGAGTGTACTCCACACTAAGAGATAGCTGGAGGATCTAGGTTGTTAATCCACACAGATGAGAATTGGTGGCATTGCCACATACTGTCACCACTGCAAAGAGACAAGAGCCTAATTTTTGACCCTTATACAAAGCACTCTCTTTCCCTTTGCAGTTCTTCCTTAGAAGAACATTGTTCTTCCTTAGAAGAATGAAGACAAGAAAAAACACCCAAACAACAACAAAATTCTCAGACCAAATACAGCTCTGAGTTAGGCAAGATTAATTTGCCAAAGTCTAGAGACAACACTCCCTGTGTGGGATTTAGCAGACACATAATATAGAGGTGCCAAACAGTTCTCTTTGCCTGTTTCATGGACAGCTGTACATCATTACTGTGAATGCTTTGATGGTCTGCCATTAACAAGCTGGGAAAGCCATCAAACATTGTACCCCCTCCAAAAATGTCTATTTTGCCCATGCAATGCTGCCACAACCATTCTGAAAATGATGCTGTTTCCACTTATTTCCATCTACCCAGCATTTTCACTCTCTTCATTCAACCACTAAATGGCACTAAAAGATGATGCTGCTTCAAGTCAGCAGAAGAAAAGTCAGACAACAATTTCATTCTCATTTCTGGCTCTGTATTTTATACAACAGGTTTGCTGGGGATGCTGAAAAATATTTCCAGTCAGATGTTCTTGTTGTTACTAATTACCTCTCTGCATTTTGTTGCTTGTACAAAGCTCTTAAGACTTTCACATATTTCATAATTAAGGACCTCATCCAGACTGATGTAGTCTTTAAAGGTTGTGCTTGTGGCTTTCACAGGCAGATCTGAACATGCTTTGCCTGCTCTCCACATAGACATGAATGAACTTCGTGGAGAGCAAAGCTCCAGCTTAGCACCTTCCACATCACCTCACTACCAGCTGGCTTGAAGGACAGACAAGAAAAGCTCTCAACTGCCTGGAAAACCCAGATGAGATTCAACTGTGCTATGAGGCCGGGCTTGCCAACAAAACACCACCAGCATTCAAGTTAATAGCACTGAAGCAAACTGAAGAGGTGAAGTCTGAAAGAGAACTTCAGGAGAGGCTGCTAAGTTTCTTCAAAACAGATTGCTGGTAGACTGATGAACATGCTTGCCAGATGGGTGCTCTTCAACACATGAGCCAAGCCACATTCTTGCATAATGCTTAACAGAAAACGTTGGTGGTCTAAAGGGCAACTGTGCCCAAACAAGAGAGTGCTAACTAGTTACTCTGCAGGGCCACCAAAGCCAAAATGAGAAATCTGGTTTGGGGATGGATTATCTGCAACAGGGTGAACTGTGGGGCAATAGCTATTGCTGACTGCAGGCCCCAGAGGCCACCATGAGGTCAGACAAGTTTTGCAGCATGGGCTGAGGTTTCAAGCATGCACTGACTTGAATTTTTAACTCCGTTTAATTGACACGATGAAAATCCAGGCTTCGGCTGACTTAGATGTGGAAATGAAGCATGACGTTGCAGTAGAGCAGCTCTGCTACTTTGTGTAACATGAAATCCTGTTGCTCTTTGAACGGGCCCTTCTCTCAGTTCCTGCTGTGCCTTGCTTTCCAGCTGGATTACATAACTACATTGCAGTGGTTACTGGAAGGGAAGGGAGAAGGTCTGCTACCCAGAAGGCAGATCCTCAAGAACCACAGTGAGGCAAACAACTGGGACTAAATTTAGCATTACACTTCTGCAGGGAAAAACAAACCAACCAGCCAACCAGTCCAGCCAGCAAACAAAAGCAAGCTGCACACTTCAAAGTTTTTACCATTTCAAAACTCAACTACTACAACTGTTGGTTAAGGATGCTTGAAAACATCACCAGTCTGCTTACCTAGGTGAGTTGTTTTAAAGTGCATATTGCTCTTCCCAAAAATACCTAGAATCAATTTGAAGAACCAAAGTCCAACTGCTGGAGCAATTTCACACAGGAAGGGTCTTTTCCAGCAATGTGATCTTGATAATATAATCATTACAGTAACTTCACACAGCACAGAAACTGATGCTCATTAATAAATTAAAGCCATATTCTTCAGCTTATCATAGAATCAACCAGGTTGGAAGAGACCTCCAAGATCATCCAGTCCAACCTAGCACCCAGCCCTATCCTTATCTGCTGCCTATTTCCTTAAGACCAGGGTCACATTTCTTGGCTCAAAAAAAATCAAGGCAAGTTGCACGTAAAATAGTTCCCCTGCCCCAAAATGGGTGTAAGAAATCTGAAGATCAAGCACCTATCCTGAGAAATCTCAGGGCTAAAACTTTCCTGTTACAGACATGCATGCCCAAAGGCAACAGGCAAGTTATTTAAAATAGCCCTGGAGTGGTTTGCTCCTGCTCTCCCCCTCCACCCTCCCCCTTTGAAATGGATTCCTAGAGAAACTCAGATCCCCTCATTTTTTCTTGATAACTACAGGGGGTCTGCATTGCCTGTGGTATCAGATTTCAGAACCAGAAACTGAACTTAAGTTTGCAATGAAAACCCACTCTCCTTTTTTCTGACTCTTCGCCTGAAGCCCTCTACACTGACTGCAGGAGTGAGAACAAATAGTCCTCCCCGGAACCCATTTTACATTAATTACTTCACACCATTAAATGCAACCTGAGAAGCATGCTGCTCACTTCGACCTATTATTCTCCAGAACAGCCTGTGGTTTCAGCTCACCAGGGGCTCTTAAATATTGAGCCTGCAATTAAAGCCAATTATCCGTCCAAGTGAATCTCATGACAACTGAATTGGGTACCTGAAGGTGACACTCGTGTGGGAACAAGGTTAAGTAACTATGTGCACGACAGTGCTCCTCACCAAAACACACTGCAGAGATGCTACAGCCGGCTGGACTCAGAGGTCTTTTCCAGCCTCAACGATTCTGTGCTTTGAAGTGGCACAACCAGCTCCTTAAGTAGGTGCTAACAACCAGTTCTGTTGTTTAGCTCTGAACTGAAGGCAGAAGTACTGGCGACAGGAGTGCGGTGCTGTGTTTTCATTCCATCTCAAGCAAGCATCTTAAAAGGGAAGTTAAAAATGCTACTTTATTCCCACTTCATGAGGAAACACTTCAGCTTTCTACTGGAAATTATGCAAGCCCTTCTGTGAAGTAACAGATTTAAATAAGCAGCACTCTTTGGCAACACTCCTGTGCCATCTAACCAGATGTAGAAACGTGGTTTGAAGTGCAAATAAAACTAATTTCTCTGAAATTTTGCATAATTCCAGCCATTAGCATTTCAAAAATCCCTCTACCATGCTGCCTAATTAAATGAATATTAAACCTTTCCTCATGCCACTGAGGGAGCAGAACAAAACAAAGGGACAGCTGTATCTCTGCTGAACTTCTTTTCTGTGAACTTCAACAATGTATGAATAATTCAACTATTTGATATATTTTCTACAATGATGTCAGCTCTGTACTTAAAAAGACACTTATATGAAGAGATCGTGGGGACCATATCTATACACCTGTCTTTACCAAGAAACACTCTTGCAAGCAAGAGGGGAAATGGAGCAAATCTGGAGATGGGTAGGTTCAGGCTGGACATGAGGAGGAAGTTCTTTACCATGAAAGTGGTGAGAGCCTGGAATGGGTTGCCCAGGGAGGTGCTTGAGGCCTCATCCTTGGAGATATTTAAGGTCAGGCTGGATGGGGCTCTGGCCAGCCTGATCTAGGGTAAGGTGTCTCTGCCCATGGCAGGGGTGTAAGAACTAGATGATCCCTGTGGTCCCTTCCAACCCTGACCGATTCTATGAAGCATCTTTCTCCTCTTGAGGCATCTAAAGCTTAGGAGCATCATCCTTTGCTAGAATCACAGAAATAAACACTGGGGTACTCCATTTCTTAATACAGGTCTACAAAGATGAGCATTACAGCTGGACTGCTGCATTCACATTGAAATAAAATAGCCTGTTTCTTCTAGCACAAGGGAGGTTATTCTTTCCCTGTATTCAACACTGGTCAGGCCACACTTGGAGTGCTGTGTCCAATTCTGAGTTCTTCAATTCAAGAGAGATGTTGAGATACTGGAACATATCCAAAGAAGGATGACAAAGCTGGTGAGAGGCACAGAATACAAACCCTCTGAGGAGAGGCTGAGGGAGCTGGGGGTGTTTGGCCTGGAGAAGAGGAGGCTCAGGGGGGACCTCATTGCTGTCTACAACTACCTGAAGGGAGGCTGCAGCCAGGTGGGGGTTGGCCTCTTCTCCCAGACCACCAGCAATAGAACAAGTGGACACAGTCTCAAGTTGTGCCAGGGGAGGTCTAGGCTGGATGTCAGGAGGAAGTTGTTGCCAGAGAGAGTGATTGGCATTGGAGTGGGCTGCGCAGGGAGGTGGTGGAGTCACCATCCCTGGAGGTGTTCAAGAAAAGCCTGGCTGAGGCACTTAGTGCCATGGTCTAGTTGACTGGCTAGGGCTGGGTGCTAGGTTGGACTGGCTGATCTTGGAGGTCTCTCCCAACCTGGTTGACTCTACAATTCTATACTGGTTTGGATTCCTTTATTGCTTGAATGAATACAATGGAGGGAAAAATAAAAGGAGAGAGAGAGAAATATGAACAAGAATTCAAAACACCTGCCAGAGAACAGCAGGAAGCATAGGGTGGGCTAATTTGTTGGGGTTTTCTTATTTCTTTCTTTTGTTTGGTTTTTTTTTCCTTAAAGTAAGGCCAAATGGCTTTTTGTTGAGGACACATTTAACTTCACACTAACTCTCAGCTTTTTCTACTTCACTCACATTTCTTCACAAATTAAATTCTTAAATGAAATTTGCAAAAATCCAGAATATGTGTTACAAATAAATAGATGTGTGAGAAATAAAGCTGCAGGAGAATCTACCCACGTCCTGTAGAGCTGCCAGAGAGCAGCTTCTCTGTTTTGAAATGACTTCTAGACGAGATGTTCAGAACGTGAAACACAGACACTTCCCTCATACCACACAATCCTCTGCTTAAGTGCCTTATCTCTTTATACATCTGATTACTCCATTTTTTGTATTCCAAAAGGAAAACAGACGTATCAAGACAGATCATGTGCATGAACAGCACAGCAGCAGAATAATTTACTCACCAAGAGTCATTTGCCTCACCTAACACTAGATTAGACACCAAATCTTGGCTAGTCATCTTCTCCTATGAAGAGCTTCTCAGAAGCTCTGTGAAAATCCAATCCAGCATGGAGAAGAATGACATCTCAGGAGACACTGAGTCACACTCTGGATATAACAATCTCTCCCTCAACTGACTACAGAGGAAATCTAGATGCTTAGCCTTTGCATACTAAATCCTGTCCTGCTCAGAACAGATCACAGTTCTGCAGTACTTTGGCTGTCTACTGAAAGGAAAGGGTTTGATCATTTGGCCATGGAGACAGAGGGAACAAAATCAACCAAATCTGTTGGAATCGAGGAAAGCATAATCATACAAGGGTGCTCTTTCTTACTTTCCTATCCCACTAGTTCCCTCTTTGTCCATTCTCACTCACTGTGGCTGGGTACATAGAATCAACCAGGTTGGAAGAGATCTCCAAGATCATCCAGTCCAACCTAGCACCCAGCCCTAGCCAGTCAACTAGACCATGGCTCTAAGTGCCTCAGACAGTCTTTTCTTGAACACCTCCAAGGACGGTGCCTCCACCACCTCCCTGGGCAGCCCATTCCAATGCCAATCACTCTCTCTGTGAAGAACTTCCTCCTAACATCCAGCCTATACCTACCTCGGCACAACTTGAGACCGTGTCCCCTTGTTCTATTGCTGGTTGCCTGGGAGAAGAGGACAACCCCCACCTGGCTACAGGCTCCCTTCAGGCAGTTGTAGACAGCAATGAGGTCACCCCTGAGCCTCCTCTTCTCCAGGCTAAACACCCCCAGCTCCCTCAGCCTCTCTTCATAGGGTTTGTGTTCCAGGCCCTTCACCAGCTATGTTGTCCTTCTCTGGACACATCTGTACAGCTGAGAGGACATAATCAAGAATTTCTAAGGCAGGTCACCTTGGAAACAGAGTTTCCAAAATTTCCCCAATTTGCAAAGAATTGAATCTACAAAAAGTGCAAAGTTTCTCTGGAAAAACCTGGATGCAACACCACACACTCTGCCAGGAAGACCTACTTCTACACAGGAAAATCAAGGGTAGCTGAAGGTTTACCTTAACAAGGGGGTTACAGCGTCAGTCTTAGCCATCACTGCATCCTAATAGGAAGCTTTGCCTGGCTTCAATTATATTATTTTCTTGGGAAAAACTAGAATAGTGCTTAAACAACACACAAAAAACAAACCTAAAGCCCATGTTCTTAAGAAATTAGGAGTTACATACAATTTTAACTTCACTGAACTAAACCAAGGGTAAGAATGGACAGCAAACAGCAAAACTTCCCTAGGAAGATAACTGCTTTAGTCTGTGAAAGTGGGAAAGGGTGAAGAACATTTGGATGGTTTAGGAAACACTTCCATGGGAAGCATGCCTAAGTGATGGATGGAAGTTGCCTGAGAGAGTGCACAGCCATGCTTACCTATTTTCCAGATAAGAAAAACAAAGTAGGACTGTTGGTGTCAAAGTATTTCCAGATAAGGAAAACAAAGTAGGACTGATAGTTGGTGTCAGACTGCCAAAAAACTCACCCAAGGAAGCCCAGGAAGGTGCTTGCCAGATGTCATTGAGTTGCCAGTACAAAGCTCCCATGGTGTGTCCTTCTCCCTTGATTATTTCACTTTGACTAAAACGATAGAATTCGGTTTCTGTCTTTATACACTGAGCCTGCATCACCTGGACAACAAACACAAAAAAGAAAGTTTTGGTGTGCTGAGTTTACATCAGTTTCAAACCAGAAGTGCAGGATTACATGAGCACACGAGTTGGACTTCACAGCAATGGCACATAACCTTAATCCTGAGCTTTCAAGAGCATGCATCTGCAGTGCAGCAGGCCTCTGCTTGAAGGAGATGTATTCCTAGCAGCTCCCTATAGCTTTACAAGCAATTCCAGAAGGGCTACTTCCTGCCTTCCACCCAGTGAAGATCACTGGGCAACAGGGCCTTAGAAAGGCAAAGGAAAGAAAAAATGCACTTAAGTTGAGGTTTTGTTTTTCTTGTTTAAATAAATAAACCCCCAAAGACTTGCAGATCTGCATTATGCTGCACTACATCCACCATACATTATCATCATGTCCATGTCCCTATGCTCCAGACATTCCCAATACACAGTCAAAAGCATGAACCAAAAGAGCAGCCTTTTTCACCTTCACTACCACTTCTCTCTGTCCCCATCTTAGTTTGGCCAGATTCTCACTAGAAGCCAATAAGAGTGTTATTTTCTTCACATAGTACTAGGCTGGGGAGTTATTAAAAGAAAGTTTCAAAATAAAAGAAAAAGTTATTCTTTAGGACAGCTCAAAAGGTGAAGATAACAATTCCAGTTAACTGTGAAAGCCAAGTTGACTCTCCTCATCCTTTCTGCTGTCCTTATTTTGGTATTCTTCACCAATTCTGCTTACTCTGTTAATATGGCCCTGACAGACCTAATGCTGCAGAAACTGACAGCTTTTTGAGTCAGGATTTCAGTGCACAAATTTTATCCATTTTCACAGCATCACCTATCCTTGCTCTCTTGTCACTAGTTTCTGAAGTCCTTCAGCTGTTTTGTTTCTTATGCAAAACTTGCTAATGGCTCTCAAACGGTAAACACTTCAGGAATGTGCAGCTATTCCCACAGAAAACATTTCTGAAACTCTTGGAACACATGAAGCAGTAACAGCACTTGGAACTTGCCTATTGGCATAAAAACGCCACTTATCATCGTTTACAAGGCACAAATTAAGAAGCAAGTATAAGGTAAACTGCTGTGAATGAAGAACAAAACTATAACCCTACTGATCTGAAACAAGCTAAAACCACACCATCGCTACCACCCTCCCCTAAATCATTTCAGAATAGATTTTCTAAAATATCAATATCTGAGCCCATAACAAAAAAAGCAGCAGCTATTAATAATCTCATTCAATAGAGAACTGCATTCTCTAGAAACAGTCTGGGTTTGAAAGCTCATGTATTCCTCGTGGCAAAAATCAAAGCAGGGAGCCTACAGAGGCCACATGAAGAGCAGGGAGTAACAGTGTAGCACCACGAATAATCAAATACCAAATCCAACAGGTATGTCCCTCCCTCCCCAGCCAGCTTCAGGAGTAGGCTCAGCTGGGGAAAGAACCATGGTAGCACACACAGCCAGACTTTCTGCCAATGGAGCTAGCTTCTGAGAATTCTCTAAGAAGTATTCCAGCCCTTCTATGCCAAAAATTGAAGGCTCTCTCAAAAAAATGAAACAAGCTAGTTCAAAATCAACTGGAGGCTCCAGTGCAGAAACTTTTGTATGACTGACAGAATATGCCCCGTTTTTATGGCTGACAGTATCCAGCTGCCTGTACTGAAGACATCACTGTTACCTGAGTGAGATAAATCATATCTTTGAACTTCTTTATGGGATCTGTGCTCTGGGGAAGCTTGAAATGATGCCCAATCTGTTGAAGCATCTGATCGTTACCATTTTCATGGTGCTGTCGATGGAGAGAAAAATTGCTCGTGTAGGACCAGTCCTCAGTGGAAGAAACCTTTTAAAATACACACAAACTAAGAGATCAGAAAGAAAAGGCAAAACATGCATTTAATGACTCCCAAGTGTGATGGTTTGGGTGTTACCCACCCCTCCCCACACACACACACTTAAGGAAAATCACCCAGACTAAACTCAGCCAAACTAGCACACCAAGTTACTCAGAAAAGGGTACCTATTGCAGCCTGCTGGCTTAATCTGAAACCCTTAAAACTGATAATACCTTTCTACAGTACCTCATGCAGTCATGCAAGGGTTTTGATTCACTAACACCCTTTGCTTATACTGCTTGCACAAAACTAGGCACTGCTGTTGAAACCAGAACAAGTAGTGTTGGCACAAGAGCATATAACTTAATTGCTTGAAGGTTCATTTTGGCCAAAGGATCGCAGAGGTTTGCTTGCTTCATAGTAAAATCCCAAACACTCTAGATTAAGATGGAAGGACCCTAGCCAAAAGCATGGATGCATGAGAGTTACAGAAGGGCTATACAGTAGGGCTATAAATTCTAATTCTTCCTCTTCCTTATTTTCAAACCCTGCCTCTGAAAACAAATTATCACCAAAAAGATTTTTTCAGCCAAGGACAAGAACATTCTCATAGTTATTATTGTCAAGCTCACATTGTAATAAATCTATAAAAGCTATTCATTTAAACTGGTTCCTTTTTAGGCTGAACTGAATAATGCTCATTATTATTAATATGGATGAAGGTACTAACTATGTCTCAGATAATATATTTTCTCCAGCAAGTTGACAGGAACTTTCTGAGTATCTTTTAGTTGCATGCATAAGCATCGCTAGGATATTCATTTCTCTCTGAGCAAACAGACGAAGAGCATGATATGCCTCTGCTTCATAGGATCACAGGATGTTAGGGGTTGGAAGGGACCCAAGGAGATCATCAAGTCCAACCCACCAGCCAGAGCAGGACAATACTATCCAACACAGATCACAGAGGAACACATCCAGACAGGCCTTGAAAGTCTCCAGAGAAGGAGACCCCACAACCTCTCTGGGAAGCCTGTCCTAGTGCTCTGGGACCCTTATGGTAAAGGAGTTCGCCCTTGTGTTGAGGCAGAACTTCGTGTGCTGCAATTTACACCCATTACTCCTTCTCCTATCCCAGGGAGCAAGTGAGCAGAGCCTGTCCCCCCCTCCTGCCCAGCCTTCAGATACTTATAAACATTTATCAAATCCCCTCTAAGTCTTCTCTTCTCCAGGCTAAAAAGCCCCAGGTCCCTCAGCCTCTCCTCATAAGCCATGACCTCCAGTCCCCTAATCATCCTCCTAGCCCTCCACTGGACCCTCTCCAGCAGATCCCTGTCCCTCTTCAACTGGGGAGCCCAAAACTGAACACAGTATTCAAGATGAGGTCTCACCAGGGCAGAGTAGAGGGGGAGGAGAAATGGATCAAATGGATAAATAAGACAGAAGATACAACATCTGACTTTAACAGAAAACAAAACAAAGTCCTCTTACATGCACTATATAAGGAAACAAAGCAAGTAAAAGAAATGGATGAACACTGTCAAAATCAATACATTTCATAATTCAGCATTTGTCATCTTTCTTCTGTTTCTAAATGAACAGCAAAAGAATACAAGGTGCTAAGCAGTCATTACTCTGCTATAATTTTCATAGTAACAGCTTTGTAAGTGCCTCTCACCTAAACTTGGTTCCTCTTGAAACATCAAGGTAAATATACTGGACACTGAGGAGGGAAATAGCTCAGTTTTCTCCCCATTCTCCACACCAGCATACACTTCTATCCCACCTAGACCATACCACATCCAACAATGTATTAACCCATCTACAGCTTGGATGCTGCAGTGTGTTGAGAAGAGAGACTCACTGCCCTCACTAAATGAGAGCAGGAGGGACAGTGAAGTGTGGAAGCCCAGCCTTACCTTTTCAACTGTACTGAAGGAAGGCCAGGACTGAAATCCGTACTCTGAAGCAAAACGAGTTTTAGGATACACTGTCCAGTTCCAGCAGTCACTGCTGTAGTCATAAAAGTGAGTGTCACCATAATGGGTATCATAAGGATTCTGGGAGACCCAGCCTTCTTTAACTGACTCCAAGCCATTGGTGGGACTAGATGCAATAAAAGGACGAGTGCTATCCTCCTGGGATTTAAAACAACCACAAAGAAAACAAAATGATAAAAGTCAGTCCCTTTGTGAGGCAGGGGGAAGAACATATCTTGTCCAAATGGCTGAGTCACCACCTAGTAAACCTTCCCCTTTGTGTCCTGATGTTCATCATCTTTACTTGCTTAATTAACTTCTTATTCATGTTTTTGGAGAACAGCTGAGCGTGATATTGCTTGTTCTGCTGTTCTAAGGGATTCTCTCTTCCCATCAAGAGATTTTCTATCTTTATACAGTTCTAAATTCTTAATGAAGGCTATTTAAAGTGTGCCTTGTGAAAAATAAACTACAGGAACATTAATATTTCAATAGTGAGACTTCTTTATGGAAAAATCATTACTTTTGCAGTGTTTTTGCAGGAACAAGGCCATGATTTCCCCCTTTCTTATCAAGTAGTTATCTAAATTTAGTCCTGTCAAAGCCAAGGTATTCTCCTACTAATGCCTGCACAGTAGCATTGCAGGTTATGGTCATTTGGGCTAGCTCTACATAGTAAGATAGATGAGACCATAAGAAGGGTTACATTTCCAACTGTGCATAAGTACCTTTATTTATAGCCTCAAAAGATTTAATGTACTAAATCTTTTAACAGCAGCCTACAAAGAACTGAAGGAATCCATTTGCAGGTATCATGCATTTAGAACCTGACTTGCAGTAAGATAGAGGCACAAGTCAAGTCAGCTGTTTGTTCTAGGCACGTGCTTCATTGAAGAAGCACCCCTGTTCCTATATCTTGGCTATTTTGTGCTTGACTGGGTTTTTGTTTGCTTGTGGTTTGGTTTTTATGTGGTTGGTTTGGACAGGAGTAATTAATAATCAACTGAAAATATTTATTAGAGGATACTCTGGATCCCTTGATGTCTTCAGCTTGAATTTAGAAGCCTTTTAAAGTTACACAGTCCAGTATTGCTACCAGTATCCTCATCTGGCTTGTATTACACAGGATCTGAAATCTTATGATTGTACGATTCCTTCTGGCACTTAAAATAGGTTTAAAGGGGATGGGTCTTAGAAAGCAGTGAGGCACAAGCAAACTGTAACTAAAATCCAGTATCAAGCCAGGACACCTGAAGTTGCTGCACTTGCACTGGCCATCCAGCTCACCTAGCTGATCACAGGAACATCACAGCATACTCTTACAAACAAGTCAGTTCCAAAAAGCTAACTGAAATACAGAAATCCAGAATCAAGATATCAAGCAGAAACAAGACACAATTACTATTTTGAATGCATAACTGCCCTCAAGAGCAAGGTCTCCTTCAGCAGGTTCTTGCAAAGCTGGCCTCATTTTTATTGTTTTCTCATACCTCATCTCTTCCAGTAGAAAGGTATTCTAAATTCTCAGTGTAGCTACTCTGACAGTGCTAGTACCCTCCAATTGCAAGCAGTAATATTGCTGTCATCTACAGACTGATTGCCTGCCTTAGCAAAAGGAAACCTCAAGTCATGAGACTCAAAATGAAATGCATTTCACCATGAAAAGGATAAAGATTAAAATCATCATACCCTGAAGTCAAGAAGATCGTACTGCAGAAGAGACAACTGAGTAGGAAAGGGCCACTGACATTTTTAGGTTAACAAAAACTTCTACTCTTTAAAGGAAGTTCTAACTTGATAAAACTGTTGCAACATTTTGCCTCTTAGCAAACAGAGGAGTTTAGAATACATACTTGTAGCTCAAGCATTGTTTGTTTGTCTCTATCTAAATTGATGTCTATATGATATCAATTTAGGATTTCTAAATCAATTTCATCCTCCATATACACGTAAAAGTTAATTAAAAGCAGATTCCATTAAATAATGAACAATTGCAAGACTTCTAGGAAGAGAAATACTACTACTACAGCTGTGCAAAACAGACAAAGCTAAATCACAACAGACTTCAACCTGTTCTTTACCATGAGGAACACTGGAACAGACTCTCCAGGCAGGTAGTTGAGGCCTCATTCCTGGAGATACTCAAGGTGAGGCTCAAGAAGTCTCTGGGTGACCTGATCTAGTTGAGGATGCCCCTTGCTTATGGCAGAGGGGTTTGGACTAGATGACCCTTGAAGGTCTCTGCTAACCCAAACCATTCCATGATTCTGTGGTCATGGATTCCACATGCCACTCATATAGTTTACCTCAAAATACTTTATATACTTAAAACTACTATTAGCCTGTTTTTCAAAACCACAGGATGTAACAGCTAGACAGCATGAGGACAGTTTAGCACAGATTTGGATCAGTTTGCTTAAGCCAAAAAAGTTTTGGCCAAATACTGGAAGAACATCTCTTTATGATTTTTTTCAACTGCTATTAAAAGATCTGAGGGTTAGTAAATCCTTCTTACAGTGTCCTCCAACAAAATTCAAGATAAAGGAAATCTGATTACCTAGATTAATCAATAGGCAAGTTCATTTTGTCCACTGGAAGTGAAGGCATTTGTAGAGGTATTAATTAAAAAATAAAGGAAAAAACAACCAAGATTTGCTACATTTTCAGATCTTCCTTTGCAAATCACAAAGTGCTACAGATGTATTTTTTGGTTTAATTTCCTTTGAGGATAATCCTTTAAAGGAGCAGTCATTTACAAGAGTGTAACTGCACTTGGAAAGTGCAGTTCTTCAACACTGTGCAGGCTTCCATCTCCCAAAAGAATTTAAATTGAAAACAAATTAAACTAAATAAACAAATTCCAAGTTGCTCAATTTACAAGCATTAAAACCTTTTGCCAAGCCATATCCTCATAGAGTTTCTTGACATCACTTACAGTAAGAACTATTTCTTGGATGTTCTTCACATAAAGCATCACATAGTCCTTGATATAGACTTCTCTGTAAGCATAAGGTATGGAGAACCAGTTGCTTGCAATTGCTGCTTCATTTTCATTGTTACCACTCCACAAGATAATTGATGGATGGGATTTTAAACGCCTTACCTGAAATACAGTTTCAGAAGTCAAGCAAAACTCCTTCTTTTAAAAAGAACTTTAAAAAAAAGAGTTGGTTACTTCCTGAATTACAAGTCCACATACATATTATATATGGTGAGCCTACAAACCCTGTGTTCACTATTCCTCCAGCCCTCCACCAGATACAGTCTTTCATAACATACACTTAGAGGGGCAAATTTTTATGTGCTGACATATATCCACCATAATCATATATGTATCATCAGGCATGTGTGAAGCACGTACTAAGGCATGTTCCAATCATTAGAGCTCACTCTTGGTGAATGCTCTCAAACATTCTCGAGAAGAGGGCAATTTGTACCTCTGCTTAACTGATTACTCCTGCAAGTAAGTTGAAGAGGATCACTGTGCTCACTTCTGGGCCTCCCAGCTCAAGAAGGACATAGAACAGCTTGAGAGAGTCCAGTGCAGAGCCACAAAGATCATTAAGGGAATGGAACATCTCTCTTACAAGGAGAGACTGAGGGAGCTGGGGCTCTTTAGCTTGGAGAAGAGGAGCCTGAGGGGTGACTTCATTCACATTTACAAATATGTAATGTGTGAGTGCCACGAGGCTGAAGCCAGGCTCTGCTCAGTGATGCCTGATGACAGGACAAGGGGCAATGGAAGGAAGCTGAGGCATAGCAAGTTTCATGTAAACATGAGGAGGAATTTTACACTGTGAGGGTAACAGAAGACCAGAACAGACTGCCCAGGAGTGTTGCGGAGTCTTCCTCTCTGGAGATATTCAAAACCCACCTGGAGACGTTCCTGTGTGATCTGGTACAGATGATCCTGCTCTGGCAGGGGGGTTGGACTGGATGAGCTTTCAAAGTCCCCTCCAGCCCCTGACATTCTGTGATTCAGCAAGGTTACATTTCACATTTGCTACATAAAGGTACACTAACAAACTTCTAAATAAGCATTTTTGGAAAGCTAACTGATACAGTCAGTCAATAAAAAATTATGTAGTGGGAAAGAGAGCTTTGCCAGATGGACAAAATACCTGATGAGAAACTTCTGCTCTTACAGATTCTAAGTAGTGCTGGTCAGTTGGGTACAGGGCACACGCAAACATGAAATCCTGCCAAATCTACAGGGAGAACAAAAGATCATAAACAAAAAGAGAAAAAAAAATGTTAGCAAGTAATATTATGTACTTGAAAAATGGTTATTGAGAGCTAGAGTTGTTTAGCCTGGAGAAGAGGGGGCTCAGCGGGGACCTCATTGCTGTCTACAACTACCTGAAGGGAGGTTGTAGCCAGGTGGGGGTTGGTCTCTTCTCCCAGACCACCAGCAATAGAACAAGGGGACACAGTCTCAAGTTGTGCCAGGGTAAGTCTAGGCTGGATGCTAGGAGGAAGTTGTTCACAGAGAGAGTGATTGGCATTGGAATGGGCTCCCCAGGGAGGTGGTGGAGCCACCATCCCTGGAGGTGTTCAAGAAAAGCCTGGCTGAGGCACTTAGTGCCATGGTTTAGTTGACTGGCTAGGGCTGGGTGCTAGGTTGGACTGGATGATCTTGGAGATCTCTTCCAACCTGGTTGATTCTATGATTCTGTGATTTATTTCCACCTATTCAGATGGCTTCCCTAGCCCTGCACAAGAAGTGTAACAACTTAGTCCCCACTAGGAAAGAGAGTTCACCACTGCTCAAGGATCTCTCACTATGGTTGGCCCTCATACCATGCAAATAGAGGTGGAGGTCTCTGCAAGATTGGGGCCTGCTTTTGCTATACAACTAACCCGAGCTGTATCTGCCTTTAGTTCTCAGATCAGTATCCCAAATCTGTGGTCTACATTGTTACAAATGTTTAAATATTATTATTACTATTAATGTTTCATAATATTATTTATTAAATACTACAGTTTAGAGCAATTTGTCATATGAATAAAAATAGTGCATTTCATTTAAAGTCCAGCTTGTGCTGCAAAGTATCAATGTAATACAATGTGTTCAAGATGTTTTCTAATGCTTACTTCCCCCCTCAAATTGGATGCTGGCCTTCAATTTGAATATTGAGCTACCTGAACTGAATTATTTATCAACTTTAATTGGATTTGCAGACAAGTCACAATCCTTTGTTCAGGCAGAAGGTATTTATTGCAAGGATTAAACTGAAATGTTCTGTTTGTTACTCTTGGAAAGTACCAAAACAATCACATGTTCAGTATGTGCATACTCCACCGTGTTCTTCCTCAGAGTTAACAAAATATTTATCCTTAAGAATCTAGATCCCAATAGCCTGGAATACTGCTCAGCAAGTAGAGTTCAGCAAGTTTCAGTGGAGTAATTAGAACTCATGCACTGCTCAAATGTGAACGTGGAGCAATCTCCAGATGAACAGAACAATTTTGTACTTACTATTATGCAAATACAACACCAAACCTCTGTTACTTATTGAAGAGAGACAGGAATTCTTCTGAAATGCTGTTGAGCACACTTCATGCCAAATGCTCTTTTTAAGACCAGTTTATGCAAATCTTAGCCAGTAACAGAGGCAGGAACAAACTAGATCCTCTAAAAACACACCAATCTTTCTTCCCAAGGAGATATTACTTGAGAACAGCAAGCCTTTCAATTCATCAATGACCTTCATTTGTACCATGAAGGAGGAGAATGAGAAAAAAGGGGAAAGAAAGGAGCCTAATGAGATGAGTAAGACTTGGTTTTTACCTGTTCCATTTTTCACACTGCTGTAATCTAGTCTATCTTAAAAACAGATCTCTCTCAACAGAAAGATCTCCTGAAAGAGCACACTAATCCTAAGGGGTCTGCAGAAGACCACACTTTTCTGAACACCATACTACATAGAAGAGAGTCAGACCAGTTCCTCATACAGCTGTGCTTTCCTTGCAGTGAGAACACGCTTTTCTGTAACTTTCCACAACATAGCTTCCTTAGAAAAACTGAAGGAACAGGACAGCAGGAAGTAATATATTTGTGAAGAACTGGTATAATCCTAGCACTGTGCAAAAAGAGCAGCGCTGCTGCTGAAAAATCACTCAGAATCATTTAGCCAAATGTCTCTATTGAAAGAAAGTTTATCTTGCCACAGAATAGTTTGATCTAATGTACTTCAAAGCTTTTGCAAGACCAGAAGAAACAAAGCCAAAAGCCTTCAGCACCAGCTCCTCCAGAACAAAGGTCTGGCTTTCTGCATTCACTTGCTATTTTGGCTGCTAAATAAGATCTGAATCTTACATTGAGCACTGTACAGGCACAGATCTAAGTGGCCTACTTAGGTGCCTGGTGTCAAAAATGAAAGAACTGTAAGTGCTCAGAAGCCCTGGAAATGAGGGCGCTCATTCAGAGGACTGAAATAGCTGTAATGTTTTATTTCTTTCAAGCTCACACAGCAGAAGGCAGCAAGTTATCAGTTGTTTCCCTGCTTTCTTATGCTGTGGACTAAGACCAAGTTGGTCTTCACTCACCTATCCACCAGTTCATCAAAACTTATTAACATGTGCCTCCAAGCTCAAACAATCAAAGGTACTCACCCAGGATTATCAGTGTTTGCAGCAGATGTTCCCCTTACAGCTACATTTATACTCAATCACAGCTTGCTCTGAATAGCCCTTTGGATGACCTTCCATGCTTGGCTTCTGGCCAAATCAAATATTTTTGTTTAAAAAAAAAATCCAGATCTTTTCAGCTATTCCCCAGCACAGAACAGCATGACTACCTCCTTCAGAGTTTTGATAACTCAGAGGTGGCTGAAAGCACAAAATGCAAATATAGCTGGCTTTTAAATCCTCATTGAGATCAGACTGCAGGACCTTTATGTGCAATCTGGGACATACACTCAATCATTCAGGTTCTTCAGCAGGGCCATTTTCACATGTGTAAGTCCTCAACACAGCTACAGGACCCCACAGTTTGGCTGCTGTGGAAAAAAGTAGGATTTGATCTCATGATATGCCCTTCCCCATGCACTGGAGAGATGTTGAGATACTGGAATGTGTCCAGAGAAGGGTGATGAAGCTGGTGAGAGGCACAGAACACAAACCCTCTGAGGAGAGGCTGAGGGAGCTGGGGTTGTTTAGCCTGGAGAAGAGGAGGCTCAGGGGGGACCTCATTGCTGGCTACAACTACCTGAAGGGAGGCTGTAGCCAGGTGGGGATTGGTCTCTTCTCCCAGGCAGTCAGCAACAGAACAAGGGGACACAGTCTCAAGCTGTGCCAGGGTAAGTCTAGGCTGGATGTTAGGAGGGAGTTGTTGCCAGAGAGTGATTGGCATTGGAATGGGCTCCCCAGGGAGGTGGTGGAGTCACCGTCCCTGGAGGTGCTGAAGAAAAGACTGTCTGAGGCACTTAGTGCCATGGTCCAGTTGACTGGCTAGGGCTGGGTGATAAGTTGGCCTGGATGATCTTGGGGGTCTCTTCCAACCTGGTTGATTCTATGATTTTACTTGTTTCACAACTACTTGGGCTGAAGATTACAAGTTCATGTTGGTGCCTACAGACCATAAAAGTCTGCCGTGTTCCTCACCATAGTTAAAACATCTTCTTGCATTCAGTGACATCACTAGCAACTCAGCCATTTGTTTGTTCTTTCATTCTTTGTCAAGACAGTAAGAAATTTAGAAGTCAGATAGAGATAAAATATATAAAGATTAAATGTTTAGTCTGAAAAGAGCTAGAAGAAAGTTGAAGGTACAGTTCTGTTGAGATGATTTTGTAAAATGCGATTGTGGGGGCAGGGCAAAGAGAGTGGGGAGAAAAGGAAGAGAAGATAAAGTGGAGGTTCTGGGCTGCGAAAAAGAGTGGGGATGAGTGTGGAACAGAGTTGTAGCCTTCACAACAAGATAAAATTCAAGCTGTGGTTCTAATATAAAGCCTCCAAAACATCTCATCCAGATTCAACAGACAGCCTCAGCGTGCAAATCAAAACAAAACAGAAAATCAGGTTGATCTGACTCCTCAGGTTGGTACTCTACCACATCCTTTGGAAAGATGGCTAGGACTCACGTATTAACTCTCCTCCTTTGTAAAGAAAAAGCCACCCTAAATGAGCAAGTTCTTGTCAGGTTTTAAGTGTTCTGTGTTTGTCTTTACCATTATTCCCATCTCATCGCAAATGTCATAGAACTCGTCTTGTTCATACACTCCTCCTCCCCAAACCCGAAGAGCATTCATGTTAGCATCTGCAGCAGACTTCAAGAGTAGCCACAATCTGTCAGATACAAAAGGAAGATTTACAAAAGGTCTGTGAAACTGCATCACTTAGAAACTCATAGCAAAAAAATCCTAACATCCTCCCAGTCACCCCCAAACATTCACCATTAGCAGACAATTCTGATAGAAACCAGACTATTTTGATAACTTCTAAGCCTGTATGTCTGTATTAAGCTCTCAAAAAGCAATTCATGTGGGGAGAAAAAGTTACTTGGTTCTGTTAACACTTGTGAAAGAGATGACACAAGCAAGTGCATGCTTCTACAGAAATATTGGCAGAACCAGATTTAGAAACGCTGCATTTTATTAATCATGTTGTTCTTTACTCCTTGGGTATAGCTTGCTTTAAACATCAATCACTTGAATTCAAATCCTCTTTTAAATATTTAGAAATCTAATATTGTTTTCCTGAGTTCCACAACACATATCAAAAAGGGGGCAGTGAGAGGAGGAAGAGAAAGACTGAGACTCTAAAATCTCATCTTAAGTAATTCCTTAATTATGCCAGTAGCCTCCAAACTGCATGTGAATGCACACTGCAGCATGCTCTGTTGTCCTGGTATCTCAACTACCCTGAGCAAAGCTTAGGCAAGGCAAAGCAAGGCCCTCATCCCACCTGCATCTTGGATTTTAATGGCACAGCTCCTCAAGGAAGCCTAGACTAGAGAGAGTTAAAAAGGGAGAGGCTACTGTGCACTTGTGTCTCCCTGTGAAAAATGGGTTAGGACACGGCTGAAATGTACTTTGTCTGAGGATCAATGAACTTGTCCCAAACAATAAGATCAGACATCTCTACAAATAACTAAAAGGTGAGGGACCTGTGGACAGCAAACAATCCCCTTCCCATCAGTTATTGCAATTACAGGCCTTGAACATCACTCAAACTTATTAATGTTAATCAAACCCTTACTTTAAGGCTTCCAACCCACCACAATTAAGTGTCCCACCTTGAAAAGAGTTCCACCCACCAACACCACCCTTTGATAGAGGGTGGACAGAAAACCAGGAGGAGAAAACTAGGATAAAAGATCAAATGTGGCTTACGTGTCATAGGTCACTCTGTCCTGGAAAGAATCTGCTGGAATCCAGTTTGAGCCCTTCAGGAAAATGGGTCGCCCATTGATTCTGAAGTAGAAACTCAAACCCGGTGAGCCAGGAATAGGCTCCTGAACAAGTTCTACTGTTCGAAAATAGACCTGTGAAGACACAAAACTTAGATTTAAAGCAGACAAAAGTAAGTAAAGCCACTAGAAAAGGTATTCAATTGAGCACTAACAGCTTAGAATCCATCAAGGAATCAAAATACACACTCTCCTCTCTAGCGTCCTGCTTGATTAAAACACTCTGTAACAGCCTATAAAGAATCCTTCTGACAAAACTGTTCACTCTTTAAAGATACTCTCACACCACAAGAGGGAGAAAGCACGTGCAAATGAACACACATGGATATATCAGACACAGCTGTGTGTGTGTGCACTTGCTGCAGAGTTCAGTCAAAAGCCCAGCTAAGCACCCACGAGAGCAATACAGTGGTTGGCTGTATTACACACATCCCTTAATCTACCATTTTCTTCTTGCAGGAGAAGGCAGCAGCTCAGTTGTAGGTCTGGCCTGTGAATGCCCAGCTTCAGGTTCATCCCATAAAAGCAAAGTACTCTTTTGCTTCCTTTAAATTTTTAAATAGATATTTAAATAATTTTTAAATTGATATTGTAATTAAAGAGAAAAAGATACACAGGCAAAACACAAATGCTGGTTTGGAAGTGAACAGCTCTCCAGGCACCACAGGTATGCTTGAAACTAGCTCAGCTAAATCACAGTATCACAGTATCATCAGGGCTGGAAGAGACCTCACAGATCATCAAGTCCAACCCTTTACCAAAGAGCTCAAGGCTAGACCATGGCACCAAGTGCCACGTCCAATCCTGCCTTGAACAGCCCCAGGGACGGCGACTCCACCACCTCCCCAGGCAGCCCATTCCAGTGTCCAATGACTCTCTCAGTGAAGAACTTTCTCCTCACCTCCAGCCTAAATTTCCCCTGGTGCAGCCTGAGGCTGTGTCCTCTCGTTCTGGTGCTGGCCACCTGAGAGAAGAGAGCAACCTCCTCCTGGCCACAACCTCCCCTCAGGTAGTTGTAGACAGCAGCAAGGTCACCCCTGAGCCTCCTCTTCTCCAGGCTAACCAATCCCAGCTCCCTCAGCCTCTCCTCGTAGGGCTGTGCTCAAGGCCTCTCCCCAGCCTCGTCGCCCTTCTCTGGACACGCTCAAGCATCTCAATGTCCCTTCTAAACTGGGGGGCCCAGAACTGAACACAGTACTCAAGGTGTGGTCTAACCAGTGCAGAGTACAGGGGCAGAATGACCTCCCTGCTCCTGCTGACCACACCATTCCTGATGCAGGCCAGGATGCCACTGGCTCTCTTGGCCACCTGGGCACACTGCTGGCTCATGTTCAGGCGGGTATCAATCAGCACCCCCAGATCCCTCTCTGTCTGGCTGCTCTCCAGCCACTCTGACCCCAGCCTGTATCTCTGCGTGGGGTTGTTGTGGCCAAAGTGCAGCACCAGCACTTGGAGCTATTGAATGCCATCCCCTTGGACTCTGCCCATCTGTCCAGGCGGTCAAAGTCCTGCTGCAGAGCCCTTCTGTCTTCCAACTCAGTCACATCTGCCCCCAGCTTGGTGTCATCTGCAAACTTGCTGATGACTGACTCCATGCCCTCATCCAGGTCATCTATGAAGATGTTAAAGAGGATGGGGCCCAGCACAGATCACTAACTCTAGGTAAGGTATGAAAAGTTAACAGAAATAAAGGCAAATGTAAGTTGCTCTTTCAGCCCAATGCCTGGCATTGTGAACTGCAGATACTGAAATAATAAGGCATTCCTCCTTACTGCTGCAGGTGTTAGAAGAGTTCTCAAAAAAAATCAGGCTGGACATTTTCTGGACTTAAGTCAAAGCAACATTACTGCTCTGAGGAGTATTCTTACTGTACTGAGGTAAGCACAGTCAGTTTCATGGCCATAAGAGAGCAGCCAGCTGACAGCAATATCACTTTGCACTGAGCCCTTATTTGTAGAGGTGTCTTCACTTGCCACAGGGCAGGTGCAGAGCAGTGCTCACATTAGGCTCCTGCACAGCTGCAAAGCGCCACCAGCCTTGGCACAGAGGTTGGACTCCATGATCTCCAGAGGTCCCTTCCAACTCCAACCATTCTATGAAACATCTCTCCTGGAGAAATTTTAGACTTCTTTTACTCCTGCATCTTTGTCCCAGTTCAACTCAGCTAGGCCAGAAAGAAAACTTTTTTTTCTGTCTGGTATAGGTTGTTCATTGTCATAGGGAGACAACTGAGAAATTAAAGCAAAGGAAAGTTAACAGCAAATTTCAGCCACCAAGAAGCAACAGTTTGGGTCAGGAGGGCAGGAACCTTGCTCTTTCTAGACTACCCCTAAAACAGCAACTACTCCTCCCTCAGATGACTATTTGCTATACCTTTTCAAAAGGTCAGCCTGTAAAGTACAGCCTGTTCTCTCCCTGCCACAAGCTACAGTTGAGGCAAGTATCTGTTAGCAAATCAAGCTAAAATTAACCTAGTTAAGTGTAAGTGATACACCTTTAAGATAAAAGTCTTTAAGATAAAAAGCAGTTCTTTATTTCACACACCAAACAAGGCTGAAGTTCAAATGGGAAGTCACTAATCACTGTGGAACTGTTTCTTCAACTTTGGGCTCATCAAAAAAATCATACAGATAAACAGAAAAGTATTTCTAGTGATAGAGAAGACAAAATTATTGCTTTGTGGGTTTTTTGTTTCCTTTTAGACACTTCTCAATCAACTGGAGAATTACAAAACACCTGACCAGAGACAATGTACATGACAAACTAAAAGCATGAGTGCAGGCTATAGATCACTGACCTCAAACTAAATCCCTCTGCATCGTGACAATGACCAAGATACAGAAACTGAATGAATTTTGAACAATAAAAACTGGAATTTGCTCCACACCCTGCAGTGTTGCACAGTGCTGCCACAAGGGAAACACCAGGTTAGCAGCAAGTGGGGCTCAGCATCCATACCACTGAAGAAATTCTCAGCCATAACAAAATAAACTTACAAAGTCAAACCAGGGAGAAGCCTTTGGGACCCACCCATCCAACACCTGTGCCCACACACATGCTGAGGACAGTGTGCCCTGCCTCTTCCTACTATGATGCCACTGCACACTGTTCAGTATATACCAGCAAGATAAACTTAATATTTAGGACACCCACTCCTAGAATTCTGCAGATTTATTTCAACATGAGAAGATAAAAAATAACCAATATTGTATATGAATTGCATGGTCACCCTAACTATTAAAGGCTACAACTACATTATGAGTACTGCAGTGGCAAAAGAGTTCTGACCTCCCTCCAGTTACTCCATTCAATGATTTGGAGAAAAAACTCCTCGGTCTCCAGTGTAACTCTATTTTGTGGCACACAATGGGAGTCATAGTTTAGGCCCCCAAAATATTTGGGAGGTTGTTTTAATGGATGCCACCAGGCAGGATGGGGCTGTCTCAGAGTGCATGTGTAATAGAGTATTTATGCTGCTAACGGAAGTAATACGATACTACTTTATTCACACTCAAGTGGAACTTGCGCAACTGGCCAAATCCAGGAGGCTGAAACAACCAGCCAGGACCACCCATACAGCAGCAGCAAACTCCTCAGACCCATCTCACATTTCCAGGTCTCCAGAGTTCTGGGCCTTTGTGTCCTCTTCTCACTGCTCCTCGGGGGCCCAACCAGTAACTGCACCTCTTTCTGTTCCTACTTCCTTATGCCTTGTGAGGGTAAAAAGGCATAGGGAGACCCCCATGCCAGCTAGCATCTGGCATCTTTAGTTACATGCCTTTCTGGCTACCAAGACTTTGGCCACCTTGAAATCTGACCCAACTTGCTGCCTGAGGACTGAAGATTTCTCCCAGTCTTGAAGACCACAGAAAAGGCTCTCTAGCAACCACAGAGCAATCAGCTGGTTCTGTGAACAATTAAGAAACAGATATCTGTCTTTTTAAGGCTCTGCACCCAGTTAAGTGGCCTGCAGCTCACATTTGGCATTCCCAGATTTAACAGTAGGAAAAGTAATAGGGATGAAGATGCCTAGAGCTAAAATAAAATCACAGAATGCCCAAGTGACCTAACAAATTAGAACACAGCGTGAAAGCAGTGAGAAAACTACAAAGCCAAAAGGAAAGACTTCTGGAAGACATGGTAAAAGACCTGGAGGGGGAAGAGAGCGTACAGGGAAGGACAACTAAAGGATAAAGTCTTCCAAGTACTGAAACATCCTCAATTAAATAAATCCTCCAAATACAGTGTTGAAGAAATAAGCATAGAAAAGGATGGGGAAGAATTGAAGAGCAAACAAATGCTTTAGGAGGCAATGGGAGAGGTAACAGATTCCTTGACATATTAGTCATGGCAGGAAGAAAAACAACTTATCAATACCAAACAGGACTGGATAGACTCTCCCTCAAGAAAACCAGTTTTGTTCTGAGATAATTTCTGGCTATGACTTCCTTGCACATTAAGTACTTTGGCTTAGAGTTTGTTTCTCAGGATAAATAGAAAAACAAAAGCAAAACCAACCCTGTCCTGCATGTTGGCTTTATGCTGTTTCAGTTTCTGCTACACCCAACAGAAGTAGGCACTTCCTTCAGCCAGAGGTTCCCAGCGTAGCTGGCTAGAGCTCCCACAAGTACATACTGGGAGGCTACCCAGACATTTTCCCAAAGGATTAGTTAATGTTTTGGAGATTAACATGTCAGGAACCAAAGAGTAGCTCAGACTGAGGCTAGCCAAATCTGACATAAGACCAAGCTGTGTTTTCTCACACACAGTTTTACCCTTTAGTTCAGTCCTATATGGATTTACGTAGACAGTCACACAGAGACAAACCACTTGTGAAATGTCTCACCCCTATTTTTATTTTCTTGAGAAAGAGAGGAAATGTATTTCATCTGAATACAACAGAACAACAGCACGCAGGAACACTTATCCCTGATTGCATCTCCTGAACTACTCCAAGTTCTTATTAAACCACATGAACATTGTGATTCAGTCCCGCTGACATAAGAGCAAATTGTGGTACAACATGAAAAAAATTCTTTATAGAGCCTTTTCCTACTCACAGAGCTCAGGGCAGAGGGGTGGTAGTGGTGTGTATCTGTCAGAATCTAAAATAGAGCTTCTCAGAACACATAAAGGAAAAACCAGACTTTATGTCCTGAATCTGTGACGGTTTTATATGCTATTTATTTTTAATGCCCACTCTTTGCTTCTCCCCACCTCTTTCCTTTCCCTATGAGGAGAAACAAAGAAAAAGCTTCTCAATATCTTCTGTAGACCACAAAGGCCAATAATCATATGCCACAGGGCACAATGACATATCCTGATGCAACTACCCAAGCGGAATCAATGACTTCTCCTACTATTGTGCAGTTTCCACACAGCAACAACAGCTTTTTCCTTTTTATAGGCTTTATAACCCTATTTCCTGCACTAGTGTTTCTCTGGTGTGTTTTTTCTTGTTTCAAAATTAATTTGCTAATAATAGTAAATAATAATTATTATGACTGCATAAACCAAGGGCTAACCCTTTAAAGATGAGAGCTCCAGAAACCACTGTTTTTCATAGAATTTTTCACATGTACAAATCATAGAATCAACCAGGTTGGAAGAGACCTCCAAGATCAGCCAGCCCAACCTAGCACCCAGCCCTAGCCAGTCAACCAGACCATGGCACTAAGTGCCTCATCCAGGCTTTTCTTGAACACCTCCAGGGATGGTGACTCCACCACCTCCCTGGGGAGCCCATTCCAGTACCAATCACTCTCTCTGGCAACAACTTCCTCCTAATATCCAGCCTAGACCTCCTCCGGCACAACTTGAGACTGTGTCCCCTTGTTCTCTTGCTGGCAGCCTGGGAGAAAAGACCAACCCCCACCTGGCTACAACCTCCCTTCAGGTAGTTGTAGACAGCAATGAGGTCCCCCCTGAGCCTCCTCTTCTCCAGGCTACACACCCCCAGCTCCCTCAGCCCCCCCTCACAGGGCTGTGTTCCAGGCCTCTCACCAGCTTCATCACCCTTCTCTGAACATGTTCCAGTATCTCAACACCTCACTTGAATTGAGGAGCCCAGAACTGGACACAAGACTCAAGGTGTGGCCTGACCAGTGCTGAGTACAGGGGAAGAATAACCTCACTTATCCTACTGGCCACACTGTTCCTGATCCAGACAAGGATGTCATTGTCTCTCCTGGCCACACTGGTGGCTCATGTTCAGCTACTATCCACCAATACCCCCGAGGTCCCTTTCTTCCTGGCTGCCCTCCAGCCATTCTGTCCCCAGCCTGTAGCAGTGTTTGGGGTTGTTGTGGGCCAAAGTGTATGAAATGACAGCCTGGTAGATGGATTAGTTTGTTTGTGAAGAAGCACACATCAGGGCTACCTAATAAGCATTGAAGTTTAGTTGCTGGTTTTCCACATGTTGATGGGATAAGGAGTCCAGTCTAACTTGCATGATTTTTTTTCAAATGGACAATTGAAAACTTTACCTTCTAATCTTCTTAGTGAAAACAAACAGATAATTATACAGCCAGTGTATTACAAGAACCAACTATTACTTTGATGGTCGTACTTCAGATGCTACAGCACAACTATCACATTCTAATAAATGTATGTTAGCCTTTCAGGAAAGCAACTGTCCCACAATTGTTTTAAAAACCTGAATTAACAAGAAAAATCTCTGTAATAAACCTTCACATAAGCTACAGAACTCTCAGAGAGTTTTTTGTGCCTGATACAAAAAGATCAGCCTCTTGTAACAAGTTTAAAAGTGCTTTTTTAATAAGGTAGAAAGCTTAAGAAGTAAACACCTTTTTCTTTCTGAGGTTTCCAACAAAGTGTAAGTCACCTTCCAGTCTGCAAGTAAAGGCATCCACACAAGCTAAGGCTACCAGAAAACAGATGAACACACACTGTGACATTTAAAAAAACTAGAAATCAATTTTCAGTAGCATTTTCACAAATTATTTAAGAGCTTTAGACACCTGCTATGCAGAGCAGACGTCCCAACAGTAGCAGTGTGATGCCAGCTGTAATCAAGCTGAGAAGCTTACCTTTGAAAATTTCTCAATCTGGTATCCTTCCTCCATGATGAAAGTTGTTGTCATGTTGTATCCAGTCTGCTTTCCATGCCCATTTGGCCACCAAGCCTCCACTGCAGAACTCTTGAACACAAAGCAGTATGTATAGAAGGAAGCAAATGAGGCTGTTAGGGGCTCGGTTATCTTTGAGTGAATTACCACAAGTCTAACGAGTTTATGTGCCTCAGCTGAGCCACAGTAGCCAGGACCTCTCCAGCTGCAGCTCTGAAGTAAAAATTACTTCGAAAGAAAAGGGTGATTTCTTCCACT
The DNA here is from genome assembly GCF_015220805.1 of Pogoniulus pusillus. Taxonomy (NCBI): domain Eukaryota; kingdom Metazoa; phylum Chordata; class Aves; order Piciformes; family Lybiidae; genus Pogoniulus; species Pogoniulus pusillus. Next base: position 6,729,321 of record NC_087272.1, read on the forward strand.
GAAATTCAGGCTATCACTTCATCTTGTGGCCACAGCAGGCCATGTGCATGCGTACACATCTAGCTGAGGCATGCTGGCAGAACATCCCTCCAAACCTCAAATAGCTGTGTCAGGAGCAAATGTTGTTCACTAGCCTCTCTATCGTATCCCTCCTCTCACTGACCCTTACACTTATCACACACAACATTTAACACACAGAGGGGACACTTCTCAGCTGTGACTTTGGTAATATGTGACCACAGTGACTGCTTCACTTGTAGCAAGCATTTAAGCATTTAATCAAGCATTTAAGCCAAGTGATAAGTTTTATTCTTCCTTATCAGCATCTTCTGCCTTTTTCTCCATGCTTCCTAACCCTGTCATTAGTACTCCACAGTTTTTACAAACACAAAAAAGATCTACTTCTATGGTGACAGGATGGTTTAATTTTTCTCATTTTTCTAGTCACAAAGTAATATTTATATCTTCATTCCAGCAGCCTACTTCTGCTGCTCAATCCTACTGCCAACATTTGCCAGTTGAATGCACAACACAAAAATCATGGAAAGAAAGCAATAATGCATGCAACAAACAATGGAGGGATCAGGACTGAATAGAGTCATGTAAGGAGTGCCTCAGTCTTTTCAAACAAAATGAAGCCAAAGAGAAGCCCAACAATATGTTTTGCTGTAGCCATACTTGGACACAATCACAAATGTACCTATGGAAGTTTCAGCTTCCCCAGCAGAGAATGATCATAACTGCTTCTGCAGAAGTACTAATCTCTGTGTTGCACAGATACAAATAAAAGCACAAAATCAGCGTGGGCCTCAACAACACGGAGTGTTCACAGCCACCTGGCATGGCTAGAGTGTCTCATTGGCCACTAATGATGTCATCCCCATGCCCACCATTAGCTGATAAGCAAAACGCTGTCATGTTAGCAACACAGCACTTTGTGTGGCATCTGCAGGAAGACTGCTACATATCTCGGGTGACAGGCACCACTCAAACTCTTACTGACTTCCCAAAACAATCTGCAGTAAGCTCTCAACTAGAAATAAACGTCTGGTGAGGGCTTGCTGTTTAGTATGTGCTACACAAGTCAGGCTTATCGATACTTGAAACACATTGCAGGGCTTCTTGTAAAATCAGCTGATGTGAATCCATGCAGCAAAGCCTTTTGACTACAAAGAACAATAAAACACTGTTGCCGTTGCTTTGAAGGAAGTGCTTCCTCACAAACTTGCAGTCACACTCTGCTAACAGATTTCTTCTGAGGTTGGGAGTGGGACAATTAAATAAAGCTAAATCATTTCAGAAGTTTCACATTGCAGGGCCTGCTTAATGTGATCCCTGAAAGGGCTAAGCAGAGACTAATGATTGTTTTAAATGAAACTGGGTAGTATAATCACTCATGCAACTTGCATGCCAGGTGACAAGAAGTTAGAAAACTGTTTTTGTCTTGTCAAACTAAAACAAAACACACATGGATGCAAGTCACTGAGTGTGCACAGTAGAACAGAAATAGCCCACTTGCCTTTTAAAATGTGCTTTTTCTCCACTCAACTGACAAGAAAGTTGCAAATAGACACATAATGCATTTAAACTGGGGGAACGAATGCAACATTCCACAGCAACAGAGAAAACAAGTTGAGCCAGGAAAATATCCAGAGGTTTGAGGGCAGACCCTCAAATATTATTAGCTGTCAGAACTGTCAGGAGCCCCAGAGTCCTGATGAGAAAACATGGCTCACCCAGTGTGACTGTGCCTTAAGGCAGTGAAGCAGACAGCAGCTTCCATCAGGCTGTTGGCTGCAGCAGAGAACACCATCAGCTGTGGCTGCTGCTGCATCTGCCAGGGCTCCCACCTGCTCACTGGCCTGGGCCTGCTGCTGTCAGGTTCAGTTCTGCAAAGCTGGCTCTACTAGGGACCTGCTCTCTCAAAGGGAAGGCAAGACAAAGTTCATGCTTCCTTTTGCCACACTGGACTCGCTGCCTATTTCAGGGATACCTACATGGTTGTTGGCTAGAGCAGACCAGCTCATTTTCTGCCATCTCTTAAGCCTATATATCTTTCCTTAATTATACTTGTGTGATAAAACTCATCTGTTTCTAAAAAACACAAACAAAACAAGTTCTAGAGAAGTTTAAAAAATGGTGAATTAAGTCTGCCACAAACTAGTTTCCCAGCACTCACTGAAGGTAGCAAGCAGACCAACTTTTTCCTCCTTCATCACTGGGGTGTATACCAAATTAATTGTTTCTCATTTGAGTTCTCTCCTCATTAGACCATCCTTTACTTCTCTCAAATTCCTCCTGAGTTTTTTCCATCCAAGGGCAATGTCAGAACTGCTACAAAATTTCCAGAAATCATACTGCCAGACAAGTTCCTCGTGGAGCTCTTTTGCCTTTATCTGAAAGAGAGGTCTGAGAGATGTTTCCTCTCTTTCCTGGGAGAGCCATGCATATTGCAGTATTTTGTGGTCCCAAACAGTCCAATAAAAATAGCATGGGAGACAAGATATCTACTGTCAGTAAAGTGAAGTGCACAGGTAATCTGGTGATGTGATATTTTTGTTCTGCAGTAAGAGAAAGGCTTCATCACCTTTTTGACACTGAGCTAAGTAGCCCCACAGACATCAATTTTTAGAGAGGAGAAGAACTGTTCTCTCACCCTACACAGAACTGCTGTTAAAGTCAGGAACACAGTAAAGAAGGTGAGGGAGGCCTAAAACTGGCATGGAGGTAGAAATACAGATTGTAAACCAGAGGAAACGTTTTGCAGTTGCTCGGATTCCACACACACCTCCTTACCTTGTTGATATTTACATGCAGCACAATGCTGCCTTCTCCAGGTTGAAGCTTCACACTGAATGTTTGCTGTGTTTGCAGTTTGGGAATGTCCACAGTCACAAGACCTGCAACTGGCTTGGAGTTGACTACATCAAAAACAGACTCAATTTCAAGACTCCACTGCTGAGTATTCTTTACTAAGTAAAGAGAGAGGGAGAAAAATGGGAAATCAGGAATTGTGTTTATATACCTATTAATTAAAATGATCTCTCACAAAAAAAAAAAACAAAACCCAAAAACAATTAAAACACTTCACATTAAATTTAACAGATTCCAGGCTGTGTTTGAAACAGCCCTACCAGGTTAATCTTTTTTTTTGCTTAGTGCACTTGATAGATGTTTTTAACATCTGTCAACTCAGAATGATTTATGATTTATGTTTTATAACTTCTTTTGATTTCATTCCAAACCCATCCAGGGGTTTCTCAGAGTTCTGTATGAAAGCCAGAGACCACGACACCAGTCACTTCATTAGGAAGGGCATTTTTTCCCCACCAACTTCCACAGACATGATATTTGCTTTTAGTCAGCACTCATATGAACGTGGCACTCTTTGGGAAAGATTGTAATCACAAGGCAGTACAATCACTTTTGTCAGTGAAACAAAACCAGTATTAACAGAAAATGAGCTGAATCCATCCCAGAGCCACTAAACAAAATGAATGGAGTTATGCTGGGGATGAATTTGGCCCACTGTGTCTAGACTTGATAGGCTGTACTTTCATGTCCCTTCTGCCACTGAAGTGTGGTGTGGTACACATTAATGGTTTCCCTGAGAACTCTCTACAGTTACCTCAGATGGTCCTCACATCCCATTAACTTCAGCAATTAAATTACCTATCTGTAAACATACCCTGGATAATCCTATACTTTAAATATTATAGATGAACATCTAAGCAATGGCAAATGAAAGAGAAAACAAATAAAACTGTCAGTAAGACACGTTTTACATACACAAACTACTAATAACTTCTTTTCTCCTTTTGTGTTTCTATTCTAGCACTCCTTCCACCAGGACAGAAAGAGAATCACAGAATCACAGAATCAACCAGGTTGGAAGAGAACTCCAAGATCAGCCAGTCCAACCTAGCACCCAGCCCTAGCCACTCAACTAGACCATGGCACTAAGTGCCTCAGCCAGGCTTTTCTTGAACAACTCCAGGGATGGTGACTCCACCACCTCCCTGGGAAGCCCATTCCAATGCCAATCACTCTCTCTGTGAAGAACTTCCTCCTAACATCCAGCCTAGACCTCCCCGGCACTGAGACTGTGTCCCCTTGTTCTATTGCTGGTTGTCTGGGAGAAGAGATCAATCCCCACCTGGCTACAACCTCCCTTCAGGTAGTTGCAGGCAGCAATGAGGTCCCCCCGAGACTCCTCTTCTCCAGGCTAAACACCTCCAGCTCCCTCAGCCTATCCTCATAGGCTTTGTGTTCCAGGCCCCTCACCAGCTTCGTCACCCTTCTCTGGACATGTTCCAGCCCCTCAACATCTCTCTTGAATTGAGGAGCCCAGAACTGGACACAGGACTCAAGGTGTGGCCTTGAATTGCATTCAACCCTGGTGTGATTTTCACTGTCTTTTGTAGAATGAAGAGCAATAAATATGTTCCCAAGTCTATATTACACTCATCATTATCCAGGGAAGGCAAATTTTCACCAATGTTGAAGGGGTTAAAAAGTCACTCACCTTACAAGGGTCTGCCATTACAGTCTGTTTTCCCTCTCCTCCATGGGCACACAGAACTTTCAGCCCACCGTTAACTGCATGAACTGTGGGGTTTAGGCCCAGAAATCAAGAGCAACAAATCCCTTACAGACTCACTGGTCAGAATGCTATGACACCAAATCTGATGAGCAGTGCAACTGCATAGGCAGCTTAAATTCAAGTTGTTCATTTACTCTCTATTTTTATAAATATTATTATGTTTGAATACTAAGAAGCTTTGCCTCTGGTTCCAAACCTCTCTCTGCTGAATGAGCGAGACTTGCTCCCTCTGCTTATCCAGAGAGCAAGACTTCTCCTACCAGAAGGTGGAGTTGTGGGAATGTGGGAGGGACCAGAACTAAATTTCAGAGAGCACACAGTCTATGCTGGGGCTTTCCATGGAAATTCTAGTCACGTTAATTCTAGCTAAGACCTGCAGCTATTTCAGGAAGCTCTAAAAGCAGCCAGAGAGTGACGTCTTCCTCTTTTATTCATACACAACAACTCTATTCCCAAGGGCTGAAATTCAACCTAGTGGAGAGGACGCTCATGCTAGCCTTTACTGCACTGAAGACTGGCACAAAAGGCAGTGAGAGAAAGCTTGCGGGTGGTCTGCAGTGAGGCATATTACTGTTTACAGAGTTTCAACAGCAAATTAACTACTTTTGCTCAGCTTCAATGATCTTCAGGACAAAGGAGAGGAAAATCAAAGGCCATGTCAAGGGAAGAAACCGGTTCAGTAAGTTAGGTAGCAGGAATGCAGGAGGCTGTCCTCTCAAATTGCAGCCTTAACAAATTATCCTTGCATAGCACAACTCTTTTTTTCTCTCAAGACTTCATGTTGGGTCCTGAAAGCTCTTGAAACTCTGCTCGCTATGCATTTGTCTTCCCATCACAAAATTAAATTCCCATAGCAGCTTTGCCTTTGTTTTAAATGGAGGTGAAACAAGAGAAGGCATGGAGGTGCCTCTGTTTTAAATGGAGGTGAAACAAGTGTGGCTAATATGGTCGAGGGAAGTGATTATCCCCCTCTACTCCGCTCTGATGACACCCCACCTGGAGTACTGCATCTAGTTCTGGTACCCCTATTACAAGAGGGATGTGGAGGTGCTGGAGTGTGTCCAGAGAAGGGCCACGAGGATGACCAGAGGGATGGAGCATCTCACCTATGAGGACAGACTGAAAGAGTTGGGGCTATTCAGTCTGGTTAAGAAGAGGCTCCAAGGTGACCTTATTGTGGCCTTCCAGGATCTGAAGGGGGCCTACAAAAAGGCTGGGGAGAGGCTTTTTAGGATATGAGGCAGTGACAGGACTAGGGGGAATGGAGCAAAGCTGGAGGTGGGGAGATTCAGACTGGATGTGAAGAGGAAGTTCTTCACCATTAGAGTGGTGAGACCCTGGAATGGGTTGTCCAGGGAGGTGGTTGAGGCCCCATCCCTGGAGGTGTTTAAGGCCAGGCTGTGGCCAGCCTGATCTAGGGTAGGGTGTCCTCGCCCATGGCAGGGGGTTGGAACTAGATGATCCTTGTGGTCCCTTCCAACCCTGACTGATTCTGTGAAGGCATATTTATCTGGGGTCTTGGTGAAAACATATGCAATAAAAGAGGAAGCTTTCAAAACAGAACAGAGGCTAAGCTCAGCTCTACTACAGCTGCAGTTACTTGGGAATCTTCATGCACCATAGATTCTGAGTTCTAGTATTTTAAATCACCACTGTTTGTACTGCAGTACTGCTTCAAAACCAAAAAAAAGTGCAATAGTAAGAACTACACACAAAGTCATAATAAAACAATAGAACCCTTCCTAAACTGACAGCTGATTGAGCTTAACAATAAAATGGTTTGTGTTCCAGAGAGAAAACACCAATCAAAAACAGAAACAGGACTTACCGAAGAAAGGAGTCAAAGAAAAGTAAATCAGGTGGTAATGGTTGTAGGCTTCAATCTTAACATCCTTCCAGATTCCTTGAGTGGGAAAAGAAGGGCCCCAATCCCAACTAAATGAACACTGCTCCTGGAATACAGAATAATTACATTACAAGAGCCAATGTTTCACACAGACATTGACTCTGTGCCAGAAATAAAAAATATCTGCTATCTAGAAACAAACTATTGACATGCACTGGAAGACTTTCTCCTAATTTGCACAAATCCAGAAAACTACAGTATTTTTTATCTCTTATTTCTTGACTAGAACTCTGCTGCTATGCCCTGTAACATATGTATATAATACTATTCTGTATATATATGTATATATGTATTCTGTGTATATATATAAGTGCATATAGTACTATGCTGTATTAAACACCCATATATGGCAAAATTTTGTATTAGTGAAATGGATGATCTTGGAGGTCTCTTCCAACCTGGTTGATTCTATGATTCTATGAAACACTACCTGGCCCAAAACCTAAAAAATAAAAGGTAAAAAATAATACTAATAAAAAAGCAACCCAGCAGTTTGCTCTCAATTCAGCTCTGAACTGTTTTAGTTTGTAATGTCAGTATTTAACTGTATACCCAAAAAAAAAAAGACAAAGTAAGCAGAAAAATGATGGTTACAAATGTCCAAGTATTCTAAAAGAACAATATCAAATAAAAAAAATCATGGCTGTATTTGAAATACTTTACCCTCCATTTTTGGATGCAACACCACGGGTTAGTACAAGGAAAGGGATGAGTATGTCTGGTGCATTTTGTTCAGTTCAGTCATGTTCACCATTTTCCCTTTTTTATGGTTCCATTATAAAAAGGGAACAAAAGCATGGTTGAGAAATAGCTTAGTGCTGGTTCTAACATCAGAATGACTGTCAGTATTGCAAAATGCTGGACAGGCAGGGGAGTACCTACACTGCTTTACATCTAGCTGTTTTCAAACCTGGTCAGACCTCTCGTTAACAAACCCCTTGAAGACTTCTATTCAGCTGCCCTCCAAGCTTCACACGGCCCCAGCCCACAAAGCAAATACAATAGATCTCCTTAAAGTCTTGTACAGTGACCTACAGTTCTAAATTTAGGCACTAACAATTTACAGCCAAGGCATACTAATTTTGGCAACCCACATTGCACAAGGCTGGCCTATCCCTTGCATAGCTGAAGTCGGCCTGCCTGCCTATCAAGTTGCAAAAGGGCCTTCCAGGAAGCAAGCACTGTACCTATTTCAAATGTGAAAACAAGGACAACACATTCTTAGAAAACAAGTCAGGAATTTCCCCTTAATTAAAAAATCAACAAAGGAAGCACTGATAGATTGTCAAGTTTTGCTAGCAGTACTACAGAGCCTGCTATCAGAACTGATACGTCATAAGCTTGTGTCACTCAAGTACATCACCAGTGAAGTCTTGCACTTTGCTATTCATTCCTGTTCAGATTCAGACACATTTACTGCACCTCAGACTGAACTTCAAACATGTAAACAGCTCTCCATTACTTTAGGATGGCAAGCAACCAGCTTCTTTCAACAATGTCCTCATATGTTTACTTTCAGATGTGACATCCCTGCTGTTGTTAACTTATACTTGGAATTAAAAATGCTTCTGGACCTCTCTGGAGCAGCTTCCAAGTACAGTCAAATAACTCCTTGGAGCAAAACTCCCAAGATATTCTCTTACAATTTTAAAGGTAAAGCATGAAAACAGTCCTGGCCAGTTATGCTCTATAAATAAGTCTACAGCTGTTTAAGTGCCTTCTTCCTTCCATGCTCCTCCCTGCAATGATTTCCAAAAAGCACACTGGAGCCAAAAGAACCAATCAACTTTCCAAAATCTAATGAAAATAAAAGTAGCAGCAAGTAGTAATAAAGACAACATCTTAATCCCGATGGATCTTGCCAGGACAACATGGATCCCCTGTTTCCATGAACAAGTTCTAAAGGAAACCACATCCAGGTTTAGACTAACTTGGGGATTTTCTGGTTTAGTTTGGGGGTTTTGGTTTTGGTTTGGATTTTTATTTATTTGGGAGTTTTGTTTGGGTTTTCTTTTGGTTTTGTTGTTGTTGGATTGGTTTTGGTAGTTTTGGGGTTTTTTTTTTGAGGAGGTTCTAAAAGGACTCAATCAAAAAGATTAAAAATTATTAACAAGAAAGGCATTTGAGTGGAGACAAACATGTAAAAACATCCAAAAAGAGAAATTCCAAAACAGCCAGCTCCTCTATCTGCAAAGCTAGCAGAAACAGCTGAGATGCTACTCAAATGATAGTTTGCCTTGAGCAAGTTTTAACAGCAATGAAGTCATGTCTTAAATCAGTTTTCTGAGCTTCATTAATTGCATATTACATCATTGTTTTCACTGAACATGTACTTGTAAGTCACACTTCACAACCCCATAATAACAGGAGAACAGGTTCTCTGTTAGATAACACTTCTTGGGACATGCCAGAGCTGCCCAGTATAAATAGCACAGCACGTGAACAACAGTGAACACTCACAAAGCTGCTTGGCTGAGACTTTTACAGCCTTGGCAATACACACTGGTATTTGCAACTGCGAACTCTATTGTCACCATACATTGCTAAACCCACCCACTGAATCCAATGTAATGATTACCCATTTTTCAATGCTATCCTTCTCTCTCAGCAGTAAGTCTCCTTGCTGCTTCCTTGACGAAAACAGCCTTTAAAACACCTTGACGTGAAGCTTGGCCTTCTTATGGCTCTTGTATTATCAACATACTGGATGCAAGTTTCAGAGTTGGGGAGAGGCAGGAGAGGAGAAGGAAGCTGCAATGAAATACATGCCCTACTTTTTAAATGACATTGCAGGTTCCAGAATACATCTGTAAGGACAGCACATGGTGCATTTCCCTTTCCAAGCCTGCAGCCAGAGACAGACAATTCTGCCCTTACCTTTCTGATGAAATTAGCATGGCACTCTCCTTTCTGCACAGGTGGAGGGCACGCTGGGGGTATGCTGTATGCTTTGTGACATCTGCTCTGCTCTGCTGCATAAGAAATGGCTGATAAGAAACGGACCTCGACAAAATTGACCTCTTTGATCACGCTGGTAATATCAAAGCTCTAGGTCAAGAACACAGAATAAAATCTTTACAGAGCTGACATTTATTTATGAGATTTATAATCACTGTTACACTGGGATTTTAAAACCATATATATATTATTCAAAGACATTTGAAGCCAAGTCTCACCAAGCTCAGCTTCTGAAGGAAAAGAAGCTAAGCTATTTTCTTAAGCTAAGGAAAGGAAATACACCATGACATTCCAGATACAAGGAGATGTTTCTGGGGAAACTACTTCCCCCATACTGAGCCACAACTGTAGGCTGCAGCACTCTGCTTACACACAGAAGTGCTTGAGGGATAAGGAAGGCAACAGAATCTTTATCCTCCTTCCTCATATTCAGAACTCATCTGCATCTTTAGAAAAACACCTTGTCCCAGCTCAGAAAGCTGGTCTATACAGGAGCCCTTCCAACTGCCCCTGTGCTGTCAGCACTGTGCTGCCTGTTGCATGAATGGTGGAGTCGCTGTCCCTGAAGGTGTTCAAGAAAAGACTGGAAGAGGCACTTAGAGCCATGGTCTAGTTGAATGGACAGGGCTGGGCAATACGTTGGACTGGATGATCCTGGAGGTCTCTTTCAGCCGGGTTGGTTCTGTGATTCTGTGACTCTGTGAATGCTGCAAAGCTGTGTTCACACCACCAGCACTCTCCCGCTCAACATGTGCAGATACACATTCTATGCCACCATGATAAAAGCACTTGGGGGCTTCCTTACTGGCTCACAAAATCCCCTTCTGTGTGGCTGGATAGAAGGATAAATGTTTGGTTTCAGATTTATCCTCTGCTATCAAGATGATATGGTTTCAAAATGCTAATACCCATTTCTTCCTCACAGTGTTCATCTGTGACAAGTCTTGACAATTTTTTCCAACTTGTGAGCATCCCAGCTAGCATGACTTTTATCTGCAGCATACAGCTGAAAATTACAAAGCAAACTGCATCCCACACACTTCACAGAGTCCTTCCTGCAGATGTTGTTGCCATGTGCCATGCTGAACAAGTGAACAAAGCAGAAGTCTGGGTCACAGTAATCTTAGACTCAATCTAATGCACTACCCTCTGGTTTTACAGTGAAAGACATTTCATGAACTATTACACTCTGAAAGAGAATGAAACTTCAGAAAAAAGAACAAAATAACATCACTTCCCAATTCCTCAAAGCCTGCTGCTGGCAATCCTTCAGGTACTCTCCAAATAGTAAATAATTATGATTCCATAAAAACTATGAAATTTCTTATTTCACTTGTGGCAAAACTAAGTCACAGAGAAACCAAGTGATTTGTCCCAGGTCACACAGACCCAGGTGGCAGAATCTGGCTCTCATGTCTCAGGCCAGTACCTCTGCAATAAAATCTGTCAGAATGATAAATGAAGGCATCAGGTTTTCTTTGTAATCCAGTTATTACACTAACATTCTTAAGCCTTTATTTTTTTCTTTTTCTCAGTTCTTTTCAGAGAAAGGCAAAGATTGCCCCTCATAGAGTTACTCAGAATAACACTAGTTTAAAGCTATAAAACTAGCTTGAATGCTTCTGTCACTCTGAAGATCATTCCACATTGAGTACTCTCATGCAGGCACAGGCTAAGCTCAAAAACACAACCCAGTGTTATCAAAAGCCCAATATTAAAAATACAAACCCCTATATAAACAACCAAACAAACCCATGGAAACACACAGGCTTTCAACAAGTTCACTTTCCTTTCAGTATTCACATGTAAATCATTCTAATACCAATTAATAGGCAGATTTATGGCTAGTGTAACATATTTAAACTTAGGTGACAGACCCCAAGGAGCAAGACTTATATTAGCTGAACTGATCCTCTTGTGTGGATCCACTCATTTAGAAGAAGACACATTCACCTCTAAATCTGCCCCTGCTGCTACTGCAAATCTAAGTACATTTCTCTTTTAACAGTTATCTGATTATGCATGCAGTCCTCAGGTCAACACTTTCTGCATCCAAAGACCTATTTTTATGTGCACTAGAATGTACTGGAAGTGCTCAGCACAAGAGGGTCTTGAAAGAGAATTCCCTTCAGAAATAAACACATTACTTACATATCTGATGAACATGTTGTCCGTTCTCCCAAGGGTGATGTTATTGAGCAGGATGTGTGCAACTGTATCTACTCCCTCGAAAACCAAATTCACTTTCTGCCATTTTCTACACAAGATAAGACAGGCATAAAAACCCTGTTAGAATATCTAGAGTTAATAACACACAGGATACAGACAATATAAAAATGTGCATCACCATTATCTTTAGTAGGAGTTGTCCAAAACCCTCTGACTGGTTTGATTCTATGATTCTACCAGTCAGTTGTAAAACTTAGTGTGGCTACATTGTATCTTTAAATAGTCAAATTCAGGTAACAGCCAAAGTGGCTCAAGACTGCAGCCCACCATGTTCACATACCCACCAGGTATCAGATGGGCTAGTTTCCACCTAGCCTAAATATTATCCTTCCTTAGTTGACAATTCCTACCTAATTTTAAACAACTGGGGTGGGAAACAGGGAAAAGCAACTACTAAAGTGTTCTTTAGCAACAGCTTTGCAGTTACACATTATTGCATAATTTGTTAGATCCAAAAGTGCTAACCAGATTTTAAGCTGACATATTACCTAGCAATTCTGCATGAGAGATGGCACAGAACTATTTCAGATGTATCTTCAATGCATACCGGATGTCAAAAGGCGCTCTGAATGTCCTGCTGTAAGTCCAGTTGTCCAGTGAGATCCACCTGTACATCACATCATTAAACCTATAGTACGGATCCTGACAACAGACCAACAGAAAGAAAATGGTTAAGATATTTAGTAATAGTGCTACTACATGAAATGCATAATGATAACCATTAGATTAGCAGCTCTTATTTCAGTCTGCAAATGCAAAATCCACCTTATTTGGTTATTCCTGATATTCCTTTTCACCTTAGAAATAATATCATAGGATCATAGGATGTTAGGGGTTGGAAGGGACACAAAGAGATCGAGTCCAACCCCTCTGCTGGAGCAGGACAATACTATCTAACACAGATCACAGAGGAACACATCCAGACAGGCCTTGAAAGTCTCCAGAGAAGGAGACCCCACAACCTCCCTGGGGAGCCTGTTCCAGTGTTCTGTGACCCTTACAGTAAAGAAGTTCCCCATTTTATTGAGGCAGAACCTCTTTTCCTGCAACTAACACCCATTGCTCCTTCTCCTACCCAAGGGAGCAAGTGAGCAGAGCCTGTCCGCGCCTCCTGGCCAGCCTTCAGATACTTATAAACATTTATCAAATCCCCTCTAAGTCTTCTCCAGACTAAGCAGCCCCAGGTCCCTCAGCCTCTCCTCATAAGTCATGCCCTCCAGTCCCCTAATCATCCTCTTAGCCCTCCACTGGACCCTCTCTAGCAGATCCCTGTCCCTCTTCAACTGGGGAGCCCAAAACTGAACGCAGTATTCAAGATGAGGTCTCACCAGGGCAGAGTAGAGGGGGAGGAGAACCTCCCTTGATCTGGTGGACACATTCCTCCTAATACACTCCAGGATCCCATTGGCCTTCTTGGCCACAAGGGCACATTGCTGTGCCATGGTTAACTTGTTATCCACCAGGACCCCCAGGTCCCTCTCCACAGGACTGCTTTCCAGCAGTTCACCTCCCAGCCTGTGCTGGTGCAGTTTGTTATTCCTCCCCAGGTGCAGGACTCTGCACTTGTCCTTGTTGAACCTCATCTGGTTCCTCTGTGCTCAGCTCTCCAGTCTGTCCAGGTCTCTCTGGATGGCCACACAGCCTTCAGCTGTATCAGCCAAGCCTCCCAGCTTGGTGTCATCAGCAAACTTGCTGAGCAGACTCTGTCTGTGCCTTCATCAATGGCATTGATGAAGATGTTGAACAGGACCAGCCCCTGAGGGACACCACTAGTTACAGCTCTCCAGCAGGACCTGGCACCATTGATCACCACCCTCTGAACTCTATCTTGCAACCAGTTCCTAACCCACCTCACTGTCCGCTCTTCATCCCACACTTCCTCAGCTTGCTCACTAAAATGTCATGGGAAATGGTGTCAAAGACCTTGCTAAAGTCAAGGTAGACTACATCCACTGGTTTCCCTGAATCTACCCATATGTGAAAGTAAAGCTTTGGCAATCTTTGACTTTAGATACATAGGTGAAAACCTGTTTGCTATAACCATTCATAAACTACAGGGAGCAGGATTTGTTTTTTACATAAGAAATGACTAGGGTGGATATTAAAAAAAATCAAGACAGCTTATGACTTAATGAGAGAAAGAGAAACATGATCACCCTCATAATGATGGGGAAAGTATATCTAATAGGATTTTAAGAGGCAAAGAAACAGTATTTTAGGCCTCCAGGGAGAGAAGTGAACAGATCTCTTCAGTTTAAAATAACTGCAAATACTGTGGTGGTTTTTTGTCAATCAGTCCTCCTGTGGTAACTTTAATGAAGGGAGGAAGGGAGGAAGAGGAGTAGAAACAATATGATTTGTTTTGCTGTATAAAATTAAATGACTACTTTTGAGACTTATGCTGCATTGACATCAAATGTGATCATTTCTTTTTATTCACACTGCCCAGGAAGAATAAAGGCACAGCTGGTCTCAGCTACGTCCTTGACTTTTCTGGCTTCATGCTGTATTTATTACCTTATGGTGGGTCACAATGTTCCCTGCCTAGGCTGAAGGAATCAGTTATGTGGACCTGGCAACCCACCACCTTGTGCCTCATACAAAGCCAGAAGAAAGGTGCATTGTTACATCTCCACGTCAGACAGTTCAGAGTGCAGGCATCAGTGACTGACAGCTCAGTTCAGTCCTCTTCAGCAGCTGCACAACAGAACTGCTTCCCCAAAACAGAGACCAATCACTTCTGGACTGTGTGACTCAAGCTCAGCTAAGAGACAAAGCTGTTTCATTAAGGTGCCCTTTGATACAAATCTGCTACGGTAGCAGCACAGCTAACCATCTGCCCTGAATATCCAGATTCACACTGAAGAAAATCTGCCTGGCTCGTTTTTACTTCCTTCCTGAAACATGCTAATACTAATGATACTTCTGGGTTTGATAGTATCTGAAAAATACTGTTTCATACCTCTTATTTGGTTTACAGTACAGTCAAGCTGTATAGTATAAATAAAAAAACATTTACATAGCAGAGCAAAATCCTAACATCTAAGTGATTGTCCACAGCAGCATAATCTCTTTTAGAGTCTCACAGCAATATAAACATCATTCTTTGAGCCCACACAGAGGGCAAGTTCTTGCCTTGTCTCTACATGGTGTCCTCAGGCAATCAAATGTCTTATTGTGAGGCAGTAAGAGTTAGGAAGGGAGGTCTTGTTACCTCAGTAAAACTCTGACCTCTGCATGATAATACAGTATCACAGTATCACCCAGTATCACCAAGGTTGGAAGAGACCTCACAGATCATCAAGTCCAACCCTTTACCACAGAGCTCAAGGCCAGACCATGGCACCAAGTGCCACGTCCAATCCTGCCTTCAACAGCCCCAGGGACGGCGACTCCACCACCTCCCCGGGCAGCCCATTCCAGTGTCCAATGACTCTCTCAGTGAAGAACTTTCTCCTCACCTCCAGCCTAAATTTCCCCTGGCGTAGCTTGAGGCTGTGTCCTCTTGTTCTGGTGCTGGCCACCTGAGAGAAGAGAGCAACCTCCTCCTGGCCACAACCTCCCCTCAGGTAGTTGCAGACAGCAATAAGGTCACCCCTGAGCGTCCTCTTCTCCAGGCTAAACAATTCCAGCTCCCTCAGCCTCTCCTCATAGGCCTCTCCCCAGCCTCATCACCCTTCTCTGGACACGCTCAAGCATCTCAATGTCCTTCCTAAACTGGGGGGCCCAGAACTGAACACAGGACTCAAGGTGTGGTCTAAGCAGTGCAGAGTACAGGGGCAGAATGACCTCCCTGCTCCTGCTGACCACACCATTCCTGATGCAGGCCAGGATGCCACTGGCTCTCTTGGCCATCTGGGAGTGGCCACAATATATTCTCTAAAAGTGAAGTCACCACAAGCTTACCTGAACAATCACTGCATTTTAGGATGTCCATGCTATTAACTTTTATATGCAAAATACCTGGGAAATATATCTCAGACTCCTATTAAGATGCAAAACTTAGGGCTACTAAATCCATATTAAAAAGCAAAATTTAGGCTCATAAAAGAAACTCTTACTGTATTGAGACAACAAAAGGCAAGTGTCACAAGTCAGAGGTCATGAAAACCCCACAATTCATCCTTTACAACTGTCTTGCTTTAACATTATTTACTATTTTACTTTAGGTTATGCTTTGGAAAAGGTGCACATGAAATTTCAATCATTGTCACTTGTATGTGTGAAATACTTAACAAAAGGCACAAGATCCAAGTTGAAATGCACTAGCAACGGCCGACTGAAGCCAAACTCCATTTGGTTAGTGGTGAAACAATAGACACTGATGCCAGTCAAAGATCAAGAGCCTACATAAAAGAAATCTCCACTGTTTCTCCAGGAAAGCATGGATACTGAGATTTTAATGAAGACCCGATGTCTGGAGAACACAAAACTGTTTGCAGGAACGTTTTACCAGAGGCAGGAATTACATCATCAGATGGGCTCTTGCAGTGGTTTACAAACAGAGCTGCTTGTTTACATCTCCTCAGAGCCTACTGCAGATCCTTTTTCCTTCTTCTGTATTAGGCTAAAGCCTTCAAACTTCCAGAAATGCACTGACTGCTTAACCATGTGTCATAGAAGCTGTTAATTAGCCCCTTCTAACTCACACGAAGACTGCTTCTTTTTCATCAGCCTTTTAAGATGGGAAGCTTCTAGTTCTGTGGGTTTTTTTCTCTGAAAGTTAACCAGCTTGCAGATGTAATTGCTCCATAACCAGTGAAACAGCTTCCATATCACACAGAAAAGCTGTAAAATGCTAGACTGCTTAGTCATTTTAAGCATGACAAATGTTGCCTGTTGTAAAATCAGCCATGTGACAATGCTCAAACAACGATTTTAAGGCAGTTCAAGAGAAATGAATGACCACAACAAAGTCATGTAAGAAAAGAAAACTACTTCTTCAATACACTTGTGAGATTATTGTCAATGCAAGTGTTCTGAGTGCTGGAAGATGTACCTATAGAAATCAAACTAGATTTATCTGAAGCAGAATTTCATCCCACATTAAATCAGCTCACATTAAAGGTTTGTTACACAAAGCTGGAGGTAAATACATGTGTGTGTACACACACACATATATATATATAACATTAAAACTCTTAGGAGCGCTGGGAGAATTTGAAAAGTGGTAGTTCACATTAATTAAGCTCAAAATGTTCCTTGAAGCAAGTCATAAAGGAGTGGAGTCAACTACAGCTATTTTTAGATCCCATCAAACAGGACATCCTTGCATTTTCCAGCTCACTGCAACTGGGGGAAAAATTCGGAACCACTCAAGCTCCCTGCGTGTTTTCCACTCCCAACTTCAGCGCTGTAAGCAAGCAGCAAATCACCTGCTCTAAGATGATGTAAAAAGCCCTGCTACAGAGCATCAAAAGGAGGCAATTTCCATTTCGGGTAGCAGGACATCAGCAGGACTCCAAAAGCACTGCCAGCATTAAGCTGAAGGCACTGCCAAGCAGCGGCTAGATGGAAGCTCCTCCTTGCAGTGCTTTTAAGGGGATATTGCAAAGCCACAGTCATACAAGCTAAGAGCTTCTCCCGCTAAGCAGGAAATGGATGAGACATGCACACACATCAGAAGTGAGGCTCAAAGCCCAAGTGAGTTGCGTCAGGCACACCCTGGCCCCGCGAAGGGCCAGCCTCAGGCCCCTGCACTATGAGAGTCCACGGGAACACGGCACAAGCTCCTGAATGGCACCAGACAGCGCCAGCTGGATCTAGGCAAGAAGATTGGTGTGTCATAAATGAAATGTTATTAAAAGGAACAAAATTCAGATTCCTTTGCCTTATCCTACTTGTGTTGTGACCTCATTTGAAACTATCTTGCAAGCTCTTATCTCATAAACATGCTCTGCTGCTATTTTATAATGTGCACCTTAAAAAAATCCTGCTGATGTAATAGCTTACCAAAATTAAGCGTGCAAGTAACATTTCATGATTTACAATGTAATGATTTTGCTGTTGCCAACCTCAGATTGGAAGCTAAATAGTTAAGATACTTGTCTATATCCGTCCTTGAGATCTCAAGCTATAGCAGCTGACCTAACAGAAGTGATGAATGGATTTTGTTCTTGGGAAGTCAGTTACTGAAGTTCATCCTAAAGTAACTCACTTTCAGCAGTTGCTCTAAGAAAACAGCAAAATGAATGCCACCTTATGCTCAAGTATATGTTTATTACAGATGAACACTGAGCCAAATACTACCAGAGAGTTAAATTAACAGCATATTAATACCTACTACTTAATAATCTTTGAATACTCTGCTGTATATAATAGTTTACTATAACTTTTATCTATTTTAATCTCATGGGCTTTTGAAAGATAAACTTGAGTGCCCTTTAATATCTATCCTAGGATTCACTTAGGGTTTTGAACGCCTCCACATATGTTCACACAATTAAGCACAGCAAGAATGTTTTCACAGAAAATAATATATTTATATTAATCAACTATTTCATCAATGAATGCCATTTAATCTGTTTGAACCATATGATACTAGATGCAATTTTCACCTGACTTGCTCTAAAAAAATCTAAGTTACGATGAAGTGTTAAAAAAACCCAACAGTGTATTTCATACAAACGCAGAACAAGCTATAAAATATTCACACTACCTTACAGAACTGCAGAAATAACACTTGAGATAAATAAGTTTTAGTGTCTTCTAATATATTTTAATATCCAAATAGGATCAAGACCACTGTAACCACCTGTGTCAAGAGCGTGCCCTTGTATAAAGACACAGTAACTGCAGCGCTATTCAGCCCCTCTATTAGCATTACAGTTGCAGACCCCCCATAATAGTTCTGCATAAATCAAAGTGACAGCTAGTAAGACAAAATAGCCTTTTTGTGAGAATGCAGAAGGCTGGCAGATGAGGAAATCCAGCCACAATAGCCATAGTCATCAGAAGTGAAATTTTATAGTCACCTGACAGCAGAAATGGCGCCATGCAGTACTCACCGGAGGATGACTATTTCTAGCACAAAGATTTAATGCATAACCTAACTGCTGGTACATTTTACTTGTCAGAATTTTTGCCTGAGTGAAAATACTATGCTAACAGTAGTTAAAAACTACATCCTCAGACAAAATGATTTCTGCAGATCTTTTTCTAGAGATGCAGGATTCACAACAGATTCAAGTTTGCATAATGTCCATGCTTATGTCTGTGCTTTGCACTAACTTTATTCAAGTGACTACTACCCCTGTTTATATGCTTTTTTAATTGTCTTGTTTAAACTCTACATGTAAATAGTAGCAAGAGCCGTGGAGAGCTAAGGAAATGTTAGTAAAACAGCTATGCTGAACACACGCTCTGATGCTATCTCCTGCCCTTAGAGCTCTTACCATAATTACAGAAAAATCACAGAATGTCAGGGGCTGGAAGGGACCTCAAAAGATCATCCAGTCCCAACTGCCCTGCAGAGCAGGATCACCTATACCAGATCAAACAGGAACACATCAAGGCAGGTCTTGAGTATCTCCACAGAGGGAGACTCCACAACCCCCCTGGGCAGCCTGTTCCAGTGCTGTCACTCTCACAGGAAAAAAAAACCTTTCTTCCTGTTGCCATGGAACTTCCTATACCTGAACTTCCATCCACTGCCCCTTGTCCTGTCATTTGGTACCACTGAGAAGAGCCTGGCTACCTCCTCTCGGCACTCACCCTTTACATATATATAAACATATAACATATATCTTACATATATATAAACATATCTCATAAGGAAGATGCTCCACTCCCCTAATAATTTCTGTGGCTCTGCACTGGACTCTCTCAAGCAGTTCCCTGCGGTCCTTCTTGAACTGAGGGGCCCAGAACTGGACATGGTATTCTGGATGCAGCCTTGTCAGGGCAGAGTAGAGGTGGAGGAGAACCTCTCTCAACCTACTAGGGTACCGTGCCATTTGCAAATCACACAGAAAAACAACACATAGATTTCACATGCAGGTTTTGCCACCCAGAATGATTTTGTTTCCAATAGCTTTGTTTTCCTGTTTCCTGGGACAGCTTTTCAGACCAGCATTCACTTTCAGTTACAAGCAGTAAGCTTTTAGGATTGCTGCTGTAGTGACACTTTCAGCAGGATGAATGAAAATCTTACACTTAACAGCAACAAGCAAAAGGAACAAAGGAAAAAAAAACCTACTCTGGATGAAAGCTTTTATTATAATTGCCAAGATGTTTAGGCAATTATACAATAATGCTCCAAATTCTACACTTAACCTCAAAAAGGGCTGATTTCCAGAGACAATAAGTACTGAGGCTCTCTGCCTCTAAAATTCAGACTGTGTGCACGTTCTTGTAGGAAAAGGAATACAGGAATATGATTTTAGGCAGCTGCATTTGAAAACATTTGATCATAAGCATTTTCACTGAAGTGGAGAAATCTCAGGACTAACAGCTGAGCACACTTTTTGCAGCATGAGCCACACATGGCAACAAGGAATTATGTCACTGACTCCACAAAAACAGGGGTTTGTTACTTTGCTGAATGCTAGATCTGTGGTGGCTGGGATTGACCACATTTAACACTACCTATGGTAGCTCTGAAATCTTCTAAGGCTGCCCCCATTATTTTGGTATGCTCTCCATTCTGTCTTTTAAACAAAAATGTGATTTAAAAACAATTTAGAGAATCACAGAATGACAGAATTTCTTAGATTGGAAATGAACTTCAAGATCATTGAGTCCAACCATTAGTTTCACATTGACAAGTCCTTGACCAAATCAAATCCTTAAGCACAACTAATCACTATGAATCATTATGGTTGGAAAGGACCACCAGGATCAGCCAGTCCAACTTTCATCCCAGCGTCCTTCATCACCAGACCATAGCCTCAAGCGCCACATCCACTCTCCTTTTAAACACCTCCAGGGATGGCAACTTCACCACCTTCCTGGGCAGCCTGTTCCAGTTCCTGGCCACACACTCAGTAAAGAACTTCCTCTGAACATCCAACCTAATTTAGTTGTTCTGGTGCAAGTGTTTGTGTGAATGTTTATTTTTGTAAACTGGGCTTAGCTAAACTGAGTAAGAATAGGCTTAAAATGATTCATAGATTCATGTTGGAAGGGACCTCAAGGATCATATACTCCAACCTTTCAGGGTAAGAGAGTACAGTTTAAATGAGATGGCCCAGCACGGGCCTTGAAAATGGCTAATGGAGGGGAATCCACCACCTCTCTTCGGAGTTTATTCCAATGTCTAGTAGTTTGAATGGTGAAAAAACCTCTTCTGGCATCCAGTCTGAATCTCCCCACTAGCAACTTGTACCCATTACCCCTTGTCTTTACTATGGGACTCTTTGTAAAAAGAGAGCCTCTTTCCTCACAACAGCCACTCTTTATGTACTCACTCGTGGTTCTGCTGAACAAACCCAGTTGTTTCAGCCTTCCTTCATCTGACAGGTCTTCCAGTCCTTTGATCATTCTCGTGGCACTTCTCTGGACACTTTCCAGCCTGCCCACATCTTTTTTGTATAGCGGGGACCAAAACTGTACACAGTGCTCAAGGTGTGGCCTGACCGGCACTGAGCAGAATGGGAGATCTTAAATTATCTGTAGACACTCATACCTAGAAACAAGTTGGCTCATTCTGAGCTTGGAACTAACCTGACACCAGCTGGGCCCTGTTTAGAGGTCAAGCAACTGCACTCATGGAGCATTTTGGTTAACTGAGCTCCTCAACAGTCCACACCAATTCTAACACCACCAGCTTACAACAGTATCCAGACTAGCATGGGTTCATATCTGGCCATGTCAGCACATGTTTGGAGCAAGAGCACACTTGCATTCACATAAACATGTTCCAACTGTCCACAAGCTACCACAATTGATTTAATTATCCAAGCACCCATCTACCTATTAAGCAAGACCCATGCTGCTGGCCAGCAGGCTGACTAAGCTTTCACACCTCTGTGCAGGCTTGGATTCTGTCCAGGCACACAAGAGTTCATGATGGCAGCATCGTTTCCAAATAGCACACTGCTGCTTGAACTGACTAAAACTGCAAGTCAGTTCAGAGCAATGCAGCTGAATTAGCCATCACATTTTCTCACTTCATAAGAGTACTTAATGTGTGTAGCTATACATGAGTCTCTCCTTACGTCATTATCTTGCTTGCATGAGTCAGTGCATTGGTCACAGTTTCTCCTGAATTATTCACACTTCTTACAGCAACACCTTCCAGCACAGCTGAACATCTGAGGCACTCAGTTTACCTTAGGCACTTTTGCATGCAGAAACCAGCACAGTTCTCTTCACTGATCCTCCATATAAGGTCTACCTGCCTGATGCACTTTTTGAAGCTTTAGAAAAGCCACTTTAAAACCTTGTGTGTGTGCAGAATGTCATGTCACTTAGCACAGAGCTGTTGAAACAACAGACCATCATGACCATCATGGCTCAGCTTATCCCTTCCTAGTGTATTTACTTTTCCAGTGTTGACTGTTTCTTTTATCTGTCAGTGACACTCTTTGGACTCTATTATTAGCACTGGAATTCCCAGCCTATGCCAACACAGAGCGGTGCTATAATTATCCTGTCCAAAGTGGCGTCACTTTCTCCTTATACCTCTCTAATTTTAGTCACAGCAGTGTAGGGCAATAATCTGAAGAATAAAAAATGAATGATTATATACAAAATGCATGTATCTAGAATGTGTTTTTTAAGTACATACTGTACAAGAAATGCAACATTTGGCCCACAATAAGTACTATTATATATATATTCCTGATAATCAGTTTGAGGTTTATCTTTGAAGATCTACTGGTTGTCAGATGTGTGATGGTACTTCATGTTTTCTAGTACATAAGTGTATTTATCAGATTTATAGATGTTGCTACTTTCACTAGGTTCTGCTTCTTTTTCTTGTTCTAGATATGCATTTCACTTTCCACATGTTTCCTTTTTGAAAAGCATCTTAAGAATGACTCTTATCAGGTCCAAGAAGTTGAGTGCACACAGGTTATCAGGGTACTTTGCTACCAATCTTTTGATCACTTGTACCAGAAAGTGGTCACTATCATAGAATCGTAGAATCAAACAGGCTGGAAGAGACCTCCAAGATCAGCCAGTACAACCTAGCACCCAGCCCTAGCCAGACAACTAGACCATGGCACCGAGTGCCTCATCCAGGCTTTGCTTTAAGACCTCAAGGGACAGTGCCTCCGCCACCTCCCTGGGCAGCCCATTCCAATGCCAATCACTCTCTCTGGCAACAACTTCCTCCTAACATCCAGCCTAGACCTACCCCGGCACAACTTGAGACTGTGTCCCCTTGTTCTGTCTCTGGTTGCCTGGGAGAAGAGACCTACCCCCACCTGGCTACAACCTCCCTTCAGGTAGTTGTAGACAGCAATGAGGTCACCCCTGAGCCTCCTCTTCTCCAGGCTAAACAACCCCAGCTCCCTCAGCCTCTCCTCATAGGGTTTGTGTTTCAGGCCCCTCACCAGCTTTGTTGCCCTTCTCTGGACACATTCCAGCACCTCAACATCTCTCTTGAATTGAGGAGCCCAGAACTGGGCACAGCACTCAAGGTGTGGCCTGACCAGTGCTGAGTACAGGGCAAGAATAACCTCCCTCGTCCTACTGGCCACACTGTTCCTGGTCCAGGCCAGGATGCCATTGGCTCTTTTGGGCACCTGGGCACACTGCTGGCTCATCTTCAGCCTACTATGTTTTCATAAATCTAAAAACTAGAAAAGGCAACAGCAAACAGAAACAGTAAAGTTCAGAAATGTTAAGGCAGGAACGAATATTTTAAATGTTTATGTGTTGGACTATTTTTTCTGAATATACCTTGTTTAAGCAGCACAGGAGTACACAATCTCAGCGGCTCCAATATGCTCTGCAAGTGTTTAAAGGCATTTTTAGCAGACTTCTCACATCAACAAGTTAAACTTCAACAGGGTGGGTTTAACTTGTCGTTAGAGGTAATGTAGGAAAACATGGCTTACACGCTGTGATGATACTGTAGATACCTGATGGTAGTACCACGCCTAAACTATGGAAACTTGCACACCAGAGCACAGGCTGGCACTTGTATCCCAGGCCCAATTTGGAACTGTTTCGTCATGGATAACTTTCAGTTATCCACCAGAGGATGCTGCAGCTATCAAACCCTGTGCTACTGAAAGGGCTAAGGAAACCAAGTCTGGGTGGTGTAGCAGCAAGGCCAGCAACTGAAGCATAGCTACTGGGACAAAGCGTTCTCAGAGTGAGGGGATTGCCTCTAACCATACGTGTGGAGATATCACGGGGGGAACGTTTTTGCTTTGTGGCAGGCTGCCCGCTTCTGAGAGGCATGGCGAGGGAAAAGCTTCTCCTCGGGCGCCACCACACAAGTCTCAGCCTGACTCTCCTCACGGAGCCGCAGAACAGGCCGGACGCTGCCCCTCCGCCGGGGCAGCACTGAGGGTAAGGGTCGCCGGGCGAAGGCGTACCTGGATGAGGCCCCGGCGCTGCAGGGCTGTGTGCACGCAGCCTGGCACCTCCCCGCGGAGCGCCACCGAGCCGTTCTCGTTGCTCAGCTGCCAGCTTCCCCGCAGGCTGTGCAGCTCCGGGCCGCCCGTGGCCGAGCCGCCGGCCCGGCCGGCAGCCGCCACCAGGAACACCAGCAGCGGCGCGGCTTGGCTCATGGCGACGCCCGCCTGCCGCCCTGGCAGCCAGCATGGCCGCCGGCAGGAGCGGCCGGCCTGTCTGGCGGCCCCGTAACACCGCCGCCTCACCGCCATGGCACGCAGAGACGCTGCTGCGGGACGAGGGGCGGACGGACAGACACGGACAGACGGGGGAGGAACCGCTCCTTGCGGCCGCCGGAGGACAGGGGCGGGAGCGCACCTCCTCCCGCCGCCCGTCACCGCCGTCCGAGGGGCCCGGAGCGGCTCTGGGCGCGCCGAGAAGATGGCGCTGGCCAGCGCGAGCCCGCGCGGCTCTGGCAGCGGCTCTGGCAGCGGCAGAGCAGCTTTGCCCTGTCGGTGCCAGCGAGCCAGGCGCCTGCCTCCCGCCCCTACCCGGCTACAGCGCTGACGGGCGCTCGCAAAGCTGCCCTGCCCGAGCCAGTCAGCGCAACGTGCGGGCAGAGAGGCCTGTGGAGGAGGGCGGTACATATTAGCGGCGTGGGGGGGCACCAGAAGGCACAGTGAAGCCGCTGATTACCGGAGCAGTGCCAGGTTACAGAGCTTTCCGCTGCGTCAACCTGAGGCTATAGAGACCTGCAGGCAAGTGGGAGGTAGGAGGAAGAGCTGTGACAGCGCTGCAACAGGTACTTCCATAGCGGCTGGCTCAAGCCGTGCGAGTTCATACGGCCTCAGACCTCCTGCCTCCTTTTCCCATGAAATGGCAGAGGCATGTAAAAGCGGCATCAACATCCTGAACAGCTCGTTAAAAAGCACCCTGCGCTCTGACAAAGCAGTGCCAGCTAGCGCTCTTGGTGTGAGTTTTGTCTAGAAGAATCAAGTCTTTTCACCTACAAAGGAGCAGAAGAAACAACCTGAGGTATGGCACCCAAACCACACTGCAGCTTTCCTGACTTAGGCCTTCATTCACAGCACCAAACCAGGAATTAATGAGTTCTTACACCGCTCAGTGGAAGGAGCAAGAGGCAATCAGCAGCCTGCACTGCTCTCTGGGGTAGTCAGCTACCCTACTTTGTGCTCTCTTTACAATGAGCCCTGATGCTGAGGCACATAGATCATCTCCAAGAACTGGAGATGTTTCATGCCATAGCATGGCTGTACCCCAAGCAGTGCTACAGGCTGGGGACAGAGTGGCTGGAAAGCAGCCAGGAGGAAAGGGACCTGGGGGTACTGGTAGATAGTAGCTGAAGATGAGTCAGCAGTGTGCCCAGGTGGCCAAGAGAGCCAATGGCATCCTGGCCTGCATCAGGAACAGTGTGGCCAGTAGGACAAAGGAGGTTGTTCTTGCCCTGTACTCAGCACTGGTCAGGCCACACCTTGAGTGCTGTGCCCAGTTCTGGGCCCCTCAATTCAAGAGAGATGTTGAGGTGCTGGAACATGTCCAGAGAAGGGCAACAAAGCTGGTGAGGGGGCTGGAACAGAAACCCTCTGAGGAGAGGCTGAGGGAGCTGGGGGTGTTCAGCCTGGAGAAGAGGAGGCTCAGGGGTGACCTCATTGCTGTCTACAACTCCCTGAAGGGAGGCTGTAGCCAGGTGGGGGTTGGTCTCTTTTCCCAGGCAACCAGCAATAGAACAAGGGGACACAGTCTCAAGTTGTGCCAGGGGAAGTCTAGGCTGGATGTCAGGAGGAAGTTGGTGGCAGAGAGAGTGATTGGCATTGGAATGGGCTGCCCAGGGAGGTGGTGGAGTCACCATCCCTGGAAGTGTTCAAAAAAAGCCTGGATGAGACACTTAGTGCCATGGTCTAGTTGACTGGATAGGGCTGGTTGCTAGGTTGGACTGGATGATCTTGGAGGTCTCTTCCAACCTGTTTGATTCTACGATTCCAGCTGAATCTGTACAGTAGGTGGAAAACAGCTGTGCAACCCCCTGACTCTCATTTTACAGTGCAAAAATGTGCCCAGGCTTCAAATACTCTCCCAAGAGTATTTGCAAGAGAACTAACCCGAAATCAAAGTGACAGCACAAAACAAACTTTGAAGACTAGGTTCCCTCTACGCCTGCTCAGCCATGAGCAGATTTGAAAGCAGTTAGGTTGCTTTTCACACAATACAAATTATTTGATTCCCTCACATAGCTCAACATGAAGCTGAAAGTTACAATTTCACAATCATTTCATGACCTTGGCTTCTGCTTTGTAGCATAGTTGTGTGATGCTTGAGTTTGGAATTCTTTTGGGTGGTGGTGACAGGGTTTTCTGTTGTTTATTCTTAAAGCATAGTTGATTAAATGAATGAACCAGGTCAGAAACTTGTCAGGCAGACAATATTCTGTCTCAGAATACACTGAAGTGAGGAGGTGAAATATATTTAGAGAACAGAAAATCTTGCCACTTCCTTTAAAGAAGTAATGATAGCAGCCTCTGGCCCCATGACTAGATAATTCAATCACTTCAAAAGAGTCAGGTCACTCTGCATACAAAGAAATTACTAACAGGTTGTAGCTGCATCCATAGAAAGGCAACCAACCAATAGCATTCAGAGAAAACCCAATTAACTGCAGGACTTCATTCGGTTTTTCCACTTCTGTCTTTATGTTTCCTTATTGTCTATTGTAGACTGTAAAAATAGAGGAGAAAAGACTATCTAAAACATCTTGGGATGTGAAAGAGTTAATTATTGCAACAACATAGATGCAGTTCATAAATCACAGAAGAATAAAGTGGCTGATGCAAAAAAGATACTCCTTCTGCAGAGAGTGCAAGAGTAAAATGCAGACAGGAATAGGGATACCAGACATCTAGTTTGGCTTGGGCTTTCATACACCTCATTCAGTACACTGTAAGCATCTACCCCAATATATCTCAGAAACATTACTGAATATGTGTTGTGGTCATTTTATTTTTGATCCAGATCCTTTTGAGCTGTCAGCCCTTTATTTCAATGTAACATAAAGATGCCAGTACGTCCATTTAGCTAGCACATAAAGTACACAATATAACTTAAAGAGATTTTGTCATGTGTGAGAGCACAGAGGGGCACAGTGAGAAATACTGGTTCAAGGAGAGAAATGGTAGCTGATCTTTTTGTCACTGAAAAACAAATCTCTGCTACAGACTTCAAAAATGGGTGGCAGCAGAAGTCTGTGCAGACATTTAGCTGTTGGGAGTTACTTGGTCAGAGGTGATCTCATTGCTGTCTACAACTACTTGAAGGGAGGCTGTAGCCAGGTGTGGTTGGTCTCTTCTGCCAGGCAAGCAGCAACAGAAGAAGGGGACACAGTCTCAAGCTGTGCCGGGGGAAGTACAGGCTGGATGGTAGGAGGAAGTTCTTCACAGAGAGAGTGATTTACCACTGGAATGGGCTGCCCAGGGAGGTGGTGGAGTCACCATCCCTGGAGGTGTTCAAGAAAAGCCTGGATGAGGCACTTAGTGCCATAGTCTACTTGATTAGATAGGGCTGGGTGCTAGGTTGGACTGGATGATCTTGGAGGTCTCTTCCAACCTGGCTGATTCTATGATTTGTACATGTGAAAAATTCTATGACAAACAGCAGGTGATTGATTCTATGATTCTATTTTTAAGACAGAGTAACCCATGTTCAATATATTGACAAACTGAAACACAGGTCCCATTTCAGTTCAACTCCCAACCATCTTTTAGCAATACTGGGAAAAACAACTATCATGGCAGCCTGAGTTACCCCATGCCTGGTTACTCAGGGCTAACACTGGGAAAAACAACTACCATGGCAGCCTGAGTTGGCTTTGCACATTGTAGAACTCAGCCCAAATTAGCATCTTCTTACCTTTAAAAACTCAGACCACAGAGAATCATTATACATTAACAGTAGAAAGCCTTGTTCTGTTTCAGCCCTCATCTGTCTTTGAGGAATGCTTTCAGGGCAATCAAACAATTCAGTGTTTTTCTCTTAAACTCACTGATACCACACTAAAAGCATTTAAACACCGTAGTGCTGCTTGAGAGATCTTGCAGGATAGTATTTCTCAAGAAGATTGCCAGATAATAAAGTTTTAATGCTACCTCAGAACAACTGCAAGTTGGCTTTTTTTTTCCCCTCCCCTAAATAAATCTTTTTCAGCAAGTCATGTGGTAGCTTCTCAGCAAGAAGGAAACTGCATTTCAAGATGTTTACTGTACTTCCGTGCTTTCTTTGCCTTTTATTCTTGCTGCTGAAGGCTGACTGGAGCAACACACACACAAAAACTGAGCCTAAAAAACAATGCTGTCATTAAGTATTCTGAGAACATGCTGTTTCCTTGTTCCAGGCTTATAATTAAGTTAAATCATGTCTCATTTTCATGGCCCAGTTTTAGGGTTGGTTTGGGGGTATTTTTATATAAATGGCATTTTTACTGTTTAAAGGTACAAGGGTCTTAAAGGCTGTGGTTTTAGCTTTTAAAATCTTTAAGACACAAAGCAAGATCTTCTATTGTGTGCCATATTCAACTTCTTTCTGAAATGCCACTAATTTAGGAGGTTGCTACAGTTTTTACTTTACAATACTGCAAGAGGGCATTCTTTGTCAACTAAGAGGAAAAGATGAAGGCAAAACCATGCCTCCAGCTCTATTAGAATAGACTCAGAGTAGTTCCATTGAGGCTGCCCAAATTCTACTGGGTTAATTCAGGAGGCTTTTGTTTCCAATTGCTATGCAATCTCTATCATCACGACAGGCTGCTGCTGTTTCCTCTTTCAAATTCATGTTCAGTGGGTTCATGCAAAGGTTTTAAACAAACAGGTTCTCACTGATTTGGCTGCAGTACTTTAAGATGTTACTGCCCCCACCTGTCCACCCTGTACCATTCTTATGCAAAAACCTAAGCAAAACTGGACTTGTGTTCACAGCAGTCTGTATGGGGGCTTGCTCTCCCTTCTAGTAACCATACACCCCTGCAGGTACCACCACAACAGACCATTTGTCAAGGACACAAACCAGATCAACTCCATTTCTGGGAGTTTTGCATAGATGAAGAAATATTCATGCAGACATGTTGGATAAATACTGGTGTGAAACCAGACTGGTGTTTGTATGGCTGTAAACACCTTTGGGCAGTACAGCACATCTGCATGAAAGCCTAACAGCTCCTCAGCATAGTGCCTGTCCTGTTTCATTTTTGCCTTGGCAAAACACAGAACTGTTGTGCAAAACAATGACTCTCTGGGCTGGTGTAAAAGCAAGATGGTACAGGGACCCCCTCCAGCTATGGATTTGTGAAGGACAGACAGAAAAGAACATATTTCAGTCATCATTCTGTGTTTACCTTGAATTCCAGACAAATGAGATGTTAAAAATAGGGAAGTAACAGTGCTTTTAGATGAGGACAAAATTAATACATCACTAGAATGTCATACTAGGTTAGCATGAGCAAAATACAAAATGACAACAAGTGGTAGGGCTGAAGCTTCTTTCCCCATTACTGTAAAGTCAGTAGGTCATTGCAAGGGGATTCCTTAGCAAACAAAATTACTTCAATGCTAACAACCATGAGTATTTAAAAATAGGTCTGTGGTTGAGCACTGGAACAGGATGGCCAAAAAGATAGTTGAGGCCCCATCCCTAGAGATAGTTCAATATGAGGCTCAATGGGGCTCTGGGTGACCTGATCTAGTGGAGGATGTACCTGCTCACTGCAGTGTGGTTGGACTGGATGACCT
Source organism: Pogoniulus pusillus (assembly GCF_015220805.1). Taxonomy (NCBI): domain Eukaryota; kingdom Metazoa; phylum Chordata; class Aves; order Piciformes; family Lybiidae; genus Pogoniulus; species Pogoniulus pusillus. Next base: position 6,759,322 of record NC_087272.1, read on the forward strand.
TTAGAGGTCCCTTCTAACTCAAGTGATTCTATGGAAGGGAAGCTACTGCTCCAGTCAAACACTATATAGAGGGGGGGGAAAAGGCAATAATGATTTTTAAATTACATAAGCAGAAAGGCAGGTGATACCTTGAGTATACTCTTAAACTTCATCAGTTATGTGGGACCTATATTTTTACCTCTCACATAACACCTTGTATTGAAATGGGCTCAAACCACAGGATTTAGTTTTCAGGTTGCTACTTTCCATAGCACAGACATAAAAAGCCCAAAGATTTTACAAGCCAGCATGATCAGATTTGTAAAGACAAGTTTTTTAAAAGGTCTCACTCTCCTCAATTTAGAAACAATTTTGAAACTAACCTCATTTATTTATAAGATTATGTAACACTGACCATTGTCAGTCCCTTTGTGTCATGAGAAGCAAAGTCACTATCTTAAGACTAGAGGTAGTGCTGTCCAAGTTCCCATAAACTCTGATAAAAAACTTAAACCAGATCTAGAATCAGAACTGATTCTCTGACACTTACAGGAGTCAGTAGTACATACAGGGACATTACAAAACAGCTTGTCAAGCCCTTCTTAAAGGCCTAAAACTAAACAGTCACCTGTGACAATACCACAATGTATGATTCATCCCTAAAGGTTTAAAATTAACTCGCTCAAACTATGGGTATCACAGGTAACAAACTGTCTCCCATGATGGAACTTTAAGAAGCTTCACTGAGCCTTAATAAGTCTATGTACTTCTCTTAGCATTTGCCAGCTGAGTGCAGGACATACCAAACAGATGACACTAGACAGGAAACATCTATCCAGCCCACTGGTTTAATTGATGTTTTCTGTGCAGGTGAGTATAATGAGAACAGCAAAAATGTACACCTGATAAATTAGTAAACTTAAATAGATTTGGAATTACCAAAACAGCAGAGAGATGCATCTCTTTTTCTAGCTCAGTCACTCCAGAGACACCACCAGGGCAGGTCAGGACCTCTGTTTCTTAAACCTTTAAGTGGGTACTCTAGAGACTCATCTCCCTCTTCTTCAAAGACTAGTTATAAATAGTAACACCTGCAAGAAATGCCCTAATTCTTAGACAATGAAGACCTCACTGAACTGATTCAAGCCCTGCCTTGTGCAGCAGCACAAGCCAAGAACCTTCCTATATATGAAAAATCTTCACCTGTCTGCATTATTCCAGTGCAACCCCCTTCTGTAAGGGAACTACTTCATGCAAGCAAGGATACTACATGCAACATTGCTCAATGCATTGATAAAAGTATAGGCTGGATGTTAGGAGGAAGTTCTTGCCAGAGAGAGTGATTTCCCATTGGAATGGGCTGCCCAGGGAGGTGGTGGAGTCACTGTCCCTGGAGGTGTTCAAGTGCCTGGATGAGGCACTTGGTGCCATGGTCTGGTTGACTGGCTAGGGCTGGGTGCTAGGTTGGACTGGCTGATCTTGGAGGTCTCTTCCAACCTGGTTGATTCTATTCTATGAAAAACATCTCAGCAGTAAGAGTTACAAAGTTGACTTGTGTACATTCATTTGACATTTTAATATGGGTGCTAATTTTATTTTTTTCCAACATCTAGTATGTAAGCAGCACAAGAAGTACTACTACATACCCATGCATATATAAAAAAAGGCATAATGTGTTAGCATTTTTATGGCAATAAAAATGAAAGACTGTTTGCTGCAGCTAGCAGTGAGCAGGGAGTACTTGAAGTTTCACAGAGTATCATGAGTTGGAGAGGACCCACAAGGATCATCAAGTCCAACTTCTTACTCTGTGCAGAACTAAAACTAAACCATGTGACTAAAAGTGTCATCTAGATGGTCCTTGAAGTGTGACAGGCCTGGTGCTGTGGTCACTTCTGAAGAGCCTATTCCAGCAACTGGTCATCCTCTCAGTGAAAAGCCTTTTCCTCATGTCCAGTCTGAACGTCCGCTGATGCAGCCTCATTCCATTTCCTCGTGTCCTGCTGCACTCTTGTACTGCCTGACTGCAAATTGCTTGTTTTGGCACTAGTAAAAATTTTAGCATTTTGATACTTGCACTGGAAGCAGAGAAGCCTGGCAGTAGTTTTATGGCTAGAAATGTAACAAAAAGCTTTAGGAATTTGGAAAGAACCTGTCTGTTCAGCTGAGGCAGTAAAAGAAGGGCTCCAGCCTCTTCAAAGAGAGACTAAGACACTAATTTTGTTTACAGCTATATCCTTAGGGTGGTGGATCCAAATAATCTGGTGCTCAAATTATTGCCTATACATTTGATAGCAGCTACAAGCATCACCATTCCACGGAGGAGCTCTTTCTCATGACTAGGACTGCAGATAGGCACAAAGGCCTATCTGCCTTTGAGAAAGGGTCTTAAAAACCACAAGGGATCACTGTCTGGAATCCTCTAAGACTGTTTCAGCAAGTGTACAGATCTTCAGCTAACCTACACTGGTAGGGATCTGCTGAAAGGAGGAAAGCTACACAATTTCAATTAACCTTTTGTATAGACATAAATATTCAGCATTCACTTTGATGTCTATAGACTATTTCACAAAAGTGCCACAACATTCTGAAGGTATTATAAGTTGCAATTATTAGTGAGCTAAACAGCCACCTAAGTTCTTGGCACTTTTTACATACTAGCCACATAACCAGCATTCGGTAAGCAATCATTTCCAAAGGTATGGCTCTCTGTTAAAAGGTGTTCTGCACCACAAGATGCTGTCATGACTCCAAAAGGTTATCAAGCACACTCATATTTTAAGATGCAAAGTCATCTTGACAACTTATTTGTCAATGAAAGCTCTATTGTGTTGATTCTTTCAGCATCCTTTGAATACAGTTCATTAGCAGTGGTCACATTGACAAACACAGTTTTAAAGACCTGGAACTGTGTCCTGAGGAATTTCAATCTCACCAAAAAGGTATTTTAAACCATTTCAAACAACCAACCAACCAAAGTGGACAAGGTAGTCTTGAGAAGTCAATATGCCTAGCAAGCTGATGAATATTTTTTTCCTCATCTTTCACTTTGGACTCTTGTATCTGCTTGCAGTCCTGAAGGTTTACTTGGAAGACAGAAGGGTCTACCTAAGCATTCTTCTGCCATCTCCTGCTTTGACAGTTAACAGTGGACAGCTTAACATTGACATAAGAAAGCTACTGCATGACTAGAGTCACTCATTGTTTAGTGACCATTTTGGTGACAGTGCAAACTTGGAGGTTCTTCAAGACCTCTTCTGCTTTGTTTTCTTAATGCCAAAGATGCTGATCTGCTGTTTATCCTTCCAGCTTCCGAACAATGACCCATAATCTCATAACCACAAACTATGATTACTGCTACTTCCTTCTAGCACAACTCTTCTAGAAAAGCTTATCAGTTAGCTGCAGCTGGCTCAGAAGGTACAGCTGGCTGCCCTCTGTGCTGTCCACACCCTAAATTATTCATGACGCATGTCTCAGCGTATGCTATATCGTAACTTCGCTTTAAAATTTCAGTGAGACTAACAACACTGAGCTCTTTCCCAGCACTCTTTGACCCCACATATCTGTACTCTGGATTCCTAATCCTAATACAGGGCAGTTGTTTCACCTACACTTCATTAACCTAAGCATTTCAGAAACTTCACCCCATTTTTTCTCCAGTATTTTTACAAGTTCTCTTCCCAACTGCAGCAGTTGCTACGGTAAAAAGATTCTAAGTTCCCCCTTGCTCTTTCCTTCACACTTTGCATCTCAAGAGGCATTACTTGTCCTAGCAATTACACAAAACACTGATTCATAATTTAGAAGCACTCAAGAGTCCTCAGGCACTCCTTAGCTAAGTTACATGAAAGAGACTCCACACTAGGTCAGAGCAGACAGCAAAAAGCAGCTCAGTCTAGTGGGGTAGTTGTATGTGAGAGAAATGGACAAAAAAGGTCAGGTCTCCAAAGGCTGGAGACAAACACTACAGAGTGGCTGTGGGAAGGGAAACAAGGTTAGGAGGGCTGATGGGTCAACTACAACCTACTTCTGTATCAAGTCACCTGCCCTGTGAACCAAAAATGTTCTAGGTTCAGATAAGCGGCAAATGGCAACTTCTCTTTTCATCTTTCTCTTCCCATTCCCCCACCCCACTCGCTTTGTGTAAAGCACATCACTGTATATGTGTGGCCAGTAAGAAGCCAGACCAGACACGTTAAAACAAAAGCTTTTTCAAGGAACCTTACATACCCAAATTTCAGGGTAACTGGACAATGGCTTTCCTTCAAAAATATGTCTCACAGTAACATGAACTTTCTTTTCTACTATCACTTATGGTTAACTGAAACAGAATGCATTTTTACTTCTTTATCAGTTTATAAATTAGAAGCCTCTGAAAATACTCATCCTTTGCACTAAAAGATTAATTCTAAATGTGAAGCACAGCACATATGAAGAGCAGAAAAAAAGCCTAGCTAAATTAAGCAACAGCCACCTACCTACCTCTGCTCTAATTCAATTGCTTGTAATTGTGCGATACCTTGAAGCGCAGCTTTCAGTGAGTTTGGAATGCATTCTCAGGAAACAAATCATCATGCAAGCAAGGCTTAGATATACACCTCAAACTGTAAAAAACATTAAGAGCAGTTAGTACAGTCAACAGTGGAGACAGGTCAAGGCTCATTTACAGAAGAACATTCTACCTCTTAATGCTATCTAGACTCACTATCTGCACTTGTCCTGTGGCAGCTTATTACTGAGCTCAGAAATCATTCCCAAGCAGAGCATAAACTCCCAAGACAGAGCATTTTTAGATTACAAAAACTGGTGTCAGAGGAGGCTTACACCAATCTATGCTGCATATGCTTAAGCACACACTTTGGCTCACACTTTTCAGTTTTGTTTTTTTTGATAGACAAACCATGAGAAACTGTTCTGCTTTTTGCAGCACTACCACCTAGCTATGTCAAACTTCCATCATGTGAGTGCATGAAAAACTCATCCTTATTTATGCAAAGCTAACTGCATTAAGCAGCCCAACCACACAGAAACAATTGTGTCCTGAAGATCTTATAGCACTACTATTACACTAAAACAATACCATAATAGTTTGCAAAATAAGCTTATGCAAAGCCATGTTCATTCTCTCATGGTGGGCATTTATTTCTACTACATGTGATAAGAAACTTGCAGAGTCAGGCAGTGGCTTCATACACACCAATGGCACATGCTGCCTTTACAACCTTATGTTAACATTTTCTACTCATTACAGAGTCATTGATGCAAGCCTTCAATCATAAATCTCACTCACATCTATTTTAGTTGAACAGAATAATCTATTTCTATGTGGTTTGTCCTCTAGCTTTCTAAAAACAAAAAAATCCCTAACCTCTCAGAGGTCAGCACTGTGGGCTCTAATAGAATATTCCTGAAACTTTAGGGACAGAAATGTCCACTGGGCTTCACAGCAAGGAACAAAACTGAAGAGAAGGTATACACAGGTATACAAAGCTAAGCAAAACACACCAACCAAAGAACCCCAAGCCAGTAGAAATGATTACTTCGAAGTACGTCAAGACACATATGTCAGTTAGAGCAGACAGTTAAGCTTGAGGTAAAAGACTTCAAGGGACTTCTCCCAGATGTAGAGATTGAAGACACAGTCCCAAATGCTATTCAGTTCTCCAACAAGCACTAATGCATTCTATAAAAGGATCTATCAGTGTCATGTACCAGAAGCTGTCTTCTTGTCCACCAAGTTCGTTCCCTGAGAACTCTTAGTATCTGGCAGTGATATTTTCCTCAATGCTCTTCAAAGTAGAGACAGGAAAACTACAACTTCATGAAAAGACTGGACCTCTTACTCAAATAAGGGCATTCCAAACCTTGCAATAGGGAAAGGGGAGGCGGTGGGGGGGAAGAGAAGGGGAAAAAGTATGGCATAGATCCTTTCATTTCTAAGGTATTTGTCACATTTTCTGGAGTTGCTGTCAGCAAAATTAATACTATGGCAAAGAATCTATAAACCTTGTTTTAGCAAGAGTATCTTTCCTCAAAGAATTAAGAGCTTCATAGACTTTGCCAGAGCTATAACACATCTTTGCTATTGATCTTCACAGACTTCTCAAGAGGGAGGGGTTACAGACTCCCAGAAAGCTTTGTACATAGGTTACATAATGCAGTTTCTCACTTAGATACCATCTTCAGTAAAAAGTGGTGATGCAGGTTGGGATTTTTTTAAGAAAGAAGACCAGACTCAAGACTATATGAACAGCTGCTTTTAAAGTTTGCTCCAATTCTGCGAGATGAGAATTGCTGAGGCTTATCTGGCCAGAGGTAAAAATAAATTAAGCTTCTCTCTTGATCGGCATAAATCAAACTGTCACACTCAAATCAATGTTTTCTAAGACACAAACATCCATGGTTAGGCAGCCCTTCGAGAACACAGAGAACAGCTTGATTTGTGCATTCCTTCTGACAAAAAAAAGTGAAGCAAAAGGCAGTATTATCTAGATGACTTGCAAAGGCGAGGGGTTTTAAGTACAGAGCTTGAGTATTTCTCCTTGAAGCTCCTGAAGGGAATCGATCTCAACAGCAGTCATTTTAAAGAGAGCAACCTGTTCTCAACCTCAGGTACAGCCCCAGATCAAAGATTAGTGGAAAGTTTTTTGACAAACAACGTGTTCTAACCAACATTCTCAGGTACCCTGATAAAGCTCCTTCTCCTCACAGAAAAATTCACATTCTGAAGATAGTGAATACTTAACCAGCATTGCCAATGGACAGCTAAAACAAGTTATTTGGGGCAAGCAGCATTGTTTACCAGACGCCCTAAAACAATCTTCATGCAGAGCTGTCCTATCAAACTCTTTACTTTTTGGCACCTATCACTAAATATTATGCTTGTCACCTCTTCTAACCTGAGACAGACAGCTGCTCTTGAAATAGTCACTACTGCTCACCTGAAAGCTACTAAACTCTTTCCTCCGTGACCGATTCACATGAAATAAAGGACACATCACCTCACTGCAGCAAAAAAAAAAGCTGACAGTTCTGAACTAGCCCTACAGAAGACAAAGTGCTTGCTTCCAAATGACATAGGACACCAAAGCTACTGCAGCAATAAGGAGAACCCTGAGTCACAATTTAGAGGCATTGGCTAAAACATGACAGAACAGTTTGTAAGTCCATGTATGCCCATGTATAGATACTTGGAAAAGCTCACCTCTCTACACTCTGAACTGCTTTTCCTAAGGCTACACTTGAACTGCCATTCTTTGACAGGCTAACCTGGACACTCAGAACTTATTCCAGATTATTTTGTAGCCAGCTGGTTTTGCAGTAGACTGAATTGACAGCAATGCATTTTCACTTCACAGTGAAATATAATACACACAGCCAACCTCTATCTTCCATACCTTCTCTTTCCATCATGAAGTTACCTAGTTTTGTTTCCTGCACTGGTCCTGTACTGTTACAAATGTATAAGCCCTTAGCCTTATACTGAAAATGTCTTAACCATAGGTCCAGTTACTTATAAAATATACAATTGCCTATCATCAAAATCTGATCATTTTCCAGACAGTAGTTCCAATGCTACTGGAGTGATCAGACCTTACCACTGTGGTCTGCTTAAAGGTAGACTTTTCAGAAGCAGTCGACATCTAATCTTTGTGTAAACCATGTACAACTGAGATTGTTTTTACACACACATTATGTGTAACAACATAAAAACACTCGTTTTTTCAATAAATAGAGAAGCTGCTGTATGCATCAGCAGAAAGGGATTTGTTAATTCCTCCCTTCCCCAAACCAATGCTGCATCCCCTGCATCCAGAAAAGACTCAGAATTATGCTTAAATGCACTGTTAATTTTTTTTCCAAGTGGAATTTGAGTAAGCTGACTGGAATCACTTTGTCAAACACACACCACATTTAAGCATAGCCAGAAATATTTTAAAAACCAATATTCTAGAATTAATGAATTTCTTTGCTTGTAACATGTTTGTTAAAATGAAGTGTCTTGGCACTTTGTTCTCTAGAAATACTCTTTAAAAAAATTGTTCAACCCAAGATTTTTAGGGTGGAGCTGGAGTGCCTGGTGGTCTGAAGCTGTTATTGATCATCCTGAAATCTTAAACAGAGTTGCACAGAGCAATGTTTACCAAATCCTCAACTGTTCACATGAAGTTCAAAACGAATCTTTGTTTTCCCCCTCCATGGGATTCATAGTAATCTACTATGTGCTTTTTAGATTATGTCATTTTGATAGGTGGGTTAATCATTGAAGTAATCACTAAGTTCTTTTGTTGGAAAAAGTTCTTACATTTTGCCATCTGTGCTAGTTTGAAGCAGGCTACAATGTTTTGGTGAGAAGAACTAGATTACAGGCTGTGAAAAGAAAACAATGGTGATGTCTACTTTGCTCACAGCCTTGCTGAGATGTATAGGAACAAGAATAAAACCATTAGATAATCACTCTCACTCGGGCTGCTGGCTGAGCTGCATCTAACCTCACCCTACATTTTGGACTAATCCACTTTGCTTCCTAACCCCCTGGCTGAACCTCTCTTCTTCGTTGGGACTGGGGTAAGGTTGAGAGGGGTAGGGGGAAGGTGAAGGGGCAGTTGAGAGTTCCTCCTGGGGACTCAGGTTTCTGGGAGGGCTGTTGTGTTTCTGTATTACCTTTTCCCTTGTATATTTCTGTCTATAACTGTATATACCGTAAATATCTGCCTGTATATTGTGCCAGCTGTAAATATAAGCTTCAGTCATATTTCCAGAGCCAGGTGATTTCTTAAGTGGGGAGGGGGCAGGGAACACCCAAACCATCACACCATCATTTTCTTACCAGTTCATGTTGACCAGCTCCACTGCCCCATTGAACGGCAAGCTCAAAAACAATGTCCACAGGAAGTGAGACACAGCTGAAACAGTTCCAAGGACAAAACACCTGCCACTGCTCACTTGACACAGATTTTGTGTCAGCATGACTTAAATAGGCATGCCTATGGAACATTCATCCATCTTTCATCAAAATACACACCTCCCAATTACAGAAAATTACCATAGAAGAAATGCTACTGAAATGCAAGATAAATCTATTGTGGCCTGAACAAGATTACATCTTCCATACGATATTGTAACTATATTCTCCTTCCCTGACCCTCATTTATATACAGCTCCTTGGGTTTTATAAAGCCTGGCACCTTACACCTCACAGGAAATCTCTCAAGTTAAATGATTTCATTGGCTATGTCTCAGAGACAAAATAATAAGCATTAAATTATTAGTTATCAAAAAGACATTTGTAAGCTTAGGAATGTAAATATTTACCTCAGATGTAGTGCCACTGGCAGCTGAATTTTAAGTATATCCAATTTTCCAGCAGAAAGGCATTAGCAAAGCAGAAATTCCGCAGGAACTGCAACTCCATCAACAAATTTCAGCATATCACCTTGGTGAGAAAAGCATTGTTAAGAGCCCAGCTTTCTAAATTTCTAGCCAGCTACACTTGAAATCAAGTCCACTGTCAAAGTTTAGAACCAGAACAAACCATGTGCAAACTACATACTCAGATTTTTATAAAAATTAAGGTTTAACATTTATTTTACATCTAGCTTTCCACATCCATGTGGGGACAAGGAATCAGAATGTACATAACTATAAGCAGTGCAAAAGTGGTGCCAGTGTGAAGTCACAGATGCACAATAAAGTGATAGTACAAGATTAGAGAAGATGAAGCTACGGGTATTAAGAATGGAGACAAAAAAAAAACCCAAAACACAAAGGGAAAAAAAGTCAAACAAGGGAAAGTATGAAGGAAAAGAGCAGGACAGAGGAGAGCTGAATGTTTAATAATGCCCTTGTTGCTGCAAAGATAAAACTAATGGCACAAGACAATGTTTTCTTGTAGAACAAAAATCCAATAGCAATGAGTCTTTATTCACGTTTAGTCACCTGACACGAGGAAAGTGTCTGTTGCATTAAAATAGTCATCAATGTAAATGGCAGCATGGCTGAACAAGTCCTTTTCAATGGTAACGAACATCCCACATAGTAAAGTCACTTCAACACAGCCTCATGACAATTCCCACATCAAAACAGTACTTTATTTTATAATTTTCTTGCCTCATCATTACTCCCACATTAAGATCTTTCAGCTGTCAAGTGTACAAGGTGAAGGAAAAAAAAAAGTTCTCAGTCAGCAAACACAGGTGCATCAGGAAGCATCTCCGCAATACACCACTTCAGATCTGCTGGGTCCCAAGTCCATCCTTGAACGCTGGGCTCCCAGCACCAAGTGTAGCACACTACTACGGCTACACGACTATGTTAGCTTATTAATTCTGCATACATCAGGCCGAACAATGTGTCAACCTGCAACAGACTGAGCATTATAACTGAAAATGGCAAAGATTCACTCTATTGAACTTTACATCATTATTTGATGTTAAACAATGAGGCAAATCCCAACAGTATATACAAAAACCAGCTTTGCTTTTACAAAAGATTTTGTTTCCCATATTGATTAATCCAGGCAGCTAACTCATTGGTTTATGCAACTTTATTGAAGAAAATAAATCAATTACTAGTAGAGCTATTAGTTGATCACTCATCCATTGACAACTTGCATCATTTATTCAGTGCTATATTAAACAGTGTTTTGGAAGACAGATTAACTAATAGCTCCAAGCCTCCTAACAAAATTTAAATGAATTACAAAAATGTTCTTAGACCCTATTTTGGAATACAAGGGATGTTTGACTTCCAATTTCCATTCTCTGTAAAACAAGAACTGGTCATTCCTTTATTGACATGCATAAAATACATCACATTTTCTGTTCTGCTGATGCTATAGATTCAGTACCAATTCTCCAGACACATCAGTTATGAGCAGAAGTATGTAATAAAACCTCAGTTCTCTAACATTGAAAGGTTTGGAACAAGATGGATGTCGCTACAGCAATATTACTTCTTTGATGGGAGAAAACTGAACATCCATCTTCCCTCCCCCCCCCCTTCAGGTGATATCTTCAGTATCTGTTAGAGCAGTGAGGAATGTTTTTGTTTTAATCTCATAACCAAGTTAGAATGAAGACATTGGCCACATAATACACATGCTCCATTAAAAAAAATTCTGAATCTTGGGCAATTGTTCTTGTGTAACTACTTTACAGATTCTAAAAGCAGTTATTGTCCAAAGCTGGAAGAACTAAAGTCTTCTCAGATGAGCATGTGCATGAATGGAAGGAGGTAAACAAAAAAATAAAAAAGATGAGGTCTGATAGGGGAGCAGCCGGATAAGAAAATCAAAAAAGGAACAGTAATTTAAAGTTTATTCCAGCTATAATGCAGGTTATTCTGACTTTAAGGTAGCATCACATGGCATACTTCTGAGTCCATTCCCGCGATATTCTGTTATACCTGCGAACAAAACCAGGAACCGGATTAGCAGCAGCATGAAAATGATGATTTCCTAAAGAGTTAACCATTAAGTATCAGTTTATCCTCATCTCCTCACTTTTTTCATACCAAGAGAAGCCTCTTTCTAGACTATGATGTACTGGACCTGAAAAAACAAAACGAATCCCTCCCTAAACTGCCTAGGATTTTCTCTCATGTATATCAGGTACTTGGAGACAAAAATTCCCTGGAAAGCTGCTGTGAAACGTTACCACAGGGAAAGGAACAGAGACCACCTAGGCTGGTTGAGGCAAGGGGTGTGCTTTGTTTAAATATTGTCCTTAGGTAAGGATTACAGAGTATCACATGCTGTAAGTAAAGATTACTTGGTTAATAATACAATTGACCACAGAATGTCACATTTCCTAGTTTAGAATAAAGCAACACTAAGCATTTCTTCACACTTCATATTCTCTTTTCACTAAAATACACTGCTGAAATATTTTTTAAAAGGACATTAAAAGAATATTGAAGTACACTACTTCCACAGGTATTGAGCTGACAATTAGTTTATACTTAACTCCATGCTTGTCAGTAAGAAGTTAATTTTCAACTATAGAAGCAGAGCATAATCCCCACATTTTCCTGGTTTATGTATGAAACAGACACTGAATAAATAGTTGAAATCTGAGTTGTCTAAATTCACCTACATCTATGCATGAGGTCTTCCTACAGGGCATCACTTTCAATGAATTTTTGGCAAAAATCTAGGTAAATACTTACCAGGATAAGTTGACAAGCTGGCTCAAAGCTCAACAATTATTTTAATTATTTCATACTATCTTTGTTTTCCTCTCTTTTTTTGTTTTGGGTTTTTTTTGGCCATGCACGAGCATTATCTGTGAGAAATAGTGACTAGCCAATACATTTCACACTAACAACAGATCAAGCTGTTAAATATCCAAGTCCAGTAACTGGTGCATCCATTATCAGTTAGTTAATCCAGTGCCTTAAGCATGCAGCACCCAAGTGCTGACAAGTTTCCATTTTGTTAAATGCACCATAATGCACAGATATTCTTACCCTACAGCATAGCGTATTTCTCTGTCCACTCTCTTGCTAACCTATTGTACCTAATTGGACAAGTATATTTAGCATTAACATATATAGATATGGATACACAGATAGAACCCAATGTACTTTGTATCATTCTGCCTCTGCAAAATCTTTAAAACTTATAAGGAAAAAAAGAAAATGTTGTTTCAACACAGATAGGCTGAGCTGCTACCTTAAGAGAGCACCACAATCACAAAGGTATCTTTTCCTCAATATCAATATCAAACTACGATAAGCAAAAACTTAGGCAATAGATACTTTAAAATACTGCTACATGTGTGAAAAAAAAAACAGCTGTCTTCACCCACAACTTGAAAGATACTAAGCACCTCTGTTTTTAAATTATGCACTACCAACGCTACCAAGAGCAGATACTTTTTTGACACACAAGTTTTCTCCATTCCAGAGTCTGACAAAAGGCCCACTCAACACATCTGCTGCATGACAAAGCACTCTGTACAAAGTGTGTTAAAATACTAGTCTTATGCAACTCTATACTTACTTGTCTCTGTCTGTTTTATAGATACGTGCAATCTCTGGCACTAGCGGGTCATCTGGGTTTGGATCACATAACAGTGAACAAATGGATAAGAGAACTGGGAAGAAGTAAAAAAAAAAGAACACTTCTCAATAACCAAACAGGAGCAACAGTCTCAGAAACAATGGAGCACAGATCTTTGCCTTCACACAACATCAGCACAGGAAAGAATTTAAAAGCCTTTTCCTGATATACCAAGAAATTTGTAACCCATTCTAAATACAAAGCCCAGAATGACTTATAAAAACGTTTGTCCTAAGTATTTGTTTCCTGTTTCCCAATAGTTAGAGCTGTCAGTAAGCACAGGAGAACAGCACTGTTGTCCCATGAACTATGATGCAATGTAGCAGCCAACAAAAGCACATTATGTATTCTGATGATTAGCATATTCCATACATTTAATCTCTAAAACTAGAACTTCTGTAAATTTTAGTTTTTTAATTGGACTGATGTTTTGTTGCACCCTGGCTCACATGGATAAAACTACACTTATATTATAAAAGAGAAGATTAACACTGTTTCAGGCAATTATGAGGACTTCATCCTCTATTCTCAGAGCAGCTTTTTACAAATAACAACAGTAACAGCATCAGAATATAGGGAAACTACATTCAAATCACAGATCTTCTCCTTGGGCAGACGGGAATCACAAGCTCTAGAAACAAAAGAGCACTTTGATGAATCTTTTGAAACCATAATGAGCAGTGACTTTGAGGCAAAATCAAGTTTGATCATCATGAAAATATTTAAGAACTGTTATTTACTAGGAGGAAAGCTACTAAGCCTTTACTGTAGAACAACATCAATTTATCCTGAAGTATGATCAGTAAGCTTAGTTTGTAAAATAGTGTAATAAAATGCCAGGGTACAGTGGCAGAAAGCAACATGTATCAGTAACAAGGTTTTATTCATCGACCAGTGACATGCCAGTGTAACTCTAGACAGACTCTGCATGTAATTCTAGACAGACTCAGTCAAAAAACTGTGCACGTCTTAATAAAAATGGACTTTAATCTTTAAATTAATATGGAAGTGTTTCTCTACATGGACAGCTGCAAACAAGCAGTTTCTATGCCTAAGCTCAAATATACCACCAAATGCTGGCAGATTCCTTGGGGACCAAGCTAGTAAGCACTGCTAAGAATACTGAAGTGAGTTAAGTGGCCAGATGAGACCTTAAACAGCTACACAGCAGAAGGCATTAGAAAAAACAATTATCATCAAATTGAAAAAAACAGAGGATAGAATGAGTAAGGGAAACCAAGAGTGGGTAAAACTCAAGACAATCAATGCTAAAAGCACATCATTCAAGACAACACGGAAACATTCCTCCATGAAAGTTACCTTTAGAAATAGTTAAAGCAGGAGACCACTGAGATCTCAGTATATCGAGACAAATGCTGCCGTTACTGTTAATATTTGGATGATAGATTCTTGTTGTAAAAGCAACCTGCAACAAACAAACAAAAGCAAAAAGAGTTTCTGTACAACAATAATGATGTCACACTCTCTTTGCAGTCAAGCCATTATTCAACTCAATTTACTCTTTTAAAAGAGAAGGATTAAGCAGTAAAACCGTATCACACTCATGGATGGCAACCTCTGTTTCCCATTACCAGGCACTCTTTTCCAAACAGGGAGAGTCTGCAAGTATGAGGCTGTGTTTTAATCATAGGTGTCTGCCTCATGATGAAGACACTCAACAGAAGTGCCTGAACCACAGTAACTGCTATCACAGGGCTAAAGAACATCAAACATTGTGGTCACTCCAATCATACTGATTGAATGTTGGAAGACAAAGATTGGTAAAGCTATCAAAAAAGTTTATTTCACAATTAATGCCAAATTGTAACACATCTTCCCTGATTTTAAGCACTCAGCAAGTTAATCCCTTTCTGGTGTCACATTCCTATGGACCAAACCAAACAGCTACACTGTGACACCTGTCAGTCCTCTCAGCAAGAATTCTATTACAGGGGAAACTCATTAGCTTTGTGTTAGTATTTATGAAGTAGCAATAAAACCAAACATTGCAAGACATTCAGAACCCATAGGACTTTGCTGCTAAAATATATTCTAACACAGTCATTCTTGTGGTAGTCAGGGACCTAGCCATCTAATATACTGTGAGAATGACTGAAAAGAAATGAGAGCTTGACAGTATTACAACACAGATGTTGACATTTTTTGTGTTGTACTCTGTTATTTAAAGAACACTAATTTCACAAGAAAAGAAAGCAGTACTTACTTTAGGTGGTTTGAAAGGGTAGTCTGTAGGGAAGTGAATTGTCAAGAAGAATACACCACCCTGATATGGACTGTCATTCTGTCAAAGTAAACAAACAATTTTCCCATTATCAACTTTAGGATTAAGTATCACTGGAAATGTTGTTTAAAAAATATATATATATATTAAAAGGAAAAAAAAAAGGTATTTGTTTAAACAACTTAACTGTTTAATCCACCAAAACAAGAGAGATGCAGTTAGCATTAGATTACTGCTTAAAATAAGCAATCCAGAACACATACAGGTCACTCTCTCTATGGAACTCTCCAACAGCTTTTCTGACAATCTAGTCAGGACACCTTGTCAAAAGCATCCAAGTGGCTCTGAGAAAGCTCCAAGTTAACAGAGTTGGAGTCGTGCAATGTTCAAACCACTCAAGTTCTGGTTTTAGAGTTTACTTGTTATGACCAACCAAGTTTACAGAGGACATGGACAGCTCTAAAGGCCTCCTATTCTCTCCACAGTTCTGTCCTTGCCTTAGGTTTTTTCCTCAGCCCTGCAAAAAAACTATGAATACATAACTAACTCCTTATTCCTGACAAGAAAAACAGATGTCCTACCAAACAAACAAAAAAACCCAACATAAATATTGAACTGAATTTTTCCTGTCTTTCAGTATTAGAAATTCATTATAACCAAGTATGGAAAAGTATTTTATATTTCCCTGCTCAACGGAAGCAATTATGGGAATAAGTCATGCAGGCATTGACTATTAGCAGTAAAGTAACACGTGGAAGGAAATAAAGTGATAAAAAGCAAAGCGACTAACAGGGATTGCCTTAGTTACAAGAAGAACATAAGAAGTTTTTACTTGGAATGACAATTAAATTTCCGGAACAGCTAACAATTTCATTGTTTAATCTGAAGCCTACAATGCTTTAATTCAAGATTCACAGCCAGGGACAATGAATTTGAGACAGAGTGCACTTCTGAATTATTCATAAGTTGAATTTTCTTATTAATTGCAGAACATTTCAGCAGTGTAAGGAAATCATACCATGCTTTGTTAAATGCCAGAAATTCTGCAACACAAGGGACTCAAACCTGGAAACATGCAGGTAAAGCCCTAATCTAATCCCTGCTGAAAACCTAGCTACCAAGATACAACATCTTGTATTTGGCCAATAGATATGATGTGAGGAGCCCTGAGGAGCTAGAAAGCAATTCTTTTAACCGTACGTATTCCAAGGACCTATTTTAGCAATTAGAGAAACCCCTCTCAGTATGTATTAAGCCAGTATAAGCTCTCTGACATCTAAGCAAATCACAGCCTGTAAAATTTCTACTGCAGAGGCCTGATGATTGTTTCTACAGTTCTTGCCTTTACAAAAGGCACTAAGCAACACCAGAGGTGCTCTAGAATTACTAACATCACACTTCTGTCAGGATACTGCCCAGTTTCAAAATAGAAATGCAGACCTTTTAACATCACGGAATCTATATGGGGGAAAAGGAGCTGTACATTATTAAACCAGAAGGAGAAGCCAGAAATAATAATTCCAATTTGAATTTAACTAATGCTTTAATATCCTATGACCATGCAGACATCACATAAAAACCATACTCAGTATGGTGCAGAACATTCCCTGCCACCTAAGCAAGAATATAGCTATTAAACAATTTTATCTTGTTGAGACACCCAGTTCCAATCTATGAGGACTGGAGAGTCTGGAATGGAGAGACATTTTTCCAGTCAAGTGAATCTCTCATAAGCACATTTTCCATAGCAATCTCCTAAAACCACACTTGTATCTATACATAAGCCAGGGCAATTCATCATCACTGATATTTAACTCCAACTCCACAGCCTCACCAGAAGCATCACATTGTGGCTGCAGGTCTACCAGCATCTAATATTTGCCTTCTCAGATTACAGAAGGTTTTGTTTTCTATGTACAGATAACCAGCTCTGAGAACTCCAGATGTCAAGTGTTCACAGCTTACTTTTCAGTAAAAGCAAACATTTGCCTTCTTTACTTGCACAGAAAAAATTACATTCAGGTTTCGGATGCTTTGTGAACATGTAACACAGACTCTTCCCTCCACTGATAAATGGAACCTCACATTTTGGGGACTTTACCTCTTTTATTCCTAAAAGTATTCAAGATCTCAGAACAAGACATCAGACTGAGTAAGGAATCCCTGCTCCATTCCAAGATCCACACAAAAGCATTTCATCTAATTCCTGACACTGGGACCAGCTCTTCTAACAAAGTTAATACTGGATTACATGCAAAGTTTCTACATCTTAAGTGATAATGTCTAACAGTGCTCTAGAGATCATTTCAGCTGAAATACATGTCCTTATAAAACATTCCAGCAACAAACTAATCAAACTGATTTCCCCCCTTTCCTTCATTTCCTGTTACTGTAAAGAGTACCTCTAGAACTGAATCCTGATATGGGGAGTTAAAAAAACAAAACAAAACCAAAAAACCCCACAAAACAAGCCCCCCTCCCATCTCCTCCTGAGTAAGAGCTACTAATTTAATATTACATCACAAGAATCAGAGTACTTACAGGTCCCATAATTGTGGCTTGCCAATGAAACACTACAAGAGAAAAACTCTGAATTATTATCTATGCATGATATGCTTTGAGTTAGCAGAGCACAACACAAAACTTAAGGTTACTTACTGTCATCTCCAACCGGACCTGCTGAACACTGTGCTGGAGGATCACGGGCTAAGTCACTAAGTTCCTTTAGGAAAAACAAACAAAGAGGAGGAAAAAAAAGTATTTTGAGAGAAGGAACACTAATGAACTTTTCACTTCGTAACTATTATAAACATTTTAACCATTTTTCCATCAACATAGGTGAATGTGCAGTAACAACTATTAGAACCACTAGATCAGTATAAAAAATGTCTTAAAAAGAACAACTATGAAAGTAAACAGCTACAATGATGAAGTTTTTCCAAATAAATGTCACTACTATAAAGACACCCCTGATGAAGAAGGGAAAGAAAGGAGAGTAGGACACAGAGCCTGAAGCAAGCAAATTCTAAACACTTTCTGATCAAAACTGTCAGTGCTTCCATCTTATCTAGAGAAGCCCGAAGTGGGAAGAAAGCAAGCCACTGAGGAGTCTTCATGAAACAAAGTGCTACATGTTACATACAGAACAAGAAAAACAACAACAAATCAACCAAACAAAAAACCCCCGAACAACAAAAATTAGGAAAAACAGCAGCACAGAAATTTAAGTTTCATCTTTGCCACAGCCTCCAGCAGGGATATATCTTGAATAGAGTCAAGCAGACAGGAAAATTTAAATCATCTGACAAGTGCTGGAATTAGGCAAAATATCTGTATTTATTTAAAACTTGACATTTGAGACAATTATGCCTTTAAAATTCTGAGTAACTGAGCTGCAGAAACAGTTCTCTCCCTCCCCCACTACAGAGGTACTAAAACAAAGTGCAGATAGATTATTCCTTGTGTAGTAGCAAAATTGTTGTAATGAAATAAAAAAAACTCAACATAATTTCTTCAAATGCTCCACAAGTTACTTGTTTAGACAGTGTCTTTTAAATAAAATGTACACTTTCAGTTGAAGTAGGTAACAGATACCTTTCTCTCACCTTCCTCTCTTCCCTGCTCTCTTCTGAACCTAAAAATGGCTTTGGGAACTTCTATAAATCTGCACTTGTCAAGGCATCTAGAAGTCATTAGAAAAGGGAAAACCTTCAGTCCCTCTCACATATTAAGAGCTTCACACAAATTATTTTGCTACAAGTCTATACAAGCCATTAAAACAAGAATTTTCCATTAGTTGGCAGACATTTAAGAAACACAGGCATACCTATTGTGCTGGAAATTCAAGCAGATTTGGGCCAGACAGCTCAGTGTTTTGCCTGGGAAGACCCTAACATTGATCCTTTTAGTTCCACAAATTCTGCTCCTGATAAAACTTTACTAAGTGTAAACCAATACAAAATGAGACGCAAAACATTTCAGTGAAAAAAGCTCCAATTGTGCTAAACAAAGCAGTTCAAAATACAGATAAGGTTAGGAACATGTCACACACCACTTAGCATTTCAACCACAGAGCAAATAATCTTTCCACTCAATTCAGAAAGGAAAAACGCTGAAGTGGCACACATTATTATATCTGCTTCTCTTCCATGCTACAGTCAGAAGAATTAAGTTTGTAGTAAATCTGTTTGCCTCAGCAGTGCAAAGCACTGAAGAACAACAGGGGCAAACATGAAACAAACGCTGGCAAGCTTTGCCTGCTTACAGTAACTCCAGACCTATTTTGCCTCCCTAATAAGTGTGTGGTACTTCCCATCTAGATGAGATAGGCTTTTTGCAATAAGGGAGCTGAAAGTTCACTGTGTAGCTTTCAGGAGGAGATACTTTTTAAAGTTACAACTCTGATGAATCCACCAAGAAAACTGGAATAACTGGAAACTAAACAAGCAGAGGCACATGGACTGTGATATCTGGAGTGCCTCTGAAGCATTTCATTCAAGGAAAGGGAGGAGCTTCCCACTCGGCAGCAGAAACAGAAACTGATCTTCCTTCTCAGCTTAGCAACCCAGAGTAACTACTTTGTAACAGGAAAACATTTAATCTGAAAAATATTTATGACATAAAAATGAAGCTTCATCATTTCCACGGCATTCCCCTGCTTTCACCCATTTCTCACCAAGAAGGTAAAGGCTGCATTAAGTTTCAGCTTGCAAAGCAAAGTTTACTTAGTATTCTAGACTCTAACCAGTAATTCTAGCATTGAAGTCCTAAAGCATTGTTCTGTAAATTTTTTGTGTAAGTGCTTCATGCTTGTAATATGCCTGCTGCTGCAATACTTAACTATTATCTATTTTCCTTCTTTTTGTTTGCATCCAGTTTCAGTAGTGCCCTACTTTGTCAGGAGGTAATAAGCTACTCTTAAAAATCCCCGAAGTAGAACCTGCACTTTCCTGGCAGCAGCTGCTATAGTTTTTCACTTTAAAGGTGAACTAGGAAAAAAAATACAAATTCCCAAGAAGCAAATTTTGAAGGCTTTACATAGAAACAATAAGCCAAATTTGGTTCGGAGTGATGCATTGTATACTTATCAGAAAGGATTACTCTCAAATTACAACTGTGACGAGTAGTCTCTGGCACTCCCAGAGGTTTCCGGGATAGCTCCAGCGTATCACCATTTCTGCGTCCCAGTTTCCAAATATAAAGTCGTGATAGTTCCTACTTCCTCACAAGGATGATTAGTCACTTTCTTTTTTTTAAGAGATTGAAACACTATTTAAGCAGTAAGCACCGACGCTGTTAGAGGACAAGAGCACTGTAACATACAGAAGCAGCAATACACGTACAACTTGGGAACAGTTTGGGAAAACTGAGAAGTAACTGGAAACTCATCAGAAGTACAACAGACACACCTGCTTTACCACCAATCCAGCACCATGGGCTTCTGCCAATTTCACACCCAGTCTGTAGCAAGGTGTCTGTGCTTTTATGGGTGAAACAGCCCCACTCTTAACATCCTGTCTTTATATATTTGTCAAAAAGCCAAGAAAAAAAAACTTCCAATATGTTAGATTAAAAAATGCTTATAAAAGCTAAACTGCTTGTTTTGCACAAATATAAGCATAACGAAGAAAATACAGCTTATGCCTGAAGTGATGATCCACAAGTGACATGTTAGTGTCAAGACAAAGACCCTATTACAAATGACAAGTGTCCTTTTTTTGACAGAACACATAATAGAAAAAAAACCTCAAATAACGTTAAAAATATTACAGAAGCTATTGTGAAGGATGAAAAAAACTTAAATATGCATAAACAAGACACTGAAAAACGGTATTTAAGCAAACTAGTTGCTTTTCTAACAGAAGCTTCCAGGTCTCAGCAAATTCAGCAAATGAAAGCCTGATGGCTACACGAAGCTGCCTTCATGCAAGGTATAGAGCAGTATCTGCATCTGCTCCTTTTTTCCCCATTTGTCAGAATTCACACTCCCTGTGGCACTACTACTACTACATTTTTCTAGCTTAAACTGGAAATAGCCAGTGCTTACTTACAATGATAATAGATGCTGACTTAATACAGAGTGGCAGAAGATGACTCCCAGAGTGACAGAAGATCATCAATTTTCCCCCCACAGGCATAAGCTCTGTTCAATTTAATACTGAATTGTAATACAATTCACTGTTAAAATCATATGTTGCAGTTTCCTGGTTTGAAGTCAAGAATGAAAAGAAATAGGACTAATTTGCTTTAAATTTCCAGACAAGAATTCATCCTACTTTGGTGAGCATTACAGGTGATGTAAAGTTAATCTGAAGTTTGCATAGCAAAAAAAAAAAATTTAAAAAAGAAAAAAAATCCTCAACAGTTAAGCCAAATCAACATTTATCACTTTGAATGCTTGTTCAATGTTGTCTGTGTCAGACAGGATATTGCAACCTCTAAGCATCCTAAAATTCCTCACTGCATTAGTCTTACTCATTAGCTTACAGCTGAAAACAGCTTTAAAAAAGAAGGGAGGATTGGAAGCAGCTATAAAGGGTGGAGAACATTTAAGCCTGTTTGAAGATTAAGAAGTGTCAACCAGCAAAGAACTACTGCCTCATCCCACACACCTGCATTTGCAACATTCATTTCAGCATGAAAATTAATTACCCCTGGAAGCAGAAAATAACAGTCTGAAAGAACACTGAATGTGGATTTCTAAGCTGAATAGGAAAGCAGTGGCACAGTAAACATCACAAGACAAGTGTGACCAGCAGAAAATTACCAGTTTCAAGCAAGCTAGCCTTTTGGCTAACAAAAAGTGGATAAAAACAGTGTGTAATGACAGTGCATAATACAGAAGGCTGTAAGTTCTGGACATCTGAAAAAAAAAAGACATTAAGAGCAAATATGCAGAGAAAGCACATGAAGGGGGGGCTGTGAAGAGCACAGAAGAGTTTTTAAGAGATCCAAAACATAACCAGGAATGTAACAGCTGTGATAGTCCCCATGCTGATTGTCTGTTTGCTTGCCATGGTTCACCTTTCTGAAGCCATTAGCACTGATTTTTTTTCCAGCTACACACCACATATTTTTGGTACAATGTCTAGCAGCAGTGTCATAATGGTATACTGAAAGACAAACAAATATTTATGTTTTAAGCCTCATACTCAAGGAAGGAAATGCCAAACTGCTGTGCAACTGCAAGCCACTTGGCTTGGACTGAGATACAGACTACTCAAAAGACTACACAGGTTTTCCAAGAACCTACCTTTCAGTACACACAAGCCCTTTGTGAATGAGACTACTGTCTACAAGGTCTTCTCATCTATTCTGAAATTTGGAACGTACACTATGCAGGTAATGGTTTTCAGTCCATTTCATAGTTAGCACTGCTAAATTGTCTATTGCATTCCAACTTTTCACAGAACTCATCCCTGTAGAGCTGAACAGATTGAGCTGGAAAAGTATCTCAGTTACCAACTTTGTTTTTCTGGTAACTCAATAAATGCATTCAGAACAAACTTTGAAAAAAAGGTGGCAACTACGTAACTATAGGTGTGCTCTGAACTCGAAGGTATGGCTTGTTTTGCCCACAGTAATCAGAACCCACCACAGAAAGACTACCGAAGATGAAGACTGGCTGCTTTATACACATCAGCTCTAAAGTATTAAAGATAAATCATAGAATCAGTCAGGGTTGGAAGGGACCACAAGGATCAGCCAGTTCCAACCCCCCTGCCATAGGCAGGGACACCCTACCCTAGATCAGGCTGGCCAGAGCCCCATTCAGCCTGACCTTAAACACCTTCAGGGACGGGGCCTCAACCACCTCCCTGGGCAACCCATTCCAGGCTCTCACCACGCTGAACAACTTCCTTCTCACGCCCAGCCTGAACCTACCCATCTCCAGCTTTGCTCCATTCCCCCTAGTCCTGTCACTCCCTGATATGCTGAAAAGTCCCTCCCCAGCTTTTTTGTAGGCCCCCTTCAGATACTGCAAGGCCACAAGAAGGTCACCTCTGAGCCTCCTCTTCTCCAGACTGAACAGCTCCAACTCTTTCAGTCTATCCTCATAGGAGAGGTGCTCCAGCCCTCTGATCATCTGCATGGCCCTTCTCTGGACACACTCCAGCATCTCCACATCCTTCTTGTAATGGGGGCTCCACAACTGGATGCAGTACTCCAGGTAGGGTCTCACCAGAGTGGAGTAGAGGGGGAGAATCACCTCCCTCGACCTGCTGGCCACACTTCTCCTGATGCAGCTCAGGATCTGGCTGGCCCTCCAGGCTGCAAGTGCACACTGCTGGCTCAGGTTGAGCTTCTTGTCCACCAGCACTCCCAAGTCCCTCTCCACAAGGCTGCTCTCCAGCCAGTCACTGCCCAGCCTGTATCTGTGCTTGGGACTGCCTCGACCCAGCTGCAGGACCTTGCACTTGGTCTTGTTGAACCTCATGAGGTTGGCTTGTGCCCACCTCTCCAGTCTGTCCAGGTCCCTCTGGATGGCATCCCTTCCATCCAGTGTGTCTGCTGCACCACACAGCTTAATGTTGTCAGCAAACCTGCTGAGGGTGCACTCAATGCCTCTGTCCATGTCACAGACAAAGATGCTGAACAAGACTGGTCCCAGGACTGATCTCTGAGGGACTCTGCTTGTCACTGGCCTCCACTTGCAATTGTATTCCCATTGAAAATAACAGAGCTATTATACATACTCAGTCTCTGTGCACATTGAGTTGAAGGATAAAGTGTGACATGAAGCACTGCTGATCCACTGCTTAACTATGATCCATTCAATGATACCTGGATATTTTAAGTCCAGGATTTCCAAGTGTTTGGATATTGAACCCTGAAACTTGACACACTCTTCACTTGGAGGTTTTTCCTGCAAAAGCCACACTGATCTTAGTTTCTGTAACCATGGACTGCAATGTAGCTCTCAGAGATGGCAACTAGTGTAAATGAACCACATAAGAAACAGCAATATGGACCTAGCTAAATGAAGCAGAATGACTGGAAAACAAAGGCATGGAATAAATTCAATATAGACAAAACATGAAGCGATGAACCTGGCAAAAAAGGCTCTCTGGCCTGATGGCTACCACTCCGGAATGATATTTTGGCATTGTGAATGACAGTTTCACACAAACACTAGCTAACACTCATCAGATGCTTGGGTTTGGCAGCATTGAGACCCTTCCAACATGCTGCCCTGCAGCTTGTCAAGGACGCACTAACTACAGAACCTCAGCCACGAGCATTCAACACATCAACCAGAAGCAACACTTGTACATGCACTGCCCTGGACTTAATGTGACTGAGGTATCTTAGAGTCTGCCATGTCTGTACAAGCAAGACCGTTTGAGGACAGTTTCTGAACTGATGTCGAAAAGGGCCTTTAAAAAGTTTAAAAGATGAGGAAAAAGTATTTGAAACCATGTTTATGAATAAACTGCAACGTGAATTAGAGGAATGGAAGGGTGGATCACTGCTCACCAGGTAAACTGTAATTCAGGAGACTCTCCTACACTCTTCAAAACAAGAAATTATAACTAAGAATAAAACAATGTTTGCAGTTATCTGATTTAGAGAATTATCTGGCACTATTACTCAAATGAGCCAGCAAAGGTTGGGAAATACTGCCTTAGAGCAGGACACTCTTATTTACTAGAGACCTAAAAGAGTTCTTGGAATAGCTCACAAGAGTGACAAGCACTGGGCCCAACCTAGCTCGAGAGTACAGAAAAAGGCAGCTATAAAGTTAACTGAGCATTTAATACAATCCTCATGCCCTCCATCAGGAAGACCTAAAGCACTTCAGCATCTGCACTCAGTTTAGCTTGCAACTCTGGTGTCCAGATGCTTGCGGAAAAGGATTAAACATTTGTCTCCTTTTTTCACTGGGCCCTAATATTTGGAACGCAGTCTGCAATACTCCCATCTTGCTTTCTTAAAACTAAAATAAAAACTCATTCACAATTACACTGGAAAAAAGCTGCAGGAGATATCTTAAAGATGTCTAGTGTATCATGCATCTCAAAGGGGTGAGGTTGAGAACAAAGGCTTCCTTTTCATGAAATGTTAATACTTAAGCTCTACTGTTGGTAAGAAGACTCTGAACAATGTTTAAAGAATATGCTCTTTCTAGCTTTCAATTCTGAATCCTGAAATGCTCAATTCGGCTCATTTGTGAGTATCAAACCTTGCTTACATCAGTCTTGAGGAGGAGTTGCCTAAAGCACAAAGGACAATTTGAACTTTTGAAAATGTTGCTAACATTTTTTCCCCAAGACTTCCTCAACACAACCTATCACATTATCAGATCAGCATCCATAAAAAGCCCACTGAAGACAGTTTTGTTTTTTTTCCCAAAAAACTAATATGCTTTCCATGTAGACTTTGGGGCATTACATTCAGACTGAAGGTTGCAAAACTATCCAGCACATGCAACTCGAAACACTTTAAGACTCTCTTCTGATAAAGCCAATTTGACAAAACACAGCTGCATATAAAAACACACTAACTGCAATCATACATACAATCTCACTGCTGGTTTCATTTCTTAACCCAATTATTTTTTTTCTTCATTTAAAGCAGCAGGTTACTATAGTCACATTAAAAATGCACATCTGTAACTCAGCCTTTTCAACATAAGATACAGCATCTCAGCCTAACCTACGCAGTCTCAGGTTGTGCTGGGGGAGGTATAGGTTGGATATTAGGAGGAAGTTCTTTACAGAGAGAGTGATTTGCCATTGGAATGGGCTGCCCAGGGAGGTGGTAGAGTCACCATCCCTGAAGGTGTTCAAGAAAAGACTGGATGGGGCACTTAGTGCCATGGTCTAGTTGACTGGATAGAGATGGTAATAGGTTGGACTGGGTGATATTGGAAGTCTCTTCCAACCTGGTTGATTCTATATTGAGGTACTAGACCAATAGCTGAAGTGTAAACCACATGTTCCCATCTGCCAGCTCTGATGTACAGAGCAGGAACCCACACAAAAACAGAATGGATATCTGAAGTGGCAAAACCTTAGTATCTGCAGCAGAAAAAATTATTGGAGACTGTGTATCAGTGCCCTAATCTGAGTCACCCAAAAAGCTCTACCCTTTTTTCCCCTCCTCCTTTCCAGCTGTCACTTGACATCTTGGAGAAGGTTAAGAACCTTCATCCTCTCTCTCCTTCGATAGTTCAACCCAGCGGATGCAGGAAAATATCTAAGAGTAGGGGATGATGCCAGGCTGGAGGCAACCTCCACAAGAAAGAGAGATGCCTTTGGCAAGAGACAGTTTAATGCTCAGTATTCAACAGCTGCTACTTACAGCTGTTTACATCCTTCCCCCTTCCTTTACCCATTAGTGTGAGCGTGAAGAAAGGCTTTAATGCTTCAGAGATAGTTACAGAGTGGGGAGATGGCTGAAATGAGCTCATTCTATAGAGTTCTACATCACCTCTTCTGCAGAGGAAACTCACGCAGAGAGTAACTGCAAAAGCACTGGCCTACTTTCAAAAACATCTTTAAAAGCTGGAATGATCATAAAGAAAACGTTGGCTGGATATCCTTTATACCATGTACTTTATCCCACCCAAATCCTTAAAAACAGAATCCTCCAGTATGTTAAGGTATGCAAGAAGTACCCATCTAATGGAATATTGATCTCTGAAGTTCTGTAAATTACTTAAGTGAGACTACAACCCCCTCCTCCCTCCATGCCAATGCACACATTTAAAGATCTGTGCTGACCGAGAATTTGTTTTGCAAGCACAATGCCAAATTAACAGGAAAAATCTTTAACTTGCTCCAGTACAAACTTCCTAGTTAAGGAAGCATCAATTTTCCTCTCTCATAAAACAAGTGTTCTTAAAATACATCCAAAACCTTAATAATAAATTCTGGATATGAATACATGCATTGATTCTACCCAGTTAAGCATTATTTTCATTTTAATGGTACTAATTTCATAGTTTATGTGAATAGTCAGAAGTTATATTTATACCAACTCTTAAACAGAATTTAAGTGATGACAGCTTTCATCTGATACTACTTTTATTCTACTTCTAAAAACCACTGAAATTCTTTAACACTAGTGCTTCCTAAACTCCATGATACTGAAATCAACAACTTAAAATCAGCCACTGCCTTCTGGCTGAACATGACCCTTCTAACCAACAAGTGCCATTGCCATAGCTTCACAGCATTATCAACTTAAGTCTACCTCTGGATACCTGAAACAGTTAAGGTGAATTAACCAAAGTAGAAAAGATAGTTCAGTACATAAAGAGAGCATTAACAAAGGTTTAAAGCATTTTAGCTAAGCTTATCTCAATTGCATTTCATTAGCTAGTTAACTTTCTGAATCTCTAAACAGACAAATCCAGAATTATTTCTAGACATTCAAAGCATAAGATCAATTGTGTAACTTCCAAGTTATTTAGCTACTTTGAGGAAGACCAAAAGAGTAAATTCAAGATAGCCTAAGAAAATAAAATATTTGCAAGAGAACAAAATGTTAATTCCAAAATGTTCCTTCTAGTTAAGCAAATTTTTGACATTTCATGATAAATTCAGAAAAGAGTAGGACTTTAACACAAAAGTAATAACCAGGGTTTGTAACTCTACCTGAATAACCTCTACAGAAGTTACTCTTTTGGTTGAGCTAATGCAAATTTCCACACTATTTATTGCTGCCTTTTACAGCCAACCTCTGAAAAATATTATGGGTATCTCTAGTGTTAGTAGCATTTCTTACTATGAGCATATGGTGAAAGATTAAAGCTTCAATTGATTATACATCGAGGAATACTGCTGGAGGCTGTAGCCTTGAAGAAAATAGTTATCTGGTCTAGTGGTAAATGATTTTGCCACCTTCGGCCTTTAGCTTTTGGAACACTAAACTCCACTGAAGTTTTCCAATAAATACAAGAAAATGATGCAGGTTTGTACTATGCTTAACCAAATGGGCATAAAACACAGCAGACAAGTTTTCTTAAGGAATTCACAGATAAAACATATTATACGTGCACATCTCCTGCATGGTTTTTTCAGTCAAGATCACATAGTGCTAAAATGCATGTGTACTAATGATGTGATATTTCAAGTTTTATCAATTTTACACATTCCCAATTCCCTACTCCAACATAAATGTTTACGTACTACTAGGTCATCCTCACGTGAACCGGAAGCACCAACATGCTAATTACGGGATGTTTGTTTAGCAGGTACCACTCAACACTTCAGACCAAGACAATGTACCACAAGCACGTGTCAAGCATTCAGATATGAGCTCATGAATCAACATCAATCTGTTGAAATTCCGAGGGAGAAAATTGGGAAATTAATCCTCAGGAAAGGAGATAGTTAAAGATTCAGTTTCACATTATTCCACGGCAAAAACACTTGTGTGTTACAATAAAACAGCTGTCACTCTCATGCAAAGTAAACTATCGATAAAAGCAGTTTCACCAGTTGAATACAGGCTACCCTCAGGGCAGATAGCACAGATATGATGAGGAGCTATAGTACAACATCATCTTTCTGGGACTGGTTACACACCTGAGAACTACTTCAGTTTGGAGAGCACTTTATAAAGAGCGTTCCAGAAGTAGATAACTCATCATGTAACACAGCAATACCCATGTGCTTTAATTTCCAAGCCAACAGTAGAATGTGCTGGTTCTGTTTTAAGTAGGTGTGGTTGTATTCTGAATATGTAACACACTTCAGATTAAATTCACACACACTAATGCAGTGTGCAAATTCGATTTACCAGATATTATACAGAATTTTATTTTCCTTGGCATATCAGGTCTTCAAAAAGGAAGTCAGTCGAATAGACTGAAAATACCTCCACAGGTGCATCTAGGATGTCATCTGCTGTAGGAGACAATGAATTCTAGCCCTGACAGGTAATACCACAAGTCAGACTACATCAGCTATGTGTGATTACAATGTTCTGAGGTCCTGGTCTCTCTTTAGCCTGTTCTGACCTAGTGCCAAGAACATACTACAAGGAAGCGGAGAGTTTCAAGGTCTGATCTGTGACCTTACGATTAGAAGACAGAGGATCCCAGCTTACTGATGACAGAGTTATCATTCTCTGGCTTTACTGGTTGGCAAGAGTAAAATCTAAATTCGTAACCATCTTGTTACAAAATTTGCCCTGCTATTTCTGGATTCCAGCCTCAATCCCAGTAAACATTTGTACTAGAAACCGTGCTTGGGAAGAAAGCAACTTGCAAGCAATGCTTTCAGTCCAGCAAAACATTGCTTTCCAAGCTGACAAAATACAAACCCCAAACCATTGACCCTTTGTGAATCTGGAAGTGTATTTTTTCTGGCATGTAATGATCAAACTGATTAAACCCCAGCATACTCAAAAAAACCTGACAACCAACCAAAATGCAAGCCAAAGAAAAAAAACAAAAAAGAACTCGAACCGAACCATCTCACCAGTTCTAAACTCTAACACAGGGCAAATGAAGATGCTTGCTGTGAAGCACAAGAACCAACACAGGGAAAAAGACAGCATACAACAACCCAAACCCCTTTAAGTCAAAGAAGTAATTTAAGAGAATCAAGAGCAATGCTGAATTGTTTCAAGGTTCTGACTGCCAGATCACTACCATGTAAATAAAGCATTGCCTTGGTTGACATTTGACAGTAAATTCTTACCTGCAGTGTCTGAATGTGTTTCATAAGCATGAGTTGATGACAAAGCATATCAGGGAGAATCACAGCTGTGTTTCAACTCAAGTGGTATCATCCACTAATACTGGGGAACAAATCCTGATGGCAGATTCAAAACGAATTGTTCTGAAATGCTTGTGAGACCATAGGCATAATTTGAAGATAAGTAATTTAACTAACACCAATCCAGAACAGATTTAAAACTTCAGGGGTAACAAAACTACCCTTTCACAGATCATAAATAACCTCATCTTCACTAAAATATGCCCACAAATATCGCGGAATTACAGTAAAACTAACTGATGGTACACTTTAGACACAATCTATACAAAGTGCTTTGTGAACCGAGGTTTATTTCACCGATTTCAGGACGCACTGACTTTCTGCCATCTTGCCAGGCTAGTGAGATGACCAAGAAACTCCTCACAGCTCTTGAAATGCGTAAGGGCTCCACGTAGGTCGCGTAGGAGCACAGATCATGAGCAACTTCCCGGTAACGCCACTGCGCTCCCATTGCGTTTGCTATTACATCCCAGTAATTCTCAAACCCGAAACGACGATGCTGAGAAACCATAAAGCTGTCCAAGCGCAACCTCATGTCAGTAGCCTACTTCCCTGGGAGACGTTTGAAAAAAAGAAGAAAAAAAAAAAGGGGGGGGGGGGGGAAGACAACCCCCCAAAAAACTTTCACCACATCGGCATTTTTTCCGAGTTAGCCGCGAAGTTACTCCACCCGGCTCCGATTGTGCAACGGGGAAGGCGGCGGCGGCGGCGCGGTGCGCGCTCCCGCCCGGCGCGGGGGGTGAGGCGGCAGGCGAGCCCAGAGCGGCGGGAGGGCCGAGGTGGCCCCGGGATGAAAGGCGGGGGGGGAACAGGACGGCGGTGAGGACGGCAGCTGCTCCAGAGCCGACGAGAGCGCGGACGTGCGTGTGTGTGTGTCATGTTATTGCAGAAAGCGAGAGATCCCGGAAAGAGCCCGAACCAGGCAAACCCGCCGCCATCTTACAATGCGGGAAAGAAGTTGCACGCCAGTGGGGAGAAACCGGCCAGGAAAGCTGGCTGCCTGTCCCGAGAAGGAAAGCGATGGGACCGAAAACCCCCAGCACATACGTACTGGCACCACCCAGGCCGGCCGGCGGCGGCAGGGCAGTGGTGACGACGCCACCACCGCGTTGGGGTGGCTCCGGGTTCCGCTGACATTTGAGCGTTCCCAGGAATTGCCGCTCCCCGCCTGCGGAGGCGGCACCGCCCGTGCCCCGACCTCAGCCCAGGCCCCCTCCTTTGAAGGCCCTGGCCGACCTCCGAGATCCCGGGCCTAGGCCTGGAGAGAGTGGTCTGACCGCCCCAGCCGGGCCTCAGCCTCGCCAGGCCTCGGCCTCGCCGGAAAGAGTCTGCAGCTGCCCGGCCCCGCTCCGCCGGCTTCCCGCCTCCCCTCTCCCTCCCCCATCGATTCCTGCGGGCACACCCTCGAAGACGTGCCCCTCTTTTCCTGGAACTAGGCTGAAAAAGGAAGAACCCAGAAATAAAAAGCGGCCGAAGCGAGAAGAAGCGGCGCTCACCTTGTTGATGCGTTTCAGCGCCATTGTGTGCGAGTGCCGCCGCCGCCGGGCCCGTCTGTGCGCCGCGGTGACTCCGCGCTCCGCTCACGCCGAGGGGGGGCCGGGAGGGAGGGAGCAAGCGAGGAGGAGGAGGAAGCGAGGGGGAGGAAGGCGGAGATGGGGGAGGGGGCAGCTGCGTTTCTCCTTCCTCCGGAAACAGCCGAGGGGGGCGCCCGACCGAAGCGCGGCGGCCGACGAGTCCTGCCTGCGGGCAGCGAGGCCGTGCGTCGGGGAGACTGCCGAAGGAGCGCTCCGCTCCGTCGCCTCCCGTCACTGCCGGGAGGAGAAAGGGTGTGTGTAATACGGGGGAGGGGGAAGCTGGAGAGGCACCGCCCGCCCGAGAGCGCCCGGCACAGCCGCTGTCTGTGGGCAGGCCCAGACGCTACGGGAGGGCCGGGGCGGAGCGAGGCGCGTCACACGAACTGGGCCCCTCCCGCGGGCCATGGGCAATCGGGGCGGAGCACACGGCCCTGGTGTGTGCCGCGGGCCAACCACACGGAAGGAGCGCTGTTCTGGGCAGCAGTAATGCCCCTGCTGCGCCGGCGAGCCGGGAGGAAGAAACATGGGGAGGAGAGTTTCCGAAGCTGTCGCGGCCCGGCGGATCTGCTGACACCCGAACGGGACCGCCCGGAGGCTCCGCTGCGGCGCACAGGGTGTGGACCCGCGGCGGCGCGCACCGCTGACGACAGGCGCCCGCCCACGAGGTTGTGGCGGCGGCCGGATCTACATGCGATCCGCCCCAACGCGGCAGCGCGATATCCTTCCGCGCACTCGTCGTGCGCTTCAGCTGTCTGTCATCTGCGGAAGGTGTTCACGGCAGAGCGAGGTGGCGCTGGCCCGGGAGCGGCGTGTTCCGCTTTGGGACGCGCTGGTGGCTGACCGTCGCTAGCCCTTGTACTCGGCGTGGGAGCCGCTTCCTGCCCCTCGCGGCACCTGTTCCCTTGCCTGGCAGGGTGTGCGGGATGGCAGTAGACCGAGCGGCGGCGCGGAACGAGAGAGGCTGAGGCGTTTTCCTTCCGCCTCGAATGGAACACCATCGCTTGCACAGGCCCTGCCGCCGCCGTCGGGACGTGGAGCGCCTGGAAGCAGAGCAAGGAGGGCGCTTCAGAGGAGCGCGCTAAAGCAAAGCGAGTTGCAGCTGTCGTTATAGTGCTAGTGATCCATCTAAAGGCCTGCTCTGCCCCGGGGAGAAGCAGCATCAATGAACGCTGTAGGTCTGGTGTGGGAGTAACGGGCCTGGAAACTTAGCACATTTACACATACAAGTAAATCAAACCGAGTTTCTCAGTATAGGGAAAAAAAAACCTACCACCGAAGGGAAGATAGAGTAATACAGACTGTCAGCACAGGGGCCAGGGTCATCAGTTAAATATTCAATTTGCAGCGATACCTTCTGCAACACTTCCAGCTCCCTGGAGGCTTTTTATTTTGTGCAGTACAGGCCAACATATCACTCTGATCTAGGCTTTTTTCCTCATATAAGTTGTGTGGATTTGTGCATAGTTGTACATGTGGGGAAGGACTCCTACTCAAGTGAAACAATATGCAGAGAAAGATTGCCAGACTGCCTTTGTGTTGTGATACAGGGATGTAATACGTTAATAAACGTGACATTTGCTGTCCAGGGATTATGGGCGTGTAATTAGCCAGGTCTATTGCACTGAACCGAGTCTGCATTTGGTACAGTGCCTTTACTGTAACATGTTAGTTTTCTTGCTAATTATTGCTTGTCTGGAGAAGGTAGCATACTCAGAAAATCTGGCTCTGTGGTATTTTCAGTATGAAGCATAAGAATAGCCAGCAGTGAATTGGGGAAGAAACAATTGATTTTGCATATGGTTAAAGAGAAAACTGTCTCATATCCTTGTAAAGTACTGTTATCTTTCTGTGATGACCTAAACCATTTGGAGGAACTTCCTCTTGCAGTCTTCATTTTCTGCTTATCATTTTAATTGTACTGAACAGCATATTCAGGAAGTGCAGTCCCAAACTGTTTCACTGATGTGCTTATCACCTGAACCAAGAATATTTCTGAAAGCCACGTTGCTGCTCCTTGCCTGCTTTGGATTACAGGGACACAGTCTCAAGTTGTGCCAGGGTAGGTATAGGCTGGATATTAGGAAGAAGCTCTTCACAGAGAGAGTGATTTCCCATTGGAATGGGCTGCCCAGGGAGGTGGTGGAGGCATCGTCCCTGGGGGTCTTCAAGAGAAGACTGGATGAGGCACTTAGTGCCATGGTCTGGTTGATTGGTTAGGGCTGGGTGCTAGGTTGGACTGGATGATCTTGGAGGTCTCTTCCAACCTGGTTGATTCTATGATTCTATGATTAAATTACTCCAAATCTCTGCATGTCTATCATTCTGTCACAGACATCTTTGTCTGCCTTGTAAATTGCTTATAAAACTTCCTGAACTTTTCCATTGTCTGTCATCTCAGGAGATTTAGGTACTTAACAGTTCTACATTTTAAATTATTATTTAAGATGCATGACCTCTGATATGCCTGTATATTAAAAGTTTTGATCTGGCTTGTGATTTGCATTTGACTGTATAAGGAACAGACTGAAGAACAGCACACAAGTACTGCTGACGCTGTAATTTTCCCTGTTGATTTAAGACAGGAGGAATTCTTAATCTGGTAAATCAAGTTTTGTTTGTGTGCCTTTCAACAGCTACATGTTAGAAAACAGTATCTCTATTAGCATTTGACCTCAAATAGAATTTAAAACATATGGGATAGCTCTTGCTTATAGCCATCACTCACAAACAGGTTTGCCTGTTTTGTTTTTAGTATACTTAGTTTAGATAAACATTATTGCACTTGCTGGTTTGTTGGTCAGTCTTTTAATTTCAAATCCATCAATTTAAATAGCTGCCTTAAAGTAAACTTTAAGGAAAAAAGTAAACTTTGAGGAAAAAAATAATGACCTGCACAGGATTACAAAAATGGACAAACACTCAGAGTTCTGAGCTTCTCATCTTTGCCATATGCAGCAGGTGTGCTGTAATATAACCTGCACAGACAGTTCATGTAGTAATAAAAATGCAAGAGGCACAGATGATGGTTACTGAACCATTATGGGCACTGCAGCTTCTTGTGGAACTACCCACTCTATTTGTGTTTGCTTCATTTTAATTTGAATTTTTAAACTAATCCTCTGAAGTGGCTGAAGAGAGTTATTACCATGTCTTTCCCTCATATGGTTCTGGAGTGAGGTTAGGTTTTCAGAGGTTTATTATGTAGAATAGCTCAGTAGATGGGGCAAGGTAATAGTTTAAAACTTGCATGTAAATTCTGAGAACAGACAAGGTTACTTTAACTCCATGTCTGAATTTTGATTTTTTTCAAACATGGCATTCTGGAGCCTTGTGCAGCCAAGTGGTCAATAACCTTTGAAGGCTGAATCTGCCAGTCCATTTCAGTTGCTATGTGATGGTCCATCAGAGCAAGCATGAATGGAGATTGCCTTGATATTTTGTTATGGCACTTCTCAGCACAGAGGGAACTTGAGAGAAAAGCAGCTCAGCCTTAGTGTAAAGGGTGGTGTAGCTTGCTTGCACATCAATGTAGTTTTTTCACTTCTGCTTGACTGAGACCAGCCATTTTTACATTTTGAGCCTTCTATTCCACCTGCCCTTAAAATAGGTGGACCAACCAAACACCCAGGACATCAAGCAGCATTCCATACAGGATGCTTCATGTATTTGAGAGGAAAGGGGAAACAATGCAAAGTGTTTCTAAGAAGATCTTCCTTTTTAGGAAAGACAAAAAAATAAAAGCAAGACATCCTTCTTATTAGTCCATCAGGTAGAACACTATTAGGTCCTGTTGGGAGGAGACAAAACTCATCATCTGCTGCTGCTTGAAAACAAAGCAGCAAGATGAACAACAACAGCAGCTTCTCCCTATTTGCATATATTACCAGGCCTCAATCTTCTCTTCAGCATCCTGTCCAACTTGTTTTTCCTTTAATTATCATAAGTCAAGCTTGCAGTCAAAACCCTCTTAAAGTAAGGTGAGTAAAGCTCACCTTATTTGGGATACTTTTGATTCAGTGGCACCACACAGAATAAAACCAGAGTGGAAAACTGGGAAAGTAAGTTTGTTCCATTGGGGGTTTTAACAAACCACAAACAAAAAAAGGCTGAATTTGCCACCCAAGTGTCATTATATGACAGTAGAGGAAAAACAGGTTTGGGAATGCCATTGACTTCCACCTGATCCTGTTTTAAATACCAAAGACCAGCATCCCTTCCTCTGTAACTGAGGGTTTCTCCCTCCAGAGAAGGGTGGAAAGGTCATAGTTACTGCCTTCATACTGTGTGCTCAGTTCCCTGCCTAGCACATCAGGGACCATTACTTCTCCCTTTAGGAAAAAGATGTAGCAAAACCCTTCCACATCTGCAGTCCAGCTCAAGGTTAATGTGTTAGACATCAGATAACCTTCTAAGGAATATTGGATAAAAGATATTTTTTCTGTCTTAATATTCCAACTTGGAATCTCCATTGCTTCTTTGACACTTCCCCTGACATTCTCACTGAGACAATTTCCAAGCTATTCCACATTTCCTTTGTGTATTAATGCTTTTTGTCTCATTGCTGGGTCATGGAGCAAAACACTAATTCCTTGTATCTAGGACTGGTCTCTTCCAATCTACAGCATTCAATAATTGTATGCTTAATCCAGTTGCTACTGCTCTTTGTAGGGAGTGTTAAGATGCAATGTCCAAGTCCTTATATACAAGTCCCAGGGTAAAGCTTGTATGCTTTGTTGAATAATGGCATGCTAAGGTTTCATGGCTTGCACAAGGTCATGCAGGATTCACAAGAATATAAGGTACTTCAAGAACGTATGCTGAGATAAACAGACTGAAGTTCCCCACATGCTCTTTTGGTCTTCATGATTTTGTTTAGCACTGTTTTAGCCTCACAGTGGCAACACAATTTTCTTTCAATTAAATAAAATATTTCTGTTCTCTTGAAACCCTCATAAAAGCTGTTTTGCGAGACAAAAGTTTTGACAACATAACATTCATTATGTGTTTTTATCCACAGCCCTACATAAAGAAATCTCTGGATGTTTATTAGTATTCATAAAGATTATTTTTTTTCTCAGCAAAATGACCATTTGATCTAAATGAAAAGGATATTCCTTTCTAGTCATCAACAGTTTATGTCAACAAGAACATTCCTTGTTGTGGTTCAGCCCTATGGATATTGAAGAATGAAAGTAAGATGAGTGCATGAATGTCATGGCTTGATGCCAGTTTTGAAAAATGAAAATTGGTTATCATGCAGTTACTAAATACCTTTGTCTTCTTCTTTCATACATTTTTTTTTTACATTCTTGAATAAACACAGGTAATACAAACATACATCTTCTTTCATACATTTTTTTACATCCTTGAATAAACACAGATAACATGGCATGGCACAACATACATGGCAAGATAACATCTTAAAATAGGGATGTAAAGGGCTGAGCACTTAGTCACAGTTACTAAAATAAGGTAACACAGGCTGAATTCAGTAGGTGAAACTCTTCTCTGAAGCCATTCAAGAGTTTCATCAGTTCAAATAAGCCAGGGTACACTAGCTGAAGATCCTGTCAAAAATGTGTTTAATGGTGACCTACTTTACCCCATCTCTTTGGAAGTGATTATTTTTCCTTGTTATACCTGGGTTTTGGCCCTTCAGGCTGCTTTCAGATGGCATGCTAGGTCTGTGGGAGTTAGACTGTTAAGGAAAAATGACCAAGCTCTTACAGCAGTTTTCAGCAGTACTTAATTTGGCCTGTTGTCTTTACTAAAAGAGACATCAAAGGACTCTGAAGTGCTTTCAACATTTGTCTATTTCTATAACTCTGACATAAGTAATTACTAGTCAGATTTGGGCCATCCTAATTCATTGCTTCCAAGATGCAAATGTACCAATCAAACCGGAGTGTTTAACAAATTATTTGAGCAGTGCATCTAATACACTATGAAAGTTGCTAATATAGATAAAATGTTAAACATTACAGTTAGTTATTCAAACAGGCCAGCTAACATATTTTGCAGGGTCCCTGGCACAGGACAGACTGTCCAGACCTCACTAAATGCTGCACTGACTGATCTGCAGTTCATTCCATTCACCTGGCTTGCTACATGTCAAGTACAATTTTAATGATTTGATTAGAGTTACAGGGAATTAGTTAACCCGAGCTAATCAGGACACTTAGGGTGGTGTACTTTCTACCAAAGTATTGTATTTGGTTTGGTCTTTTATCTTAGGAGGTTTTCCAACAGAGATCAGCCATTGCTTCCAGAAAATCTGAGGCATGGACCCTCTCTGAGTTGGGAACCCTGATACCACTGATTTCCCAAAAGGCCTGCAGCAAACCACCTTTCTTGGTCATTTCTCCTTCTTCTGAAGTAGTCCTGCTGCCTACAAATATGTGAATCATTCACCTATTTGTAGCTACATAAACACTACACCTCAGCAGAGGCAGCACGGTGACTTCCTGTCACCCTTAAAGGCTTTGTTTCCTTGTAGAACATTCTGGTTTTCTAGTTTGGTTTGTTTGTTTTTAGGTCCCCATTCTGTTTCCTATAAAATAATGCCACATTTCTCTGGGTAAATTAGTACATAGCCTTTTAGATTGCAGTGTTTTAATTGTTTGATGCTGTATTAACTTAATTTCAAATGTTGATTTAAGTAAATAAGAAAGCCCACAGAAATACTTCTGGGTTTTTTTAGCTCTGCTTGTCTCTGAACTGACAGGAGTATATGCTGTGTAGTGTATTAGACAATTAATTTAACTAGCCATGTGGTACCATGAGTCATTTCACTTCTTTGTTGTTTTGAGCAACCTTATCTTTAAAGGTTTGGTTCATCTTTTCAGTTTTTGGTAAGTCCCAGTTAACTCTGAGATGATCAAGAGCTTATTTAGACCCTCAAATATCCAGGTGATTACAGCCACATGTATCTTTTAGAAGGAAATAATATTATTCTTCTCTGCTTTCACATTGTAATTTGGGAAATACTGTTGATAACTCTAAATTGCCAATACTAAAATCAGCCAGCTGTAAGACTATTCATCATTATGGTTAGGGGGATGGATCAGGGCAATATTCCTGAGAGGGTGGGTTGTGACAGACACAGTAGTTATGAAATATGGTCAGGTGTTGGCAAGTTGTTGAAATTTTTGCCAATTACAAAGCCAAGGCAACCTAGCTTCTGTGCTCTTAGTGACTTTTAATCTGCCTGTTTTTCAGCCTTTCAAGAAATACTGCATAGATTTATGAAATTTAAAAGCAATAGATATTAATTCATTTTTATAGAGACAATGAGGGCAACAATTTTTAGCTTTGCTCTGGATAATGGCACATCATCTTAAAAAAAAGAAAAATCGTGGCTTAAGGAGTTAGGAGTGGGAAACAAGACACTAATTTTGTCAGTCACAGTGATTTAAATTCAAGTTAACATGGAAAAAGATAATTTCTTAGTCCTCTCTAACTATTTGGTGGCCTGTCTTAAATGGTTTTATGATACCTGTTTAGCTCCCATATTAGAAACACAAACACTGCTGCAATTAGGCAGGAAGGACTCAGGTATTTGAAGACTTTATGATACACTTAATCATTCTGTACATATGACAGCATCAAACCACATTGGACAGGCAATTGGAAACACTAAAAGCAGCATCCATTTCTACTGTACCCACTTTCAGAATAATTACAATGGTTTTGTCCCTCAAATTGTCAAAATAATTCAGAGAAAGGTGTAAAATAACCTGAATAAAAATAATTTCATTCCTCTTGGGGAAGTGTTTTATAACATTCTCAAGCATCTTAGTAAATCGACTAAAGACACCTATGACACAATAAATTTTCAATAAAAGACTTTCTGCTCTAAAAAAGAGGAGCAGTAGGATCTTTTCCTAATTTTCAGAAGCTCTCTTCTAGCATGTTGTTCAAGATGAATGCCTCAATCACCACATATTTGTTTTTAATTTGCTTTTTACCTTTCACAGTCATTAGGCTTTTACTTCCTGTTTTTAAAACCATGAGGTGATATGTTCATACCCTACTTTTTTGTATTGGTTGCTTTTTCTGCTGATGAAAAGGGGAAAAAATGTTTACAAATCTTACAGCTCCCTGTACAGAGAAGGATAGAATGTATGTAAAAATTTGGCAGCAACTTCAAAGTAAGCAAAGAAGTAACTTACAAATCTTCTAGGGAGTACATGGTTCTGAAATGTGCTAATAGCTGACTTGAAGTTCAGAGGACAGGAAGTACCTGGAAAAAAAAACACAACAGAAAAAAACAGAAAAATTACTGAGCTTGGCATAAAAGAGGCTATGTTAATCTTATTTATCTGCTGAAGTACTAGCCCTTGCCATTGCCCTGAAATCAATGTAGCCTTTTTCCCCCTGTTTTCATCTCTATCCATTAGTCATAGATTTGTTGCCTGAAACTGAAGAGGCATGGTGTTTTGGGGTGGGTTTTGGTTTGGTTTTTTTGCTCCTCTTTATTCCTGTGAGATGACAGAGAAGAAGTACAGGTTCCTGTCAATGCCAGACCTGGCTAACCTTGAAAACAGGAGACAGGTTCAGAAATCTCCACAGTGCTGGTGTTAGACAGCAGTCTGAGAAGGAATGAAAAACAGCTGTTTTACTGCAGTGTCAGTGGGCATCGTGACACAGGAAGCACTTAAGTGCAGAGTGCAGCCGTATTGCAGAGATCCTGTACCCGGCAGAGGAAGCTGGAGGTTTTCTGTGCTATAATTAGCCATTGCCAACGAATCCACGTTGCATCACAGGAATTAGTCTCGTGGTATTCTCACCTTTGCTTTCCAAAATGAAGGAAATATCTTTCAGTGACAGCTATTACACCAAGTACCAAGGCAACAAATAAACCCTTAGCTGCCTAGCCAAGGATACACAGCTCTCACTGATAGCAAAGTTCAGTGCACTTCAGAAGGGAATGGTGAGTGGTCCCCTGATGAGAATACATTGATATGTATACAGCTGTTTCACCCTGGAATTCCCATCATAAGAGAGCAGCTTGTATTTTTTTTTATAGTGTTTTCACTTCAAGAATGTTCATTTAGCAGTGTGCGTTTCTCAGATTATGTCAGCTTTGTCCTCTGTAGGTCCTTCAGTGTAGGGAAGGATGTATCTGTTTTCTATAACTGCAGTTTCCTCCCAGGGGATCATCTAGGAATTTTTCAGCCTGGTTTATTGCAACAAACCAGGAAGAACTTACCAAATCAGTAATATATATGGCCTTTTATGAACATATTAGTGAATCCTAAGGATACTTGTTCTGATTTGAGTAAATTATCAATCCCCTGGAAGCCAGCAGAGTTCCAGATCTGTGCAAGCAGCAATCAGATTAGTCTGGATCCTTATAAGTAGTGTGTATTGAATCAACTGCCCAACGTGGACAGACCAACTGCATCATTTGTGTAATGGGTCAAGATTTAAAACTCCTTGCAATATTATATTTCTTGTGCATCACTTATGTTACTTACAATAGTTTTATGTCATACAACTTGCTGCTTTCTATGGTTTGAATAAAGGCAGTAGAAAGCAGTGGATAGTCACAGTTTCATTTTGTGTTATTTCTACTATTACTATATATAGCAGCTGTAGAAACCACTACTGTGGACTAGTGCTAACCAGTTCCTGCATGGAATAAACATACAATGTACACAGGAAGTAACTTAACTGGGGATAGCTAGGAGATAGGAACTAAGATACCTATTTTTGAGTTGGGGTTTTCTTCAACTTTGTTTAACACCCAGCTCATGGGTAACATTTTCCAGTCCCCAGCAGCAGTAGTCAGAAAACGAAACTAAACTGTTAAACGTATGACTGATAGGTCAAAGCATGGCATTTTTCATGAATAAGTAAAACAATGTATACTGCTCTATTGTGTCTCATGCACCAAGTTGCCAT
Organism: Pogoniulus pusillus; assembly: GCF_015220805.1. Lineage (NCBI taxonomy): Eukaryota > Metazoa > Chordata > Aves > Piciformes > Lybiidae > Pogoniulus > Pogoniulus pusillus. The sequence continues at coordinate 6,800,821 of NC_087272.1, forward strand.
GTGAAATTTGATCCAGTTCCTAGAAATCTTGACTTTTTTTTACAGTCGTGTTTTCATCCTTTTCACAAATTAAATTGCTACAATCTGTGACAATAAATAGTATTCTAGGCCGGGGGACTTTCAAAATTCAACAATAATACATGCCATTAGTAGGACACTGCAGTTACTTAGGCAATGACAATAGCACCTGCTTTCAAAACATAATGGCTACATTGTAAATTCTTGGGCATTAGGTAAATTAGAAAGTAATATAAATATTATGCTGTCACAAAATTATGTTAATGGTTCTATTATAAATGTGATTTGTTCCTTAGTTATTTTTTTCCTTAACACATCATAGTAGGTATTTTCAATAAACATGAGCAGAAGCCACTTAAGATGTGCCAGGTTTCAGAGTCAAGGGAAAGTAACAACCTTAGCTCTCTTCCAGAAGCAATCAAGTAAGAAATGAAAGCTAACCTGCATGAATGCAATTTCAACTTTCTTGCGATGTTCACGATAAAATAAAGTAACCTTATGTATGTAGTGCGATGGTTTTGAGCCAGTTTCCTACTTTATAAAGAATTACTTACTAGTTGGGCGTTGACAGTGCTGTGTCACTATCTGATGGAGAGGTGGCATGAAATGAATCACATTCTGGGCTGTAATGATTGGACTAGCTTTTGGGGAAGTGGAAAAGATCTTTGCATACAGGAGGAACCCCACTGCGAAGTGATTCAAATACAAAGGGAGAGATCAGTTTCCTCCTAGACAGAAGCCTGTGCTTGTTGATCACAGAATCCAGCCCTTTGGTGATGGGATAGATTTTGGTTGACAATAGTGCTTTTGCCTGCTGCAGAGATCATTGCAGGCACTCAGAACAGAAAACAGAAATGTAGACTTCAAGAAAATAGTTTCAACAGCACAAGACATCCTGTTGACAGAAGAGCTCATTACAATGAAAGAGTGCCGAGCAAAACGACTGTGCTACTTAGACTTGTTTCAGAAGGACTCTGCGACCTCCAAACCTTTCACCTTTTACTCTTACTGGTGTGTACTTGGTAAAATAAAATAAATATATCCCATAAAGGTCTTTTGCAAATCATAGTGCTCTAGGCAGACCAGTATTACCTCGTTTTACGGCTGAACACACAGCACAAAGAAATTGTCTTTTTTAAGGGTAACCAGAGGAACACAACCAGCTCCCTTTCACCCACGTTTAGCCTGTTGGACCAGGAACAACTAGCTTGCAGATGCTGAAGGCAGCTCCTACTTCCACGGTCAACCAGACCAGTGAAGCTCTGCTGTAGTGACATTATGCTTGTCAGAATAAATTCTGCCAGGCACATTCTTCATCTGCACCACAAACTTTTATACCATTCTCACCAAAGTATGCACAGGAGGCAGTTAATTTGGCTAGTTCTATTTTGGGCTGTGTTTTGGGAATTCCATGGAAAAGACCTAAGCTAGCACTAACTATATAGATCTCTTCATGTGGGCTCCATGGTCACAGTATCACAGTATCACAGTATCACCAAGGTTGGAAGAGACCTCACAGATCATCAAGTCCAACCCTTTACCACAGTGCTCCACTTTGTCTGCAGTGTTCTTGCTAGATGAAAAATCCCAGCAACAGGATAACTACTGCTGAAAGCAAGCATCCCATTTCAGTATCAGCAGCCTAGCTTGGGCTTATTATGCTATTGTTTTTATTACAGTTACTCCCATATATCCTACCCAATACCACAGTTTCAGTGGCCAAATTCAGCATGAAACATAGAAGTAGAGGCAATCTCTACTTTTTAACAGTTCACTGAAGCTAACCATGCAAGAATGAATTGTTGTGTATCACTCTTCCCCCCAAAAAATAGAAAAAATTCCAGATACCAAACAGTACTGAGAATTGAGGCAAAATTAAGAATACTGCTAAAATCTTGATGAAGGAATTTGCCTGTGGAACAAGAGTGTCCATGAAGTGTGTTAAATGTGTAAAAGAAGGAATATGTCACATCTGACAGGTAAACCTCCTGATGTTAACACGTTCTGAACCTATAGTGTGGTACCTGAAGATGCAGTACTGTGTAAAACCTTGTTCTTTTCTGCAGGACTGAGCAAGCCTGCAGTTTACATTTTCACCCTTAAGTCAAAAAGGAAGAATTTTCCCTAAAAGTCAACAGCCAAGTTAGAGACTGAGCATGCATCTCCTGAGCTCCAGTTCAAACTGGATTTTTAAAGGCTATCTTTTGCTATTCCTTCAGTTCAGAATCTCATTCAGGCTTCATTTTCATTATAGTTTTCCCATAATCTATGACCTCAGCCTTTCATACACCAACACCATTCATGACACATGATAGCTATGCAGACAGGCAAGATGCAGGGAGAATGGTTCCTCTCGGTAACATGTGCAGATTATCTAGCAGTGTGCTGAGTACTGATCAAAGGCAGCACGGTGGGGCTCAGAAGCTTCACTGAAACATCAGCTGTGCTCCCTGTATCACAGCTAATATCCAGAGAAAGCTGGAAGAGCAGAAGGGAGGAGAGGGAAGGACAAGGGCTCTCAACTTCAGTGTGAGGTTGTTTAATTCAGAGGAGGATTTACCTTATGTACCTTCAACCTTTTGTATTCTTCCCTCAGAAAGTGTCACAAACAAGGTTACATCATGACATTTAATGTGCAACCTTTACAGAATAATCAAGGATTTTGCTCTTTCATTATCTTGTCTAATAGCAGCCATTTGCCTACACAAGAAGGAATCATCTTAGGACATCAAACTCAGTCATTACAAGGATAAACTTAGGTGAAGTAGGGAACTAAGCTACTCCAGGATCACAGGGATATTCTCACTAGCTAGAGATGATGATTCATGATGAAATGTTAATGTAAAATCACAGGTAGAAAAGTAATATTCAGTCCAGAAGCACAAACAAGCTAGATTTGTTTGGTTTAAATCTAGCTATTTGCTGGGTTGGTTTGTTTGTTTTGTTTTCCTTAGTTCTTTATCCTTACATCCTTATGAGGATATTTATGAAGGTAAGGTTATGCCTTATGAGGAAAGGCTGAGAGACCCAAGGCTTTTCAGTCTGGAAAAGACTGAGAGAGGATTGAATAAGTGTTTATAAATATCTGAGAGATGGGTATCAATAAAGAAGGGACAACCTCTTTTCACTTGTGCCCTGTGATAGGGCAATGGGCAATGGATGTAAACTACAGCTCAGGAAGTTCCACTTCAACATGAGGAAGAACTTCTTTACTGTAAGGGTCATGAAGCACTGGAACAGGCTCCCTAGAGAAGTTGTGGAGTCTCCTTCTCTGGAGACTTTCCAGACCTGTCTGGATGCATTCCTGTATGACTTGTGCTAGATTCTACAGTCCTCCTCTGGCAAAGGAGTTGGACTGGATTATCTCCAGAGGTCCCTTCCAACCCCTAACATCCTGTGATCCTGCACTAGTCTTCAAAGCAAACTAGTGAAAGACAGCTTGTATATCCTGGTAAATGAAAGACAAACATGACTGCCCAGTGGACTAAGCCAGACTGCTGAATTCATGTGACTCAAGAAATACATATAAATAATCTACCATTACTTTGCTTAACTTACCCCAGAACTTCTTAATTATCAATTCTGGGCCAGCAGAAAAAGAGCACAGTTGATATGGGCAGACATGGTGTAGTTTCCAAACACTGAGCAATGAGAGGACTGGAGGTGGTGGAGGCACCGTCCCTGGAGGTGTTGAAGAAAAGCCTGGATGAGGCACTTAGTGCCATGGTCTGGTTGACTGGATAGGGCTGGGTGCTAGGTTGGACTGGATGATCTTGGAGGTCTCTTCCAACCTGGTTGATTCTATGATTCTAAGTCTTCCAAAAGGACTACACCACTTCAGCTTTCCTGCAGATGCTTGAGCTCTGTGGTACATTACATACTAATTAGTACTCGACGGAGTCACTCACAGTAGAAGACTCACTCTGGAACCAAATGGTGCTAGACTTATGACCAAGGCACTAACAAAAGAATCAGGAAAAGTGGTCTGGAACAGCTGCATACTTCCTATTTCTTCACCTGGCTATAAAAGGGCAATTTTCTATGCCAAAACGACCACTCTCCTTGACATGCAATGCAACAAAAGTAGACACCACCCTCCGAGACGTTGCTTGTTTCACGCCAACTACTGCCCAACGTGAGGCAGGTGAGCTTCTCTGTAACAGGAAAACTCTTGCGTTATCCCACCTCAGCAGAGCTCCAGTGCCACATGAAAAACGTCACTGATGCCTAGTTCAGTCTTCGGTATCTGTAAGGCCGCTGACGGGAAATGCCACTTCAACGCAACAGGTACTATGGCGCCTAGAAATCGTAAGCCACGCGTTACTGAAGGCGCATTCCCTCACCTCCCTAGCTGTGCCTTCAAGGGAGGCCTGCCCGGGCTTAAGAGAGGCCCGAAAGGCGGCCCGGCCGCAGCGCGGCTCCGCTGCCCACCGGGCTCCGGGCGCAGCGCGGCTCCATTCCCCTGCGCTCCGCTCCGCTCCGCTGCGCTGCCCACCGGCCGCCGCTCGCGCCGCCGCTCCCGCCCGGCCGTTACGGGCGGCGCCGCCCGCGCGCCGCCTGGCGGCAGCAGCGCACCCGGCACCCGCGCAGCAGCGCGCCCAGCACCCGCGCCGCAGCGCCCCCTAGCGGCGGCACAGGGACGCGCCTCCGGGCGCATGCGCGCACGTGGGCCCGGCACCGGCGCGCGGACCGCCCCCGGCGCATGCGCAGCGGGAGTAAGCCCTGGGGGTCGCGGCGGCGCCGGGTGGCCTACTTGCCTCCCGCTGGCCGTCGCCATGGTGCTGGAGAGCCTGGCCCGCATCGTCAAGGTCCAGCTGCCCGCGTACCTGAAGCGCCTACCGCTGCCCGAGAGCGTCGGCGGCTTCCTGCGCCTCACAGGTAGGTGGGGGTTGCGGGAGTCCGGCGGCCTGCGCCCCTTGTCCCGCCCCGCCGCCCTTGTGTGCTTCGCAGGTGGCGTGAGGGGAGTGGTGAGGCCGGGTCGAGCGGGTGGCGTTTACCGTGACGCTGGCGCCCACCCGGTCTGTGATACATCCCCGGGGCTTCGTCCCATGTCGGGCTGCGACTTTTCACTCCTTGCTGCAAACATCGCACACTTTCTCCTGGCCGTGCTAAGCAAGCTGCCTGTTACGGAATGAGGGAACCTCAACGTTAAATGGCCACTACCTTGTTTTAGCAGGAAAATTATTCCTCAAGACAATCAGGATGCCCTATGAGGTAGATGATAAGTAGTGTTGAGAATAAAACGTGCCAGGCTTCTCGGCCCCAGCTGGTTTGAACTTAAAATGCAAGTACCAGCAAGTCAGAGGTTGTGAAGGAACCGGGATTTTAGCTGAAAGCCTAAAGCACTGGGTTTATGTCTGCTTAAAAAGTTAGAGGCATGTCTATACACATTTTGTTCAAAAGAATCTGTTTCTGGGAGCCTGCAACATACACAAAGTTAGGATCTTCTTATTTCATATTTTTTGTGTGTGGTTTCAGCAATTGTAGCACAATCACAGTAGTGAACAAAAAATACCCCGAGACTAAATACTGGGAAATTCTTTTGATATTCAGTACATCCAAGTGGTTTGCAAACTGAGGCTATCAGAGCCCAAGTTCAGCTCTGATAATACAGGCAGACTCCCAAGCAGTATCGAATGGGAAGGTCAGTTTGGTGATGTGAAGTAAGAGGAACCCTCTAACAGAAACTCTGCAAATGGAAAAAGTCTTCAAAGTGTACAATCATAGAACCAACCAGGTTGGAAGAGACCTCCAAGATCAGCCAGTCCAACCTATCTCCCAGCCCTAGCTGATCAACTAGACCATGGCACTAAGTGCCTCATCGAGTGTTTTCTTGAACACCTCCAGGGATAGTGCCTCCACCACCTCCATGGACAGCCCATTCCAATGCCAATCACTCTGTGAAGAACTTCCTTCTGACATCCAGCCTATACTTCCCCCGGCACAATTTGAGACTGTGTCCCCTTGTTCTATTGGTGGTTGCCTGGGAGAAGAGACCAACCCCCATCTGGCTACAATGTCCCTTCAGGTAGTTGTAGACAGCAATGAGGTCTCCCCTGAGCCTCCTCTAGGCTAAACACCCCCAGCTCCCTCAGCCTCTTTGCATAGGGTTTGTGTTCCAGGCCTTTTGCCAGCAAGAAATCAACTGATTTCTTTATCTTTCATCAGTCAATTATGTGACTTCAGTAGTGCTGGAACATGATCCAATTTAGAACTGTCAGAAGTAACTTAAAACCAGATAGGAGTACTTCTTTCCAGCATTTTTTGTGTGACTTGTAAATGCAACGTCCCATTATCTTCCCCACAGCAGAGACCTGTTTTCAATGAACTGTTCTTCTTTTCCCACAACTACTGTCATCTGAAAATGCTATTAATTTTATTTACCAAATGGAGAAATTCAACTACTATGAAACTGGGAGGAAAGAGATACAGTAACCTACAGAGCAATGCAGCTTCTCATATTCCTAGCATTTGGCAGTTTCCTACTATTGCCCTGTAACCACAAGTTCTGCTTAAAATTTGTTACGCTTTAGTAGTGCTTCAGGTTAATCTCTTCTTGCTTCACTTGTCCAGTCATAGATTTCTGCAACAGGATTATTTATTCATACTACATAGTGAAATAATTTATCCTGAAAACCTCTGGTCAGAATTTTGAGGTTTTAACAGAACAATCAATAGGGCAGAACTGTTTTGCTGTTCTGTTAATTACCTCGTTGAGAAATACTTCATTACTCAAATTTGGAAGGAGGGCAAGAAGCAAGCAACTGGAACCTTAAGTGGAAATCAAACATGGAAATGTTAGTCCTCAAAATGCTAAATAAAGATAAAAGAAGGAACTGATTCAGAAATGGCTTAGAGACCTGGTAAGCTGTAATGAACATACCTGGAAAAAGTTCACTGCAACTAATCCTTAGTGATTCTTTTTTTGACTGGTCTTTTGCTAAATGATCTTTAAAAATTAAAACAATGGTATAATTAAAACCACACTGCTGTAGCTTAGTACAGTATCAGTTCTAGCATCCTTCTTTGCTTGACAGCTGTTTAATCGTGTTTGCAAACCTTTTTTACATCCCATTCAGTTGCACCTTCAGCTCCAGTAGTGCATCAATTGTAGAAACAGTAGACTAAAATTAGAGGGAAAATTCATTTGTATAGGATAGTGCATACTGTGCTTATTAAAAGTTTTGAGGCACCTGTTGTGACCTCACCAATGGGAAACTGCTTGCTTGGAGAGAGGAAGACTGTTAGCATCCAGTGCAGCACTCCTGAAGGTAAAAGCAAGGAGAGAGGAAGGAAAGAATGTTTGACCTCGAGTTTGAAATTGGATATCCAAATTGTCACACTGCTGCTACTCAGAAGCCTCTTTCAGTTTCTTGTTATAAGTGCTTTGCCCTTCCCTTCTCAAATTAGCTGACATGAACAGTGTTGTCACACACTAGGGTTGACTTTTATTCTGGTACATGCCTTTGAAATGGCACAGACATTCACCTTAAAATAGCGTGTGTTCAGCATGTCAAGATTTATGTAAGAATCTAGCTGCTAGGCACATTTTCCATAAACATGACACTGTCCTGTGTGGGCAGCCTTACATTTGGCCTACATGTTAAGAGGGACTTGAATGTAGTAAGTTGACAGGCAGGAAGAGGATAATTCTGTTCATCATCTTTCACAATACTGAGGGAAAGGAGGGTAGTACCATGACTAGAGTCTTTAAGAAGCCATGTGAACCATCAGTCTGTCATTGGCAGAGAGGCTTGCTAAGGTACCTACAGTATTGGCTTTTAATTAAACTGCTGTGTCCCTAGAAGGACTATCACCTCTCTACCTTAATAAACTAATAGACATACTGATGTGGTGTGTGGAGTCCTTTGTGTAGCAAGAATAACATCCTTAAGAGACCCAAGGAAATAACAACACTGTTAGAAGTGCTTATCAGTTCTGAAGATAATGTAATTGAGTAAGTAATTTCAATTTAATCAGTTTAGAGAATACGCAATCACAGTTCCAATCTTCATTTCAACTGGTAGCTAATACATGTTAAAATTTTAGCTTTCAGTAGAGCTGTTACTGTAAGAAGCTCTTTTGGGTTGGCATAAGGTCATTTCCATGGAAGTTAACAAAAACTTAATGATATCAAAGGAGTAGTTGGTGAAAGACAAGTAGGGCCCACTTGCTTTGATTGATGCTCAGTGGCTGGCCAGTCCCTTTCTGTTCACAGTGTGTGTGGTTTGGGTTTTTATTGGACTTGTTACTGTTGGACTGAAAGCTAAGACAGCCTCTCAAAAATGTATCAGTGGTCTATGGTCCTTGGCCTCAGTGTCTTGCAGTTCTCTGGGCATTCCTGTTTCAGTGATGTTCCAAATACTTTTCAGAACTTACCTTTGGGAACAGTCTCTGTCTAACACAAGTCAGTTCTGATGAGTAACCTCTTTTGTTCTCTACTCTTCGTTTCTGGCTCCAAAGACTGGCTGTTTCCATCTCCAGAATCAATGTAATTGCTGAATTCTAAGTTCTCACCTGTGAAAATAAACGTTCTTGTGAATTGCCTTGCATCTGTTTCAGAAAGGTATGAATGGTTCCCAAACCACTGAGCTCTGTACGGTTATAGGAAGATACTGCATTACTTTGAGTGAAACTTTTCCTATCACTTCCACTCAGTCCAAACATCTGTGACTTTTAACTTTGTGACAGTATCTTTTCTCTCTGCCCTAGAAAATGGTCATGTTGTTTCTTTCAATCTAAAAGTATGAGCCTCTGGCAGTCTTCTAGCAGTAAGTCAGTTTATGATTAGTGTAAGTGGGGGCTTTTGGGAGACTTCCAGATTAGAAATATGTAAAGAAATCATTGTCTTTCGAGGACACAACTCTATCAGCTATTAGCACAATACAAATAGTAAATAACAATCATGATAACTAATATCCTTGTACTTTCTATTCTTGTTTGCATCTGATTTTGTTTCTCAGCGGTTACAACTGTCATGTTCCAGTTTCATTTGAATGACCCCAACTGATTTTGAATCTCCCATAGACGTGACTACTGTTTCAATTTTGCTATTGCATTGGGGATTTTGAAGCTGTATTGAGATGCCACTTGCTGTTTAGTTGCCAGTCTCTTTCACTGACAGTTAATTCTCATGCAAGATGTTTCTGTGTGTGAATTTCTGCTCAGTTGCATTCATCACGTTTGATAGGTGCACTATAATCAGACGCAGGGCACCTATTGGCACATCTGTTTTGTCTTGGAGTTCAGAGCAGCTTTGGAGAGATCCACCTCCTTGCCCAGTCAGGTTACATACTTTATTTGGAATTTCTTTTTTAGGGGCCAAATTTTTTTTCCAGTCTTCTAAAGTGTGGTCCAAGTCAGTCCTTCATGTTAGGTCAGAAAGTGCATTTGCAGTGCTATTCCCAAGGGTGTTCTGGAACAGCAGTGTTATAAAAGACAAACTGGCACAGCTGTTCAGGAAACTCAGTGTTTTGTGTAACTGAAAACCTCTAAGTATCTCAGTGCTAATTGTTATTATTTAGGCCTTACAGCTTCTTGGGAGAACAGAGAAAAAAGCAACAGAGGTTTATCTACTGCAATTTTGTCAAACTTGTACATAGGGACTGCTGCCAAGAGCAGATGTGGAAAGACTGCTGAAAGTTATTGCAGTGCCTTTAGCATTTGCACAGTTGTACATTCCCAGATAAATGCAGTGTCCGTGGCTTTCACATCTAGGATGTAAAACCAGTCCTGCAAAATATTTTCATTACGTGACCTACTTCCAGAAAATTCAGATTATTAAGAAAAAGCCACCATGTTGTAACTTCAAAAATATTAGCATCAATGTGTCCTATTGTTACAAACAAAATCAGGCTATACAGAATAATTTGAGAGCTACAACCTACCCAGCATCCCTAGCCTGCTTTTTTTGCATTTCCTGACCTAAGCCAGGACAACATACCTCATCTCAGGACTCTTCCTCTCTCTGTATTGTAGAAGCTGGTTGCTGATCCCTGAGCAAACAGAGCTCTGACTGGTAAAATGACAGAGGCATTGGTGCTCAAGAAAAGATTGGATGAGGCACATAGTGACATGGTCTAGTTGACTGGATAGGGCTGAGCGATAGGTTGGACTGGATGATCTTGGAGGTCTCTTCCTTGATTCTATGAATATTTTGCCAGTGTTTATCTAATAACCTGTATAATTTCTAGTAAAAGTTTAAAAAAATAAAATGAGTAAAACTTGAAGAAGCTAAAAATTTGAAAAAAGCAATAAAAAAATAATATTGAAAGATACTGAATAGTTTTTCATGTACAGAATATTAAGTTAGCAGTACTGAATACACTTACCAAATGTAAACGTGCTTAGTTTGCTGGTTTGCCTTAGATGAGCAGAACCCCTCTAATTTTAGAGCTCCTTTTTTCAGGATGTCTTTTATTTGTTTTGAATTTATTCTCTTTCATTGAATCACCTTCTAGAGTGTGAAAATTAAACGTTGAATTAAATTCTAGGAGTTAAATTTTAACCTTGGCTGCAGTAAAACCCAAGGTTTAATCCGAGTCTTTAATTTTGAGCCTTACCCACAGTCTTGTTTGCCATCAAAGCCTTGCTGATTGAGGAACTCCATTCCTTACCCTATGCCTAAGTTATCTGAGAGTAGCTGATGCTGCACCATGCTGAAGTGGTGTCAAGAGCCAACCTAAACTTCACCTGTCCTTAGTTTCAGAATGGCTGCGGTTACTGCCTTTCCTGGGTGTGCTGGCCTTGCTTGGTTACCTCGCTGTTCGTCCCTTCCTCCCCAAGAAGAAACAGCAGAAGGATAGCTTGATTAACCTCAAGATCCAGAAGGAAAATCCAAAAGTAGTGAATGAAATAAACATTGAAGATCTGTGCCTCACTAAAGCTTACTGCAGATGTTGGCGTTCTAAGACGGTAAGACACTTGGTGCTGCTGTAGCATTACAGGTTGAAACTCATTTGGTTTTTTCAATCCGTGCTTCAGTGGTTTATTGCTACATGTTGACCTCTTGCTTTTCTCTAAAGGTGGTGCATGTTTCTGGATTTTGAGAGTTTTTTTTGTCCACTTTAAACCTATCTACATGCGGTAAAAATGTTAGAAACTTGCAAGAAAAACATGAGAGCTTTCTAGAAACACAGCGTTACCACTTGTGAGTAGGTCAAAGCCAAGCAAGCCTTGTTTAATACCTGGACTTGCATTGCAACTACTTGGAAGATAACTACTCTTATAAGCATTATTTTGCAGGTAAAGTTATTCCTGTTAGAATGGAGGTTGGTAAGAGAGCATATGCCCATCTGGTGCAGAATAGCTGGTAGTCGACAGGCCTGGATGTCCCCCAAAATCAATTAATATTTTTCATTTATCCACAATTTATTTTGAATGTCCTTATTGCACTCTGGTTTTGTCCTCTCTAGGCTAAATGCTCTCCTGTTTTAACAAAAAAAAATCTGCCCTGGACCTCAGAAACCCTCTCACTCCAGACTAATTATTCCAGCAAAGTATTTCAGCTTTCCTTAAACCAGTACTTTCTGGTTGCCAATGATTAAGTCCATTAAGAACACTTCTATTTCCACAATAAATCTTAACTAGTTTGTGGCTTTCTATTCTTTAATGATGAAGGCTTTATCACTAACTTTGTCTCTGAGAACAGCTTTTTTAGCACCCCACAAACTTAGTTACCTGTTAGCAGTAGTGTTTGTTTGTTGTTTTTTTTTTTTCCTCCTTAGTAACAACTGTCCTGAGTCCAATAAGAGACAGGAAACTTAATGTTGAAATAAGACATAGGAGGAGGAACTAGCAACACTAGGAAAGTGCTTTTGGCACAGAGGGTATAACACTCACTATATAATTGTGCAGTTTTACTAATTCCTCCTATATGTTTTCTTCCAGTTCCCTGTCTGTGATGGCTCCCACAACAAGCACAATGAATTAACGGGAGATAATGTAGGTCCACTAATACTCAAGAAGAAAGAAGTATAGCAGATGCTTAATCCACTAGAAATGATAAAAAAGTAATTTTTTTTTTACCTTTGTAGTTGCAAGGGACAGCATTTTATTGTGTGATTGGTATGATTTAGTTTAATGATTACTGTAGATTTCTTTTTGGAATAAACTGCATTTAGACAGTGCTAAATCTGTCACTGTTTTTATACTTTATTCTGAGAAGAATTATATCTGCTTTGTAAAGCTGTAAAGTAACAATCCCTGTAAATAAGTCGTTTATTTCAATAATAAAATGACTTCCTACAGTTGGTCTTTTTTGTATGAACATGCAATTAAAACTGTCATTGTTTCCAAGTGACAGAAATGCACCTTTCTGTTGATTCTGTTCTGCTGAGTAGCCATGTTGTGTTTGCTTTTCAGGAACACATTTCAGTGCACTATATGTGAGAAGGAAAAAGATACTGACCTCATCCATTGTGAATATGCTCAAGTGTACCACTGAGGACAGGCACCATAGTGAAGGTCTGGCCTGTGCAGTGCCTAAGTGGGCAGTTTGTTGGTCTCATGCAAAGCAGCCTGGCGCAGACAAACCCCACACCACTGTCTCATACAGCGTTCTAGGTGGAGTGCTGCAGTTCCTGACCACATAACTTAGTGAGCAGGTCAGCGTGTAACTTCACCCCTTTATTTTGCCCCCCTGTGTTAATTGGTAGGAATTCTTGTAAGAAAACACAAATTTGCTCCTTGTAGCTCCTACTTTTGTAGCGGGGAGTTTCCTAGAAGGAATTGGTTAAAAGGCAAGGAAGAAAGCAGAGCTGAGCTGGGTCCTTGGCTTGTCACCCATTTAGAATGTTTGGCTAGGTTAGAACTTTGCTGTGGTATGTCTTCATTTCAGATGGAGGTAAATATTTGCAGATTATCTAACTGCTAGACTTCTGATTAGTTCCTCTAAAGCAGTTTATTCTCCAGTGAAAGCTGTATCCATCAGTTTAAAAATGCTGATCCATGCTGAAAATTTTAGACCATTATACTAAGGTAGATTTCATCTGTTTCGTAGCAGCATTTCATGTGACACCTTGTTTTACAGGTAGGAAGGCACCATCCTGAAAGAGCAGTTCTCAGCCACAGTAGTTGTCATAGCAGCAGAACGACTAAGGTAGAAGGTCCCTCCTCTATTTCTAGCAGTCGTAGTTCAGGTACCTAAAGCTCTTTGCCTTGCAGCTGAAAATGGCAGATGAGAATGAGATTTTATGTTAAGTGCCTGCTTCTACAAAGCATGTAGATAAAAATGGTTGATGGTGCTCTTACCTTTATGAATGAGCAAACCGTAAATGTTATATATGATAGAACATTTACAATACAGGAAAATCCATGATGTTACTATGTGTCTTATACTTGGTCTTCACTTAGTGTATTGAACATCAAATGCAAGTTCTTGGGTTTAGTGAAGAAATTACTATATGAAATGGAAAAGCCCATCTTTAGATTGCTTTTTTTTCTTCTGGGGCTTTAAAATTCACAATTTATTGTAGCAGGCTATTACTAAATATATGTGTGTGCTAGTTTTTATTAGGATACTTTTGCAGTCAAATCATTTGGTTTCCTCTGATATCTGAGAAGCAAACTATGTACACCAATCCTGCTCTTCTATTGCTCCACTCAAACCCTGTTAGCGTAGTACAGCAAAATTGGTGATGTTTCTCCCCAAGAGCTCCTCTAAAAGGAGAATGACAGTGTAAGATTTAACCTCTTGACTCTGCCTTTAGCATAGCTTTGTTATGCATTTTTTTTTCTCCCTGTTTTCTGTTAGATGAGATTGCTGCTAAGCTATTTACAGCTATGGCCATGGAACAAACAGGGGTGTTTTTTTATGTTGCTTCTGTCTCCAGGGAAATGGAGCACATTTGTAGCACGAGCCTACAGTAGCAGCACTCAGTCACAGTTTCTTTGTGGAAGGGATATCAACCCACAAGGCCTTCCAGTATCTGATGGGGGCATACAAGAAAGCTAGTGAGAGATGTTTTAGGATGTCAGGTAGTGATAGGGTTAGGGGAAATGAATCCAAGCTAGAGGAGGAGGAATTTAGATTAGATGTTAGGAAGCTCTTCACACTGAGGATGGTGAGACACTGGAACAGGTTGCCCAAAGAAGTGGTGGAGGTCCCATCCCTGGAAGTTGTTAGGGTTGCTCTGGGCAACTTCATCTAGTAGAAGGTGTCTCTGCCTGTGGCAGGGGAGTTAGAACTAGATGATTCTTGATGTCCATTCCAACCCTGAAAATTCTGTGACTGATATTTTACAAGCTCCACAAGTTAATACTAACCTCACAAGCAAAATAAATTGCTGTTTCCTTGCATTTCAAAATCCATCAGGGTAGTAGTCTGTCATGGCTGAAGAATTTTGTATAGAAAATCTCAAATAATGTATAATTGGTTCACATGATCTACCTGGAGTCCACAGGGATAACTAGCTAACAAGTCTCTTCAAAGCTCTCTATCTCACCAATGACTGAGATCTGAACCAAGTCCACTAGGATGTACTTGTTCATGCCTAGCCACTGCATGGCTTTTCTGACTTGGAAGCTCCATACAAAGGGATAAATTGCCCTAAATGATAACAAAAGCCAGGGCTGAGGCAGTAGATCAGGCCTTCACAGCCTCTGTGCCAGATTAGGGGAACCTGACCTTGGCATGTCATGCATTTTTACTCTAAAAGAATGGCAATATTTACCTTTCTTTTGGTTATGAATTTGAACAATGGTTACAGCAGACTACAAGTAAACTCATAAAAAAGTGTTTAGAAAAAGGTGTCTGACTTGTGGCAGCTACTAGACAAGAGTAATTGAAATGCATCTGGCACTGGATTTGCTCTCTTACACTCCATTTGTTTAGAAAGCAAGAACAGTTTTGTGGCTGTGTGTGCCACTGAGTGTTTTGCAGTTAATTTTAGACTTCATTCTGAGTTCCCTACAATGCTTGGTTTGGCTGAAAAATAGAGATAAAGTAGTGATTAGAATTACATTATCACTGTGTCTCCTGGTCTGTGCAACTCTGCTTCCAGATGGCCAATTTCCCTCTTTCCCCATATGCTGCCTGCTGTAACTATGCACTGCTGGCTGCCAGGGACGTGCTGTGCTATCAGAGCCTTCTGCTGCAGAGGTTCTTGTGAACTTCTGCAACTGCTCAATATTCCCTCACATTATGCCTGTGATTATGTCTGCATGACAGCAGGGCTCTTTTGGTTGTAGTTTGCTGCACAGCGTGCTCTGATTTTATTTCCTGCAAATAAGATGCTGGCATGGGATAAAGATTTTATTGGTTTGGATTTATGTATTAATCATTTCATGGCATAAATTGTTAAAGGGAAGGTGGTCTTAAATGCCATGACTTCACCCAACAAAACTCTGTTAAAAAGTGAAGTGGTGTCTCTCAAAGTGAACTGTTACTTAAAATCAGCTGAAATTGTCATGATACTGACTAAAACCCTCAGTAGTTCTTAGTCCTGAAGTAATCTTTCTTTCCATGACTGGAAAGGTGAGAAGGGGAGCATTATAAAGCATGAATGCTTTTCACTTTAGGTCTTCAACTTGATTCTTTTTGAAGATTAAATGAAAGATGGGGGGAAAGGATTCTTACAAGAAACATCCACATACAGTGGCAGGAAAAGGAAGATTAATTCAACCTTGTCTAGATTAGAGAGCAAGATGACTTGTTCATTGATAGAGCTGTTCAAGGACTCACACTGGTGGGAGTGATCTAATGAATGAATTGAGTGTGCACTGAGAAAAGAGAACATGATAAATCTGGTTGATAAGATGCTATTACGACAGTGAGCAAGCACTAGAGGCTGCCATGAACAGGAGCTGTTTGTCAGAGGTTTGCTTGTGAACTTAAGGTTGTGTTCCAAATTTACAGTTACAGTGCTAAGACATCAGAGTTCTGTTGAACAGCTCCAATTTTGGCAGTGATCCCTCCTTGTAGCAGGATTCTAGGTTTTAAAAAGCTTTATGAAAAAAAGGTAAGTAGATAAAGCTTCTGCTCCTGTAAGTTTTACAGACACAGAATTATTTTATAGACAGTCACTGATGAACTGAACACTAAGATCTCTTAACAATCTGGTTTACAGACATTGCAATTTACAGATAGCCTCCTAATGAAACCTCCCCTGCTTATGTAACAGTGCCTCTGTTAGCCACGTGAAGTAGGCAGAACAGGCACAGCTGGCAGTGGCTGACATGAGAGCCACCAAGCACAGCATCCTAACCACCAGTGTACAGTTTAAAAACACCTAGTCAGAGTACAAACATGAAATTAAGATTGTACATTCCCCAAGGAAGCAGAGAACAGCAGTGTGTATAGTAGGAAAAAGGTCAATGTACTTGACAACTGTTAGGAGAAGACTCACCAAAGAATTTCCTGGTATTTTTAATTCCTGCACTGGAATTTTAGGCTACAAATCTTAAATGCCTCTCAGGAAGCTTTCTTTTTGGCTTGGAGAGGAAGACATAAACAAAAGTCATACATACTGAGCTGTACTTCATCTGTATACAGAGGCATATGCAGGCACTCAGCAAAGAATGCAGTTTCACATTTTCCTTTTAAAGGTATTTTTGTACATTTTTGTGTTGCATATTGAAAGTGTAAAAGGTAAAGTAGAACTGATTAATTCTTACCAATGCCAAAACAATTTAGATATCTGAAATATATTCTACTCAGTATCCTGTAAAATGAATTCAGTGAACTGTAGTGTAGAACTCTGTAGGGAGGCATTGTCCACCTTGATTACAGGCACAATCTAATGTCCTTACTGAAAAATAACAAAGCTTCCAAGCTTTGTAGGATGTTGTACTGACTCCATGCCTCAGCATGGAGCTGGGTATGGCCTACTTGGAGCTATTTACTTGTACAAAATGTAGCAGAGTATGAAATCGTTGCCAGTGTCCACCAATACCAAACTGATACCAAAGCTAAAGGCAAGAGCAAGATTTTGGTCAACAGAGGAGGCTTACTCCTGGCTTTAGGACAGTTAAGGAGAAGAGAAAAGAAACTCTTCTGGTATTGGGAAAATCAGATGCAAACTATATTCCAACTGTCTGTCTGGGAGGCATCTATATTCAGTAAAATGAAAACCATATTTAACCTTTTTTCTTTCTCTGATGAAATATTTTGGCAAGATAATCAATGTGAGCCACACACAGGTTGTGTTTCTGGAAAGACCCACAAGTTCTGTGAGTACAGGTGAGGGTGCTAGTTCTGTGATCCAAACACTGCTTCCTCATGACACCTTCCTTTGGACAGCAGCCTTCCTGAAGACTGGGTAGAACAAGGCTCCTCTTGCTTTGTGCTATTGCTCTCAGCACTGCATTTCCAAGGTTGTTTATTGTAAGTGTATTATTTTTCTGCATTGGCCAAAGGTAAAAAATACCATGGCAAATCTGAGAAGGCTCCACTCTCCACAGTCAATGCAGCCAGCCACCTCTGGAAAAATCAGCACTAATGTGCTATATTTTTAGCAAATACCTGTTATTGTTGTTTTTTTTCTGCAGTTATCCAAATGCAGATGTGAGAAGGACCTGATAATGGCATTTTCTCAGCTAGATGAGTATCAGCTTGGAACAAAGCAGCAGGAGATCCTAGCTGATCCATGAATCTTGATTTAAGAACAGGTCTGCTGCTATCACTGAGCTCCCCAAAGGGACAACTCATTGCCATCTTGGCCTTGCTGACAAACAAACCTGCGAAGAGCTCTACAGTGGTCAGCATGAGAACATAGCTACTCAGTGGCCAAAGAGCTGGCTTTTTCTCCCTTGACATCTGGTTGTGCAAAGGCTGAGGTACACAGGTGAAGCAGCAGATATTCCAATCCCACAGGACTTCAGCTCAGGCCTGATAGTATCCACACAGCCCTCATCTCGTTTTCAAGCTCCTCCTCTCTTTCTTGTATCGGTATCGGCAGCACCAGTATTACCACAGTCTGTGATAGACCCAACTGTCTCTTTCAGCACAATAGTAGCACTTGCTGTTTCCTCCAGTGCCCAGAGCTGACCATCCCTTGAAGGCACAAAGGAGTGCATGAGTTGTGAGGAAGAGCAGTGACAGAAAAAGACAAGTTCTGGAACCTTAGTGAAGAAAGAGGGGATCACCAACCCATGGCAGGACTTGTTCACTGTGTGTCAGCAGTCTCTTATTCAGACGTTCGTTCTCTGAGCTGTCACACTTGTCATCTCACTGCCCAGTTCCAGCAATCAAGAAGGTATTCACTTTTAGTCTTTTTTTTTTTCCTATTTATATTTCACCTCATGATTCCATTCTTCTGATCCTCTTCCTGGCCTTACACCCATCCATTTCAGGTAACTGTTGACTGCTGACTTCTCAGTGACTCACTACCTGGCCAGCGTATTATTCACTGTCTGTTCAGTTCTTTCATCTTTTAAGGCACCATTCACACAGAGAAGTATTTTATACAGCTCTGCCAGAGTTGATTTAGATAGCAGAGACAAGGCTGACACTTGTTTTGGTTCCCTCTAGAAAGATTACAGACAAACTGTGTTTAATCAGCAGAAGTGTAAGGACAGCATTCCTGTAGATGTCTGTCTTACGAAGCATCACAGGCCTCTGCCTCTTCTCCAACCTCAGCACCTTCCTCATCCTCCTTGCTACTTATCTGAACCTTCTCCAAAAGTCTGGGCCCTGCCAAGCCAATAACCAGGGCTCCAATTGGAGCAGTGATCAAGATGGCCAGGAAAGCTACTGTCAGTACATCCATTCCATACTTTTCTAGTTGCTCATCCTGATGTCTTCTTGCTGTATCTAGGGCAAGGGAACCTATTGCAGCCTGCAGGAAAGAAAACATTGCACTGAAAGAGTTAAAAAGAAACTAATCATCAGTCAATATTTAACATAGATTTGACATTTTTAGTACATTCAACCCAGTCATTTATAGGCAGCACATGGGAAAGCAATTACACCCATGAGAACAATTTTCTATTAGTTATACTTCAAATTTCCTAACTTCAGAAGTTTATTTGGGTGGTGAAGGATGTTGCTTAGCTGCCATCTTTCCCAGATTTCTGGAGGATGTGTGATTAATTAAATGGTTAGGTATATTGTGTACTGCAGATATTAAAATGCCACACTTTGAAAACGTGTCCTGATAACAGTCAATGAGTAGAAGCTTCTGAAAATTTAATTCACAAACCTTTCAATAATCTTTATTGGTTCTGACTGTTAACTTTGTTTTGCAAGCAATTGTGCTGTTGAGGCAAAGTCTAAATGACTTAAAGATCAGTGAAATAAAGGAGCAGGAATACAACCATCTGGACAGCAATACTGCTGTCAGACTAGTTCTTGCCTCTGGTGTGACTGTCCCCACAGAACTTCATCTGTGAGATATAAACACTTTTACCTTTGTGTAGAGAGTCCTTGGAATCTGTGAGCTGCACTAGTTGAGAAACAGCTGAACTTCCTATTATCTAAGTACAATTAACTGTCATTATTAAGAATACAACCCAGAATGCAAGCAAAACACCCTCAAATAGAAGACTGAGTGCACTTTGCAAGCAGACCTAGGGTGATTTAGAACACGAGCTGCCTATATACTGCATTCTGCTGTTACTGAGCCTCATCCTCTCCTTGTTATGAGGAGCTTTGCTACAACAACAGATTGGGCCTGAAATGAAAGTGATGCTGGAGTGCTTACCTGGACAGTGGCTTTGGGAATCCATGCCAATGAGATGAATACTTTCTCCTTGAAATTAAAACCAGCAAAACACACCATCAGGAATGTTGCTGTGATTCGCACAACTAGGGCAATGCCTAGTGTAGCCACACAGTGCAACAAAGACAAACAGTGCTCAGTGCTTAGGAAATAAGTCTCCTAAAACTGTAACTTATAGTGCAGTTGGGAGTTGGTTTTGGAGTTTTTTTCCCAAACATCTTGTAGTCTGCTTTGCTTTAGGTATCTTCATAGAGCATCTTTGGAAGCCAGAAATGAAAGTTGGATAACGAGTGAGAATGATCTTACCAACAGTTTCAGGCCTCAGAGACGTGACTGATACTTCTGCTCCAATTAAACCAAAAAGGAAAGGTTGAAAGATATTCCATGCAACTGCAACAATTTTTTCTACTTCCCTCTGCAAGTAAAACAGAAATAATCTTTAAATTCACAAAAACGTGGCCAAGTAGACACAAGATTTGATCAGTCAATGGACAAAGTAAAAATGTGTCATAAAGATTGTCCAGAATTGCTCCTTCTTCTTTGACCTAGTACTAAATGATTTAAAATCAGCTGTGATTTTGTAGGTCAGAGCATGTCTAGCTCTGCTGGTAGGCAAATGCTTGCTGTCTCAAGGAGAGAAATGAAATTCCCTGCCCTTTGAACAGAAACAGAGCAGTTTGCAGACAAAGTGTAGTTGATTTCCAGTATTTAGGAAGATGTCATTTGAACAGCTTTGCCATGAAGTTTCTGAGCCTTTGGGAGCCAGGTGCTTAAATGTGTTCTTCCATTTGTATGTAAATGGAGTCAGACTCTCAAAAGTTTCAGTCATGACCTAATTCCACTTGCACTGTCTCTGTGTGAGCAAAGTGAGAGTAAGTCTGCAGTCCCATGTCAGTGAAAGTGTTGGCTGTTTCAGTGTGAAGCACTGTACAAGGGCAAAGTCATCTTTTCCCCTTGCATTTGAACTTTACACCTAACAATTTTCCTGAGGAAACTGCTGCCAGGATAAAACAGAACTCCTCTGCTTACATGAAAAGGTACATATAGCATATCTAATAGCACTTTTTTCTTAATTAAGTGGTTTCTACAATGTTTCTTGTTCTCTGTGGACCATATTTGCTGAATGACTTCCATCATAGACAGTAGGAGGCCATAGCCTTAGAGAAGCTCTGCAGGAAAACCTTGGTAATATGCAGACATCTGTCATATGAGGAATGGCTGAAGAAGCTGGGGTTTAGTCTGGAGAGGAGAAGACTAAGGGGACATCTTATTGCTCTCTACAGCTACCTGAAAGGACATTGTAGTGAGGCTGGTGTTGGTCTCTACTCCTAAGTAACTAACAACAGAACGAGAGGAAATATGGTTTAAGTTGTGCCAGGGGAGGTATAGACTGGATACTAGGATAAACTGAGTGGTGAGGTGTTGGAACAGGCTGCCCAGAGAGGTGGTGGACTTCCCATCCCTGGAAGTGTTCAGGAAGCTGTAGATGTGGTGCTTCAGGATATGGTTTAGTGGTCATGGAAGCTGGGTTATGGGTGGAGTTGATGTTTGTAAAGGACTCTTCCAGGTTTAGTGATTCTACTTTCTGTTCTGTCTCTGACTGTATGTGATAAAAAAGGAGCCAAAGCATTTGAAGCCAAGAAGCTTCATTCACTGATGAAAATAACTAAGCATTTATAGATTGCATATAGCCTTTAGAGGTCCTTGCTTCTGAAATGGCTGAAAAAGCTTTTCAGCTCTAGTGAAGTGTCAGGATGAGATTTTTCTTCTAAACTGGACAGCAACTTAATCCACTAAATAGAAACTGTGATTTCATATTCTTGTTTTAACAAGCCTTGAGATCTTACTGAAGTCAGTGTCTAGATGGGGATAATAAAGTGGTCTCTGCTATATCTGATCCCCTTTCCTTTCTCTTCTTCTTCTCTTGTCCTACTACATGTCACAACGCTACAGCTGTGGAGAGAAAGATGCCCTTAAAACATTAAGTGTTCATGGTGTCAGGCAAGAGAGGCAGTGAAGCCTGCCCAGGTACAGGAATGCAACAGGGCAGCAACAGTAAGAAGCAGCAGGCCTAGTGGCTAAGACAAAGTGACTAAACCCCAGTCTTTCATACTGGTTTTGTATAGCCCTGTTTATTGTGGGCACCCTGCTCTCTAATTTATGCACTTGCTGGGATCTGGGAAAGATGAGGGAAGATGACTACTTAACTGTTTTCCATTTCAGTCCCCTAAAACTGCAAGGATTTTCAGGCCATGTGCACAAGTGTATCTGGGACACCTGTTTGTAAATCTTCCCATGAAGTGACTATGCAGGCTTGCAGACACTCAGAGCTGTAACATTAAGTGCTGCATTCCTAGCTCAGTGCCTTGACAAGTAAAATTTCCTTTACATGGTTTAAGATATCTAAGAAAAGCTTGTGAGCATTTCTTTCTCAGCTTGTTAGGCTCTCAGTAGATATTGAGAGATGTGGTAGCTTTCCGTCATGCTAAACATTAATGTCTTCTGAAATAGATGTAGAATGTTGCAGGTTTTTTAGTCCATGCACCCTATGGAACTTCATAAATTCACCATGACTACTGCTGACAGAAACTCAAACTCCTGCCAGGCTGTAGATCCAAAGGAGTTTTAGCTTGCTGTGCTAAACATTCACCTTTTCATCAGACCATCCCACACCTGCCACAAAAGCTAAGATTAACGTGCAGAGCCCTCCTGATCCAGGAAAGCCAAAGTAGATGCTGCCAAAAACAGCAAACATGGACAGTCCAAGTACAAAATATGATCTCTTCCATGCCAGAGATGCCTGCAGAAAAGAGATAAACAAAATAAAAAAAGGAAGTTTATTGTAGAAATGGAGGAAAATTATTCTGTTAATCCTGGACAGAACAATTTGAAATTCAATATTGCCATTAGCCATCATGAAAGAATCTAAAGCTTTCAAGTGAGACCTGGAACTGCTCTGTTGATTTCAGGAGATATTTTTTGGACATTCATTCCTAAGAAATTTAAGTTTTGGAAGTTTTAATATTTTTGTATCACAAGAAACACAATGCTCTTTCTACAGCCCTGCTTCCACTCTGCAATAACAAGATTTTCTACCTGAGCAGTCAAATACTAGAACAGTTCATCTACAGAGGGCTGAAATCCTTGCCACTAGATGTTCTTAAGCACAAGTCAAGCAAACGTTTTCCAGAGGCAGTCTAGTGTTATTTGATCAAGTCTCACAGCAGACACATCTGTTACATTGTTCCCCATTTATATTTATCTCTTTAGCACCTGCATCACTTTTTTTTGTTGTTGTTGTGCTAGTTTGAAGCAGGCTAGAATGTTTTGGTGAGAAGAATTAGATTACAGGCTGTGAAAGGATAACAGTGGTGATGTCTGCTTTGCTCATAGGCTTGCTGAGATGTATAGGAACAAGGAATAAAAACATTAGATAACACACTCGACACTACTCTCACTGGGGCTGCTGGCTGAGCTGCATCTCTCTAACCTCACCCTCCATTTTGGACTAATCCACTTTGCTTCCTAACCCCCTGGCCAAACCTCCATTCTTCCTTGGGACTGGGGTAAGGTTGAGAGGGGCAGGGGGAAGGTGAAAGGGGTGGTTGGGAGCCCCTCCTGGGGACTCAGGTTTCTGGGAGGGGAGTTGTGTTTCTGTATTACCTTCTCCCTTGTATATTTCTGTCTATAACTGTATATACTGTAAATACCTGCTTGTATATTGTGCTAGCTGTAAATGTAAGCTTCATTCATCTTTCCAGAGCTGGCTGAGTCTAGTCTGGGTGATTTCTAAAGTGTGGGGGGGGTGAGGAACACCCAAACCATCACAGTTGTTGATAACAGAAAAACTTGTGCCCACTGAAGGCATAGTATGCTTTGCAAATTGACTTCCATAGTATCACACACAGTATCACACAGTATTATCAGGGTTGGAAGAGACCTCACAGCTCATCAAGTCCAACCCTTTACCACAGAGCTCAAGGCTAGACCATGGCACCAAGTGCCACGTCCAATCTTGCCTTGAACAGCTCCAGGGACGGTGACTCCACCACCTCCCCGGGCAGCCCATTCCAGTGTCCAATGACTCTCTCAGTGAAGAACTTTCTCCTCACCTCCAGCCTAAATTTCCCCTGGCGCAGCCTGAGGCTGTGTCCTGTCGTTCTGGCGCTGGCCACCTGAGAGAAGAGAGCAACCTCCTCCTGGCCACAACCACCCCTCAGGTAGTTGTAGACAGCAATAAGGTCACCCCTGAGCCTCCTCTTCTCCAGGCTAACCAATCCCAGCTCCCTCAGCCTCTCCTCGTAGGGCTGTGCTCAAGGCCTCTCCCCAGCCTCGTTGCCCTTCTCTGGACACGCTCAAGCATCTCAATGTCCCTCCTAAACTGGGGGGCCCAGAACTGAACACAGCACTCAAGGTGTGGTCTAACCAGTGCAGAGTACAGGGGCAGAATGACCTCCCTGCTCCTGCTGACCACACCATTCCTGATGCAGGTCAGGATGCCACTGGATCTCTTGGCCACCTGGGCACACTGCTGGCTCATGTTCAGGCAGGTATCAATCAGTACCCCCAGAGCACTCTCTGTTTGGCTGCTCTCCAGCCACTCCGACCCCAGCCTGTATCTCTGCACGGGGTTGTTGTGGCCAAAGTCCAGAACATACCTACTTTCTTTCACAATTTTCTGTTCACTGAATTGCCCCTTGATGGTAAATTCATCTACCACTTTCTATAATCTTAATTTTCATTGCAGGTACCACATTCTAGTGCTAATGATATGCACAACCACTTAAAGCCTACAGTCTCGCCACTGGTTTTTTATCTTAGGCCTACTGGAAACATCTTGTAGAAGTAAATGTGCCGCAGATCAATCTGGTGATTATTTGACTGCCTGAAATGGGTATCAAACCCTTCCTGCTTTACATGTGGACATTTCCACAAGCTTGAGGAGAGCAGGATGATGAGCTGTGTTCCAAACTCTGTATAAGGAAGGACTATGTAATCATACATGGTTATCGTTGTGGTAGACAAGCAATCACCTATAAAACACATCCTCACATGACAGGCTTTGCAGCCTGGAAGCTGTTTGCACTGTACAAGGCTTTCCCCCAAAACACATGAAGCTTGGAAATGCATAGCTGAAGAACATCATCCCTTAGCAAAGAATCTCTATTTTTTTAAGAGCTTTTCTTTCAAACTGGGTTTTTACCTGGTCGTGGCTTGGGAAATAGCGAACAAACATTCCCAGAATTGCCCCAGCTGCTATGCCAACAGCAACCTCCAGCACACCACGGAGCACGTTGTTCAAAGTAGAACCTATTTGGTGGAAGAAAACTTGGTTCAGTATGCCACACACAGACCCTTCTTGCACAAACCATGCTGTAGACTTCTGAGGGTGATTCCAGGATGGTCAGAGAACAAAGGGAGGGAACCGATGGGCCTGAAAGCATTGGATAATGCTGCTTCATCTCTGTGAAAGCTCATGCCAAGAAGGTGTGCCTGAGAAGTCAAGAACCACTGCAAGAACATTGTCAGACCCAGGGAAATTTGAAAGCATTATGTTGTGCATGCAGGAACCAGACTTGGCAGCTAAGGGAGCAGACAGGGAAAAGTGTTCTCTGAAAACTGTTGTGAACCACATCTCAGAGCAGACAGCATTGCACCAGGACTTTTGATCATGGGTAGCTTCTGTCTCCATCCTGAATTCCATACCTTGTCATACATGTCAGTAAGTTGCAAAATGGTCAGTCATAACAGAGCACATATTCTTCAAAATAGCAATTTGTTCTGGATTTCAACATGTAGAGATTAACCAGCATACCAGAAGAGAAAGCCATCCCAAGGCAAGTGTTGAAGCCTGTAATAGCCAGAATGTCATCAATACTTCCAGCTGCCATTAGCAAAGTTGGGACACCTTTCTCCACCCCATATCCTCCAGCTTGTAAAATCAGCATTGAGGGAACCACCACAGCAGGGGAAACTGCACCTAGAACAAAACTGAAAAGACAAGTTCAGCCTCTCTTAAAAAGAAAACACTGAACAAACAAAACTTCAAAAATTCTGACCCCAGTTCTGTATAAATAACAAGATCTTTACATAAGGTATTTTCCTTATCTTTCCCTGCTAATTAAAAGCAGTGATATTTCTATGCAGATTTGCAATCAGCTCTTACTTCCTGCCCAACTCAACAGTGGTGTCGCTGCAGGCCCAGGGCTCATGTGCAGGGCAGCTGGACTGGTCACCTAGACAAAGCAAGCTAATTGCCTTGCAGGTTCCACAGACTAAGGCTTCCATCCACACTGAAGGCCAGTTATGCTCCTTCATATATGACTTGATTGTCTCATTTAGAAACCTGACCTAGCCATGCTTACAACTTAGCAGCCCAGTTCCTTCTCATAAATCAGTGTGTGGCAAAGTTTGTTCATCTTGCACCAGTATATGGGTCTGGACCAAATTCACCAGTAGTAGATGGAAAATGTTTTTCCTCTTCAAGAATACTCCAGAATATAACATGCCATGTCTTAATTCCAGCATGAAGATGCTCCAAACCGTGGTGTCCTTTCCTGTCCCTTAAAAACCTCAGTGTTGTGGTTGAAGACTCAGAGACTGCATCATCCTCCTTCCTACAAGTGCTCAGATCACAAACAGAGAAGGGTAATGATGCAAGTATTCCTCCACAGCCTGGAAATGTGGCCTTTAATTTAGCTGCTAAGCCAGGCATGAATGGTAAGCAAACAACCACAGGGGCTAAGCACAGCTTTCTAGGTGACATTAAACTGAGGTCTCTGCTTGCCACAGAGAATGAGACACACTTGGATCATTTAACTGCAGCATGAAAATAAACACCTTTGCCCCAGAGGAGAAAATACAGTATGTCACCCTAATATAAATCTGTGCTAGTTTGAAGCTAGCTAGAATGGTTTGGTGAGAAGAACAAGATCACAGGCTGTGAAAGAGAAACAGTGGTGATGTCTACTTCACTCATAGGCTTGCTGAGATGTATAAGAGCAAGAATCCAAACATAGATAAGGGAGCTGCTCTTTGTCCAGGCTGTGGGCTGCATTTCTCTTTAACCTCACCTTCCATCTCTTTGATTAATCCACCTGCTTCCTAAGCCCCCTGGCCAAACCTCCATTCTTCCTTAGGCACAAGGCAACGTCTGGGGTAAGACAGAGGGGTGAAAGAAGGAGGAAGGGTGGTTGGGAGCCCCTCCTGGGGACTCAGGTTTCTGGGAGGGGAGTTGTGTTTCTGTATTACCTTTTACCTTGGGTATTTCTGTCTATAACTGTATATACTGTAAATATCTGCTTGTATATTGTGCTAAGCTGTAAATAATGAGCTTCATTCAATTTCCAGAGCTGGCTGAGTCTAGCCTGGGTGATTTACAAAGTGTGCGTGGTGGGGTGGGTAACACCCAAACCATCACAAAATCCAGAGGAGAAAAGAGAGTTGTTACCCTAGTATAAATCCCCATTGCCATGGCAAATCCATGAACAAGTGAGCAAGAACAGCAGCTGCACATGTTTCTGAGAGGCACGGTCCAAAAGAAAGCCTTAAACAAACTGCTTTGAGCTTCTTAAGAGCCTGCAACAGACAAGTACATTCAGATATTAGTATCAGTGCACTTGGCTTCATAGAAGATAGATAAATTTATGACCTGATATCATTTATCACAAGGAGCCCAGCACCGGATGGGACAGCTTTACATGACCTAAGCCTGAGATAGGATTAAAAGCACAACTGGATTTGGTTATCAGTTTCCAAGTGTGCTAGTGAAAGCCACAGAATCTAGGTTTGAAAAGGGAAAAGGTTCCCACATACCACAGGAAGGAGTGGCAGAAAATTCTGTTTGGCTTTTTGTGCAGAGTAAACAATGTGAGTGGCTAAGGTAGCTGGGATCTATTTGAAAAGAAGTCCACCCTCAAGACAGTTAAGTTACTGACAGCTACTTCAGGCCATTTACTTTATCCACAAAAGCTTTTGCTGTCATCCTACAAGTTGCAGGAGCACCCCCAAAAAATGATCCAAACAAATCCATATACGAATCATGAAAAGTTGAAGAACTATGTAAACTTGCCACAGGGAGCCAAGCATCTCTTTCAGATGTCCCTTGTTTGATATCCAGAGCAGATTGCTTTCTATTTGGCTCAGCAACTTCAGTTATTCCTCCAAAACAGAATATTTGACTTGCCATGATGGCCTTCAATAGTCACCAACATGGTGGTGACAACGGCACCACTATGGACCATTTTGACATGGGAAAACAAATCAATCAATCAGTGAAGAGTTTTTTAAGGCCAGGCTGGATGTGGCTCTGGGCAACATGATCTAGTGGAACATGTCCCTGCCCATGACAGGGGGGCTGGAGCTAGATGATCCCTGAGATCCCTTCCAACCCTGCCAATTCTGTGATTCTGTGATTTTTCACCAGCTCAGTTTACCCCAGCGTAATTAGTGCTGAGAATCACCAGAGCAACTCACATCTTTATCTTCTCAGCTTCAACTCCATGAGGAACAACTGTAACTACATCAACACATTGCTACAGAGTTCAAATGACAGTTTTGATTGCTACATTAAAAAAGAAAAAGAGTCAAAGATGAAGTTCCTTTGGCAAAAGAAGTTGTCATGGAATAGAAAGAAAAGTAGTCTTAGGAAACTGGGCATCCAGGCTGCCTGTAGCAACACACAATCCACAGGCATTCAAGTTTCAGTGTCTTGGGGAAAAAAAGCTTGCAATCTAGGCCTTTTTCAAGAATGACAAAACCTATTTTCCTAATTATCTGAAGCAGAGCACTGGACCAGGGGTGACCTCATTGCTGTCTACAACTACCTGAAGGGAGGTTGTAGCCAGGTGGGGGTTGGTCTCTTCTCCCAGGCAACAAGGGGACACAGTCTCAAGTTGTGCCAGGGGAAGTATAGGATGGATGTTAGGAGGAAGTTGTTGCCAGAGAGAGTGATTGGCATTGGAATGGGCTGCCCAGGGAGGTGGTGGAGTCACCATCCCTGGAGGTGTTCAAGAAAAGCCTGGCTGAGGCACTTGGTGCCATGGTCTGGTTGACTGGCTAGGCCTGGGTGCTAGGTTGGACTGGATGATCTTGGAGGTCTCTTCCAACCTGGTTGATTCTATGATTCTATGATAACTGTACCAACTGCACTTGACCTAAGTTTTAATACAAACTTTAAGCAGCCTCTTAAATAAATAGGGACCAATATAGTACAGCTTTATGTCAGCTAGTTGCTTTTGATCAAGTGACACCTTGCCTTCATTGATTTGTGGAACATAGTGTTCCATAACTCTTTTTGTTCACAGGAGTGCTACAGGGACTCATCTTGTCAGGTAGCATATTTGCATTAAAATGGAAAAAAAACCCAAAGTTTCAGTGTCAACTGGCAGGGAGTTTGTTGAGGAGTGTAAACTCTTCCTGACAGACCATGATGCAGCACATGTCCTCAAGTGGTTCTGCTCACAGAGGTGAGGGAATTTCTTTAAGGCAAGGAGGAAAACAGTCACAAAATAGTTTTTCTTTGAGTATTCTTTGGATTGCTTGCCTGCTTTACAAATCCAGCTACCAGTTTTAATGTACACATGGTGATGCAATAGAAAATATGCTTTCTGTAATGATCGAATTAGCAGATCCTCTAAGAGGGAGAAGTTAAATAATTTTAACAGAACCTGTTATTCAGAACCTGGTTTTGAGGGCTGTGCCTCACACAGATGGCTGGTGCCTTA
The DNA here is from genome assembly GCF_015220805.1 of Pogoniulus pusillus. Lineage (NCBI taxonomy): Eukaryota > Metazoa > Chordata > Aves > Piciformes > Lybiidae > Pogoniulus > Pogoniulus pusillus. Next base: position 6,830,222 of record NC_087272.1, read on the forward strand.
CCTTTGGATCCAGGCCAAGTCCTGCTCGGGTCAAGATAATGGAGAGAGCAATGTTCCTCAGTGCTGCAGACCAGCGTAGGTTTATTTGGACAATGTCACTAATGAATGGAGTGTTTTGGATTAGGAAACCAGCAAGTAGCATCCCTTAAATGAAAGAAAATAAGCTCCCATTAAATGATTTGTATTTTTATTGCATGACAAAAGCTTGCATAGCATTGCTAAAACGAGACACTGTGTTATGTATTTATGAGAGACGAAGAAAGAATTCAGGTTCTCAGTCATTAGCCATGTTTAAACAATGGAGACTGAGGCATGGAAATAGAGAGGCATGCTCAAAGCAATGAAAGCAGCCTTAAGAACACATTGGATAGCAATGAATAAATTGCGTGATACTGACACAGCTTTAGTGTGAGTCAACCAAATTCAGTTTTGTTCACCAGGTGCAGGTCATACTTTCCATTAGCAAAGACACCCCAGCCTCCTTTAATGATATTTTTCTTGTTACTTACATAAAAAGAGGAATGTGGTCTCATATTGCATATGTTTCTCAGAAGCTGGAAGTTTATTAGGTGGGGGGTTTGGACTCAATCTCCAGAGCTTCCTTCCAACCTCTATCATTCTGTGATTGTGTGATTAAAAATCTTCTTAGGTGTAAGAAATGTAGGTATTACAGGAACGATAATTCTGAGTTCATTGGGGGAATATAACCTTAAACACCTAACCACAGACTGTTTTAGAATGCTCTGGCAAAAGGACTCATACAGAAAGAGGGGGAAAAAGAGGGCAAAAAGAAATCAGGAAGTTGATCTTGCTGATTGAGCTACTTGCAAGATCCAACCTTTTGCAAATATTAGCAAAACCATCTAATCAGAGCCTTTTTGCAAAGCTATCAGAACTGTAGGATACAGAACAGTAGAGGAAAGGTTGACTTTTTACCTGCAGAAATTCAAAGACAGATTTTTGTGGCATAACTTTACATTAGCCACCTTAAGAACTAGGAAACCAAAAAAAAGGCAAAAATCAGTGTTCTCTGTTTGGACCCAGCTTTGTGTGAGCCTTGGCTGTGGGCTTCATCTGCCCTGCAATGCACTAAACTTTCAGGCATTGTTCCTGCCACTAGCTGCCAGAGAAAAACCAGTGGAATAAATCTGTGATACCTCATGACAATTCTGTCAGACTAGCATAATGGTCATATGCTCTTTGCAATGTTTGCCTGAGGTCCAAGTCACTGCAGCTACCCTGATCCAGAAATCTACTGAACAATACCCAAAAACTCCATCTCAAAGGGCAATAGAGGGCTGGAGCACCTCTCCTGTGAAGTCAGGCTGAAAGAATTGGGACTCTTCAGCCTCGAGAAAGCTCTGGGGAGACTTTATAGTGGCATATATCTGAAGAGGACCTACAGGGAGGCTGAGGAAGGACTGTTTAGAAGGGCCTGTAGCAGTATGACAAGGGGCAATCGTTTTAAACTGGAGCAGAGTAGATTTAGGTTGGACATAAGGAAGAAGGAGCATGGTAAAATACTGGAACAGGCTGCTCAGGGAAGTTGTTGAGACTCTGTCCCTGGAGATATTGAAAATCAAATTTGGTGTGGCCCTGAGCAGCCTCATCTAACTGGAGGTGTCCATGCTCACTGCACAGGAGTTGGACAAGAAAACTTTTGAAAGTCCCTTCCAACCCAGTGCAATCTGTGAAGCTGTGAACGTTGCCTGCTGCAAAAAAACCCTCTGCAGTATACACCTAAAATATACCAGGTGACTGTTTCAGTAGCAATTTCACTCCTTTTTTTTCCCCCAAGACAGAGGCTCAGAGGTGTTTAAGTGCTCAGTCACATTAGAGTCACCTGTGCCTAGTACATGTGGATTAAAAGCATGTAAGAGTATGAGTCATATTTTTAATGTAAAAAAGAGCATTCCAAGGCATCATCTGTCTCTTCTGACTCATATGCAGTTTTCCCTCAAAGGCCGAGCATCTGAGCAATGAACTCTGTCCTAACCAGCTCAGCAAACATGTCCTGTCATGCTTAAGTTTCTGTTCAGTATTACCTGTCTGACAAGCAGATTCGTGCTCAACTCCTAACTTTCAGATACAGGGGGAATTAAAGGAGAATTCAAATGGTCAGAATTGTTTTTTTAAAGGGAGATGTTTAATTAGACAGGCTCCCTGTGTATTACATTCTGTATTCATGTTATTGCAGGCATGCAGGCTATATGCAAAACTTCCCTCCCTCTCATTTGATTTTTTTTTTTTCCTAGCTCGTGAAATTAAGCATTGCAAGAATGCAAATTAATTACTAAAACTGGAAGTCTAGGTTAAGAGCCCTGCTTGGTGATATTAAACTCAAATTTCATGTAACTGTAACTTCAGAAGGAACTAAAGTACAATAACCTTAAATTTTCCTTCCCCTCTACTCTGCCCCAGTGAGACCTCATCCTGAATACTGTGTTCAGTTTTGGGCTCCCCAGTTTAAGAGGGGCAGGGATCTGCTGGAGAGGGTCCATTGGAGGGCTAGGAGGATGATTAGGGGACAGGAGGGCATGGCTTGTGAGGAGAGGCTGAGGGATCTGGGGCTGTTTAGTCTGGAGAAAAGACTTAGAGGGGATTTGGTAAATGTTTCTAAGTATCTGAAGGCTGGGCAGGAGTGGGGGACAGGCTCTGCTCACTTGCTCCCTGGGACAGGACAAGGAGCAATGGGTGTAAGTTGCAGCACAAGAGGTTCTGCCTCAGCACAAGGGGGAATTTCTTTACTGTAAGGGTCACAGAGCACTGGAACAGGCTCCCCAGGGAGGACGTGGAGTCTCCTCCTCTAAGGACTTTCAAGGCCTGTCTGGATGTGTTCCTCTGTGATCTGTATTAGATAGTATTGTCTTGGTTCGGCAGGAAGGTTAGACTGGATGATCTCTTTGGGTCCCTTCCAACCCCTGACATCCTGTGATCCTATGAACCTTTGAATCTATAGGTATACAGTTCTCTGGCCCCCAGAGAATAAAGAGGAGATCCTTAGTGACATTCAGGCAGTTTCACCTGAGCCACTTTAGGGGATTTTGCATTTCCTCAGAGAGGACCAGATAAAACTCACTTGGAAAAGCTACAGATTTTGAGTGTGATGCAGTTTGGTCCCAATCCACACATACCTAGCACGTAGATACTACTTGATGGTTTAAGCATAACTATGCAGTGGGGGGAAACAAAGGAAGGATATCTTACCCAGAAGAGCAGGGAGAGGAGGCAGTGTTCCTATTTTAATGAATCCAAAAATTTTGCCTCCAATGACAGCAAAAAAATAAAGAAACAGTATTCCAAAGAGATTTCCACCTGGGAGAGACTCAGTACCGGTGATAGACCAAACCACAGCCCAGACCAGCACCACAATTGCAACTGGAACAGAAAAAATATGAATCATTTCTCAGTGCTAACTTGCTATCAGATCACATTTATTTTCTACTAATGAAAAAGGTACCATGACTTTCAGAAATAAAATCACCTCAAAAATCAGTTTAATCATAACAATGTGTTTAATCTTTGATACTCTCTAGACTGATGATCTGATTTGATAGATAAAGTACTTAGAAAATAGTTACAGGAACATCATTAGGGACCAGAAAGTATTGAGTGAACAGTGGGGCAACGTGGCAAGTACTTAACAGGTCCCAAACTTAAAGCAAAGACTTTCACTTGCTTATCTCATATTTGCTTATCTTCCTTCATCTACTTAAGAACTGCAGTAAGAACCTACTGCTGTACAACCTGCTACATCTTCAAGCTAATGACAGCAGCTCCATTCTGATTTTTAAAAGAACCTGAGTATAATATTTAGGCTGGATGTGCTTGTGCAAGACATTGCTATCCCTGGCAAAAATCATCTGAAGAAGGACATGTCTCTGGACAGCCCAAATTAGTACAGATACTTTCCTTGATATAGCAAACAAAGAGAGATAATCCACAGGGGAAAGAAATCCTGAAAATATTATAAGTGAAAATATGATGTGAAAATATTATGCTCCTTCCAGATTCCCTAATCTGTTTGACAGGAATAGGCATGCAGAGATATGAAAATAGAATAGTGAAGGAAAGAGAAAATTGTGTTTTAATAAATCTCTCTTCTCACATTGCAAGGAAATGCATTGCATTTCCAGACATGATTTTTCTTAATCTGATTTGAGAGTGACAGATGTCAAAGGATTTCCAAACTTAAAAGCCTAAGAATCCCAAGTGAGAGAATGGAGGCTGTGGAAGCAGTCAAGTGCCACAAGAAGTGTCTTTTTGTAGGAATAATCTAAGATAATCTAAGATGGCTCAGCCAGCCATCTTCTTCTGTGAGCCTTCACTCTAAGGCAAATCTTAAATAAAATGGGTCAGTTAGTCTTAGGATTCTTGGATTTGTAAGCATGGGATATTAAGGAAGAAAAGATATCACTGCAAAGTCTCCTATCTGTTGCCTCCATTCAACAAAAAGCCATTGTGGCTCCAGTGTGCCAACATTACCACTGTATTTATAACTACCTCAATGCTCCTCACACCAAAATGAGATGAGAATTAGGAGGTCTTTATTCTGATGAAAACGATTTGCAATGCAAAAATGTACCTATAATTTTAAACACAGAAGAGAGGAGGGTGAAACAGAAACTCTACATTCAGATCTTTGTTTCGGCTCTTCTTTCTCTGCTAAAACACCAAAGCAAAAGTGTGATAGGTAAAACATAGCTACTTCCTTTCATTATTTTCATGGACAATGAAGAAATATTATCACATCCAGAGCAATGAGTACTTAGTTAGTCATATCTTCTTTTAATTGAGCTCTTTCTTACGTACCATTTGTTACTGTTTGGGCCAGTAAACCCTGAGGAGGACAAGTACATATGTGCCTCCATGTTCTTGCAGGTGTTGAAGACCCCACTGCTGGTTCTGGGGGCTGCTGAACACAGTGATTCAAGAGAGCAGTTTCTTCTGTTTGTATATTCCCATCAGTACCTTTGGCATCTGCTGGTGGTCCCTCCTGAATGAAAACATTGAGATGCTTTCAGAAGTGGCACCATATGCATTTAAGTAGAGTACAAGACCTGAAATCAGCTATTTATGCACTAGATCTACACTGTCTACAAGAGACTACATTAACTAAGAAATTGCTGCAGGAATGGTCCAGCTTTGCACTGTATTTGGGATTTTGGGTTAGGTACTTATCTGCATGGCACAAAGAAGATAATCAATATGCAGATATGGGGGACTTCAGGGTATTTGCTTTTTTATCTGTGACTGACAGAGCTTCTCTGCCCTCACAAATATCACCTGCTCAGCAAGAATGTCAGCATACTTGATGAAGAAACAATATTGACAGGCCAGGTTCAGCTCATCTTATATGCAAACTACTTATATTTCCTACTATTTGATAAGGTTCTGCTTCCAGACTGGATTTTACAATACAGTTAGTGATTAGAATCATCTTGTAGAATCATAGAATCAACCAGGTTGGAAGAGACCTCCAAGATCAGCCAGTCCAACCTAGCACCCAGCCCTAGCCAGTCAACTAGACCATGGCACTAAGTGCCTCAGCCAGGCTTTTCTTGAACACCTCCAGGGATGGTGACTCCACCACCTCCCTGGGCAGCCCATTCCAATGCCAATCACTCTCTCTGGCAACAACTTCCTCCTAACTTCCAGCCTATATTTCCCCCGGCACAACTTGAGATCATGTCCCCTTGTTCTGTTGCTGGTTGCCTGGGAGAAGAGACCAACCCTCACCTGGCTACAACCTCCCTTCAGGTAGTTGTAGACAGCAATGAGGTCCCCTCTGAGCCTCCTCTTCTCCAGGCTGCACACCCCCAGCTCCCTCAGTCTCTCCTTACAGGGTTTGTGCTCCAGGCCTTTCACCAGCCTTGTTGCCCTTCTCTGGACACGTTCCAGCACCTCAACATCTCTCTTGAACTGAGGAGCCCAGAACTCCTAAATAACTTCTATTGCAAAGCCTTGAATCAAACTATCAAAGCCTTCTTCTGATTAAACAAAATGTAAAGAATCAGGGCAGCTGGTCAGTGCAAACGTTACTCACACGATCCATCGCTGGAAGGCTCAAGCTGGTATGTCAAGTTAGAGATGGAGAAATACTACCCTGGGAGTTAGCCCCTGAAAGAATGGTTGTTCCTTGAAGCTGTTCTCTTATACTGATTCATCTACTCACCCATATTCATAGTCAAAGCACAATTTGACCATTTTTGGATATGTTCCCTACTTTATTTTAGGGTCCTTATTTTTGACTAGTTAATCATCTGCCTTCCCTTATGATTATTCACCTTCATGTCAGCTCACTGTCATAACATAGACATGGAATTGTTGTCTATACTGTGGTTTGGCTCTTTGCCAGTGACAGTTCCACATTTCCAATGATTTTTTGTCTCTCATTTCTCTTCCTTACTCAGAGTCACAAATGGAACACACATCTTTTGAGCTCTCGGCATGGAGTTACTTGTTTATCTGCCTTGTGAGTCTGTGATCACCAGCTACCCATGTGAATCAAGATACACCATAGAGTATTTATCTTCACGCTCTATATGCTTACTCTAAAGTGCCTTATATTAAGAAATGTTATTCTTGGATTTACTGCAAATCTTTTAAAATGCCATAGACATTTCAAGAACACTGGAAATCACTACAGAGTCACAGAAACATTCAGGATGGAAAAGATCCTCAGGATCACCAAGTTCAATCGATATCCCTACTCTAGAAGGTTTACCCTAATCCATATCCCCAAGTACCACATCCAAACGACCTTTAAATACATCCAGGGTTGGTGACTCAACCACCTCCCTGGGCAGCCCATTCCAATGCCTGACCACTCTTGCTGTGGAATTTTTTTTCCTGATGTCCACTCTAATTTTTTCTTGATGTCCAGTCACAATTTAAGGCCACTCCCTCTCGCTCTAACACTATTTACCTGTGAGAAGAGACCAGCACCAACTTCCTCCACAATGTCTTTTCAGGTAGTTGTAGAGAGTGATGAGGTCTCCCCTCAGCCTCCTCTTTTGCAAACTAACCATCCCAAGCTCCTTCAGTTGCTCTTCATAAGATTTATTCTCGAGGTCCTTCCCCAGCTTTGTTGCTCTCCTCTGCACTCTCTCAAGCACCTCCACATCCTTCTTGTAGTGAGGTGCCCAAAACTGAACACAATACATGAGGTGTGGCCTCACCTCAGAGATTTTTCTTAAATAAGGAAAAAAAGACATATATGGATGCCTCTCAGCAGGTGGAGTGACAATTTGAAAGCAAAGGAGTGATCCTAAGTGCACTGAATTCTCTTCCATAGCAGATCATAAAACATACAGGGGTGTGTTTTTCCACTTCTAGCTGAAACTGCAACCACTGATTTCCAGCAGTCCATCATATAACAAACTTTAAAAAAAATGAATGTTTTCTAATTGTAGGAAATTCCCATTGAGATTTCTCTTCATATTCCCTTTGGGTATAAGGATTTTAAGAGATGTAGGAAGAAAAAGGAGAGGAAAAGGAGGAGGATCCTTCTCTGTCTAAAATTGCACTTTGAAATCCTAATTCATTACCTTGCTTTGCTCATGCATGGGAATCATCCCATTTCTGTCATATACTGTTGGTTCAGAGTCTTCATTGTCATTTAGAATATCCTCTTTAACCATTGTTGCAAACCTAAGGAAAGCAATAAAGGTGGGAAAAAATTAGAGAAAAGGAAGTAATACTGTTTTCCAGATGGAAGACTTCTTGGAGATGTTGTTGTCTTCCCACAGACCTGATGAGAAAACCCCCTCGTGGCCCACTTTGGAATTTAATGGGGTTTATATGCCTGCATGTGCTATGCAGAAGAACAGGAGATAGAAATTAACATAATTAGGGCTGAAGCATCTTCCGGAAGGGGACAGGCTGAGGGAGTTGGAGCTGTGCAGCCTGGAGAAAAGAAGACTCCTGGCAAACCTTGTAGCAGCCTTCGAGGCAGAGGGAGCTGGGATTGGTTAGCCTGGAGAAGAGGAGGCTCAGGGGTGACCTTATTGCTGTCTACAACTACCTGAGGGGTGGTTTTGGCCATGAGGAGGTTGCTCTCTTCTCTCAGGTGGCCAGCACCAGAACAAGAGGACACAGCCTCAGGCTGCGCCAGGGGAGATTTAGGCTGGAGGTGAGGAGAAAGTTCTTCACTGAGAGAGTCATTGGACACTGGAATGGGCTGCCCGGGGAGGTGGTGGAGTCGCCGTCCCTGGAGCTGTTCAAGGCAGGATTGGACGTGGCACTTGGTGCCATGGTCTAGCCTTGGGCTCTGTGGTAAAGGGTTGGACTTGATGATCTGTGAGGTCTCTTCCAACCCTGATAATACTGTGATACTGTGAAAGTGGGCCTACAAGAAAGCCAGACAGAGACTTTCTACAAGAGCTTGTAAGGATGGGACGAGAGGGAATGGACTGAAGCTTGAGTTTTAGAGTGGATATTAGGAAGAAATTCTTTACAGTGAGAGTGATGAAACATGAGAACAGGTTGCCCAAGGAGGTCATGGATGCCCCCTTCCTGGAGGTGTCAAGGCCAGGTTAGGTGAGGCGTTAAGCAACCTGGTCTAGTAGAAGGTTCCTCTACCCATGGTAGGGGAGTTGGAGTTAGATCATATTTCCACCCCAGACCATTGTATTAATTTATGGATCTCTAAGAACAGTATTAAGCTTACAAATCAAGCACACAAAAAAAATTAAAAATCTGAATTTTAAAATCACAGTAATCTGTGATAACCTGTTAGTGCTTCCTTAAAACTATGGCTAATATCTATATCTATCTATATCTATCTATCTATAGAATCAGTCAGGGTTGGAAAAGACTACAAGGATCATAGAATCATAGAATCATAGAATCAACCAGGTTGGAAGAGACCTCCAAGATCACCCAGCCCTATCCAGTCAACTAGACCATGGCACTAAGTGCCTCATCCAGTCTTTTCTTGAAGACCCCCAGGGATGGTGCCTCCACCACCTCCCTGGGCAGCCCATTCCAATGGGAAATCACTCTCTCTGTGAAGAACTTCTTCCTAACATCCAGCCTAGACCTACCCTGGCACAACTTGAGACCGTGTCCCCTTGTTCTATTGCTGGTTGCCTGGGAGAAGAGGCCACCCCCCACCTGGCTAGAACCTCCCTTCAGGTAGTTGTAGACAGTAATAAGATCACCCCTGAGCCTCCTCTTCTCCAGAAGGCAGTAGAGAATTACAAAGAGGCATTGAGCATTTGCTCACAGATTATTGTTATTACCCTCGTGGGGGCTAACCACAGTCCAGACAGTGCCCAAATGCTTTCAGGGGACTCTGTCTTCTTAGACATTGAGGCTTGAATCTTCCTGGCTTCTGGGGACAGGACACAGACAATCTCTGACCTTGTTCTCCTGGCTTCTTCTGGACCATCTGTATATATGTCCAGGGATTCTAGGCAGGACCTTCAGGTGCAGAGGCAGATGTTGTGCAGTCTCAGCACCATGTCACGCTGGCCACACAGGCCAATTGTGTGCAGGCATCCAGGGTCTGCTCCTGGTAACTGGCGGCAGTGGAGTTTAGCAGGCAAGCAGTAAGGCAGTGTGCAATAGCAGCAGGGCTGGGCACAGCAGAGAGAGCAGGCAAAGAGCAGGGAAGCAAAAGCAGGTTTGTTTACTTGTGTATCTCCTTTTATCCGTGTGGGCTGAGATTAACTGCCCTTTGGGCACAGAATAGCCAGTCAGGATGGCAGGTAGCCAAACCTTACCATATTAGGCAAAGCCATAGGCTCACTTTTCCCTAATTTGGGAAAAGCACGGGCTTTGGACTAGGCAGGCACAAGCTAAGTGCGTGTGCCTTACACCACAGGACCCTGGGCAGGCCAGACTCAGTGGCTTCAGGTTTTGTGTCCCTTTCCCATGCTTGCCTCTCTGGTGGAGCAGGAAAACATGGCTAGGCTAGCCAGGACACGTACAAGCCTACTTTGTGCCTATGAGGCCTACCACAACAACAAGGGAATACTTCTTCCCTGACACAAGATTCAGCTTGACTGCCAGAAGAAGTTTTAATAGCATGGGTCCATCTGACATCACTGTTCACAAACACATTGGCTGCATATCTAGGAAACAGAAGACTGAATGAAAATGTGGACTATGAACAGCTTACACTCTATATTCAGGCAATGCTGATGAAAATGTCTCTTGTTTAGTACCTCTATCCCACAGAAACATTTTTGAGAGTGGGGAAATAAGATCGGAGTTGTTTGTGAGTAATTGTCACTGTATTTACTCAGTCTAACTGGTCCACTTCTTGCCCTGGAGATGCTAGTAAGAAATATGGCAGTGTACTGTTCTGTGTGTCAGAAATTTTCTGCCAACATTTACTCTAGTTTCATAAGTCTGAGCCAACAAGACTTGCATGCACATATCTGAAGACAAGGCTGGCGGCGTTCTTCTCTATTACAGCAAAGGTGTACATATAGGCATAGAGAAGGTGCTGTAGCTTGGCCAGCTCTACAAAGAATAGGTGCTTCTGGGTCAACCCTACCTATTCCCTGGACCTGATGAGCTCCATCTGTGGGTCTTGAGATAACTGGTGGATGAAGTTGCTAAACCACTTTCAATCATATTTGAAACGACACAGCAATCTGGTGAAGTTCACACTGACTGGAAAATGAAAAACATAATCCTCATTTCCAAAAAAGACAAAGGAAGATGTGGGAAACTACAGTCTCACTTCTGTGCCTGGCAAAATCATGGAGCAAATCCTCCTGTAAACTTGGCTGAGACACATGAAAAACAAGAGGGTGATTGGTGGCAGCCAACATAGTTTCTCCATGTGAAAGTCATGCCTGATATATTCATTGGCTTTTTATGACAGGGTAATAGAACTGATGGACAAGAAATTGCAACATGGGTGGTTTTGAGTTGTTCTGATATGAAATAGCCTTGAGACACAGCCAAGGAAGACAGGAAGAACACAGAAGCACAGCAAACATTTTCAGTGCCTTCCAAGGCAGCAGTTTTGGTTGCTTTCCTCTTTACTCCAGTTCTAGCTCTTCTATATCCTTTTTCATTACTTCTGGTGGAACCAAATAGTTATGGTTTCAAAGTTTACTAAGTGATGCTTTGGTTTGGGTTTGGTTGTTTTGTTTTCATAGGATTGTTCCTTTCATCGAGGCTGGGAATACACAAATGTAAGTCTCCTAACTGGAATAGAAACTATGGGCAGCCTAGTAGCATCCCACTCCTTCCCTTTACTGACTACTCCAGGGCATATGTACTCCGGGGTAGGTATAGGCTGGATGTTAGGAGGAAGTTCTTCACAGAGAGAGTGATTTCCCATTGGAATGAGCTGCCCAGGGAGGTGGTGGAGGCACCGTCCCTGGAGGTCTTCAAGAAAAGACTGTATGAGGCACTTAGTGCCATGGTCTAGTTGACTGGCTAGGGCTGGGTGCTAGGTTGGACTGGCTGATCTTGGAGGTCTCTTCCAACCTGGTTGATTCTATGATTAAGTTTGTACTTCTGAAAGGGGTACATATTGGTAAGGGACAGAAGGATGTTTCTCTCTATCATTCCTGAAAACCTAATCCAATAGAGTTTAAGCCCATAGGCCTGAAAACTGTTGTCTAAGATAAGAGTTAGGTGCTGAAGTTACATCTATCAGGAACTGAGAGGAGGGAGTAATCCCAAGAGAACTTCAGTGTGGAGCAGTGCACCATACAATAGTATGGCTGAGGATGTCTTGGGAAAGACACCCTCAAAGCTAAATAATGAATGCTTAACTCTAATGGCCTCATGTAATTCAGTAAAAAACCAAAAAAACATTATCTACCATGAACATCAACTCAGGTAGAAGGAAGAAATCATAGGATGGGTCTAGTTGATTGGCTAGGGCTGGGTGATAGATTGAACTGGATGACCTTGGAGATCTCTTCCAACCTGGTTGATTCTATGATTCTAGGGATGTGTAGTTGCTGACATATGTTAATACTTTGAGAAACTCAAGTCCATCTTACAACAGCTTCAGCTCCTGAAGTAGCACATAGGAAAGAAAAGCTGACTAAGCAAGGAGATGGGCTGTTCTGCATAACAGTAACAGTCTGAAGATGGGAATGAGGAGTTTGACAGCAGATGTGCTGTCCTTACCTGTTTTGTAACAGGTTCTCACCTTGTCATGTTCTCTGTATGACTGCTTTCAATAGTAACAACAATGAGACCAAAGGGAATTGTTCAACTTACTCACACCAGGGTGGGGTGTTTTTTTGGGGTTCATGGGTTTTGTTCAATGGTGGTTTTGTTTCTGGTGGTTTTTGTTTTAGTCGGTGTTTGGGTTTTGTAATGGGTTTGGTTTTTAAACTTCACCCCCTCTATACAAGCGGAATTAGTGATTGAGAAATCACGGAGCTGAATTCATACCACGGAGTTAAGCCTGTTACTGGTTGTTTGCCATGGTAAAAGCCTTAATTTCAGTACATCCCAGTAAAATATATGTTCCTTATTTTAAAGAAAGAGGGATTTTTACTGTAGGCTTTTACCAGACCTGAATTGTTGCTAACTGGTAGGGAGGAAGAAAGAGGGCGATCTGAAGAGGTAACTGACAGCGGCAGGCTGTGCATGCCTGTATTGCGAGCTCTGTTGCCCTGGCGACTGCCAACATTCTGCTTGGCACGCCCAGTACAGAAAGGAATTCAAACACACAACCACAGCCACTGCCAAAGCAAATAACGTTCAGAAAAAAATCCCAACCCCAGAACCCAACAAATATCCTCACCCCACGCCGTGCACCACCATCCCCAACGATGTAAGTAAACCCTGATGCAACTTCCTTCCCTGCCTGCTCCTGCTCGGCAAAGCTAGCTCAGCTTCCCATGCTGCCTCTCCTGCCGCTGGAGACGGGACGAGACGGGAGCGGAGAACCTACCTGAGGAATGGGCGAGGCCAGAGAGAAGGAGCCGCTGGCTGTCCGTCCCCTCGGGCACAGCTTCCCTGCGCAGGGAGCCGGGCAGGAGGCAATCCCCTCCCGGGAGCAGCGGCCCCCCCGGGCAGCTCCGGCTCCTCCTCCCGTGCGGTGCTGCCGGTGCCACGCAGCCCCTCCTCTGCCGCCACAGCTCCCCGGACCGGCACAACCCTCAGCCGGGAGCTTGGGAACACCGAAACGCCTTTCCAGGTGTCTTTGCGACTTGGCACTGTGAACAGGTCGCTGCTGGGCAGGAGCGTGGACGGATGAGGCGTGCCTGTGATATGAGATGTCAAAGAAGAGTCAAGTTGGTTTGGGCAGTGGACCAGCACTAAGCCCATGGCACCTGGAAGGACAAAGGATGAGACTGAAGTATATGTGTGTCTCACATCGGCAGCCCTCTGCTTCCCTCATCATTTCATTGCAACCTGCACACATTTAAAAGGTTGCTTTTTTATGCTACTTTCCCCATGGCCGTGGGAAGAGACAGAGGGAAGCTACACAATCCTCTTGGACTGCAGTACTACAGTTGAAGCTTAGATGTAAAGAAAGGGCAAAGATCTCTAGATGATTCTGCTCTAGGTGCATGCTGAAGAACTGCACTGGGATAGGCAGGAGAACTGAAAACACCAAAAAGGAAGCAATCAGAAAGCCTCAAACTTGTGTATTTGTGGTGTTCTAATCAAGACAGTTCTAATTGCTAAAGAAGAATCAAGTGTGTCGATCCCATCTGTAAGTGCATTGAGAGAACGAGGCAGACCTCTCTTAGTCTCATTTTGCAAGCTGCACTGGGTGCTTGTAAAAACAGATTCAACTGCAGCATGTTGCTACCTTTGTTCCTAGTAGCATTACACAGAATTAAGATGGCCACAAGCCTCAGAGGAAAAAAAAAAGCAGCACTGCTTTTTCAACAGATTACATTTTCCAGAAGGAACTCTTCCCCCCTCCTCCACGAGAGAACAGTTTGACCTAGAATCTGAGAGGTCAAAAAGCTCTTTATGTTGTCACTGGGATGGAAGGAAAACAAAGAAAATTACCCTGTTCCACTGAAAACAGACCAGGGAATTAAGAGGTCACAAGGCTATTAAGAAACATTCTCCTTCAATAATTCCAGCAAATCTGCTGGAAAACCCCTAGACAGAAGACATTTCAGAGTTGCTGCTGTTAACATATCCATGAAGAGCACTGGTAATAGGGCACTTTTAGCCTGAGTTTGTTGTTCCAGTTCACCACCTTCTCAGATTACCACTAAAAAATCTGTATCTCTGCGCTTATAGAGCGATGCAAAAGTAGATGATGCAAAGCTGCCAGCTTGTGGCTTGGACAGATTCACTCTGATATAGGTCAAGAACTGGCTGGAAGGCCAGGCCCAGAGAGTGGTGGTGAATGGTGCCACATGCAGTTGGCAGCTGTCACTAGTGGTGTGCCCCAGGGATCAGTGCTGGGCCTGATCCTGTTCAACATCTTTGTTGATGATCTGGACGAGGGGATTGAGTCCAGCATCAGTAAGTTTGCAGATGACACCAAGCTAGGAGCAGTTGTGGATCTGTTGGAAGGTAGGAGAGCCCTGCAGAGGGACCTAGACAGGCTGGATGGGTGGGCAGAGGCCAATGGGAGGAGATTGAACAAGGCCAAGTGCAGGGTTCTGCACTTTGGCCACAACAACCCCAAGCAGTGCTACAGGCTGGGGACTGAGTGGCCGGAGAGCAGCCAGGAAGAAAGGGACCTGGGGGTACTGATAGATAATAGCTGAAGATGAGCCAGCAGTGTGCCCAGGTGGCCAAGAGAGCCAATGGCATCCTGGCCTGCATCAGGAACAGTGTGGCCAGTAGGATGAGGGAGGTTATTCTTCCCCTGTACTCAACACTGGTCAGGCCACACCTTGAGTCCTGTGTCCAGTTCTGGGCCCCTCAATTCAAGAGAGATGTTGAGGTGCTGGAACGTGTCCAGAGAGGGGTGACAAAGCTGGTGAGGGGCCTGGAACACAAACCCTATGAGGAGAGGCTGAGGGAGCTGGGGGTGTGCAGCCTGGAGAAGAGGAGGCTCAGGGGTGACCTCATTGCTGTCTACAACTACCTGAAGGGAGGTTGTGGCCAGGTGGGGGTTGGTCTCCTCTGCCAGGCAACCAGCAACAGAACAAGGGGACACAGTCTCAAGTTGTGCTGGGGGAAGTCTAGGCTGGATGTCAGGAGGAAGTTGTTGGCAGAGAGAGTGATTGGCATTGGAATGGGCTGCCCAGGGAGGTGGTGGAGTCACTGTCCCTGGAGGTGTTCAAGAAAAGCCTGGCTGAGGCACTTAGTGCCATGGTCTAGTTGACTGGCTAGGGCTGGGTGCTAGATTGGACTGGATGATCTTGGAGGTCTCTTCCAACCTCGTTGATTCTATGATTCTTTGTCTTGGAGTGCTTCGATTAAAAAGTAATTTCTGAGTAGCATCTCTATAGTACAAGCACAAGTGACCTTAGACATGTTAACTAATGGAGTTCAATATGCTGTTCAATATTCAGTAGGATGGTTTTCTCTCACATTCTGGATATACAGTACAGGTTTTGTGTATTAGGGCAGTAGGAGGGTTCCCTTCTCAAGGTAAGCCTTCTCCACTTACTGTGGAGGAAGGACTTTGGCCTTTATATTAAAACCCTAAAGCCACTGAAACAGTATCCTGCCAGTCTGAACTTGGAACATCTGAATTTACATCAGTGAACATTGGTGGAGCTCTTTTGGCTAACTTTGAATTTTTGCCTCTTGTTTGGCTTGTGTCAGAAGTCAAGTGTATTCACGAAGATCCACTTGTGTATTTCAAATGCTTCTCCCACACAGATCCCTATCCATGCCTATCAGAATGATAACCTTGCATAGTGCTTTCTGAACATAGAAGGAGGGAAACAAATCCAAGACAAAAACAGTAATGATACTTCTAAGACAATTTCAGGAGTGATTTATACCATTAATCAAATAGTTCTCTTCTCCATTTCTCCCTCCAGGCTCTCTTTGGTACTCGTTAATGTATTCTTAACAGACTAAAAGGCTCTCTTTGGTACTGGTTAATGTATTCTTAACAGACTAAAAGTACCTGCAAGACTCTATGCTCTTTACATGCCATAAGCTGTAGTCTTAATCATTAGGGTTCCCTTAACCATAAGCTGCAGTATTAACCATCAGAGCAGGCTGCTCTTCTTCATTTCTGATTCACAGTGTCTCTAGTGGTTATATGCTTAAAGTCCTCCCTCTGAACTTCACAAAGTGGTCCTACTGCTTCTGATAGTAACCTGTTGCCCTGCCTTTTGCATTACTGCTTTTCCAGATTCCAACTGGAATTGCCTGACTTGCCCAGGATCTGGTAACTGGACGTTGCTATTGCACAAACCAGCTGTAGATGTACACTGACTCTGCTGTATACACAGGAGTTTAATGTGCCCGCACACCGTTTATCTGTAGTATTAACTGTCTTGCATTGCCCACTTTGTATCTGCTAAGTGTTGTCAGACTTGGGATGTTTTCTTTTCAACATTTTCCAGACTATTTTTCCTCTAGCTACTACAATTCCAAAACATTTTACTAACAATAGTACAGATGAGAAAGAACTTAGCTTGTAATTTGTGACGCGGAGCGTGCTTTCAAGTACAATTTGCAACTAGTATGCTCTCTAATGTAGAAACCTTTATTAATGGTAACAAAATGATTTCAAATGGTCCAAATCTTCAAATCTGATATTATTTCTGCTTTCTTCTATTTAAACCACACTTAGTTCAGGATCAGTTTTTGACTGATTTAATGGTAGCCACTCCATTTTCTCTGGATAGTCTGTCAACGCTATTAAGAAGTCTAATTATGAATGTTTAGCTACCAAATCATTTACAGGATAAGAACAGGAGTAGCATTTAGTTCATTTCACTCATATTTGCTTAAAACACAACTCAGATTTTGTACCTTAAGTAATATTCTTTGTCTTCTGACATCTTAAATGTTAACTTGCTATTCTTTCATGTTTTTTGATTTACCATAAACTGAAGCCACACAAATTGTATTTCATTCTTGTGGTTCACCATCTAGGGAAAAGACAATCAGTAAGATCATACAGCAGTAAAAGTGCACCAGATTTGGCTTTACAGATGACATGTGCGTGATCTAAATCATGGAAAGCTATCTTAACTAAGAAACACAATCCACATTTTTTTGCCTTTCATGGTATAAATTTCCATTTGCAGGGAGGGTCAGTCACAGGCTCCATCCTCCATCAATGATTACTTCATTTCCAGTCATGTAGGCAGACTGAAATGACAAAAAGTAACAATCATTTCATATCTCACTTACAGGAACAATACCTCACACTATGATGTTGTTAGCTCTGTTCAGCTGAGTAGAATCTGAGCAGGTCAGCAAATAGCTATAAGGGGACCTAACTGAAATGTTAGATAACAGAGATAGGGAGGTAAGCATCTGAGTCATTGACACTGTTTTCTGTGCCAGCATTGAAGTATATTACAATATAGTGGAAAAGTGGAATTCTGTCTACATGTGACTGGAAGCCCCCTGATCAGTCTGGAAACAAAAATTGGTAGCTTTACAGAAACACTAAAACCAAGATCAAAATGAGAAACAAATTACTGACAGATAGCAACATTATGACTGAATTAATCCCATTAAAGTATTGTATTATGCTCATCAATGCTGCTGGACAAGTTCAGAGGACTCCAATGCAATTTTATAGTAACATTCATAGCATCCAAAGTAGCCTTGGTGTTCTCATTAGCATTGGTATTTGAGGTAGTCATGAAGAGCTTGGTGTGTAACAGCTTCAGTGGGTCTGTTGTTTTCCTTCTGTTGAAACAGCAGAATGATGCAGAACTTAGCCCTTTTAGACAAAATCTCAAGCACTTCTGTGCAAATCTTTGATGTTGAATAGTCAAGGTAGGTGATGATTAATAATTCTGCCTCCTTAAAACATGATCCAGCTGGGTTCAGCCAGGAAAGGGAGAATGTTGAACTCGCTAAAAGATCATAAGCTTTCTTGATTTTTGTAATCAACCAGATCCAAGGCAACAGAAATCTTCCTAAAGCAAATTCTCTCTACTGTGAAGGAGCAAACTAGCATGGGATTCTGTGACAGGAAACTTTATCATTCCATACTTACTTCATCAGAGGCCAAGTACACAAAGAGATGGGCCACTTCTTCAGCAGTTGCCATCCTGCCTGTCTTCTGTCTGTCTAGAAAGTCTTTCAATGCCTAGATAGCACAAGATCATTTGGTCTATCAAAAATAAACCCCAGTTATTTTAATCCAAATGACATGTACAGAGCAATACTGGAAGCAGACCATGAATCATAAAGCTTTCCTTAGTGTGCTGAGTAGGGAATTTATGCTAGAAGAACAGATTAGAAGATTAACTGTGGTATGGATTTCAGGTTGAAACCAAGAGTAGTAGACTGGGCCTCAGTCTCTGGTTCCAGAACAAAGCCAACTGTGATGGTTTGGGTGTTACCTGTGGCCCCCTACTTAAGAAAATCACCCAGACTAGACTCAGCCACTGGAATATGAGCTATATTTACAGCTTCACACAATACACAAGCAGGCATTTACAATATATACAGAAACATACAAGTGAAAATGTAATACATAAACACTACAGCCCTCCCAGAAACCAGAGCTCCCAGGAGGAGTTTCCAACCACCCTTCCACCTTCTTCCCGCCCCTCTACCTTACCCCAGACTTTGCCTTACGTTCAAGGTGAGTTTGGAGGATTGGCCAGGGGAGTTAGGAAGAAGAAGGATTAGTCAGGAAGATGGCAGGTTAGAGAGAGAGAAGTGCATGCAGCCAGAGCCCAAGTGCAACTCTGTTATCTATGTTTCCATTCTTTTTATACATCTCAGCAAACTTATGAGTGAAGTAGACATCACCATTGTTTCCTTTTCACAGCCTATAAGCTAATTCTTGTCACCAAAACATCCCAACTAGGCTCAAACTAGCACACCAACAGAAGCCCTTCTCCCTTTGGTGCTAGATGCCAGCAGGCCCTTCAAGTGAGGACTCACTGTTGTCTACTCAGTATGGTCAAGCATCCCAAATGATTCTGAAATGCACAGGCCAGAATGCATTTTCTGTCCTGGTTTCGTACTAGTTTGTGGCTGTCCCCTGCCACAGCAGTAAGTGTCTTCTACTTTTGTCTTAGATACTCTAACCAATAATTGCAAAGGCTTCTGGGTATGACAGACCTGCTGTATTCACAAAGCAGTAGTGTCCTTCTGAGGCTTTTTAAAGGCTTCTGTCCTAAGTCAAAACTGACCAAACTACTCTGAAGGGAGACAACACTGGTGTCATCGTTACTCTGAAACAGGGGCCATTCTTGAGTACGGGCACAAGTGCCACTAGGTTCATTTTGTTTTTTTAATGGAATTAAAGATATGTGCACACAGGATCAAGCCAAGAAGCTGCTTTCTCACCTCTTCTGGATTAGGGCGAGCTCTGATCCTTTCCCGTAAGGACGGTGTGTCAACGGTTCCTATGCAAAATGCCGAGGCCCACGTTAAAAATCAACTGTAACCATCGTGACCAAAAACACAGCTCACTGCTGCTGTCTGTATGTCATAGCATCACAGGATCAACCAGCTTGGAAGACACCTCCAAGATCATCTAGTCCAACCTAGCACCCAGCCCTACCCAGTCATCTAGACCATGGCACTAAGTGCCTCATCCAGGCTCTTCTTGAACACCGCTTCTGCTTAACTTTCTATTATGATTCCAGAGGAAGACTGCAGACCGATCAACATCACATAGCATTCTAAATTTAAACCAAAAGGCAAGACTTCTGAGAAGGAGATTCACACTTCCCACATGATTTGTCAACAACTAGCCCCATAGCTGGCCCTTACCTGCTTCTAACTTCCTTGAAATAATAATACCTTTGAAAATGAACATTGAGATGCTCTGTCATGCATGTATCACGTACATGGGCTGGGCTAACAGACTGAACATACAGCTTTACTACAAAAACTTCTCTAATTTAAGACATGTTTTCAAGCAAGTCCTGTTCTTTTTGATTGCTACTAACTTCCCTTGCCACTTACAAGTCTGTTCTTTGGAAATGATGTTGAATGGATGAGGCCTTGAGCAGCTAAGCCTAGTTGAGAGGCATCCCTGCCCATGGCCTGGAGGTTGGAGCAGGTGATCTCTAAGGTCCCTTCCAACCTAAGCCATTCTATGGTACTATGATTCTACGATTCTAACTAACAGTAGGTCTTCTAACATCTGCTCCCACTTCACAGAGTCATGTAAAAATACTTACCAGGACACACACAGTTACATCTGATGCCTTGCTCGATGAAATCAGCAGCCACAGACTTTGTCAGACCAATAACTGCTGCCTTTGAAGTACTGTATACACATCTGTTCACAACTCCTTATCAAAGGACAGTGTGACAGCAGCATAAAAACAATAAAAAACAATGAAGAGAGTCAGGTTTGTTCAATATGCACCTGCTTCTGGACTCCAGCATTTCCTGTAGCACCTGCAGTCTCTCCCTAAGGACAGGCTAACTGGAATGCTGGCCACTATTACTCTACTCAGGCATACACCAGAGCAAAGCACATGGTCCTTCAATGGTTTAAGTCTTGAAATGTTAAAGCAAACAAAGATTTAGGATCTGCAGAAACCTATCTGATAGTCACCAGCAGGTTTCCTTGGGAAGCACAGCTATGCTGATGCAGCTGTCATTTCCTCATTGTTTCTCTGAAGTACATGTGCAGAAGGTATTACTGGAAGCAATTAAATTTGAGTTGTCACAAACTGGCAAAAAGGATGCTGCAAAAACATTCAAGGACAGAAACTTGAAAGCTCAAAGGCAAGGATCGTTGTGTTACTCAAGTTTCCCCATTTGTGTCCTTGTGTGTACACCCAAGTTAATGTCTTCACTTATTTATAGACTTGCATTTCTTCACAACATTGGCAGCTTCCTCTAAATTCTAAGTTGTGCAATGTTTACATTGCACTCCCATCATTTACAGGATGTATGTATGGAAGTCCTTAACAAGCTACTGACCTTTAATGCTGGATGCCACAGAAGACATATTTATAATATTTCCAGATTTCTGTTGAAGCATCTGCAAAAGAATACCTGGGTAATTCAAATGTGAACTGTTTTGTCATCACCAGGGCCAGCACAATAGTCTATAAACATAGAATCATAAAATCAATTAGGTTGGAAGAGACCTCCAAGATCAGCCAGCCCAACCTAGCACCCAGCCCTAGCCAGTCAACTAGACCATGGCACTAAGTGCCTCATCCAGGCTTTGCTTGAACACCTCCAGGGATGGTGCCTCCACCACCTCCCTGGGCAGCCCATTCCAATGCCAATCACTCTCTCTGCCAACAACTTCCTCCTAACATCCAGCCTATACTTCCCCTGGCACAATTTGAGACTGTGTCCCCTTGTTCTGTTGCTGGTTGCCTGGCAGAAGACACCAACCCCCACCTGACTACAGCCTCCCATCTGGTAGTTGTAGACAGCAATGAGGTCCCCCCTGAGCCTCCTCCAGGCTAAACACCCCCAGCTCCCTCAGCCTCTCCTCATAGGGTTTGTGTTCCAGGCCCCTCACCAGCTTTGTCGCCCTTCTCTGGACACGTTCCAGCACATCAACATCTCTCTTGAATTGAAGAGCCCAGAACTGGACACAGCACTCAAGGTGTGGCCTGACCAGTGCTGAGTACAGAGGAAGAATAACCTCCCTCATCCTACTGGCCACACTGTTCCTGATGCAGGCCAGGATGCCATTGGCTCTCTTGGCCACCTGGGCACACTGCTGGCTCATGTTCAGCTACTATCTACCAGTACCCCCAGGTCCCTTTCTTCCTGGCTGCTCTCCAGCCACTCTGTCCCCAGCCTGTAGTGCTGTTTGGGGTTGTTGTGGCCAAAGTGCAGAACCCTGCACTTGGCCTTGTTCAATCTCCTCCCATTGGCCTCTGCCCACCCATCCAGCCTGTCTAGGTCCCTCTCCAGGGCTCTCCTACCTTCCAACAGATCAACACCTGCTCCCAGCTTGGTGTCATCTGCAAACTTACTGATGCTGGACTCAATCCCCTTGTCCAGATCATCAATAAAGATGTTGAACAGGACTGGGCCTAGCACTGATCCCTGGGAAACACCACTAGTGACAGCTGCCAACTGCATGTGGCACCATTCACCACCACTCTCTGGGCCTGGCCTTCCAGCCAGTTCTTGACCCACATCAGAGTGAATCTGTCCAAGCCACAAGCTGGCAGCTCTGCCAGGAGCTTTTTGTGGCAGACAATGTCAAAGGCTTTGCTGAAGTCCAGGTAGACTACATCCACAGCCTGCCCCACATTCACCAGGCAGGTAACCTGATCATAAAAGGAGGTCAGGTTGGTCAGGCAGGACCTGCCCTTCCTAAACCCCTGCTGGCTGGGCCTGATCCCTTGGCCATCCTGTAGGTGCTGTGTGATGGCACTCGAGATGACCTGTTCCATGACCTTGCCTGGCACTGAGGTCAGGCTGACAGGTTTATAGTTTTCTGGGTCCTCCTTTCAACCTTTCTGGCCTTTGCATTTATAGGAGCTCAGACACTTTATTCAGTCCACAGTTATAGTCCCAAACCTAGCAGCTGTATGAAACAATCATTGTCCTCAAGCTGCTGTCCAACGGGATAGTTACTCTGGAATAAGTAGCATGTTGGCCTCAGTGGCACTGAATTGCTTCACAAGATAGTTTCCTGACTTAAAATTCATATTGATGTATGTATAAATATTTTCCAGTAGTGATATTGTGCAGCTGTGCACTGTAGTATAATGTCAGCACTGGATTGCATCAGCTCCCTCTCTACTCTGCCTGTAAAGGATTTTAGTTATGAATTACACGGGGTAGAACCCCTGAATTGATCTCTTCTGCCATAATCTTTAGTTAGATTGTCTGCTCAGAGGATTATACAACACAGAGGATGTTTTGGAGTAGGATTGCTATAATCCAAGGGCCTCCTCTATACAAAATTGCATGTTTGCCTTTTTATCTCAACCCCCATGCTGTCACAGTGGCAACAGCTCAGACTTGAACAACACAACAGAGGCTAGGTCTCTCAAGGCTGAGAGGGAGGTCTAATAAACACATACAAATATATGAGGGCTGGATGTCAGGAAGGAAGGGACAGCCTCTGCTCACTTCTGCCCTGGGATACGATAAGGGGCAATGGATGTAAACTACAGCAAAAGAAGCTCCACCTCAAAATGAGGAAGAACTTTAAGGCTCCCCAGAGTGGTTGTGGAGTCCCCTCTGGAGACTTTCAAGACCCATCTGGATGAGTTCCTATGCAACCTGTACTACATTATATGGTCCTGCTCTGACAGAGGGGTTAGACTCGAAGATCTCCAGAGGTCCCTTCCAGCCCCTACCATCCCGTGATCCTGTGACAAAAAATGATGGACAAGCAAGCCTTACCTTAGGAAGAAATGTCTTGATCATTAGATACATGCTGCGAACATTGAGGTTCATAGTGAAGTTCCAGTCCCGCTCTTCACACTCCAAGATGGTTCCATGATGGACAAACCTCAAATAAGTCAAGTGCATGAAGTTAATTATTCTGTGATCTGTGTTTCTAAGACTTCCAATACATATTTTTTCCTCCTGCTATTTTGTAACAGCTAACCCTCCCAACTTTGAAAAGGAGGGACAAGAGCTCCTATGAGGAAAGAAGAAAAAGGCAATGTATTTTTTTCTGATGACTATCAGGGAGACAAGAAAGAGCCAATATATGCAAAGAAACAGACCACTAGCAGACTGTCAGCTTTGCCCACTGTTGTGCCAGGGGAGACAAAGCCATCAGTACAGGGGACTCAGTGTGGAGGGAACTTAAACACCAGAGCCATTCTATCTTGGTCTGGGTATCACAGCTGTGCACAAAAACTTCAGTGTTGATGAAAACACATAAAAGGTTATAAGAAAGACAGAAAATGCCTTAGGAACAAAAAAAGAGAGGTAGAGAAAGAAAATCCATTTTAATAAACTACTTCTGGACAACAGGAAAAACTGGAAAAGTAAGTAGGATCAAATAGAAGTTGTTTACCCTGCAATGTTACAGAGGACATCAATCCTTTCAATCTTTTTGGCCAGATTTTCTATCTGCTCCTTTTTGGTGACATCCAGGACCTGTATTTCGATGCCTAGAAAAACATGGTATTCATTTCAGTGTATTTGGCTAAGCATCAGCAGTTTGGTTTTAATATGCTGAGGACTAAATCTATGATTCGAGTCAGTGTCCTGCCAGGAAGAGTCTTCTCTCAGTGGTTCACTATGACATGGAGACTCCTGGAGCAAAGACCACTGCTTAACACTTAAAACAGTGCAACAGTTAGGTCAGCAGTGAGTAGCATGGCATGCTACTTACTAAAAAAAGATCAACTGATTTGACTGTCATACAGCATCACAGAAGCAGATGAGCTAATGTCATTTACCATAAAAATGTTTCCTATAAAGCTGAATTCCACAGTGCTCTCAAGCTGAAGAACTACAGAACCTCTATAATCATGACAAGCTTTTATGCCTATTATTGTAGACTGGTAATTACCTGGAACTAGTTACAGGTGTCACACTACATGCTATCTATCCATGTGTCACTGAGGATGAGTCAGCTTTGTACCATTTAAGTAATGAGAAAAAGTGATTTTCCAGAAGCCAGTAACTTGTGCAACACGGAAGGGTGTCATAGTTATGGTAACAGAAATGAAGAGGAAGTACAAGACTTTGATGGCTGCCATCACGACAGCTTGTTTAAAGATATGTGGTTTTGCAATTATTTGTTTATAAATGACTAAAAGAGAACAATGTGCCAAGCTTGGATGAATTATAGCTTAACTAACCACGTGTCAGAAGGACAGAAAATAGCTCAGAGCATTTGGAAAACTACCTCTGTCCTGGTAAGCACACTAGAAGCAGGGGGGAAAGAAGCACAGTTCTAAATATAACACTTTCTTAAACAACCTCAGAGTGAACCTGGATAGTCCTAAGGCTCCCAAAGAATTTTAAAGGGATTGTTTGTGGTGGACTCCAGTCAATAAGATCGATGTTGTTTCTAAAAAGCTGTGCTGGAAAAAAGTGGGTTGCATATTTGGCTGTCACAATATAACAGGAATTCATTCAATCCACTGCCTTCTGTCAGATTAAGTTGGAAGCACTTTCAGCTGCAAGATATATTAAAGTCTTACTAATTGTTTCAAGACTGAAAAAAAATATGTTCCACATTTGTCATGATTAAGAAACACAGCTATGCAAAGCCTATTCCTTGATGTAGCTTGCTGAGATACCAGGAGGAAAACCTTCAGGCCTGAGCGTTTGTACAGACAGAATAGGTTCATCTAAGATGGAATTAGCTTCTGAAGATACAAAAACTCTACCAGGCAGCTATCCTTATAATGCATTCCTCAATAAGTGTGGACCATGGAAATGCAAGACATTAATTGTACTTTTTATATAGCTAAATGTTTGTTCTTGTGATCAGAGAAAAGCATTCCTTGCCTTTTAGAGTGATATATTTGACAGTCAGCTTAGTTATAGACTCATAGAATCAACCAGGTTGGAAGAGACCTCCAAGATCAGCCAGTCCAACCTAGCACCCAGCCCTATCCAATCAACTAGACCATGGCACTAAGTGCCTCATCCAGTCTTTGCTTGAACACCTCCAGGGATGGTGACTCCACCACCTCCCAGCGCAGTCCATTCCAATGCAAATCACTCTCTCTGTGAAGAACTTCCTCCTAACATCCAGCCTATACTTCCCCTGGCACAACTTGAGACTGTGTCCCCTTGTTCTGTTGCTGGTTGTCTGGCAGAAGAGACCAACCCCCACCTGGCTACAACCTCCCTTCAGGTAGTTGTAGACAGCAGTGAGGTTACCCCTGAGCCTCCTCTTCTCTAGGCTAAACAACTCCAGCTCCCTTATCTTAAAGGGTAACTGAAATGGGTACCATTCTGGGCAGGAGAAATCAGCTGCTTCTGTGGCATGAAAAACTCAGTTATTCCACATGCCTGGAGTAATACTCTGTCTGCTATGCTGATGCAATACTGTACGTGCTAAATCTCTGCCATTCCACAGCACAGAATAAAAGCAAAGGCAAAATCTACAGAATGAGTCTGGAGGTTTTCCATTTTTTGCTGGCCTTTTGAAGTTTGCCCTATCCTCAAGTTGTATTTCAGTCAGTCTGCAAGACAACTTGCAGGAGCTGAACTAATGCTTGTTGTGAGTCATTTATTTACCTGGGTATACCTGCAGTTCTTGCAGCTTAGCCTCGTTGATGTCTGTAGCAATGACTCGGGCTCCTTCTTTAGCAAAAGCCTGAAGAATACAAGTAAGAGAAGCAGTTTGTATTTACGTAGCCCAGATCTTACCAGAAATAAAATCCTTTTTCCTCTCATTTCCTTTCTGGGTTGAAATACAAGCTGACTGAATGTAGCTGATCCCTCACTTTTCATTCTAGGCACATCAAGGAGCAATGAACACCAATTACCACATGTTCTGGGAACACACAGCAACTATACATAAGACAGACTTGAGATAAATCCAGTCCATAAAGTATAAGAACTGTAAGCAGACTGACAGCTGGTATTATTATTGCTCTTATTAGCCAAATGTGCACTAGCAAGCATATTACAAACACACAGGGCTAGAATTGTCTGTATTGTTGGATTTAAATGAAGTTATGGGAACTGACAAGTCATAAGCTTGGTATATAAGCTTATTTTTGTGTCCAAATCATTAGCATAGAATAATATGAAAAGATGAACTACTCTGAAAGAATATCTGTGGTTAAGTATCATTCTTTATAAATATGTGCAGGGTGAGTGCCAAGAGGAGGTTGCCAGGCTCTGCTTGGTGATCCCCAACAACAGGACAAGGGGCAATGGGTGGAAGTCGAGGCATAGGAAGTTCCATGGAAACATAAGCAAAAATTTTAATCACTGTGAGGGTGACAGAGCAGTGGAACAGGCTGCCCAGGGGAGCTGAGGGGTCTCCCTCTCTGGAGATGTTCAAGACCTGCCTGGATGCATTCCTGTGTCATCTGGTAGAAGTGATCCTGCTCTGGCAGGGGGGTTGGACTAGACAATCTTTTGATGTCCTTTCCAGCACCTAACATTCTGTGACTTTCTGATTCTATGATTCTTGATGCTTCCCTCAAAACCTGCTTTCTCTACAGAGACACAGAAGTTACTTTGACTTCTGCCTGTAGTCCCTAATCTTCCAAATGAGAGTCTGAAGTGCAGCTGAAGAGGATAGTGGTATTAAACATGCCAGTCTTCTACGGTTTGCTGGATAGTTAAAAAGTGAAATTATCAGGAAAACTACCTCCTACTTGCACCAAGTGTTTCAGTAAAAGTGCCAAGATCAGCAGTCCTCTGCATTCTTAAACATGTGGTGGAGGCACCGTCCCTGGGGGTCTTCAAGAGGGGACTGGATGGGGCACTTTGTGCCATGGTCTAGTTGATTGGTTAGGGCTGGGTGCTAGGTTGGACTGGATGATCTTGGAGGTCTCTTCCAACCTGGTTGATTCTATGATTCTATGTGCATGAGGAACCAAGTAGTTAGGCTTGTTGATAATGTTACAGAGATAACTCTACTATTTTTTTTTATCTGCTGTGCTAGTCTGGGCCTAGCTGGAATATTTTGATGAGAAGAATTACATTATAGGCTGTGAAAAGTAAATGGTGATATCTACTTCACTTGTAGGCTTGCTGAGATGTATATGAACAAGAACACATAGATAACAGAGTCTCTCTCTGGGCTCTGTGGCTGCATTGAACTTCTCTCTCTAACTATCTGTGTGACTAATCCTGCTTCCTACCCCCCCTGGCTGACCCTCCAAACTCACCTTAAGCATAAGGCGAAGTCTGGGGTAAGGTAGAGGGGTGGGAGAAGGTGGAAGGGTGGTTGGGAGCTCCTCCTGAGGACTGAGGTTTTCATGCTAAGTTGTAAATATAGCTACATTCATTCAATTTTCAGATCACCTGAGTCTAGTCTGGGTGATTTTCTTAAGTGTGGGGGAGCGGGTAAGACCCAAAGCATCACATCTGCTATGGAAGAAGGGAGTAGCAGAGGAAGAACTGGACAAAGAGAATTGATGGCTACCAGAAAGTTGAATTCTGTTTAACAACAATTAAATAAAATTCTGTAAAAGGATTTCTCAGTTGCTTATTGCAAGCAGCATCATAGCTGTACTGCTGTTATCACATAGACACAGTTACATCAAATAGCATCATAGGTAAAACAACCTGGCTTTATCACAGGCAATCTTTGTAGCATCCTATCTCATAACAGAAAATATTCCCTCTATCTTCTCCCAGAACAAATCAGGGGAAATATTGGATTGAAAGTATGGATGATAACAACAACATGTTAGAAAAGCAGCTGTTCCCAAATCTTGCTCTTATCCTTGGCCAGCATCACTCCTCAGAGCTAAAGAAGCCACAGATACTCTATTCTTTCCTAATTTTTCAGTGGATAGGTCTGGATTCATCTATGATTTGTTAATCTGAGAACTCATTTGGTGCAGGTGTCAGTGGACATGCTAGAAGTAGAAACCTAGGCTAGGCACAGGACCACAAACATTCCCCAACTTACTATAGCAGCTGCTCGCCCAATCCCCTGCGCCGCTGCAGACAGCACTATGATCTTCCCATCCAGCCGACCCATACCTCTGCAGAGACGATCTCACACAGCCTTTAACACAAAGAGCAAACAACATTCCAAACTCAGGATACAATTTGGGGTACCTCTGCCACCAAACTGTACCCCAAATGGTCCTGTCACCCAGAGCTCCAAGGAAGGGGACACTACCTCAACCTTTGAGTTCTGTTTTTTAACTTACTGTGCTAGTTTGAAGCAGGGTAGAATGTTTTGGTGAGAAGAACTAGGTTACAGGCTGTGGAAAGGAAACAATGGTGATGTCTACTTCACTCATAGGCTTGCTGAGATGTATAGGAACAAGAGATAAAAACATTAGATAACACACTCAGCATCACTCTCGCTGGGGCTGCTGGCTGAGCTGCATCTCTCTAACCTCACTCTCCATTTTGGGCTAACCCACTTTGCTTCCTAACCTCTGGCCAAACCTCCATTCTTCCTTGGGACTGGGGTAAGGTTGAGAGGGGTAGGGGGAAGGTGGAGGGGTGGTTGAGAGCCCCTCCTGTGGGCTCAGATTTCTGGGAGGGCTGTTGTGTTTCTGTATTACCTCTTACCTTGAATATTTCTGTCTATAACTGTATATACTGTAAATATCTGCCTGTATATTGTGCCAGCAGGAAATAATAAGCTTCATTCATATTTCCAGAGCTGGCTGAGCCTAGTCTGGGTGATTTCTACAGTGTGGGGGGGAGGGGAACACCCAAACCATCACACTTACGGATCTCAAGAAGGTCAAAAGGCATTTGAGCTCAAAGCCAAGTTTTCTTAAAGGAGTAACAGGACTTATTGTTCCTTAAAGTGAGTGCCAGAATGAAGCAGGAGCACACTACCTTGCCCTCTAGTGTGATTTAAAGTTTCTCTCTTGTGGTTTCAAGTCAGACACCAAAACATCTCACTGTAGTAGTAACACGCATGCACAAAACCAAATAAAGCACACCATAAAAGATCATTCTCCCATGCAAATGGTAACTGAGATGCATCTTTATGTTAGGGCAAAGCACAGCAACTTAAAATCACTTTTTAGGTTTGCTCTGTGTGAGGCTATGTGACACTGGCTCTATCTTCGCCTATGCTTTTTGCGTTGAGCCAGCCAAGCAAAACAAGACTCGCACAGAGCTGGGTGACACTGCCGTTCAAACACACCAAGCTCTCCAAAATACAGCACCTCAAGCCAAACTGGGGGAAAGGTTTTATTCATTGTCGCCTGAGTGCCCCAATGAGCTCAGGAAGCCTCCTTCAGGCCAGAGAAAGCGATTTTCTATTCCTCCTTGTCACACGTGTCGGTTCCGTGGGAAAAAACCCTGATCGCTCCAAGCACTTCCCCAAACTCATTTAATGCAGTTGAAGCAAAATACACCACAAATATTGGGGTTTTTTTCCACTCTCACAATCAGTTTTCATGAGCATTCGAGCCCTAAAAACGCGTGGCAATGAGTCACTCACCAAGCGATGCCCAGCAGCCCGTCCTGTGTGCTGACCTTTGCGCCGAAGGAAGCTTGGTGCTCTTTTTTTGCTGTGCTTGATGGGAGTGGTAGTTTAAAAAGTTTCTCGAGGTGGATGTGGTTTTCTGCTGGTACACTGAGATGCTGCCATCTAGCGAGACCCGCTTCTTGCAGTCACAGAACCGTCAGGGCTGGAAGGGAGCTCGCACATCAGCCAGTTCCAACCCCACTGCCAGCAGCAGGGACACCTCACACTAGGGTCAGGCTGCTCAGAGACACATCCAGCCTGGCCTTAAAAAGCTCCAGGAGTGGGGCTTCTACAGCCCCCCTGGGCAACCTGTGCCGGTGTCTTTCCACCCTCAGGGTAAACAACTTCTTTCTAACATCCAATCTGAATCGACTTCGAGTTTTGCTCCATTCCCTATATGCATATCACTACCTGACACCCTAAAAAGTACCTTCACAGCTTGCCTGTAGGCCCCCTTCAGATACTGGGAGGCCACAATAAGGTCTCCTCGGAGACGTCTCTTCTCCAGACTCAACAGCCCAAACTTCATAGAATCAACCAGGTTGGAAGAGACCTCCAAGATCAGCCAGCCCAACCTAGCACCCAGCCCTAGCCAGTCAACCAGACCATGGCACTAAGTGCCTCATCCAGGCTTTTCTTGAAGACCCCCAGGGACGGTGACTCCACCACCTCCCTGGGCAGCCCATTCCAATGCCAATCACTCTCTCTGTGAAGAACTTCTTCCTAATATCCAGCCTATACCTACCCTGGCACAACTTGAGACTGTGTCCCCTTGTTCTATTGCTGGTTACCTGGCAAAAGAGGCCACCCCCCACCTGGCTACAATGCCCCTTCAGGTAGTTGTAGACAGCAATGAGGTCACCCCTGAGCCTCCTCTTCTCCAGGCTAAACACCCCCAGCTCCCTCAGCCTCTCCTCATAGGATTTGTGCTCCAGGCCCCTCACCAGCTTTGTTGCCTTTCTCTGGACATGTTCCAGCACCTCAACATCTTTCTTGAATTGAGAGGCCCAGAACTTCCTCAGTCCGTCTCCATGGGAGAGGTGTTCCAAGCCTCTGATCATCCTTCTCTAGCTGTGTTCCAGCATGTCCACGCCTGAAGAGTGATTTTTCCTTCAGTAGAAAGGACAAAAAGCATCACTAGTATTAACAGCCCATTGACCCTAGGAAATTCAAGAAGTCAAGAGGACTCCCACCAAAACATGACACAAGCATTTTCCTGCAAGCACTCTCTCCTCAGCAATGTAAGCCATCACATCACAATTTAGAACAAGACTTGCACCATTCATTTGGGGTTGTGTGTGGGATTGGTTGGGTGGTTTGTTTGTTCAAGTGGTGAGATACCAACTTACACTTTCTTTCTGTAACTAGTGGTTTAACTTACATTTAAGGTAGAGTTAGTATCAGACTGGAAAATTCTGAAAGAAACTCATTTCATTCATCTCACATCACACCTCACGCTACCCTGAGAGCATTTTCCTCAGAACAGTCATTTCTGTGGGTAAATGGAAATCAACTCCTCAATTAACTTCATGTATCTTGTCTCTGCTAGACCATGACAGCTTTAACACATTTAAAATCAGCTCTCCACTAAGAGAGTCTTTAATTAGTAGGTTTTCTAAAAGCACTTCTCCTTCTGTCTTTAACCTTCTGCCAGCTAAGTTCAGACAGA
This sequence comes from Pogoniulus pusillus, assembly GCF_015220805.1. Classification (NCBI taxonomy): domain Eukaryota; kingdom Metazoa; phylum Chordata; class Aves; order Piciformes; family Lybiidae; genus Pogoniulus; species Pogoniulus pusillus. The sequence goes on from NC_087272.1 coordinate 6,861,955, forward strand.
TCTATTGCAATAGGTGCCCAGTTTTCAGCTCAAGTACAAGGAAAATCTCACCATCTAGGAATGTTGCAAGCAGGTATCAAAAAGCCCCTCCCTTGAAGCTCCATATAATATATACACACACACTTTGTTTCTACCTTCTGTAAGGTCAGTTTAGTGGAACACCAAAATGGAGACAAAAAACTGGAAATCTCCTTCAATGGTAGTGTGAAAAACCAACCAACTGAGATTCCAATTAACCAGCACCCAGAAAAACCCTATCCTCACCCCCAAAATTGCTCCTGTATAGGGCAAAGGACATACTGCTGTGCTAAACTCAGTGATAGTTTTTAGAACCTCTGCATTTCTGGCTACCAATGTCTTTAAAAGCTTCCCAAAATCCATTGCAGGTTAGCAATTGAAATATGAATGCTTGGGATTTCTTACAGTTGGTGGCAGTTTTCAGCTCTTCAGGGCAAATACTTACCCATATTAAAATATCTCCAAAGTACCTCCATCAAGTTCATTCTTGTGTGATTCTACATGTCAGTGTAACCATTTACTCATGAATTAGGTACTCCATTTAGGGCTACCCAAAGAGACCTAGGATTGGTGAAAGCTTTGTTGGTAGAAAAGAAGGGGGATGCAGGTATCTTTCCTAGTTACAACTGTCATGATTTATTTCATTCTTAATGGAGATGATACCAGGTTTTGAGTGTCAAATGCCTATTTAGTTGGCTGTGGAGAACGAGGGGAGGATCAGCCCTTCACACTTCAAACATTTCCTGGCAGACTTTGAATTAAATGAAGCATCACTAAGAGACTTGTGCAAAAATAAAACTCCTGCAGAAAGTAGTTATTGCAGACAGGGCTGTAGTGATGGGATGAAGGGTTTAAAGTTAGGAGATTTTGAGTGGATGTTAGTAACAAGTTCTTTACTATGAGTGTGGTAGAACACCAGAACAGGTTGCCCAGGGAGATAGTTGAGGCCCCAGTCCTGGAGGTACCGAATATCAGGCCATACAAAGCTCTGAGGAACCTGAGCTAGTTAAGTATGTCCCTAGTCACTGCAGGGCAGTTGGACTGACTACTTTGGGAAGTCTCTTCTAACCCAAACCATTCTATGAAGCTGAAGAACACAGACTAAGCAGTACAATGACTGAAGTGGCCAGATTGCTCTAGGAGTTACCCTTCAGACTGAATATTGTAACCAACACCCTTAGATCATAGCACAAGAGGTGACCAGCAAATGAGTTGTGAACAAGTTTATTGTGAAAAAACAAACACCCTTCATAGAAAACATACAAAAAATGCATCCCAAAAGCAGAGGACAGAGGACAGTCTTTCAGCCCTGATAATCCAGTTTGTCTTCCACTGAGTGGCAGATGAGTGTCAGGGCCACTGCTTATTAATAAAGTACAATAAAATTCAGATAGAAACCAGATCTGTGTTGGAATGGCATGCAAAAATACAGTTAGGCTTGGTACTAGAACAGCATGGGCCACAGACAGTGTGAGGGATGGAAAAGGAACCCTTAGTGGTGTGCCCTGTGGAAATCAAACTTCAGTTTAGGGATACCAGAAAAGTTTGAGACGGAGAAAGTTCACAGTAGATTACTTTGTAATCCATTTCTGTACAAGCAGATTCTCTCTGTAGCTACTGCAAAGGTAGCTTACAACAAAGCAGCTTTACTGAGTGGTACAACCAGGGGCTTCATCGTTCTCTGATGTTCCAAAACAGCGCTGAAGATGTTCTCCTAGGGCCTCTGGTCCTGGAAATTGTGTATCTGTACAGAAAACAAAGCCTTTCAAGTAACATTTAACTTTCCCAGATAGACAAGCAGAAGGAATACAGCCATTAAATCTTGGCCAGTGTATTAAACATCAATCAAAGCTTGTCCCAGCAGCTTTATGCTGAGGGGATCTCTACTGTTAGATTAGCCTCATTAGAAGCAGCAGTAAGCAACATTCTGATTGGAAGGCTGCCTTGAGAACTGGTAAACTCTTCAACATGTCTTCTCTAAGTCTTTACAAGTAAAATGTAATGAGCACTAATATGATGGCATATACCACTAAGACTTCCCCAGAAGTCACCAAGCTAGACAAGAAAACTTGAGTAAGGCTGGTTTTACAACTTTCTCAGCCACTGGTGCAGTTGGAGCCAAGCAGACTGGCACAGTCAACATCAAAACCAGATGATTTGAAAATCATACCAGATACTGCTTTTGAATGGTTTTGCCAGAAGTCTGTAAAAGCATAGGTAAAAAAATTGAAACAGTTCAGAGCATCAGCTATCTGGTAAAGATCTTCTGCTGACTCACTTTTTGAATTCAGTCATCAGCACTGACTGCAGTGAGAAAAGTTTGTATCATCTTCAGGGGGTAAAGGATTCACAGTATCACAGTATCACAGTATCACCAAGGTTGGAAGAGACCTCACAGATCATCAAGTCCAACCCTTTACCACAGTGCCCAAGGCTAGACCATGGCACCAAGTGCCACATCCAACCTTGCCTTGAACTGCCCCAGGGACGACGACTCCACCACCTCCCCAGGCAGCCCATTCCAGTGCCTAATGACTCTCTCAGTGAAGAACTTTCTCCTCACCTCGAGCCGAAATTTCCCCTGGCGCAGCCTGAGATTCACTTAAGGAGGACTCATTTAAGTGTTCAGGTTCTGCAGAGGATACCTAAGCTTCACAACTCCAGCTAGTCAGCCCTTCCACAGTCACCAACTAGCCATTCAAGAAGACTCTGTATTGTTTGAGGTCTAAAATGTACTAAGTAGAGAGTATTTACCCTCAGCTCAGAACACCCCTTATACTTGGCCTCTACAAGTCTTCATAGGAGAGCAGTGCTGTGTTACATACCTGCTGGAATACCCAAGCTGGAATTATCAAAGAACTTGGTATAATCCTGTGACAAGGGCTTCGGCAGGCCCTGAGCCACTGTTTCTTGAGAAGCAGGATCCTCAGAAGGTGTAAGCACTTTTTCTTTAAGGGGAGAGGGCACAGCCTTCTTTGGAGACCTTGGTACTGTCACTCGAGTGTGTTCTCTTAAGGACCGGTCTCTCCATCTCAGAGCTCTTTCTTTCCATTTTACAAGCTCCCCTTTCAGTTCAAGCTCATTGCTGAGAAGAGAAAACCCCAAACCGCTGAGCTTTTAATTAAGAAAAAATTAAAGCAGTTCTGTTAAGACAAGATTCCTGACACAAGATAATTCCTGTTCACAGATAATACTCCACAGACAAATGCAAGACCTGATCTGTGTACCTTGCTTTCAGAGGCAATTCCAATACAATTGGAGTATGCCTTCAAGTAATCAATTCTGATGAAAGCAACTTAAAGTTCAAAACCATAAGAACATAAGCAGTAAATCACTAGCTTTAAGTTTGAAATAGTAGTAGCTATCATATCTAAAATAGTTTCTACAATCACTTGTGTCGTTATCCCAGAAAGAAACACCAGTGACAAAGCATTTGACATGTCATAGAATCAACCAGGCTGGAAGAGACCTCCAAGATCAGCCAGCCCAACCTAGCACCCAGCCCTAGTCAGTCAACTAGACCATGGCACTAAGTGCCTCATGCAGCCTTTTCTTGAACACCTCCAGGGATGGTGACTCCACCACCTCCCTGGGCAGCCCATTCCAATGCCAATCACTCTCTCTGGCAACAACTTCCTCCTAACATCCAGCCTATACCTACCCCAGCACAACATGAGACTGTGTCCCCTTGTTCTATTGCTGGTTGTTTGGGAGAAGAGACCAACCCCACCTGGCTACAACCTCCCTTCAGGTAGTTGTAGATAGCAATTAGGTCACCCCTGAGCCTCCTCTTCTCCAGGCTAAACAACCCCAGCTCCCTCAGCCTCTCCTCATAGGGTTTGTGTGCTTAACAGCACTACATAGCACTATACAGCACTACACTTACCTTAGTAGATCATCATTTTGTTTTTTCAGGTCCAAATTCTCTTTTTGTAGCTTAGCTTGCTCAGATTTTAGAACAAGCATGTGTGTGCTCTGCACAATACCACTGCCACCACCACAGGTAAGTGGTATTTGGGATTGCTGAGGAACTTCTTTTTCCAGCAACACTAGAAAACAGTTTTATATAGAAGTGTGTGTTATATTGACTTGGTTTTGCCCAAATATTTAAGTCTCCTCTTTCCTATAGTCTTACTTGTCAAATTTCACTAAGTTTTAAGTGCCATTACTTCAGCTGTTCTCTTTCATACACAGACAGCTCCCAGTGTTCACACTGCCAGATATTACAAAACTTCAAAGATTCTCTTAATTCTCAGTGGTCTAGGGAAGAGTTCTAGAACTTTGTCAAGTCAGTCAAGGGAGAAATGGCAACATGAGATACTGCAGTTTCTCACCACAAATGCAAACACAGATGCAGAAGTGATAATATATTAACTGCTGTGATTTTATCACAGTGTGTGCAGCAAACATTGTAAACTCCATCTCCAAGGCATCAATCTCCACCATGAGATAAGAGCTCTGGCATCGTTTGGACTTCCAACAACTTCTTAAAATTAAGGAGCCCCTTATATTTATTTTTAATTTACCAGTACTATCCTGCTCTTGCTGTGCTCTTCTAAGTTGTTCTTGTAGCTTTCTTAACTGCTCCTCCTGGTGTTCTGCAAGAGCTTTATATTTAGCAAGTCTAGATGGGGCAGGAAGAGTGAGAGAGAAGTCATCAGTTTAACAATCATTGCAATTGCAGGAGACTTAGTTTGCTTTGCAAACGAGGTACCAAACACAAAACATACTCAAGTTAAACATGAAACTACATACAAGTTGGTCAGTTAGATTTTAGGTAAAATGCAGAGGAACACAAGTTGGACTACACATTACTCTGTGTCATAGAATCAGCCAGGTTGGAAGATGCCACCAAGATCATCACCCAGCCCCATCCAATCATTGTGATGTAATGGTAGTCATGAAACTAGAGGTTGCATCAATAGAAGATACTTTTAAGAGGAAAAAATCCTTATCCTTAATTTTATATAATATTAACATAAGGGAAGTTTCCATCTGTTAGGAAAGACCAGAAATAGTTAAAAACTACTTTTAACCCTTGTCATGCAAAACACATGATTTAGAATGAAAAGCTACCTTCAAAGAGGTCAGAAAGCCTTCATGTTGCTACAATAGGGGCTTAGAAGCCAGAATAGAAGCCTAGACCATCAGAAGCACAGGAACAGCTCATCTTCAAGACGAAGCTGCTTCAAATGATTGTGTTTGTGTTGCACAGGGCTGCTAGTCAAGGTATGTTACAAAACAAAGCATACGCTGCCAGCATGAGGCTAAAAGCATTTCTTTCACTACAAGCTCGGTGTCCTCCTTTTAGAAGAGATGCAATTTGTTCCTTCTCTGCTTTCAGGTAATGCTTCCCCATCATGTTTTCTTCAGAATGGTTATTCCATTTATGGCTATGAAGTTTTGGTGGCTGTATATGGAAGGAATCAACCTGAAGGTGTGTGGAGTTTTACTATCTGGAACCTAGCTACAGTAAAATCCTACATCTAAAGCTGAATATTCATGCTGTGGAACATATAAGGAGAAGAAGTTAGAACTGAAATACTTGAGAATTGGAACAAAAATTTAACTTACTTGTTATCAAGAATTTTGGAGTTTTTCATTCTTTCCATGTCACATTTTACCAATTGTGTTTTGAGAGAATCAATTTCTTCTTTGTACGGCTCAGCACCTTGATCTATTTTTGCCTGAAAACCAAAAGGTACAGTTGGAAGAACAGTTTGTTACTTAGCAATGCATTTAAGAATTGCTTACTGTCTTTGCAAGTAGCTTTTGCAGAGCAAGACTAGGAGCTATTCTGATGTAAGAACGCCCACATTGCCTAGTGCGCTGCACTATCAGTTGGTATCCTGATTTGCTACGTGCAATTGCATTTGAGGAAGCTTTGTTTACTTGTTCCTAGATAAAACTCTAGGAATTCTCAACTAGTATGAAAACATATTACACAGAGAAGACAGCTCATGCTTCAGTTTCAAAATTAGAGGTCATCTGAGAACGTTTCAGAAATGCATCATGCACAAGAGATCCATTTAGCTTCTAATCCCAACATGGGTGCTATGTTTGGTCTCTGAAGGTTGCATTGGTTGAATGCAAAACTATATATTGAGCAGGCAAATGGAGTTTTGCTCTAAGAACACCAAGCAGAACAGAACAGTTTCAGAGAACTAGCCTCCCTCTGAGATCAGAAATGAGAAGTGAAGTATCTTACTCATACCTGAAGACTCTGATTCACTGTTAAGATAGTTTCAAGGTGCTTCTCTGTCTCATCTAGTTTGGCTTGCAGTTGGGTGAGCTCACTCGCTGCCACTGTTGTTCTCATCTCTGCTTCTAACTTGTTTATCCTGTCTTCTTTCTCTTGAACATCTTTTGTTACTTCATTCATTGCATTTTCCAACTTTTGAACTTTGACTTCCATAGCCTATTGAGATATACCAGTCAGTTATAAGCAGTTATGCCAAGGAGTGACAGTAAGAGCACATGACTGTAGTCTTAATAGAAGAGACAAAACTCAAACCACACAACACACTCCTGTGCTACAGTCTCTACAAAAACTCTTGGCACCTACCTCACTCCTCTGTGCCATCTTTTGCTGTTTTGGATGCTCAAGTGTAATAAATGAAGGTATGCAGTTAGCTGACAAAACCAGTACAGGACAGAGAGTCCTCAATTGCTAAGATTAAAACTAGAATTCTTCTCTAGCTCCAGTTTGACAGCAAATACTATCAAGAAAGCATCAAGACTACCACACTGTTAAAACCAGTGCCTCAAAACCAAATGATCACATTTTATTTGGATTTCTGACAGCTGTTATCATAGAATCCAACCGGTTATGTGTGTAAAAGAGAAACAACTGACATAATCATACTACAGGCAAGAGCTCAAACTTGTACCTTGCAAATAAAAGGAAAAGCTGCAAAATGGAAGCACAGTCTGGCCCAGTACATTGTGGCAGAGGTTTACAGTTGCCATCTGCTTTTTTGACATATTCTTGCTTTGAAATCCAGCATCACAGAAGTTTTCCTTAGAAACAGATATTGTTACCTTTTTATCTTGTTTTGCAGCCTTTAGTTGGTTGTGAAGCCTGCAGTTCTCTTCTTCTAAGGCAAGAAGACTGGTAGAGCCACCAGGGCCCAGCTGGTCTTCAAGAGTCTTTAGTTCCTGAAGCAACTCCTCAGTTCTCTCTTTTTCTCGTTTTGATTCTACATCAGCAGTTTTACAGTAATTGGCATTTCTAGCATCCAGCTCCAAAAAAGTCTGATAGAGCAGCTGGAAAGAAGAGAAATTCATGAGAATGTAGATCACAACTGAATTTTACAAATGGCTACAGTAGTTTCAATGAAGTCATTTTGAAGAGAGCAGATAATCTTGTGGGTGTACATCTCAGAAGTTATTCTCTTGCTGCCAAGTTCTGCAAGCAAAGCTGTATAACAACTTGGGAACTACTTTATAGGATCTAGTCTGATAGGAAATACAAATGAACAAGGATCTCTCACACATATGCTCAAGAAAAATCTTCTACAAAGCAGGTTTCCAGGTTTGTATGCATGAGGAAAGAAGCCTTGAGGAAAAAAATACTCCTACATCTTACAGCCAGTTGACTATTAATACAGTAAGTGCTAATTAATCATCTTTTAATAACCTTTGACAGCCTTGTTTTCATTTAGATACATTTATAGGGACCTTACCTAAAATCCATTCCAACCTGAGGATTTAACTTTACCTTTGTTTTAGGAGCCCAGAAGTCCATGACTTGCACAAGTGTTTTGTTATCTTTCTTTAACTCTTCTTCCAGTTTCTCTGCACTGCACTCTGTTCTTGAAAAACCTTCCCAGAACTGTAGCGTTTCCTTCCTAGAACTTTCTTGCTGACAGAGCTGTGCCTCTATGCTACGAAGTTCACTTTCCATTTCTGATAGGTCTTTGAGAATGCTCTTCAAAAGAGAGGAAATTCAAGTTTAAAGATTGCTTTGTAAGCTATATTTCTAAATATATTTCCAGGGGAAGTGTTGGGTGGATGTTAGGAGGAAGTTGTTGCCAGAGAGGGTGATTGGCATTGGAATGGGCTGCCCAGAGAGATGGTGGAATCACTGCCCCTGGAGGTGTTCAAGAAAAGCCTGGCTGAGGCACTTAGTGCCATGGTCTAGTTGACTGGATAGGGCTGGGTGCTAAGTTGGACTGGATGATCTTGGAGTTCTCTTCCAACCTGTTTGATTCTATGATTATTTCTAGGAAGTCCATTTTCACATCTGCTTACAGTATAAAAGGACTTCTACTCTACTGGGAAATGAGAAGGCAATCTACATTCTTGGGGCAGGTGAGAAGCAGGGAGAAAATGACACACATGAAATGTCTTTCATTGTTTTAAGAGACATCTTGATATCAGGCAGTATACATTTGTGCTAGTTTGAAGCTAGCTAGAATGTTTTGGTGAGAAGGACTAGATCACAGGCTACAGAAGAGAAACAGTGCTGATGTCTAATTCACTCATAGGCTTGCTGAGAGGTATAAGAACAAGAATCCAAATATAGATAAGGGAGTTGCTTCTGCTTCTTCTGGGGGAACTGGCTGAGCTGCACTTCAGTCTAGCCTCTCTGCTGTTTCTCTGATTAATCCACTTTGCTTCCTAACCCCCTGGCTGAACCTCCTGTCTTCCTTTGGACTGGGGTAAGGTTAAGGGGCAGGGGGAAGGTGAAAGGGCAGTTGGGAGCCCCTCCTGGGGACTGGGAGGGCTGTTATGTGTCTATATTACCTTTTCCCTTGTCTATTTCTGTCTATAACTGTATATACTGTAAATATCTACTTGTATATTGAGCTAAGCTATAAATAATAAGCTTCATTCAATTCCCAGAGCCATCTGAGTCTAGCCTGGGTGGTTTCCAAAGTGTGTGTGGGGCGGGTAACAGGCAAACCATCACAACATTTTACAGGTCAAACGAGTAAAAACATTGCAACTATTTATAACCTTGTAATTTCACTTTGAACCACTTGGGTTCCCAGCATAGAATTAGAAGCATTAAAAACACAACTCACACATTCTATGCCCCCTCTTCAGTGAAGTCTTAAAAGGTAAAAGCAATGCCACCATCACTTTTAGCACCACACCAAGTCCGAAAACTGTCTCAAAACCTACCTCTGCATCCAAGTGCCAACTCTGCAGCACTTCACTGCTGTTTAACTCTTGAGAGGATATTTCAGCCTGCTTCATCCCAGTCTTCCTGAGATACTGAATCTGAGCTCGTAGCTTATCTTGTTTTCTCTTCTCCTCAAGCAACTCCATTTCATGTTTGTTAACAGTAGTGTAATAGTCTTTTTTCTTTGAGCAAGCACGACTGAACATATACTGTTGTAGAGGCACAAGACTGATCAGTGAGCATGCTTCAAAATGGCACATCACAAAAAGCCACAAGGTCTCTTTGGTGCCTTCTGCTCTCCAGGCTGTAAGCCCCCAGCTTCTTCAGGCTGTCCTCATAGGAGAGGAGTATTTTTCTACAAGTGAACTTACATCTCACCCTCTCCCTGCACATGCCACCATCTACTCCTGCCCAACCAAAACCCCTTAAAAACTCAATGTAAACAAATATACATCCCCCCCCCCAAGTTTGTTTACTGTCCTTCTGCATATCGGAACAGGAATTTTCCTAATTGCTTTCCCAAATTGTCCTTCACTTCCCCTTGATAACCATAATTAGTTTCTCCACTGAACTTTAGACTGGATAAGGTCTGCAAGGCCATGGAATTTAGCAAGCCGCTTGAGTAGTCTTGCGGATTAAACATGCACCTTCAAGACATCTCCCATATCTTTCACCCTCAGTGAAACACATACTTAAGGGTCCATAATTTGATTTATGGAATAACAGAAATAGAATTCCCTAATTAGGTTGGATTCATGGTAATGAAGCCACACTACAACCCATCTACAGCCAAAACCCAAGGTGACTGAACTGAATGGTTCAGATTCTCCCAGAAGCGGAACACATTTACTGTCAATTTACTTCCCACGAGATGTGGATTCACAAAAAATCAAAAGCTAGAGTAAATAGGAACCCTAGCAGTTAACACCAAGATCAGCTCAAAACTAAGCTGAAGCAATATGAAGTGGTTTAAGTCAGTACCTTCAGTTTGTGCAATAAACTTTGGAGGCAACTGCTTATTTCCTCATTTATCACTTGAAGTCTCTGGATTCGGTTACTCTCTTCTGATGAAAGCTGAGGCAGTACCACAGCTATCAGTTCTTTCTGATGCTGCAGTTCACTCTCCAGTTTAAGAGATACTGTAGAGAGACATTCGTACCTTTTCCCCATGTCCAAGAATTTGTCAAGAAGCTCCTAAATGCAGATGAAAAATGCAGTCACAATAAGGAAGGTCCTGCCTAGAATCCCTGGACATATATACAGGGATTATCCAGAATAAGCCAAGAGAACCAGGTCACAGATTGTCTGTGTCCTTTCCCCAGAAGCTGGGAAGATGTAAGTCTCCATGTCCAAGAAGACAGAGTCCCCTGAAAGCATTTGGGCACTGTCTGGACCGTGGCTAATCATAATCTGTGAGTAAATGCTTAAATGCCACTTTGTGACTCTCTACTGCCTTCTGCCATAGAGCAGAAAGAGCCTGGGCCCAGCTACTGGGCAAGCAGCATATTGACTGCAAGTGGCGTTTGACAGTGGGAACCTTCTCTTCCAGTTCAGTTAACATGTATATATTTTGCTGGTTATGTTAGATGTAGATATTATCCATAGATTGTTTCCATGACAGTGCAAGAACCCAAACATTATTAAAATGAGTGGTCAGGGGTGGTGAGAGTTCTGAATAGCAACAATATTAATTTTGGAAAATATCACCTCTCAATTAATTTCCCCTCTGCAACACTCAGTAACTGAAGAGTTCAGTTTAACACTCCCATAGCAAGCTAAACAATCACTTAGCAAATCAACTGATCCTGTGCTTTGCAGTCCTAGCACGATACTTGGTTTTACAGATCATAGAGAAAGCAAGTTTATCCTCCACAAAACAGTATTAAGGCTTTACATGCATCCTTAAAGCAAGCAGAGAAATAAGTTTACCTGAATCTTCAAGGCTTTTTCAAGGCTGTCAGTCACCTGCTCTGTCTTATCCAGCAAGTTCACCTGCACAGACACATCATTCAGGTTTCTCTGCTTCTGCTGGTCAAGAGTGCCTTCCAGTTTTGGATTTGCTTCAACACACTGAAATAAAAACATGTGGATTTCAACAGCCTTCTAGAAGAGAAACTGCCAATGTCTTGGGAATGCAGCTTGCAATACCAACCATCTCAGGTCTTTTTTGCAACTCCATCTTGAGCTGGTCCCGCTCAGAGCTTACGTCCTGGAGAAGTTTTTGTAGCTCATTTTTTTCTTGATTAACTGATGAGATTTGTGCTTCAAGTTGGAAGGACTGTCGAGTTCTTTCAGCCAACAACTGGTCTTTTTCACATGAGCTACTTAACTGAGATGATAACTGTTGAATCTGTAATAAATAGTGGAGTGAAAACCCAAGAATTACGATTTTGTTTTGGTTTGAATACTATGAAGTATTACAATCAGTTGCATGAAATACAAAGAACAATTTCCAGTAATTAAAATTCACACTAATGGAAGAACCTTAAAAACAATTTTGGTGCTCTAATAACTTCTAAAAAAAGTCCAAATAAAAGAGAGAATGGCATGAATCATAGAATCAACAAGGTTGGAAGAGACCTCCAAGATCATCCAGTCCAGTCTAGCACCCAGCCCTATCCAATCAACTAGACCATGGCACTAAGTGCCTCAGCCAGGCTTTTCTTGAACATCTCCAGGGATGGTGACTCCACCACCTCCTGGGCAGCCCATTCCAATGCCAATCACTCTCTCTGGCAACAACTTCCTCCTAACATCCAGCCTATACCTCCCCTGGCACAGCTTGAGACTGTGTCCCCTTGTCAGCTTTGGTCTCCAGGAAACAACCAAAATAGTCAACATGCGCCCCTGTCGCAGGAGAAACAAAGATAAACAGAAGTCTAGCATAAGAGAGAGGCAGTGAAATAGTCTTTATATCTGCTCTAGTTAACAGAGCAGTAACAAATTTGGTGATTTAAACCAATCCTTAATTATAATCTCTGATTAACAGACAAGTGAAAAGTGCCAAAAGACCGAATTAGCAAAAGCTAAGGGCCAAGATGGAAGCATGCAAAGCCCCAGAGATTACAAAGCCTCTGAGATTCTGTACCAGTGTCTCACAATGCTTTTTAAAAGCCTGAACAAATACATGTACAATTAGTGACTATTACAGTGATTGGATAAATCTGTGTCCATCTTCATGGAGTGATCAACCCAAACAGAGGATGCCATTTCTAAACACCACTGATACAAATCTCTTTGTCCATGTTTATGCTTGTTTAGCACACAAAATGTGCTGAGAATTAAAAAGTAGGATTTGTATCCAGTGAGAAGTTTAGTACAGCAGTACCAGATCAGAAGACTGAATAGTACTAAAACTACAACTCTACCTTGTTCATTAGGCCATCCTCCAAAATATCGAATCGCCTCTGAACCCTTGACCAATGTTCTTCCCTTTGCTCAGCTTTGATCTTCTCCTCACTGAGGAGTTGTTGGTGCTGCTTCAATTCTTTCTCAGTTTCAAGAACCTGGAGTCAAAATAGAGCAATACATATAAAATGAAGTATGTGAGGTATGTGAATCTACCTATCAGACTAAACCATCCAGGATGTCATTGGAGTGAAAATATTTGGCACAAAGAAGTGCAGCTGTAGTCTGCATACAGGAAGTTTTGAGTTGTGCACCTTTGAATGTTTCCCATTTCCCTAAGCCAAGCCTGTCAACCTGCACACCCAAAAAACCCTTGGAGAATTAGACAAAGTGTACTGCAAATATGGTTGGATGTACTTTCTGTAATCCCTGTTTACAGATGACTGATACAAAGCCAAAATCTTATTTGGGTAGGGCTCAATCAAGACCTAGGAATTATTACTTAACACAGGTTTACAAGTTACTCTTGTCAGTGCTGCTAAATAATTTGGTAAGTTCTAGAACTAATATTCCTTTCCCTTAAGCCTCTGAATTCCCTGGGAAGTTGAGTTTTAGCAGCAAGACAATCCATACTTAGAGGATACAGGTAAACAGAGCGAGCAGACTCTCTCCCCACCATAGACTTCAATGACATATTTGAAGAGATTACTCAGTATCTGAGCAAGAACTGCTGCTCAGTGGGTACCATCCAACCTGCTTGTCTTCACTCTTGGCCTAATCCAGAAGAGACAGAAGCTTGTGAGAATTTGTCACCTTGTGTTTCAAAAGTTTGGAGCTCAACTGTGAAACACATAATTTCCAATTCATTAGAAACTAGGTGTTAAGGGTTTAGGTATGATGAAGGCTGTGTTTTCTGGTTCCTCATCTACTCCCACATAAAGTGACCTCAAGTAACTTTAAAGAGTTTACATACATCTTCAGATACCATTCCATGAGACAAAACTTAAAGCATACCAATATTGTTCAGTCTGGGTAAATAACATGAATATTTGCAAGCTGTTTTTAAACACAGCTCCAAGAATTGACCATGTTCCTTTACCAAGTATGTATCTTTCAGCAAAGATTAAGCACCTTATCAACACTCTCGTGTAGTTTTATCTCCAGTTTGTTCTTCTCTGCCTGAATGCCTTCCAGTATTTCCTGGAGCTTCTCTTTCTCCTGTGCTAGTAAGTCACACTGTTTCTCCAGCTGTGCAAGTTGACTGCTTTCACTCCCAGTCTTTTCTTGCAGTTCTTCCAGCAGCTGGTGCTTTTCTTCTTTTACCAAGTGCAAGTCCTCATTCAGCTTGACTACCTATTAGAAAATGAAGTAGTACAAAATCACCAACTACTAGCCAAAACTCTTGTTGCAAAACTGTACTGCCATGACACCACCTATTGGATCAATAAGCCAGCATAAATGAGTGTCTGTTGTTCTAGTAACAACTTGAGAACATGCCTGCAGTTATTTCTAGGAGTTTATTACTATGCTCACCTTTTCTTTCAGTTGGTTTATTTCTTGATTTAGTTCATCTTCAATGCTCTGCAAACTCTCTTCTCTACTTGCTAGCATATTCTTCAGGGTATCAGCTTGCTCTCTCTGATGAGTTAGTTCTCTCTGTAGATCTTCCATTTCTGTCAGCATTTTTAAGGACTGCAGAACAAGATATTATATCCATGTTCACTCAGTATTACCAAGTTATGCTTATTAGGAGTGAAGAATAAATGTTTGAATTTCTAGAAGAGTACTGAGTCTTACTTAAAAAAGCCCCTCACTTGTCACTGGCCCATGCCAGTGTTCTTGCTGAAGAACTCTGAAGGAAGAGGGTCTTTAGAAACAGCCTTTATCAGTTCTGTTTCTTTTCAACAGGCAGCAGTAGAGAGCAAGGAAAAAAGTGTTGGGAGGGAAATTACTCAGACTACTTAAATCCAAAACTCAAGACATCCCTCACGAAACACCTCACCATGAAAAATACAGTCATTCCTACAGCAGCTGCCACCAGTTCCAATCGTAATTTGTCTAATTTAGGAGCAAGATATACAATCTACAACTGAAGATTGGGTAGTCCTACTTAATTTTAGCATTTTAATTTGATGGTCTATATATTAAGGCATCAGTGGTTCTACTTCATGGTTAGTCATTTCCATTTCTTAAAAGCATTTGCAGAGCTTCTGGTGGGGAAGAAAATTTTGCCAGGCTTGAGATTTGCCAACTTGATTTTTTTTGGGTCAATTAGGTAACAGAACAAACTTGTCTAAAATAGTGTGTCTGCATAAGAACACTCACTGAAGTCACCAATCTGCCAGGAACTAAGACATCAGGAAGGAGAAACAGAATGGCTAATCATTCTATTTTCTGCCTTCAGCTTCCTCTGTCAATTCAGAGCGATTTGAAAGTGATAGGAGAATTAAGCCTTTGAATACCTGTAAACCTGGATGACCTATCCTGGTTAGTGCTGAATATAAAAAGGCACTGTACAGGAGAAATACATCAGGAACTTGGTAAGTGTTTGTCCAGCAGGTGGCAGACAACTGCCTAAACCCAGAGCAGCAGCGACCAAGCACAGCAACCAAGGAGCAGGGAAGAAAAGCGAAACCAATCCCTACGACCAGACTGCATTAGTTTACTAAGCTTTTAGTTTCCTATTGCAATGAACAGGCAGAGGAAAATATATTGAACAGCAGAAGGCTTCATAACCAATATAATGAAGTCATACAAGCTGCTTTTAAAACAATAAAGAGATTTTCTTACATATTGTCTCCTAACAGTCAGCCTCCAAATGATCTCTTACTGCTTTACAAGCCTCTACACTTGCTGTAGCTCACATTTCTCACGGTTAAGTTTCTCAAGCTGCTTAGAGATATTTTCATTTTAGTTTGTTCTTTTCCTGCCAGCAGCTTGCCATATTTTGGTATTTCAAACATAACCTATACATACAGGTTGTTATTATTGGATTATTTTGTAGAAGATACTTCCATCAGCTTCCTTGTTGGAGATGGAACAGTTCTGATAGTCAAATTTCAGTGCTTCCATCTCACTGGCAGACAAGTGATTATGTAAAGGTCTACAAACCATTATAATTCCAGAAAAATGACTCTGTTGCTGTACACAGAAGCAGGTAGTCTTGATGCTAACAAGCATTAATGTCTTCTAAAAGCTACAATGGTTTCAGATATGCAAGTCAGTAGATAAGAAATCTAACAGGGTAGCAAGCTAAAGCATGAGCTGACCTGCCTTTCAGCTGCTCAAGCAGCTGCAGAGTGCCATAGCTAAGAGACATTAGAACACAAAATGTTTTAAGACTTGGGAAAAGTATTGAGGTCAAAAAGCAGCACTGATTCCACATAATACTCTATCATTCAACTCTAAGGCACGTTTAGTTGTATGTAAGGCTTGTAGCTTGCATCTGATCATCTTTTCCCTGCCTCCACCTATGGATTTTGGCTTTGAGAAACAGTACAAAGAAGGGAAAGGTAACCAAAACTTGAACACTGTTACTACCTTTACTGAAACCTTACAAATGGAAGTTAGCAGAGGAAATGAGCTGCCAACCCTGACAGCATTTCTAGTTTATGTGACAAAAGTGTGCCTGACCTTCTCCTGCAGTTCTCCAGTTCTTTCCTTCAACGACTCTGCTTCCAGGAGTTGATTTTCTTTCTCTGCAATACTTCCTTTCAGCTCCACAACAGTCTCCTGATGTTGTCTGAGAGAGTTACGAGCACATCTCAACTCTTCCTGCATCTCTGAATTCTTCGCACACAACACAGTTTAAGTGTATTAAAATCAAAGATACTTCCACAATTTAAGGCAGAGGTTTACTAAAGGTATTATCCTACAGGAATAAGATAGTTTTTTCTTACCATGCTAATTGTCTCCTCTATAGTTTGTCTTAGTTGGTCTCTCTCCTTTTGGAGACTGTCCAGCTTATCCTGCAATGATCTATTCTCTTGTGTTAGGAGAAGGATCTGTTCCTTTTGTACCTGAAGCTCACTGTCTTCTCCACAGCTCTCTGATTTTTCCTCAGCAAGCTGGTCTCTCTCTGACAGGATCTTTTTTATTTCTTCCTTCTTCTGTGACAGCTATTGAGAAGTGGAAAGGCAGAACTTCTATCAGTTTAACAATCAAAATTAAATGGCAGTCTTGCATCATACTGCTGCAGTAATTATCAGTAATCTGCTAACCAAGGTAGTACAACTCCAGAACTGAATCTGTGGCCTCTGTTTTGTTTTAAATGCTAACCTTTTGGCAGTCTACCCTGCAACACTAGCCAGATCATACAGAAAGTTTGAGGAGCCAAACAAGGCACACCTTTTATCACAGTATCATCAGGGTTGGAAGAGACCTCATAGATCATCAAGTCCAACCCTTTACCACAGAGCTCAAGGCCAGACCATGGCACCAAGTGCCACATCCAACCTTGCCTTGAACAGCCCCAGGGACAGCGACTCCACCACCTCCCCGGGCAGCCCATTCCAGTGTCCAATGACTCTCAGGGAAGAATTTTCTCCTCACCTCCAGCCTAAATTTCCCCTGGCGCAGCCTGAGGCTGTGTCCTCTTGTTCTGGTGCTGGCCACCTGAGAGAAGAGAGCAACCTCCTCCTGGACACAACCACCCTTCAGGTAGTTGTAGACAGCAATAAGGTCACCCCTGAGCCTCCTCTTCTCCAGGCTAACCAATCCCAGCTCCCTCAGCCTCTCCTCGTAGGGCTGTGCTCAAGGCCTCTCACCAGCCTCGTCGCCCTTCTCTGGACACGCTCAAGCATCTCAATGTCCCTCCTAAACTGGGGGGCCCAGAACTGAACACAGTACTCAAGGTGTGGTCTAAGCAGTGCAGAGTACAGGGGCAGAATGACCTCCCTGCTCCTGCTGACCACACCATTCCTGATGCAGGCCAGGATGCCACTGGCTCTCTTGGCCACCTGGGCACACTGCTGGCTCATGTTCAGGTGGGTATCAATCAGCACCCCCAGATCCCTCTCTGTCTGGCTGCTCTTTATACATCTGCTCCAAGACATGCAAACACTTGATTGATAACCACTGGAGTATATCAGTTCTCCCTCCAGAGAAACTGTGCTACTGAAGCACTGTAACACAATATTCTCAGCATTTTTTGGTCAGGAATTGAACAGTAAGGCTGAAAAAAAACAGTGGGTCAGCTTCCAAACTGTATACTGGGAACCAAACTGCCATTTACCACCAACCATGATGCTTTTCATTGGGACTGTTACCAAACATTAGCTTCATTCCTACCCCTAAGTAACCCTAACCTCTTCCTTCCTCTGTCAGCTAATGCGACAGTTGTTACCAGCTAGCGCACATTATAGCCTGTAGCTCTACAACAATGTGTTAGAAGCTTGTGGAAATCAGGATTAGGAGCAGGCACTACAACTTTGCTGCTTATTTTCTACCAGAAGCCATCTACTAGATGTCCAAGGATAAGTAGAAAACACTATAAGCAACTATTTAAGGTTTTTTTCAGTGTTTGGAAACACATTAAAAGCATTTCTGGTTTCAGTTATTACATGACATTGTACCTGTATTTCTAGATCTTTAATGGTTTTCCCAAGGGTCTCTTCAACACTCACAACCTGAGATTCTTTTTCAGCAATAATTTTTTCCAGCTTTTTGACTTGGTCCTGAGCTTGCTTGAGAGAACTCTGTGCATCTCTCAGTTCTTCATGTGCCGAAATGTTCTTTAGAACAAAAGAAAACCAAGAGAAAACGGGCAAGTGTTTTGCGGTGTCAGTAAACAGTCACAGCAGCCCAACATGCCACAAACCAAACCCACACAGATCCCCAGTCCCCTGTACAGTTCAATAGTGTAAGTGGTGTTACTTTCTTCCCTTTGACGTGTATGCTTCACTTACTATAAAGGCTGAATTCCTACCATTGAAACAGTGTCCTTTATATCCTCTTTGAGTTGGTCTGCCTCAGCTTGGAGGGATTCCTCTTTTTGCTTCAGGTCATCTCTTTCCTGGGTTAGAGTTTTCATTTTTTCCTGGCACTCAGTAAGCTGCTGAAGAACTCCCTGGATCTCCGAATCCTTGGCCTCTAATCTCCTCTTCATAGCATCTTCTTGTTCTTTTAATGGCTCCAATTCCTTTAACTTCTCCTGAGCCTGAATATAGTCTTCTCTTATCTCAAGAAGTTGGTTGTACTCCTCTGTTTTTCTTTCCAGTTCTTTCATTTTGCTAGAGAGCTTTAATTGGAAAAGGAAAAAGGTCAGACACTAATGCAAAACTCCATGGTGTGTGCACAATGTCACAGAATATTGTTTTACCTTAGAAAGGCTGAGATTTTACTTTTCAATGGAAGAATGGGAAGTTAATAACTTCACTTTCAAGACACTGCTTATATATTCCTGACCACTTTAAATAAACATTTGGTTATGGAACCTTCCTGTGGTGTGATGGTTTGGGTGTTACCTGGCCCCCCACAGTTTGGAAATGATCCAGACTATACTCAGCTGGCTCTGGAAAATGAATGAAGCTTATATTTACAGCTTAGCACAATATATAAGCAGATACTTACAGTACATACAGAAATATACAAGGTAATACAGAAACACAACAGCCCTCCCAGAAACCTGAGTGCCCAGGAGGGACTCCCAACCACCCCTTGACCTTCCTCCTACTCCGCTCAATCTTACCCCAGTCCCAAGGAAGAATGGAGGTTCAGCCAGGGGGGTTAGGAAGCAAAGTGGATTAGTCAGAGAAACAGAGGGTGAGGTTAGAGAGATGCAGCTCAGAGCTGTCCAGCAGGAGTAGTGCCTTATCTATGTTTTGATTCTTGTTCTTATACCTCTCAGCAAGCCTATGAGTGAAGTAGACATCACCCTTGTTTTCCTTTCACAGCCTGTAATCTAGTTCTTCTCACCAAAACATTCTAGCTAGCTTCAAACTAGCACATGCGGTTTCTCCTTAGCAGAAAGAAACCTTGCTAAAACATAACACCACTCAAGAAAAACTGCAGCCTATCTTAGGAATCAAGTCAGGAGTTATCAGATAGCTGATACAGCTATCTGATAGCTATAGCAGCCATAGCTGGAATACAACAGCCACACCAGTGCCAAAAAGCTGTATGTAAATATGCATCATCAGCTCTTAATTTTTTTCCCCTCCTTCTAAATTGGAGAGGTGATTCTCTTGGGTTTGAATAATCTGTTCCAGACAGATTTCAGTTCCCAAGGAGGAAAACTGTTTCTATGACTGAGTAGGTCAAAGCAGCATATTTTAAAATCAAAACTGTATAATAAAGATAGAATTCAGGGATGGAAAAATAATTAAAAGGTCAAGCACAGAACAATATGTACCCTGGAGCAACACACACGATTCTTTGCTTATGAAGAAAAAATCCAATAAGCTTCATAATCCTGCAGTCTTATACTCAGCACAGAACAACATCCACTCAAGCAAGAGGAACTTCAATGACAGCATTATTTATACCTTTCAGACTACTCCAAAAAAGTGTGTTTTTTCCATTATGTGTTCTATGTTAGAACTATGTTAGAAGTAATCAGTTGTTTTATCTGTAAATAAAAGAAGCTGACACTAACCTCTAATTCCACTTCATCCAAAGCTGTTTTAGACGTCTGTGCTTCTTTAGCTAGAACATCTATTTGGAGCTTCATTTGTTCATTGTTTTCTGACAGAGATACATATTTTTGCTCTAGCTCTTCATGGAGCTGCTTAAGTGCTACATACTCCTGATCACACTTTACATACTTAAGTTGTGCATCTGTTATATCATCTTTTGATTTTCCAATTTCTTCACTCATCTGTTGAAGCCTAATTTCATTATCAGCTACTTCAGAAAGCAGCTTTTCTCTCTCCAGCTTTACTAAGCGTAGCTCCTCACATTTTTCAACAATCTGCCAACAGAAAAGCAATATTAATAACATAAGTCAGTATTTTTCCTAGCTGCATAATATGAAGAGGTTCCTACACAACCATAGGAAATGAGGTACAGGCAAGAACACATCACAGTGTATCTGGTTTTGCTTTTAGGCAGGAGCTGTTAAGAACAATCTTTCCAAGACAATGAAGACTGGCAAGCCCTTTAGAGAAGTTTTGAAGTGTTTTATAAGGAGAGGCTGAGGGAGCTGGGGTTCTTCAGCCTGGATAAGAGGGGGGACCTCATAGCTGCCTACAACTACCTGAAGGGAGGTTGTAGCCAGGTGGGGATTGGTCTCTTCTCCCAGGCAACCAGCAACAGAACAAGGGGACACAGTCTCAAGTTGTGCTGGGGGAAGTCTAGGCTGGATGTTAGGAGGAAGTTGTTGCCAGAGAGAGTGATTGGCATTGGAATGGTCTGCTCAGGGTGGTGGTGGAGTCACCATCCCTGGAAGTGTTGAAGAAAAGCCTGGCTGAGGCACTCGGTGCCATGGTCTGGTTGATTGGACAGGTCTGGGTGCTAGGTTGGGCTGGCTGATCTTGGAGGTCTCTTCCAACCTGGTTGATTCTGTGATTCTCTAACTCTTTAGATGTTCTTTAAACATTTCCTTTTCCCTATCTTTGAGAGAGGACTGGACCGATGCTCCTAAACAGAATGTTTAGATGCAGTGATACTTTTTTTCATGATAGAGTGTATATCAAATTGTTAATAACTTAATAAAATCCAGGAGATGCAGGCACAGGTGTGAACATCTAGAGCCAACAGGAACAATATTTTAATGAACTCAACTGTAAAAGCTTGATTCAATTCAATTTTGGTTTTACAACTTAAGATCCTGTGGGCCTCCATTAATGTGTTACCAGTCAAGCAAGAAATACAATGAAGGCAAACATTATTTACCTCTTTCTGCTGTATCTCAACAGTATTTGGAAGAGACTGGAATTGTGATAGCTCATCTACTTTGTTTTGTAGAAACGCATTCTCTTTCAGTGCTTTTTCTAGTTCTCCTTTTAAGTCAGCTTCCTTCTTCTCCAGCTCGACAACAGAGAGCAGATCTAGAGATTTAAGTCAAAGTGTGAGAGAAAAGAGTTTGTTCTAAGTTAAGCACAAGATTTGCAACATTTTTCTGGATACCCTATCAGTGTAATTCTAGGAAACTGTATTTCACAGTGGTCAGCAACTAAAAAAAGATTAAATATTGGTCTGAGCTCTGTCATGACATCTTGGGGAAGCTTCTGAACTGAACTGGATGTCAACCTATTAGACTTCCTTAACTTCACTGTCTTGGTGTGAAATGCAAGAGTCTACAGTCTGCAGGTCTCCAAATAGCAGCTGCTTTAGATTTTCTTGATGTATGGGGTTAACATTCCAGGGGGAGTAACCCTGAACCTGACACCCTAGGTGGTCTTCACCACTCCCCAGGGGTGGGTCTGAACACCACCAGGTGATGGTTAGCCCATTCACCCTTCCTGTCCCATAAAAGCAGGGGGACTTCTGTTCCTCTCTCTCTTCATCTCTCTGTGTACCACCATTACCATCTGCTCCTGGTTTCTCTTTGTTCTACCATGTGGCCATCACCCACGAGGGGGACAAAGCCATCACCACGGGGTTGTATTTATACATTTTGTATTTGCTATTTTCCCTTCCCTATCCTTTGTAACTTCCCTACCTCAGATACCTCTTCTAAGTTATTGTTAAACTTTTCTTTTTAACTTCCAAATCGAGTGAGATGGATTTATTTGGGTGTGCTTACTTCTTTCTCTCTCTCCATCTAATCCCTTTCTTTTGGGAAAGAAGGGGAAGAAGGAAGGGCACTTTATAAAATTGCTATTGGTTCTATCAAATTTATCTGAGTTTCTGGAAGTTCAAGTGTCTTGGTTCTAATTTAAACTATGTGCCAGCAGCACACAAAACTCCATTATTTTTCATGCTGGCAGAAGCTCCAAGCAGTAGTGAAAACAAGAACTGAAGTATTCCATCTCCCAGCCATTATGATAGCAAAGAGAAATAAAAAGCACCACCTGAAACAGTACCTTTTGGAACTTTGCCCTCCATCAGCGAAGTTAGTTTTGTGTTTTCTTGAAGTATAGCCTGCAACTCTTTCTGCAAGTCAGACTGCATTTTTCTGTAACTGGCTTTTCCTGCTTCTATTTGGGTTTGATAGGTTTGAACATCCTTTTGCATTTGACTGTAGGTACTGGAGAGATCATTCTTCAGGGAAAGAAAATGTGAAATTAACACACAAAATAAAAACCAAAACCCCCTAAATATTGCATCTGCTACCTTTAGTGTTGTTACTCTGAACAACTTTGGCCTTGATCTTATTACTGTCTACAACTACCTGAAGGGGCATTGTAGCCAGGTGGGGGGTGGCCTCTTCTCCCAGGTAACCAGCAATAGAACAAGGGGACACAGTCTCAAGTTGTGCCAGGGTAGGTCTAGGCTGGATGTTAGGAAGAAGTTCTTCACAGAGAGAGTGATTTCCCATTGGAATGGGCTGCCCAGGGAGGTGGTGGAGGCACCGTCCCTGGGGGTCTTCAAGAAAAGCCTGGCTGAGGCACTTAGTGCCATGGTCTAGTTGATTGGATAGGGCTGGGTGCTAGGTTGGACTGGATGATCTTGGAGGTCTCTTCCAACCTGGTTGATTCTATGATATATGTGGCAGAATAAGCCACAGCTAGACAACTGCATTCCTGTCAGAGTCCTGGAACAAAATACACCTTCTAGGTGAGGGCTAAAACTATAACTGCTCTGTTTAAAAGCTCAGGAGTAAGCTCCATCTCATCTCCAAGTTCACAACTCATTCTCTTTTTCTCTGCTTAATTAGGTTTGGAGCCTTCTGTTCTAATAACTCCCTAAAGGCTGTTCATGCACACTCTCTGCACTGGTAAACATAAAACTAACCACCCTCTCATGTGGAAGAAGTCTCTATTTCCTTTTTCCCTTTCCCCTGAAGACTTTTTCCTTTCAATAAATTCTGCAATAGAAGTGTTACTTTGAGCATGAATCACTGGCATCCTCCAGATCCTCTACCACACCTTGCCTTTATGAATTGCCTTCTTCACTACTCTGCCCCTGAACAGCATTTTGTATGGCTAGACAGGTACTTCAACAAGTACTTACCATTTTCTCCTTCAGCTCCAGATTTTCACTTCTGAGAAAAGCAGCTTCTTTTTTGGCATCCAAGGCTACAGTTTCGCTGTCTAAGAGAGATTTATTCAGATGCTGAATTTCCTCAAGTAGCTTATCAGAATCTCCCTGAGAAAGGAAGGAACATTCCAAGGAACATGTCAAAAAAAAAGCCATGATCAAGCAGATGTGTTTATCACAGTATCACCAAGGTTGGAAGAGACCTCACAGATCATCAAGTCCAACCCTTTAGCACAGAGCTCAAGGCTAGACCATGGCACCAAGTGCCACCTCCAATCCTGCCTTGAACAGCCCCAGGGACGGCGACTCCACCACCTCCCCGGGCAGCCCATTCCAGTGTCCAATGACTCTCTCAGGGAAGAACTTTCTCCTTACCTCCAGCCTAAATTTTCCCTGGCATAGCTTGAGGCTGTGTCCTCTCGTTCTGGTGCTGGCCACCTGAGAGAAGAGAGCAACCTCCTCCTGGCCACAACCACCCCTCAGGTAGTTGTAGACAGCAATAAGGTCACCCCTGAGCCTCCTCTTCTCCAGGCTAACCAATCCCAACTCCCTCAGCCTCTCCTCGTAGGGCTGTGCTCAAGGCCTCTCCCCAGCCTCGTTGCCCTTCTCTGGACACGCTCAAGCATCTCAGTGTCCCTCCTAAACTGGTTAAAAATGTAAATAGAGGCTCAAGCTTGGGAAATTTGCTCTAGAAAGCACACTAGCAGGCTTGTGTCAGACACAGGATAAAAAGCAGCATTTCCCATGGCTTTGCTTCACTAGAGAAGTGCTGTGTGATCATAGACTAGTCATCATTTTAGGCATTGGAATAGTCTTCCTAAAACCTGCAGGGCAAGATTTCAGCTGCACCAAGCTTAGACCCAAATTAAACCTACCTTCAAAGAAACTAAAACCATCTCTCAACCCAGCAGAACACTCAAAAATTTACCAGTGAAAAACAGGTGTCATTTTTTTCTGCTTCTGCTTTCTTCAGTTCTTCTACATGATTCTGCAGTGCCTTTATTTTGTTTTCTTTCTCTTTCAGTTGTTCTGATTTAGAGTTTAGTTCTGCCTAAAAGTTAGAAAAGAAACAGAAAAGGAAGATTTGAGGGCCCCATTCCATGTTTCAGGTAGGAATTTAACTAGAACCTGCTTTCTACATAGTAAGCATTTATGAATTTGAGACATCATCTTTCATCCTAACAGCTGTAACAGAGCCAAATAATATCTAGCTTATCCTGAGCAGATGCAGTGTTTCAAGATAAACAGCCCAAGCATGTCTCATACAAGCCACGTTGCATGTAAAGTCACTGCCAGGCTTACCTCGAGTTCTTCATTGTACACTTCAGCACTAGAAACAAGATTCTTTAACTTGGAAATTTCGTGCATTAGTTGTACCTGTGGAGCACATTGAAGGAAAATTGCAGAGGGTGTTAGAAAGCACCCACACCAGTAGTTTTAGTTGCCAATACCATGAAAACAAACAGGTCTTGTTCTCTGTTAATGTGCAAACCATATACACACACCCACATCTATCTCAACAACCATAAAGCAACTTGACACATGCTTTTGAGCACATAGATGAGATGCAAAGTGCTAGTTTAGCTTCCCAGCAATCACAAAGGATTTATACATAGCTTAGTGTTATTGTTGCTGCTTGAGCTGTTGCAGATTATCAATACAGTTAATGCAGAAATTGTACAGATAGAACACTTCAGATTGTGGTCTTGTTAACTAGATTTTTATGACAGTGCAGATGTGATTTGCTTTTTTCCACCAAGAGTGAGAAGATGCCAAAAATAAAAGCTACAACAAGTAAGTAATAAGTTCAGTGGTTCCCTCCAAAAGGAACAGGTAAAAAATTAGACAGAAAAGCACCTCCAGAACTGAAGGACTCTCTTCCTCCTCTTTGTTAGAAAAGCTTTTCAATAAGCACTCATCTGTGAGTACCTCTGTATAGTCATAAGCACAGGTAAGGAGTAAACCCAATCTTAAGATCCATGAAAAGGTTTAAAGCCAGCACTTTTCTGAGTACTTCTGTCTACTGAGGAGTACAGAGAAGAAAACCCAACCTGGAGTCTTAAAACCATAGGATGGTTATATCTATGCTGTACTAATACTGCCACATCTCATTTAAAGTTATAATATGGGATTTAGCCAGGCCAAGTGCAGGGTTCTGTACTTTGGTCACAACAACCCCAAGCAGCACTACAGGCTGGGGACAGAGTGGCTGGAGAGCAGGCAGGAAGAAAGGGACCTGCGGGTACTGGTGGATAGTAGCTGAAGATGAGCCAGCAGTGTGCCCAGGTGGCCAAGAGAGCCAATGGCATCCTGGCCTGTATCAGGAACAGTGTGGCCAGTAGGACAAGGGAGGTTATTCTTCCACTGTACTCAACACTGGTCAGGCCACACCTTGAGTGCTGTGTCCAGTTCTGGGCTCCTCAATTCAAGAGAGATATTGAGGTGCTGGAGCGTGTCCAGAGAAGGGCAACAAAGCTGGTGAGGGGCCTGGAGCACAAACCCTCTGAGGAGAGGCTGAGGGAGCTGGGAGTGTTTAGCCTGGAGAAGAGGAGGCTCAGGGGAGACCTCATTGCTGTCTACAACTACCTGAAGGGAGGCTGTAGCCAGGTGGGGGTTGGCCTCTTCTCCCAGGCAACCAGCAATAGAACAAGGGGACAGAGTCTCAAATGGTGCCAGGGAAGGCCTCGGCTGGATGTTAGGAGGAAGTTGTTGCCAGAGAGAGTGATTGGCATTGGAATGGGCTGCCCAGGGAGGTGGTGGAGGCACCGTCCCTGGGGGTGTTCAAGAAAAAGCTGCATGAGGCACTTAGTGCCATGGTCTGGTTGACTGGCTAGGGCTGGGTGCTAGGTTGTACTGGATGATCTTGGAGGTCTCTTCCAGCCTGGTTGATTCTATGATTCTATAATATATCTGTGGTGATTGAAGCTGACTTATGTGTTTAGTGAACTATGCAACCTTTCTGTATTGCTGTAATTAATCTGCTACCCGAGTATCAAATGCTTCTATTTTATGGATTTTATGGATTGTCTTCAGATACTGGAGAACAGAATTCTTGTTGTAACAGAAACTACTTCAGAGCACTGAACCTATTGTCTGGTAATCTTTGCAAAAGAGGCTGCAACTGAGGCTGTGTTGCATGCTGGCTGATAAGGCAGGTGGCAACTCCAGCCTAGCATACAAAAGGTCTTCTGAAAATAATCTTACACAAGCTAAGTCACACAAGCAACTACGAATCCATTTTGAAGATCCATGAATCCTTGTAGGAAACAATGGAGACAAGAAGAGATCTTCTAAAATTGTAAGAACTCAAAAGGATGTAACTTCAGCCTCTACCTTAAATTCATGGTCAGAGAATATGAAACAAGCTAGCATATAGAAGTCATCAGCAGATAAGGTATCAGAACAGGAATGCAATGATATATCCAAGTCTCATTATGTCAACTTTGGGTTTTCCTTTGGGTTTTGTGGTTTCAGAGGTTTGGGTTTTTTTTGTTTGGCTGTTTAAACTTTGGGTTTTTATTAGCTTGTTCACAGGATTTTTTTGCTGCAACTTAGTTCACAGTCTTGCCTTTCAGCAGCTAGAACTTAATGCAAGTAATACATATTTCAGGTCACAGAATGGTGACATAAAGCATTTGGATGAACAAACTACTTCATGAGGATATGAATCATAGAATCAACCAGGTTGGAAGAGACCTCCAAGATCAGCCAGGCCAACCTAGCACCCAGCCCTAGCCGCTCAACTAGACCATGGCACTAAGTGCCTCATCCAGGCTTTTCTTCAACACCTCCAGGGACGGCGACTCCACCACCTCCCTGGGCAGCCCATTCCAATGCCAATCACTCTCTCTGTGAAGAACTTCCTCCTAACATCCAGCTTAGACTTCCCCCAGCACAACTCGAGACTGTGTCCCCTTGTTCTGTTGCTGGTTGTCTGGGAGAAGAGACCAACCCCCACCTGGCTACAATGTCCCTTCAGGTAGTTGTAGACAGCAATGAGGTCCCCCCTGAGCCTCCTCTTCTCCAGGCTAAACACCCCCAGCTCCCTCAGCCTCTCCTCACAGGGTTTGTGTTCCACCCAAACAAACAGCATTTCCTATGTCATAATTTATCCAGCATGTACATTTACCCTTTCTGACATCTTACCATAAAAATTCATGTTTTCCACAGACATTACTACTCACATCATTTAAAAAACTCATTTACTTACTAAGATTGCATCTTAAGTCAGCATCCACATAGTTCAAAGGATTAACAAAAGCCTGAGCTATGCTGGACTGTGAACTAAGATATTTTTGCCCAAGTATGTGAAGTACAATTTAGCAAACATCTTTTATCTTGAAAACAGCTCAAACCTATTACTTATGCAGCCAGGCAGCTGTCTCTTGCAGAAATCTGAAGTGAAATCCAGATCACATATATATGAAAAGTCAGACACATACACACAAATGTGTCTTTAAAACAGAGTTTGGTATGTGACTCTCCAGAGCCCAAATTTTACACTGAGTAAATTCAGTTTACACCCTAGGTTTGTTTGTTCATTGTTCCTGAACACAGCTGGGAACACCATCTCTGTGAATGAGCTAGAAAATTAGAGCCTAAACACTTCTTATCTCTGTATATATTACCATGCTCCTTACCTCATGATCTTTTCGTGTTTGGTTTTCCAGTGCTTCAAATTCATCAATTTCTACTTTTTCCTTCAGTTTCGCCTTCATTTCATCTATCTCTAATTTCAGCTGCTGATTTTCCAATACTAGGTTATTCAAGTCTGCTTGCAGGACACTGATCTGATTTACAGCAATATCCTGCAGAGGCACAAGAAACTTTAGAAGTTGTTGTTGGAACACAAGTGTTATTTCTGGAAGGCATACACACAACACTCACCTTTTCTAGTGCTAACACTTCGCAGAGTTGCACAGACTCCTCAAAGTCTTTTTGAGACTAGAGCAAAAAGAAAATAGTTCCAAATTCATGGATTGCAGTGGGTTGGGTGTTACTTGCCCCCTCCCATGCTCTGGAAATCACCCAGACTAGACTCAGCCAGCTCTGGAAAACTGAATGAAGCTTATATTTACAGCTTAGCAGGATATACAAGCAGATAGTTACAGTATATACAGAAATATACAAAGTAAAAGGTAATACAGAATCACAACAGCCCTCCCAGAAACCTGAGTCCCCAGGAGGGGCTCCCAACTGCCCTTCCACCTTCTCCCTACCTCTCTCAACCTCACCCCAGTCCCAGGGAAGAATGGAGGTTTGGCCAGGGAGTTAGGTAGCAAAGTGGATTAATCAGAGAGATGGCAGAGAGGCTAGAGAGAAGTGCAGCTCAGGCAATGCCCCAAGAAATGCCTCATCTATGTTTGGATTCTTGTTCTTATACCTCTCAGCAAGCCTACAAGTGAAGTAGACATCACCCTTGTTTTCTCTTTCACAGCCTGTAATCTAGTTCTTCTCACCAAAACATTCTAGCTAGCTTCAAACTAGCACAGGATCCACAAGATCAACTAAGTCCAGGATTCTATTCCTTGCTACTTACCTTCTCATGGCTAGTTCTTTTTAAATATCAAAGCTTGCTGGATCTTTTGCCACAAACCCACTTGTTTTCCATTCTCTTTTATTAATTCTTCAGACATTGAACACTACTGACATTCTGTAGAAGAGTCAGAGTGATCATACCAAGAAGCATGTAATGTATATGCACTATAGGTCAAAACCTTACCCAGTTCATGGTAGGACCAGCAGTCCATTCTTCTTCTGAAGTTTGATCAGGCATCACTGCAGACTGGTTGTCATACTCAGACTTTTCAAAAGCAGCTGAAAAAAGATATGTACTAGAAATGGAATACTAGTAGATTTTCAACTGGGCACCAAGAATTTTCTTCAGGACAATATTGTACTGGAAATGATCATTCAGTACAAGTAGAACACACAGTACAGCTTCTGAACCCTGTGATTTTCTCTTGTGAAAGCAGACAACACTGAAGTTAAGTCCCTACACTTACGCTGGCTGCTAATACAAGCTAAGAGATACTAAACTGAAGCTAGAATATACATTTGACTACAGACTAGCAAGTGTCAGGGAAAGAACTACCCATCAGCACCCCACAAGATATAAAGGAAAAAGCACACCCACCATTCCTCTCTCAAAGCTTGAAGCCTGAGGAAGACACAGTTCAGCAACAATACTACCCAACTGTTATGCCTACAGGTCAGCTTTTCTCTCTGGTCATCCTAGAGTTTCTATACCCCTAATTGATCCTGGAGTAATGACTTATCGGTTGTCATTGAGCCTTTTAATTTCACATCCCCTCCTTTTCATCCCTCTTTAGATTGAGGACATAGTTTGAATGTTAGCCTGAGTTAAAGTGTAGCTTTAGCTACTTTTACATGGGGAAAAAAGGAGGTCTGGGTAGGCTGCATGGCAGAAGTATTTATGAAGCTTTTATGCCTTACAGCTCTAACCTTTGGTTTTAGATATTAAGGTTTTAATTTGTTAAGTGAGATGGGGGCTTACAGGGTGCCTTTTTTGTTTCAAGTTTCCTTGTCAATTCAGGCTATTAGAGTCAACTTAATTCCTTTGGGAAACTAATACTTGCAGACTTACCCAACTAATTCACTACATGTTACTTCACCTGTGCCATGACTCTTGAAAAGAAATTAGCCTAATAGCATTGAGGGCTCTACCAGCATTGTGCTAAACCCACTTCCCTTCCAGGCTGCATGCTTTAACTTCCTCAGGGGTTACAAGTAACTTTCAAAAGTTGGGTTCATAGAATCAACCAGGTTAGAAGAGACCTCCAAGATCATCCTGTCCAACCTATCCCCCAGCCCTATCTAATCAACTAGACCATGGCACTAAGTGCCTCATCCAGTCTTTTCTTGAACACCTCCAGGGATGGTGACTCTGCTCATGAAACACTGAGTAGTATAGTGTCAACCAAATGCTTTCATAATGCTAGTAGGTTTGCTTTCTAACCTCAATTTATTAATAAGGAATTATTTATCATTTAAAAATCTGCTCTGCAGAATTTTCATGGTTTTTTTCCCTGAAGATACTTACAATCCTCCATGTCTGGTAGTGCTGACAGCCACATTTTCATTTTCTTGGTTTCAGGCTGCCTTGACTTTTCGTTTTCTTCAAAGTAGCTCACACTTGCCTGGTTTATTTTACCAGGAGCCCAAGTAACTCTTCTTCTTCTTTTCTTGGCCTTTAAAAAAAGTGTTTACAGAAGCAGTTACACAACCAAAACAGAGAGTAGATGTTCCATTAGGCTAGTTCTGTAATAATACCAGCAGCTTACTAAATAGTGGTTTGCAGGTTGCAACTACATCATAACAGTTTGAAAGCAAAAGTCTCTGCAGCCTGTTCAACAGAGTACTGAATTAATACTCAGAAGATTGTTGGGAATGGTAGGACTTTTAGTGCTGTACAGTTGCTTGATCTTGACACACTGGAACATAAGCCATGGATT
Organism: Pogoniulus pusillus; assembly: GCF_015220805.1. Classification (NCBI taxonomy): domain Eukaryota; kingdom Metazoa; phylum Chordata; class Aves; order Piciformes; family Lybiidae; genus Pogoniulus; species Pogoniulus pusillus. The sequence continues at coordinate 6,893,008 of NC_087272.1, forward strand.
CAGAATGTATAAAGGGGAAAAGTACTGAATTATGTAAAATAGAGGGTTGAGATGACCTTAGAGAATGATTGCAGCAGGTGAAACAATGTGGCCAAGAGAGACAGTGGCATCAGGAATGGTATGGTCAGCAGGAGCAGGGAGATCATTCTGCCCCTGTATTCTGCACTGGTTAGACCACACCTTGAGTCCTGTGTTCAGTTCTGGGCCCCCCAGTTTAGGAAGGACATTGAGATGCTTGAGTGTGTCCAGAGAAGGGTGACGAGGCTGGTGAGAGGCCTTGAGCACAGCCCTACGAGGAGAGGCTGAGGGAGCTGGGATTGGTTAGCCTGGAGAAGAGGAGGCTCAGGGGAGACCTTATTGCTGTCTACAACTACCTGAAGGGTGGTTGTGGCCAGGAGGAGGTTGCTCTCTTCTCTCAGGTGGCCAGCACCAGAACGAGAGGACACAGCCTCAGGCTGCACCAGGGGAGATTTAGGCTGGAGGTGAGGAGAAAGTTCTTCACTGAGAGAGTCATTGGACACTGGAATGGGCTGCCCGGGGAGGTGGTGGAGTCGCCATCCCTGGAGCTGTTCAAGGCAGGATTGGACGTGGCACTTGGTGCCATGGTCTAGCCTTGAGCTCTGTGGTAAAGGGGTGGACTTGATGATCTGTGAGGTCTCTTCTAACCTTGATGATACTGTGATACTGTAAAGCATGAACTTGTGGTTTTGTTAACCTTTGCTTATCTGGTTGCTAACATACAAGGTCTGTCTGGATGAGGTATGTACTGAGGTCTGTCTCAATGACCAATTAGGATTTGGCATGATCTTTTAGCTTGTATGTTAAGGGATATAACCAAGTGCTGAAAGTCCAATAAATGGAACTCAGCCTGCATCAAGCTGCTTCCCCATCTCTCATCACAGCAGATGTTCTAAGCTGCCCCTTGGAAGTATGTGAAAAATGCCCAAGTCATTTTTAATTGTCAGTACACCCTTATGTATTTAATATGGCCTTTCACAAAGCATTTCAGAGTTAACAAATAAGATCTAGAACAGGTACTTACTTGAGCATTTGCTTTGGAGGAAAAGGAGGCAGAAGTCACCAGCATCTGCGTTAAATTTCTTATCCTGTCTTCTTGTACTTTCTGGAGAGCATTTTTTTCTTCCAATAGCTGGGCCAGTTGGTCTTTTTCTGTTGCATGAATCTGAGTCTTTGAAGATACCTTCCATAAAAACAGTATTTAGTCAAGCTGATATTTTAAGAGGAAAAATTACTTCTGAGAATACACAACAGGTAATTTTAAGACTATTATATACATATTCTACCTCTGGAAGAGCTGTATTTAACCTTTACCAATGAAACTGACAGTTTAGTCAATTGACTTATGGATTTAGTATGGCAAAGAATCATAGAATCAACCAGGTTGGAAGAGACCTCCAAGATCAGCCAGGCCAACCTAGCACCCAGCCCTAGCCAGTCAACCAGACCATGGCACTAAGTGCCTCATCCAGGCTTTTCCTGAACACCTCCAGGGATGGTGACTCCACCACCTCCCTGGGCAGCCCATTCCAATGGCAAATCGCTCTCTCTGTGAAGAGAGCTGAAAACAATACAGCCTCAGAGTTTTCTAACTTTAAAGTGCAACAGAACTCCAGATGACTCTCCCATTAGTGCCAGGAGCCCAAAGCTCTTTGAAAGGTACGAGTCAACTGCCAAATAACAGCAAGCTCCTTCAATACATGTGGGCTAGTAAGAGCTAAGGTACTGAAGATGTATCCTGTTGTAAAGCACTTGCCTCACAGTAGTTGCACACCTTTATCATAAGCTTGCAATACCTCAGACTAATTCAAAGCTCACATGGGATTTTTCAACAAATCTTTCTGTACTTTAAGTACTTTACTCACTCCCTACTAACTCAGAAGGTACCAAACGCTTCCAGGTGGCAATTTGTACTGCAGATTATTTCTCTTTAAAAGGTGTCAAATTTTTATTTTCCTATGACTGCTTTAATTTGAAAAACAATTAAAATTGCATATTTTGATTGATTCAGCTGAAGAGTATGCTCAGAATTGTGAGTTTCCTGAGGTTTTCTATGCTTTGACAAGACTTGCCAGACTGCTCCTCAGCTCAGCATATAAGGAGGAGACTACAGCCTGGTGGCAAGTCATCATTGCTCCTCATTTTCCAAATCTATCTTCTGCCCATACATAGGTTTTGTCAGTCTTGTGCAGTTGCAACTTCTTGCAACTCAAACTGAAGTTTAGACATCAGCAAGGGGGAAAAAAACACAAAGCTAGAGTCTTTAACTGGCATTCAATGGCTTCTTGTATTGCAATTATTTTCTTTTGATCTGTGGCAATAAAGTGTACTCCAAGTCACAAGTTTCTACCCTGAATATATTCACCTACAGAAAGCAAGCAACTCAGCTGAGTTCATCCTATGTTAGCTTTCACGATACAGGGACTACGATCAGCTGTTCTAGATTTCACACCACCTTTTCAACATCTCTCAATAGAGGTGACAGATATGACTTCAGACAGTTGACCTGCTCCTTCAAGCTTAACAGGTTGGTTTAAAACAAAAGATTTCCAAATAGCTATCAATCTTAAGGATAGATTAATTTTAGTAAGTGTATTACATACTTCCTCCAGCTGCTTTTTCAAATCCATGATTTCTTTACGATATCTCTTCAGGAGAGCATCATCATTAAGTACTTCATTGACTTTTGGAGTGTTCTTCATTCTTTTGGCTGTACTGGCAAACTGAAAGAATATTCTTTCATGGGTAACAGTGTAGAGCAAATACACCAAAAAAAATTACTCTGATACTGTGTCTTCAATGCCATTAGGAAATGAGATATAAAAATCAGCATATAGTTAGGACAAATATTTACATTTGCTTATTTCTTACATATTCTAAGCTTTGATTTCTGTGATTTACATTACCAAGCTGAGGATTACACTTACAAGACTTTAATGAAAAGATCCAAGGACCAAAGAGTAAGACCTACCTAAATGCAGTTCACTTACCCTCCTTTCCTGCAGCACTTATATAATCAGTCAGGGTTGGAAGAGACCACAAGGATTGTTTACTTCCAAACCCCCTACCATGGGCAGGAACACCCTACCCTAGATCAGGCTGGCCAGAGCCTCATCCAGCCTGAGGCAAACGAGAAAAGAGATCTTATCTCCTGCCTTCCAAGGTGAGGGAAGGAGCTCTGCTCCAGCTGCCAGGAAGCTTTACTTAGACAACCTAGTACAAGACAACCGAGACAAGATGCTGTGTACAAAATTAATATTTCAAAGGTCCATACTTAAATAACTGTAGATCCAGAAGATGACATTTTCCACTACTCCAACCCAACTGCAATAAAGCCTTGAGTCTGAAAAATGCTTGAAAAGAGGGGAGATGTTTTACCTGAAGAGTGCTGAGCGTTTCATCAAAAGAAACTGGGGTAATGGTACAAATAATAACTGTCTTAGCATTTCCTCCAAGGGAGTTCTGCAGAATTCGAGTCAGCTTGCTGTCTCTGTAGTTTATGAAGCTGATGAAAAAAGAGGGAGTAAAAACAAAGTCATATCCTATATAGAAAAAGGTCAATTTTTCTGAGAGGCAGTAGGATACTTGAAACAGTTACCTACAGAAAAGAGAGTTATGCATAAGGGAGTTGGATGCCACCTCTTTGGGTTCCTTCCAACCCCTAACATCCTGTGATCCTCATTTAAAACAAGACACTAAAAGTAATAACCCAGGTACCCAAACACACATGCTTACCCTGAAGGGTCATCACAAAGCTTCTTGATAACTTGAGCCAGAGTGAACAAGCTGCGGTTTATATTGCAGCCTTCCTTCAGTCGCACACCTAAGCATCACAGCAATTTAAGAGAGGTTTTTATTTAATACAGTGTTGAAAATCTTTTTTAAACTGTCAAATTTCAAAATGCTGAGCTATGCTCAGAGCTTACATCCCAAATGCCACAATGCACTAGGATCCATCAGCCTCTAGTAGTGAACCCTTTGAAATAGCCTCGATACATAGAATCAACCAGGTTGGAAGGGACCTCCAAGATCAGCCAGGCCAACCTAGCACCCAGCCCTAGCCAGTCAACTAGACCATGGCACTAAGTGCCTCATCCAGTCTCCTCTTGAACACCTCCAGGGACGGTGACTCCACCACCTCCCTGGGCAGCCCATTCCAATGCCAATCACTCTCTCTGGCAACAACTTCCTCCTAACATCCAGCCTGTACCTTCCCTGGCACAACTTGAGACTGTGTCCCCTTGTTCTATTGCTGGTTGCCTGGGAGAAGAGACCAACCCCCATCTGGCTACAGGTAGTTGTAGACAGCAATGAGGTCAGCCCTGAGCCTCCTCTTCTCCAGGCTAAACAACCCCAGCTCCCTCATCAGAAGAGCTTATCACACATACATAAAGAATATTTACATAGTTACTATCTGGAGCCCTAAGAACCTTTTATTTCCTACTTAGAATTTACAAATGTCCATATTTACATCTTTAAGTACAACAAACTCCCCTTAGATCAATGTTAGTTTTTTTTCTTTGTAAAAGAGGGTATTAACTTCTATTGCCCATGGGTCCCTTGTTTTTTTTCATCATCAAGGCATTTTTTGCACAGCCTTGTGCTGTCATTGTCAACAATCAAGCTTCTTCTCAGCTCAAGTGAGCCATCTATTCATTCCTCACCTTTACATGAGTCCCTACAAGCTCCTAACAATTTCTTTACTACAGGTGAATCTTTACTGAATCATCTCCATTCAATTAATTCAGTGCATGCTAGTTGCTGGACCTGCAATTCTAGGAAGCCATACTACTACCCAGTTGTTTGCACTTTAGAGCATTTTCAAGGTTTTCTTGAGTAGAGTGTGACCTACAGAGAAGAGAGATTTCTAGAGAACACAGGAGCACACAGATAAGTTCCCCATCATAATTTTTCATAAGGCTTAACTAACAGAGCAGTCATGAGGATAGCCTTGTTTAACACCCACCTTCAGATCCTGTTTGACTAGCTCTTTCACTGCCTGCCAGATCCACCAAGTTCTGCAAATTAAATACTTCACAGGTTAATTCTGAGGCAATTTAGTTTCTGTTTCTCTTAATTCTAAACCTCTTAAGAATGTTCATGAACTGAAAGACACTTAGGACAAAGCGAGAGCTCCATCACTACTGGAAGCTACTGCACACATACCCATCAATACTTCCAAGGTACATCAGGCCATAGAGTAAGTTTGTATTAACTCTGTTATACCACTCTGAATAGCATTTCTAACTTCCAAGGCAACTCTCCCTAACCTCAGTAACAGGATAAATACATTTCTCAGTATAGAAGAGCTCACTACAGACTCAAGCTGTAACAGGCTCTGGAGTCACAGACCATGTGGTCCAATCTTTCTTGGAAAAGGAGAGCCTATGAAACTATCTAGCACCCTGTCCTGAGTCAGCTGTATGTCTCTCCTTGCCTGTCATTCTAGAATGAGGATAAGGAGGAAACTAAAGGCAAAGTATCAATCTGAAATTTGTTCAGAGTCAACTATGACTTCATAGCACACCATAATGATCTGTCTGAGCAAGTAGCCCTCACTCACTGCTTTCCATTTTAAGAGAATGAAGTCCTGTGCTAACTCCAAGCAGCAACAGACCAAACCCCTTTCCCTCCACTAGGCAAGGTTACTCTAAAGTTAGCTAGAACAGATATACAGGGTGGAGGAGGGGGTACAGCACAATAATGGACCCCATAAGCTACAGTAAGAAAAAGAGTAGGTAGCAGTTTGCTCAAGTACTGTATGAGCAGTGCTTAACAATCAGATCCTAGAGCTTTCACATGAAGCCAGAAGAGAAAGCCCTTTTCACAAGGCACATGAGTGACTTGATGCCATTCTCAGTTCTGAAGAGTGCTCATGCAGGTTTTAGCAAGTTGGAATGCTTTCATATTATTTTCACTCCTCCAGTTGACTTAGATTTCTCAAAAAGCCAAAGTGCTTCCATAGAGATAATCCCTCTATACTTCCAGCTTAGGATATTTCATGTACTGGTAATCTACCAAATGCTAACTGGGGCTACCCTTGGAAAAACTTATTTTCTGGCTATTGCAGCTCTAATGGTCTTTACCCTTGGAAAAACTTATTTTCTGTCTACTGCAGCTCTTGTGGTCTTTTAACAACTAAACCTGAGGATAAGAGAAACCTTAAGGTTACCCACTTCACAAGTTACTCCACTGAGCTTGTCAATGGCCAGGAATTGTCAGCAGCAGCTGAAGCTTTGTTGTGTTTAACAAACTGTAAGAGCAATCTGATAATAGCACCTCATGCTCCCAGGAAGGGCAGAATGCTCCCCAGGAGCTACTCCCATGTTGGAATGCCCTTTGGTGGAAAGGGCAGCTGTCACCTGCTTGGGTGACAGCTCAGGAGTCTCCCTTTGTGCAGATGATCAGAAACATCATTTCAGATTAGTATTCTGTAAGTTAAAAGTATGTTTGTACTGTCAGTATGAAGTAACATTGTTATCTCAAACAAGTGATAACACTAACATCCATACATAAATGTTTAACAACTTGGAGCACAGCTTACCAAGTGGGAAACCATGACTGCTCCATCACAGCTTGCATTTGCAGGGTCGCTTCTTTCTCTGCTTTCAATTATCTAGAAGAAAGTGTAACAAAGTTTTTCCTCACTTCAAATTGAAGCCCCTCCTAATAGTGCAACAGTTCTTACCATTCGGAAGATGGTGTGGGAGCGGCTGCTGTGTTCATTCATTTTGGTTTCTCCATAATGGCGATTTCCTGTCCAAAAAAGCAGCATTGGAATACTTAACACTCTGATCATAGAATCAACCAGGTTGGAAGAGACCTCCAAGATCAGCCAGGCCAACCTAGCACCCAGCCCTAGCCAGTCAACCAGACCATGGCACTAAGTGCCTCATCCAGCCCCTTCTTGAACGCCTCCAGGGATGGTGCCTCCACCACCTCCCTGGGCAGCCCATTCCAATGCCAATCACTCTCTCTGGCAAGAGCTTCCTCCTAACATCCAGCCTATACCTCCCCCAGCACAACTTGAGACTGTGTCCCCTTGTTCTATTGCTGGTTGCCTGGCAGAAGAGACCAACCCCCACCTGGCTACAACCTCCCTTCAAGTAGTTGTAGACAGCAATGAGGTCACCCCTGAGCCTTCTCTTCCCCAGGCTAAACACCCCCAGCTCCCTCAACCTCTCCTCATAGGGTTTGTGTTCCAGGCCCCTCACCAGCCTTGTTGCCCTTCTCTGGACACGTTCCAGCACCTCAACATGTCTCTTGAATTGAGGAGCCCAGAACTGGACACAGGACTCAAGGTGTGGCCTGACCTGTGTTGAGTACAGGGGAAGAATAACCTCCCTGATAAAATGGAGATGATGCAAAAAGCACAGACTACAAACCATCAGAAAAAGGTTACCTTCTGAATAGAATCTCCAAAGGGACACTCCACAAATCTAAATACACTTAATATATTGCTTGAAATATATTCACTGCTTTTTGAAGATCTCATCAGCCAGTGTTGGCTCAACAACACTGTTGTTGTGGCCAGGAGGAGGTTGCTCTTTTCTCTCAGGTGGCCAGCACCAGAACGAGAGGACACAGCCTCAAGCTATGCCAGGGGAAATTTAGGCTGGAGGTGAGGAGAAAGTTCTTCACTGAGAGAGTCATTGGACACTGGAATGGGCTGCCCGGGGAGGTGGTGGAGTTGCCGTCCCTGGAGCTGTTCAAGGCAGGATTGGACGTGGCACTTGGTGCCATGGTCTAGCCTTGAGCTCTGTGGTAAAGGGTTGGACTTGATGATCTGTGAGGTCTCTTCCAACCCTGATGATACTGTGTGTGTGAACTTACGTTCTCCTTTTCTGATCCACTCCATCGTTTCTTCAGGGGACACCACCACCTCTTCTATAAGGTCTTCTACAAATACATTCCTCTGAAGAGTAAAAACAGCAATAGGTTTTTCTGAACTCTAAAACTCACTTCAGTACTCTACTTAAATTAGCATTACAAGCAATTACTGTAATATTCATTCAAGCAATTACTGCAATATTCATTCTAGCTTTCTCCCAACATCAGTCAAATGTCTTTTTACTCCAGATGAAGAAGGACAAAGTTTAGTTCTTGACTGGAACTGTAGCCTAAAGGCACAGAGAATTGAACTGAGATCCACAGAGTTTCCTAAAAATAAAATGAACAGAAATATCCCTCTGGACATTTTCTGAGGCAATCCAAGAGTACTTCTCAGTAAATGCTGCAATGCCATAAGGATACAACTGATAAATCTCCCCTTTGCTCAAGTTCTCAAATCACTCATTGTTTAGGGCATAGAAAGAAAGCTAAACACCAATCAAGCAACCAGTTTCTCAGTGTAACAAAGCTTTATCAAGAAACTGAAGATGACATTAATAGCTTTGTCTCTACTGATTGTCTTAGAGCAGAGTTGTAACCTGGTACTTACTCCATGACTACAGTAGAAGTGTACACTCTGTAGATGATATGTAGATTGTATTAGAATAACTCTGTCTGCTGAAGACTTGTATAATCACATTTAGCTATAACTTTAATACCACAGTTATAGAGGTGTTATTAGCTATTAAAACTCCTGACTATTCATAGTCAAAGTGAAATAAGACACTGGAAATGTGAAATAAAACTATCTTGGAAAGCTGAAAGGATTAGCTTAACATTTACACACATTCATTAAGCACTTCTGTTCATAACAATCAACCAGGTTGGAAAAGACCTCTAGGATTGAGTCCAACCCATCAATTAACTAAACCATGGCACTAAGTGCCTCATCCAGTCCTTCTTGAACATCTCCAGGGATGGGGTCTCCACCACCTCCCTGGGCAGCCCATTCCAATGCCAATCACTCTTTCTGTGAAGAATTTCTTCCTAATGTCCAGACTGAACCTGCCCTGGCACAGCTTGAGACTCTGTTCTCTTGTTCTGCCTCTGGGTGCCTGGGAGAGGAGACCAATCCTGCCTGGCTACAACCTCCCTTCAGGTGGCTGTAGGGAGCAATGGGGTCTCCCCTGAGCCTCCTCTTCTCCAGGCTGAACACTCCCAGCTCCCTCAGCCTCTCCTCACAGGGCTGTATTCCAGCCCCCTCACCAGCCTTGCTGCCCTTCTCTAAGCACATTCCAGCACCTCAACAACTTTCTTAAACTGAATGGCCCAGAACTGGATACAGGACTCAAGGTGTGGCCTAACCAGTGCTGAGTACAGAGGCAAAAGGACTGCCCTGATCCTGCTGGCCACACCATTCCTGATCCAGGCCAGGACGCCGTTGGCATTCTTGGCCACCTGGGCACACTACATTGTATCCTGCTAATTTTGAAGATAACAATTACCCAGGTTGACACAGACAAGTTTTGAACTAGATGCCTCTGAAGGCCTTTTTTAACTTAGCTACTACTTCTATTCCAAGCAGATACAATATTTCCATAACTTAACATCCACTCACATTAACATCTTCACGAATTCCCAGAGGCTTCTTTTTCCTGATGTCACAAAGTAAGTCCGTAATTGTTTCATTGTATATTTCCATGTAAGAGACTCTCAGCAAGAATTCTCTCTCTGGAATCTAAGAGGAAAACAGCCAAAACAAACCCAAGTCAAAAAAAACCCAACAAAACAAACATTATTAGTCCTTTCCATCGCTTCAGTGGAATTTCTCACCTCACAAATAACTTGGAAAATGTGTTGAATTGCCTTCGGGATGACGCCTACAGAGTCTTTATTTCCCATCATAGTGAATGATTTCCCTGAAGCTGTCTGTCCATATGCAAAAATTGTGCCTAGGAAGAGGTATAAGTTTTATTAATTACTGATGAAATACATGGGACAAACAGGACTTAAACACAATTTTAAGACTTACCATTGTATCCCTGGACAGCTGACTGTATAATTGAATTGGCAACATCTTCGTACAGGTGGTCAGTGCTGTCACTTGAGTGGAAAACATGGTCTTAAGAAAAGAAAAGTGAAATAAGGCACGTGAACCCATTGTAACACAACTCAAAAACAAGCTGCCATCTCACTGAATTTGAAGTCAGCAACGCCGAGTTGACATCAGACCAGAATCATAGAATCAACCAGGTTGGAAGAGACCTCCAAGATCATCCAGTCCACCCTAGCACCCAGCCCTATCCAATCAACCAGACCATGGCACTAAGTGCCTCATCCAGGCTTTGCTTGAACACCTCCAGGGGCAGTGACTCCACCACCTCCCTGGGCAGCCCATTCCAATGCAAATCACTCTCCCTGGCAAGAACTTCCTCCTAACATCCAGCCTAGACTTGCCCTGGCACAACTTGAGACTGTGTCCCCTTGTTCTGTTGCTGATTGTCTGGGAGAAGAGGCCACCCCCCCACCTGGCTACAATGTCCCTTCAAGTAGTTGTAGACAGCAATTAAGTCACCCCTGAGCCTCCAGAGGTTAATTCAGACAAGTATTTGTGATAACTACTAACACAGACATCTTCCAGTATTTCTTTTTACCAAAAAACCCTGAAACCCAAGAAAGATATGATAAACAGACAAGTCAAGCTAAGAAGGATGGACATAGTTAAACAGCGATCCCATTTAGTCCTAAACCTGTGTCTGGTCTATCGACGAGGCTTGTAATTCTGACAAGACAGGCTACTTATTAAACTCCACCTTGGAGCATGCTTTTATTGAATGCATACTCTAACAAAAAATATTTCAAGTGGCCACATTCTTCTTAACGAGTGGATCAATAGGAAGAGATTCAAAGCAAGGCAGCAAAGGAAAGAAACTCACTGTTAGAAAACTTTGCCGCTAGTTAAGAGATAAAATTTTTAGACGTAAAAGTAGCTTTAACTAACATAGGTAACGGTGAAGCCTTGAGCTCAGAAGGGGGAACGTTAACTGTTTGCAGGTGCAAATAGGCAGAGAAGAATATCCACATGCCTCAGCTTCACAGTATCACAGTATCATCAGGGTTGGAAGAGACCTCACAGATCATCAAGTCCAACCCTTTACCACAGAGCTCAAGGCTAGACCATGGCACCAAGTGCCACGTCCAATCCTGCCTTGAACAGCCCCAGGGACGGCGACTCCACCACCTCCCCGGGCAGCCCATTCCAGTGTCCAATGACTCTCTCAGTGAAGAACTTTCTCCTCACCTCCAGCCTAAATTTCCCCTGGCACAGCTTGAGGCTGTGTCCTCTTGTTCTGGCGCTGGCCACCTGAGAGAAGAGAGCAACCTCCTCCCGGCCACAACCTCCCCTCAGGTAGTTGTAGACAGCAATAAGGTCACCCCTGAGCCTCCTCTTCTCCAGGCTAACCAATCCCAGCTCCCTCAGCCTCTCCTCATAGGGCTGTGCTCAAGGCCTCTCCCCAGCCTCGTCGCCCTTCTCTGGACACGCTCAAGCATCTCAATGTCCTTCCTAAACTGGGGGGCCCAGAACTGAACACAGTACTCAAGGTGTGGTCTAAGCAGTGCAGAGTACAGAGGCAGAATGACCTCCCTGCTCCTGCTGACCACACCATTCCTGATGCAGGCCAGGATGCCACTGGCTCTCTTGGCCACCTGGGCACACTGCTGGCTCATGTTCAGGCGGGTATCAATCAGCACCCCCAGATCCCTTTCTGTTTGGCTGCTCTCCAGCCACTCCGACCCCAGACTGTATCTCTGCATGGGGTTGTTGTAGCCAAAGTGCAGCACCAGCACTTGGAGCTATTGAAGCCATCCCATTGGACTCTGCCCATCTGTCCAGGCGGTCAAGGTCCCGCTGCAGAGCCCTTCTGCCCTCCAACTCAATCACATCTGCCCCCAGCTTGGTGTCATCTGCAAACTTGCTGATGACTGACTCTATGCCCTCATCCAGATCATCTATGAAGATGTTAAAGAGGATGGGGCCCAGCACAGATCCCTGAGGGACACCACTAGTGACAGCTGCCAGCTGGATGTGGCACCATTCACCACTACTCTCTGGGTCCGGCCCTCCAGCCAGTTCCTAACCCAGCACAGAGTGTTGCCATCCAAGCCATGGGCTGACAGCTTAGCCAGCAGTTTGCTGTGGGGGACAGTGTCAAAGGCCTTGCTGAAGTCCAGCTTCTGGCGGTACGGACCCATGAGACGCAGGGATCACGACTGCAATGCTGCGGCAAGGCCAGAAGGTGGCAGCGCAGACCAAACTGTGGAAGGCTTCTGGCTATTGATGCCCGTGTTCACCGTAGTTATAGCTTGTGTATCGCGAAGCCCTATGCAGAGGGACAGTTAACATTGGCCGGCGCCCGCAGCTCCTGCAAAAACCCAATGCGGTCCATGCGTGCTCTGTTAAAAGATATTAGAAAAGTCCTTCCGCAAATCAGCGGTTAGTTATGAGAACCCAGCATCCCCACTGGTCACTTTCCCTTCCGGATTTGGGCTCCCGCATCCTCTTCAGCCTAAACGCTCTGGACTAGTCGCAGTCTAATCCACTTGTAGCTGAAATTCACACGAAAGGAACACAGATCGTGTGTTCCAAAAGCACGCCACAGCATAAGCCAGAACACGAAAAAGCAATGTCCACGACGAAGCTGACTTAAAAAGCACTCTTATGGCAATGATTAAAGGATAAATCCCGTCTGTCCCAGGGGCACTCCATCAGAATTATGAAGGTGAAAAAGAGAGCTCAAGGGTATCTCGCAAAGCGACCCATTTACGCTACAAGCAGTGGAGTATAAAGGTCCATGCAAGCATCAGAATAAAACCAACGCTTTCGTATTCTTACCGTAGCTAAATATTTTTGTGCCATTCACTTCGGAAACGGTATTACTTTCACTCTTCCAGTGAAGCGACAGTTTATCTCCTAGGGCCGTTTCTCTAGAAACAAAGAGGGTGTCTTATTAACTTTGAGGAGGCTGGGACTGGGCTCCCGTAATGCAGATCCACCCCTCACGGCGAGGCCTCCTTCCGGCCATCGCCGGTCCCGTTTGCTCAGGTTTGTCTCCTTCCTCCACGGGGACGGCGGCCGCATTTATGCCCCTGCCTCCCGCTCCTCGCAGCGCTGTAGCGGCATCCCGGGATACCAAGCTGAGAGTGCAAACGGCCGGGGAAGCCGAGGAGTCCCGAGCAACGCTTCAGCTTCCCCTCTGGTCGGGCACCTCGAGTGCAGCCATCCCGCCTGCACAGAGCCTCACCTGGCGATGAGCGGGCGCACACGCACGCAGACCGTCACGGCGCCCTCCTCTGCGGTCGACATCGCCGGTGCCGGCGGTTCCGCTGACTCCCTCACCGTCCTGCAGCCGTGCGCAGAACGCCGAGCCCCAACCGCCGCCCAACTTCAAACTGCTCCGGAGGCCGCTGCTATTGGCCCACGCCGGGCAAACGCCACCTTGGAGCGTACCACTCGCCGGGAGCTCAGGGGGGAGCACGGGAAAAGCCTAGTGCGAGCTGGGGGGTTGAACAGGCGCTGACGTCTCCCGACACCACCCCCCTCCCCTCTGGTTTGGCCAGCGTCCTGCCGTGGTAGGGGCCAGGGCTGCGGTGCCATGTGGGTGCTAGCGGCAGGCTGGCCGCTGAATCTAGGCAGGGTGCTTGCACCCGCGGCAAGTGACAGTGTTCATGTAACTAGGGTAGGGGGGGCTTGCTTGTTTGTTTCTTTTGTTTAATTAGAACGTATAGAGATAGTGAAGTGCGGGTTAGAAAAATAACGTCAACGTTGGGTGGGAGGTAGTTGGCTAAGTGGGAGATGTCTTAAGAAAGTTCTTCACTGAACGGGTTCTCAAACAGGCTCTGCAGGGAGGGGGTTTAATCCCGGTCCTTGTGTTATAAATTGAGAATGACTCAAAATCAAAGTGTCCAGATTACAGATTTATTCAATTAGGCAAGTAGAATATGAGCAAAGTTACAGCGCTGGACGACAGGGGAGTCACCGCTCCGCCAACTGTCATGTTTCTTAATTAGCCTATATTTATACTGTGTTGTCTGCGTTGTTCCGCCCTGCAAACTACATAAATCCATCCTTTCTGCGCATGTTCCTTCTTTTGGGTTAGGGTCTTCCTTCCCTTCTGCTGGTCGTTGAGGATGAATTAAGCAGTCCTCCTCAGGTGTCCTCTGGTTAACCCATCTCCAAATATGGGTTTCCTTTGGCTGGTTAATGTCCCGAATCCCATATGTGGCATGTTCTCTCAAAATTAAGGATGTACCTAAAGCTTAGTCCTTGAAATGTGACTGATTAATGTCCCGAGTCCCATATGTGGCATGTTCTCTCTTATCTCAAAATTAAGGATGTACCTAAAGCTTAGTCCTTGAAATATGACTGATTAATGTCCCGAGTCCCATATGTGGCATGTATCACAGTATCACAGTATCATCAGGGTTGGAAGAGACCTCACAGATCATCAAGTCCAACCCTTTACCACAGAGCTCAAGGCTAGACCATGGCACCAAGTGCCACGTCCAACCTTGCCTTAAAGTGCCCCAGGGACGGCGACTCCACCACCTCCCCGGGCAGCCCATTCCAGTGTCCAATGACTCTCTCAGTGAAGAACTTTCTCCTCACCTCCAGCCTAAATCTCCCCTGGCGCAGCCTGAGGCTGTGTCCTCTCGTTCTGGTGCTGGCCACCTGAGAGAAGAGAGCAACCTCCTCCTGGCCACAACCACCCCTCAGGCAGTTGTAGACAGCAATAAGGTCACCCCTGAGCCTCCTCTTCTCCAGGCTAACCAATCCCAGCTCCCTCAGCCCAGCTCCTTCTCTTATCTCAAAATTAAGGATGTACCTAAAGCTTAGTTCTTGAAATTTTTAGCAATTAGCTAGCTTATTCTTTGCACATTACCATATATAGCATGACCTCTGCAGTTAGGCATATTTCCTGATTTGCAACAGCTGTTTGCAGCTAGGCATACTTAACACTCTATTAAAATGTTTCTTTATTAAACAATTACAATTACCTATTACACTTGGAGGTGTTTGGAAGGCGCAGCGATGTGGTGCTGAGGGATATGGTTTAGCAACAGGCTTTACGGTAGGGTGAGATTATAGTTGTACTCATTGATCTTAAAGGTCTTTTCCAGCTGAAACGATTGTGTGATTCTACTCCACTGTGTTGTCTCCTGGTGAAAACAGTGCTGCCTTCACCAGGGCTGGTGGCACAGGGTGTAGGGGACAGGGAAGGTAGCTCCAAAGAAGAGCTCACAGAAGTAAAAAAAAGACACGTGCTCCAGTTGCGTTTCTTGTAAAGACAACTAATTAATGATTAATTTCTGAAAATACTATTCATGTAATTTTTTAAACTAAAAATATCCCCCCCCCCATAGTTTAATCATTATCCGCCTCTTCATCATCTTCCTCAGCGTCTTCCTCATCTTCTTCTTCCTCAGCTTCATCTAAAACTGCTTCTTTTGAGGCCTTGAAAGCCAATTCTTCTTCCAGAGTGGGGTCTCTTGTTTCGGTGACTTCTGGCCCACTGGGGTATTCAGCTTGCACTGGCAGTGGCAGTGCAGGAGTGTGGTTCTCTGGACTGTATTTATGACCCCAGCCAAAGTAGATGTTATCAAATTTCCTGAAAAAGAAAAGTGAAAGATCACAAATTCTCCCCCCCCCCTCAGGAAAATATCAGTGGAGATGATGTCAGGCTTTCTTCATAGTATCATAGTAGTATCATAGTATCATCAGGGTTGGAAGAGACCTCACAGATCATCAAGTCCAACCCTTTACCACAGAGCTCAAGGCTAGAACATGGCACCAAGTGCCACGTCCAACCTTGCCTTAAACAGCTCCAGGGACGGTGACTCCACCACCTCCCTGGGCAGCCCATTCCAGTGTCTTACTTTATAGTGCAGAAAGTCACTGTGCTGCAGATAGGCTATAACAGAAACATTTCACTGCTGTAGCTTAATACACCTTGCACTTAAAAAAATCTCAAATGCAAACATGATGAAGGCTGTACTCTATTACAACACAACTGCAACTTCATACTGGTAACATAGTGCTATTTCTGCCACCAACTCCAGTGCCCATTAGTAACTGCACCATGTGTAGTGGAAAAGAATGAACATTAGAACACAGCTGTTTCTCTTAAAAATGCATCAGACTCAAGAATACAGGCTTTAAATTGAGGACTGTGCCCTAATACTAATTGGGCATTTACATCCAGTACTAACAGTGTGGCCAGCAGGATGAGGGAGGTTATTCTGCCCCTGTACTCAGCACTGGTCAGGCCACACCTTGAGTATTGTGTCCAGTTCTGGGCCCCTCAATTCAAGAGAGATGTTAAGGTGCTGGAACGTGTCCAGAGAAGGGCGACAAAGCTGGTGAGGGGCCTGGAGCACAAATCCTATGAGGAGAGGTTGAGGGAGATGGGGGTGTGCAGCCTGGAGAAGAGGAGTCTTAGGGGGGACCTCATTGCTGTCTACAACTACCTGAAGGGAGGTTGTAGGCAGGTGAGGGTTGGTCTCTTCTCCCAGACAACCAGCAACAGAAGAAGGGGACACAGTCTCAAGTTGTGCTGGGGGAGGTCTAGCCTGGATGTTAGGAGGAAGCTCTTGCCAGAGAGAGTGATTGGCATTGGAATGGGCTGCCCAGGGAGGTGGTACCATCCCTGGAGGTGTTGAAGAAAAGCCTGGATGAGGCACTTGGTGCCATGGTTTAGTTGACTGGCTAGGACTGGGTGCTAGGTTGGACTGGCTGATCTTGGAGGTCTCTTCCAACCTGGTTGATTCTATGATCCATTAACTTTATTGCAGCCTTTCTAGTGACTGCTCATTTTCGCTCTTAAATACTTTTTTAGTGTTGTCATGCACCTCTAAGTGGCCTTCTCCGTCAGTCTCTGGAATATTAGTAAAGCAATTTTGATGTCATTACAGAGGTACCTGTGTGGAGCATACACAGCCTGTGGTGTAACCATGTCAGTTCCTCACCTGCCAGATGCAAAGGCGTATGCTCCAGGCCACCAGTTAGACTGGAGGATTGCAACAGCATGTTGTGGGATCAGGTTTGTAGAAGCCTGAGCTGTCCAGGCAGGGATGTTTTGAATTCCTGGAGGCAGCCAAACACACAGTCTATAAATAAATTTACTGTTAAACCTCTACAAATCATTTAAGACTGAGCTACAAGACTTTCCCAGAATTCAAGTAATGCTGACATTATGTTGTATGTTAGAGGAGCCAGAATTCAGAAACAATAAATGTAGGTACTGTGTTTGAACAGGTGGTTTGGATGTTTGGGTAGGTAGCACAGGAATACTAATAGAGCCTGAAATTCAGTAGTACTTTCTTTCTTTAGTCAGGGACTTGACTTGTTTAGTTGCTTATGGATACATTACGTAGCTACATTTCACCTGGATCAAAGAATGGAGAGTAGGAAAATAATTTCCTATTGGTGTAATCTAATATTCAGGTTCCTCTACTCCCATAATTTGCTACAGTAGCATGCTATAGGATCTAAATATTTATTTGTGTATGTATGCTTGTGCATATGTATTTATTTATTTACTCGTGCACATTGCCTAAAAAGATGACAGGAAAATAGCTGAATGTAGTGAGCTGTCTTGAACTTGCAGTAGCCTTGCAAATCTGAGGTATTTTCCTGTTATTATTAACTAGTGAACCAAATAGTTTTTGTTTTAAACCAAATAATTTTAATTTGGTTTTGATCAATTTTGTAAAAGAATGTGCTTACCCTATAGAGGCAAACTATATTGCTTCATGAAGCATCAGAATGCTCTAACTTCAACTGTTTCCTACCCATCAACATTCCTAGTGGCTCTCTATCAATAAAACTTCACTTTCCATGAAGAATACCTTCATCTTCAGAGAGAGGAGTAAGAAGAGGTGGTCCTATTTCTTGCTGTAGTGCCTCTGGCTCCTCTGCTTTCTCCTCTTCGTCTTCATCATCATTATCTTCTTCTTCTTCTTCTTCTTCTTCCCCCTCAGATTTCTTAAAAGGATTAAGCCAAACACAGCGACCCTGTAATTGATATGGGAAAATAATAAATACA
Source organism: Pogoniulus pusillus (assembly GCF_015220805.1). Lineage (NCBI taxonomy): Eukaryota > Metazoa > Chordata > Aves > Piciformes > Lybiidae > Pogoniulus > Pogoniulus pusillus. The sequence goes on from NC_087272.1 coordinate 6,910,959, forward strand.
AGTAGCAATCACTGAAGGAATACCAGGCAGATGTAACAACTGCCTCATGTGCATGCACACAAGGTTAAGGTGGAAGGGGGAGAAAAATAAAACAGATATATTCAGTACTTGGTATACTGTTGGCATAATATTGTTTCCTCTTGTAGAGTGTTGCCTATATTACTCATTCCTCCCTTATCCTTGCTTACTATTCAGAATAACCTTTTACCTTTGTCATCAGCTTTTTGTTATTTTGAAGTCTTCAGTTACTTGTCAATTTGATTATAGCCTTGCTAGATACCAGTTACTACAAACTAAGAGGCTTAACTTAGAAATTTTGAACCTTCCTTTTAAAGTCTGCTTTGTTGTTTAGCTACCAGTCAAAAGAACACACCAAAATATTCTTAGGATTTTAATGCATATAGACCTAATTTTCACAAGTATTGTTTTTTGCTGGTAATTTTAAAGCTTATTTCCTGCCATTCCTGTTATTTTACACTGGCATTCTTGAACTGGTAGACTAGTCAGCAAGTCATCCAGCAATGATCATGAAATTAGTAATACGTCTTTCCAGCACTAGTCTGATATCACAAATTGCTAAGCTTTTTCATTTGCATATTTGGGAGGAGAAAGTAAGCAGTAAATAATAAACCAGGAAAAAAAACATCAAAGAAGTTCCATTCAGCACACATACATCTCTGCATTTTAGCCTCCTACCCAGGAAAAGAGAATTTCACAGTATCACAGTATCACCAAGGTTGGAAGAGACCTCATAGATCGTCAAGTCCAACCCTTTACCACAGAGCTCAAGGCTAGACCATGGCACCAAGTGCCACGTCCAATCCTGCCTTGAACAGCTCCAGGGACGGCGACTCCACCACCTCCCTGGGCAGCCCATTCCAGTGTCCAATGACTCTCTCAGTGAAGAACTTTCTCCTCACCTCCAGCCTAAATTTCCCCTGGTGTAGCTTGAGGGAAACATTTTTTAACACATTTTTGTCAAGTAAGGTCTTCAAAAGAGAAAAGGAAATATGGAAGATTACCAGAAATCACTGTCTGTCAAGGCCTAACTCCATGCTCTATTTATAAAGGCAGTTTTCACTCTCAAGGACACACTGCTGAACAAAGTACTAAAGCTAGAAGGTTCCTAAAAGTCTATAAATATATGCTATATGTAAGCATGTGCAATATATTTATATGTTAAATGCTATAGAAAATATATTTCCTGCAGAAAGATCTTTCAGCCCAATCACCTTTCTGGTGAGTAGTTCAAATGTGCAGGTGAGGAGTGCTCCTTACATTCTGGAACCCTATTGGTACTACAGTGTGGATGGTATCCAAACTACATACCTGCTGTAGAATACTCTGTGTGTGATGTACCCATGTGGAGAGTGAATCCACCATTTCAGCCACAGAAAGAGGCTGAAAATCGGGGTTTTCTTCATATGTGCCTCTTCCTCCCTCCTCCTCCTCCTCCTCCTCCTCCTCTTCTTCCTCCTCTGCAAACTGGTAAAATCCAATGGGAGATATCTGGGTTCCTGCTGAGATCCGAGCTATCTGTGCACGCAGGTAATTTGCCTCATTTCCAGGGAAAGGAGGAAAGCTCACCACAGGAGCATCCAGCCTACCAGTGAAGAACTTCTTGATTTTCCTGGCACAGACAATCTGGGCTGGTGTCACTGGGGGCAACTTCACCCAGGGTGTGCCTGGCTCATTACAGACAAAGTAGACATATTTATTAGCCCCGGTCCCATTTTCTTCTTTTGGGATGACAGGTGGGGGCTTATAGGTGGACTCTGGTGGTTTGTCTTCTTTTTCTTTCTCGTCATCTTCATCTTCAATCTCATCTACCTCTTTCCCTCCTTCCTCGGTAGGTTCTTCCTCTTCTGTTTCCTCCTCCTCTTCCCCTTCCTGGCACTGCACTTCAGCTATAATGTAGTTCATCTCCAAGCCCAGAATTTTGCCCCAGAAACGACAAGTCTGGATTGGCTGAACATTAATTAGATTTTTAAGGGCAAGGAATATGTGATAGGTTTCATCTTTGCTCAAGCCAATTCCAGCCTGTTCGAAATAAAAGGCTGTTTCCATCACATTAGGTAGTGGGGTATCTTCCTGGGAAAGAAGATCCAGAGTTAATCTGAAGAATAGTTTAATTAGCTATTTGAAAAATTAAACATGTTATCCACTAAACATTATACTTCACTTTTCTGTAGTGCCACTCATTCTCTCAAAGTACTTTGAAGAGGTTCATTCACTATGTCTACCACTGTCATTTAGACAAAAATGCCACCTTAGGGCTAAAGAGTAGAACACAGATGGACTACTGCTTTTGGAATACACAATGGCAAAGTTCAAACTCCTAATGCCTGTGAATTAAAGAAAGTTACACAAGATATGCAAAGAGTTTAGTGCTAGGGCGTGTCAACTATTTAAGAAGGCTTGATGCCCACAGTGTCACTGTGTTTCCTTGGGGAAAATCTAATACCTAGCTCACATACTTCAAAATCAGAGCAGCACTGTTTCTCTGGAGTGAATCCTTTTCTTTTGAAAACCTTGGCATAAAGCTCCCTACATTATTAACAATCCTGTCCCTTGCATGGGGGCAGGTGATCATATGTCACACAGAGATACTAGAAGTTGTATGCAGCAGGGCAGGGGATTTGACAGAGTAATGCTAGTTTCATCTGGAATTTCAGGCTACTTACATCAAAGCAAGGTAGACAGGAGTATGAGAAAGTAAAGTTCCTTCCTGAAATACCCCACTAATTTTACCATCATATGCTGTTACTGTGTAAGAAGGAATAGGCTATGGAAAAGATGAAAGACTATCTCTCCTGTTGTTAGCATCTGTCATTCTGCAGTGGCAATTCATCTGAATACATACTGTTAACCTCATATGAAAATCAACATCTTGTTGATTAGTTTCCTTTCATTATCATAAGAACTCTCTTAATTTTTATTGGGTAAAAGTGCTTCTGCATATAAACAACTGAATGCTGAAAAATCTTCTGTTGTAAGAAGTGATTTTTAGTTCCAGTAATTTTTCATTACAACTGTTTTCTTTTTTCTTTTGAGTTGGAGAAGGACAGGCTGGAACCACAGCTGGAGTTGGAAGGATCATGAAATTATTTATTCTCTATTTTACAGTAGCAGTTATGCACAAGATTCTTGAACTAGTGTCCACAGTTATGGTCACTTAGGGTAAAGAACTGTCACTTTTAGATAAAGAAATTTGCATGCAATATTCCATACTGAACTTGGCCTTATAGGAGATATTGTAAACTTTACTTTCTGTTCATTATCTCTAGAATACCTATAATTTTAAAGGCTCTGGATAGGACTTGATGATCTCAAAGGTTTCTTCCAAACTTAACAGTTCTATGATTCTATGATTAGATTTACACCAGGAAAAAAAATCCCAACTAAGGAACCAGATGAGTTTTCTTCACGAGACTGAGCTATGAAAAGGGTGCATGTTACTCTGGCTGCAACTATTTATAAGGTTGGGTGAGGCAATACTAGAAAGGAGACCGATCCCTTCCTCCTTTCCCTCCTCGCCATCCTCCCACCCACTCCCTGGTATATATGATACCTATTTTTCTCCATTAATAACTCACTGGCTCTTCTTCTAGTTCATCTGCTTCTCCATTTCCTTTGAGGAACAAAGCTTTACGCTTTTCTGCAGCTTCAAATGTTGGAAGAATCTCATGTTCATCTCGAAGAGTGTCCATTTTTTTCTGAAACTGAGCCCGCTTCACATCCTTGCTGATGTTCTCAATGATGTCTACTGCATTTGTGGGCTTTTCATCCAGAATCTTTGTTAGCATATTAGCAAGATGATCGTATCTGTTACATACATGCAAATATTATTGGCCTACTACACAAAAGTTTTAGATGGTTATGTTTTTAATATCAAAAGTAGAAGCTAATTACCTGGAACTCTGCAGAAACCATTGGAATATTTAGATGAAAGAGGATCATGGAGCATTACAGTAAATTAAACTAGAGACTAACCTGATTATAATATACTTAGAATAGTCCCATCTTCCATTTTTGCTATCACAGTATCACAGTATCATCAGGGTTGGAAGAGACCTCACAGATCATCAAGTCCAACCCTTTACCACAGAGCTCAAGGCTAGACCATGGCACCAAGTGCCACGTCCAATCCTGCCTTGAACAGCTCCAGGGACGGCGACTCCACCACCTCCCTGGGCAGCCCATTCCAGTGTCCAATGACTCTCTCAGGGAAGAACTTTCTCCTCACCTCGAGCCTAAATTTCCCCTGGCATAGCTTGAGGCTGTGTCCTCTTGTTCTGGTGCTGGCCACCTGAGAGAAGAGAGCAACCTCCTCCTGGCCACAACCTCCCTTCAGGTAGTTGTAGACAGCAATAAGGTCTCCCCTGAGCCTCCTCTTCTCCAGGCTAACCAATCCCAGCTCCCTCAGCCTCTCCTCGTAGGGCTGTGCTCAAGGCCTCTCCCCAGCCTCGTCGCCCTTCTCTGGACACGCTCAAGCATCTCAATGTCCCTTCTAAACTGGGGGGCCCAGAACTGAACACAGCACTCAAGGTGTGGTCTAACCAGTGCAGAGTACAGGGGCAGAATGACCTCCCTGCTCCAGCTATATACCACACCAGCCTCAGGAGCTGAAGCTGAAATTAAACTTAATCAAAGCAATTCCCCTTTGAACTTTAAAAACTTCCTTAGGAATTCTGATTCCGAGAGATGCTGGACCCACGCAAGGATCACACAGCAATGAACAGCTTCTCCTGTTCTCTAGATCCCCCTTGCTATCTCTCCCTTTCTTAACATAACCCTTTCTTCTTGGAGCAACACTGCTTTTCTCTCCACTCCTACCTTCTACACCTTTCAGTCGTGTCCCTTTCTCAGACTTACAGGTTCAGGCCAGACGTTGTGCTGCTCTTCAGTAAATAGGCTTTTGCATTCTCAACTGCCAGCGTCCGGGATTCGGGGTCGGGTATCTCATCATCATACGGGCTGAATCCTGGCTGATAAAGACCATAACCTGGTTCGTGTGGCTGGTAAGGGCCATGCCTGTGTTCGTAGGCCCGATATGGAGCTTGTCCTGGTGCGTGCCTCTGGCTCCCACTTTCTCTTTGGTCTTGATCTTGGTCGAGTTCTTGGGGATTATCCTTGCCTTGCTCTTGCCCGTCCTGAGCGACAGCCGGGGACGGGGGCTCCCTGGGAGGCTCAGCCATAGCCTAGTCCAGGGTTGCGGGCCGGAGCGGGGACACTACGGCGCCCCACACCCGCTGCCAGCTCCAGTGGTCGCACAGCAACGGCTGCGGCCGCGGGGCGGAGCGGCGCCGGGGTGCGGGCGGCGCCGTTGCTAGGTACGCCGGCTGCGGCGTGGGCGTTTATGGGGAGGGGCGGGGGCCGCGCTGGGTCTCTCCGCGCGGGAGAGCGGCCGCTGGCGGCGAGAGCGAGCTGTTGGCGCAGGTGCCCGCCGCCGCTTCAGCCTGCCGCGGGGCTCCCTGAGGGGCGCTCAGCGGGCTGAGGGCGGCCCTGGCGGGCAGGCTGGGCGCCTTGCCCGGGCGGCAAACCCTTGCAAACCGCCCGTGTCCGCTTTGCCAGCGGGGTTTTGTGTGTCAGTCTGCTAGAGGGTAGGGAAGCTTTACGTCGGCATCTGGACGGGTTAGACCAATGGGTCAAGGCGAAGTGTATGAAGCTCAACGAGGCCTAGTGCTGTGTGCTGCAGCTGAGTCGCAACAGCCTCATGGTAATCTACAGACGTGGGGGTATGTGGTTGAAAAGTTGCAGCACCTTGGGGTATTGGTTGGCTGTCGACTGAACATGAATCAGCAGTGTGCCCAGGTGGCTAAGAAAGCCAGTGGCATCCTGGCTTCAACTAGAAACTCGGTGGGCAGCAGGAGCAGGGGGTGCTCATCCCCCTCAGCACTGGTGAGGCTATACCTTGAGTTGTTCAGGTGTGGGCCACTCGCTGTAGGAAGCGCACTGAGGTGCTGGAGCGTGTCCAGAGAAGGACAACAAGGCTGGTGAAGGGCCTGGAGCACCTGGGCTATGAGGAGAGCCTGAGGGAATTGGGGGTGTTCAGTCTGGAGAAGAGGAGGCTGAGGAGAGACCTCATTGCTCTCTACAACCACCTGCAGAGAGGTTGGAGTGAGGAGAGGGCAGACTCTTCTCCTTGGTGGCAGGCAACAGGACGAGAGGAAACGGTTTCAAGCTGTACCAAAGAAGGTTTAGGCTGAATATTAGGAAATGTTTCTTTATTGAAAGGGTTATCAAATATTGGAATGGTCTTCCCAGAGTAGTGGTGAAATGATATTCTTGGAGGTGTTCACAAAACACATAGATGTGGCACTTGAGGATGTGTTTTAGTGAGCGCGGTGGTGTGGGGTTGATGGTTGGACTCGTGATCTTGGAGATCTTTCCCAACTTGAATGATTCTACAAATCTTGAAGTGCTGTTAGTATTCTGTCTTGAACATTTGTGGGTCAAGAATTGTTCAGATCTCTGCTGAGAGCAGAAGAATGGATCTTCACAAGCTTCATTTTGATTTGAGAAGAAATAAGTGGCACTCATTTGCTTTCGTTGCATTTAGCAGGGAATCTTGTACTCAGTTTAATCTGCATTTTGGTGGTGATATTTTCCCCATGTTATTCCCATGAGGTACAAAGTTTTTTTTTTTTCTTAGAAGGAGAAAAATACTACAAAAATCAGTAATTACTTTTAAAAATTGTATTCACAGATTCAAGGAAAGAACAGGTGTAACTGAAGTCAAATGAAGGAGTTCTGATGAGAAAACACCTTTGTCATGTGAGATACTACCAGTGTTAAGGAGACAGCTGGCCATGGTGTGAGTAACTTCTGTTTATAATAGTATTCAAACACTAAAGTGTGAAGAACAAATGTTGCATGAGAGGAAGAACCTGATCATTTCTATTAATTTAGTTACTCAAGGTTTGTTTTGTAGGAATATAGTAGAGCAGTGCCTTATGTAGTTCCTTCAGGTATTATGTGCTGCAGTGCTATTGACCTATATTCAAAATTATGCAAATTTCCAGAGCCCTCATCTCATGGGTGAGATTTACTTGCCTTGTCTCCTTAATTTATTGAAAGTCAGGCCATTAAGAGCTTCTACTGTTTTGAGTGAAACTAAACACATACCTAGCATTAAACAAACCAGTTCTAAAACAATTCTATAGAGTTCCCCCCTCAAAAGGCCTCTTAAGGAGTCACATTTTAGCAAATATCTACAGCTGGCCCAAGGGTTCCCTGACAGTTGAACAGGGGAAAGAATACTCTCTTAGTGTATCCATGTAAAGGAGTTTTGTGTGACAAGGTTTTGGTAGCTGGAGGTGCTACTTTGGGTGGCTGCTGTGAGAAGCTGCTAGAAACTTCACTGATGTCTGATAGAGCCATGGCCAGCCAGCTGTGAGGTAGACACACCACTAGCTAAGGCCAAGCCTATCAGTGGTAGTACTTCAGTGACAACCTAAGGAGAGGAAAACTGCTCAACAAAACTGTAGTGGAAGACAGGAATGACAATATTTAAGACAAGCAATTCAGCTAATGCTGTTGTCAGTGGCTGGAGGAGAGATTCCCCTGCAACCTGTGGTAAAGACCATGATGTGGCAGTCTGTCCTCCCGCAGCTGGAGTAGGTGGATATCTGAAAGAGGCTGTGACCATGAGGGAAGCCTGCAGGAGGCTTCTAGCAGAGCCTGTGGAAAGAGGAGCCCATTCTAGAGCAGGTTGGCTGGCAGGACTTGTGACCCCAAGAGGAACACATGATGGAGCAGCTAGTTCCTGAGGTACTTTGTAAGTGATGCAGATTGGAGCAGTTTGTGAAGAACTAGTCCATGGGAAGGACTCACAGTGGAGAAATTCATGGAAGGCTGTCACCTCTGGGAAGGAGCTCACATTGGAGCAGGGGAAGAGTGTGAGGAGTCTTTTCCCTGAGGAAGCAGACACAGTGTGATAAACTTGCCACAAACCATAGAATCCTGGAGTGGTTTAGGTTGTAAGGGACCTTAAAGCTCATCCAGTTCCACCCCCCTACCATAGGCAGGGACACCTCCCACTAGAACAGGTTGCTCAAGGCCTCATCCAACCTGGCCTTGAACACTTCCAGGGAGGGAGCATACACAACCTCCCTGGGCAACCTGTGCCAGTGTATCACCACCCTCACTTTAAAGAAACCTTTCCTAACATCTAGTTTGAATCTCCCCTCTTCCAGTTTAAACTCATTACCCCTTGTCTTGTCATTACAAGACCTTGTAAATAGAATATTCCCTCCCTAGCATTCTGTCATGTTTTTTTTTAAAGAGAGCCAACAGAAATTACACTCTCAAATCAAAATTTGAGAGAAAATTACAGAATAATATTTAGAGAGAGAAAATACAGAGCTAGACATTACAAAGCAATTACCCCATCCATGGCAAACCCCCTTGAATTTTTCTCCATCCCCAAAAAACTAAATCTGATACTCCCCAGTGCTCCAATCCTCCCCCCCGCCCCCAATGCCTCTGCCATCCAAAGAGGCCTAAACAAGCCATCGAGCCTCTGGAGGCCTACTGCTCATGTGTTCTTCCCTGATAAAGTGGCTCTCACCACACACATAGGGGAGGAGGAAAGGAGAGCGAGCTGACCTTGTTGTGAGTCTATAAAGAGATAGCAGAATTATGGGATTGAATAACAATCTTCTAGTCCCCAGAACATTTTTTAACCTTATAGTCTCAACCTGGGACATCTTCCTGTAGGCCCCCTTTAGATACTGGAAGGCCACTCCAAGGTCTCTTAGAAGCCTTCTCTTCTCCAGGCTGCAGAGCCCCAACTCTTGTAGCCTGTCCTCGTAGCAGAGGACATTTTCTGTCCTCATACACTGCTGGTGACAGGGAGGTAGAAAAAATCTGGAGTGAAGTTGTGCCTGGGAAGAAGGAAGAGGAGTCCTTAAGATCTGGTTTTGTTTCTCATTATCCTACTCTGGCTTGTTTGCTAATAAATTAAATTGATTTTCTGCAAGTCAACATTATTTTGCTTGTGAATGTAATCACTGAAAGAGCTCCCTATGTCTCTCTATCTCAGACTGTGAGACTTCCATTATATCTTCTTTCTGTGCTCTGTTGAGGGGGAGTAATAGAGCACCTGGTGTCGAAGGTTAACACACTGCAATGCTGTAAAAATCTCAGCAAGACAACCAATTAAGGTGCTAAGTTGTGTTGAATAAAGTAGTGCAATACCTGAACTGATAATACTTCACTGACATCCATAGATTGGTTAATGGAACTTTGAAAAAAATGCAGGATTTTTCTGGCTATTAGAAGCAACCAGGAAAAAAATCTCAGATGGAACATTTCAAGTTTCTCTTAAGCTCTGAGAGAGTAAATGCCAGAAGGTATCGTGGAGGATTCTGACCTGTTCTGAAACAACAGCAAAACATATGTTTTAACGTCCATTACTAGACTGAGCGTTCATATGAAGAATTAAAACCTTTCTGTGTTCTTATGATTCCAGCAAGTAAGACTATCAATATATTCTGTTGGGTTTCGACTTGTAGAGGTTTTATTGTTGACCTCCTGGGCTTTACAAGGCGTTTTGCAGAAATTGCACGTTGCCTGCAGAGGGCGGTACAGCACTTGTAGATTACCTGTTCATTCGTTTTTATTTGCTATCCATGTCATACTTGGATAAAATCTTGATTTGTTTAGTAATTGGCATCGCTCAGAATTGTGTGGACTTTATCTTTCTGCCTTTGATGTTCTGTGAAGAAACTGCTCAAGAGAGGGCAATGACTTGACTTTCAGTCTGGTTCAGCAAAGGAAGAGGAAACTAGAGGCACCTCTGTTGCATGTGTTAGGAAACGTGTAAAATAGTGTGTGAGGGCATAGAAGGATGTTTCAGCAAGGTGCTATGATCACCTCATGTGTTGCTATAGAAAAACTGGAAGTGGATATTTGCAATATTACTGCAGAAACTTAACTCTGAATGCTCCTAGTAGCATGGGTTAATGAACTGAACAGTAACTGTGGTGTTTTCTCTTTCCAAATGAGATATGCTTATGGTTTGTGTTGTTTCTACTGTGACAAAGTAGCAATGATCTTATGTCCTATGGATTCAAGTCTGTTTTTTGGAAGTCCTTTTTATTTTCCAACCTTTACTCTTGCCTGTTGCTGATGTCAAAGTGGAGATCCAAAGGTGGCATAAAATGGTGCATGCTGAACTGGACATTTGTTGCATTTCTATATGGCTTCATTGGTGAATCTTGAACATGCTCCCACTGGGAAGAGAATCTGAATAGTGTCTCATGTCAAGTGACAATCCTCCTATGCCCCACTCTTTTCTGTGTGAACAACTACTGAACTGGAAAAGCCAAGTTCAAGTGCTGTGTATGTCTTCCTGCAAGAATTCTTTTATCACCAGACCACTAAGTAGCACCTGTAACTACTGAGGTGAAGCTGCTCTTCACTGTGTAGCAAGCGCTTTTAACTGAATTCCAGTGAGCTAGGATTCAGGTGCTATTGCAGCCTGTGCAAAGCTTGTTCTAGCAAGTGGCTGCCAGGTGTGCTGACAGGTCATTAAGGGAAGGCATAATTAGTAGATTTTATGCCATACCAAATCCAGTAGGTTTTAAACTGTATACCATGCACAAAAGTACCTGAGCACACAAGGATGAACTTTAGGTCTTCCTTTACACTCTGTTTCTGAATTAAATACTTGTGCTCATTCTGACTTCTAAATGATTTCAAGAGTAAGGAGGAAAAATGCTTGCAAAATGCAGGTTCTCTCTTGTCACCTTTGTTAATTCTCAAGAAAAAAATTACATAACTACTTCTGAATCTCTTATATCTCTGCTCAGAAACCAGTGACCTTTTCTTCTGAGGTTTCAAAAAATCACAGGCAAACTTAATGCTTAGTTAAACCTACAGCAAATGGTTTTAATTGTGTAACAGAGCTTTCTCTTTCTTTTTCTTTCCCTTTAAAAAAAACAACTCAGAGATGATCAAAGTGTATTTTTGCATCACTTTCAGAATATCCATTTGATTGAAATTCTTTTTGTGTTACTTTGAATAGCAAGTTCCTGTTAGATATGCAAGTGTATAAAAAGTGAACATTAGTTTGTGAGTCTTCAAGAGGAGTAGATGCCCATACAAGATCATCTTAAAATTTGGCAGTGCCTGTAGCTAACACAAAAAAAGGTTATCATTAAGTAATCAGTGCTTGTATGCTGCATTCTTTTTCTGTAGGGCTTGATTCTTTTCTCTTCTTTGGTTGTATGCTGAAGTCCAACTGTATTCCTTAGGTGGTCATATCGATTAGATTAGTGCTGGCAATCTGAGGTAGTATTTTTGAAGATCAGAGAGACTGTCATCTTCTGCAGGGGCCTGATAGGAAATGCATATGATGCTTTGGAAAGAATATAATTTCTTGAGATCTATGCTGGCTTTTGCTGTTATTGAAGTCAGTGGGAGTTTTGCTACTGAATTCTGTGATAAGGTCCTTTGTTCATAGAATCAACCAGGTTGGAGGAGACCTCCAAGATCAGCCAGGCCAACCTAGCACCCAGCCCTAGCCAATCAACTAGACCATGGCACTAAGTGCCTCATCCAGGCTTTTCTTCAACACCTCCAGGGATGGTGACTCCACCACCTCCCTGGGCAGCCCATTCCAATGCCAAACACTCTCTCTGGCAACAACTTCCTCCTAACATCCAGCCTAGACTTCCCCTGGCACAACTTGAGACTGTGTCCCCTTGTTCTGTTGCTGGTTGCCTGGCAGAAAAGATCAACCCCCACCTGGCTACAGCCTCCCTTCAGGTAGTTGTAGACAGCAATGAGGTCTTGTTTCATTATCCTTTTTAAAAAAATCTTGACCAGGCTGTATGCTGGGAGACAAACTGATTTCAGCCTGACTTTCAGTAGGGAGTTCTTGTAGTTAAGTTTGCATATGAGTTTGCATCCTGAAGTGTGAATTCTCTGAGTTCAGACAATCTCTGTGAGTTAAAGGATAATGTTCAGTAGATGTTTAACTGTAACTGCAGTGGCAGCAATATTGGTGTAGACCAGCAAAATTTGAAGAGAGCGACTCCTTTTATCCCATCATTGTCTGCAAACTTGCAAGCTTGGCAGGTCCTGGGGTCCATTTGAGAGAGCTGCTGGTGGCACCTGGACCCGGTTACTCTCAGTCCCAGTTTGGGTCTTCCCTGCCACTGCTGAGGCAGCGTTGCTTCCACGCATCCCTGTCTTGTGGCACCTGTGTCTTGAAACATTTCTGAGTTTGGTGGCTTTGCCACTCGTCTTGAGCTTCTGCTGCTTTGATCTACACTATCAGATATTGCTTGCAGCCTCAGGAGACAGCTGAGAGCAGAGAAATCCAGCAAGGGATCACTGCTGAATACCTGTCTCACCTCCGTGAGTAAAACCTGCTGTTCCCTTAATTCTCTGCTCAGCCTGATTGATAGTGACGTAAAGCTGTGTTCATAGCTTAGCCTTTTCCATTTCCTGACTCCCTGAATCTCTAGATTTGTCCATAACATCCTTTTGAAGAATTCCGTATCAAACTAGAATCTGTAAATAAACCTAAACTAGTTTTGTGTATGGTTTGGGGATGGGGCTTTAGGATAGATAAAATAATTCAATTTTTGTAGTTCCTGACTTGGCCACATTAATTCCCTGCCTCCATGACAATGACACATTAGCATAATCGAGACAATTACAGCCCAGTCTTTTACATACACCATGTCTTGTTTTTCCCCTGGGGGAGGTGTTCCACTATCTTTCCTCCCTTGTGGGAGGCATCCTGAAGCTGTGGGAGTGAAGGTCAAATGCTTCTACACAGCTCATTATTTTTTTCTTTCACATTGGATTCCCACACCAACCATTTTCTCTGGAGATAATTTCTGTAAGTTCAAATACTTTTTTTTCACTGTAAATTGAACATCTAGGTTTAGTCTCAATTGTTACAGATAACTTCATCTCATAGTTTTCTAATAGAGATGTAGAACTTCCCATGTGCAACTTTATTCTGGGAACAAACTTGTTTGCTTCCCCCCCTTTTTTCCTCTCTCTTTGTTTTCCTCTTTATTTTGGATAGGGCTTCTATTTTCACTTAGTTACTGTGGCTGTTTTCTGTCTATGAAAGCCATGACAAAAACAAGGCAGAAATTTGCATCAGCAATCAAAAGACTATATTTAGGTGAAGTAAACAAGGGTACTTATGAAGTATCTCTGAGATATGTTTCCCCATATTTTAAATTAGTAACTTTGTCATATCACTAGATTTTTTGGAAGCAAAAATTTCCATCCTATTTTGCATATAAATAAGTTTTCCACAGAAAATATACTGTGAATTTAGATAGTAGAATAGATTCTATTAGTCTGCTTTTCTTGCAAAAGATTTATTTAACTATTATAAACAATGTCTTGCTCACCTGCATTTGAAACTTGCTTCCCTCCTTTCTATTTTGTTGATGAAAACTGCTTTTTGAGCTGTCAATGCACTGTGTTCAAAACATCCATATTAAGCCATGAATTTGTATTCCTTTGCAAAATCAGGAAAAAATCTGTCCAAGTAACAAAGTATAAAAGCATCTTAAAAGGTGCCCTTGAGTATGTAAAGCTTAGGGGCCATAACATTTTACTTTTAGGTGTCCAGGAGTGAGAACTCTTTGATGCATAGAGTGAAATGTTTGGAAGATTAAAAAAACCCATAACAATCCATGTGTTGAGCAAGGACTGCTTAGTTCAGTGATGTGAAAATTGTCACGATATGCTGTAAATTATGCATCAATTCAAGAGAGATGTTGAGGTGCTGGAACATGTCCAGAGAAGGGTGACAAAGCTGGTGAGAGGCCTGGAACACAAACCCTATGAGGAGAGGCTGAGGGAGCTGGGGTTGTTTAGCCTGGAGAAGAGGAGGCTCAGGGGTGACCTCATTGCTGTCTACAACTACCTGAAGGGAGGTTGTAGCCAGGTGGGGGATGGCCTCTTCTCCCAGGCAACCAGCAATAGAACAAGGGGACACAGTCTCAAGTTGTGCCGGGGGAAGTCTAGGCTGGATGTTAGGAGGAAGTTGTTGCCAGAGAGAGTGATTGGCATTGGAATGGGCTGCCCAGGGAGGTGGTGGAGTCACCGTCCCTGGAGGTGTTGAAGAAAAGCCTGGATGAGGCACTTAGTGCCATGGTCTAGTTGACTGGCTAGGGCTGGGTGCTAGGTTGGACTGGCTGATCTTGGAGGTCTCTTCCAACCTGGTTGATTCTATGATTCTATGATCTCTTCTGAGAAGGGTGACTAAGTCTGAACTGAAAGGGGTCACAATTATGTTTCAGACTCCTGATTTATAGATCTTCTACACAACTTTTCCTCTTTTCTTTTACTCTCCAAAGAAATCAGTAGGGCTTTTTTTTCTAAGGACACCTGCTAGGAGCATAGACCCTTTATATACTCAGGAGAGGAGAGACCTGAATTGAGCTTCCTTAAGGTTAAGACTCAAATCTTATTCCCTGCACCTTGAATAAGAGTCCATTTGAAGAGAAGACTTTGGGGGTATGGTATAGCTGTCTTCTAATGCCTGAAGAGATTTTACAGGAAGGCTGGAGAGGGACTTTTTCTAAGGGTGTCTATCAATAGCACAAGGGGGAATGTGTTTGAGTTCAAAGAGGGTGGATTTAAACTAGATCTTAGGAAGTTTTTCAGGACAAGGGTGGTGAGACTCTGGAACAGGCTGCCCAGGGAGACTGTGGATGTCTCCTCTCTGGAGGTGCTCAAGGCCAGGTTGGGTGAAGGCTTGAGTAGCTGAGCTGATTGTAGTTGAGAGACATCCCTGCCCGTGGAGGGGAGGTTGGAGTGGATGATTTCTAGGGTCCCTTCCAACTTAAGCCACTCTGATTACAAAATTCTGCTGTCCTTTCCTTAGCTTAATATATGAAGCTGTGGGGGATTTATATTTTGTAAAACAAAACTATGACCTTGGAGCATCACTTAAGAGATTTTAGTACAGTCAGTAAAAAGATTAAAGCAATTAGAGGTAATGTTTTATAGCCAATGGGAGTTTTCCAGGATACAGTATTGAGCTTGAGTTTTCTGTTCAGAGAATCTAGGTCTAAAAACTCTCTGTTAATGAGATAGTGGTTTGCTTCCTGAAGTGACTGTGACTTTATTCAGTGGGCCACTTGTAGAGTTAATTACTGAAATTCCCTGTACCTTGGTGAGGCAGCTCTGGCTCAAACTGGTCATCATTAGGAATCTGCATTGTGGGTTTTTCATTGATGCTATTCCACAGGACATGCTAAGTTTATTAATTAAAAAAAAAAATTACTCTTTGTACAGATACAAATAAGTGTGAAACTATAAAAATAATGCTTCAAGTATTTTTTTTTTCCTAAAGTGCCTAGGCCTCTTTCAAGGTGGTGTGTTTACAGAGTGAAAATATAACAGGAGAATCTTCACCAGGTTCAATATGCCTGTTTGTTGCATTTCTGCTCTCGTGGTAATTGCTATTTTAGACTGAGATTTAATAAATACTGCTCAGTGTCTTGAGGTGTATTGCTTTGAAATAAGCATCAAACTAAAACTATTCCTGCCAAGTTTTTGTTACTAGTGTTCAGAAAAATGTCATTATTGTAGACTTCTAAGCTAACTAATGGGTTTAATTACGTACCAGCTGACTTTGGATTTGCTTCCCCTAAGTCTGTGTGGTGGTTTGGGTGTTCCCCACCCACCCCCCACTTTAGAAATCACCCAGACTAGACTCAGCTGGCTCTGGAATTATGAAGCTTATATTTACAGCTATCACAATATACAAGCAGATATTTACAGTATATACAGTTACAGACAGAAATATACAAGGTAAAAGATAATACAGAAACACAACTCCCCTCCCAGAAACCTGAGTCCCCAGGAGGGGCTCTAAGCCACCCCTTCACCTTCCCCCTACCCCAGTCCCAAGGAAGAATGAAGGTTCGGCCAGAGGTTTAGGAAGCAAAGTGAGTTAGTCCAAAATGAAGGGTGGGGTTAGAGAGAAGCAGCTCAGCCAGCAGCCCAAGTGAGAGTGATGCAGAGTGTGTTATCTATGTTTTGACTTAGGTTTTTATACATGTCAGTAAGCCTATGAGTGAAGTAGACATCAGTCTTGTTTTGATTTCCCTGCCTATGATCTAGTTCTTCTCTCCAAAACATTCTAGCCTGCTTCAAGCTAGCACAGCCTGAATTCATGTCTTGTTCACATTCTTTCTATGGAAATTGAAATACCATCCAGTGGGTTTCATTGGCAGGTCTTGTGTCTCTGTTAGAAAAGAGACAATTCCTCAGCCTCAGGTTCTTAGAGTAGACCTAACTCAAAACTCATTTTAATACATCATTTGGAGATTGTATAAATGATGTGTAGACCTTGTGTTGGTCTCTATATGGTGATTTATTCAGCAGTCTTGCCATGTATTTTTAATCAACCTTTCACTTTACATGTTTATTCAATAGCTCTGTAACCAGAAAATTAACTTTGAAAAACTAAAGCTGGCAGTAAAACTGTTGGTTAGATTGCTCTTAAAGAAACAGCTTTAAATTGTGTGGTTTGCTGTTTTCTTCAGTTGCTTAATACAAAAGCACAACATTGCAGGGAGGGAGGTTTCTAAATAGAAGTATTAACTGAGTATTAAATCTCTTAATCTTCCAATAGTTTCAGAATTTGTCTGTATTACCAGAACACACAACTCCAGATCTAATAGGAATAAAGAAACAGTAGAACTTGTCAAGTACCTAAAAAATGTAGGTGCTTGCATTTCGGAAATTCTGGATCAGTTCTGGAAGTTCATTTCTTCCCTAAGCCCTTTTTAAACACTTCTGGTGGTAGGTTTGTTTTTAAAACTATCTCTGTAGACACAGATGTGTCATGCTTATGCAGCTGATAACTGCTCCCTTCCTCTAAGCATGTGCTATAAATTAGTTCATTTACCATCTATCTTCCATTCCAGTGCTTCCTTCTGAGTGTGGAACTTGCCCTTCAGTGACTTTGAGTGTTCGTAACTTTGTATCTGTGACTCTGAATAAATGGACACATTCACCTGGGGTGGGTGAGGAGAGGAATGAAAGATTAATTTCAGGCTAGGGAGAACTCAGTTACAGAGGTATTGAGTCAGTCCTCTCTTTTCCCACTCCCCTACCTGCAACAAGTGCAATAAGGTCACTAATTAGCTTTTGACATGGTTTTAGACTTTTAACTACATTTTAACTAGACTTTTTTTCTCCAGAAAAGTTAGTTTTTATTCTAGTTCAGTTATACAGAATGCCTAAATTACAAAATAGGGAGCACTTTAAGCAAATAAAAACAACCTCACTTGTAATGGGTCACTCTTTGAAGATACTGTGTTTAACTGAACCCTGTTTGTAGCTATAAAGAGTTCTTTGGTTTTGGACAAAGATCCTGGGAGGAATAGAAATAGCCATAATGCAGACTTGTAGTTTTAAGTTTTTCCTCAAATGTTTTTAATCATTGATGTAATTGCATGGATTTGCAAGCAGAAAATATCACTTGTGCTGTCTTTCTTGGTATTTCTTTATGTCATTTTACTATCTCTTTCCCTTCCAACTTCCTCCAACTGTTCTAATTCTTGAGAGAAGGGACAAGAGTGTTTTGAGATGAACAGATTAAATCAGAATGTCAAGCTGATGGACCTTTTGCTAGTCAACAAGTTGATTAACTCTTAGGAAAGGCAAACAGATCTGGCCAGTAATCTGACAGATGACAGGAAATCACCATGCCTAAAATTTGGCAGTTAAAGGTAATACTGATTTCACCTGTGGAGATATTGTTCTTGAATAATAGAATCAACCAGGTTGGAAGAGACCTCCAAGATCATCCAGTCCAACCTAGCACCCAGCCCTAGCCAGTCAACTAGACCATGGCACTGAGTGCCTCAGCCAGGCTTTTCTTGAACACCTCCAGGGACGGTGACTCCACCACCTCCCTGGGCAGCCCATTCCAATGCCAATCACTCTCTCTGGCAACAACTTCCTCCTAACATCCAGCCTAGACTTCCCTTGGCACAACTTGAGACTGTGTCCCCTTGTTCTGTTGCTGGTTGCCTGGGAGAACAGGCCAACCCCCACCTGGCTACAACTTCCCTTCAAGTAGTTGTAGACAGCAGTGAGGTCACCCCTGAACCTCCTCTTCTCCAAGCTAAACACCCCCAGCTCCCTCAGCCTCTCCTCATAGGGTTTGTGCTCCAGGCCTCTCACCAGCTTTGTTGCTCTTCTCTGGACACATTCCAGCACCTCAACATCTCTTTTGAATTGAGGAGCCCAGAACTGGACACAGGACTCAAGGGGTGGCCTGACCAGTGTTGAAGGAGATTGGAGTTGCACTAACAATAGCAGTGTTCCTAAAATGGTTTTCCTGAATTGGAGCTTTCTGGATAAACAAGAATTACAAGAGAGGAAGCCAAGATTTTTTCTGGGAAGACTTCTGAGTTCTAGTACAGTCATTTAACAGGCAGAATCATGATGTGTTGCATTTCGTGATTCATTTGTTTCTGTAAACAGGCAGAATTTAGCAGTCATTGCTCAGTAATGGGAGAAAACCTGTGTCAGGGTTTGCCATGCTTAGTTTATGTTATTCAGGTATCAGAATCTGTTAAGACACAAGAGTAAAATCAAGACACTAGAGTAAAAATGAAAGGGAAACATTAGGGTTTTTTATTATTTCATGTTTTATCTATAATGTATAAACTCTGCTGTTCAAACAGTACCTTGGCCTGTCTTTAAATGTCACAACTGATCTTTCTCCATCATTTTATATATCTTAATGTAAACAACAGTTATCAGCCTCCCTCCTGCCGCATTCAATTATGCTTAACAAGTAATCTCTCTGAATTAACAACAGGAGACTTCATGCTATTCATACATTTTTAAAAGATGTATTCTCATAATTCTATGAATATCTTTGGCAATGAAGGGAATTTGTTGTGATTCACCAGCTTCCTGGGAGAAGACTTGAGGCACACATCATCTTAATTAACTACTGTTGTTTTAGTCCTCTGACACTTGTGATGAAGTTAAGTAACAGTTCATTTGTTTCTATTTATCAAATACTTCTGCTGATGGATTTAATTTCTAGGAAGTGCTTTTCTAAAGTCTTTCTTGAAAGACTTTCTGGTAAAATCTTTGGGAAATAGAATTTAAAAATTCTTTAACCAGTGCATAATAAGTAAATGACAATAAAAAGCGACTGCTATGATGACTGGCATTTGTGTTAGTGTATAAGGTTATCATGCATGTGTGATTACAGCAGGAACAGTTTTAGTATGGCTTAGAGCATAAATATTCTCAAACTCAACTTCTGTTGTGGAAGGTTTATATATTTGGAACATATTTTCTGTCGCTTGTGTGAGTATTTCAAGTGAAATGACTTTGTTTTGGGAGTGAAACGTTCCCAGAGTGGTAGCAAGAGGTGACTCAGAGCTTAGGTGTTCCATGTGTGAAGTATTGTCAAGTATATGTGGAGCTGTTGAGAAGTCATTGTCAAGTTGTTGACAGTATGGAGTCGTTGACAAGTACTGAAGCCTAATACAAAGAACCCACGTAGTAGGTGCAAGTTTTTCTTTGCCGATGTGCTGAACTTCTGATTTTGGAAGCATTTGATTATTTTTTAAGTCGTTTTATTCTATGAAAACAAGCTGTATTGTAACACCCATTGAACTGGATCAAAGATAGCAAAAGCAGCTAATATTGTCCTGAATGCAGTGACTGATCTAGGAAGGGCTCAGATTAGCAAGGTAAAATGTGTTGGAATAGTAAAAAAAGAGGTTAGACCTCATGCTGGGTTCTCACAGGTGAAGTGTTTCTTTTAGTTGTTAAATCCTGGATTTTTAGCCTTCTTGCTGAAGATGTAGTGACTTCCTTTGTCCAACTTCTTTTTAAGGGAAAGAGTCAAGACTTTGTTTTCCGGCTTTAGAAGTTTCTTTGCCTTTTAAAACTCTCAAAATAAGTACAAAATCTTACTCATGGGGATCAGCCAAGTGGTCATAAAATGGAATCATTGCTTTCTAACACTAGGAACTATTTGGGATCAGTAGATCTATTTTGATAAGCAATTACCTGTACAATTACAGTAATGCAAAGTATTGGAATATATTTAACATATCCTTAGATGTATTAAAGTAGTGGCAATGCTGTTTGGGGCCATGGTCATACATGCAGTTTAACTTGAGGGATATTAATGGGAAAACACTGAAGTGCTCCAATAATTGTAAGCCTCTTAGATTATTGTATTTGTATGCTCATATTAGCATTGACCATCTGGGAGGGGCGAAAGAATTGGACTCTACTCTCTGATAATTAATTTTTTTTCCTTGTAGCATATCAATTTGCATAAACAAATCAAAAGTTAGACCATGAATACTGCTTTAGGTGGATGGGGCTAGTAATAGTGCACTTTCAGTAGTAAAAGCTGGTTTGGGGAATTATTTCATATGTATAGAAACACTGTGTAAATATCAGAGGAGCTGTGCTGAAAGTTCTTCACTGAGAGAGTCATTGGACACTGGAATGGGCTGCCCGGGGAGGTGGTGGAGTCGCCGTCCCTGGGGCTGTTCAAGGCAAGATTGGACATGGCACTTGGTGCCATGGTCTAGCCTTGAGCTCTGTGGTAAAGGGTTGGACTTGATGATCTGTGAGGTCTCTTCCAACCCTGATGATATTGTGATACTGTAATGCTCATGAAGAAGAGCCATTGCCCGAAGCTTGCTGGTTTCCTTGGTGTGGTTTTCTGCTCCAAGACATGATCGCTGTGGTAATGTAAATGTCTGGCCATTATTATTACAGTTTTGGCTACAATCTTCAGATAAAACAATCCCAAACTTGACACAAGCCACTTGGCACCGGAAATGAGTGGATTCCCTGCATTTCAGAGTTTAAGGCATATGGGATGGCAGTGATAGATAGTAGCTTTGTATCCAAAAGGTCTTGCCAAACCGAAGTGTCCATTTATCAGCTCCAAGGTTTTGAGGTGCTCAGAGCTAGTAGTAAATTCATTGTATATGCAATCATTCTTTGAAACAGGCATAAAGCCACACGCATTGTGGGTGGTTATTTATCAATCTGAGCTGCTTTCAACTGAAAATGATTCTGTGTAATTTGTGATGACAGTGAGGGGCTTTTTTTGTTGATGTTGAAATGCTTGGATCTGACATAGTTGTTATGAACAAATCAGTCTAAATGAGAAGATCCTTTTTTTCTGAAGTTAAACGGGAAATGCTTTCAAAAATCACCTTTTAATGAAGACAGTGTTAGGTAATTTTGGGCCTGTTTTATTCCTTAATTCTTACTCAAATGAACAGACCTCACTTCTGGAGGTCTGCTTGCTTTCCTAAAACAAAACAAAGCTACGAAGCCAAACAAAGAAAAAACCCAACACAAAGCCCTCAAACAAACGAAAACCAACAAATCATCCACCCAAACAACCAAAGCAGCCAAACAAAAACAACGCTCAAAACATCTTTGTTTTTTTCCTCCTTGAGGAAAAGCAATGTTTAAAAAAAAATTCTCTTCCTATTGTATGTTTGTCTCAGTTGTGGAAAACACTTCTGAGAAGAGGGGTGAGGCTACTGCCTTTGAGATGATGCTATGTTTATTTTAAATGCCAAAAATACAGAAAATTCTGAAATGTGCTTATGCTGGGTCATTAAATTTCCTGGTCTTGAAAAATCAGCACTGTTACTCAAACCAAATTATGTTACAGAAAGAAGAATTGGACTAACACGTAACTCAAAAGTGAGATGTTTGGTCTGCTGTAGGTGTAGAAGTTGTCTTTTATGTGCAGTGGTTAATTCTGAAGTGCTCAGTCTTCTCCTTGTGTGAAGAGACGGCAGCTGTAGTAGTTTGTGGGAAAGTTTGTGGCTATAGGAAAGGTTGCTACAGTTTGCCAGAAGCAAATAGTTGCCCTTAACAGAGGAAGCTGTCAGGAATAAGTACATGTCCCAAAATCTGAATCAACTCCAAGGTTCAGTGAAACTCCCATTCAGGATTGCATTTCAATTCTGTTAAGTGATATGTATTAGCCATAAAATTCAAATATCTTCTTTTATTCCAGACTCTCTCAAGGATTATTCTAATGAAGCTGAAATTCTACCCTTAGGATTTTCTCTGGTATTTAAATATATAATTGAAGTTAAGTGTGCTTAGATCCTGCCTTTATAGTGTTTTGGATTTTGTTTTTTAGAAAAAGAAAAAAAAGCTCTTTTCTGCTTTTTCTATATGTGAACTTCATTTGCAGGTGTTTTGGTAGCTCTGCATTGCTTGTGGTACTAATCCTTTCTCACAGGCTTGGTAATCAAGTGTTGCTATCTTCATCACACTGATTTTTTTTCTTCTCAACATCAGCTAAATTTAATCACTCCCCTGAGTAAAGATGGGAATTGAACTTGCTTCCAGCGCACTTCAACTCAGTAAATGCTGATGTGATAGGAGTGAAAAAATGAGAAAGCCTGCAAAACCCACTGCATATAATCCCTTAATCCAATATAATGAATCCGGTGTTTGTCTGTGCAAATACTGAATACTGTCCAAGAAAGTAAAAGAAGGAGCTTAGCATTAAAGGGCTCTGCAGTGGGACCTTGACCGCCTGGACAGATGGGCAGAGTCCAGTGGGATGGGGTTCAATAGCTCCAAGTGCAGGGTGCTGCACTTTGGCCACAACAACCCCATGCAGAGATAGAGGCTGGGGTCAGAGTGGCTGGAGAGCAGCCAGACAGAGAGGGATCTGGGGGTGCTGATTGATACCCGCCTGAACATGAGCCAGTAGTGTGCCCAGGTGGCCAAGAGAGCCAGTGGCACCCTGGCCTGCATCAGGAATGGTGTGATCAGCAGGAGCAGGGAGGTCATTCTGCCCCTGTACTCTGCACTGGTTAGACCACACCTTGAGTGCTGTGTTCAGTTCTGGGCCCCCCAGTTTAGGAGGGACATTGAGATGCTTGAGCGTGTCCAGAGAAGGGCAACGAGGCTGGGGAGAGGCCTTGAGCACAGCCCTACAAGGAGAGGCTGAGGGAGCTGGGATTGGTTAGCCTGGAGAAGAGGAGGCTCAGGGGTGACCTTATTGCTGTCTACAACTACCTGAGGGGTGGTTGTGGCCAGGAGGAGGTTGCTCTCTTCTCTCAGGTGGCCAGCACCAGAATGAGAGGACACAGCCTCAGGCTGCACCAGGGGAAATTTAGGCTGGAGGTGAGGAGAAAGTTCTTCACTGAGAGAGTCATTGGACACTGGAATGGGCTGCCTGGGGAGGTGGTGGAGTCGCCATCCCTGGGACTGTTCAAGGCAAGGTTGGATGTGGCACTTGGTGCCATGGTCTAGCCTTGAGCTCTGTGGTAAAGGGTTGGACTTGATGATCTGTGAGGTCTCTTCCAACCCTGATGATACTGTGATACTGGAAAGGCTATGAGCACTGTTCTTTCTAGAGAGAAGATTGTGAGAGAAAACATTGCTCTTTCACAGAAATTAGGAGTGAGTGGCCAGATGGTATTTATTCCTGCCATTATGATAGGATAAATTGATGATTCCATCCTAGTCTGCTTTTCTTTGGCCCACAGCTGCCCTCTGATTAGATGTCATCTACTTTCTAACAATTAAAATTGGTTTGAATTTTGAATTTCAATGATCTGATTATATATTTTCCCCCTTCTCCTGTCCTAACTGTGTTGGTTATAGTCTCTATTGCATCATTTAGAGCCCTAATTTTGCACAGGAGTAGAGACGGAGAGGAGAGGGACAAGGAGAGAAATTTTGTTGAGGTTGAGAGGTTGGCCTCAATTTCAAGGTAGATATTTTGTGATTTTATCTTAATGCAAACTCAGCTGCTCTACTCTGCTTATGTTAGAAGAAATGCTCAGAAATCTTGAAGGTTTGTCAAATAAAAATATTAAATGAGAGCAAAACTCCTAAATGAATTAAGATGACCAAGTAATTCTGAAATTGAGATTGCAACCTAATTTCAAAACTGAATGTTCATGTACCTGAAGATGAGTTGGCCTCAGCTTTTGTTAGCCATATGATGATCCTAAAATATAAGTCCAGTTCCAATAAAAGCCCAAGTCTCTACTCATTTACCCTAATATTAACATGGAGTAATTCTGCTGAATAAAGCCTGGTCACTGAAGTGGCATGAAGGAGTGGTTCAAGAAAGAACTGTCTATATATTGGAGATCTTATTGTCTTTCCTCTTACATCACTGCATTTAAAGTAGAGGAAAGCTCTTCACTGGAGAGTGCTCCATGGATGTGAGATTGTGAAGTCAGCCTGTGTGTATGGCTGGAGTTGTTTCCTGTTATACTTTCTCTGGGGACAGAGAAGGGTGATGAAGCTGGTGAGAGGCCTGGAACACAAGCCCTATGAGGAGAGGCTGAGAGAGTGGGGGTTGTTTAGCCTGGAGAAGAGGAGGCTCCAGGGGTGATCTCATTGCTGCCTACAACTACCTGAAGGGAGATTGTAGCCGGGTGGGGGTTGGTCTCTTCTCCCAGATAACCAGCAACAGAACAAGGGGACACAGTCTCAAGTTGTGCTGGGGGAAGTCTAGGCTGGATGTCAGGAGGAAGTTGTTGGCAGAGAGAGTGATTGGCATTGGAATGGGCTGCCCAGGGAGGTGGTGGAGTCACCATGCCTGGAGGTGTGCAGGCAAAGCCTGGCTGAGGCACTTAGTGTCATGGTTTAATTGACTGGCTAGGGCTGGGTGCTAGGTTGGACTGTCTGATCTTGGAGGTCTCTTCCAACCTGGTTGATTCTATGATTACCTATAATTTTTGTCCCAGGTACTTCAAAGGAGATTTTTTTCCACACCTTTCTGTCAGATCTTGGAGAAGGCTTTCCCCTTTTTTGTTTTTTTGACAATGGGGAATTTGAAGTTTTTCGGATGTCTCTGAGCAAGGGCTGCATTTAAGAATGAGTCTTCTGACTACGCATCAGGTTAATTCCTGACAAATCCATGTTGTGACCTGCAAGTCACAACAATTTAGGATTGAAAGTACTTCCCCAGAGTGTTAGTTGGGTTTTAATGTATGTAGACTCTAGTTGAAGCCTTAGTACTTGAAGAGACTTACTTTTTGATTTACTTTTTAAAAAGTCAGGCCCCATCTATGCCTACAGTTTTTGCAAAGGATATTAGTACCTATGTCAGATTCAATATAACTCCTTTATAGTCAACTGGGGGTACTGATAGGTAGTAGGCTGAAAATGAGCCAGCAGTGTGGCCAAGAGAGCCAATGGCATCCTGGCCTGCATCAGGAACAGTGTGGCCAGTAGGACAAGGGAGGTTATTCTTCCCCTGTACTCAACACTGGTCAGGCCACACCTTGAGTCCTGTGCCCAGTTCTGGGCCCCTCAATTCAAGAGAGATGTTGAGGTGCTGGAACATGTCCAGAGAAGGGCAATGAAGCTGGTAAAGGGCCTGGAACACAAGCGCTATGAGGAGAGGCTGAGGGAGCTGGGCCTGTTTAGCCTGGAGAAGAGGAGGCTCAGGGGTGACCTCATTGCTGTCTACAACTATCTGAAGGGAGGTTGTGGCCAGGTGGGGGTTGGCCTCTTCTCCCAGGCAACCAGCAACAGAACAAGAGGACACAGTCTCAAGCTGTGCCAGGGAAAGTCTAGGCTGGATGTTAGGAGGGAGTTCTTGCCAGAGAGAGTGTTTGGCATTGGAATGGGCTGCCCAGGGAGGTGGTGGAGGCACCGTCCCTGGAGGTGTTCAAGAAAAGCCTGGATAAGGCACTTAGTGCCATGGTCTGGTTGACTGGCTAGGGCTGGGTGCTAGGTTGGCCTGGCTGATCTTGGAGGTCTCTTCCAACCTGTTTGATTCTATGATTCTATGAACTTTGGCATAGGTAAGAATAGATTCCACATTGGTGTTGAATGCAAGAATACTGACAGGTGGTCAGTATAGAAGAAAACACTGTTCTTACATATATATGTATATATCTCTCTCTTTTTTTCCTCCCCCACTTCTCTCAGTAAGTCCTCATGGAGGACTTCAGTGAAGAGAAAAAGTACCGTTATTAGCTGGGCTTGGTATGTGGTACTTTTTGATCTGCTGTGCTCTGTTCTCTGCATGTACAGGACAGTAAGATGAAAATTGCACTGTGAAGAGCACTCACAGCATTAGTGTCCACTGCAATTTTTCTCACCTGTAGCTTTAATTCTTTCTATGCACACTTCAGTTTTGAGGCCTTTTTTAAGGTGCATTCTTTTGATATTGTGGATCGTGACATCATGAATGCACTGGATTTGTTAGAATGCTGCCTGAAATGAGCTAGTTCTTAAATTTTCCTTGGATTCACCAATGCAACCTTTTAAGTTCCTAATTCTTTTCATTACTTACAGCGTGATTTCAAAGTTTTTTGGTAACATTAAACCTCTTATCATTTTAGTGTTGAAATCTTACTGTGTTCATGACATTGTCCACTTAGTTTAGGGAGATTGTAGTAATAGATGTTTTTCCACAGTTCAAATTTACCCTAAATTACACAGTCAGGTTTTTAGTGGTGGTAGATGATCGTGGTGACTCTAGAACACTTCATAAGCTTCTCCTTCTTCTGGCTGCCTTTCTTGAATATGAGATTTGTTGGTTTAACGCTCCTGATAGGGCAGTGCAGCATGTAATTTCTGATAGCACAAGAGAGCAGTGAACATCTCTTGGATGGGTAGCAATTAAAAAAAATAGTTTAGCCAAATGAATGATTAGTACTCCTAGCAAGAAAGCTGAGTGTATCCTGAATTCTGTGTCAGGAATAACAGATAACCCTTCAAGACTCTTAAGGAAGACTTTGCGTCTATAAGGTCTGGATGTATGTGCAGTTTTGGCTGTGGAGAAAGATGTATTAAAGCTCAGGATTGGATCTGCAAGATGCTAAATGCTCTGGTCTTAATCTGCTACAGTACTCTGCCCATGGCATCATTTGCCTTCAGATACAAGCTCAGCCTACACGCACTTCATGGTGTCCAAAACAATATACTTCTATGTACGTGGCTTTGAGCCCCAGTCAGTAACCCTTGTTGAGGACTGACTATGGTTAAAAGCTGCACCCACACAGCTACATCTATTACAATTGACTGCCTGTATGCAGAGGAGCCCAGAGAGCAGGTAGGATGTCAGCTTGTCAGAGATGGGTTAGACATCCCCCCCACTCGCTTAGATTTCAGCCTAACAATAATTCCACCGAAGCAGCAAACTGCAATGTACCACTGTGAATATAGGCTTTGAGTGTTTCACTAGAGTGGTCATAAAGAACACTGGACTCAACAGGGTCATTCTCCAGTGACTACCTCACGTTGTTTGTGTTTGGTTTTTCTCTTGCCTTCCTTTCCTTCTGTAAATAAATCAGTCAGCCAGTTTGCAGAAAGTGGCTTTTCATCTAAAGGATAGGTGAGGTAAAACCTGGTTCTTAGTTGCTAGTCTACCTATCCAAATGAAGTACAGTTTACTTAGTAGAGTAGCTGATTAGTTGAATTGGAAGCATGAAGAAAATGATTCACATAGCATCCTGGGGAGGGGGAAGGAAAGGAAAAAAAAGCACCCTTTATTTTTAATCACTAGCAAATTGGGATCTGGTTTTGGCTGGACATAAAGAAAAACCCAACAAAACAACAACTTAAGTAACATGCCTATCATCCAATTTCTCTGTCTTCTTTGTTTGTTTGATTTATTTAATTCCCTTAAAAATACTCTGAAAAGAAATATTTTGTTTACCATAATAAATATTCAGAAGGGTTTTCACACAGTATCACAGTATTATTAGGATTGGAAGGGACCTCACAGATCATCAAGTCCAACCCTTTACCACAGAGCTCAAGGCCAGACCATGGTACCAAGTGCCACGTCCAGTCTTGCCTTGAACAGCTCCAGGGACGGCGACTCCACCACCTCCCCGGGCAGCCCATTCCAGTGTCCAATGACTCTCTCAGTGAAGAACTTTCTCCTCACCTCCAGCCTAGTAGTTTGCAGGCACAGAAAAAAGTGAAATGTTACTGAGAGGCAAGGAAGATGCAAAAAGAGCTTTCTTAGTAAAGCAGGACAATGCTAAATGTGCTTTTTACCTACTGCTAGCTTCCAGGTTCTGAACTTGCCAGGTCACCTTGTATAAAGCTGGCAGGATATTTGATCAAATCTATGAATTTACATATGCATTTATCAAAAATACATATCCAAACTCAACAGGCCTTTTTTATCTAGACTAGAGCCTTTTACACTTGTTAGTGCATTGTAGCAATCCTATATGTACATAAAGCTGAGTGAAGAAAAGCACGTTTCAATGCCTGCTGCTTTCATATAGCTGTGCGAGTTTGGACTCCACATCAGGTAAAAAGTGTTAATAAGTTGTGTTATTGGTGTCAGGTCACCTAGAAACATGCTAGCATTGCAAGGTGCAGTTAGTGCTGGTCATTAGTACTAGCTACTTTCTCATCCCTCATTACTGAATTCATACCCAGTGGCGGTCTTAAGGGTATGACTCTCAATGAGAGCTTCAACTGGGACTTGTGGCTAGGTGAGCTATAAAAGAGTTTGTGAGAAAAGGTCTCAACAACCTTAAGCTGTGAAAAAAGGGCTATGAACATCTCTTGCCAAAATCATAGAATCATAGAATCAAACAGGTTGGAAGGGACCTCCAAGATCAGCCAGGCCAACCTAGCACCCAGCCCTAGCCAGTCAACTAGATCATGGCACTAAGTGCCTCGTCCAGGCTTTTCTTGAACACCTCCAGGGATGGTGACTCCACCACCTCCCTGGGCAGCCCATTCCAATGCCAATCACTCTGCCAGGAACTTCCTCCTAACATCCAGCCTAGACTTCCCCTGGCACAACTTGAGACTGTGTCCCCTTGTTCTGTTGCTGGTTGCCTGGGAGAAGAGGCCACCCCCCACCTGGCTACAGCCTCCCTTCAGGTAGTTGTAGGCAGCAATGAGATCACCCCTGAGCCTTCTCTTTTCCAAGCTAAACAACCCCAACTCCCTCAGCCACATCTCAGAGGGTTTGTGTTCCAGGCCCCTCACCAGCTTCATCACCCTTCTCTGGATTGGTGTGACAGCATTTTTGCCTTCAGCCTTAGCTCTGCTTTTTAATGACGATGTTGTATGCCACTGAAAATGAAGGGTAGAGTATCAGTGGCTGCATTAAACTGGCTCAGGTGCTTCTCTCCCAATGAGTCTGATTTCCTGCTTTCTGTGTTCCTCCATTGCTGCTCTGCTTAGCCACCAGGGACTCAAGAAAAAATGTTTTATTGCTGTTTCTTGTCTTCCTAGAGGTATCTCTGTGGAGTCTGTGCCAAGCTATTGTGAAAAGTTTTGTAAGCTTTGACGCAGACTCATGAAAAGTTTTTGCCGCATGTTGTATTTGTGGAGTTCCCTGAGGTACAAGGGATAGGAGAGCAGAACACTGTTTTCCATCAGCCAGAATTCCCCATGAAACTCAGTTATTAGGAGCAGAC
This sequence comes from Pogoniulus pusillus, assembly GCF_015220805.1. Lineage (NCBI taxonomy): Eukaryota > Metazoa > Chordata > Aves > Piciformes > Lybiidae > Pogoniulus > Pogoniulus pusillus. Next base: position 6,940,367 of record NC_087272.1, read on the forward strand.
AGGTATCTAACACATTCTGAAAAATCAATATACTTATTTATCTTTTCTCTGCTGCTCCCAACACATTAACAGTATGTCAGATAAGCACTGTCAGCTTCAGATTGTATTATGCTTTGAAGCATGAATGTAAAATTAATACACAAAATTGGCTTTTGATTTTTCCAATTTAGTGGTTTGGAGGTTTTTTCTTTTTGTTGTCATTTGGTTGTTGGTTTTTTTTTTTTTTGTGTGTGTGTGTTAGGCATGAAAATGGTATCATCTATTTTTTTAGACCTGACTTCAAGAGTGAACAAAACAAGTTCCTTAGCAAGCTGCCTTCTAAACCAGCTGCTTGACTCTTGGCATGTCAAAGCACAGTGTTTCCCATGCTCTGTTTTTTTCCTCCTCATGTGCTTTCTTTCCATGTTTGAGTGACTACCAAACACATCTTTACTTCAGTGCATACACAAAGAAATGCAAGTGTTTCAAAACTGATGGTTAGCCTTTTTCCTTATTTTTTAAACCTCAGTTTATGTTAATCAACACAGCAATCAGATTATTATATCTCTGGAATGTGTCCAGAGAAGGGTGATGAAACTGGTGAGGGGCCTGGAACACAAGCCCTATGAGGAGAGGCTGAAGGAGCTGGGGTTGTTTAGCCTGGAGAAGAGGAGGCTCCAGGGGTCATCTTATTACTGTCTACAACTACCTGAAGGGAGGATGTAGCCAGGTGAGGGTTGGTCTCTTCTCCCAGGCAACCAGCCACAGAACAAGGGGACACAGTCTCAAGTTGTGCTGGGGGAGGGCTAGGCTGGATGTTAGGAGGAAGTTGTTGGCAGAGAGAGTGATTTGCATTGGAATGGGCTGCCCAGGGAGGTGGTGGAGTCGCTGTGCCTGGAGGTGTTCAGGCAAAGCCTGGCTGAGGCACTTAGTGCCATGATCTAGTTGATTGGACAGGGCTGGTTGATAGGTTGGCCTGGATGATCTTGGAGTTCTCTTCCAACCTGGTTGATTCTATGATTATGTCAGGTACTTGGAACTATGCATTGATTGATCCAGGTTATGAGTTCATTGGGCTGATTGTCATGCATCATGTGATATTAGTCAGTGGTATACCATCAGGCAGCTGAATGACTACATAGTTGCTGTACTTATTTGTATTGGTCCACGAACAGAACCATGCAAGAGTTTTAGCAATTAATTGGCAATATTAGCACTGAAGCACTTTTCAGTTTTTCTGGCTAGGTTAGTAAGAAAGGGTAAAATTCTAAATCTTTCTATATACTCATGTTAGGAGATATTAAAATTGGAGCTGACTTAGATCTAATTTTATTGGCAGGTAAGATATTTTGAAGTGAGTTGCAAGGAGCTAAGTGCAGCAAGACCATTAAGTGTAATTAATTACTGCAGCTCTTGCTTTTCTGTGTGTCTGGAGGAGAGGGAGGTATCTCGAGAGTTTATCATTTCCAGAAAATGTGCATCTTACTCCATTTAAAAGAACTCTCAGTAATTACTAGGAGTAAAAATCTGTTCTAAACTGAACAGGGAGCTTTCTGAAACAACCAGACCTGGTAATGCTTTCTGTTTCCCTACTAGAAAGCTCAAAAAGATGATAAAAATAGTGAAATAAAATAATGAGGTTCCATTAGCTGTGCTTGGTAAAACTTTTCTCTGTGACATACATATATAACTTTACTTTGCTAATCTTTTGTAGTTCTCCTGCTCTGTTTTGCTTTCTGACAGTTTTTATCTGTAAACATATTTAATTCATACAGCTTTCAAGAATATGTTTTTTTTTTAAATAATCTACTGTGAATATTTTTGATGTGGTAAATTTTTGCTGTATTATCAAGAGAGTATACTTTTGATGTTTTTGAATGTAATTATTTTAACAAAGTTCATATTCTGTTTTTTTCTTTCCTTTCTCCCTAGTGTATTTTGGCATGTTTTTATATGCTTAGAGATGAAGACATTGTTGCTGCTTAAATGCAAAAAGGCTTATTTATTTTTTCTTTAACTTGAGCTTGGAAAGTATATGAAAATAACTCTCCTTCACTTCCTAGTCTTTTATCAACAGATTATTAGTCAGCTGCAGAGTATTCCACACTCTAAATTTCTTTCTAAGCTAGAGAGCCCAGTTTCTAACTACATTCCTTCTGCTCAGAGGAGTGCACTAAAATTCTGTCCTCTTTATATGGCAGTGTATTCCTCTACAGAATTATGGCTAGCATGCTGTTAATGGATTTCGGGGCTGTTAGCCACAGGCACTGAAAGATGTCAGCCTTGTGCCTGAGCAGCCAGGAGGAAAGGGACCTGGGGGTACTGATAGATAGTAGGCTAAAGATGAGCCAGCAGTGTGCCCAGGTGGCCAAGAGAGCCAATGGCATCCTGGCCTGCATCAGGAACAGTGTGGCCAGTAGGACAAGGGAGGTTATTCTTCCCCTGTACTCAACCCTGGTCAGGCCACACCTTGCGTCATGTCTCCAGTTCTGGGCCCCTCAATTCAAGAGAGATGTTGAGATACTGGAACATGTCCAGAGAAAGGCAATGAAGCTGGTGAGAGGCCTGGAACATAAACCCTATGAGGATAGGCTGAGGGAGCTGGGATTGTTTAGCCTGGAGAAGAGGAGGCTCAGTGGTGATCTTATTACTGTCTACAACTACCTGAAGGGACATTGTAGCCAGGTGGGGGATGGCCTCTTCTCCCAGACAACCAGCAACAGAACAAGGGGACACAGTCTCAAGTTGTGCTTGGGGAAGTCTAGGCTGGATGTTAGGAGGAAGTTGTTGCCAGAGAGAGTGATTGGCATTGGAATGGGCTGCCCAGGGAGGTGGTGGAGTCACTGTCCCTGGAGGTCTTCAAGAAAAGCCTGGATGAGGCACTTAGTGCCATGGTCTAGTTGGTTGGCTAGGGCTGGGTGCTAGGTTGGCCTGGCTGATCTTGGAGGTCTCTTCCAACTTGGTTGATTCTATGATTCTATGAAATATAAGACAACAAGCCTGTCGGCCCCAGCAAGGTTTGGATAAGCACAGAATTGTGCTTAGTTGACTTTGCAGTAATACATGCACTGAATTCACTCAGCTGCGTGTTGTGGTACAGGAGAAGCCATGAGAAATTATATTCCCTGGAGTTCAGAAGCATTTCAGACTAATGAAGTCCTGGCTCTGGGGTCCTGTTTACTGACCCAAGTAGCCACTCCAGGAACCACATTGCACGTTGATGTGGTTCTGTGGCAGCCTGTGAATTTAAGGCGTTGAACAGGGAGGTAGCAGGAGAAAGACCTGATGTATTTGTGTCGTCAAGGTAATTAACAATGCTCAAGTAGCTATTTGCACTTAATTGTTTTCTTGTTATGTTCCAGAATGTGGCTTTAAAATGCTATCTTCAGATGCATGATATTACTCCGTCTCTGATTTATTTTTTTTTTCTTTCAATTTGCTTCATAAATTGAGGAGAGATAATTTGGCAAGTAAATACTGGATGAGGCACTTAGTGCCATGGTCTAGTTGACTGGCTAGGGCTGGGTGATAGGTTAGACTGGATGATCATGGAGGTCTGATCCAACCTGGTTGATTCTATGATACTGTAAGAGAAGTAGACTAAGTATATGAAAGGCAGCACAGTTTCAGAAAAGATAAAGGAAAAAAAATCTTCAGTAGGTCCTCACTGTGTGCAAATCAGCTTCATCTTGTAACAGAAGTGGAGTTAGCTTGCATTTTAAGAATATCCACTTGAAGATGGAAGTCTGAAAAGTTTATTTTTCAGGTTGCTCTGTTGTGTGTTCACTAAATGACAACAAAAAAAGGTATTTTGAATGAATAAGGATAAAATCATGATGAAGTGAATTGCACAACTGAGGATCCTGACTGGGGAGAGAGAGAAGGGAAAACAAGGAAAATGCTGGAATGTGCTAGGCTGAGTGTAAAGTGTTTTAAAAGGGTCAAGAAATTGAGGAGTATGGAAGTGGTGGAGGAAGAACAGATGAGATTCAAAACCTTATTGCCTGATGAAATAAACCAGTTTATAGGAGAGAAATAAGCATGCAGTTTCTGTATATGGAGGCTACTGCATCATTTCATACTACTGAATTTCTCCTTATCTGAGGTGTGATGTGGTACAGAACTAATCCACTGGTACAATTCCCCATAACAGTGCTACAGCAAGTATGCATTTAATAAGTTAAGAAAACTGACAGGACTACAGTTTATTTGGCAAGTTGCCTGGCAGAAAAGATCTTGGGGGTGTTAGCTGACAGCAGTCTAAATGTGAGCCAGCCATGTGCTCATGTGGCTAAAATGGCCAACAGCATCCTGGCCTGTACCTGAAACAAGTGTGGCCAGCAGGAGTGGGGAAGTGATTGTGCCCCTCTGCTTGGTACTGGTGAGACTGCACCTCAAATATTGTGTTCAGCTTTGGGGACTCTCACTACAGGAAAGACACTGAGTCGCTGAGTATGTCCAGAGAAGGACAACAAACCTGGTGGAAGGGTCTAGAAAACAAGTTGTATAAGTGGCTGAAGGAATTGGCATTTAGTCTGGAGAAGAGGAGACTGAGGTGAGACCCCATTGCTCTCTTCTACTCCCTGACAGGAGGTTGTAGTGAGGTGGGAGTTGATCTCTCTTATGATGATAGGATGAGAGGAAATGGCCTAAAATTGTTCCAGGGGAGATTTAGATTGCAGCTTTGGGAAAATATCTTCACTGAGAGTTTGGTCAGGCCTTGAAACAGGCTATCCAAGAAGATGGAGTCACAGTCCCTGGAGGTGGTCAATAAAATGTATGGATGTGGCACTTCAAGGTGTGGTTTAATGGCCATGGTGGTGTTAGGTTGGTGGTTGAATTTTGTGTTCTTAGAGGTTTCTTCCAACTACAGCAATCCTATTATTCTATAGAATAATATATGTCAGTATTAAAATGGCCATGCTGAAAGCCTGATCTGAAACTCAGTGCTTACTCTTTAAGAAAAAATGAAATAGGGCAATAAGTAGTTTTGCTGCTGAAAGCACTTTTTAAAGTCACAAAAGTCCAATGGCTGTAGAAGACTCTGTGACACAAATCTTTTAGACGTCATTGGTGAGGCTAGAATTTCTTAATAGAAATCACTACAGGAAAGGAGGCTCTTTCTGTTCAGGTGGTTTGTTTAATCAAGGGAAAATAGAAGTGAATACTCCTCTGCTTCCTGGCAAGAATTTACACTAGTGAGTTAATTCTTGTGTTACCATAGGCATCTGGCCAAAGACCTTAGCAGCTCAAAGGATACATCAGAAAAGAAAGGCAATATAAAAGGGTTACTTCTGGAAAGTGTCTTCCTTCATTATGAGATTTGATAGACCTTGACATCAGAACAGCAGTTGTGGAGCAAAAAGATGATAGTAGTGGAAAGACTTGACTGGTATCTACAAAGTGTTAGCAGATAACTCCCTGGCAAGTGTCGTGTTCTGACAAACAGTTTGTCTTGGGTGATTACAAGGGTTGGCCTTGTTCTCCTTGTGTGCTTACTGGTGTAACAAGTCTTTATTCCTTCATGGCTTGTGTACAGCCAGGTTCCAGTGAAACACGAGTCAAGTGGAACTCTTTTTGGCTAGCACTAGTCCCAATTAGCAACAGTTTGGATAATTAGGGAATTCTGACTGCATTTGGAAGAGTGGTAGCTGGTAGAATCCTTTAAAGTCAAACTCTGGGTGTATAAATGCTTTATAGTCTCTTGGGAAATAATCATGAAAGTGTTTTAAAGGAGGTTTTATTAATGTACTTCATAAATTACTTGGAATTTTTCTCTGTGCCTGGATGGTACACCCACTTGCAGTCTGTCACCCAGTCATTTTGGTTTGATTGAAGCAGCAGTTGTTGGAATCATAATTCATTCAGTTAACTGCTTACATTCTGAGAGCAGCTGTGCATAAATAATTGCAGCATCAGCACCTACCACTGTGAATTCTTTAATAGAGTATTTCATATTATTGCTTGTATCTGCATTGGAATGCTTACAGGCAACACTTAATAGAATAATATATAGATAATGGTCAAAATCTTCTAAGGCTTTTGTTTTTTTTCTTCAGCTTTGGTTGGATCTGAACAAAATAATCTGATTTGTATTCATTTCATATGTCTTTAGTCAATGCAGTTTCTCTTAGAAGAGTCCACAGATGCTGACCAGTAGGCTGCAGGAGATTAAAAAGAGTTAATCTTTCCCCCAACTCCATTGCACTTAAGTATTTATTGGGAAGATAAAGGGGTAGACTAGTCCCCACAAGCTTTGTTTCCTTTGCATGAAACCATTTCTATCCTCTGCTTTTGTGTAGTAGGCTGAGTGTCCCTGTTCAAATTCTGTTGCTAAAGATTGTGTATCATCTTACAGATAACATGTGGTGTCTGGCTTTAGAGTGGAAGCCTTGCTGCTTCTTCATCACCTGAAGTGTTGTCAGCTCTTTGTATGTGCTTCACAAAGTACGTGGATGAAGACATTCAGCTGAAGACCTGCCATGATGTGAAGCAGCAATTGAAGATAAGTAGTCAGAGTCCAACTGGAAAGTATAGGAGAAACTTTGAAATTCCAGTTCAGGTAATACTTTTTTTTTCTCTACTTGCCAGCACACTGGAGATCACAACCCTGAATTTGTACTATGTTGTGGCAGTCTGTTGCCAGAGTTAAAAGAATATCTAGCAGATGATAGCTCCATTGTAGTAGTCTCAACTCACATTTCAGGGAATGGAAGATTGAAATCATCAGTTTCTGAACTGTCAGTGTGTTCACATTCCTCATAGACTTCCCAAATGGTTATGAGAAATGATTCTGAAGCATGGTAGGCTCCTGCTGCACATTAATTATCTAGCAGTGCTGTAAATGCTGACAGCTATGTTGTGTGCCTTCATCTGAGTGAAGAAGGGATGTGTGTGTAGTCTACAGTTTACACTTCATGAATAGGCCAACAGAAAAAGCAGATGGCAATTAAACACTATGAACTAGTAACAAAATGCTAAAGAAAACTTTTTGTGTGTTTGTTTCCCCCTGGCTACTTTGTGGAGAATGTTGCAAGACAATTTACAAACTCAAATCCCAATCTGTTGATAAACTTACTTGTAACAAAATTTGTTGTAGTGTAAACTGATTTCTCTGTGGAAATGTAGCAATAAATATTGACTGAATTAAATTATGGACACAGATGTAGTGGAAATGGACTTTTAACTGGAAGCTATGAGGTCTGTGGACTAAACTGACTATTGAAGCTATCATTCTGTCTATGATATGTTCTAGTAGCTTGACCTAGGTTTATCTTTGTATGTTGAGTATAGCTAAGTATCTCAATGGAAGTAATGTTCTAATGAATTGCAAAGAAGCAGTATCTGATATGTTTTGTTATAACGTTTTAGGAGAGACAATGATTGTGATTTGTCTAATTGCAAATGACCTGGTAGAGAGGGTATTATAGTTTGTGAATTCTGTACTATTCTGCAGGGTGCTGCACTTTGGCCACAACAACCCCATGCAGAGATACAGGCTGGGGTCCGAGTGGCTGGAGAGCAGCCAGACAGAGAGGGATCTGGGGGTGCTGATTGATACCCTCCTGAACATGAGCCAGCAGTGTGCCCAGGTGGCCAAGAGAGCCAGGGGCATCCTGGCCTGCATCAAGAATGGTGTGGTCAGCAGGAGCAGGGAGGTCATTCTGCCCCTGTGCTCTGCACTGGTTAGACCACACCTTGAGTCCTGTGTTCAGTTCTGGGCCCCCAGTTTAGAAGGGACATTGAGATGCTTGAGCGTGTCCAGAGAAGGGCGACGAGGCTGGTGAGAGGCCTCTAGCACAAGCCCTACGAGGAGAGGCTGAGGGAGCTGGGATTGGTTAGCCTGGAGAAGAGGAGGCTCAGAGGTGACCTTATTGCTGTCTACAACTACCTGAAGGGTGGTTGTGGCCAGGAGGAGGTTGCTCTCTTCTCTCAGGTGGCCAGCGCCAGAACGAGAGGACACAGCCTCAAGCTGTGCCAGGGGAAATTTAGGCTGGAGGTGAGGAGAAAGTTCTTCACTGAGAGAGTCATTGGACACTGGAATGGGCTGCCCGGGGAGGTGGTGGAGTCGCCGTCCCTGGAGCTGTTCAAGGCAGGATTGGACGTGGCACTTGGTGCCATGGTCTGGCCTTGAGCTCTGTGGTAAAGGGTTGGACTTGATGATCTGTGAGGTCTCTTCCAACCCTGATGATACTGTGATACTATCAGAAAAGTCAGAACACAGGTTTCACATCTGAAATCAGCTCTGAAGAAGAAAGTGGAGAAAAAATTCCAGTGCAACTTATGTTCTCTGTGAACTTCAGTTTGGAGGCTTGGTGGGATATTGGACCTGGTGTTTAAAGACTGGAATCCTTAATTTTTGAGGAATGAAGACTACTTGTAAGAACTAGTGTAACAGAATATCAATGCCCATTCAGAAGAAACCAGACAATGATTAGCACAGGAACAGGATAGTTGTGTACAGAAGGAATCTTCGTTTAACTGCCAAGAAAACTAAAAACCATGATACGTAGTATTGTGGTTTATGGTGGCAGCTGAAGTTTGCAGTTTTTGGCCTTCTCTTGAACTCTGCTTTCCCCTTTCCTGTGCCTGATGAGCTAGCTATCCATTTCTCCTCCTATCATTTCACCTCTCCTATGAAGACAGACTGAAAGAGTTGGGGCTGTTCAGTGTGGAGAAGAGGAGGATCTGAGGTGACCTTATTGTGGCCTTCCAGTATCAGAAGAAGGCCTACAAAAAAGCTGGGGAGGGGCTTTTTAGGCTAATCATTTAGTGACAGGACTAGGGTGAGTAGAGCGAAGCTGGAGGTGGGGAGAGTCAGACTGGATGTGAGGAGGAAGTTGTTCAACATGAGAGTAGTGAGAGCCTGGAATGAGTTGCCCAGGGAGGTGGTTGAGGCCTCATCCCTAGAGATGTTTAAGGCCAGGCTGGATGAGGCTCTGGCCAGGCTGATCTAGGGTAGATAGTCTCTGCCCATGGCAGAGAAGTTGGAACTAGATGATCCTTGTGGTCCCTTCCAACCCTGACTGATTCTATGATTTCAAATGGTTACACTTGCATACAGTGTAAAATTAAGTTGTGATACATTTCTTGACAGCATTTTTTTTATAGCAAGGCTCACACTTTGAGTACTGTGTCCAGTTCTGGGCCCCTCAGTTCAAGAAAGATGTTGAGGTGCTGGAACATGTCCAGAGAAGGGCAACAAAGCTGGTGAGGGGCTTGGAGCACAAATCCTATGAAGAGAGGTTGAGGGAGCTGGGCCTGTTTAGCCTGGAGAAGAGGAGGCTCAGGGGTGATCTTATTACTGTCTACAACTACCTGAAGGGGCATTGTAGCCAGGTGGGGGGTGGCCTCTTCTCCCAGGCAACCAGCAATAGAACAAGGGGACACAGTCTCAAGTTGTGCCAGGGTAGGTATAGGCTGGATATTAGGAAGAAGTTCTTCCCAGAGAGAGTGATTGGCATTGGAATGGGCTGCCCAGGGAGGTGGTGGAGGCACTGTCCCTGTGGGTCTTCAAGAAAAGCCTGGATGAGGCACTTAGTGCCATGGTCTAGTTGATTGGTTAGGGCTGGGTGATAGGTTGGACTGTCTGATCTTGGAGGTCTCTTCCAACCTGGTTGATTCTATGATAGAGATGTATTTGAAATGCTATATTGATAACTAACACTAGAAAAGGAGCATCGGTCTCAGTGGAGACTGAGGAGTAACTTTTATTTCTGTAGTATTTATAAAGCAGAGCAATAGCACCAGTACTGATGATGGGATGCAAAATGGCTGTAATGGGAGGGTAAAGTAAGATAATGGATGGAATTGCAAAATGGAAATAATTATCCAGATTGAAAAGATTTTTAGATTAATGGAATACCGTGGTGAAAACTGAGCCTGGTTTGGTGGAATGCCTGGGGATTTGGTAATTCAATTAGCAGTGCTGCAGTAATTAAAACTGTGGGCAGACTAGAAAGCTCTGCTGTCCAAAAGGTCTGCTGAGGTAATGAGGCAACTAAAATCATGGCAAATATGATCATAGAGGGAACTTTTCTGCCATATGCAAAGTTGGCAAAGTTGTGATTTTCACAAGTGAAGCCCCTCATAAGAGAGCACAAAAGGAATGTTGTCAAGCTATGCAATGAGCATTTGGAAAACTTACTAGAATGCATGTGTAGAAACTCATACAGCATGTTTTAGTCTAGACCAGTTCCTGCTGTTAACTCAAGGTTTTTAAACCATGTAAACCTATGCCACCTTTCCCACAAATGCACTACATGTAACCTATGAAGATGTACAAGTCCAAAAGCTGGACAAACTATCTAGCCACCAGGTGAAACCCTTGCAAGATGAAGTTTGGTGGTGTTCATTATGCTGCTGTGTAGAGGGAACCACTTCATCTCATAAAGATATGGCTGAAGTGACATTGTATTAAGATGCCACTTAAATACTTAAGGTTCAGTTTATGAAAACAGAGAGATAACAGACATTTGTCCTTTTGATTTGGCGTTGAAATCTCACTTTTGTGTAGGTAGATTAAGTCCTGGGAGCTTTATTATGTCTTACCCAGTGTCTACTTATCTTCAGCTAGATAGTTTTGTACTTTGTGACATACATGTTTTTAATGGGTTTTATTATACTCACTAGACTTTCTCCTCATCGTGATGGTTTAGGTGTTACCTGCCTCCCCACACTTGGGAAATCACCCAGACTCTGGAAATTGAATGAAGCTTTATATTTACAGCTTAGCACAACATGCAAGCAGGTATTTACAGTATATACAGTTATAGACAGAAATAGACAAGGAAAAAGTTAATACAGAAACACAACTCCCCACCCAGAAATCTAAGTCCCCAAGGAGGGCCTCTCAACCACCTTTCCACCTTCCCCCTACCCCTCAACTTTACCCAAGATCTTGCTTTATGTTTAAGGTAGTATGGAGGGTTGGCTGGGAGGGTTAGGAAGCAGGTGGATTAATCACAGAGATGTGAGGTTAGGTTGGAGAGAGATGCAGCCCACAGAGCTCAGACAGCAAGCGACTCTGTTATCTATATTTATGTTCTTGTATATCTCAGCAAGCCTCTGAATGAAGTAGACATCACCATTGTTTCATTCTCACAGCCTGTAATCTAGTTCTTCTTACTAAAACATTCTAGCTAGCTTCAAACTAGCACGCTCATGTATGCATAATAACATGAAACAGCCATAACCAATTTATGATTGCTTTGAAAAAAACACCATAGACCTGTTCTCACAGAAGAGCACTGGATGTAATAACATCCATTTTTCAGCTCTTTTGTGTCATTCTAGAATTTCAAAGGTGACAGGTCAGCAAAAAGTCACTTTATTATTGTTGTAATGTAATGCTGACAGTTTGAGGTAAGACCTTTATAAAAGACAGGTGATTTAGAAGAATATAAAATTAAAATGAGAAGAAATTCTGAACTTTCTTGCACTTAAGTATTCTGTAGTAGGACTTTTGCCTGAGTTCATAGGATCATGGGATGTTAGGGGTTGGAAGGGACCCAAAGAGATCTTTGAGTCTAACCCCTCTGCTGGAGCAGGATGATACTATCTAACACAGATCACAGAGGAACACATCCAGACAGGCCTTGAAAGTCTCCAGAAACTTCCAGAGAAGGAGACTCCGTGACCTCTGACAGTGCTCTGTGACCCTACAGAAAAGAAGTTCCCCCTTGTGTTGAGGCAGAGCCTCCTTTTCTGCAACTTACATGCATTCATTGCTCCTTGTCCTATCCCAGGGAGCAAGTGAGCAGAGCCTGTCCCCCCCACTCCTGGCCAGCCTTCAGATACTTATAAACATTTATCAAATCCCCTCTAAGTCTTCTTTTCTCCAGACTAAAAAGCCCCAGGTCCCTCAGCCTCTCCTCATAAGCCATGCCCTCCAGTATCCTTATCATCCTCATAGCCCTCTGCTGGACCCTGTCTGGTAGATGCCTGTCCCTCTTAAACTGGGCAGCCCAAAACTGAATGCAGTACTCAAGATGGGCTCTCACTGGGGCAGAGTAGAGGGGAAGGAGAACCTCCCTTGATCTGCTGGACACATTCCTCCTAATACACCCCAGGATCCCATTGGCCTTCTTGGCCACAAGGGCACATTGCTGTGCCATGGTTAACTTCTTATCCATTAGGACTCCCCAGGTTCTTCTCCACAGGACTACTTTCCAGCAGTTCACCTCCCAGCCTGTGCTGGTGCAGTTTGTTATTCCTCCCCAGATGCAGGACTCTGCACTTGTCCTTGTTGAACTTCATCTGGTTCCTCTGTGCCCAGCTCTCCAGTCTGTCCAGGTCTCTCTGGATGGCCACACAGCCTTCAGCTGTATCAGCCAAGCCTCCCAGCTTGGTGTCATCAGCAAACTTGCTGAGCAGACACTCTGTGCCCTCATCAATGGCATTGATGAAGATGTTGAACAGGACTGGCCCCAGTACTGATCCCTGGGGGACACCAGTAGTCACAGCTCTCCATCTGGACCTGGCTATATTGATCACCGCCCTCTGAACTCTGTCTTGCAACTAATTCCTAATCCACATCACTGTCAGCTCTTCCATCCAACAGTTTGCTCAATAAAATGAATAAAATGTCATGGCAGATGATGTCAAAGGCCTTGCAAGGTAGACTATATCCACTGGTTTCTCAGAATCTACCCATTCAGTTATGGCATCATAGAATGCTATCAGGTTAGTTAAGCATGACTCCCGCTTGGCAAATCCATGCTGACTACTCCTGATAACCTTCTTCTCTTCCCAGTGCCTTGAGATGCCCTCCAACAGGATCCGCTCCATCATTTTTCCAGGGATGGAGCTGAGGCTGACTGGTCTGTAGTTTCCTGGAACCTCTTTCTTGCCCTTTTTGAAGACTGCAGAGACATTGGCTCTCCTTCAGTCCTCAGGCACCTCTCCTGTCCACCACAAATTGGCAGAAGTGATGGAGAGTGGTGGATCAATAATATCAGCCAGTTCAGCACCCTTGGGTGCATCCCATCAGGCCCCATGGACTTGTGAATGTTCAATTTGTATAACTGATCTCTAACTCAGTCTGCACTGACCAGTGGGGAGCATTCCCTCCTCCAGGCTTCCTCTCCTTCACCCAGGGTCTGGAGTACCATAGGGGAGTTCAGCCTTAGGTGTAAAGACTGAAGCACAGAAGGCATTCAGCAACTCTGCCTGCTCTGCATCCTCAGTTATCAAAGCTGCCTCCTCATTTAGCAGTGCCCCCACACCTTGATCTTCCTTTTTCTACTGATGTATTAGAAGAAGCCCTCCTTGTTCTCTTTTACCTCCTTTGCCAGCTTCAGTTCCAAGAGGGCTTTGCCCTTCCTTATTGCCTTCCTATAACCCCTGAGTACTTCTCTATAGTTCTCCCACGTAACCAATCCCTTCTTCCATGAATTGTGAGATTCCTTCTTCCCTGAGATTTCTTTCAGGAGCTCCTTATTCAACCATGCAGGTCTCTTAGAACATCTACCTGATCTTTATTTCAGGGGAAAACACCTGGCTTGGGCTTGGAGGAAGTGATCTTTTAAAAATTAGCCAACTTTCTTGAGCTCCTTTACCATCCAGAGCCTTAGCCCATGGGATTTCTTCAAGCATGTCTCTGAAGAGCACAAAGTTAGCTCTGCAGAAGTCCAGGGCTGCAATTCTACTTGCTGCTCTGATTCTACCCTTTAGAATACTAAACTCCATGTTATGATCACATGAAATTCTGAATAAAGGCTTAACCTTCTTCTCGTGTCAAACTGCAATTAGTGTTTGCTTTAAAGTGGAATGGGCTCAAATCCTTAAATAAATACCCCAGCATAGCACCAAGTACAAGTGTGTTGATTGTACCAAGCTATTGAGTCTGCCATCTGTAAGTTTGCAGATTACACCAAATTAGGAACAGGTGTTGATCTCTTGGAGGGTCCGAGAGCCCTGCAGAGGGACCTAGACAGGCTGGGATGAGATTTAACAAGGCCAAGTACAGGGTTCCTCACTTTGGCCACAACAACCCCATGCAGCACTATAGGCTGGGGATAAAGTGTCTGGAGAGCAGCCAGGAAGAAAGAGACCTGAGGATACTGGTAGATAGTAGCTGAATATGAGCCAGCAGTGTGCCCAGATGGCCAGGGGAACCAATGGCATCCTGGCCTGCATCAGGAACAGTGTGGCCAGTAGGACAAGGGAGGCTATTCTTCCCCTGTACTCAACCCTGGTCAGGCCACACCTTGAGTCATGTTTCCAGTTCTGGGCCCCTCAATTCAAGAGAGATGTTGAGATACTGGAACATGTCCAGAGAAAGGCAATGAAGCTGGTGAGAGGCCTGGAGCACAGCCCTCTGAGGAGAAGCTGAGGGAGCTGGGGTTTATTTAGCCTGGGGAAGAGGAGGCTCAGGAGGGACCTCATTGCTGTCTACAACTACCTGAAGGGAGGCTGTAGTCAGGTGGGGTTGGCCTCTTCTCCCAGGCAACCAGCAACAGAACAAGGGGACACAGTCTCAAGTTGTGCCAGGGTAGGTCTAGGCTGGATGTTAGGAGGAAGTTGTTGCCAGAGAGAGTGATTGGCATTGGAATGGGCTGCCCAGGGAGGTGGTGGAGTCACCATCCCTGGAGGTGTTGAAGAAAAGCCTGGCTGAGGCACTTAGTGCCATGGTCCAGTTGATTGGACAGGGCTGGGTGCTAGGTTGGACTGGCTGAGCTTGGAGGTTTCTTCCAACAAATTTAATTAATTTATTATAATTTATTTCTCTCTACTGGCTTTTCTTTCTGTATCTATTTGTCCATTCTTTGTTCATGATGGGAAAAGTTTCAACACACATATTCTCCCAGAGCTAAAACCTGAAAGAATGCACTTCAGATTACTACCCCTGAGCTATTTTGAAGAAAGCAAAGGAAAGGTGCACATTTCTACATAACTCATTGTTTTCTTTGTTTGGTTTGGGATTAGAAGACTCTTAACTGTGATCCACTTCTCTCTTTTTTTACTTTTAAGATTTTTTAGGAGTACTCGAATACCTTTGCTTCTCATATCTCAAGAATAGTTAAATTTCCTTTCTTTCTCATGGTTGTTGGCACTGTGGGCACACATAATTTCCTGAGACAACCTGAGTGTCATGTCTAGGAGAAATTTCCTGTATATTGATGAAGGGTGAAGGGAGGGCTGAAAGCTTGGCCATATATTTAAAATAGCATAGTTCTGCTGTGCATTAAGAACAGCTGTCTGTTGCAACTTCATATATGACAGAGTGCTTGAACACAGATTTTTCTGGGGAGTAAAAAAAAAAGGCAAAATCATTATTGTTAAAGTAAATGTTGCATCTTATGGCACAGAAGTGGGTAATTTGTGATGAGTATAGTCTTTATTTAAACAACTGTACGATCCTTGTGGTTATGTATAAATCTTTAGACTGTGAGCTATGGATGTAACATGCTCTGTCTGAATCTGTAAGCTGTTGAATAATAGCTGCATCATAGCAGATGCTGACTTCCAGCCTCAGTGACTTCAAAGTGTGAATGCTTAATTGCTGCTAACTTATAGGAAAGTAGATTAATCATATTGCTGATTTATGAAATACCTTGCCACACTCCAGAGGATGCCAAGGGGAATATAATTTGTTTCTATCTTTCATGATGAAGAAAGAGCTTGAGCTAAAGTGTTTTAGGCAAGAGAGACATACGAGCACTCAAGAGCAGTGGAGTATTCTAACAGGTGCACAGTTGTACAGAGTTCTTAGTTTGTTAGCTCAGGTGATCGTAGCTCAGGTATTTTCTGTTTCTTTTAACTTCTATCAATGTACTCTTTAGAAACAGTTGTGAAGGGGCAGACCTTTTGTTTGTCAGCTGATCTACAAAGATCATTCCGTTGTTTGTAGCCCTATTAGTCAAATCCACAGAAGCCAAGAGGCTTGTCAGTAGTACTGAAATGTGAACGTCTGTTTAAAACAAAGCTTTTTGTCTTAAGGACTACTCATTGGTATATGTAAAATCTCACTTGCCAAAATTCACTCTCAGGTATTGCTTATTCTTCTGTCATTTTCTCAGCTAAGGACAGATCTTGGGAGCTACAGTTATTTAGCTGAAGTCTACAACAGTCTTAGTTTTTACCTTGAGTGTCAGCTTATCCTACAGAGCTTCATTATTATGAATATTGTTGTGTTATGTGATTTATTATTGCTGCTTAACTGGAAAACAGGAGTGTTCTTAGTAGTATGCACAGGAATGCTTCCCACTGACAAATTTAATCTCTGACAATAATTCACCTGAGTGCCTCTATAAATACAGCAGATAAACTGTCCTTATAACTAGAGGTTTGAATTAGTGCTTATATGTGGATGTTAACAGAAGACATGTAGTCTATACACTTCTAAAATGACTACAGAGCCTACTCACACCTGAAAGGCTTTGACACCAGATGTAGGAGCAACCTGTCTGCTGGAGGTCTGGCTGCATTCAAAAGCAACAGCTGGGCACATGAATACTACAGTTCATTTACATTGGACATACACAGATGCTTTAGGAGTGATGATGGTAAATGCACTAAATTGCACAACAGCTACATGAAAAAAAGACTGAACAAGTAAGGAAGTGGAAATATAGAAGAACTTCATAAAGCTAAGAAGCAGGCTACAAAATTTGGACAGTGTTAATAGCCACATTTTTATAATTGGTGGGAATGGATTTTTTTCTGAATTGTCTTTGATCATAAATACATTGATTTAGCCTTCAGGCATTAATTTATCACAGCTACAAATTGTGCTTTTGGGTAATGACACTTGACAATATATGAATCATGAGGATTAAAGCTAAGATTTTTTTTAAGTGGCAAAATGTCTGCAACACTTTAGATGTAACCTCCAGTCTATCAGCTGACAAGTGTGCTGAACGTTTTTCAAAGGCAATTTATGCAGAAAAAAGTATGGATGTTCAAACAAAGTAATTCAAATCTACTCAGAATTAATCAGAAAGAATACAAGATAATAGTTACCTTAATTGAAGTAACTCAGTTACCAACTGATCTAATGTAGTGTGAATCTACAAGCGTCCCCTGAGGACAGGTACTCGTGTTGCAGAAGACAGAGCCGTTTTCTGTCTTTATTTGGCAATGACATGTTTAAATCTACTTTTTCTTGGCCTTTTTCATGCTAATGTACACTTAAATAGCTTTCAGGAAGAGAGTGTCTCCTTTGAGAGCATCTATTGATTGTTGCCTATATTACATAGTTTCGTGGGGAGTAGTAAAGTAAAATCCTTTTAATCTCTTTGATGAGAATCAATGGAATAGAAATAACAGTAGGCTGATTTCACTTTACTCTCCCCGTGGTTCAAATGATGAGTGGTACAAGGATGAGTCTTGTACAATAGAATTGAGATACACTAGAAAAAAAAAAAGAGAATTCCTTACACCTGGGATGCAAGTTAAGACAATATTGCCTCATTTCACTGAGTAGATACTCAACAGCAACAGGCAGCATATCACTTATAGGTCCAGTGTCATTTAATGACTGCCTCAAGCTTTTAATCGTTAAAACAGAGAAAGAACTCTAGCACCAAAACACAATTGTTTTTCATTCTCTGCCAGCTGAAGACTGGAACTCTTTGTTGGCTGGAACAGGGTCGATTTTCTTCATTCTATCTTGTATGATTCTGTGTCTGGATCTGTGATGAAACCAGTGTTGTTGGCACGGATATTTTAGTTATTGCTGAGCAGAGCTTACACAGAGCTAAGATCTTTTCTACTTGATATCTGCTCTGCCACTGAGTGGGCTGGGGCTGTACAAGAAGTTGGGAGGGGACACAGGCAGGACAACTGGCTCCGGCTGAGCAAGTGGATATTCTGTACATGTGACATTGTAGTCAGCAATAAAAGCTGGAAGAAAAAGGAGAAAAGGGCAGACATTGAGAGTTAAGGCACTGATCTTGCAAGTAACCTTTACTTTCCTGGCAGGCATTGAAAACAAAAGCATTAAGATGACTCTTTATGTTAACATGTGTAATTAAGTATTTAAAACTATTTGATCATCTTTTATTCTTGTCATTCTTGTCCTTGCCACTGTTGTTTCCTCCATTTTTGTACATGTGGGTTCAGTCTTCCACTACCTTGAGACGGACAACAGTAAGTCACTGTGAGAATTTGTGTAGACATGCTGATGAGAAAGGCTAGAATGACTCTTGTATCATTTGATCTATGAAATCTCAGAGTACTTCTAGTTTTCAAAGAATACATAGTCTTAGTGATATGTTTAAAGTATTAGCATAATTACAGTTCTGGGCCCCCCAGTTTAGGAAGGACATTGAAATGCTTGAGCGTGTCCAGAGAAGGGCGACGAGGCTGGTGAGAGGCCTCGAGCACAGCCCTACGAGGAGAGGCTGAGGGAGCTGGGATTGGTTAGCCTGGAGAAGAGGAGGCTCAGGGGAGACCTTATTGCTGTCTACAACTAACTGAGGGGTGGTTGTGGCCAGGAGGAGGTTGCTCTCTTCTCTCAAGTGGCCAGCACCAGAACAAGAGGACACAGCCTCAGGCTGTGCCAGGGGAGATTTAGGCTGGAGGTGAGGAGAAAGTTCTTCACTGAGAGAGTCATTGGACACTGGAATGGGCTGCCCGGGGAGGTGGTGGAGTCGCCATCCCTGGAGCTGTTCAAGGCAGGATTGGACGTGGCACTTGGTGCCATGGTCTAGCCTTGAGCTCTGTGGTAAAGGGTTGGACTTGATGATCTGTGAGGTCTCTTCCAACCCTGATGATACTGCGATACTGTGTGATACTGTGATACTGAGCTTATGACAGATTCAAGAAGGAGAGAAAATGCTAAGAGTGATCTTAAGGAAATCTTCTAACCTGAAAATTGCCTGGTTATGAAGCTGTCTTGCCATGTTTCCAAAAGAGAGGGCAATTCAAAACAATTATTTCCTGGAAGCTAACTACCATATGGCTGGTTGTCAGCAGCAATGGCTTACTGCTGCTGGGTAGGCTGATAATATTGTCACAAATATTGATGGATGTTGTTCCAGCAATGCAGAATCACAATCAGCGCATCAGTACACAAATACCGGTGGGCGTTGTTAAGCGTAGCCATATGGTTTGGGAATGCCAGGGATGCTGTTGGAGAGATGTGGTCATAATGTGGACAGAGATATTTAGCAGGTCATTAAAAGTACTCTACTCAGTGTCCATAAGATATTTGCTAATAAGGCAGTGTAACAACAGCGGGGGTTTTTTTGATTAAAAATTGATGTTGTGTGTGGAAGAGGATTGTTATTAAATTGGTTTGGTTACATGTAAGTGGAAATTTCCTGGAGTTGTAGGACATGTGGTGCTTTTTGTTACTCTGCCAGTTTTAGACATGGGCATTTGCTTTGATGCCAGATTGCAAACTTGCAGAATCCTGGCAACGGTGTGTGTCTGCTGAGCTGGTGCCTTGTTATTTCCGAGACTGATGCAACAGTGTTTAGGTAGTAACATGATGCCACTGCGTGAACTCAAGATGGTCTGCTTTAATGAGGTTGAGGTATGGTTTTGTAGCAGCAGACATCTAGATGGAAGGTTATGAGCATGTCATGAGTTAAACTGAATATTTGCTGCTGTTCTTCAAAACTATCTTGCCTTATGCCAGCTTCAAAATGAAAATGCTGGTTGAGGGCAAAGTATTGTGGGACTTGAAGTTCAGATTGTAACACGAGAGGCTTCTTGTTCTAATTACTGCTTTTGGGTGACAGGTTTTGGGTGTTGTCTTTCCTCTGCAGGGATGGTGGTGATGTATGTGGGAGATGGGTAGCTGCTGGTTTTGGTTTTCTGGTTTATGATGTTTTTTTTTCCCCCTCATTTTGCTGCACTTTTGCTGCAAGTAGTCAAAGTTAAGGTAATTGTGCATTATGGTTATGTTATTCTGTTTTATGTTTAACTCTTTTTATCTCAACTCTTTATCTCAACCCAGAGTTTGTGGTTTGTTTTTGTTTTTGTCTTTTCCTCATTTCTGTGCTGGGGGGAAACAGGCAGGTTAACCAGTTTATGGTGTTTAAACCTGTTACAGGGCATCACCTGTCTGTGGAGGTGGATGTCTTTGGAACTGAACAGAGATCAAGATAAACTTCCTGTTAGACTGGGATACTATCTAAGGAAGATGTCTGCAGGTTGAGTGAATCCTCACCCCCAGCTTTGGCAAGTGTGTATTTTGGGTATCCTTGAGTGCAAGGTTTCACCTTTCAGTCAATGTGCACACATTTTGGTTCATCTTTGTAGAAAGAATATTCCTTGAAGTTTAAGGTTAAAGCTTAACTGGTCATGTAGTAGTTATGTTCCTGACTGGCATCTGAACTTACAATTTAGTTGTGTCCAAAGGACTGAGTAATTGTAAAAAAAAATTTTTTCAATAAATCTGTGTTTTGGGTAGCCATTGCTGGCTGGGTTTTGGGTGCTTTGGTGACAGCCTTGACAACTCTGTTTTATCACATAGCTGTTCAAAGACTTTGAGAGGAAGAGGACAGGAGCAGAAGCTGCATCCTA
Organism: Pogoniulus pusillus; assembly: GCF_015220805.1. Taxonomy (NCBI): domain Eukaryota; kingdom Metazoa; phylum Chordata; class Aves; order Piciformes; family Lybiidae; genus Pogoniulus; species Pogoniulus pusillus. The sequence goes on from NC_087272.1 coordinate 6,960,824, forward strand.
GTCTTGGTTTCCTGTGATTTGTTAATAACAGACTTTGAGAGGGCAAGAGCAGAAGCTGAATCTCAGTCTTGGTTTCCTGTGATTTGTTAATAACTGTGTAAGATTACCACTGTGATGCCACACATTTCCCAGGTGTAGGATGTGTTTATCCTGGGCTTGCCTTATTGGCTTTCTGTGATTCAGTATCCTGTAAGTGCTATGGCAAGTCTGAAGTTTGTCTATCACCAGTTCAGTCTTTCACTATAGATGTATGAACACTGAAGCAATTCAGAGCTCATAGAAGTCTGTCACTATGACAGCTATGAAATTCCAATTAGACACTTTTTAAATACTTCTGTACCACCCTCAGTTTCCACTAAAATCAGTCAACTTACAGAGATACTGAGAGAGCAGCAAGCACATTCTTGGGAAACTTCCTCCATGGATGATTTGCATGATGAGTTTAATATCACTTGTTTTCAGATAGGGAAGAGTTAATTAGTGAAACATTAAAAACTGGTTAATGAAAAAAGAAGAAAAAAAAAGTTGCCCTTATGATTCTGGATTGCAGTTTGTTCTAACCACAGAATTACTCACACTGGAATACACCTCTGAGATCATCAGGTCCAGCCTATGGACTAGATGCGTCTGGCCAAAAACATTCTACAATTCATTCTGTGAGCCTCACACCAAAGAAATTTGTGCTGTGATGCTGTTCTGGAAATGCAGTTATTTCCTCAGCTGTTTTTCATGGAGAAAAAGGCCTCCTTCTCTCTCTGTTTTATCTGATTGTTAAAAATTTCTGATACTGTTCCATGTGCTGAGTGAATACTATGACTGTGGTTACTAAGCTCTAGAATATGTGGATAAATTATTCAACTTGAAACTCTGTCATAGTCTTCAGATGTGAAAAAAAAAGTCATTTTATTTATTAAGAGGAAATTTGCTTTCACTAATATTTCAGTGTTTGATTTTAGTGTAACTGACACCTGTTGTAATAAGTTTGTGAGCTAAAAATCAGATGATGTTACATCAAAATATGCTGTACTTATAAAAATTACATTGAAAATATCTTTAGATGACTTGACATTTTAATATTAGGTAGAAAGCAGCATGATGTAACAAACTAATGTTATAAGAATTACTTTGTGGGGGGATGGAATTGATTCTTGATTTCTGAAAATTGGCACTTGACACACAGTGGATCTGTAAGTTCATTACTTGCTACACAATATAAAGAGTTTTCAGCATACTTTTAAAATAATTTTTTTCCCTAGAAAAATCTCATGACATTTGTCTAATCTGTGCAATATTTTGAAGTACTATGCCTGCAGCCACTTTAAAGTCTGCTTTTTCTTGACTAGACATGTCTTGGGTGTCCTTTTTATCGCAGCTTTGCACAGGTGGCCAAGAGAGCCAATGGCATCCTGGCCTGCATCAGGAACAGTGTGGCCAGTAGGACAAGGGAGGTTATTCTGCCCCTGTACTCGGCACTGGTCAGGCCACACCTTGAGTCCTGTGTCCAGTTCTGGGCCCCTCAATTCAAGAGAGATGTTGAGGTGCTGGAACGTGTCCAGAGAAGGGCAACAAAGCTGGTGAGTGGCCTGGAGCACAAACCCTATGAGGAGAGGCTGAGGGAGCTGGGGGTGTTTAGCCTGGAGAAGAGGAGGCTCAGGGGGGACCTCATTGCTGTCTACAACTACCTGAGGGGAGGCTGTAGCCAGGTGGGGGTTGGTCTCTTCTGCCAGGCAACCAGCAACAGAACAAGGGGACACAGTCTCAAGTTGTGCCAGGGTAGGTCTAGGCTGGATGTTAGGAGGAAGTTGTTGCCAGAGAGAGTCATTTCCCATTGGAATGGGCTGCCCAGGGAGGTGGTGGAGTCGCTGTCCCTGGAGGTGTTGAAGAAAAGCCTGGATGAGGCACTTAGTGCCATGGTCTAGTTGACTGGCTAGGGCTGGGTGCTAGGTTGGACTGGCTGATCTTGGAGGTCTCTTCCAACCTGGTTGATTCTATGATCTTATTTGTCAGTACAAACTCTTTCTGACTTTCCACCATAAAGCTGTCAAGGCTACAAATATATTTATAATTCTTTTTGACTGTACTTTGTTACCTTCATTTCCAGATTTGATAAGCACCTCAAACAAGGCTATGTAAAGCTGCAATAAGGTGTTCAGACAGAGTGCAGAATTTAACATAACTGGGTGCAATGTTACCCAGTCAGAAGTTTTGAAGGACTGCTTAGTATTAATTTTTTAGGATTTATACCACACAGTATCACAGTATCATCAGGGTTGGAAGAGACCTCACAGATCATCAAGTCCAACCCTTTACCACAGAGCTCAAGGCTAGACTATGGCACCAAGTGCCACGTCCAATCCTGCCTTGAACAGCTCCAGGGACGGCGACTCCACCACCTCCCCGGGCAGCCCATTCCAGTGTCCAATGACTCTCTCAGTGAAGAACTTTCTCTTCACCTTGAGCCTAAATTTCCCCTGGCATAGCTTGAGCAAAATACATAAACATTAATTGAGCTGGAAGAGACTGTTCCTGCAGTCAATGCTGCTTGTGGTCAAATACGCCGTTTGCCCAGTAGCTGGGCCCAAGCTCTTTCTGCTCTATGGCAGAAGGCAGTAGAGAATCACAGAGTCATTTAAGCATTTACTCACAGATTATTATTATTACCCTTGCAGGGGCTAGCCACAGTCCAGACAGTGCCCAAATGCAAATGCTGTCAGGGGATTCTGTCTTGTTGGATGTTGAGGCTTGAATCTTCCCAGCTTCTGGGGAAAGAACACAGACAATCTCTGGCCTTGTTCTCCTGTCTTCTTCTGGACCATCTGTATATATGTCCAGGAATTCTAAGCAAGACCTTCAGGTGCAGAAGAAGGCAGATGTTGTGCAATTTCAGCATGATGTCATGCTGGCCACAAAGGCCGATCTTGTGCAGACATCCAGGGTCTGCTCCTGGTAACTGGTGGCAGTGGAGTTTAGCAGGCAAGCAGTAAGGCAGTGTGCAGTAGCAGCAGGGCTGGGCACAGCAGAGAGAGCAGGCAAAGAGAAGGGAAGCAAAGCAAGGAAGCAAAAGCAGGTTGTTCACCTCCTATCTCCCTTTATCAATGTGGGCCGAGATTAACTGCCCTTCGGACACAGAGTAGCCAATCAGGATGGCAGGTAGCCAAACCTTACCCTATTAGGCAAAGCCACAGGCTCACTTTTCCCTAATTTGGGAAAAGCACAGGCTTTGGACTAGTGGACTAGGCAGGCACAAGCTAAGTGTGTGTACCTTACACCACAGGACCCTGGGCAGGCCAGACTCAGTGGCTCCAGGTACTTGGTGTCCATTTCCTGCGATTGCCTCTCTGGTGGAGCAGAAAAACATGGCTAGGCAAGGCAGGACATGTATGAGCCTATCTGGGGCCTATGAGGCCTACCACAACATCCTCTCAAAGGTTATATTTGCCGTGACCAGTTGAAAAACCAAAAAGCATGCAACAAAATAAACAGATGTGTCAACTTCTGTGTGGTGAGAGCAATCGATGCTAAAAGGCAGACTCAAACATGAGGAGAGGTAGCAGCTGGTGTACTATCGCACTTCTTTGCCCAGCGTAGCAATTGTGCTGTGTAACTTTCTTGTGGTTAATAGACTTTGTCTGTTGTAGACTGATATTGAGCCCCTTAGGTATCAGATTTTTATTGGCTGTGCTTCTGTGCTCCTGTTCATTTTCAAGTTAGTCCTTATCTCCAGTTCAGTGTTTTCAATAGTGCAGCCTAATATCTTTTTCTGATTTTCTATTGTCATGTCTTTCCTCCCTCATTCCTTATCTATGCTTATCTTTCACCAAGACAGACATAGAGCTATTTGGCTTTTTCCCAGTGGAGTATGATTAGCTGTTTTGTTTATATATTCTGACAATTATGTTTCTGAAGCTTAAGAGATAGGACAAGATAGGTTTTGCTGTAAACTTGCACAACAGTTTTGCAGACTATTTTTGATGTAGATGGCTGTAATGCATTTGCCTGCTGCATAATTCCTAACACCTTAAATGTGAAGAAAGTTCTTCACTGAGAGAGTCATTGGACACTGGAATGGGCTGCCTGGGGAGGTGGTGGAGTCGCCCTCCCTTGGGCTGTTCAAGGCAAGGTTGGACGTGGCACTTGGTGCCATGGTCTAGCCTTGAGCTCTGTGGTAAAGGGTTGGACTTGATGATCTGTGAGGTCTCTTCCAGCCCTGATAATACTGTGATACTGTGATAACTGGAAAAATCAGAGGTAAAAATAGAAATATTTCAATCTCCTAATTCAGTAACAGTATGTACATGTGTGTATGACACCTGTAAGCTGTGAGCTGCTAATCTACCCAAATATATCTGCCAGCAAAACCCAAACTGTCATATTTAACCATCTGTTCCTTTTCTATCTAAACAAATGTTGGCTGTCTGTACTGTGGGATTCCATTCCAAACATGCCAGCAGCTGACAGTATTTTGCAGCAAGGCTGAAGCAGATGGAGAAGTCAGGGTCTTGCACCAGTGGGTGGCTTTAGAGAGTGCTTGGAGAGAAGACTGTTGGTCAGTGTCTAAACTGAGCGTGTATGTGGGACTGAACTACAGCGGTTGCTCTATCACTCAGTGACCCCTCCCCAACTAAGAAGGGGGATTGGGAAAAGGACATTTATGGGTAAAAATGGAAACAGTTTTAATGAAACAGCCAAGCTAATACTGGTGCAAATATAAAGTACACAAAGCTATACACAGCCCAGAACATGTAGTGGTCACAATGAACTGGAAAGCAGGCCTCAGGAGCCCAAGCAGGAGGCAAACTTTTCTCTTCATAAGGAGTGTGATGTTTATGGTCTGAGAGGTACCCTTGAGCCACCTTGGGGCAGCTGCCCTGGATGACTTGAAATTGCTAACAGCCTGCAATCCATGGCTGGTCCCAGTGAAGAGGATTTTGTCCCAGTGAAACCAGGACACGGAAGAGTTGATGGAAGATAGGTCTTGTTTCTAATTCTGCTGCAATCAGTGGAACAGGAAGAGGGAGCATTGACATGGACTTATCATAACTTTTAAACTGTCCCTGTTTCCAGACATTGAACAATATTTTAGTATTGTTCAAAGTGAAAAGGCTGAAATCACGTTTCATAGAATCATAGAATCAACCAGGTTGGGAGAGACCTCCAAGATCAGCCAGTCCAACCTAGCACCCAGCCCTGTCCAATCAACTAGACCCTGGCACCAAGTGCCTCATCCAGGCTTTTCTTCAACATCTCCAGGGATAGTGACTCCACCATCTCCCTGGGCAGCCCATTCCAATGGCAAATCACTCTTTCTGTGAAGAACTTCCTCCTAACATCCAGCCTATACTTCTCCCAAAGGAGGAGAGCTCTTCTAAATCAAGTAGGCAGGAAAGGCTCTGGCCAAAGCAATATCTATTCTGACATTTTCTTTGTATGAAAATGGATGGATGGGAGCTTAAATTGAGTTACAGATGATGGGAGTTAATTCCCAAGGGGCCCTCAGCACAGAGCCCTTCCCAGCACTAGAGGCTAGTTAAGAGTTCCATCACTTGCCATAGCAATTCCAGAGGAGCAAATGCAGGATTAAACTTGATTTCTATTGTATATCTCCTCCTTCAGTGGTGTACAAAGAATTAAAATGACTTACAGGTACAGTAAGTGTGAAACTTTCTTCTTGCCAATGCCCTTTTATTCATTGTTACTGTTTTTTTTTCATTGATTGTTAGTATGATGGGACTCCTATCAGGCAGAACTGATGAGATTTTTTTAATTACTGAAAGGTAATTCACTGGAAGACTTTCAGACTATAACTTTTTGCCAGTTTTGATACTTCAGACAGAAAAAGATTGATGGCTTAATTAGTAATTTTATAATATTAGCTCTAAAACAACAGACAGAAGTTGATGGATTAAAAAGTTAAAAGACTTCAGAGCACAGAAAACAGAATCAAACTAAACTGATGTTATGTAGCCTGTTCTTTTTACATCAGATGATTTATGTATGGTACTGCAAAGTACCATTTGACTGCTGCAGACACTTCTGTGTTGTCTAAGTATTTCCAGCAATCTCAAATTCCAAACAGCATTACAACGATAGGACAGGTCAGTTCTTCTGAAAGGGAGAAGGTTAACAGCTTGGATTGGTGTACCAGATACAAGATATCTTAGAGATTTTCTGTATCTGAGCATAATTGAGATACTGGAACATGTCCAGAGAAGGGCAAGAAAGCTGGTGAAAAGCCTGGAACACACACCCTATGAGGAGAGGCTGAGGGAGCTGGGGTTGTTTAGCCTGGAGAAGAGGAGGCTCAGGGGGGACCTCATTGCTGTCTACAACTACCTGAAGGGAGACTGTAGGCAGGTGGGGGTTGGTCTTTTCTCCCAGATAACCAGCAATAGAACAAGGGGACACAGTCTCAAGTTGTGCTGGGGGGAAGTATAGGTTGGATGTTAGGAGGAAGTTGTTGCCAGAGTGATTGGCATTGGAATGGGCTGCCCAGGGAGGTGGTGGAGTCACCGTCCCTGGACATGTTGATGAAAAGCCTGGCTGAGGCACTTAGTGCCATGGTTTAGTTGACTGGCTAGGGCTGGGTGCTAGGTTGGACTGGATGATCTTGGAGGTTGATTCTATGATCCTTGTGGTCTCTTCCAACCCTGACTGATTCTATGATTCTTTTCAGTGAGGGTGACAGAGCGCTAGAACAGGCAGCTTAGAGAGGTTGCAGAGTCTCCTCTGGAGACTTTCAAAACCTGCCTGGATGCATTCCTGTGCAGACTACTCTAGGGGATCCTGCCTTGGCAGGGGAGTTGGACTCACTGATTTCTGGAGGTCTCTTCCAACCTCTAAAGTTTGTGATTCTTCATGGTTCAGTATTGTCCTTTCTAAGAACAGCAATAGGCTACTCTCCGAGATGGTCTTACCTTTGTATTGCTGTAATAGAATTAAACCTGAATGTGATAGTCACTGGAAAGGATGTTAGAGTTTGTTCTGATTATTTAAATTACTTTAAAGTCCTTATTGCAAAGGTTGTTTTCTCTCTGACATTTTGTCACACTTCCAACTCGGATGATGAGAGGCTGGAAAATATATTGATTGCCTATACAAGATTTGTTTTTCCTCTTAATGTCTTTAACCTTTCTTTGTTCTCCTGATGAAAAGAGGAGAAGCAAACAGTGTACTAAAAGCATCATTCACAGGAGGCATGTTAATTTTGCAGCATGCAGACAAGAACTAATTTGACTAATTGTATGCACAACTATGGGCATCTCACATTCAAGCTGAGTCTTTCTTTTCAGTGAATTATTTTGGATATATTCAATTATTCCATGTGAAATTTTGACAGACTGACTACAAGTGGCTTTTCTGTAGGCCAGAGGGAACATGTTTGTGTGGTTTTCCTTTTTGTGATTACCTTTGACTCTCTTGTTTGAAACACTTGATGTAGCAACTGGTAAAAACACAGGTTTGTTAGTGAAGCTCCTGTGTTTGAAGACTTCTGTGACAGTCCTCTGGCCCTGGTTTTGTGGCATGAGGCATCTAAATGCTGAATTTCTTACTTCATTTTTACTTAAATATTGTGTGATTTATCTCTTTAAAACCTAGTGGAGGCTCTGATTTCACCATTTAAATGGTAAAGCATTGCAACTAAATTCTACCTTTTTACTGCTGTGCTTGGAAGACAGCATACTCTGGAGAAACTTTTGTCAAGTTAATGTATCATATGGAAATTTATTTGCATTGTGATGCTTTGTAACATTTTCTCCTGTGCATTATGCAGGAGACATTTAAAGGAATTTCTTTGGTGTTTTTCTTGCTGAGAATCTTTTTTTCTAGACAAATTGCCTAGCAGCTATCTCTGCTACAGGTATCTGTATAAATTCAGAATAGTGATGTATGAAGCTGGCAAATGAAGTAAAAGAAGTAAAAGAGAACAAGAAGGGCTTCTTCTAATATGTCAGTAGAAAAAGGAAGAATAGGGGTGTGTGGGGCCACTGCTGAACAAGGAAACAGCCTTGATAACTGAGGATGTGGAGAAGGCAGAGGAGCTGAATGCCTTCTGTGCTTCAGTCTTTACACCTAAGGCTGAACTCTCCTATGTACTCCAGACCCTGGGTGAAGGCAAGGAAGCCTGGAGGAGGGAATGCTCCCCACTGGTCAGTACAGACTGGGTTAGGGGTCAATTATGCAAATTGAACATTCACAAGTCCGTGGGTCCTGATGGGATGCACTCAGGGGTGCTGAACTGGCTGATGTTATCGATCCACCACTCTCCATCACTTTTGCCAATTTGTGGTGGACAGGAGAGGTGCCTGAGGCCAATGTCTCTGCAGCCTTCAAAAAGGGCAAGAAAGAGGTTCCAGGAAACCATAGACCAGTCAGCCTCAGCTCCATCCCTGGAAAAATGATAGAGCGTCTCCTGTTGGAGGGCATCTCAAGGCACTTGGAAGAGAAGAAGGTTATCAGGAGTAGTCAGCATGGATTTACCATACAAGACAGAGTTCAAAGAGTGGTGATCAATGGTGCCAGGTCCAGCTGGAGACCTGTGACTAGTGGTGTCCCCCAGGGATCAGTGCTGGATCTGGTGCTGTTCAGCTTTTTCATCAGTGACGTTGACGAAGACACAGACAGAATCTGCTCAGCAAATTTGCTGATGACATCAAACTGGGAGGCTTGTCTGATACAGCTGGAGGCTGTGTGGCCATCCAGAGAGACCTGGACAGACTGGAGAGCTGGGCACAGAGGAACCAAGGACAATTAGAGTCCTGCACCTGGGAAGGAATAAGAAACTGCACCAGTACAGGCTGGGAGGTGATCTGCTGGAAAGCAGTCCTGTGGAGAGGGACCTGGGGGTCCTGGTGGATAAGAAGTTAACCATGGCACAGCAATGTGCCCTTCTGGACAAGAAGGCCAACGGCATCCTGGGGTGTATTAGGAGGAGTGTGTCCAGCAGATCAAGGGAGGTTCTCCTCCCACTCTACTCTGCCCTGGTGAGACCTCATCCTGAATACTGCATTCATTTTTGGGCTGCCCAGTTTAAGAGGAGCAGGGATCTGCTGGAGAGGGTCCAGCGGAGGGCTACGAGGATGATTAGGGGCCTGGAGGGCATGGCTGATGAGGAGAGGCTGAGGGACCTGGGGCTTTTTAGTCTGGAGAAGAGAAGACTGAGAGGGGATTTGATAAGTGTTTATAAATATCTGAGGACTTGTCAGGAGGGGGAGGACAGGCTCTGCTCACTTGCTCCCTGTGATAGGACAAGGAGCAATGGGTGTAAGCTGCAGCACAGAAGTTCCACTTCAACACAAGGAGAAACTTCTTTATTGTAAGGGTCCCAGAGTACTGAAACAGACTCCTTAGAGAGGTTGTGGAGTCTCCTTCTCTGGAGACTTTCAAGGTCTGTCTGGATGCACTCCTCTGTGATCTGTCCTAGATTGTGTGGACCTGCTCTGTCAGGAGAATTGGACTCAATGATCTCCTTGGGTCCCTTCCAACCCCTAGCATCCTGTGATCCTATATCAATATTGACTCCTCACGCATGCATTTGTCTACAGTGTAATTGCTTCTATCAAGTTACAGAAGGAAGGATAAGTTTGTGGTTCTGTGGAGAGTCTAATCTAGAAACTAAGGTGTGAAGCAGGGAATAAAAATATAGCTTGATGATGCCATGATAGGATCTTTAAGGTCCTTTCTAACTCAACACATTCTGTGAGTCTGTAAGTGTTACTGGAATTTTGTGAAGAAACAAAAGCCGAAGAAGATGGCACAGGCCCAATTCAGTACTTAAATGTATTAAATGTGTTTCTTCAAAGGAATTTGAGACTGTCACCAGTGTCCAAGCTGCTTTTGGAGGAAAAGTAAATAGGATAGAACTTGAGAAGCCCAATGGCATGTGGAGATTCCACGTATATCTTTTCTGAAGTGATGTTGTAGTGCAGTGCAGAGCAAAGGCTGGAGAATCAGGCTCGTTTGATGCCAGAAGGGAACAGCCACACATCTTTTCTATGTGATTCATCATGACAGGAGTGCATTATCACATTGATTGAAGATAGTAAGCATTGGGTTTTTGCCTGGCAGAGTCTGGGAAGTGAGGGAGGAGGCTACTTGTGTGGCTTCAGTAAGAAGCTTGAAGTTGAGCTTTAACAACTGTGCTGATTAAGCTGTCTTAACTTTGTGTTTGATGCTGTATGGCTTTTGTTCTTGCTTTGTTCCATGACTGTCTATGGAAAGAACTCCTGCTCAGGTGTGATTTTTTTCTTTTTTCCCCCTCAGTCCAATCAGTTCTGTAGTGCTGCTTATTTGGAAGATGCTTGCAGAAATAGCCCTGTTAGGGGAAAGGGTATCTAGATGTAGGAGCCACTTTATTTGGCAGTAGTGGTAGCTCAAATGGAAGGAAAGCATTTAGTGTGCATGACACAAGTTATTTCTTGGCTGGAAATTGACCTGTGACTCAGTGAAATGAAGGAATGATCATTTTTTGTGTGTTTGTGCTTAGACATTGGAATATAATAATTTTTCTTTTGCATTTTACTCTTGTGCTAGTTTGAAGCAGGGTAGAATGTTTTGGTGAGAACTAGATTACAAGCTGTGAAAGGGAAACAGTGGTGATGTCTACTTCACTCACCGTCTCGCTGAGAAGTATGGGAAGAAGAAATGAAAACATTAGGTAGCACTCTCGCCATTTTGCTCTCACTCTTGCTTGGGCTGCTGACTGAGCAACATCTTCCTTCTGTCCTTCCTTCTGTCCTTCCTTCTGTCCTTCCTTCTGTCCTTCCTTCTGTCCTTCCTTCTGTCCTTCCTTCTGTCCTTCCTTCTGTCCTTCCTTCTGTCCTTCCTTCTGTCCTTCCTTCTGTCCTTCCTTCTGTCCTTCCTTCTGTCCTTCCTTCTGTCCTTCCTTCTGTCCTTCCTTCTGTCCTTCCTTCTGTCCTTCCTTCTGTCCTTCCTTCTGTCCTTCCTTCTGTCCTTCCTTCTGTCCTTCCTTCTGTCCTTCCTTCTGTCCTTCCTTCTGTCCTTCCTTCTGTCCTTCCTTCTGTCCTTCCTTCTGTCCTTCCTTCTGTCCTTCCTTCTGTCCTTCCTTCTGTCCTTCCTTCTGTCCTTCCTTCTGTCCTTCCTTCTGTCCTTCCTTCTGTCCTTCCTTCTGTCCTTCCTTCTGTCCTTCCTTCTGTCCTTCCTTCTGTCCTTCCTCTTTTTTTTTTTTTTTCCATGAGGTTAAAAAGCAAAGTTTTAAGGTGAAAGAGGCTACACATCTACTGGCTGGTTGGACTCTGCAGTTCACTGTTAGAGGCAACATATTGAGGAAGATGGTGGTCATGCAGGTTCAAAGTAGAAAAAGATAGACCACACAGGAAAAGGCTCTTTGTAAGATTATTTATGTGTTAGCTGTAAAGATTGTTTGGGCCATGGGAGACAATACATTGTCACTGGTGATCTACTGAAGAATTAGAGTTTACAGTAACACAAGGGATAATTTTTAAGAGGCTTCTCTCTAACTTGACTTTTTCAAGTGAAGAGAACTCCTGTGCCCTGAATAAGTGTAGAGTGTCCTACCCATTTTTGTGTCAGGCTATTTGCTGCATTTTCAGACGTTTCAGTCTTTTCCTCAGCAAGCATATCCTGTATTCTGACTTGGTTTAATTGTTTTTGCTTCTTGCCTTGCAACTACTGTCGCTGTGTAAGTGAAAGGGCTTGTCCTATTAAAAGTAATTTCTACTTCAGCGGCATCTTTCTCCGCCCTTCTTGAATGCAAATTATCTGAGCTGTCAGATCTGGCACAGTTACTTGTTATGTAAATTTGTAAAGTAAGATGCATTTCTCCAGTGCTGAAGATGGTACAGTACTGAAAAGGTCTCTGAAACAGAAAACAGCAATTAAGCAGAGGTAGTAAGAGAAACTGCAGAGTGTGGGCTATGCTGTAGTCTCTGCTGGATTAAGGCAGTGAGGTGGAAAGGAGTTTGTTGGGTTTGTTTTGTTGTTTTTTTCTTCTTGTAACTCTTGTCCTGCTCAGTAGTGAAACTACGTTCTAGGGAAGCTTGTCAGGCACTCCTGTGGCAACACTGACCTGCTTTCATTTCCAGTTCTCTGGAAAGCATTACCTAAGTCTTCACATATAAGCGTAAATGATTCATAAACCCTCTCAAATGTAGGAGTCCCTCAAGAGAGGCACTCTGCAGACTAGGTGCAAAGCAAATACTGCTAGCAAACATCTGAATACAAACAGATGGTACAGCTCATTCACGGATTACACTGGGTTGGAAGGGACCCTCAAAGGTTACCTTGCCCAACCCCCCTGCAGTGAGCAGGAGCACATCCAGCTAGATCAGGTTGCTCAAGACCACATCAACTCTGATCTTGAATATCTCCAGGGATGGGGTCTCAACCACATCCATGGGAAGCCTGTTCCAGTACTTTACCAGTCTCCCTGTGAAGAACTTGCTCCTTGTGTCCAACCTAAATCTCCCCTGCTCCAGCTTCAAACCAATGCCCCTCATCCTAACACTACAAGACCTTCTGAACAGTCCTTCTTTCATCTAGAGTTCTTACTCCCTGCATCTCTAATAGACATTGAGAAAGCATAAACTTTTCTTGGAGGAAGCCAATGATCTTCCACTAATGAAAGCCACATTGACTCACCCAAAAGAAGTAAGGAAACAAGCAGTGACTCAAGTAGGGCCTTAACTAAGCCACTGAAACTGGAAGATGATTTTGGCTTGCTGTTTGCCAAAGCCAGATCATAAGGGAAACCCAAGACCAACCATTTCTTCCTGTGTATCCAGGCAAAATTATAGACCACTAGATGGTTTCCTCTGGGCAAAGACAGGTTTCTCTTCCAGAATACTGTCTACAACTACCTGAAGGGAGGTTGTAGCCAGGTGGGGGTTGGTCTCTTCTGCCAGGCAACCAGCACCAGAACAAGGGGACAGTCTGAAGTTGTGCCAGGGGAAGTATAGGCTGGATGTTAGGAGGAAGTTCTTGCCAGAGAGAGTGATTGGCACTGGAATGGGCTGCCCAGGGAAGTGGTGGAGTCACCGTCCCTGGAGGTGTTCAAGAGGAGACTGGCTGAGGCACTTAGTGCCATGGTCTAGTTGACTGGACAGGGCTGGTTGATAGGTTGGACTGGATGATCTTGGAGATCTCTTCCAACCTGGTTGATTCTATGATTCTATGAATTAAAATTATTTTGTCAGAGCCATATAACCTGCAAATCAAAATGTTTGTGACATGACTTCTTCCCCTGGGTACTACAGTACTGTGTTGCAGAAGCAGCCTTACTGTTACGTGTACTGGAAAGGTGACATTGGCATTGTTCCCATTTTCTTTTAGAATCTTCTTGGTATGTTGTTTACATCACACTCTGCCTGATACCTTGGTACCTCTGCACTGCTGTGTGTGATTTATTTTGAGTCTCTTTATCACAGAAGAATGACAGTTCTGGGCACTGCTGTTTAAGTTACTGCTTTTCTAAAATAGTGCATGTTTACTTCAGCCTCTGTCCATGAATTAATGAAACTAGGCACTCAGCAAAGGGGACACGGTCTCAAGTTGTGCCAGGGTAGGTATAGGCTGGATATTAGGAAGAAGTTCTTCACAGAGAGAGTGATTTCCCATTGGAATGGTGTCCCGGGTTGAGGGAGGTTCCCCCTGGGGAGAAGTCGACTCAGCACAACACAAACCCCTTCTTTTTTGAAAGTCAGAGAAAGATGAAATTGTATTTTCTTATAGTATAACAGTGTAAAGAGAGATAATAACTAGAGAAGGAAGGAAGGGAAAAAAAAAACCCAATACAATAACCTTAAGGGAGATGGGGGAGGGGTCAAGCGGCGGCGAAGCAGCAGAAGCAGCAGTAGCCAAAACAGCAGCCGGGGAAGATAGGCGAAGCTGCAGCAGCAGAAGCCAGCGGGAGAAGGGGCAGAACAAACTGTGCTTCTAGACATTAAGTTCTTGATGCTCCAATGAAATTATATTAATTTATCTATTGTTGCCATTTATGTGGCCTATCCCTGGAATGTTCATCTCTCCCCTATGTCTGAGCTAGAGGATCAGCTCAAACGGCCACAAATGGGCTGCCCAGGGAGGTGGTGGAGGCACCATCCCTGGGGGTCTTCAAGAAAAGACTGGATGAGGCACTTAGTGCCATGATCTGGTTGATTGGATAGGGCAGGGTGATAGGTTGGACTGGATGATCTTGGAGGTCTCTTCCAACCTGGTTGATTCTGTGATTCTATGATTCTATGCTGCGAGTTACACTGAACTGATGCTAAGTTAAATATCTAAAAAGATAAGTTTAGAACAGCAGGACTCACTTTGCAGTACAGTTCCCAGTGCTGATTTCTGAATAGGATTTCAGTAACCTTCAATGACAACTGGCAATTAAAGACATCTCACTGAGTAAATCACTATCAATTCTACTACTGTTTGGTTCATGCATTTCATGATAATGAATAACAGCTTTATTATATGATAACATATAATATAATAATATATTATTATATGATAATAATGATAACAGCTTTATGACATAATTAATAATCTGTAACATGTTTGGTTACAAAAAATCCTCCTCAGTGTGAAGAGTTTAGTTCTCTTTGCAGTGGCATCATTCTTGACTTTTTAGAATATAGAATTTCATAGAATCAACGAGATTGGAGGAGACCTCCAAGGTCATCCAGTCCAGCCTAGCATCCAGCCCTGTCCAATCAACTAGACCATGGCACCAAGTGCCTCAGCCAGGCTTTTCTTGAACACCTCCAGGGACAGCAACTCCACCACCTCCCTGGGCAGCCCATTCCAATGCCAATCACACTCTCTGCCAACAACTTCCTCCTAACATCCAGCCTAGACTTCCCCTGGCACAACTTGAGACTGTGTCCCCTTGTTCTGTTGCTGGTTGCCTGGCAGAAGAGATCAACCCCCACCTGGCTACGACCTCCCTTTGGGAAGTTGTAGACAGCAATAAGGTCCCCCCTGAGCCTCCTCTTCTCCAGGCTAAACATCCCCAGCTCCCTCAGCCTCTCCTCATAGGGTTTGTGTTCCAGGCTTTTCACCAGCCTTGTTGCCCTTCTCTGGACATGTTCCAGCCCCTCAACATATCTCTTGAATTGAGGAGCCCAGAACTGGACACAGGGCTCAAGGTGTGGCCTGACCAGTGCTGAGTACAGGGGCAGAATAACCTCCCTTGTCCTACTGGCCACACTGTTCCTGATGCAGGCCAGGATGCCATTGGCTCTCTTGGCCACCTGGGCACACTGCTGGCTCATGTTCAGCTACTCTCTACCAGTACCCCCAGGTCCCTTTCTTCCTGGCTGCTCTCCAGCCACTCTGTCCACAGCCTGTAGCACTGCTTTGTGTGGGTAATGCTTTTTTACTTTTGGTGGGAATTAAGATTCTTCATGGAATCATAGAATCAACCAGGTTGGAAGAGACCTCCAAGATCATCCAGTCCAACCTAGCACCCAGCCCTAGCTAGTCAACAAGACTTTCCTGTTTGAAATAAGTACTTGGTGTAATAAATTTACAAGACATCCTGATTTATGCTATATTCCACAAAAGTTCTTAAACAGTTAAGTACAACAGATTGCTTTACTTCCCTCGTAACAATCTGTAAAGCAACAGACTTTTCTATCATGAGAATGAATGCTGACAATGCACCACAAACTGGATGCTCGAGGATGGCAAGGAGGTGTGAGAGTTTGGCTTACTGTCTTGGGAACAAGAAGTTATTGCTGCCCATTCATGTCCTTTCAGTGGCTGTGCTATGAAGGCCATGCCCCAGGGAAACAGTGCAGAGAATTCTTCAAATTTTATTACTCTTTTCCTATCTTTAACTTGGTAGAGAAAAGCAAATTTAAATGCAGTAATTTATTGTTGAGCAAAGAAAGTGGAGCCAAGCAAGATCTGTTTCCTGCAAATTGTTATACGAGGGGAGAAGGCAACCACATTTTCTTCCCATGCAAACTTCACCTGGACCTCGAGTTTAGCAGGTGGTTGTCTCATAATTGGAGCTAGAAAGTGATGCTAGAAGTAAGCAGGAAAAAACCTCAACAGTACTACATTTAAAAAGCAATAAAATATAACAATCTGGTAGAAGTTATTTGAGGAGGAGATAAATACATACTGGAGTAGGATTAAGCACTGAAGGTCTTTTGTCAGTGGAATAGTATGAGTTAATTTTAGTCAGTTCAAGGAAAGGCAACTTTGTAACAGGACAGATCTGACAAACAGATTATCAAATGTTAGTACTAGGCCAGCCTCTAGATGAGTGTCAGGTTAGGAGTAAGAGAAAGAGGTTTATCAATTGGGAGAGCAGCTTTAATGAAAAGGAAAGCTTCAGAATGAGCTAATACTGAACTGCCCTTGATGGCAGCTAGAACACTGTCACTAACAATGCTGTGCGCAAGCCCTGGCCTCAGCAGCAGGTGGGAATTGGCTTCTGGAATTAGATTCTGGAACCAAATTCAAGAGAGAATGGCTTGGGATCAAAGGCTTAATCCTTGTGATCATTTCACTTTATGTTGAATGAAATATATATAAGGAATGGATACCTCATTGATTTGTTTAGGGTCACCTGTCCTGTCTGCTCCTGCCTGCAGGTGCAGCCTTCGACTTTCTGCATCTCCACCAGGGCACACAAGGTTTAGCAGTGACCTTGATTTTCATAGGAGCAAGCATAAGCAAGAGCCTTTGTGCATGCCACTCTTGAGGGGTAGCTACAAACAGCAGGAGCTGTCACTGCAGAAGCAGGCACTGTCTGCAAAAATAAGCTGTTAACCTTCAGAAAGTGCAGCTACATGGAAGGGAGCTGAGAGGTAAAATCACTGAAGAGAATTGGTTCTAACTCAAACCAGGACACAGGTTCACTGGGCATGGAAAATATCCAAATGCAGGAGAGCACTTCTAATATTTTAAAGGATGGTATGAAAAAAACACAGAGCAAGTTGTAAGAAGTAACCTTTAATTTTTTCTAGCAAAGCTCTTAGCTGGGAGATTTAGTGATCCTGTAATTAAAATATATTCATAAATCATCATCATATTCCCCTTATTTTTCTTAATATTGTGCTTATGAAAAGTCCTTATTACCTTCTGATTTTGTGTTGATTCAGACACAGTCTCAAGTTGTGCCAGGGGAAGTACAGGCTGGATGTTAGGAGGAAGTTCTTCACAGAGAGAGTGATTTCCCATTGGAATGGGCTGCCCATGGAGACGGTGGAGGCACCGTCCCTGGAGGTGTTCAAGAAAAGCCTGGATGAGGCACTGAGTGCCATGGTCTAGTTGACTGGCTAGGGCTGGGTGCTAGGTTGGACTGGATGATCTTGGAGGTCTCTTCCAACCTGGTTAATTCTATGATTCTATGTTTCATGGTAGAAACCATCAGCTATCTTCTGTAATGCATTGAAAATAAAACTACTATAGTTGTTACTGCTAGGGAGCCTGCCAATGTATTCTTTCCCATAGAGCATGGGAGTATTAACTGAGCAGGTGTGCAACTGCCTGAAAGGAGGTTGTAGAGAGATGGGGCTCAGTCTATTCAACCAAGTAACAAGTAATGGGACAAGAAAATGGCCTTAATTTGTTCCAGTTTAAGTTGGATATTAGGAATAATTTTTTTCATTGACCTGGTTGTCAGGCATTGGAGTGGCTTGCTGAGAGAGGTAGTGGAGTCCCCATCCCTTGAGATATCTAAGTCTGTAAGTGTAGTGCTTAGAGATATGGTTGAGTCAAAGATTTGTCAGGATTAGTCTAAGCTTTAGACTTGGTGTTCTTAGAGGTTTCTTCCAATCTAGGCAGTTCTGTGAAATGAAGTACAGAGGGTAACAGGTAGCTGGAAAGGGTAGTACATGGCACTGCACCTCAGCTACAACCTTGTTATTTCCTTTTACTCTGTGAATCTGTGCTAGTTTGAAGCAAGCTAAAATGTTTTGGTAACAGAACTAGATAACGGGCAGTGGAATGAAAACAATTGTGTCTACTTCTCTCACAGTCACGCTGAGAACTTTGGGAAGAAGAAAGACTTTTTCTCCATTTTTTTTTCTCTCTTGCTTTTGCCTTGGACCTGGTCACATCTCATTAATCCTGCTCCTACTAACCTTGCTCCCTAACCTCTTGGCTGCACCTCTCTTCTTCCTGAGAACTGGGGTAAGGTTGAGAGGGCCGGGGGGAGGTGTTGGGGTGGTTTGAGAGCCCCTCCTGGGGACTCAGGTTTCTGGGAGGGGAGTTGTGCTTTTGTATTGTTTATCCTTTGTATATTTCTGTATATAACTGTATATAACTGTATATATTGTAAATAGCTGCTTGTAAATTCTGCTAGCTGTAAATAAATTGCTTCATCTATATTCCCAGGGTCCGTCTGAGTTAGCTGGGGCAAATACAAAAGTGTGGGGGGGCGGGGTAACCCCCAAACCATCACAGAATCATATTTTTTGGATCTTCAATCTTGTATATTCAAACCTATAGATGACTGTGAAAGTGGTGTACACTTCAGAGGAATTCTGAGTCTTGATGTTCCCTATACTGTAATGGAATGCTGTAGGAAAGTAATCTACTTGCTGCAACAAAATTTTAACAGAGTTTTTATTAGGTGCCACTGAAGTTTCTGCTTCAAAGCCTGTGAATTTTTTGCACTTGCCTGAGGTAGGTAATTTTAATTAAAACTGCTAGTTTAAAGATTGAATATGTTGCACCACCTCCTAAAGGGAAAGGGATCGACTTTAATAAGTTGTTCTTCCATCCTCAGTATACTAAGGCTAATGGAAGGAAGGATGATGTCCCTCTAGTTAGCTATCTAGCTACCTGGTTGGGCTTTAGAGCACCCAGCTGTGTGCCCAAATACCTTTATGGGCACTTGCATTTAGTTAGTACATGAATTGAAGCTTCTTCAAAAGATGGAGAAGTGTAACTCTCTGAGTCTTTGGGGATATTTGCTGCTTCTCTAAGATGGTTTGTGATTTGATTCTTAGGTGAGGGGGGCTTTGTGTTCTTTTATTTGCGTTGTAATTGTAAGGTGTTCTGCTACATAATGTTCTCTAATGATGACTTCTTTGGCTTTTATTTAGTTGTGAAATGATGCCCTGGCCTAAATGGTGAACACCAGCAATCACAAGGGAATAGCCAATGCTGAATAAATGCTTTCTCTGATGCTCATTAGATAGAGAAGTATGTCTCAGACTACAGGTGTGAACTAATAACTCTTGGTTCCTAAGGGAAGTGAATGATTGCTGTACTACTTCTCCTCGTAATGATGTGTGTGAATTTTGTGAGATACCTGCCCAGGAATAATTTCAGTGATACTTTTGTTGGAGGGCTTTTTATTTTGTAAGTATGATTCATCCATTCCAGTACCCCAGTTGCTCAGAGAATGTGCATTATACTCTTCAGCTTCTCTAAATTTCACATTTGGATTAAGACAGCTTTCTTTTTGTTTTGTGTGCCATAATGGTTTCCATTACCTGTACTTACAAGGTTTTGATTTTTAAGGGTGTTAATTTTTGAGCTGCTTAAACACTTCTAGGCACAGACATAGGTATGGTACACCTTGGTTTTCTTCTGTCTGTGTTCCTGTGAGAGAAAGCTGGCCTGAAATATTCATTAAAATTAAAATGCAGATTAGGAATCTATTTTTATACTATATTGGGCAGGTTGGGAAATATTTCAATCAAGCTATAACATAAATATTTCAATCTTATATCTCAAATGAGATGTTTATCTGTTAAATTTCTTCTAAGAATTGTCTTGCCTTAAAAGTAGAGTTATTAGAACTTTGTAGAGACTGTTTAAATTAGCAGCTGTATAGCTTGCCTAACAAAAATACTGTGAAATACAAGGGACATAGCAAATTAAATATATGCATAATATTCACAGAAGTGTGAGTGGATAAAAGAGGGACATTTGTTCCATTGGTGGTGGATTGACTTCAGCTTGATGTCAGGTACCCACCGATCTGCTCTAGCACTGCCTTCCTCAGCAGGATGGGGATTAGAAAATTAGATGGAAAAAACCTCCTGGGTGAACATAAAGGCAGCTTAAATAAAGCAAAAGCTAAGACCCATGTTTAGCAGCAGCAGGCAATGTGCAGTCACTTCCTGAAGTATATGGCTTCAGTATGGGTAGTGGTTCCTTCAGAAGACAAATGTTGTAAATAACCAATGTCCTCCTCCTTTCTTCTAGTTTTCCTTGCTGAGCAGACATCATGTGGCATGAAATATCCCTTTGCTTGGTTTGGGTCAGCCGTCCTGGCTATATCCCCTCCCAAGATTTGCCCATGTCCAGTCTGCTGGTGAGTGGGAAACACTGCAGAGACAGCACTGAGGCTGTAGGAGCATTGCCCAGCAATAGTCAGGACACTGGTGTGTTAGCAACACCTTTTAAGTTACCACTACAAAGCACAGCACTAAGAGGGCTGCTATAGGGAAAGTGAACTCCATCTCAAACAGACTTGGTACAGTCTCCACCTCTTATTCCATTTCACATCATGCTCAGGTTCCACAGAATTGAACATACATGTTTGTTTTCTAACTATCCCGTTGTATTTAACTTTCATCACTGAAATCCTTTCTTAGCAACACTTAGAACTTAACTTAGGCCAATTCTATTCCCAGTGTACACATTTATACATTCCCATTAACCTCCTGTCCTTAGGACATAGATATTGCTCTCCCAATCCACAGGCTTCCTCAATTCTTCTAGATGCTCATAAGAACAGGCTATGACTTAGGCCCCATCTATTAAGACAGATGCTCAGGCCAGGAGTAAGCTTCATGTTGGGCTGTTGAGCACTAGGAGTGGCTTGGTTTGGGTCATTGTTGCAGATGTGAAACTCACTTTTGGTTCAGGTCGTCCTGCTACTTTATTGCCTACAACATAAAACTCACAGATCATTGTTCCCTGCAAGATTAAATCTCCTTGAGGTACATACTGGGTTTCCCCATCCTTCTGCATCACCTACCAGTTGTGAAGATAATCTCACAAATGGGTTTGCCTTTTCCCATGGGAGGACTCTAGGGAATACTATAGGGAGCTTATGTCCTTCCACAGGGTGTGTGGGTATTGTTTGGGCAGGACTAGGGCTGTTAGCAGACCTTCTGTTGTTAACCAGCCAAGTGGCCTCCACTAAATTTGCATCCCAAAGTTTCCATGCCCTGTTGCTCAATGTTCTCAACATAATCTGTATCAGACTGTTGTATGTCTCCATCTTCGCAGAGGTGGATGATAGGAGATGTTTGCCCAGGAGTTTGTGAGGTTTTGTTGCTAAATGAGTCCCATTGTCTGATTCAGTCCTTGCTAAGGTACCATGTTACCACAAAAGTTACCTTGCAAGGCTTCAGATGATGTTTCTGCCATGGCATGGGTTACAGGTATGTTTCTAGTAAACCAGTAGTTGCTTCCACCACATTGAGTATGTAGCGCTTGCATTGGTGTGTTCGTGGTGGTGATCCAATATAGTGAATTTGCCAGGCCTCACTGTAGTTGAAAACCCAGCCTGATCTCTCTTCCAGGGAGATTTTGCTCCTGTCTTGCTTCGTTGCACCACACTTCACATTCATGAGCAATTTGTGCAATGGCTACTGTGGTCACATCCCCACCCCCAGTTATGAGCTCATCTGTATGGTGCATATCTCCCTAGATGCCCTGATGTTTTGTGTGCTCATCAAGCTATAGGCAGTCTAGGTCCTTTAGGTGAACATCTAGCTACTTCAGTTTTGCCAGCCTTATCCATCTGTTTGTTATTTCCATGTTCTTCAGTGGTGTGGCTTTTGGCATACATGACATATACCTTTAGAGCCTTGTTTGGGCAGTGATGTTCTTCTACAATGCAGCAGCCCAGATGGGTGCACCTCTCTTTTTGCTGTGTTGTAACTGTCCCTGCAGAGCATTTGACACCATCCAGGAGTCAGTGTAGGTTTCTACATTGGACAAAATTTCTTCTAAACGTTCAAACTTTAAAATGTTGAAGAGAGGTTTTGAAATGTATAAAGCAGATATTTAGGTTAGTAAAATGTGATTTCCCCCTCCCCCCAATAACTTCTGTTTTAGGAATATCCCTCTCTGATAAGAAATACTACAGATGTTCAAAGGAATCAAATGAGACTTTTTGGCTAAGCATCATTACAATATTTTTGGGACTGGACTGGAAGAGATTTTCATCTTTCAAAATTATTGATTGATGGCTTGGCACAGTGGAAGCTGGAATTAAAATCCCAAATCTTTTTTTGAGTAGTGTAGTAATTCTGCTCACCTCCTTACTTTTCTGATCTTCTCATGCTCTTTATTTGAAATAACAGGTTTCCCTACTGTAAAAATTACTGATTTTCTTAATGTCCCAGAAAGACTGCTTTGCAAATAATAATTCTGGCAAATCATAATTCTGTTTCAAAAGCTCATCCTTTCTTTCAAAGCAAAACTAATGACATTAATCTTAATGGATAACCTGAGCAGGGGGTTTCAATGGGTATATAATTGTCCAATCAATTTCTCTTGCTGTGTCTAAAAAGGTACAGTGTTTTCATGAGGCTTTTGTGGCTATCTTGATAAGACAAATGGAAAAGACTCTCACATCTGTCAAACAGGAGCATTTTCCATTTTGTAGCATTAGACAAGTTGTTTCTCTCTGTTTCTTTCTGTGGTGCTGGTGGCTTTATCAGTATTTGGGTTTTTTCCCTCTGAAACAGAAGGTTCCAGATAAAATGGTCATTTGTGTAAGCCATTTTTTAAGCTTTAATACATATCTAAAGAAAACCTCTCTCTCAGTCCCCTTTCTGTTTCAATACTCTTGCAAAGGAACAATTGTATGGCTGAGAATAAAGAAGTAAAGAATCCATTTTCTGGTGCATGCAACTAAAGCCTGTGTCACAGAAGTTAAAGCAATTATGATTTTGCATTCTATAGCCTATTCCCTTTCAAGGTAATAAATTCACACAATGGTTTAGGTTGAAAGGGACCTTAAAGATCATCTAGTTTGAACTCCTCCACTATGGGCATGGACAATTTGCACTACACCAGGTTACTCAAGGCCTCATCCAACCTGACCTTGAGCAACCTCAAGGGAGGGGGCATCTGCAACCTCCCTGGGAAACCTCTTCTAGTGTCTCACCACCCTTATATTCAGTCTAAATCTACCATCTTCTACTTTTAATCCATTCTTCCTCATTCTGTCACTACAAGCCCTTGTAAAAAAGTCCCTGCCTGGCTTTCTTGTAGACCCCTTCAGGTATTGGAAGGTTGCTATAAAATGTCCTGGGAGGCCTCTCATCTCCAGGATGAACAGCCCCACTCCAGCACCTTTCCCTATGAGGAAGGTGCTCCAGCCCTCTGATTGTCTTTGTGGCCTTCCTCTGGACCTTCTCTATCCTTTTGATGTGCTGGGAGCACCAGAAATGGATTCAGTAGTCAAGGTGTGGTCTCGTAAGAGCAGGGTAGAGGGGAAGAATTGCCTCTCTTGTGTTCCTGTTCACACTTCTTTTGATGCTGCCTGGGACATAGTTGGCTTTTTGGGCTGCAGGCACACATTGCTGGCTCATGTTCAATTTTCATCCCTTGATCTGCTGGACACACTCCTCCTAATACACCCCAAGATCCCATTGGCCTTCTTGGCCACAATGGTACATTGCTGTCCTGTGGTTCACTTGTTATCCATTAGGACTCCCAGGTCCCTCTCCACAGGACTGCTTTCCAGCAGATCACCTCCCAGCCTGTACTGGTGAGTTTATTATTCCTCCTCAGATGCAGGACTCTGCACTTTTCCTTGTTGAACCTCATTTGGTTCCGAACTATCAGATAGTTGTAGGATAGAAGTTAGCTGAGGAAGATTGTAAGGTGCTGGTCAGTAAGGTAAATAAGTGCATTAGAAGCTGGTAGTTGAAATGGACTTAAGCAAAGAGAAAACTGACCTAGCAGAAGCCAGACTGCTGTGCAAACTGCTGCCTTTGACTGGCCTCTGTGGCCCCGGGTAAGGATTTGATTTCACTCATCATACCTTCAAAATGTCAGAGTTTCGAGAACAGATCTTGGCTGTTACATTTCCAGTTTGTCTAGGATTTCTCTTCCAACACCCACTGCTGCACATCAGGAAAAGCTTTTCCCCTTACATTCAGTAAATGCAATTGTTAGAGTAGCTTAGCAGAAATACCTAAACTCTTGTTAATGATTGGATGTTAGCAGTGCTTTCTTCTTTCATCTCTTTCCAAAAATCTTGGCATTTATAGCTCTGTAATTTTAGCAGATTCTCAATTTCTGTGTAAAAGGAGGCATTAGAAGCAAAACTAAGAAAAATAATGCCTGATGTTTTCTGCTTTGTGCCTGAATAGAAATGAAGCTCTGTAAAAGAAAATACCTGAGTGGATTTTGCTCAGTTATATCAGAGTGAACTCTTGCGTAATTTAATTAACTTTACTGCACACAAATGAAAGGAATATGGTATTTTGTCCCAGATACTCTCACACAGATCATCTTGTGAATTCAGTG
This sequence comes from Pogoniulus pusillus, assembly GCF_015220805.1. Classification (NCBI taxonomy): domain Eukaryota; kingdom Metazoa; phylum Chordata; class Aves; order Piciformes; family Lybiidae; genus Pogoniulus; species Pogoniulus pusillus. Next base: position 6,985,262 of record NC_087272.1, read on the forward strand.
TTAACCTTACAAGGGGAAGAGAGGCATTGTATTTTTCTACTTGAGAGAACCAGGAGAGATTTAGAGAGCTTTTTCTAATCAAGTTGATGAGTATTGTTATCAAGCCTATATTCATCTGTCAGTCATTTCTTGTGTCACATTTAAATTGTAAACTCGTTGAAACAGCAGGTTTCTGTTTTCTGTAGTGTGAGGTATGCAGCACCATTGCTTTGTGGTAAGTACCCTGGCAGTCATATGTTAGTAATGTAAGAGAATTAAGTAGAATGCTTATGTGTTATGATTATAAACTAATATTTTATCCTACTACCATCTGTGAGATGAGACATTGATTCCCTATTAGAATTTTCAGTGTCATGTTTACCCAGTGACAGCTACACGTTGATATATAAAAAGAAGTCTCTCTGTTAAAACATTTTGGAGGTTCCTATTGTTTTTCCACATAACAAGGATACAGACATTTGTACGTTGGTATTATATCACAGTATCATCGGGGTTGGAAGAGACCTCACAGATCATCAAGTCCAACCCTTTACCACATAGCTCAAGGCTAGACCATGGCACCAAGTGCCACGTCCAACCTTGCCTTGAACAGCCCCAGGGATGGCGACTCCACCACCTCCCCAGGCAGCCCATTCCAGTGTCCAATGACTCTCTCAGTGAAGAACTTTCTCCTCACCTCCAGCCTAAATTTCCCCTGGTGTAGCTTGAGGCTGTGTCCTCTTGTTCTGGTGCTGGCCACCTGAGAGAAGAGAGCAACCTCCTCCTGGCCACAACCACCCTTCAGATAGTTGTAGACAGCAATAAGGTCACCCCTGAGCCTCCTCTTCTCCAGGCTAACCAATCCCAGCTCCCTCAGCCTCTCCTCGTAGGGCTGTGCTCAAGGCCTCTCCCCAGCCTCGTCGCCCTTCTCTGGACACGCTCATGATCTGGAGAGGGGGGATTTAAAAAAGAGCTTTATTAGAATTAGTGGGAAATCAAGTTAAAAGAAGTTACCTTTGGTCCTCATATAGGTCTCTCTTTTTAAAGCTCTATATTTCCAGGAAAAGCTTTTCTGCTGTGTTCAATGAGTAAAATACTGGACATTAAAACTGTACTTTTGGTGATTTCCAAAGCTTAATGGCTAACTGCTTTTTTTCAGAGAGACTAATACTCTTTTTTTCTGTACCCTTTATCTTCCTTTTATTCTAATGTCTTCAAAATGAAGTGAGTAATCAGATATTTCTTAGAATCTTGTTTAAAAGCGTTTAATGGCACAGTGCACTTTGGGAGAAACATAATACAGATATATAATGGCAATCATCAGCTGCATTTTTCTGCTTTGAATTTGTTTTTCTCTTGCTGAGTACCAAAGCATCTTCTGCAGTTCTCATCTTTAAGATAATGAGCGAACTGACATATCCCAGTCCCATTTACAGATATTGAGTCAAGACTTCTCACAGAGGAAGAGCTGTACACAAATGCTTTACGGCCATAGTGGCCTAAGGGGCATGCTCTTCTTAGAAGGTCATGGTAATGCAGTAGGACCACTTTCAGAAGAGCTTGAAGGCCTAGAGGAGGAAGATAAAAGAGGCAGAATTTACATACACAGGCAGAAACATGAAGCTGATGGCTCTAACACTATTTGATGTATTGGAGAAAGGCATGAAACTTTCAAGGAATAGACAAGATACTTGCAAGGAATTGAATTTCATCAGTTTCTTACATGGTAGTTATGTGATCTTTCTTTGGTTTTTTTTTTTTAAGCACTCAGCCAAGCTGTGAAAAGAGAAGAAAGTAAAGTACATGTTTCATTATTCATGTCATGGTGAAGTCCAGCACTGCATCAACAAGTTGTGGTAACAAACTATTTACATATGCTAATTTAATTTGTGTGCACACTCCTAGGTTTCTAAAAACAGCAAGCTGATGCTCAGCTGCTCTCATGATAGTTCTGCTACTTGTTTGGGAAATGACTGGCTCATAAGAGCTGATCCCAGCGTAGACAACAGAATTCTGCGTCTTCCTGTTCAGTCTAATTATATATCCCCTATGGAGAGAGAGCAAATGAAAGTTCCTGAGAGAGAGAATCTATATCCTATAAAAAAAAAAAGGAGAAAATACACTGTGCAAACTGAGAGAATGTTTTGCTAGTACTGTTATGGCTGTGAGCACCAACTTGATCAGTCATTGCGGAGTCTCTCCAGAGAGGAGACACTAGTAGCTCCAGCTCCTTGGTGCAGACTCTGGCTCCCCACTTCATGAGTTACCACCACAGCGCATCAGTGTGTGGGCTCCTTTTTCTGTGGCCTGACCTGTATGTTAGGATTGCTGCCTTTGATGCTCCCTAACACCTGTGTGCATCTCTCTAGAGACAAACCTTTCCAAAATTTCACGTTATGGCTGGCTGGTGGAAGATAGCTTGTTCCCATCTATTTTACTCCATCTTACTCTACTCTCATCTGCAGGCAGGAGTTGTGAGCCTTGCAGAATTAACAGCCCTGATATGTACTCTGCTTTCTAAGCAAAGTTAATTTAGTGTTTGACCTTAATTCTCAATAGCTCTGGCAGTGATTGGAAAGACAAAAGCGATGTTAAAAGTGCTTTGTCAGTTAAAACATCAAGGCCCATCCTAATATATCCAGAAACACGTGGTGGCCTGTGTAAGAGGGATGTAATTTTGTTTCTGTTTTTAATTACCTCTAAAGTCAAGGGCTTCTGGGTAGTGTGGCACATGCCCTGCAAGCTAGTTTATCACCTCCTCAGAGGCCTCAAAAGAATTAAGGCTCTTCTATAGTTATTAGTCCCCAAAGCAAATTTTTCCTGTACAACAGGAACATGCATTTTGGGCTGTAGATCATATTACATCAAAAATGGTGACCTAGATTCCATTGAAGCTGTACGTCAAAATGATCTGATTAGCAACTTTCCTCTATCATATCAACCTCTGACACATCTCTGGGGGTTTCTGTTGAAATACTCATCTGACAGTAGGAGAGGCAGGGGGATTATTAGCTTCCAACTCTTCGGTTTGTCCCATCATCCCATTTCTGAACTCCTGCTGGGTGTTTATTGTGTCACTTGCAAATTCTTGTGAGGCTCTGGGCTCTGTGAATTGACCCCTGAGCCACCACTGAGAGACCATAGTTCACTGGGAAATTACATAGCTCTTTTCCATGGATGAAACTCATGAATTTCATTCAAGGTCTTTCTTCCCTGGAACTTGTATGTGTGTATATGCTATTTCAAGTAATGTCTGTGTTGGTATGCACTGTGGCAGGCAAGGCAAATGAAATTGCTTGGTACAAAGCAATTAGAATTGGGACGTGTCGCTCCTGCCTTATTCAAATCTCTATGGGTATGTTCAGAAGAATTGTAGAGCTCTCTGTGTCAGAACTTGCAGAAGCACATCCTTACTGGGAAGCATGTCAGGTTACATTGCAGCTCCCTCATGGCCTTAGGGTCAGTCTTCTTTTCAGTTGAAACAAGGACGGGTTGCCCAAAGATCTTGTTATGGTAGGAGGATGGGAAGTGAGTAGGGTGTATAAAGAGTTTTGTTATCTTCTTTGAAACAGGCAGGGCTAGATACAGATATTAAATGTAGATAAGTATGTTAAGTGTGAGTGCAGTAGCCTGGAGAAGAGGAGGCATAAGGGTGATCTCATTGCTGTCTAGAGCTACCTGAAGAGAGGCTGTAGCCAGGTGGGGGTTGGTCTCTTCTCCCAGACAACCAGCAACAGAACAAGGGGACACAGTCTCAAGTTGTGCCAGGGGAGGTCTAGGCTGGATGTTAGGAGGAAGTTTTTGCCAGAGAGAGTGATTTGCATTGGAATGGGCTGCCCAGGGAGGTGGTAGAGTCACTATCCCTGGAGGTGTTCAAGAGGAGACTGGATGAGGCACTTAGTGACATGGTCTGGTTGATTGGACAGGGCTGGGTGCTAGGCTGGACTGGCTGATCTTGGAGGTCTCTTCCAACCTGGTCGATTCTATGATTCTCTTTTGAGCTACAACTGCCCTTTCGTTTGCTGGATTTCATTGTATTGTCATTCACAACTCAACCTTTCCATTCATGCCTATGGGCATATCCTCAGAAACTGAGTAACTTGTGCTTATTTCATATTTTCATATATAGAGCTTCTATATAGCCTCTGATAGCAGGGTGATTGATGCTGTAATGCACATGTTTTATGGAATGTACTTATACCCAGTTTTTAATAGGAAAACAGTAATTAGCTAAGCACATAAAGGTTATGTAGCAAATCATTTAAGTCTTCTTGAGCTGAGGGGTGAGCCTTGTATAGAGCTGTAACAAGCAGACCTGCAACTGATCCCGCTGTTGTGTTGGGTGACATAGTGGCATCTGGAGTGGGAGCTGGGCAGACGTAAAGTTAGCCTCAGTCTCTTCCTTGCATGACAGGCTGGCATAACTTAATTATGTTAGCATAACTTAATTATGTTAGCTCAATAGGACAGACAGCCTTGTCATAGATGCTTAATTAAAGATAATTTCCTAATCAGTCAGCCTGATACTTGGGAATAGCAGGCGCTGGTGCTTGGACTGTTTAAAATGGGGATAACAACGTCCAAGATAAATAAGAGAAAGTGTTGGATTTGTTTGGTAATAACTTTCTATTTTTAAAGGTTGTTTGTGCTGCTTTATTTTTAGAAAGCATTTAACTACAATTTTTTCCTTTGTGGTAATACACTTGCAGACTGTAGTCTTAAAGCTAATTCAACAGTTCAGCGTTTGATGTTGATTACACAATATGGGCCTGTAAAGAGGCTTTCAATAGGATCTTTGGCACATCCAATAGTTTGTGCTAAGTTTCAGGGCATTCTGTGGTCAGGTCAGCATTGAGATAACAAACAATGCAGCTCATAAGAGCTAGGGCAATTATTTTTCTAGGTTTGCAAAAGCATTAGAACTCAAACCAATTCTGTTCATTGGTCTAATTCCCTTACAACTTTGCTACATCTGGGCAAGCCTTTATAGTTATTTGGAATGTCCAAACAAGATTTCCCTCCCTTTCTTCAGGAAATTGGTTTCTTTTCAGTTGCTTTCTTTTCCACAGAATTTTCCAAGGGAGATACAGCTCAATGTGATTTAAGACCTGAAAGGAAGGGGTGAAGGGCTAGGATTTTATGTTTATGTGGGAAAAAAATATTGAGGAACCATAGAAACTATAGATTCAGTGGGAAACTACAGGAACAGTGAGGGTGTTTCTGACACCCTTATCACCCTTTCCTACGGAGCACTTCACTTCTAAGAGAGAAGTAGCAATGTATTTATTGATATCAAACAGCAACTTAACAAAGATTGGTAGTAATTGTGACAGTGGTTTAACAAGATTTGATGGAAGGGTACACTTGATTATTTACTGCATAGAGAGGGTCAGACAAAGATGCCAGAGAGACACTTCAGCTGAGTCGTGTCGTTCAGAAAGGGTCCCCTTGTGTCATGAACTCAGAGGGGAGGTTAGGTGTGATTGGATCCAGACTTGGTCAGTGATTAACATATAAAGGATTGCATGTGCACAATCAATCCTTTGTATCACCTAGTTAGAATTTCAACATTTAACCTGCTATTAATCACTCACTGAGAATCTCTTGTAGTAAGGACTCTCTCAACCTTGGTGAGTAATGCTGGGAGGTGTCCCTACTCAAAGGGAGATCCTGGCCCATGGCCCACTGTTTATGGAGTGAGATAACATACTTATGGCCATATTTACATGCCAACTACAGATGTGCCCAGGTGGCCAAGAGAGCCAGTGGCATCCTGGCCTGCATCAGGAATGGTGTGGTCAGCAGGAGCAGGGAGGTCATTCTGCCCCTCTACTCTGCACTGGTTAGACCACACCTTGAGTATTGTGTTCAGTTCTGGGCCCCCCAGTTTAAAAGGGACGTTGAGATGCTTGAGCGTGTCCAGAGAAGGGCGACGAGGCTGGTAAGAGGCCTTGAGCACAGCCCTACGAGGAGTGGCTGAAGGAGCTGGGATTGGTTAGGCTGGAGAAGAGGAGGCTCAGGGGTGACCTTATTGCTGTCTACAACTACCTGAGGGGTGGTTGTGGCCAGGAGGAGGTTGCTCTCTTCTCTCAGGTGGCCAGCACCAGAACGAGAGGACACAGCCTCAGGTTGCGCCAGGGGAGATTTAGGCTGGAGGTGAGGAGAAAGTTCTTCACTGAGAGAGTCATTGGACACTGGAATGGGCTGCCTGGGGAGGTGGTGGAGTCGCCGTCCCTGGAGCTGTTCAAGGCAGGATTGGATGTGGCACTTGGTGCCATGGTCTGGCCTTGAGCTCTGTGGTAAAGGGTTGGACTTGATGATCTGTGAGGTCTTTTCCAACCCTGATGATACTGTGTGATACTGTTAGTTTCTTTCAAATTTGTCTTGAGTTGGACATTGACCAGCATTGTAGTTTGTTAGGCACACCGTTCATGTTAGTCCTTGGCTATTGTGGTGTTATCTCTCTTCCCTAAATCTACTTTGAGCTGGGCATAGCTGTCCTGACAAGACATATCCATTACAACCGTCACTGGTAGTTATCACAGGAGCACAATTATGGGAAACAAAGGTCAGGCTGGGGAACAGGGAAGCACACCACTGCACTACCCCACCAAAATATAGTGAGGTTATCAGTGGATTACTTGTCCAGAAGGTCATATCCCAGAGTATGCTGTAAAGCAAAATTGTTTCACTAATTAAAGACACAAGTGTGAGGAAGCCATGATTTCTTCCTCACTGTTTGTCAACTGAGGATTATAACTGCTAAATGAGAAAGAAGTTTTATAGGTTTTTGATGCTATATCTTTATATGCAGTTTTTAAAGATTTATGCTCTGCTTTTAAAGCCAACAACTCTCACTAAAACCATATTATTCAAACTTGCAGTCATTTATTGATGTTTATCAACACTGATTTTGTAACAGCCTCAGAAAAGACAGTTTATTTAACAACTATGCATTTGCTGCATGTTCCTAGAAAGCATGAGCAGATAGAGGATGTTATAGCATGGGTTTGTGGTATATCACCATCAGGCTAACATGCTTAGGTACATTTTGGGGGGAGGCTGTGTATATCTTGAATCACAGGATATCAAGGGCTGAAGAGACCCAAGGAAATCGAGTCCAAACCCCTGTCAGAGCAGGACAATACTATCTAACACAGATCACAGAGGAAGACATCCAGACAGGCCTTGAAAGTCTGCAGAGAAGGAGACTCCACAACCTCTCTGGGGAGCCTGTTCCAGTGCTCTGTGACCTTTACAGTAAAGAAGTTCCTCCTTGTGTTGAGGTGGAACCTCCTGTGCTGCAACTTGCACCCGTTGCTCCTTGTCCTATCACAGGGACCAAGTGAGCAGAGCCTGTCTCCCCTCTCCTGACCAGCACTCAGATGTTTATAGATGTTGATTAAATCCCCTTCTCCAGACTCAAAAGCCCCGGGTCCCTCAGCCTCTCCTCATAAGCCATGCCCTCCTGTCCCCTAATCATCCTCGTAGCCCTCTGCTGGACCCTCTCCAGCTGATCTCTGTCCCTCTTCAACTGGGGAGCCCAAAACTGAATGCAGTACTCAAGATGGGCTCTCACTGAGGCAGAGTAGAGGGGGAGGAGAATTTCCCTTGATCTACTGGACACACTGCTCCTAATACACCCCAGAATCCCATTGGCCTTCTTGGCCACAAGGGCACATTGCTGTGCCATAGTTAACTTCTTATCCACGAGCACTTCCAGGTCCCTATCCACAGGACTGCTTTCCAGTAGATTGTCTCCCAGCCTGTACTGGTGAAGTTTACTATCCCTCCCCAGGTGCAGGACTCTGCACTTGTCCTTGTTGAACTTCATCTGGTTCCTCTGTGCCCAGCTCTCCAGTCTGTCCAGGTCTCTCTGGATGGCCACACAGCCTTCAGCTGTATCAGCCAAGCCTCTCAGCTTGGTGTCATCAGCAAACTTGCTGAGCAGACACTCTGTGCACTCATCAGTGTCATTGATGAAGATGTTGAACAGGACTGGCTCTTCCAACAACTCTTCCAAGAAGAGTTGTTAAATACCTGTGATGACCTAAAGATCTTTAAAGAGGTTATTTCAGGGGAATAGAATGGAAAACTATTTTCATAGGCATTACACAACAGTTGCTAGTTTAATTTTAAAGGAAAAGTAAGAGTACAGCTATGGCATGATAAAAAAATAGAGCTAGACTTTCAGAAATGCAGACCAAAAGGGGAGAGATTTTTGATTCAGTGGATTTAAGATCAGGCCTCAGATAGGGAAAGTGTGAGTCTGGGACTGTGATACATTTATATTAGAGTACAATATTCTGTGACCATGTTCTTCACTTATTCCACATGTGGAGAGCTTATATTAAATACCAGTTTTGATGATATTTCACCTTTTGTAAGGTTTTAATTGAGCAGAGTGATATAGCAATGCACTGAAATCACAGTACAGAGAGAACTTACACTTAGCAGAATACAGCAGCTGACTAGACAGAAGCAGCACAGTGCAAACGTGACTCTCATTGCTGGTCTCCCTTGCTCACTGTCACAATGCTGGGCATCCCCAGTTGCTGAGAACGAGTGTGGGCTAAAGCCAGCTCAAGCCTTTCTCTCTTCAGACTTTGTTAATTGATTTGCTTTGGTAATGTGTTGGGTTAAGCCAAGTATACACTCCACTGTGATGCACTGACTGAGGAAGAAATTCATGCTCTCTTGGTTAGGTTTTTATTAACTCTTTGAGAACAAATACAACCAATTGATGAAGAAAGTTGAAGGACTTGGGGCCTTTTAGCCTAGAGAAGACTGAAGGGGGTAGATCTTGTCAATGCTTATAAATACTAAAGGATGGGTGTCAGAAGTCTGGAGCCAGCCTTTTTTTCAGTGGTGTCCAGTGACACAATAGGTAACAGGCATGAACTTGAACATAGGAAATTCTGTCTTGAGGAGGAACTTTGTTACTTTGAGGGTGATGGAGCACTGTAACAGGCTGCTCAGAGAGCTTGTGGAATCTCTATGTCTGGCAGTCCGGTGAGTTTCAAATGACTCAATTCTGTGCAGCCTGCTCTAGGTGAACCTTCTCTGGCAGGGGTCCCTTCCAACCCCTATTGTTCTGTGATTCACACAGCTGATAACAGCTATTTATGTAAACCAAAGGCTGTCTTCTGGTTTCTTTTTTGTTTTCAGCTTTCTTTGCAACAGCGACCATCAGAGGATGTTGTCTGAGTTGGTTGGGAAATTCTGTAATAATGCCTAGCATGTTTTTAGATGAAGACAGGAGTATTTTTGCATGCATCCAGCTATAGGAAATTTGGGAAAATAGCTCAAATACCTTTTTTTTTTTTTCCCCCTGGTGAAGGTGTTTCATAGTGAAAAGAGAGAAAAGTTCATTGCCACATTACTATTTCCCTTATCTGTGAATCTCCAGTTTAAAGTCTTTCTAAAGTCAATCACAAAGCTTCTGTTAGGGTCACTGCAGGAAGATTTCTCCACTTCAGTAGAATTTAGATTAGTCTCTTAGATTTTCTCCTTTAACACAGAATAAAACAACAAACCAAGCAAAAGAAGACTTTTTGTATTTGAAAAATTGTTCTGTTGCAGACAGAGCTGAGCTTTATTCATGTGAGCTCCACTTTGTCTGTTTAGGGATACAGCTAAATAATAAACCAGTTGAATAGGTTTGGGGGCCGTTAGGTCTTTATGAAGTTGGAGGGGTTTTTGTTTCTTTCTTTTTAATCAGATCTTATGTAATTTTGTTGCTGCAGAATAAATACTCTCATAATAGAAACCATCATATGCCTCAGCTTCAATACATAAAGGAGCCTGCAAGATGTCAATAAGTGAAACATAAGTGCCACACATCAGGTACAGCTGAAACAATGTTTGTTTCTTTCTTGCCATTAGCTTATTTTACTTAACTCCTACAAACATACTGATACTGATACTGTGTGATACATTGCCTTGTAGAAGGTGCAGTTGTGCTTTTGAACTGATGCATGCATATGTCTTTAGGTTCCTCTTTCTTTCCAAAGCAGAAGAATAAGCAATTCCTGCAAGTCTCATGATACTTATACCTAGGGTTCATCAGTGGCATTAAGTTTGCTTGCCTTTGATATGAATATCTAGTCCCAAAGTAGATGAGCATTGTCCAGTGCTACCCTTTCAGCTGCTGTTGCCATGAAATGCTTAGGAATAATCATTTGCTGACGTGTGCAGTGAGCTGATGAGACTTGATGCTGTGGAGATACTCTTGGAATTCCTCTGTGAGCAGCCATTGAAACTTGTGTCTCTTGGAGGTGCTCTTTTCTTACGACTGGTGTGGATGTTGTCTCCATCATTAGCATCAAACACCATTGTCATGCTGGACTCCATTCTGGACACTGTGTATAGGCTGCTTTGCCGGGTGGGATGAAATCTGGCTGCCTTGAGCTCTAGCTCATCATAGCTGGACACCTCAATGAAGGGGCACCAGCGGAAAGCTCGCTTGAAGCCAGCTCGAAACCTAGGAGAAAAGGATAGGTTGTGAAAGCCTCTGCTTACAAGACCCAGCCACAAGTCTTCATCTGAGGAACATACGCTGTACTGGCAGAGCACTGACTTGGCTAATTATCTTGCCCCTGATAGTGTTTGTGGTCAGGTCAATGAGAGGTTACTTGATTGAAGTCTGAGTAAGGTAAAAAATATAGTGGTCAAAGCTCAGTTCCGTTTCTAATTTTCTGTGTACTTTCTCTGCTTTTTTAACACTTCTATTTCCCTGGTGCTTAATTTTTCTTCCTAAATAGACACTCTTTCATAGCTCTTTCTTCACAGAAATTGTTTCAATGTGACCTGTGATGAAATCTGCACCTGTGTTCTTCATTGTCTCTCAGAAAGAAGATATGTAGCTGTGGCCGTTTGAGCTGATCCTCTAGCTCAGACGTAGGGGAGAGATGAACATTCCAGGGATAGGCCACATAAATGGCAACAATAGATAAATTAATATAATTTCATTGGAGCATCAAGAACTTAATGTCTAGAAGCACAGTTTGTTCTCCCCCTTCACGCACTGGCTTCTGCTGCTGCAGTTTCGCCTATCTTCCCCGGCTGCTGTTTTGGCTACTGCTGCTTCTGCTGCTTCGCCGCCGCTTGACCCCCTCCCCATCTCCCTTAAGGTTATTGTATTGTTGTTTTTTTTTTCCTTCCTTCCTTCTCTAGTTATTATTTCTCTATACATTGTTATACTTATATTATAAGAAAATACAATTTCATCCTTCCCTGACTTTCAAAAAGTAGGGGGGTTTGTGTTGTGAATTTTCTTCCTGGGGGAGGGATCAGCCCAAACCCGGGACAGTAGCCTTCTTTTCTCCAAAATACCTTCCCAGCTTCCAGATTCCAAAATCCCTTCTGTGTTTCCTTACCGGAGTTGCTTCTATGGGAATGATGCAACGACTGACAGTTGTTAGTTGTTTGTACAAATGATTTGCCAAATATTTTATAATAATTAAAGAAAACCCCAAAATCTGTAAAACTGCACATGAGCAATGCACTAATGGCAGTTTTGAGGCTTTAGTCCTAGTGCTTGCAACAGTCATAAAATGTGTTTGGCTTTTTAAAATAATTATTTTTATTTCAATTTGAGAGGCAAAGATTTACTCCAAAGACTGTTGCTACTTTTTGTCTGTTTGCATTTTTAGAATAGAAGTTAAATATATCAGAAAAAAAAGGGGTTTTGTGTACACTAATGGAAAGAACATCTTGACAGAAGACTTAGCTGATTTTCTCCCATGTCTTAGAATCATAGAATCAACCAGGTTGGAAGAGACCTCCAAGATCAGCCAGCCCAACCTAGCACCCAGCCCTAGCCAGTCAACCAGACCATGGCACTAAGTGCCTCAGCCAGGCTTTGCATGAACACCTCCAGGGATGGTGACTCCACCACTTCCCTGGGCAGCCCATTCCAATGCCAATCACTCTCTCTGCCAACAACTTCCTCCTAACATCCAGCCTATGCTTTCCCCAGCACAACTTGAGACTGTGTCCCCTTGTTCTATTGCTGATTGCCTGGGAGAAGAGGCCACCCCCCACCTGGCTACGACCTCCCTTCAGGTAGTTGTAGACAGCACTGAGGTCCCCCCTGAGCCTCCTCTTCTCTAGGCCCCCAGCTCCCTCAGCCTCTCCTCACAGGGTTTGTGTTCCAGGCTGCTCACCAGCTTTGTTGCCCTTCTCTGGACACGTTCCAGCACCTCAACATCTCTCTTGAATTGAGGAGCCCAGAACTGGACACAGCACTCAAGGTGTGGCCTGACCAGTGCTGAGTACAGGGGCAGAATAACCTCCCTCATCCTACTGGCCACACTGTTCCTGATGCAGGCCAGGATGCCATTGGCTCTCTTGGTCACCTGGGCACACTGCTGGCTCATCTTCAGCTACTATCTATCAGTACCCCCAGGTCCCTTTACTTTTGGCTGCACTCCAGCCACTCAGACTTTATCCACAGCCTGCCCCACATTCACCAGGCAGGTAACCTGATCATAAAAGGAGATCACGTTGGTGAGACAGGACCTACCCTTCCTAAACCCATGCTCTGGATTGCTTGTTTCAGCAATCAGCTGTGCTGTTTATTGTGTCTGTTAGATCTTTTTTTTTTGGAGAAATAGTTCAGCTCTGACAGTGATAACTACAGATAAAAAATTAGATCAAGCTTTTAGTGGAAGTTGGCTGATCTCACAGAAATAACTTTTCTTTTCTCCTCCTTAGTTTTTAAAGTTTGCCACAGAGCTGTCTTATGGTGATGAAGAAGGATACAGCTTTGCTATTCAGCATTCCTCTGTTTAGATTCAGTCCACATTACAAAAAGATAATGAAAGAACCTCTGATAGAAATAGTGAAGGAAGATGTAAACCTTAAGTATTTTAAAACTGTATTATTTTTTGTCTCACTTTCTACTCTTTTTCTCACTGAGGACATGACTTTTCTTCATCTTGAAATACAACCATCTTTATCTAGAAAGCCTGATTAGCTGGCAAGATGATATTGGGAATAAGTATTTTAACTCCATCTTGTACCAAATCCAGCAAAGTTAACAATACTGCATGGATATGATAGGCTGTATTTTCCTACTGTATGAGAAGTAAGAAGGCATTCTGGCTTCTTAATTTCAATATGGAACTTAATTAGAAGAAAACTTTCATCACTGTTGCATTCTTGCATTAAATTCTGAACAAGATGATCTTTAGTATGTCTCAAAATCATGACTTTTTTTGGTTGTTAATGTGTATTCTCTAATCCAGACATCTGATTTTGTAGTGTATGGATGCCACCACAGCCACATTAGAGATTAATTTTTTATAAGCAATGTCTACCATAAAAAGTTTTTGAAGGAAAGGGCAATGCTTGAGAAATTTTGTGATAGTAATTGAGAAAATGTGAGACCCTTTTCTTCCTCCCCTTTGGTTTTGCAAATAGCTTTTGTCAGCCAGTGAAGTCTGGTTTGTGTTGAAATTCATGGGGAATTTACCATTTGAGGTAGCATTTCATTCCAGCACATTAAAACATTATCTCTTCTTTAAACAGTTGTAAATGTTCAAAAGCAGCAGAAGGTAGTATGAAACTAGGCATTACCTTGACATTTAAAAAGACTATGAATATTAAGCACCACAAGCTAGCCTCATCAAGGAGGCAGACTCAAGTGTTTTTACACCAATAAATCTCAGCAGGATTTGATCACTTCATTAGACTCCTTTAGGCAGGTATTGCATGACCTGTAGTGGGGACTTATAAATATTTAACAGATGTGGTATAAAGCTTGTCAGCAATTAAACTTGGCGCTGGCTGCTCATTCAAAAGATGATGCTTGTTCAAATAATATTTAAGACCATTAATTCAATACTAATTCATAGTATTTGTGAACTAATTTGTGGCTCACAGTGCTCTCTGTCCCACAATACCAGAAGAAATACTGAAAAATAGGATGGCTAGGTTGAAGTTTGTTCAGCTCTTTGTCCTACAAGTTCAATCTGCAATCCAATGATTTGAAACTGCCAAATGTCTGGAAAATGTCAACAAGTGCAGTGCCTCTGAAATCCAAAGTATAATGCTTTGCTATAAATTAGTGTTGTAACTTAGTACTGAGGAGTACTCAGTACTAATAGATATAAATATCTATTTTTTTAGCCTGTCACAGTCCTTAGAGCAGAAATCTAATGGAGAGGTATAAAATACACAGTGAGTCACATTTTATATTGTGTCCTCCCAGCATTGCAAACCAAATTTGTGGCTACAATTGGTGAAGGTACAGACTGCACTGTGTACTGTTGACAACTGTCTTCACTTCTTCATGTTAATGTCTGTAAGACAGAAGAAAAACACTAAACTGCTATAGATCTTAGATTTTGTATATGGAAATGTTAAGGATTGGGTTTGGAATACTGAATTTTGATTTGGAATTTTAGTAGACTGAAATATTGATAGGTTGAACTGGATGATCTTGGAGGTCTCTTCCAACCTGGTTGATTCTATGATTCTATGATTTACTGAAAGTGCTCATTTGGTTTACTGAGATGTGGTTCGAGCAGAAACCTAAAGGAGAGTGTTGTGTTGTTTTCTTTCCCATTAACTGAGGACTATTGAAGTGAAAATTCTTTGTCTTTTAACCCATTTGTAAGCTCTTTCATGTTGTGCATACCAATCGTTTAAGAACCATCCCTTACCTTTTATTAAGACAGCAGTAGATAATGGGATTGTACATTGTAGAGCTCATGGCAAGCCCAAAGCTGGCCAAATAGATTTGCTGGATGTATTTCCACCGATTTAGTTGCTGATAAATCCCAGTAACTATGAAGTAAATGTGGTAGGGCAGCCAGCAGATGGCAAATGTCAGCACAACCACGATCATCATTTTTACCACCTGAAAGAAGGAGTCAATGATGTAACTGTATAACATTTCAGCATTCATTAATGTTTTTCTTGCATTTCATTAGTTTAGTCAAAGCCAAGATGAATAATATGCTTTTGTGCCACTTTCCTTTAAATCTGACAGTCTGACTTACCTAAATGTCTATTTATTTTGTTGTTGTTGTTTGACCTGTTTGTGTGTTTTGTTTGTTTTTTGTGGTGGTGGGTTTTTGGTTTTGTGTTCTCCCTTGACTAGAGATCCTCCTTTCCCTAAGGAAAACAACAAGAAAATGTTCTCTAACTATATTTGTACTGATTCTTCCAAGTAATATATTTGCTTACTTATATTTGACTATCTAAAGGATAGGGTTTTTTTCTGTACACATAGCCACAAAATCCACGGGGTAGATTTTTTGCCTTTTTTGACCCTGGTGTCTTTTTCTGTTGTGGTCTGCAAGTATCTTCCTTGTCCCAAAGTTTTTGCTATGATTTGAGTCAACACCAGGTTGTAGGAAATGAGCAACAGCAGTATTCTGTTTAACTGTGGAGGCTAACAGTTATTTTGGCTGGTGACTGTTATTTGTTGTTTTCTTTATGCATCGTAGCATATGTTAGCTACTGTAGTGTCCATCAAACAGAAATGAAGTGAAACTCTTTTCTGTGCTTGAAACACAAGAAGAAAAGTTGTGAGCCACATCTAAGTTTCTACTCCTGTCTTTCCCTCTTCAGTTATGTCAAATATTAGCTCAGCTACCATTTTCAACAAAGTATGTCACACATTTGAAGAATAGATTTTCATTTTGTAGGTAAAAGGAAACCAGACATGATGGATCTGTGCTGGGAAGTCCCTTGTTTGTTTGTACAGTGATGTGCTAGTTTGAAGCTAGCTAGAATGTTTTGGTGAGAAGAATTAGGTTACAGGCTGTCAAAAGGAAACAGTGGTGATGTCTACTTCACTCAAAGGCTCACTGAGATGTATAAGAACAGGAACAAAAACATAGATAAGGCAGTTGCTGTCTGGGCTTTGGCCTGAACTTCTCTCTTTCTCTAACCTAACCTGCCATCTGTGTGACTCATCCACCTGCTTCTTAACCCCCGTGGCCAACCCTCAAAACTGCCTTAAACATAAGGCAAGATCTGTGGTAAGGTAGAGGAGTGGGAGGAAGGTGGAAGGGTGGTTGGGAGCCCCTCCTGGGGACTCAGGTTTCTGGGAGGGCTGTTGTGTTTCTGTATTACTTTTTCACTTGTAGATTTCTGTCTATAATTGTATGTATTGTAAATATCTGCTTGTATATTGTGCTAAGCTGTAAATATAAAGCTTCATTCAATTTCCAGAGCTGCTGAGTCTAGTCTGGGTGATTTTCCAAGCTAGGGGAGGGCAGGGAACACCCAAACCATCACAAGTGAATACTGAGGAATATTAGGGATGATTATCAACAGTTCCTTTCCTGTCTTTGTTCAGGCTGCAGTTACCTATTAGTCTCTAGTTTTGCCAGTAGGGGAAAAAAAATAATCAGCACAGAAATTTCCCATACTTACATGTTTTAGGTTGGTAATTTAATAGAATTTCTGCTAATGTAATTAAATAATGTTACATATAAACATTGTGGTGCCAGCTTTAACTCTTATCACATCTTCCTGTGAGAAACAGAAAGCAATTTTGCATTTACTACGTGGCACCAGTTTACAAGTTCTCCTGCTGGCTTTGACTGTACTGTAGAAGGTTTTGTTTATGAGAATAGTTATTATTACTGATACATATACTTAAAGAAACAAAAGATATGTCTGTCCACACACATACAACAATGTTGTGAACGTTTGGTTGTTCTAAAGAGCTTTTCATCAGTTAAACTGTGAATCATTGCAGCAGGAGGATCAGCATGATGCTAAGGGAAGGCAACACACCAGAGTATCGCTTTCGCCTTGGGTGAGCATGCACCTGCATCTAGGCAGGTATAGATGCATATGGGACTGTATGCAAGATGTTGTTTGGAGGAAGGAATTTACTGTGTATGAAGAGACATTTCTGGACTAAATCATAGAGGAAATGAAGCCATAAAAATGTTGTCAAATGACAGCCTGTCATTAAATGGTGTGTCTTTTCTACTCTGTTATTTCGCTGGGGATTTACACTAATGCCTGGCACAGATTGCACAGGTAGAAGACCTGACACTGTAGTTTTAGCACAATAGTTAACCTCTCTGTCCATTGATTTATGGGTGCACTCTTCTTGTTGCTGTGTTTGTGTAGCTGCCAGGAATGATAAGGATTACTTCAACACTGCTCAGTATTTCTGTAATTTCAGAACACTTGAGAGTCTAATTACTTGCCTTGATATTTAATTAGGGAATATTGCAGTACCAGCTGTGCATGTGAAATTATCCCTAGAATTATTTGTTATTGAAATATGATAGGTACTACATGGAAGGACTTTTACATCTGAGTTTTCAAAGTGGTAATGAGGCAAAACCATATTTATAATGAACATTTCATCTGTGCAGTGCTTGAGCTCTGAACCAGTAGATATTTCCATCAATAGTGTAGTTCAGTCTGCTTGAATACTTTGTTACTTACACCCCAGACCTGCTAGAAATCACATTAACAGTGCAGCTTGGCCTACTAAATTGTGTTAACAACATATTCAAAAGGAAGGTGTCCTTTCTTCCAAACTCCAATTTCTTGTTGGCCAGTTTTCTGTGTTACAATGAAGGACAAGACCAGCAGTGCCTCAACAACAACAACCTTAAAGGTCTCCTAAACTTAATAAACGTCCACTGCTTCACTGCTGCACTCCAATATTAACTCCAAATGGTTTAAACTCTAGTTTAAACCAAATATGGTATTTCAGGTTTTCTTTGGGAAAAGAGAAAGCCCCAAATAATGATCCAAATAAAGTCCTCAGCTAAAAAGTTTTTGTCAGTTTCTTTCAATTTGAAATAAAAACTGCCAAATCACTCCCAGAATACCCTACAAGCTTAATGTTTCAAAAAAGGTGAAATCAGCATAGAATTGTCTTGCTGCTCTTTTTTTTTCTTTGGTCTGGGTATCCATGATTAAATATTAAGTCTTTGTCATCCTGAAAGTAGAAATTTCTGAAGCAAGTAATTAAACAGACAACAAGCAAAATGTGATTTTAGATGGAAATTAGTGTTTGATTTGTGAAGCAATAAGTCACTGGAATGGCAGAGTGAAGCATGCTATGTTCTTCCTCATTCAGGTTTGCAGCTGTTTTTCATAAATAACAAAAATCACATAAACATTCAATGTATCATTTGGCTCTTAGATAAGTCTGTATCAGGCATAGTTGCACTGAAGTCGATAGTGATATGCTGATACATCTCAGTTTAGGGAGAGGCATTGAATGGGCTTTCCTTAGGAATGTGTAAAGTGCTTTTCTGGAACAAAATAAGTGCTGATCTTACCAGGAAAAAGGGATGTTTGAGAGAAGTCAAGGTTAAATTGCCATTTGTTTGAGTACTTACATCATACAATGCACTTATCCACATATTACTTGAGGAGAAGAGAAGTGAAATGTTGCAAATTTTTTGTGGCACAAAATTGTTCAAAACCCTGGACAGTTACGTTTGGATTTGAGATCAGCCACAGAATTTAGGAGAGGAATCCAAAAGCACTCTTCTGTCTTCATTTCGTCAACTAAGAATATGCAACTGCTTACAGAAACAGAGAAAAAGAAGAATAGGAGAAAGCTCTAAAGAGGGGATATTATCCCCAGTTTTCTTTACTGTTTCAGAGACAGGCATACACTGTGCAAGGCCATACCTGACAGTTTATGGCTGCAGTTCTTGGTCTTTCCAATGTTAAGTTTCATTTCTTGATGATTTTGGTAGCGATGAACAGAAACTGCCTTCAGCATCTTTAAACTAGGGACACCTTGATTTTACTTAGTATAAATCCTGATGAGTAAGTGCCAATAAACTGTGAAGCTCAATCAGGGCACAAGGGAAATAAATGAAATGAGCCAAGTATGAGTTTGCTGCAAAAGCCTGATTGTCTTTTCCCAGGGCACTGTGATACTTCACTGAAAGAAAACTCCAACTACACTTTGAAGGTTCAACTGCAGAGTATAAAAGAGCTTCAGTGGTGGTCTGGCTGGTTTTGGTGGTTGTTGTTGTTGTTTGAGTATTTAGACTCATGACCCTGACAATACAAAGTTGTTTCATTTGTTTTCCTTTCAATATGCTTGTCTGTTGGTTTCTTTTTTTTTAAGATATTACCATTTTTCAATTCCTTTCTTCTCTGTTCTGTGCTGCATAGAATGCATTAATAAGGAGTTTGCTCTGATGCATTAGCAAGAATTTCTAAAGCAAGCAAACCATAACATTACTGAACTCAGCTGTGCTTAGTCTCTATCTCTGTTACTGCCACCATCTCACCATGGAGCTTTCCAACATGTGTGATTGCATTGGACATCATTAATCTGTGTCCTGGTGGCACCATTCTCCCCTGGTGTTTAGTTCAATCTCTCTGTGCATTGTGGGCAGCATTGCTGGAGGAAAGTGTTTGGTTTCTAGGTTGTTTATTTTTCCTCCCTCTGCTCCAGGACTTTTGTTAAAATGAGTTGTATGGAATCTCTTAGTTGTGCAACCTGTAGACAAGTCTGGAGGCTAGATTTGGAATATGATTTTAAAACTCCATGTATTTTGTATTCTGATTTTCAGTGTGTTCTGCTGATATCTTTGTACTTCTGCCTATGTCCAAGACAAACTGTGTTTATAAATGAGGTATGTGCTTTGTAGTCTTGCTTGCTCCTTTTAAATCCTTCCTCTCTTAGAAGCATTCTTTCATTAAGGAATGATATTTAAGGAGAAAAAAAACCAAAACATTTAAAATCAGACAACTTTATTGGAGTTGGAGACTTCAGGTTTGCTTTTCTGATGAAACATTTGAAGGAGTAAAAGTGAAAAGGAGATAACAGATTGTGCTATATTTGGAAAGAGCAGCAAATGCATTTGTCTTTTCCCTCCTTTTCTTCTTTTGCATGAAAAATTGCTAGAAAAAGGTGTCTGATTTAAATGTAGCATTGAGAACAGCTCTTGAAAATTAGTTGCACTTTTCTGTGCAACTTTCAGTTGCTACTGGGGGGGGCTTCAGCAAGGCATTGATTTGCCATCAATACCTAGGACTTAGCCCGTGGAATAATTTCCTTTTCAATCAGCTCTGCAGCCTTTCTGAGTCATCTTTGTTATTACTGCTTCTGCAAGGTCAGAAATTTAGCTTCTGATTTCATTTGCACCAATACCACACACTATCATCTCACGAGTTTCAGAAGTTTTACTCCTAGGTGTTCTGCAGGTGTTAATGAGAAACAGAGGAAGTACTTTAAGAACACTTTCAGTGTAAGAATGTCGTTATTTGCTCACTCATGGTTATTATCTGTCCATGAATGCAACTTAAACACAGTTCATAGATAACCTCTGAGAGTCTTAGTGTTTTTCTCTCTCTGCTTTGTGCTTTCTTGGGCGAAGTAAAATGCCAAACTAATACTGCACAAAGCATTTCTCCCAGCATGTTAGGGTGCAAGCAGTAAAACCACATCCTGATCATTGGGACGTCTATGGCATTTGTGCACTAAGCACCAGAGAGAAGGGAACATCGTTATGTCTTTCAGTTTGCAGCACGTGTAGGGTTCAAGGCTACTACTGGTATTAGTGTAGAAATAGGGCTGACTCCTGAGATACCAAGTACTGTGCATTTGGTTAAGAATTCAGCAAGGGGATTTTCTGTGCTCTTTTTACTCATAGAAAGGGTAGATTCTTGATAGCTGAAGAAGGGGCACGATCAGAGAGCTTGGAAGCTTTTCTGTTAGGTAAGGTGCTTTTCAATTCCCGTGCTTGACAAATAATTTTGTCCTTCTTACTTATACTTTCAATCCATTTTATCTTAAAATCAAATAACTACTTTTCATTTCAGTTACTGCACTCAGAATTCACAATCACTTTGTTATTTAAGATGTAAAGTAAAAAAAAAAGATACTCTATTCCAGAATGAAGTAGTTTTGAAACAGATTGCAGTCTTACAGATGTTAAAATGGGAGGTGTCTGTCCCCAGTCCAGTCAAAGCAGTTCTGTAATTGTTCATGAATGACCTTTGGCACTGCCATTTTAAAATGACACTTTTCTAGAGTTGCATGGAGTGCATCTTTAACAGTAACTTTAAGACAGTCTCAACGTGTCAAGAAATATCTGTTCCACTGAAGACTTTTTTCCTCTAGAAGACATAGTTTAGCAAGCATCTCCTTGGGTAAAGGAAGGAAGAGTTGTCATAGGCCTTATGCTACTTTATCTAAAAGATGTCTCTCAATTCCTCACAAGAGATTGTTAGATATTAGATAATATGCTGTTTGAACTAAAACAAGTTTTGTTCTGTATCCTGGATGCAAAGTAAAGATAGATGGCTTTGTGTTACTGCCTTGATCTTCAGCTAGGAGTGGCAAAAGATGTTTATGATCTTCAGAAAATGATTCCATGTGGCTGTCATGGGGTTGTGTGATGGTTTGGGTGTTCCCTGCCTCCCCACACTTTGGAAATCACCCAGACTAGACTCAGCCAGCTCTGGAAATATGAATGAAGCTTATATTTACAGCTGGCACAATATACAAGCAGACATCTACAGTATATACAGTTATAGACAGAAATATGCAAGGTAAAAGGTAATACAGAAACACAGCAGCCCTCCCAGAAACCTGAGTCCCCAGGAGGGGCTCTCAATCACCCATTCACCTTACCCCCTATCCCTCTCAACCTTGCCACAGTCCCAAGGAAGAATGGAGGCTCAGCCAAGAGCTTAGGAGGCAAAGTGAGTTAGCCCAAAACGGAGGGTGAGGTTAGAGAGATGCAGCTCAGCCAGCAGCCCCAGTGAGAGTGATGCTGAGTGTCTTATCTAATGTTTTTATTTCTTGTTCCTATACATCTCAGCAAGCCTGTGAGCAAAGTAGACAACACCACTGTTTTCTTTTCACAGCCTGTAATCTAGTTCTTCTCACCAAAACATTCTAGCCTACTTCAAAGTAGCACAGGTTGGCATTACTGGGTATTGTTACCCACCTGCGATCTCGTTCTGAAAGAAAAGTGGAAAAGCTTCTGGTGCTTTTGTAGTTAGGATTCACACCATCACTTACTTTACAATAGTTTGCTTCCTGACCTGAAGCACGCTTTCAGGTCTTCCTGACCTAGGGCACGTTTGCAAGCAGATTTGTTGTGCAGAAAGAAGATACTTGTATCCTTTGTTTTCCTGGTAGGAGTACTTTGTTCTTAAGTCCGCTTTCTGCCACGATTCTGAAAATGTTCTGGGACCTTTAATCTCTTCTAGAACATTGTCATGTTTTAAGACTTATGTGACCTCTCCTTGCAAGATTTCAGATTGGCTCATGTGGGTTTTTTTTCCTCTTGTAAACTAGACTCTATATTGAACAGTGCAATAATCACAACTATGCTGAATTATGCAAAAGAATCACTTCCTGTGGTTTGCATTATGTGGGCTCCTATCAATGGAAACTGCCCTGTTGAACCTAAAACCTGAGTGGCTGGAAAGCAGCCAAGAGGAAAGGGATCTGGGGGTACTGATAGATAGTAGGCTGAACATGAGGCAGCAGTGTGCCCAGATGGCCAAGAGAGCCAATGGCATCCTGGCCTGGATCAGGAACCGTGTGGCCAGTAGGACAAGGGAGGTTATTCTGCCCCTGTACTCAGCACTGGTCAGGCCACACCTTGAGTCCTGTGTCCAGTTCTGGGCTCCTCAATTCAAGAGAGATGTTGAGGTGCTGGAACGTGTCCAGAGAAGGGCAACAAGGCTGGTGAGCAGCCTGGAACACAAACCCTATGGGGAGAGACTGAGGGAGCTGGGGTTGTTTAGCCTGGAGAAGAGGAGGCTCAGGGGGGACCTCATTGCTGTCTACAACTACCTGAAGGGAGGTTGTAGCCAGGTGGGAGTTGGTCTCTTCTCCCAGGTAACCAGCAACAGAATAAGGGGACACAGTCTCAAGTTGTGCTTGGGGAAGTCTAGGCTGGATGTTAGGAGGAAGTTGTTGCCAGAGGGAGTGATTGGCATTGGAATGGGCTGCCCAGGGAGGTGGTGGAGTCACTGTCCCTGGAGGTCTTCAAGAAAAGCCTGGATGAGGCACTTAGTGCCATGGTCTGGTTGACTGGCTAGGGCTGGGTGCTAGATTGGACTGGCTGATCTTGGAGGTCTCTTCCAACCTGGTTAATTCTATGATAAAACAAGATGGGTACCTTTCGTTATCTTCAAAAGAGGAGCTTAGGCTCTTATTTCATGTGGAATGCCTACAGTCATTTTGATGTTTTTATTTCCTGCTTATTCACCTCAGGAGTTAAGTGATTTGTGCAATTAGAAACCATTTTAGTGTTTATCATACTTCTGTCTAATTTTAGCACAAGAAGATGCTGGGAGAGAATGGGAATTGTTTAATACATAGTTTGGAAAAACTCTTCTAATTTCCCTTGATAGGAATGGAATTGTGTTGCCTGAAGATGTGAGTCATTCCTGGATTGTACTTGTTTGAAACACGTGGCCAACTTATCTTCAGAAAAACCCCACAGTTTAAACTATTATTCTGTTCCCATCATAATAATCAAGCAGTTGCAGAGGTGGTAACATCTTTCTTTGCCAAGGTTGAAGCAAAGCATTTACTAAAATAATAATAATAATGTTCCCCAGTCTACTTTAATTTAAAGCAAGTTGAAAGGAAACTGCCAATGTCAGTGATGCCTGAGGTTTATATTTTGCATTGGAGGCACTTTTTTTGTTATTTCACAAGTGACTCTATTAAGGCTATGAATTTATATTTACATGAATTTATTATTTATTAGAAGTAGACTTGCAACTCACAGATGGAACATTTTGGAAAGTCTTGGTCAGTAAAATGGTGATTTATGCCCTGATCAATTATTCTTGCTCAAATGTATTAAGAGTGTCATTGTCCTGACAGCATCTCCTGTTTCTGCCTTTTGTACAGATGGTTTAGTGTTACTTCAAGTATTGAAGGATCCACACTGCCTGGCCATAATGGTCAACACATTGATTGTTTCTGCAATGATTTGGTACTCCTATGGTAGAAGGTTTAAACTGACCCATACCAGAGTGGCTGAAACTGTTTCCTAGGAAACTGTCTCCAAAGCCAGTAGAGATCAAAGAAACTCTTTCTATCCAACCCAGAAAATGAGTGATGACATAAAGGTGCTTTGAATAGGCTGTTTACAATGTTGCAGTACAGAAATTTCTAAAGCATGAAACACTTGAGTTAAAGGATTTAATTTATTAGGTGAAGCTATCAACAGACATAATACAGACACCCCTCTGTGTGTAGGTGATACATCTGCTTCTAAAAAGCAAATTTGGAATATTGTTAAGTTCTCTGCTGTTCAACCCCTGCCACCATTTGAGATATCTCTGGGCTGTTTCAACTGCTTTCCTCTATAAGCTTATGCTGTAGCAGGAGTTTAGTGAGGTGTCTTCTGCTAAGTCTTAAGGAATTAGTCCTACAGCCTTCTGTTTTAACTCAGGAAAAGGTGTACTGAAATTATGGCTTGTTTTAACATGAATAATGGCATGTGATGAATGTAAAAGTCTCTAAGTGCAGTACTGGAACTGCAGTTCTGCTCTGCTGAAATGTGCAGCTCAGCAATGACTGAGCTGTGTCAAGTTTCATAGTATCATAGTATCATCAGGGTTGGAAGAGACCTCACAGATCATCGAGTCCAACCCTTTAGCACAGAGCTCAAGGCCAGACCATGGCACCAAGTGCCATGTCCAATCCTGCCTTGAACGCCTCCAGGGACGGCGACTCCACCACCTCCCCGGGCAGCCCATTCCAGTGTCCAATGACTCTCTCAGTGAAGAACTTGCTCCTCACCTCCAGCCTAAATTTCCCCTGGCGCAGCCTGAGGCTGTGTCCTCTTGTTCTGGTGCTGGCCACCTGAGAGAAGAGAGCAACCTCCTCCTGGCCACAACCACCCCTCAGGTAGTTGTAGACAGCAATAAGGTCTCCCCTGAGCCTCCTCTTCTCCAGGCTAACCAATCCCAGCTCCCTCAGCCTCTCCTCGTAGGGCTGTGCTCAAGGCCTCTCCCCAGCCTCCTCGCCCTTCTCTGGACACGCTCAGGCATCTCAATGTCCCTTTTAAACTGGGGAGCCCAGAACTGAACACAATACTCAAGGTGTGGTCTAACCAGTGCAGAGTACAGGGGCAGAATGACCTCCCTGCTCCTGCTGACCACACCATTCCTGATGCAGGCCAGGATGCCACTGGCTCTCTTGGCCACCTGGGCACACTGCTGGCTCATGTTCAGGTGGGTATCAATCAGTACCCCCAGATCCCTCTCTGTCTGGCTGCTCTCCAGCCACTCCGACCCTAGCCTGTATCTCTCCATGGGGTTGTTGTAGCCAAAGTGCAGCACCCTGGTCTTTTCACCACACAGGTTCTGGGCACTGTTCCAGAAAGCTCAACAGACTCAAAACTTAGTCTAAATTAATTTGTTCATGACGTCCTTACAGAAAGCAAATGAGGAAGGGGCTTCTGAGCTTTTCAAGGTTTGTTTCTATGTGTGCTAGTTTGAAGCAGGCTAGAATGTTTTGGTGAGAAGAACCAGATTACAGGCTGTGCAAGGAAAACAGTGGTGATGTCTACTTCACTCATAGGCTTGCTGCGATGCATAAAAACGTAAGTCAAAACATAGATGACACACTCAGCATCACTCTCGCTGGGGCTGCTGGCAGAGCTGCATCTCTCTAACCTCACCCTCCATTTTGGGCTAACCCACTTTGCTTCCTAACCCTCTGGCCAAACCTCCATTCTTCCTTGGGACTGGGGTAAGGTTGAGAGGGGTAGGGGGAAGGTAAAGGTGTGGTTGAGAGCCCCTCCTGGGGACTCAGGTTTCTGGGAGGGGAGTTGTGTTTCTGTATTACCTTTTTACCTTGCATATTTCTGTATATATACTGTAAATATCTGCTTGTATATTGTGCTAACTGTAAATACAAGCTTCATTCATATTTCCAGAGCTGGCTGAGTCTAGTCTGGGTGATTTCTAACGTGGGGGGGAACACACCCAAACCATCTCACTGTTAGTGAAAGAATTTTCTCATAACTTAACCTACTTTGTCCCGAGCGTGGGATGTTAAGGATATCTGACTGGAGGATCATGTATACCTCATCAACTTGAAGAGAATTACACAGAGGGAATGAAAAAAGCAAAAGTCATCTTTCTGAGGGGAAAAAAAAAATACCTGGAACAAATCAACTCCATAGCTTTAAACATGAGGATCATAATCTCGATGGTTAAAATTGAGATTTTGAAAAAGAGACAGATTTGATTTTAATTTATTTTTCTGGTAGGTGTCTTGGTTTCAGTATTAGGGAATCTGAATAGTTTGGTTCAGCAATGCATTTAAAAATGGTGCAGTAAATGCTGCAGTAGCACTGGAGTGGTTTGTCAAAATTTTGGTCTATTTAATCCAGTAATAGTTTTTTTGGGTTTTTTTTTGTTGTTAGAAAGTATTTAATACTAACCTCCTTCCAAAGCAGGATGTACTCTGTGTCAAGTCAGGCTCATTTCATGTGTTTACTGAGGAGTTTAGTACAGAAAAGTAATAACATTGCAAGTAAATTTGGTGAAAGCCTCTTTTTGTGCAGCTGTGCTGCTGCAGAAGCACAGCAGAGGAAGAAATTGGATGTTGAAGAACCACAGAAGCAGAAATGCCACTTCAATGTGCTGATCATATACTTAATGTGGTACCTGTAGTGATTGTGTCTCTTAAGTGGGGTCATGGCAGTGATAGATATCACAGAGCAGGCAGAAACTGCTGGATTGGTACTGTGCTAGTTCAGGGGGGGTGTTTTATTCTGCTCTTTCATAGGTAGGATCATATTTGGGAAAAAAAGTGAAGTTTGCAGAATTAAGGACTAATAAAATTCTCTGCTGTGGGTTGTGGAATGAACTGTTGTGAACAAATGAGGAGGAGATAGATGTACTGATTCATTACGGCACAACCAGGTAATCAGTTTAGTGAAAGCAATAAAAAGAGACATTAGAATGTGCCAGATGAGGCATTTTCAGTGGAGATAGGAAAGTGTTACTACTGCTGTGCAGAACCAAGGTGAGACATCATTGTTGGTTTTGGTCACTTGTGTCATGCAGATATTGTTATAGGAAAGAAGACCAGAAGCATCTTTTACATTTATGTACTGAATCTAAATAAAGGCTGAGAAAGGATATGTCTATAAAAACATCTATAGGGGTGACACCAATGAAGGATAATAAGTAATTAATTAAGCTAGCAGAAAATGATGGCATAAATAAAACTGTCCATAAATAAACTGGAACCTGGAAGTCAAGCAATGGTGAGATTTCTAGAACACTTTGTTAGATATAGCAATCCAGAAGGCAAAATGGTTTTCAGATGGACATATAAGATTAGATCAGAGGAATTCTGTTAGGGTTGTCTGTGATGGCAGGTCTTGGGCCCAGGGACTGGTTCCTGTCCTGTTTTCATTTAGCATTTTAATATTGAAGGAGACAAACTGAGTGGAAAAACTCTGGACACAGTTCAACACATCCTCCAGTGTCTGGCAAACAGGGGATAATTTTACATCTGAATGAGCTTTTTAAAGCTTCTGATAATTCCTTCTTTCTATGTTGTTTTTTTCTTTAAGCAAGAAATGTGACAATATCACACAACTCCAGGTGAAAATTATATTTGAAACTTGCTGTGTCCCACTGAAACAAAAATACTCACATGGATTTCATTTCTAGAGCAGTTTCATAAAGTCTAAGCTATATGACTGTATGAGTCTAACCTCAGAGGAGACTCAGTTCAAAGCATGAAAACACATCATCAGACTAGCTTTGCAATAAGGAAAACAAAGGTTTAGAGCTAAGCACTTCAGAAACTTTTAGTTCAATTGTTTGTATATTGGATGGGCACAACAAGCTGACACTTTGGGTGATGTTTTGTCACAACTTCAGCTGCTTGAAGAGTAGGTCAGTGGACATTTCCACCTGAGTGCTGGAATCATTAAAAAGCATATCTGGGGTTTTTTTGGCTGTTGACTAACAACAGAGAGCAAAATGTACAGAACTGGTGCTAGTTGTGGTAAGCTGTCCTTCAACCTGATACTACTTAGTCTTTTTGGGTTTTCTTTAATGGGCTTCTGCATGTTGCTTCTCTTCTAGCATAATCCTATAATTTTTTTCTTCATTTAGTTTTTGTTTACAATCCCTACCAAGTCAAAGACCAGACCTATTTACAGAAGATTATTGAGAGACCAAAAAATTACACAGGCATCTATTTTTGGCAGGAGCTATATATTATTCATAACAAATTGAATTTCTGCGCCTCATTACTCCACGAGGCAGTGGGTAAATTGTTTCACTTTTCACTCTCAGGAATGTCAAACCAACCAAATGGAAGGGGGACCAAATGTGCCCCTTTGTACATGCCTGTGTGCACATTGCTGGAGTGAGCCTCTTGTCAGTATGTGAGCAAAGTGCTCCTACATCACCAGGGTAGTCATTTTTGTCCATGAGCACAAATTAATCTACAAAGTGGAAACCTGCTCCATGAATAACTAAGTAGTGGGAAAAGCACAATGGCAAATTGTTTCTTCCACAGTCTGTTGTTGGTAAATTTGGATGAGTTGTACACTGAAAAAGCCTTTCTTATGTATCTCTGTGCTTCAGGATCTGTTACTCCTTAGAATCATAGAATCAACCAGGTTGGAAGAGACCTCCAAGATCATCCAGTCCAACCTAGCACCCAGCCCTAGCCAGTCAACTAGACCATGGCACTAAGTGCCTCATCCAGACTTTTCTTGAACACCTCCAGGAATGGTGACTCCACCACCTCCCTGGGCAGCCCATTCCAATGCCAATCACTCTCTCTGGCAAGAACTTCTTCCTAACATCCAGCCTAGACTTCCCTCAGCACAACTTGAGACTGTGTCCCCTTGTTCTGTTGCTGGTTGCCTGGCAGAAGAGATCAACTCCCACCTGGCTACACTGCCCCTTCAGGTAGCTCTAGACAGCAGTGAGATCACCCTTATGCCTCCTCTTCTCCAGGCTGCACACCTCAAGCTCCAGAATACATTCCTGAAGAAGTGAATATTTAGACATACATGGAGCTTGATAGATCATTACCTGAACAAAGGCTAAAAAAATCTCTGGTTATTTCTATCTGACTTTCAAAAAGTATTTTAAGTGATGACTCAGTATAGACTAGGGTGTCAGTTGTGAAGATTGGGCTATCCATTGAAGCCTGCAGTACAAAGCTATACAGAGTGGTTGATTGGGATGTTTTTAATGGAATTTAGGATAACCAAATTCTACTGACTTTCTGTTACAGTGAGCTGTTTGGTTCCTTTATGCCATTTCGGAAATGGAATGTGACATGTGAACTATTGATGACTGGAATGCTGATCCTCATGCTGGGAATAACTAGGGGATGGAATGATTAAACAACTGGGAAGATATTGAACTTACCATGTCTTTATAGTCCCCTGGGGTAGCAATTATTTTCTGTCCTTGAAAAAGTATGAACGAATGTCTAGAATAAAAGTGGAGCTTCAGGGTGGTGTTGGCAGGAAATAGGAAGTCACATGCAAGACTCTTGGACTCAGAGTGTCAAAACATTTTGTTTCTTAAGGCTGGATGCAAAGTTCACGGGAGGTTTTAAGAATGGGGCAGTATCTAACCAGTCTCTGTCGAGACTTAGTGGTTGCTTGTTAACAATAAGGATCTTTGATTTCATAATACCTGATCTTAGTTTGTGTAAAGTAGTATAAAATGCATGTAAACATGATTTCCTGTCATATACCATTCTGATATATGACAGGTGGTAAAGAGGGGTGCATCCTTTTGTCATCCTTTCAGTCTCTTTATAAATTTATTCTCTGTTAATTTGCAGAATCCCTCTCTGAAAAGATCCTAACACCTAGGAGAGAGTCTTAGAAGTTCTTTACCAACTTTTCAGTTACCTTCTCAGTGTACTCTCTTTGTGACCTGCTTTAAGCTGTTCTCCTGTTAGTTCTTGTATTTCAGGGTTTATTGGCTTCTTCAGTCACTTTATCTATGACCTTGATCATCTCATTCCTTGGCCTCCTCCTCTCCAAACTTGAATCTACTCATAAGAGGAGTCCAAACCACTTGAATCTCCTATTAAGACCTTCTGTCATTTAAGTTACCTTTCCTTGGACTTTCTCTAAACCCACAAAAGGGGAAAACTTAAAAAGAGAACCAGAGAAAGAAGTTCATGAGTGGCTACTTATGAATTGTTCAGGCAGTAGTTCCTAAGTACTATTTGTTCAGATCTAAGGGCAAATATTTCATGTAGGTGTTTCAAAAAAAATGTTGACAATTATTGAGATCCCTTTTTGTAATATTTACTTGTAGCCATTTAAATTTCATCTGGATGTGTCTGCTTAGCCAGCACAGGTTTTTCACAGTCTTTTTGAGGGATGTTTGAATTTACATGTAACCACTCTGAAACTGACTTTGAAATGTGTGTCCTGCCTTCTTGCTTGATTTGGCTTCTCACCATGTATAGTATTTCAAATTCATATTAAAAAGTGATTCTTGTGACATCATTATTCCTACAGTCCTACCTTGTTTTGAGTATCATTTGCTTTTCAGAAGGAAGCCTTCAGTTGTCTCCTGCTTAATTTTCCCCTTCCCTGTGGTGCATATACTGTATTAACTAATTAAATAGAAGCATTTGACTATAAATGGATAGGTGATGGATACTTTTGATGTCAATGCTGTGAGTCATTAGCTCTGCTAGTTTGAAGCTTAGCTAGAATGTTTTGGTGAGAAGAACTAGATTACAGGCTGTGAAAGGAAAACAGTGGTGATGTCTACTTCCCTCATAGGCCTGCTGAGTTGTATAGGAACAAGAAATAAAAACATAGATAATCACTTTCACTTGGGCTGCTGCTGGGGAAGTGGCTAAAATGCATCTTACTCTCTAACCTCACCCTCCATTTTGGACTAATCCACTTTGCTTCCTAATCCCTTGGCCGAACCTCCATTCTTCCTTGGGACTGGGATAAGGTTGACAGGGGTAGGGGGAAGGTGGAGGGGCAGTTGAGAGCCCCTCCTGGGGACTCAGGTTTCTGGTAGGGGAGTTGTGTTTCTCTATTACCTTTTTACCTTGTATATTTCTGTCTATAACTGTATATACTGTAAATATCTGCTTGTATATTGTGCTAACTGTAAATACAAGCTTCATTCATCTTTCCAGAGCCAGCTGAGCCTAGTCTGGGTGATTTCCAAAGTGGGGGGGGGCGTGAAACACCCAAACCATCACATTAGCAAACGTGGTGCTTTTTCCTGGTGTTAAATGCAAATTTGCATAACTTTTTTTATATTGAAAAAATATGACTTGTAATTAATCTTCCTTGCAGTTAAGAAGTTGAGATGATACACCCAGCAGTGTTAAGAGAAAGAATGCAAGCAAAAGCAAAAGGATCATGAAAACTGCTGAAAAAGATGCATGGTGATGTATTAACATAAAGTTAATAGAGGTAAGGGGAACTATAAAGGAAAGATTAAAAAGTGAAAGTATTTTCTGGTCTTCTATATGCTTCCTACTGGGAGAAGAAGGCAATGGTATCTCATGTTGAGAGAAATGGGTATTTTCAGAAGAATCATAGAATCTACCAGGCTGGAAGAGACCTCCAAGATCATCCAGTCAAACCTATCCCCCAGCCCTATCCAGTCAACTAGACCATGGCACTAAGACAGTTGGATCAGAACTGCATTTGTTGACACAGACAAGTAGCTGATGATTTTACTTACAGCAGTCCATTATTCCCTCCTAGAGGTTAAATAAAATGGCAAGAGGCTTTGGAACAGATTAGACAGAAAAAGCAATGTGTGGAGACAACATCTGAGAGCAAGGCTTCGAAGTATACGTATGGAATACAAAGAAGCCTTTGTCTTAGTAAAGCTGATAGTGAGCCACCTATATAAATTTCAGTTATGTATAAATGTATTGAAACTATAATTCCATCTTGTGAAAATGGGAACTGTAGGACACTAAGAGATATTCAGCTGAACATTAGCAGTCTCATGCCAGGAGATTTAAGAACAGGTCATGGCTGTGAAGTCCCCACATGTAGTGAATGTTTCAAAAGACTGATGTCAGACAATGTTAATTGGGTCAGTGCCTGAGACAGTTATCCATGGAGAAAAAAGAAGAGGGGAAAAAAGTGGTGCTAGTAGTCTCATACAGTCCTGAATTTCTAACAATTTCAAGTCTTTGACCCTTAAAGCCTGAGTTTGCATTGCCCAGCCTACAGTGCATTCTGTGAAGTTCTTTGAATCCTTTGCTATAGAACACAATCACAGAATGTGTTGGGTTGAAAGGGACTTTTAAAGGTCATCTAGTCCAACTCCCCTGCAGTGGTGAGCAGGGACATTTCTCATTGCTACTGCTTTCAGGAGGATTCAGGATGTGTTGCAGTCACAGATATGAAGGGATGAGACTGTCAAAATGCTAACAACTTTCTCAAGCTTCAAATCTCTTACTGAAAAGTTGTTTCTTTTAAAGGTCTTACATGAACTGTTCACTATCTTCTTAACAGTAAATACCATTTCAGACAAACCTAGTCAAACATCCTTTTCACTTTATTAGTGCAAATTTGAGATATGGAGGTCTGCTACTTTATCTTTCTCCTTCACTATAAGTGCACAGAGTTTCCATGTGTGCACATATCTTTGTGCTAAACAGCAAAAACCCCAGATGATTTCTTTGTTTGAATACAGGAAGAGCAACAGCTCTGTTATCAGAAGAGGCTGAGTGATGGCTTTATTTGAATTCTAGTCTATTATTTCATCTCCATGAATGACTAATTATGATTCATCTTTCCAAATACCAGTTATTTCATAAATCCTGCCAGAGAGCACAGCAGTGGAACTGAAGAGCTGCCATGGAGCTCTGCCAATGAAGTCACTGATGCAGTTACAATATATCTCTGTGTAATTTAATCTGCTTGTTGCACGTGTGGAAGGCACACATTCCACTAGTCTCACATTTAAAATCCTCTTATTAAGGCTGCTACTCTTTTTCTCTTGCTCTGAACATGAGTCAGCAGTGTGCCCAGGTGGCCAAGAGAGCCAGTGGCATCCTGGCCTGCATCAGGAATGGTGTGGTCAGCAGGAGCAGGGAGGTCATTCTGCCCCTGTACTCTGCACTGGTTAGACCACACCTTGAGTACTGTGTTCAGTTCTGGGCCCCCAGTTTAGGAGGGGCACTGAGATGCTTGAGCGTGTCCAGAGAAGGGCAACGAGGCTGGTGAGAGGCCTTGAGCACAGCCCTACGAGGAGAGGCTGAGGGAGCTGGGATTGTTTAGCCTGGAGAAGAGGAGGCTCAGGGGTGACCTTATTGCTGTCTACAACTACCTGAGGGGTGGTTGTGGCCAGGAGGAGGTTGCTCTCTTCTCTCAGGTGGCCAGCACCAGAACAAGAGGACACAGTCTCAAGCTACGCCAGGGGAGATTTAGGCTGGAGGTGAGGAGCAAGTTCTTCACTGAGAGAGTCATTGGACACTGGAATGGGCTGCCCGGGGAGGTGGTGGAGTCGCCGTCCCTGGAGCTGTTCAAGGCAGGATTGGACGTGGCACTTGGTGCCATGGTCTAGCCTTGAGCTCTGTGGTAAAGGGTTGGACTTGATGATCTGTGAGGTCTCTTCCAAACTTGGTGATACTGTGCTATATAGAGCTCTAGCGAGGTATGCAAAGGGTTTAATTGGACTCTTCATAATGTGTAGTACATCACCTTTCCTCTTCAGAAACCTTTAGTTTTTATGACACAAGATGTTTCTTTTACTTAGTCATTATGATAATAGGGTTTTGAAGTTCTGGAATCTCCTAATTCTCCATATTAGCTTTTAATAATTTTCTTTCCATACTGGCTGTTATGAATTCTGTCTGTTACAGAAAGTGATTCCTTGGCTTGTCTTTACAAATCACACTGTGGGCACCCTCCACTATTTGCTTCATTTTTCCCCCCCCCCCCCTCACTGCTTAAAGGGCAATTTTGGTTAATAGCACAGTTAATTGATCAGTTAATTCTGCTTATGCTTTACAGGAGAGGTAATTTTGTAACTTTGACAATACATTCCTGAGTAAGAGCTATTAAGTGCTATCTTTGAACTGTTACAAGGCAACAGCAGTGATAACATTAATCAAATTGCATTTTGCTTTCTTAAGAGAGTCTAACATTTCACTCTCTTGAGGCTGTGTAAAAGCAAAAAGAAAGAATGCCTTTGGTTTCACAGGAGGCACATCCTAGTTTAAAGCTGTCAAGGCATGTCTACTGTTCCGACAACTGAAACTTGCTAAAGAAAGTTTTACTTTGTTCTCTTAAGACTTTGGAAATATATGAATGAGAAAGTGATCCTACCTTTCCTTTTATATAGCCTCTGCCATAAAAACTACTTCTGTGTAGTATGTGGAGGGAAAAGCACTTATGTATTCCTAGCAGTGTCCTGAAAGAAAGGGAAATGTCAGTGTTCCCCAGTGTTTGGCGAAGCTCTCATTTTATCTTGGGACCTGACATGCTGCACCCTGCTGTTGCTGCAGTGTCATGGCATTTTAGTATGAAAAATATCAGAAATAAAAAAGCAGAGAGGCTGCCTTATTAATGAAGAAAAGTTATGTTAAGATAATGAATGTTATAAGAAAGAAACCTTCATGACATTGCAATGCCATGGAAACTGAACAGGAAGTAGTCAAACGATCAGTTCATAATCAAGCCACAATCTCATTGGACCAGGCAGTGCTCACATTGAACAATATGGAAATAAAAGAGCTGGGAAAGAATACTTTGTGTTTCTCACCTAAAAGCTTTTGATTCAAAAGCTGAATTATTTGATGTGAACAGGGTTGATCAGCAGTCATCTCAAAGAAATGTGAGGCTTTATCCACTGAAAATAACAGCAAGATTATTACAGCAAGATTTGCTTTCTATTCAGTAGGTTGGGAATCTGGCCCAAGAGGAGGTAGTAGTTAACTGTTCAAACCCTGATGTTTTAGCTCTGTAAGGCTGAACATTTGTCCTTAATTTCCATGTATCAGACACAGTATATGCTGCTGCCTGCAAAGTGATGGTAACATTCAAATATTGCCTTTATTTAATAATGAACAGTAAAGCTACAAAAAGAACAGTTTGTGAACATAGAAGACAGTTTGTCAAGCAATCACATTTTTTATCAAACTAGAGCTCTCGTTGTCATTTCGAGTAACCTGGGTTCCTGAAAGAATGTGCTGTGGTACTTTGCAACACAATTGCAGATGGTGTTGTCAGGACTCACTCAGTGAGGTTTAGTGGAACTGTACCTTTCTCTTAGCTTTGAGCTGCTCATGGTATTTGTTGGATGTGTCGCCTGGTATTTCTCCTCCCCAGAGGGTAACTCCCACTATGGAGTAAGTGATGCCCATGACAAGAAGTGGAAAGCAGTAGACCAGCACTATCACAATGACATGATACCTGCAATGAAAAAAGGTTGAGCTGAGGAGTGCTTTCAGAGGAGCTCTGCCTTCTGGCTGCTAGAAGTCAAGAGTGCTGCTGTGGCACAAAGTGTGTTTTATGCTGAGTGGCTAGGCCTCTGTGTTTTCACTTTCTTCAACTGCATTCATATTTACTTATGTTACAATGCAAGCGCTCTGTGGGGTTTCTAGTTCTGAACTTGCACTAGTACAGATTAAGAGTGGCTTTAAATTATCATGACCAGTGACTGCAGAATAAGGAATGGGGCCATTCAGCATGGAGAAAAGAAGGCTCCAAGTGTGATCTTATAGCAACCTTCCAATACCTAAAAGGGGCCTGCAAGAAAGCTGGGCATGGATGTTTTACAAGGGCTTGTAGTGATTGGATAAGGAGGAATGGATTAAAGCTTGGGGAGGGCAGATTTAGACTGGAGATTAGCAAGAAGTTCTTTACAGCAAGGGTGGTAAAACACTGGAACAGGTTGCCTAGGGAGGGCATGGATGCTCCCTCCATGGAAGTGTTCAAGGCCAGGTCAGATGAGGCTGTGAGCAACCTGGCCTAGTGGAAGGTGTCCCTGCCCATGGCAGGGGGAGTTTGGAATCAGAGAATCTTTAAGATCCTTTCCAACCCTAACCATTCTATGACTCCATAAATGCCTTCCCCCTCCTCCAACCCACCCCCCGCCCGCCCCGGCCCCGAGATTATTTAACTACTGCACAGCCAAGTATCTTAAGAGCAAAACAGTGATTTTGAGCACTAGTCTGGACCATAAATAAAAGAGGAAAATCAAGTATTCACATGGGAAGCCCCTGATAAATGTCCTGTGTTACCCAAAGTACTTCATAAGGCAGATCTGTTGACCATGAGCGACACAGGCATTGCTGCTGATGTGAGCACTGGTGGGACTTCTTTTGTCTCCTGTCAGCCCGTGCTTACATGACATCTTCAGATAAAATCCTGGTGAACAATCAGTGAAGAATCCCCAACCCTCCCTTAGAATGACATTCCTGCCCTAAAGAAAAATATCCACATGTGGCTTCTAAAGTGACAAAAATAATCAGGGCCTCACACCTGCCTGGAAGAGCAGAATACCAGATTTGATGCTGGATGGTTAATGAGGCTTTTAGCCTCGGACATAATATTCACCTTGAATGTCAATGAAGACATGGAAGGGCAAATAATGGTTTTTTTTGTGGCTAGGTAACCACTTATTCCTAATTGTGGCCAGAGTTAAATAGGAGACATTCAATTTAGTTGACTACTATTTTACACTTCCAGAAACTGTCACCAATTACAGGTTTTACAGTTTTCTTATTTGAACCAGTGTCTGATAAAAGTAGTTGTAACAGGATACAGGGGAAAATCCAACCCAGAGCTAAAAGTCTGATCAGGAAAAGGAAATGCTTGTCTTTCTGGTTAAGATGAAAAGCAAACTTGCTTTCGATTGCACATTCTGTAGCCCTTTCTGACCACCTCTGTCTATGGGAGTATCCACCTTAAGTGACACTGTGATGGTAAACACACAGCATGGGATGGAGGACTCTCATAGATGTAGAAGAGAATAAATGTGCTCCACTTATCACTTAAATTGCACTATTTTCCTAGCTCTGACAACCCCTTCTCAGTGATCAGTGCTGTTAGGCTGCATGAAACTCTACAGCTCCAGACAAGCCCATTGTAAATGTAAACATCACAATGCACAAGTTTAAAAGGACAAAATCTTACGTAAAATGCTGCTTTGGACCACCTGGCCACGCTACATAGCAAAGAGTTCTCCCAGGCATCACCTTGGTTATGGAGTATAGGCACTGAGGAAAGGCCAACAGGAAAGCCAAAATCCAGATGCTTCCGATGACCACCTTGGTAGCTGTCGCAGAGAGCCTGGGTTTCAAGGGATCAATAATGGCCATGTACCTGTGGAAAAAAAACCCAACAAAATCTGTGTGTGAGAATCAATTTAAGCTTAGTGTTGGAAGAAGGACGAGAGCAGAGATATTTGTCTTCTTGGAGTTCTGAAGGCGTTGTGCATTTAGGTGGTCTAAACTCCATGAAGGCAGTGCTGGAAGGAAATAAATGTTCATTCTGAATTATTTTAAAGCTGTGGGACACCTCCTTAACTGTGTGTATACAAGCAGAGTAACTGTTTCTCAAGGAGTTAGTTAATCCTGTTTCTGCATAACCTCATTCAAAGGCAACAAGGCAGCCAGATCCTTTGTTGCTCTGTGATATAATACTGGGTTTATCTCTAATTAAAAACAGCCAAGCTGTCAGGATTATTTGACATCTCTCCAAAAGCTCCAGGAGCCTGCCATGTCTGCATGTATTTATTCCAGTAGACAAGGGCTAACTTCGGGTGGTCTGCCAAAGAACTGCAGACTGCAAACTGTTCATAGGGAGATTGAGAGAGGAGCCATCTGAGCATTTCCTGAGGCAATGTATAAGTGATAAAAGCACTGAGAGAAATAGCTGCATAAAGCATGAAAACATCTCATTTGCTTTCTCAATTCCTTTGCTCTCAGGTTGGATGGCATTCTACTTGCTGTCCTGTCCTGCATTGGCAGTACATGCATACTGATAACTTTACAAGAACAGGCAAAAAAAAAAACCTTTAAAAGTTTGCTCTAAGTAGTTAAAATTTAAACTCCTGGGAAAAGAGAGGGACAGGAAGGCATCGGTCTAGCCTTGAGCTCTGTGATAAAGGGTTGGACTTGATGATCTGTGAGGTCTCTTCCAACCTTGGTGATACTGTGATACTGTGAAGACAGATAGAAAAAGAAAAGCAAGTATTATTTTCTGTCTTTTGGGCTCTGTTATAGCTGTATGGAACGATGGAGACAGAAATTTTGTCTCTTACATACTCCATACTACACACTTCATGTGTTTCTCACATTTGTTTTTAGCATGACTACAGCTTTGCTTTCTGGGCTAAACCCTGAATTACTGCATTTTCCACCAACTTCTCTTATCATATTACTTTGTTTTGTTTAACAGTGACCAAATTATGACTCTCAAAATCAGCAATAATTTTAATTATTTAGGAACACTGCTCAAAATTCTTCCACTATTAAGGGAAATGCTGATGACTATCATTCAGAATCACATTTAAATGAACTGTTATACTTGGATAAAACCAAAGAGAGACTGGCTGTGTGCATGTGCACTTGCACCCAGGAGGGACAACCAGATCCTTGGCTGCATCAGGAGATGCGTAGCCAGCAGGTCAAGGGAGGTGATTCTCCCCCTCTGCTCCACTCTGGTGAGACCCCACCTGGAGTACTACACCCAGTTCTGCAGCCCCTATTACGAGAAGGATGTGGATGTGCTGGAGTGTGCCCAGAGAAGGGCCATGGGGATGCTCAGAGGGTTGGAGCTGCTCTGCTATGAGGACCAACTGAAAGAGTTGGGGCTGTTCAGTCTGGAGAGGAGGAGACTCCCAGGTGACCTTCTTGTGGCCTTCCAGGATCTGAAGGGGGCCTACAAAAAAGCTGGGGAGGGACTTTTTAGGCTGTCAGGGAGTGACAGGACTAGGGGGAATGGAGCGAAGCTGGAGGTGGGGAGATTCAGACTGCATGTAAGGAGGAAGTTGTTCAACATGAGAGTGGTGAGAGCCTGGAATGGGTTGTCCAGGAAGGTGATGGAGGCCCCATCCCTGGAGGTGTGTAAGGCCAGGCTGGATGAAGCTGTGGGCAGCTTGATCTAGGGTAGGGTGTCCCTGCCCACGGCAGGGGGGTTGGAACTAAATGATCCTTGTGGTCCCTCCCAACCCCAACTGATTCCATGTGCAATATGCAGTTGTTCTGCACCAAACTAGGGCCCAGACCTTGACATAGAGAGCATGAGTCTTATTTCTTCTTCCTGTTTTTTTCACAGTAAGGAGGCTTGTTCCAGCCTCCAGTTGATTTGGAAAATTCTTTGCAATTGCATACTGAGTGCTGTGGAGAGAACATTCCTATGTGTCTTTTGCACATCCCTTGCTTCCCTTAAGCAGTGCCACCAAGGGAAGTTGTTCCTCTCAGTGTGTTCCTAGTGACAGTGTGGCAAGTGAATCCAAGCCAACATCTCTTAGTGCAAGCAAGGCTGTAAGTAATTTGAGTCTTAAGGTAATCCTTACAGTCCCTTCCAACCCTGACTGATTCTATGATTCTATATTGTGGTAGTAATGTAGCATACTTGATAGCTAACTATATGTTTTTAATTGGACACCATGGTGCTTTCCAAAACAATACAAGGGAAGGTTTTCTTTGTATTAATATTTTACTTCAGATCCAGGGAGTTTCCAGAGTATATTAAAGAAAAAATCTTTGTATTCATGATGCAAACAATACTGTTTGTGAGCTGATGTAGGAGTTAAAAGATCAGCAATTTCAGTCAAGGTGTTCCCATGGAAGTATTTGTGTACCTGTATCTTTTCTCAAGTCATTGGCAGCAGTGACAAACTACACTGTGTTTTCCAAACAGTTGCTTTTCTGAAATTGGAATAGGAATAATTTAGAAGCTCCTCAGGAGTAACCAGGGCAAGTCAAAACAAAGCTAACAAAATTAAACCAATATTTTCCGTGTTTCCTTGTGTTTTGTTTGGATTTGTTTTATTTGGATTTGTTTGTTTGCTTTGAGGTTTATTTTGTTTGCCTTTTTATTTTGATTTGGGGTTTTTTGTTTTGTTTTGTTTAAATTTCATATTATATGAAAAGAGCTGAAGCAGATGGGAAACTGGGTTGAATGTGAATGCCAGCTTGAATGTTTGGCTGATGAGTTTACCAGATTTCTAGGAGAACATCTAAATGACTTTAAAGAGTTTGTAGTCAGCCACAGGGATTAGCAGTAACTCTAGAAGAAGCAAACTTCTTGCTAAAGAATAGTTATGACCTATTTATTTCCACTTTCTTTCACAGTATGCATGTCCAGCTATCTGATCATCTTTGGCCAGATTATTGAAGTCTATCACTGATCTCCTAAGGGTCCTCTTCTTTCCATTTTAAGGCTGCAAACTTCATGACTCATAACTGCCCCTGGCCACATCTGTTTCATCTTT
The DNA here is from genome assembly GCF_015220805.1 of Pogoniulus pusillus. Classification (NCBI taxonomy): domain Eukaryota; kingdom Metazoa; phylum Chordata; class Aves; order Piciformes; family Lybiidae; genus Pogoniulus; species Pogoniulus pusillus. The sequence goes on from NC_087272.1 coordinate 7,025,639, forward strand.
TAAGTGCGGTTAGAAAATCAAACCACACCAATGCCAGCCTCTGTATGTGTAGAGAAAAATATCTTCAGAGCTTTCAGTGTTGCTTCTCTCTTCATGTTATTTTATACTTTTTAAAGGAATTGCACTAAGTAAATGATGTACTATGGCTCTTCATCTATGCTACAACCACCCCTCAGGTAGTTGTAGACAGCAATGAGGTCACCCCTGAGCCTCCTCTTCTCCAGGCTAAACAATCCCAGCTCCCTCAGCCTCTCCTCATAGGGCTTGTGCTCGCTTCAGCTGGGCTGCTGGTTTTACCCCTATCTCTGGCCTACCACCCTTAGCCTCCTTCGGTTTGTCTCTAGTACTACTGTAGTCACACCCCCCACCCCCCACCCCCCAGCCTTGCTTAAAGCCCTTTCAACAAGCCCAGCCTGCTCATGTGCCAGAATCTTTCTTCCCCTCTGAGGCAGATGTACTCCATCTGTTGCTCACAGACATGGGACCATATAAAGTTCCCCAAGATTAAAGAGCCCAACATTCTGTTGGTGACACCAGCCTCTGAGTCACTTCTTCACAGAGAGTGATTTACCATCAGAATGGGCTGCCCAGGGAGGTGGTGGAGTCGCCATCCCTGGAGGTGGTCTAGTTGACTGGCTAGGGCTGGGTGCTAGGTTGGCCTGGATGATCTTGGAGGTCTCTTCCAACCTGGTTGATTCTATGATTCTATGACTCTATTCTATGATTCTATCTGTACGTTTCTGCCTCATATAAAGATGGTTTGGGATAGACTCAGAGATTAATCTGTGCATGGAAAATTACGTAGGTGGTAATAGGCATCGTAGTGCAAGATATGGGAAAGAAAATCAGTTTGTTTCATCAGCCTTTGTAGATGTGTGCTGTTGTTAGACTCTAGGTGTTGCTGTGGGGCTTAGAAGTTATGAAAAGCAGCTTGCTTTATACTCAGAGAATTAATTATAGGTAAGCAAGCATAGATGAGTAGATCCTATTGCAAAGGGACACTAATATGCAATTACTGTTATCCTTCTTGTCTGTGTTTGCCCTTTAGACATTCATAGATTGAAAAAGCTTCAAAGACATTCATAATGTTTGCTTTTTGTGCTCTCATCTTCTGCCTTGGCTTTAGATCATGTGCACCCTTCTTACAGCACCAAAGAATCATTAAGGTTGAAAAAGACCTTTAAGATCATCAAGTTCAGCTATCACCCCAACACCACCATGGTCACTAAACTATGTCCCAAAGTTCTGTGTCTACAAGTTTTTTTTAACACCTTCAGGGATGGTGACTCTACTGCCTCCTCAAGCAGCCCATTCCAGTGCCAGACCACTCTTTCAGTAAAGAATCTGCAACTTAAGGCCATTTCTTCTTGTCCTATTGCTTCTTATGTGGGAGAAAAGACTGACCCCCCCCCCCCCCTCACTACAATCTTTCAAGTAGTTGTAGAGATCAAAGATGTCTCATCTCAGCCTTCTCATCTCCAGACTGAACAATCTGTTTCACAGTATCACCAAGGTTGGAAGAGACCTCACAGATCATCAAGTCCAACCCTTTACCACAGAGCTCAAGGCTAGACCATGGCACCAAGTGCCACGTCCAATCCTGCCTTGAACAGCTCCAGGGATGGCGAATCCACCACCTCCCCGGGCAGCCCATTCCAGTGTCCAATGACTCTCTCAGCGAAGAACTTTCTCCTCACCTCGAGCCTAAATTTCCCCTGGCATAGCTTGAGGCTGTGTCCTCTCGTTCTGGTGCTGGCCACCTGAGAGAAGAGAGCAACCTCCTCCTCCTCAGCTGTCTCTAAAGACTTGTTATCTAGACCCGTCACCAACTTCACTGCCCTCCTCTGGACATGCTGCAGCAACTTATACATGTTTCCAAACCCAGGAAGAATTTGAATTGCAATCAAATTCTGCCACTGGTCTGAATCAATCTTTTTGTTGGATGCATAAGTTCTGTTCTGCTGCAATTAGAAGAACAGCACACATGTAAAATGATGGATGATGTGACACACCTGTGTTCTAGACAGACTTGGGCAAAATATCTAGGTACAGACATCAGCTACAAGCCAGTAGTACTAATATTCATAAGCCAACACTCCTAAGAATTGGTGTAAGTAGTTCTCTTCATGAATATTTACTTGCTATACCAAAGAAGTTTCATTCAAGATCTTCTTTCTTGTTGGAAATTTCACACTTGTGGGATGGGCAATTGCCATGGGTTAAGTCATCAACCTGTTACAGTAGTTATAGAATAGATATTTCTCTTAGCAAAAGTAACTCTATATTTATCCATCTAATATGCAATAAATCCAGCATCTGCCATCAGAGTGTTACTCAGCCTCTAGTAGGCATAATAACTGTGCTACTACTTTGAAGCATCTAAATGCTGTTAGAGCAATCTAAACTAATTTCAGTTCTGCATCATCCATTTCTCTATCTAGAATTTCAGGCCTATTCATTTAGCCTTGTTTTTGCCACACCAACATTTTTTCTCACAAAATAATTAGTTCCCCTCTCTTTCACCTGATTTTATATTTGTTGGAGCCAAAATGCTGGGTTTGGTTTTACATTCTAAACATTCAAGTGCAGGATGTCTTGTCCTGAGAGCAGAAAATCTTGTGAAAGTAGACATTGATTGGATTGTTGCCCTCTATGCCCTAGTTTCCTTCTCCTCCAAAGAATGAGTACAGCTTGGTAATGAAGGTAAGTCATGAGTCCTGTCTTTCAAATTGAGCTAGCATGAGCATGGCCTGCCAGAATGCTTGATTATCTTTACATGTAGCAGGTGATAACCCACAAACAAGTTATAATTTTCACATGCTTGTGGAATTCTTAAGGCATTTCCTCCTAGCCCAGACTAATGTCTTTCAACTGCTAGTTTTCTTCAGATTGTACATTGATATTATTTTGTGTGCTATTGTCAGACTTCTATTACATTCACATTATTCTTATTCTCAGTTATATTACTCTTGTTCTCAATAGGTATCAGCAGTAATTCTGTTTCATTTCCCTGCCTGGTGACTACCCTTGAAAGATGTGGATTGCTTGTATGAAATGACTCATATAGCTCTTCTGATGGCAATTCTAATTATTGGCTGTCTTGAGCAAGGTAAGTCAAAGGACAAGGATCAGATAAAAAGCAGGCTACTTGCCTTTTTTGTTGAAATTTGAGTGCTAAACCAACAGCCTACCTTTTGCATAAGATAGATTACAAAAATGTAGCAGGCAGTCATTCTAACAAACAAAATGAGGAGGAGGGGGAGGAGGTGGAGGAGCCTCAATAATGCCTTTGTGCTAGAAGGTCTTAGCTGACCAGGGAGTATTGACAGCTCTCTTCTGCTGAGTTTTTATAACAAGTCTAATTTATTCTAATTTGCCAGTACACTAACAATTAGAATGAAGTAGCTAACTTGTTCCTTAAGTGACTTAGCAACAGAATTGCTTAATTAACACAGTGCTTTATAGCTGCAATTGTTACGCTCACTCAAATTCATCATATAAGCTTGGCAGCATTTTCCTAGAGAAGCCATTATTACCATAATTAAGGATATAGTGGAAAATGTGGAATGGCTCTCAGTTGCAGGTTAAAAAAAACCACCTCCCTAGCTGCACTGCATCTGGGTGTTAATCTCTGAAGCTTAAAGAAGTCCAGAAGAGACTTGAGTCATTCCTGCACTATTAGCTATCATTTGCAAAGGAGGCTTAGCCACTCCTGCCTTCAGTTGTGTTTGTTGGAAATGTTATTTTGCCATTGCTGGTACCTAATGTGGTAAGTGGTTTGTCTGTCTCTATAGCCTCCATCTGAAGGAGTTAGTTTTTCAGTCGGCCCTTGCCTTTGGTCTCTATTCTCTTTGTGAGGGTGCTTACATAAGAAAAGAAAGCTCTAACTAGCATAGGCTAGGTGTTCTAGGCTGAAGAGAACTGGCCATTGGAACAGGCTGCCCAGGGAGGTTGTGTAGTTGCCAACCCAGGAAATGCTTATGAAAAGACTGAATGTGGTGCTTAGTGCCATGCTTTAGTTGATTGGATAATGTTGGCAATAGGTTGGGCTTTATGATCTTGAAGATCTTTTCCAACCTGATTGATTCTGTGAGAAAATGAGTGAGGTGGGGAGGCTGAGCATGGGATAATGTGTGTGTATGCTGCAGGATATTGCCTTTTATATTCCAGTTATCTTTGGCTGACAACTGGTGTCTTTCAAGGTGCAGCTTTGTCATTCAAGCTGATTGGTTTCCTTATTCTGTTTGTTATCTTTACATGCCTTTTGGACAACAAAGTGCCAGTTACAAGGGGGAACGGCAGAGGTGCTGTCTGAATGGTGCTGAACATGGTGTAGAAAATAGAGGATTGTGTGAGTAGGCCAGGAATGAAAGGGAAAATGATGAAATGGGGGATCTGGAGCCAAAGCGAAATAACTGAGACTGGGAAACTGCTGAATACAAAAATAGGAATAGAAATGAAACAACAGTAGTGAGAAACTAATAGGAGGAAATGCAAAGAAAGCCAAGTTGGTAGGATAAGAGCAGAGAGAAACTGTGTTGAGAGGGGAGAATAAGAAAGGAAACTGGGGTGATGTAAAGGCCAGGTAGGCAGAAGGGATAGAAAAGCACAATGTTACAGTCGTAGGGCTCTGTGGTGGCAAGCCCCTTTGCCTCTGCAAGTGTGTGGGAGTGAATTCCCAAAGAGCTGTTCTCTCTGCTATCAGTCAACCATAAACAGTGTGCCAGAGGAACGTGCAGACTTTTCTGATGCTCTGCTGTCGTGTGTCTTAATGACTGTTCTGGTTCTCTACTACACTTTCAAGTGGCCTGAACTTGTGCAGTCCTGAAATCAGTGAAAGTGGCAAGCACTGAGGTCTGCGTAGCTCTGCTATGTCTTGTGCTATTTATACACAGGCTTTGCACTACACATCTGTCTATTGACAAGAGAGAATCAAAAATATTGGAGATGGTAGGCATTTCAGGTAAAGGAGGATTTATAATGGCTACAAGCAACTGAAGACTTGTTACACCACTGAAAAGTGTTCTGTAGCCACGTGAACATTATTTAGTGAGGTGCTATGCCAATTTGTCTCCTAGTCTTTGGGCATTTACTGTTCAGTCAGTCACCAGGCTGGAGCAATGGGACTCCCTGCCAAACAAAGGGCTCTGGATTCTCACTGGGGCCATTTGATTTCAGAACTGGACTGCTAAAATGTCATAGATAGCTTGTTCCACACAATAAAGCAGGGATGCTGAATATAAATTACATGTAAACTGAAAAAAAATTAACTCATTATGCTCATGTATCACAAATAGCAGAAGCCATTATTACCTCATGCAACATAAACACAAGATATTTGTGAGATGGAATATGGACAGTTAGAAACCTAGGGATCTAAATACTTGCAGGTAGAGACTCAAGCCAATACTTGAAAGAATGTGGGTCAGGAAGTATCTACACCGTATTCTACATAACACTCAGGCACTTTTAGATAGCATTTTAGTTTCATCACTAAAATCATGATGATTTTTTTTTCTGTGATCATGCTATATCCCACTGTCATGGCTTTTCTTCCAGCTTTGGCTTGTGTCAGTCTTCGTCCATATCTAATTACTGTTAAAGTCAGCATCAGTCTTTCCAATGAAATTGGTGAGAAATCAGTCAGACAGCAAGACATAATGGCTGGGACATCATGGTGTGGTTGCTGCAAAGCTCTTTTCTTTCAAGACTGTTTTCTTCTCTGCTGGGGTCACAATAGATCTAGTTTCCTGCTGGAGTCTTGCAAAGGGTTAACCCTCCTGGGGAAGTGGTCTTGACCCTGACCTCAGGTCTCCTGACCCCTCTACGAGGGTGGGTCCAAACACTACCAGGTGGGGTGGTTAGCCCACTCCCACTCCCTGTCTAAATCCCTACAAAAACAGAGGAACTTCCTCCTTTGCTCTCTCCCTGCCTCCCTGCTTGCCAGCATCACCATCCTGTTTCCTGCTGCTCTTTGTTTTACCACGTGTCCATGACCCACGAGGCAGACGAACCCACTGCCATCAAATCTGGTTGTATTGACATATTTTGTATCTTGTTTTCCCTTCCCTATTCATTTTGTAACTTCCCTACCTCAAATATCTTGTATTTATTGTTAAATTTTTCTTCTTTTAATTTCCAAATCAGACTATTTATTTGGGTGCACTTTACCTTATCCTTTCTACATCAAATTCCTCTCCTTAGGGAAAGAAGGGGGAAGGGGGAAAGGCATCCTATAAATTGTTATTGGTTCTATTAACTACATTTCAGTCTCTGGGAAATTTAATCTAGAACCAAGACAAGTCTACAATTTGCTGTCTGAGATTTGTTTCTTGGGTTCATCAAATCAGGAAAATTTGTTTTCTCTGAAATGGTAGCAGAGTCCTCATTTGAATAACCTTGATAAACTGTTTGAGGCAGTGGTTATAATGACAGCATAATCATGAGGCTTGAAAATGACATAGGAGACAAATAGCTGGCAAGTACTAGAAAATAGTCTGAAGTTTGTGTGATGGTCTTGATAGTAGAAAAGACTGAGGAAAAAATAAAATCTCAATTTGACATTTTGTAAAACAGCATAAACTAAAGTAGGCAGGAAAAAAATCTTCCCTCTTCCACACAGCATTTGGGAAATGATAGCAAAAATACATAAGGCGTTTTAGAAACAAAACGATGTTCAAAATTGGATCCTACAAATGCCATCTGGAGACACAGTTGGAACTCTTTAATCATCCTAAGTGATTTGTGTCACATGTTAACAGTGTGTTTATAAACTCAAATCGAGGGGAAAAAAAGTAATCAATTCAGCCTTAGATTGTAACAGGAAATTGGGGCTTGGAAAAGGAAGAGGCAGAGAAAATCATAATGCTTGTGTGTAAGTGGCTTGTCAACAGCGGACGGCAGAGCGAGCTTCCTTCATCAATACACAGATGCTGTTACTCCTCAAAACAGAAACTGACTTTCAAACTTTGCATTTCCAATCAACTATTAATCAGGAAATGCAGGCAGGGAAATGGCAATGATTCTCTGCCCTTATTTAAAACATTGCTGTGGAAAACCTTAAGGAAGATCTCTGTTAGGTGGAAGAGGATGGAAAGAATGGTGAGATTTTAGAGGGGTTTTTTTGCATGATGAAAACCAAATCTTTGACTTCAGTATTTTTTGATCTTTATCTAATGCCTGCTAGAGCAAGGTTGTGTCTTTGCTTGTGAGAGTGGTCTGTATTCATTTATTTGGACTGACTTTCTCTGCAGCAAGAGTGGCTACTGGCATCTTTCTAGAACTGACCCCGACTGTTAAATAAGGCTGGCTTTGGTAGCCAGAAGGATCCACAGTGAACAATGTTGCTGTTACTAAACCTAACAGCACAAAGAAAGACTTTCTGACAGCAAACAAACACATTGTGTGGTTGGAGAGATCAGTGGGCAATATCCCTGAGGAATAACTTGGTCTTGATTTACCCAGAGACACAGGTCTCAGCGTTGCTGTGTTTTGATCAGAGTAAGACTGCAGTTTTTCTGAGATGAGGGCTAGCGTCCAGTTTCTTAAACCAGGAGTATTGGAGTTCTTCAGTGTAGCTGAGTTCTTGTCAACATTGTAATGCTTTCTATTTGAGGAACACTTTGGCAACTGTTAATAGGCTAGGTTGTTGTCAGTCTAGAATTGATTTTATGCAATGTGTTCTGTACTTATGCATATTGATAGAGAAGGAATAAGATTTTCTTTGGTCTGCCTGACAAAATGCTAGACTGACTGACTTACCCTCAAGTGCTTCTGTTTCTCTTAATCTTTGCATGCAGTGTATCTGCACTATCAAAGGCCAGTGTCAATGCAAATTCTGCAAAGCCAGCTCTATCTGCACAAACTACAACCCACTCTGTTACTGCCTGCATTTTTGACATTGCCACAGAATTACAGAATCATAGAATCAACCAGGTTGGAAGAGACCTCCAAGATCATCCAGTCCAACCTAGCACCCAGCCCTAGCCATTCAACCAGACCATGGCACTGAGTGCCTCATCCAGGCTTTTCTTGAGCACCTCCAGTGACGGTGGCTCCACCACCTCCCTGGGCAGCCCATTCCAATGCCAATCACTCTCTCTGGCAAGAACTTCCTCCTGACATCCTTCCTAGACCTCCCCTGGCACAACTTGAGACTGTGTCCCCTTGTTCTGTTGCTGGTTGTCTGGTAGAAGAGACCAACCCCCACCTGGCTACAGCCTCCCTTCAGGTAGTTGTGGACAACAATGACATCAGCCCTGAGCCTCCTCTTCTCCAGGCTAAACAACCCCGGCTCCCTCAGCCTCTCCTAACAGGGCTGTGTTCCAGGCCTCTCACCAGCTTCGTTGCCCTTCTCTGGACATGTTCCAGCACCTCAACATCTCTCTTGAATTGTGGGGCCCAGAACTGGACACAGCACTCAAGGTGTGGCCTGACCAGTGTTGAGTACGAGGGAAGAATAACCTCCCTTGTCCTACTGGCCATCTGAATGGCTTCCTCCTTCTTTCTGCCTTTTTCACAGTATCACAGTATCACCAAGGTTGGAAGAGACCTCACAGATCATCAAGTCCAACCCTTTACAACCATTTTTGTTGAAATAATTTTCTTTTAGGCAAACATAGTTACATGAATGCTGCAAGTTTCTGTCCTGGTTGGTAAACCAGACAGAAATGCATGTAGCCAGTTATATATAAAAAAAAAAAGTACAAACAAAAAAACCCAACAAACACCAACCAAAAAAAACCCCACAAAACCCAGCTTCAACCCTTGACTGTCTTTGACAAGGTACTTCAGGCTACGCTATGTAGTGAACCACAGATCTATCTTCTAACAGCTTCCCTTAAGCTATGAATAGGAGCACTGAGAAAATGTATTTAAGGCTAAGACTGTCTAAGATGAACTTCTCATTTGAGCATATGGTTTGAACTTGTCAGATGTTGTTTCATGCTTCGAGCAAGAAGACATGGGGTTAGTCACTGTTGTAAATGTTGCTTATGCACCTCGAGGTATTGGCTTATCAACCTCTTTGTTTTCTCAGTCTGTCTTTTGAAAGCAGCTTGTTAAATGTAATATTTACTCTATGAAAAACAAAGAGGGAAAGTATAGTCTGTGTTTATCCCCAGGCTGTCCCAGTGTGTTATTGATAACATAATTCTGTCATGGATTTTGACCAAAACTCAAAAAGATTCATTTTTCCTAACTATTATGAGTTTGTAGCAAGAAATTGATACTTTTCCTGTATCTCTGACAGTCTGAATCTTGTAGCCATTGCATCAGGGGTTTGTGCAGGAATTTTCACCTCTTTTCTGAGAAAGGAAAAGAGAGTGTATTGTAAAAATAATTTTAGGCTCCCAAGTCATAAAGGCTCCTTTATGTCTCTCCTCTTGATTTCTGAACCCTGAATGCTCTCCTGTTCAGCTCTTTCTCTCCAGTTCTGAGAAGCAGTGTTTTTCAGAGGGTAGCCTAGAGACTCAGCCCAGAAATAGGATGTGCTTCTCCTTAAAGTACAAGTTTGGAGAACACAGAGAAAAGGGGATTTCCCATTTGAATTCTATAATCCCTTCTGTTTTCTTGGCAAAGTAATAGGAGTAATAACAGTGATAAATGTAAAAGATGATTATGTAGTCACAAAGGCTGATTCATGAAGTCATCCAGTAGTTTGGAAAAAAGGGATTAATAGATGCTATGTTGAACTTCAGTCTGGGGGTACAGCAGGGAGTGTTTTGTGTAGCTATGTGATACCAGAGGCAGCTAAAGCTAACAATAAAATGTCATCTTATGGCAAAATCCAGCATAGTGAGTTTACAGGGGCTATGTTCTCAGATATGAGGGGGAGAGTCCCTCTTGGGAAAACAGCCTGTAAAGCATAACAGACCTGAAAATAAATCCAGCCATCATTTTGTTTTTCTTGTTCCTATGTTCATTTGTCTCTCTACAGACTTCAGTGCAAATTCTCTCTCTCCTTTAACATGGAAACCATTTACTTTGAGATATCAGAGTCTGAGGGAAGTTTGAGATGGGGCAAAGGTTGCAGTTGTGTTTCAGCTGAGCTCTGTGCACAGGGTGGCATCTGGCTTGGTGGTGCAGGTTTCTCACCTGTCGCTACTGAAGCCTCTATCCATTGGCCAAGCACATGTGCAAGAATGCCAGTAGCAGTATACATCTTCTTGGTGTGTATTTTTTTGCTGAAACTGCTGGCACATGACTACAAGGTGGGGTCAGACCCTGTGCACTCCATACCCCAACCTGCTAGACATATTTGAGGTAATTTTTTCACCTATACATTTCCCTATACCTCAGTGTTTCTAAGCGTACAGAAGAAGTAACAGAGGCTTAGTTCCCAATTCAGACAATCTTATTCTGCATTGAAATGGTCATGTATAATTTGCCATAAGCATCAGTTTGAAATGTTTATGGCATGTGAAGGCCTTGAGCATTTTGTCTGAGGAACAGGAACTCATGCAGAGACAGATACTAAAAGATATCCTTCTGGCAAGACTACATTTTATAATGTGCCAACTGCCTACTTCATCATTTCAGTAACTGATTCCTTTATAGGGCATGTGGTGCTACTTCTTGGCAATAATATCTGCTCTTCCAACATACACTTGAAGAGAATGAAGAGCCTAAGTGATGTTTTGAGGATCTGTGTGTATACACCCAATGAATTCATATTTCCTCTGATAAACTGAATCATGCATTTATGCCTTGTCCCTGTCTTCTCTTACAAGCTTGTATCATATTACTTGTGCTGGAGCCTACTGAGTGTATAGAGTGATTATTAATAGCCTTCAATAACTGAACAACATCACAGAGAAAGAGAAAACCAGCCAGTATATATCTGCTTATGTAGGCATACTAGAAGTCTAAGAAATAAGGTAGGAAACTGGAAAACTGAGTTTTGAATAAGGTTATTGCTTTAACAGGCATACTAGAAACTAGGTAGGAGGAACATAACACCAGCAGTAAGATTCAAACAAAAAAAAACAGAGGAGGTTATGGAAGAGGACAGGGAAAAAAAAAGATGATGCTAAATATAGTTTAAAGTAAATGAAAACAAATATATTCATCAATGCTATAGTTTTATGGTTTGAAACTCCAGGTATGATTCTGAAAGAGTAAATTTCAAGACTATACACTATATAACTATATACAGAGTTAAAATGGTGACGTGCCAAAAGAAGTTAGATGGCTGTGGTAGCAGCTAATGCAATAATGATAGTGACAAATAACAGTGACTTCAGTGCAGACATCACATATATTTGTGTTAATGACTACTCCATAGAATATCTACAAGGAGGAGCCCAAAGTAAGTAAGCAAGGAGCTCTTGGATTAGTCTTGAGCAGTGTCTGCAGTCAGGACTAAACATTATTATTCTTCAAATAGAGTCTAGAGTATGGCTAGTGTTAACCTCTCTGCAGAAACAATAAAAGACCAAAATCAAGCTCTTAGGGTAGTGTTCCATTTGAAAAGGAGGTACTATGGAAACTTGAGGAAGCTTATTAAAAAGAAATGAGAAAGGCAACCAAAAGAAAAGAGAGACTTCTAAAACCAGGAATCAGTGGCATTCTAAAACATGGAGATTCTCTACAATGTTTTGTTAGTAAAGGTTAATTTCCGTTTGAGTCTGAGGTTCAGAAAAGCGAGTGTAGGGGTGCTGAGGAAAAGAAAGCTGGGACCATGACTCTGGGATTCTGGCTCTCATTCTGCTGCAAGCTGCTTAATTATTTGATCTTTCAATCAAATTTTTAAAACCCTGTATCTTGATGTCAGCATGTCAGCAGCATGATGCTCTGTATTCACAGTTGTTAGCTGCCTGAGGTACCAGAATGCTGGGGTTTGGGCGGAACTGAACAGTCTGACAAAATAAGGAGAGTAAGCAGGATGGAGTAACTGAACTGATAAGGAGGCATAGCTGCAGATGGGTGGCCTTGCGAGGCTGGCAGAGAAGCTGAGGGAGTTGTCAGATGTGCGAGAAGAGAGGCTGCTCAGCCCTGGGAACAAGGAATGTTGAGGCTAAGTTCTTGCAAAGGGGGATTAAGGGGGGTAGTTGATCAGGTCTGCCTCTGTGCCTGTGGACAGCCCATCTCTGCTTTGTAAGCCTATCAGAAGTACCTGTCTCTCTACCGAACTCCACTATATAGGGATCACACTTAGCTTCAGTAAACGGATTGACCATTATGCATCACACTGGTGTAAGCCTGGTGTCTCCCTCTCCTGCACGGCCTAGAAGAGAGGCCAACTCAGCACCCGAACTTGAATTTAGCTCAAAATTGATTAGCCTTATTCCTTTTAAAACTCGTATCCACAGATACATTTCTGTGGAGTAAATACAAAGAGGAAGTTTTGTAACACCTCTGTTGGACTAGATGAGCATAGAATAAAGTTCCGTATCAGACTGAAGGTCAGAATGAAGGGCATTTCGTTCTATCAGAAGGCCCTAAAAGGGGGGAAAGATAGAATCATAGAATCAACCAGGTTGGAAGAGATCTCCAAGATCATCCAGTCCAACCTAGCACCCAGCCCTATCCAGTCAACCAGACCATGGCACTAAGTGCCTCATCCAGGCTTTTCTTGAAGACCCCCAGGGACGGTGACTCCACCACCTCCCTGGGCAGCCCATTCCAATGCCAATCACTCTCTCTGTGAAGAACTTCTTCCTAATATCCAGCCTATACCTACCCTGGCACAACTTGAGACTGTGTCCCCTTGTTCTATTGCTGGTTGCCTGGGAGAAGAGGCCACCCCCAACCTGGCTACAACCTCCCTTCAGGTAGTTGTAGACAGTAATAAGATCACCCCTGAGCCTCCTCTTCTCCAGGCTAAACAGGCCCAGCTCCCTCAACCTCTCCTCATAGGGTTTGTGTGTTCCAGGCCCCTCACCAGCTTTGTTGCCCTTCTCTGGACATGTTCCAGCACCTCAACATCTTTCTTGAATTGAGGGGCCCAGAACTGGACACAGTACTCAAGGTGTGGCCTGACCAGTGCCGAGTACAGGGGAAGAATAACCTCCCTTGTCATTATTGAAATCATAATGGGACTTTGGGACATGACCAAGTTTTGAGCTTTAAAAATGGTAATTTACTCTGACAGTCTCCTAATTTGAAACTAATTTTTGGACTTTGCTGTTAGTGGCTCACTGAGGCAGACTTTTTTAACAGCTTCAAAGCTTACATCAACACAACAGGTGAGGAAAGTTTTATGATTAAAAAACCAGTTCATGAAAGTGGAATTCTCTTTAACATTGGACTCTTTTGTTATTCTTTTATAGTACCTTTGACTCTGCAAGTAGCTGACCTCAAAAATGAGCTGGAATTTTTGCAGAGCGTGAGGCTAAAATAGATGGTTAACATTTAGCAGAATCTGATCTTTAGAAAAGATTATATCAGGTCCATGCTTTTCCCCTTTCCTAATGGTTTGTTAAAGAAAGTTACATAGTCTCCTGGGTGCCATTATATTGACCTGTGTGGAGCAGCAGTTAGCCTTGCAGGCTGTTCTGCAGTAAGGCAGAACGTTGGTGCTTCACAAATGGAATTTTGTTTACATTTGTATGAAATACAAAGAAATCTAATATGTATGCAATAGCTCTCCCAAGACCAAAAGTAGAAGTTTATTTGCATCCTCAGAAGAAAAGAAATAGTAGGGAGTGAAGAGGATCAGCAGCTAGGCACTGTCATTGTTAGAATACCTTGTTTAATGCCAAAGCAGTTGCTTTTACAGAGTTAAACTTGTTGAAACGAGGAAATCATTACAGAATTGCTGGAAGAACAATAACTGAGAAAACCACAATGTAGATGTGCTAATAACAGGGAAAGAATGTATAAAAACACATAAAGTGTCTACTGTGAGACAAGTTATTTTATGCTATGTTGCTATGACTCCAAGCTTCCACTTTACCTGTCAGATATCTGCAGAGGATTTCCAGGCCTACATGCAGAACTGGTTGCATGATGTGGTGATCTTGGGATTGGAAATCAATTGCCAGCATAGATGAACCACTTCTTCTGCATGCTAAGAACTAGTAGGAAGGGATAGTGGCTCTTCAAAGGCCAGAGCTAGATGGCTTGAATTCTGCCTCAGTTACTGCCTTCATTATGTCCAGGAACTGTGCCAGAGCCACTCGTCACAGGTGGAGTTAAGACATGTGGCCTTTTAGGATGATGCACTGGCCAGTGGCAAGAGCTTATTTGCTCTAGAACTATTCCCTATTTGGTTTATACTAAGCTATTTAAAAAGTTTATGTCCATAAGGCAGCGAAAGGGACTATTGCACTGGATGCAATGTAACTGTGGTACATTATGGCATGAGCTGTAGAAGAAAAAGTGGATGAGTGTCTATGAAACAGTAGAGTGTAAAATCTGTGCTGCTTCTGATACTTGAACTGACTTGGTTAAAGCTACCTGTGACATCTCTGCAGTAGACTGCAAACTGCCTCTTGGAAAAGCAGCAGAAGACAGGGGAAAAAGAGCACCTGGAAGAAGTGGACAGAAGAGTGAACAAACTCACATAAATTTGAGTTCCATTACCAAGTGGTAATTGGATACTTTCAGCATCTTGGATACTTACAGCAGTCTTGGATACTTTCATCCTCAGCTGGAGATGCAGCACGCCCCCCTAGAGGATCTAACTGCCTACTCCACAGCAGTCTGCGTCAGCCCAGTGACTTCACAGTGCACACAACTTAACGCCTACAGAACCAGATGTGAAAGGAAACAAGTACGGCCCACGACCTCCCCTAAGCAATGTCTAGACTGAACGGGGACTCACTCATACTGTGACTACTTGAATGTTCTAAAGCTATCAATGGAGCTTATCACAGCATACTTTTTCAGTGAGTTATAACCCAAGATCTTCGAGTACTTGGGGATATTAATTTCTACTGGAAAAATCACCCGAGGCAATCCCACAATCCCAGTTCCCTCAGTGCCTTTATGCTAATATCTAGTTTTTAAAAGATAATTTAAATGAACATGAATGTGTAAGGATGAGTGAAAACTAAAGAAGAGTGTCCTGTCTGAAGCACTATCTGAACTTCTACACAAGCTAAACAGTAATCGGTTTTAAACAATTTCCACCTAGCAGATCTGGGGCCTCTGAAGATGTTCATTGGGTTTTTTGCTCTGACCCTGTTTTCCTCTTGATTCTGTAGAGGTATATTACAGAGGCAGTCAGGAAATGGTTAAAGTACTGAATCGTGTTGGCTGTGATTTGGCACAAAAGGAGAAGGAATAGCAATGTGAATAGGGAAGAAAGGGTATGCTGCTCTTTGTTTTACACGGGCTCCTAAGTACTTCAGAGAGCTCACCTAAACAGAAGGAAGATTTGGATTTCTCTTTGGGGGCAAATGAGCTTGGAGATGTGGTAGGGTGGAAATGGTGGTTTCTCCGTGAGTTTTCAGATGGGTGAGATCACAGTGAGTAATAGTAGTAACTGGTTCACTCCTGAGCACCAGTGTCTCACATTCCTAAACCAAGGAAAACCTTTGCAATATATAGGATCTGACTATTGCACTTCAGTCAGTATGGGGCAGAGCTACTCTTCACTCACTCTGGAAATGCACCCTTTGGATTCCAAAAGAACTATACTTACCTTCATTTCCAGCTTCCTAGCACAAATTTAGGAACTGTCAAGGTAGTACTACAGCTCTAGGTATATTTTTGTCAGAAAAATGGAAGAACCTCACTCAGACAATCCTAGTAACTG
The DNA here is from genome assembly GCF_015220805.1 of Pogoniulus pusillus. NCBI lineage: Eukaryota > Metazoa > Chordata > Aves > Piciformes > Lybiidae > Pogoniulus > Pogoniulus pusillus. The sequence goes on from NC_087272.1 coordinate 7,041,342, forward strand.
CTCAGCTGATGACATGATCTGCTGCAGCAATAACAGATAGATTCCTAACATCAGCCACAACCTTTTTATCTTTCTGAAAGCCTCAATCTAGGTAAGAATCTTAAAATAATCCCAAATTGGCAATGAGAGAAGTCTTTGCCTGGTTAAAGATAGTGTCACTGGCTTTACACTGCCTCCTCTCATTATTAATGAGAAGCAACAGCTGGGAGCAGAATACATCACTGGCAAAAGGAAAGTGTACTGATTCCCTCCTGTCTCACATCCCCAGAGCAGAGAGGTAGAAGAGTTGCTAAGAATCTCATTTTATCTTTCATTTTTAGCTTTATGGAACAGAAATGCATCTGGCTGAGAATGCCACCTAACATTTCTAATTAATTGAGCCAACAAGAAAGCATTATGAACTTATCCACAGCAGAAACAAAAGGCAAAACAATGTGTTCCCCAGTCTTGGCACCTGGAAATGAGAAATGTTTCAGAAGATGGATTAAACCTCATAAATTCTTAACTACCATCACTGGAAAATGGTGCAGTCCTGCCAGGTCAGTTAAGGCAAAAATTGCTGTTTGTGCCTTAACTGTGATCCCCTTATCTAAATTCACTTAATTTCTCAGCACCTTCTGAGAAAGGTGATCCATTAAAGCATCTCTGTTGGAAATCTGACAGCTACATCTCCCCTTTACTGTATGAAGACTACAGCTGTCCTATTCCATTATTATCAAGAGCACAAAGGTAAAGTTTTCCCCTGTCCTACTTTCTTTCAGAGCTACAAAGGCTTGTTTTGATGCAAAGAATTAGAAAAAAAAGCAAGCATTTTGAAACCATGTTTTTACCAGACCTTAGATATGCACAGATGGCAATGCAAATGGTCTCATTAGTTAAAATCAGAAGGAACCGAGCAGCTCGGAGCTGTCTGTGAGAAGAGCTATTAAAAAGAGTCTGAAGTGATTCCTGAGGAGGAGGAAAATGCCTCTGCCAGCTGCAGAAATACAAAGAGGAGGGAAATTTGAAGTCCTCTCCATTCACAAAATCTCTACAACTCCTTATCGGTATGAATTAGGTGACCTCAACTGATGGACAGATACTGTTTTCACAGATGGGCAAGTAAAACCCTGAGCAATGACTACTTTTGCAGAATGACTATTAAAAGACAGAGCATGGAGAGCAGATGAAGTCAGAGGGCAGAACTATTTGTTGTAATTGAAAGCAGTGGAGTAAAACCAATGAGAGAGTGAAGGAGAAAGATTGAAGATAAGGAGAAAAGCAGCATACGAGAGCGATCTGCAAGGAGTGCAGAGGGGCACAACTGATGAACTGTTGAGGGCTCTGCCTCTCATCACTTTGTGATTGTCATCTCTTTATTTTTATTTCAACAGAGAATCTGATCTCAGTCTCTCACCCCTAAACTGTCCCTCTGTTATCTCACCTGTCCACAGCTATTGCTGTCATGGAGTAGATGCTGGCGAAGACAGCTGTGATTGGGAAGAAGTTGTGGAAGCGGCAGTAAGCCTCTCCAAAATACCACTCGTTGTGCAGAGCATAGATGAAGTTGATGAGGGTATTGAAAGCAGCCATGGAGGCATCAGAGAAGGCCAGGTTCACCAGGAAGTAATTGGTCACTGTCCTCATGCGCTTGTGAGCCAAGATAATCCAGATGACAATGAGGTTTCCAAACACAGCAACTGCCACCACACTACCGTAAGCCAGAGACCACAGGGCAATGCGCCAAGAGGGTTGCACAAACTGATTGGAGAAGTTGGCTGCTGAGGATGCTGCAGGGGCAGAAGCATTTCCAGCTGGCACTCCCAGCACCTCTCTCCAGGCATCGCCTGCTGCCACAAGGCTCATGTTCCACCTGCTACTCATAGTCGTGTTCCATTTGGCTGTGGGGACAGAAGTCATCTTGGATGTTGCTCTCCTCTCTTCTAGCAATGATGTGCCTCTGCCGCCTCCCGACCCTTCAAAGTCCCCACTAACAGATAAGAAGAGAGAGTTTAAAAAGGAAGCAAGGTAGCACAGCAGGTACTGGGCAGTAGAGATCTCTCAGAAAAAGCATCAGCTAAGCTGTTCGAACTGCTGGAGATGCAGCACCAGCTGAGTCAGGAGAGCTACCTCTGAGTAGAACAGCATCACCTTTCCTCCTCTGCACAGACACCTCTTGCTTTTGGTGAAGGAGAAGGGAACTGGGAGCCAAGACACATTTTATAGGCTTGTGAGTTCCCAGCGTCATGAGGGGAGCGGAGCGCTAAGCTCCGTCCGCTGGCTGGTAAGATAACACCTCTTTCTGCTCTCCCTCCGCCCCTTTAATTTCATTCTTTGCGGCAGCAGGCACTTTCGGGAGCTGTAGAGAGTGCCACGAGGAAAATGAATTCTCGTCTCGTTTATGTGGAGAGATTTGTTTTACATTGCCTTTCTTTAAGTTTCCTTATCGTGCTTCCTTTCTAAATAGTCTTTTTGCCCTGTCTTTGCAGGGTTAATTAGCTAGATTGCTTGGTTGAACATCCCAGCACTGAGGCTGCTTTTTACTAAAGCTATTTTCAGGTGAATTTATTCCAGATAAATTCAGGTCTGCTTTTATGCTGTTGTCTCTTCATTTAGTACACACTCTCCTTTTAACTATTCTGTTAAATACAGATTTGGAATAGAGAGCTCTTTAAGATAAATAAATCCATTCTGCTGCTCCTTAATTTCATTTTTGAATCAGTAATGTGTAGCTGACATCAAGAAGCATTTATCAAATTAAAATATGGCTTTTTTTTCCTTATGCTGCTAACTTTGTAAAGCTATTTGCATGTTCAGCAGACACCGTTTTTTGGTTGAAACACTGTGCAGCCTCTAGACAGAAATGTCTTTAAATATGGATAAAATAGTAGGGGGCTTGGGGTTTGGGGTGGTTTTTGTGTGTCTTTGAAAAAGCATTTTAAAATTATTTTAATTTATTTGCATTTATTCCACATTTAGTACTAATCTTACTTGTAACAAACAGTATTTTCATATGCAGAGAGTTCTATACTGGTAGAGAAGGGTAAATGAGGAAATTTAGTACCTGATGTTTTCACATCCAAGAAATCAGTTTTCTTGTTAATATGTTAACAGCAGCTGGCACTGGGAACGTGTACTTCGTGCAAGGGCTGATTGCAAGGGACTTCAGCTAACAAACCTTTGTTATTCAATGGGCTGCAGTCTTTAGGGAGAAAATGTGTTTTAGTACTGATCCGCTCCATGCTTCAACAATTTAGAGCTACTACTTGTCATCAGCAGAGATTTCAACTGCATCACAGCAGTGGGAGCTATTCAATACCCCTATCAGCAGTGACACATTCTACAGTTTTTTAAACAAAAGCTTCATACAAATATTAAACATTCCTGGTGTGCCACTTGCTCCCTGCAGTATTTGCCCAATGGAAGTAATGTCAGCACTTTAATTGTCGGGTCGTTGCTGCAGGTTTAATTGGGATGGCTGCAGTTGCACCCAATTCTATGTGCCTCTCACTTCTTACCAGCTGCCACAGTCCCAGGCAGCTGCCCACCCCAGGCTTAGTAGTTCCACCCTTTGATACAGCATGTCTAGAACCTACACGTGCACTGCACATCCTTGTCACAGGAAAACCGCTGCAGCTAATCCCACAGTTTCATTTTGAGGCCCAAATCTTCCTTCCACATCATCTCCCTGGAGGTGAGCATGTCTGAAGAGGAGAGCAGTAGTTCACAGGCCATTTCCCCAGCAGGCTTCTTGCTGTGTTTTGAAGAGATTCCATAGTAAGGAGCAAGCCAGCAGAGGTTGTAATAGTGCTCTGTGACTGAACCTCTTTGAAGTTATCTCTCCAGAAAATTGTAGGATCTATTTATCTGCCTTTTGGGAAAGGGAACTTTTGAGATGGCAGTGAAGGATAAGCAGTTGTGTAATTCAGGTGCATTCTCCCAATAAAATCACTGAGGTGCTGGCTAGAGGTTGTTGTGTCATATTGCCCAAAGTATACCAGTGGGGCAGACAGAGATAATCCCATACCTGGGCAAAGAAATCTGACTTGGATTTTGCCCATGATTTAGATAATTTGTTACAAGTAAGAGGTTGAATAAGGTATGGTAAACAAAATCTGAGTATGTGTATTGAAAGAATTCAAATGGTGGTTCCAATGAGTGAGGAATACTGCACTGATTATTTGTAGTAGAGACTTGGACACTCTACTTTTGAGTCTAGAAATGTCACTCAAGTATTTCATATGGCCATGAGCCAGAAGGCATAAACCCAACCCTATGCCTATGCCTTTCTACCTTTGTGCCCAAACCAGGACCTCCAGACTGTATCCTTTTTACAAAGCAGAAGCGGTTTTCACATTCCTACACCACAGGCCCACATCTTTGTGTCACATGGTTCTCCTGCTTCCACCCAACTTCTCCCAACCTCCTTTTCCTCAGTTTCAGCAGAGGCATACAGACCTTATTTCTTGCACACAGTGCTGCTAAATGAGCAGCAGAATGCAAACACATAGGAACAGATGACTCTGTAGGACTTGTACTAACTTCCTCTGTATACAAACACAAAGGCTCTTCATTTGAACTACTTCTCTGTATAGTTCATTGAGTCACATTCTAATCATGAGTGGAAATTGTCCAAGTGGTGAATTCCTCTGAACCACACAACACCAAGCTGTGTGGTGCAGCAGACATGCTGGAGGGAAGGGATGCCATCCAGAGGGACCTGGACAAACTGGAGAGGTGGGCACAAGCCAACCTCATGAGGTTCAGCAAGACCAAGTGCAAGGTCCTGCACCTGGGTCGAGGCAATCCCAAGCACAAATACAGGCTGGGGAGTGAGTGGCTGGAGAGCAGCCCTGAGGAGAGGGACTTGGGGTGCTGGTGGACAAGAAGCTCAACATGAGCCAGCAGTGTGCACTTGCAGCCCAGAAAGCCAACCAGGTCCTGGGCTGCTTCAGAAGTGTGGCCAGCAGGTCGAGGGAGGTGATTCTCCCCCTTTACTGCACTTTGATGAGACCCCACCTGGAGTGCTGCATCCATTTCTTGAGCCTCTATTAAAAGAGAGATGTGGACATGCTGGAGCATGTCTAGAGAAGGGCCACAAGGATGGAGCAGCTCTGCTATGAGGACAGACTGAAAGAGTTGGGACTGTTCAGTCCGGAGAAGAGGAGGCTCCCAGGTGACCTTCTTGTGGCCTTCCAGGATCTGAAGGGGGCCTACAAAAAAGCTGGGGAGGAACATTTTAGCCAATCAGGGAGTGACAGGACTAGGGAGAATAGAGCAAAGCTGGAGATGGGTAGATTCAGACTAGATGTGAGGAGGAAGCTGTTCAGCATGAGAGTGGTGAGAGCCTGGAATGGGTTGCCCAGGGAGGTGATTGAGGCCCCATCCCTAGAGGTGTGTAAGGCCAGGCTGGATGAGGCTGTGGGCAGCCTGATCTAGGGTAGGGTGTCCCTGCCCACGGCAGGGGGGTTGGAACTAAATGATCCTTGTGGTCTCTCCCAACCCCAACTGATTCTATGATTCCATGTGCAATATGCAGTTGTTCTGCACCAAACTAGGGCCCAGACCTTGACATAGAGAGCATGAGTCTTATTTCTTCTTCCTGTTTTTTTCACAGTAAGGAGGCTTGTTCCAGCCTCCAGTTGTCTTGGAAAATTCTTTGCAATTGCATACTGAGTGCTGTGGAGAGAACATTCCTATGTGTCTTTTGCAAATCCCTTGCTTCCCTTAAGCAGTGCCACCAAGGGAAGTTGTTCCTCTCAGTGTGTTCCTAGTCACAGTGTGGCTAGTGAGTCCAAGCCACCATCTCTTAGTGCAAGCAAGACTATAAGTAGTTTGTGTCCCTGAGACTTCCTTTAAACAAAAATTGGAGAGGTTTTTGTAGTCTCTGTGCAATGTCAGCCTAGGTCATCAACACAGGATGGCAGCAAAAGTGTCAGCTTTGCAGTGTAGAAATGAAAGTATCATGCCCTTGTGGGACCTCATCTTGAATACTGTGTTCAGTTTTGGGCTCCCCAGTTTAAGAGGAACAGGGATCTGCTGGAGAGGGTCCAGCGGAGGGCTAGGAGGATGATTAGGGGACTGGAGGGCATGGCTTGTGAGGAGAGGCTGAGGGACCTGGGGCTTTTTAGTCTGGAGAAGAGAAGACTGAGAGGGGATTTGATAAATGTTTATAAGTACCTGAAGGCTGGGCAGGAGGGGGGACAGGCTCTGCTCACTGCTCCCTGGGATAGGACAAGGAGTAATGGGTGTAAGTTGCAGCACAGGAGGTTCTGCCTCAACACAAGAGGGAACTCCTTTACTGTAAGGGTCACAGAGCACTGGCACAGGCTCCCCAGAGAGGTTGTGGAGTCTCCTTCTCTGCAGACTTTCAAGGCCTGTCTGGATGTGTTCCTCTATGATCTGTGTTAGATAGTATGGTCCTGCTCTGGCAGGGGGGTTGGACTCGATGGTCTCCTTGGGTCCCTTCCAACCCCTAACATCCTGTGATTTGTTGTCTTCCTTTCAGGGCAACCTGAGGAAACTGAAAAGATGTCCCACTCCTGTAGGGAGTTTTCATGCACTGTGCTCTTTCCCATTCCCTCTTCTCCAATCACAAGGAGAAAAAAAATCTGGGGTGCCATTAGCATTATATACAACCCAGATTTTTCAGTAGTAGCTTGCTGAGTAATTTGGATGTTATCTGCTGTGTTTCAGCAGGTATCCAAATCTGGCAGAACACGTATCTGGAGCCTTTTGTTTTGAGAAGTGGAACAATGAACATGGCACTGAACAGCACATGGCAAATGTTGGGCCACTGGATCAGTCTCACATGGGGGACATTTGCTGTTCCTTTTGGAGGTGCCTGTAAAAATTGTCTAGAATGACTTCTCTGTGCTCTGGCTTTCATTCTTACTGAAACATTAGAGGAACACTCTGGTACAGTGAATTGCAGCAAACCCAGATCCTCCTACACCAAAAGACTGCAGAAAGGCATTAGTTTAAACTGCCTGTTAGCACCTACCTTTTTATTAGCTTACTAAGGAAAAGAGGTTAGGCAGCCAATAGTTGGCTCTTGCTTAGAGCAGAAATTCACATGGACAGTGAAGTCAGTTGTGCTTCTCCATCAAAATTTGGATTGGTTATGCATATACTGGCTCTAATCTGATCAGCTGAAGGTCAGCATTTAGTTTCTTAAATAAACTGCTCAGCAACTTCACCAGAACATTTCTGTTGCTTCTGAGTAGCAAAAGCTGCTGGACCATGGTGAAACTTTTGCAGAAGAGCAGTACAAAACATTGTGTTTTTTTCTCAGGCTCTGCTAGAAAACTCAGTTACAGAGACATTTTCTTCTAAAACCATTTAGGTAAATTACATCTCATGTTAACTTTTGGCCATTCCAGCTTAGGTGTATTTACAGTAGGAAAGTTTGATTTTCATCTAGGTAAGACTACTCAATTTTAGAGTGACTGCTTTCTGGTCATCTACTGCTTGCTTTGCCTTTCCACTTTGTACCTGTACAGTCAGCTGAGGTTACTTCACTGAAATATCTTTACAGCTTTACAGAAATACTTAGATATGCTATTTATAAGACTATCATTTCAACTTCTACAGGTCCTCTGGTGAGTTGAAGTGTTCACCAGAAGTTACTCTTCCACTAAATTAATTTGTGCACTATCAGAAAGGGCCAGAGAATATCAGTACCAGTGCACAGGTTCATAGGACAACAGCAGCCTGCTCATCTTAGCTATTTAGCATGAGTGTTAGTTGCATCTGTTAATTACAGCAGTACTGCTTCACACTACTTGTCCTCTGGGCTTCTTTTGAGTGTGGCACTCATGGCATTGTTAACTTTGCTTTTGGATTTGCTTACTTGCTTAGACTTAGCCTAAGGACTTAATTTGCTGACTCCTTCCAGCATCCAGCTGGAAGAGATCCTTCAGCAGCAGCTTTAGTGGTCCATATTTTCAGCTTTGACATCTCCTGTTCATGAGGTTCATGAGTTATGCAAAGTTTTAGCTATGGGAGGAGACTTTTTGCAATTTAAGAATGCTCAACACTGTCCTGTTTATTATGGCTGCTTTTTAGCATTGTGCTGCTGTCATGACAATATCAACCTACCTGGAGTTTGAACAGTTTGTTTTTATTTGTGTAGCTTAAAATGCAGCTGGAAAACTCACTATGAACTTGGTTTTTGATTATTGCTTATGTATGCAAAAGTATTCTTCCTGGGCAACAAATGAAAATGACTCAGTAGGATACTGGACAGCTTCACAAGCATGTGAGTAAGGATGTTCCAGTTAAGGGACTCTGACATTCTCCATCATTTTTGCCAAATTGTGGCAGACAGGAGAGGTGCCTGAGAACTGGAGAAGAACCAATGTCACTCCAATCTTCAAAAAGGGGAAGAAAATTCTGGGGAACTATAGACCAGTCAGCCTCACCTCCATCCCTGGAAAAATGATGGAGCGGTTCCTTCCGGAGGGTGTCTCAAGGCCCTTGGAAGAGAATAAGGTTATCAGGGGTAGTCGTGGATTTACCAAGGGGAAATCATGCTTGACTAACCTGATAACATTCTATGATGCCATAACTGAATGGATAGACTCAGGGAGACCAGTGGATGTAGTCTGCCTTGACCTTAGCAAGTCCTTTGACACTACCTCACATGATATCTTAGTGAGCAAGCTCAGGAAGTGTGGGATGGAAGAGTAGACAGTGAGGCTGGATGAGGAACTGGTTACAAGACAGAGTTCAGAGAGAGGTGATCAGTGGTGCCAGGTCCAGCTGGAGACATGTAACCAGAGGAGTCCCCCAAGGATTAGTGCTGAGTCCAGTGCTGTTCAACATCTTCATCAATGACACTGCTGAGGGCACAGACAGACAGAGTCTGCTCAGCAAGTTTGCTGATGACACCAAGCTGGGAGGCTTGGCTGATACAGCTGAAGGCTGTGTGGCCATCCAGAGACCTGGACAGACTGGAGGGCTGGGCACAGAGGAACCAAATGACATTCACCAAGGACAGGAGCAGAGTTCTGCACCTGGAAAGAATTAATAACCTCCACCAGTACATGTTGGGAAATGATCTGCTGGAGAGCAGCCCGGTGGAAAGGGACCTGAGAGTTCTGGTGGATAACAAATTAACCATGGGACAACAATGTGGCCTTGTGGCAAGAAGGCCAATGGGGTCCTGGAGTGTATTAAGAACAGTGTATCCAGCAGATCAAGTGAGGTTCTCCTTCCCCTCTACTCTGCCCTGGTGAGAGCCCATCTTGAGTACTGTGTTCAGTTTTGGGCTCCCCAGTTTAAGAGAGACAGAGATCTGCTGGAGAGGGTCCAGTGGAGGGCTAGGAGGATGATTAGGGGACTGGAGGGCATGGCTTATTAGGAGAGGCTGAGGGACCTGGGGCTTTTTAGTCTGGAGAAGAGAAGACTGAGAGGGGATTTAATAAGTGTTTATACATATTTGAGGGATGGGGGTCAGGAGAGTGGACAGACTCTGGCTCACTTGTTCCCTGTGATAGAACAAGGATCAACGGATGTAAGTTGCAGCACAGGAGGTTCCACCTCAACACAACAGGGAACTTCTTTACCATAAGGGTCCCAGAGCACTGGAACAGGCTCCCCAGAGAGGTTGTGAAGTCTCTTTCTCTGGAGATTTTCAAGGCCTGTCTGGATGTGTTCCTCTGTGACCTGAGATAGATTATGGTCCTGCTCTGTCAGGGGGATTGGACTTGATGATCTCTTTGGGTCCCTTCCAACCCCTGACATCCTGTGACAGGCCAAAAGCAGAAATATTTTATGGGGGCTCTGTGTCATAGCTAGGCAGCCAGAGCCAAAGAATTAATGAGAGACAAGTTTCCTTGTAGAATATGATGCTGATGTACAACTTCACCAAAACTACTTTTAGGATAAATATTAACATGTCTAAGGATGAGTTATGGGAAATTAAGTAGCACTAAACTGAAATGAAGACTTCTGAATTATCGATAATAGTGACAAATTAATTTGTAGGAGAAAACTTTTGTTCTTTTTTGGTGAAGAATGAATCAGCAGGATTTTTTCAGCCATTCTGAGTTTGATCTTATCCTCCAGAAATTCTAACTACACTTCTTTTCTGTTGTCACCAGCATGGCTTAGTCCTCTGGTTTTCATCTGCTACACATAGGACATGACTTAACTAAAGGGGCTGAACAGTTGGTAGAGTGAGGCACTGGTGTCAAAATGTAATTTGTAGGGCACAGTTGTCCTGTGAAAAATAATTCTTATTCATTTGCTTTCCTGGTCAGCTAGGGCTTTGAGAGGAAAATGCATTCTGCAAAGTGTGACACTAACAATTTTTTGGGGAAAAAATTAAGTGGATTGATTCAAGTGTTTTTTTCTACCTGACAGCAGCATGTCTGGAGGAGAGTCTTGCAAAGGCAGACTGAAATGGGATGTGATATAATAAACATTTTCTTGGGCAACTGTGATCAGTCTTCTTTCTTGCTATTCTTTATTCCCTTTTTCTCTTTCTTTATTGCAGTCCCTCACACAAATTAATATGAAATCTTCACTTTTTTCCTCCTAGATGCTGTACATTATTTTCTCCAGTAGGAGACAAACTCTTTGCAATTGCAATTCCAGGCACCTCTGCCTTTTCATCTTCCTCCAGCTATTCAAGTGTCTATCTAATGTCATAGGTGAGATGCACTAGCAACTGACATACATGTGTACACTCATACATGTTTCCCTATAGTCTGATTTTCTTACCTTTTAAATTCCTTTAATAATTGTCTTCTTTTTAATCTTTTTAAAACCTATTTTTATTTTTTTCTACTTATCTTTAGCAAGGTCAAATAAATCATAGATGAAAAGAAATGTCTTTTGTTAGATCTTGACAGTTCCGAACCTCCATTCTTGAAGCTGGTGAGTAGCTGTTGCCACCTGAAGTTCCTGTGGGGCTGCTTATAAGTCCACAAAAGTCAATAGAGAAAACACTGGCAGCACCATTTCCTCTGTCTTCTACAGGGCTCTAAAAGTGATTTGTTCCCTTAAAAGCATCCAAACTGAGAAGACTTTATTGGTGACTTTTCTGTCTCCTGGAATAGCCAAATATATCTTATATACAATAAAAGGTACATGCACATTCATAGATATTAAAATGCTCATTTGAAGGTCTTGAAGGAGATGAGGAGGCAGGTGGGGGTTGGTCTCTTCTCCCAGACAACCAGCAACAGAACAAGGGGACACAGTCTTAAGTTGTGCCAGGGGAGGTCTAGGCTGGATGTTAGGAGGAAGTTGTTGCCAGAGAGAGTGGTTGGCATTGGAATGGGCTGCCCAGGGAGGTGGTGGAGTCACCATCCCTGGAGGTGTTCAAGAGAAGACTGGATGAGGCACTTGGTGCCATGGTGTAGTTGACTGGCTAGGGCTGGGTGCTAGGTTGGCCTGGATGATCTTGGAGGTCTCTTCCAACCTGGTTGATTCTATGATTGTGTGATCTTTCTTCTTCCTTGGCATTGGAATGAAAGGAGGAACAACTATGACCATATCAATGAAAGTCAGTATGTGGCTACAAGAAGTTGACCAATCTGTTGTACTTTTTCTGCAAACCATCAGACCAACTTATTCTGCTATGATATATACTTACAGAACACTTCTTAATAGTCTCACTTCCTAGATCCACATTGAAAGGATATTATTTATGTAGGGATGAGAATGCTTGACATTTGCCTTTCATCATTCAGAACTGGAATTGTTCAGTGTGAGAGGACTCATTCCTGGCCCTGGCCCAAGTTTGGCCAATTTTTTATTGCCTGAAGATCACATATTTGGCTGATATTCAGAAAGCTGCATTATAATACAGAAAATGTGAGAAAATTGTGAATTTACTTGGAGGTTTTTAGGTCATTGTGACCCTTAAAAAGCTGTGACAGGAAGAGCAAGACAAGAGAGTGAGCAATTGTTAGTTTTTCTAGAAATATGCTAACTATAATTTCTCTCTTCCAAGTCATCCAGACAAATCTTTTTTTCCCCACAAGTTTGCTGCAAATGGTTCTGTAATTTGCTGCTCTGCATCAGCCTGCTCAGAAAACTGTTTTGGTTTGGTTTTTTTTCAGTCATTCTAGGTTTATTCACAAGGCCAAAGAAGCTTTCTTGCTTCTATATCACTTACAGTTTCAGGAAAAGCAGAATAATTGCTTTTTGAGTCATTTAGGAGAAGTGATTGCATTTAATATCCATAACACCTCTGAAACAAACAGATCAACCACAGCAGATGAAGGAACCGGGAAGAATTGAACATTGTAAGTAGTAGAATCATAGAATCAGCCAGGTTGGAAGAGACCTCCAACATCATCCAGTCCAACCTAGCACCCAGCCCTATCCAGCCAACCAGACCATAGCACTAAGTGCCTCATCCAGGCTTTGCTTGAACACCTCCAGGGACACTGACTCCACCACCTCCCTGGGCAGCCCATTCCAATGCCAATCACTCTCTCTGCCAACAACTTCCTCCTAACATCCAGCCTAGACTTCCCCTGGCACAACTTGAGACTGTGTCCCCTTGTTCTGTTGCTGGTTGTCTGGGAGAAGAGACCAACCCCCACCTGGCTACAACCTCCCTTCAGGTAGTTGTAGACACCAATGAGGTCCCACCTGAGCCTCCTCCAGGCTAAACAACCCCAGCTCCCTCAGCCTCTCCTCACAGGGTTTGTGTTCCAGGTCTCTCACCAGCTTCGTCACCCTTCTCTGGGCACGTTCCAGCACCTCAACATCTCTCTTGAATTGAGGGGCCTAGAACTGGACACAGGACTCAAGGTGTGGCCTGACCAGTGCTGAGTACAGGGGAAGAATAACCTCCCTTATCCTACTGGCCACACAGTTCCTGATGCAGGCCAGGATGCCATTGGCTCTCTTGGCCACCTGGGCACACTGCTGCCTCATCTTCAGCTACTATCCACCAGTACCCCCAGGTCCCTTTCTTCCTGGCTGCTCTCCAGCCACTCTGTCCCCAGCCTGTAGCGCTGCTTGGGTTTGTTGTGGCCAAAGTGCAGAACCCTGCACACTTGGCCTTGTTAAATCTCCTCCCATTGGCCTCTGCCCACCCATCCAGCCTGTCCAGATCCCTCTGCAGGGCTCTCCTACCTTCCAACAGATCAACACCTGCTCCTAGCTTGGTGTCATCTACAAACTTACTGATGCTGGACTTAATCCCCTTGTCCAGTTCATCAGTAAAGATATGGAACAGGACTGGGCCCAGCACTGATCCTTGGGGCACACCACTAGTGCCAACTGCCAACTGGACGTGGCACCATTCTCCACCACTCTCTGGGCTCAGCCTTCCAGCCAGTTCTTGATCCAGCACAAAGTGAATCTGGCCAAACCACGAGCTGCCAGCTTGGCCAGGAGCTTCTTGTGGCAGGCAGTGTCAAAGGCTTTGCTGAAATCCAGGTAGACTACATCCACAGTCTGCCCCACATTCACCAGGCAGGTAACCTGATCATAAAAGGAGATCAGGTTGGTGAGACAGGACCTGCCCTTCCTAAACCCCTTGGCCATCCTGTAATAGTGATAAAACTGTAAAGTACTATAAGAGAGTGGATTATTACAGAAAATATACTTACTTAGTGGAGTCTAAACTCTTCACAGAAGTCTCTGTAAGAAAGAAGGAAATGACATGTTGATTCTAGGTTAGGTGTTTGTGACAATTTCCAATCTTATTTATGCTTATGTTGATCCACATTTACTCTGATTTCTGGAGAGCTGCTGTGCTAGTTTGAAGCCAGCTAGAATGTTTTGGTGAGAAGGACTAGATTACAGGCTGTGAAAGGAAAACAGTGGTGATGTCTACTTCACTTATAGGGTTGCTGAGATGCATAAGAACAAAAATCAAAACATAGATAATGCACTTCTGCTGGGAAGCTCTGAGCTGCATCTCTCTAACCTCACCCTCCATTTCTCTCACTAATCCACTTTGCTTCCTAACCCCCTGGCTGAACCTCCATTCTTCCTTGAGACTGGGGTAAGGTTGTGAGAGGGGTAGGGGGAAGGTGAAGGGGCGGCTGAGAGCCCCTCCTGGGGACTCAGGTTTCTGGGAGGGCTGTTGTGTTTCTGCACTACCTTTTACTTTGTGTATTTCTGTATGTACTGTAAATATCTGCTTGTATATTGTGCCAGCTGTAAATATAAGCTTCATTCAATTTCCAGAACTGGCTGAGTCTGGTCTGGGTAATTTCCAAAGTGTGGGGGGGCAGGTAACACCCAAAAACATCACATCATCTAACTTCCTGCCTTTCTAACTGAAGAGTAGTTATTTACAATGCTTAAAAGTCCCCATCAAAAATGGTAGTGGTTTGTGGTTTAACCCCAGCTGGTGATATCTAAGCCCCACACATCTACTTGCTCACTTCCTCCTTCTCTCAGCTGACTGGAGGGAAAGAGAATTTGAAAGGTAAAAGTGAGAAAACTCATGAGTTAAGAACAGTTTAATAATTGAAATGAAATACAATACTAATGGTAGTGAAAATAACAGAGAGAGAAGAAATCCAAGAAAGACAAATGATGTAAGCAGAAGCACCAAATGACCAATGCCCAGCCCGTGTCTGAGCAGCGGCGCCCTCAGCTGAATTAACCCCTAGTTTTATATGCTGAGCATGGCATCATATGGTATGGAGCATCTCTCTGATCAGTTGGGGTCAACTGTCCTGGCAGTGTCCCCTCCCAACTTCTTGTGCACCCCCAGCCTACTCGCTGGCAGGATAGGGTGAAGAGAAGACCTTTACTCTGTGTAAGCAGGGCTCAGCAGTAACTAAACCATCCCTGTGTTACCAACACTGTTTCCAACACAAATGCAAAACGTAGCCCCATACCAGCTTCTGTGAAGAAAAGTAACTCTATTCCAGCCCAAACCAGCCCAAACAGAGGTACTCCAGGAAGAGCATATGACCCAGGCCATGATAACTGTGTTCACCATCATTCCAGGAATGCTTTGCAGTGCTGAATGTATTTTCATACTACGTGCCATCACCAAGGCAAGGATGTGCTAGTTCCCTGTTGCAGAGGGGGGTTCTCGGTACCTATGCCTATTTTGGCCCCTCCTGGGGATTCAGGTTTCTGAATGTTGTGTTTCTCTATTACCTTTTCCCTTGTATATTTCTGTCTATAACTGTATATACTGCAAATATCTGCTTGTATATTGTGCCAGCTGTGAATATAAGCTTCATTCGTATTTCCAGAGCTGGCTGAGTCTAGTCTGGGTGATTTCTAAAGTGTGTGGGGGCAGGGAACACCCAAACCATCACACTATACCAAGAAGATATTCTAACAACTGGCAATAGCCATCTGTGTTAAAAACACTGGAAAACTGGACATCTGAAGAAAGATTGTAAGGAGGTTGTCTTGCTTTTAAAAGAAAATGTGTGAAGATAAAATGAGACATCCTTTCATTCTCTAATGACAATGGAGGCAGGAATCATAAAAAAAGGCTTGTTCTTGACAGGGAAAATGCCTGCTGTTGTTTTCTTTACCACAAGAAAATGAGCTGCAAAAAAGCAGAGTACCTGTCAGTGCCTCCCCACTAACACACACCTGCTTGTGTACCTGGCTACCTGTGCCTTCACAGTATCACAGTATCACCAAGGTTGGAAGAGACCTCACAGATCATCAAGTCCAACCCTTTACCACAGAGCTCAAGGCTAGACCATGGCACCAAGTGCCACATCCAATCCTGCCTTGAACAGTTCCAGGGACGACGACTCCACCACCTCCCCGGGCAGCCCATTCCAGTGTCCAATGACTCTCTCAGGGAAGAACTTTCTCCTCACCTCCAGCCTAAATTTCCCCTGGTGCAGCCTGAGGCTGTGTCCTCTCGTTCTGGTGCTGGCCACCTGAGAGAAGAGAGCAACCTCCTCCTGGCCACAACCACCCCTCAGGTAGTTGTAGACAGCAATAAGGTCACCCCTGAGCCTCCTCTTCTCCAGGCTAACCAATCCCAGCTCCCTCAGCCTCTCCTCGTAGGGCTGTGCTCAAGGCCTCTCCCCAGCCTCCTCGCCCTTCTCTGGACACGCTCAAGCATCTCAATGTCCTTCCTAAACTGGGGGGCCCAGAACTGAACACAGGACTCAAGGTGTGGTCTAACCAGTGCAGAGTACAGGGGCAGAATGACCTCCCTGCTCCTGCTGACCACACCATTCCTGATGCAGGCCAGGATGCCACTGGCTCTCTTGGCCACCTGGGCACACTGCTGGCTCATGTTCAGGTGGGCATCAATCAGCACCCCCAGATCCCTCTGTGTTTGGCTACTCTCCAGCCACTCCAACCCCAGCCTGTATCTCTGCATGGGGTTGTTGTGGCCAAAGTGCAGCACCCTGCACTTGGAGCTATTGAACCCCATCCCATTCTCCTCTGCCCATCTGTCCAGGCGGTCAAGGTCCTGCTGCAGAGCCCTTCTGCCCTCCAACTCAGTCACATCTGCCCCCAGCTTAGTGTCATCTGCCTTGCTAGCACGAACAGTGCCACTCCCGTAAAAGTCAGGTTGTGAAAAGCTGTGTCACTGTCTTTCAAAAAGAATGTTTCAAACATTGCTTTAATTTTTGGGGGGGATTTGTTTTCTAAAGATGAAGCGTGTCGTTTGGCTTTTGAAAAGAAACTTCTATCCAGAAATCAGGCTCTCAAACAAGTGTTTTAAAGGTTCTTGTTTTGTACAATACAAGTCAGTAGTAAAGACAGATGCTGTGTGATTTGATAATGGAAAAAACCCAGAGAAGCTGTGTTTTAATGCAATTTCATATTCTTTTGCCAAGAAAACAGTATTCCAAAGTAAGTATTTTTTTCATACCAGAGCTATCTCTGCTCTGAGACAGATGTTGAGAACAAAGAGGTGTCCTAAAATCCCAAACATCTTCAGGAATTTAGAGTTAATTGGGAGTTTGGAATCAGTAAGCTACTGCAAAACCTTTTTTTTTCCCAGCCACAGGCTTAGAGATGTTTTCTCTTAATTGCTGACTGCAACAATCTAAGTTCCCCTAACTAATGGACTTTAACTTTGGTTTTAAGGCCAACTTACACCTACACATCTGTTCAATAGCTTGTTTTTGCTAGGAGAGACAGTAGTCAGAAGCAATACTACAGCAAGTTTAATCATGAAGGGGCTATGGCAGCTCCATAATTTGCAGATAACAAGCCACTTCTTATCCTTACTGCTGATTTTTGAACACAAAAACAATTTTTAATGAGCAAATTTTGAAGTTGGTAGATAGTACTGCTGCTCCTTTCCTGATCACAGTGAAGGAAGGTGGAGGGACATTTACATCCGTAATGTGTTACTGCATCCACAATGATTAGCAATAGTTAATCACCCAACAATTTCTGTAACCATATTAATCTGTCAATGACATTGTTCTCTTTAAAGGATGCCATTCAGTTAGTGTTGGTGCAGGGTAGCAGTCTCATGCTAAAAATGCTTTCTAGCTTTACTGGGCTTTTTAAAAATGAAGGTAAAAGCAGCAAAGGAAATGGCTCATGCAGACATAGATGTCCCAAAGTCAGTTTTTGTATCTTGTAGTTGTATCATTACTCCAGCAAGTGACAAATTAATTCTATGCTATGATGAACCTACAGACTGAAACTTAGTATAAAAAAAAATCTAGGGGCACTTATGCTTCAGCAGTGCAATGACTTAGAATCATGGAATCAACCAGGTTGGAAGAGACCTCAGGCGGCCAGCACCAGAACGAGAGGACACAGCCTCAAGCTATGCCAGGGGAAATTTAGGCTGGAGGTGAGGAGAAAGTTTTTCACTGAGAGAGTGATTGGATGCCCGGGGAGGTGGTGGAGTCGCCGTCCCTGGGGCTGTTCAAGGCAGGACTGGACGTGGCACTTGGTGCCATGGTCTAGCCTTGAGCTCTGTGGTAAAGGGTTGGACTTGATCTGTGAGGTCTCTTCCAACCTTGGTGATACTGTGATACTGTGATCATCCAGTCCAACCTAGCACCCAGCCCTAGCCAGTCAACTAGACCATGGCACTAAGTGCCTCATCCAGGCTTTTCTTGAACACCTCCAGGGATGGTGACTCCACCACCTCCCTGGGCAGCCCATTCCAATGCCAATCACTCTCTCTGCCAAGAGCTTCCTCCTAACACACAGCCTATACCTCCCCCAGCACAACTTGAGACTGTGTCCCCTTGTTCTGTTGCTGGTTGCCTGGCAGAAGAGACCAATCCCCACCTGTCTACAACCTCCCTTCAGGTAGTTGTAGACAGCAATGAGGTCCCCCCTGAGCCTCCTCTTCTCCAGGCTAAACAAGCCCATCTCCCTCAGCGTTATGAAAGAGTAGCTACAACAAGGACTATGACAGAGTTTCTAGATGTTTTAAAGTGTGAATTGTTCTTAGCTTTCCTGAGGCAGGCAGAAGGAGGAGGAAAAAAAAAAGTCTTCTGATTAAATCTCTCCTATTTCCTTCAGGCTGTTGTCTAGGAAATAATTTGTTCTCATACATGTAGCAAACACTTGGGATTGCAGCTTTTTTATACATCTTTTGCTCTTTTAAATCCAATACAGATGGTGGGTGTTGATAAAATGTTTGTTGTCTCACTAAACTGTTCAGATCA
Organism: Pogoniulus pusillus; assembly: GCF_015220805.1. Taxonomy (NCBI): domain Eukaryota; kingdom Metazoa; phylum Chordata; class Aves; order Piciformes; family Lybiidae; genus Pogoniulus; species Pogoniulus pusillus. The sequence goes on from NC_087272.1 coordinate 7,059,884, forward strand.
TTTAATTTGGTCAAGTAGGATTTGTAGTGGTAGGAATTTACGTAAAGGTAGTATGTGCTGGCTGAGAAAAACTGATTTGATGTGCTCAGTGTTACCTAATAGATCTATTTCCAAATTACTCTCCCCTTCATCACTTCCTCAAGATAGGGAAATCCTGGGCTGCCATTTGTACTTTGGGTGACTTCTAGCACCACCCTAATGAAACACTGCTGTCCTAGGAAGATGAACAGGTGTTCCTTGAGGTTTTGCCTCACATTCTTATTTCTTACTAAAGTAGTGTGTGGGATGCCCACAAAGGTAAAAGGTAATTGGAGTTTAGGGCAGTAGACAAAGACATCCATTAAAACTGTGGCGGTTTGGGTGTTCCCTGCCCCCCCACACTGTGGAAACCACCCAGACTAGACTCAGTCAGCTCTGGAAATTGAATGAAGCTTATATTTACAGCTTAGCACAATATACAAGCAGATATTTACAGTATATACAGTTATAGACAGAAATAGACAAGGTAAAAGGCAATACAGAAACACAACTCCCCTCCCAGAAACCTGAGTCCCCAGGAGGGGCTCTCAGCACCCCCTTCACCTTCCCCCTGCCCATCTCAACCTTACCCCAGTCCTAAGGAAGAATAGAGGGTCGGCCAGAGGTTAAGAAGTAAAGTGGGTCAGTCCAAATGGAAGGTGAGGTTAGAGAGTAAGATGTTGCTCAGTCAGCAGCCCAAGCAAGAGTGAGAGAAAATGGTGAGAGTGTTATCTAATGTTTTCATTTCTTGTTCCCATACTCCTGAGCAAGACTGTGAGTGAAGTAGACATCACCATTGTTTTCCTTTCACAGCCTGTAATCTAGTTCTTCTCACCAAAACATTCTAGCCTGCTTCAAACTAGCACAAAACCACCTTCAATTCAGAGTAAAAAGCCTGAAAAAAATGGAGAGAAAAAATCCAAAGGAAGGATGAAAGGGTAAAAGACAAAACAATAAATAGTAGGGAAACAGGAGATTGGAAAGGGAGCACTGAAGGTAATTGGAACATGAACCAAATTGTTTTGGGGTGGGAAGGAGGAAACACCAGGTTTTATTCATCCTCCATTACCACAGAATCTAGATGCTTCTCACGTCCTCAAACCTTTAGGGAAAGAGTTTGACTTGTGGAGTGTGGAAGTTATTTCTTTCATGAAATATAGCAAAGTATTTTGTTGTTTGTTGGTTTTGTTTGGTTTATGTTTTGTCTTGGCTTTTTTTAATATAAACTTTTTAGCATTTCAGCTTGCAAAAAAATTAATCTTGAGCTCTTGGTTGATGTTTTTGTCTTTATTCAGGACCAAAATTCGTAGGAAATTTCTCATGGCTGTACTTTGAAGGCTGGTTGGGAATATTTGCATACTATCCAGCTCCTACCATCTCTTTACAGGCAGCCTGCAGCCCTAAGGTCAGAAAACAGCAGTTTGATACTGCAGACAGAAAATTGTATGTTTCTGTTAGAGATTTTCTCTTAGAGATTTCCTTTATCCAGTTACATCTCCCTTCCTCCATCTGCCATTAATTTTCACCAATCAACTGTGTTTTTCTCTGCTGTCAGTTCTTGTTTGAGAAGAGCAAACTTCTTTTTTAAAGTGAAGTGCAGTCTGACATTCGAGGTTTGTGTGATTGACAGATTCATATTGATATGCTAATCACTCGTGTTCTCACCTTTGTGCTGAGCTCTTTCCTGTTAGAATGTTCGGCTCTCAAAGGCTTTGTTTTTGCAAGACACTTTGCTAATGCAATTAATCAGCTAATCCAGGAGCCATCTCCCATCTAAAATCATCTTCTGTGCTTTATATACTCTGCATTTTTCTCTCCGGTGAAATTGTTGCTCTCAGATAGATCTAGAATGTACATAGAACCATATCACAAGAATCATTACCAGCACTTTCTTCACCTAAAGGGTTGGGAGACACTGAAACAGGCTGCTCAGGGAATTGGAGTCACCCTCCCAGGGGATGTGCAGATGTGGTTCTGAGGGACATGGTTTAGTGATGAACTTGTCAGTGCTAGGTTAACAGTTTGTACAAAGTCTATGCTAGAAACACTTTGACTGCATAACTGAATGTCATTCTCTTGAGATAAGACATCTAAGAATTACACTGGCATTAGAGAAAAAGTGAAGATATCCTAAATGACAAGGGGGAAAATTAGCACTTGCGTCAGAAAGGCGGAAGGCTGTTTACATGTATGTCTGTCATACCTAATTCTTAAAGGTCAACCCAGATTCTCTTCTAGGAAACAATAAATTACATGGTATAACAATAAGGCATCAAGCACAAAATATATGCTGTCAGTGAAGAGGAATGCTGGCATTTTGAAAGAGGTGTTGGCAGAGACTATAGGAAATATTCAAGAATGTAAATTATGTACTTGCAAGCATTAATAAGTAATTTCTTAGAGAAACACACTATTATTCAGGGGAGTGAAAGTATTTGTAGTTCAATAATGGCATTCATTTAAGACACTGGGGTCTGAATGTTGGTTTAGAATGGATGATGTAAAGCTGTGAGCCCTTTAGCAGCCTAGCTAGTTCAGCAGAAGCTAGCAAAACTGTGTGAGGAACTGCTCAGGCTCCAGTGTTCACATCTGGGCCCAGAGTAAAGCAAAATTAGTAGCAGTTACTTCATGACAACCAGGTTGGAAGAGACCTCCAAGATCATCCAGTCCAAACTATCCCCCAGCCCTATCCAGTCAACCAGAGTGTGGCACTAAGTGCCTCATCCAGGCTTTTCTTGAAAACCTCCAGGGATGGTGCCTCATTATCTTGAGATACAAAAATGTACTTCATGGAAGAAGATGCTGCAATTTTTTTTTGTGATTAAATGTCTTAGTTTTGTTAGTCTGTTTTTATGCCTCAAGAGAATACACCCCAGCCCTTCCTTTAGGGGCCTCTGATATGGAAGGCCAGGAACAAATTATGCAGTCTGAAAGAGTTTGTCATTGATCTTATAATGACTTCCTTGCTGAAGGAGGCACCTTCATCTTGCATAAAACTGAAAGATTGGTGCTAATTAGAGAGGAGAACTGAGAAGATCTAAAGATGCTTGGCTTGAGGAATAAGGAGCTGATGGATACAGGGAAGCACAAAGGACAGAGCTCACTTTAGCTATTCCCATGAAAACAAACCTCTATTCAAGTGGCAGAACTAATTTCAAATAAAGACACCCTCCCCAAACCAAGCTTTTATTAATATTAATCAAATTGAGCTTTTATTAAACATTAGTACCTTTGGCAAAAGTGGCCATATCTTTTTCCCCAGAAAAGATAGGAAGCCATTTAGCTGGCTGAGAGCAGAGGGAAGCTAAAGCAGAAGCAGCTCATTTTGCTGTTAGTAAGGTCTGGTCTGGAGTCTTAGCTGGCTGGAGAGCAGCCAAACAGAAAGTGATCTGGGGATGCTGATTGATACCTTCCTGAACATGAGCCAGCAGTGTGCCCAGGTGGCCAAGAGAGCCAGTGGCATCCTGGCCTGCATCAGGAATAGTGTGGTCAGCAGGAGCAGGGAGGTCATTCTGCCCCTGTACTCTGCACTGGTTAGACCACACCTTGAGTACTGTGTTCAGTTCTGGGCACCCCAGTTTAGGAGGGACATTGAGATGCTTGAGCGTGTCCAGAGAAGGGCGACGAGGCTGGGGAGAGGCCTTGAGCACAGCCCTACGAGGAGAGGCTGAGGGAGCTGGGATTGGTTAGCCTGGAGAAGAGGAGGCTCAGGGGAGATCTTATTGCTGTCTACAACTACCTGAAGGGTGGTTGTGGCCAGGAGGAGGTTGCTCTCTTCTCTCAGGTGGCCAGCGCCAGAACAAGAGGACACAGCCTCAGGCTGTGCCAGGGGAAATTTAGGCTGGAGGTGAGGAGAAAGTTCTTCCCTGAGAGAGTCATTGGACACTGGAATGGGCTGCCTGGGGAGGTGGTGGAGTCGCCATCCCTGGAGCTGTTCAAGGCAGGATTGGACGTGGCACTTGGTGCCATGGTCTAGCCTTGAGCTCTGTGGTAAAGGGTTGGACTTGATGATCTGTGAGGTCTCTTCCAACCTTGGTGATACTGTGATACTGTGACAGCAACAGCATTCAGAATGAAGTGCAGCCACCTTTCACACGGTTACCTGTTGTTTGTGTTTTGATGCTATTTGAATACAAAGACCCTGGTTTATAGTGAGATCTTTTCAAACAGGGCAAGACAGATTGCTACACAGTTCACTTGCCGAAGCTGAAGTAGAAAAATGAATGCACAAGCAGTAATTCACAGTAATTATCCAAATGATTTTCCATCAGAGATTTGTGTTAGGAATATGTGGAAGTATAAGCATGAGACCACGTTAAAGAAAACACCTCTGAGCTGTGCTCTTGAGACATTTACCTAATAATCACCTCCTTTGAATCTTTGTTTTGTGCATTAAATAACTAATGTTTATAAAGCTTTTTGCAAACAGAAACAGAAACTCTACAAACACTCACTGTTATTATTACACATGAATCACTGCATTGAGAACAACAGCAATTGCCTGTCTCAGTTATGAACCCAGTCCAGCTCCCAATGTTTTTGAAAGAATTTGTTTCCTCTAGGCTAAAGGAGTTGATTTTTCCATGGCATTTAGGGAGAAAAACCTTTTCTTCCTTGACGTTATCATTATGTGCTGAGACTCTAACAGGACTCACATGCCTTTTTCATTATGTATAGTTTCTGCTTCTGTAAGTATTATTTGTTCAAACAGTGCAAGAAATGTTGTTAGTTTGGAAATAAAACTGAAAGCCCAAGCTCTTTAGTACGAATAAATAGTGTAGGAACAACAACATCTCCTCCCTGAACTCAGAGTTGACTTTGTTGTTTACGAGTACTGAAATAACAGCTTTGCTTGCCATCTCTTTTTGACAGAGACTCTCAGCAGAAATCCCACCAATTTGGCAGTTTTGGTTAAAACTGCTTACCTACCCTCCTACATTTTGAGTAGTGCTTTCAGGATAGCAGGTGGAGGCTGTGTAATCCCATTTCTCAGATGGTGCTGTTATGAGAAATATTCCTTGCTATGGAACTGTACTGTAACACGACCTTGTTTTCATGCTCCTTCCTCCAACTGTTGTAATGCTACAGAAAAGGCCGTACTGAGCCATCTTAAGAACAGAACCATCTTAAGCATCATAGAATCATAGACTCATAGAATCAACCAGGTTGGAAGAGACCTCCAAGATCATCCAGTCCAACCTAGCACCCAGCCCTAGCCAGTCAACCAGACCATGGCACTAAGTGCCTCATCCAGGCTTTTCTTCAACACCTCAAGGGACAATGACTCCACCACCTCCCTGGGCAGCCCATTCCAATGCCAATCACTCTCTCTGGCAACAACTTACTCCTAACATCCAGCCTATACTTCCCCTGGCACGCCTTGAGACTGTGTCCCCTTGTTCTGTTGCTGGTTGTCTGGGAGAAGAGACCAACCCTCACCTGGCTACAGCCTCCCTTCAGGTAGTTGTAGATAGCAATGAAGTCCCCCCCTGAGCCTCCTCTTCTCTAGGCTAAACAACCCCAGCTCCCTCAGCCTCTCCTCATAGGGTTTGTGTTCCAGGCCCCTTGCCAGCTTTGTTGCCCTTCTCTGGACACCTTCCAGCACCTCAACATCTCTCTTGAATTGAGGGGCCCAGAACTGGACACAGCACTCAAGGTGTGGCCTGACCAGTGCTGAGTACAGGGGAAGAATAACCTCCCTTGTCCTACTGGCCACACTGTTCCTGACGCAGGCCAGGATGCCATTGGCTCTCTTGGCCACCTGGGCACACTGCTGGCTCATCTTCAGCTACTCTCTACCAGTACCCCCAGGTCCCTTTCTTCCTGGCTGCTCTCCAGCCACTCTGTCCCCAGCCTGTAGCACTGCTTGGGGTTACCATGTCCAAAGTGCAGAACCCTGCACTTGGCCTTGTTCAATCTCCTCCCATTGGCCTCTGCCCACCCATGCAGCCTGTCTAGGTCTCTCTGCAGGACTCTCCTACCTTCCAACAGATCAACACCTGCTCCTAGCTTGGTGTCATCTGCAAACTTAGTGATGCTGGACTCAATCCCCTTGTCCAGATCATCACTAAAGATATTGAACACCAAGAGCATTGTTTTTAAGCTTGCAGAACAGAACAGGAGAGTGGCACGGGTTGCTGTAGTGAGAGTTAGGAGCTAACTAACAGTTATCATGCTCCTCTGAAGTTACTCATCTGACTTGGTTTCGCTGGCATGCCTTGTCAGCTAGACAGCTGCTGCCTATGAATCAGAGCTTGAATTCATACTTGACTTTCTGTGGTAAATCCAAGCCTGAGCCTAAATATCTTTTTTAGCTGCATGTTCTACATGGGATTTGATGGTACATTTGAAGCTGTTTGCTGCCTTGTTTGTATTCAGCTCAACCAGCTACACAGGCATTTTGTTGGCAGTTTGAAAGAGTTGACTTCCCCTTGCTCACCTTTGCTGTGCCATTGCTATCTGGGATAGCCTTGTGTTAGAATACAACTGGGACACTAGGCAGAAAGGTAGATGTAAGCTGGTGGAAATGCTGCTAGAAAAGTAATTTCAGCAGATTGCTGTAGAATTCATTGATCTGTCCTTAGCCCTCTCTCCCCTTCTCCATATGCTGACATGAAAGTTATAAAATACTGATGACAGGATCTGTGTGGTACCTAGATCAGTTTCTGTCTCAATTGCTTTACAGAGTGTATTTTTTTTTTCACATTGTTTTGCTCTAAACAACAAGCATGACAGAAAACTAAACTTCTGTAATTTTTAGACCACAGAAAGCTTGATACTGGATTTGTAGGGCTGTAAGGTAATGTAATGACCAGAAAATATCAGGGAAGTAAAACAGAAACACTTTCTTGTTTGTTTGTTTGTTTGTTTTTAGGTGTAACGTTTTAAAATGCATAGTGAATGAAAAATAGTTTTATTTGATAAGGAAATATCATGATTGCTCAAGGCCTTGTATTAGAGCATACAGCTGGTCAAAATTTCTGAGAAATATTGCTCTGCTGGTTTACACCTGTCCATTTAGAAGCATAGAATCACAGAATCAACCAGGTTGGAAGAGACCTCCAAGATCAGCCAGTCCAACCTATCCCCCCAGCCCTGTCCAGTCAGCTAGACCATGGCACTAAGTGCCTCATCCAGGCTTTCCTTGAACACCTGCAGGGACGGTGACTCCACCACCTCCCTGGGCACCCCATTCCAATGCCAATCACTCTCTCTGCCAACAACTTCCTCCTAACATCCAGCCTAGACCTCCTCCTGCACAACTTGAGACTGTGTCCCCTTGTTCTGTTGCTGGTTGCCTGGCAGAAGAGACCAACCCCCACCTGGCTACAACCTCCCTTCAGGTAGTTGTAGACAGCAATGAGGTCCCCCCTGAGCCTCCTCTTCCCCAGGCCAAACCCCCCCAGCTCCCTCAACCTCTCCTCACAGGGTTTGTGTTGCAGGCCCCTCACCAGCTTCATCACCCTTCTCTAGACATGTTCCAGCACCTCAACATCTCTCTTGAATTGAGGAGCCCAGAATTGGATGCAGGACTCAAAGTGTGGCCTGGCCAGTGCTGAGTACAGGGGCAGAATAACCTCCCTTGTCCTACTGGCCACACTGTTCCTGATGCAGGCCAGGATGCCATTGGCTCTCTTGGCCACCTGGGCAAACTGCTGCCTCATCTTCAGCTACTATCTATCAGTACCCCCAGGTCCCTTTCTTCCTGGCTGCTCTCCAGCCACTCTGTCCCCAGCCTGTAGTGCTGCTTGAGGTTGTTGTGGCCAAAGTGCAGAACCCTGCACCTGGCCTTGTTCAATCTCCTCCCATTGGCCTCTGCCCACCCATCCAGCCTGTCTAGGTCCCTCTGCAGGGCTCTCCTACCCTCCAACAGATGAACATCTGCTCCAAGCTGGTGTCATCTGCAAATTACTGATGCTGGACTCAATCCCCTTGTCCGGATCATCAGTAAAGATATTTATGTACACTTTATACTTTTATCAATCCTCCACTCTTTTGGCAGTGGTTTTGGCCCTTTTCATGTTCAAGATACAAGATTTCAAAAGACTGATTTATATTTAAAGAACAGATTTTGTGTCATGCATCTGACACCACACACTACAGGCTAAATACATAATAGCACAGGATCAAATGGGAGCTGCATCTCTGGTGTCTGTTTCCACAGATACATAATTAGGGAGGAATAGAGGGCAGTGAAAAAGAACAGTGAGTCAAAGTACAGAGCAGAAAAACTAATGTTTAGTGTTTGGTAACGAATACATCTGTAGTCATGCTAAATTGCCAGCTATGGCAACCACAGACAGTTGTCTATATAATTAGTAACATTTCCTGGTTTGGAGGTAGAAGAATTGAAGAATGCTTTTGTGAAGCTCTTTTCCTTCAAGGTGATGAAATTATGGTAGCTGCTTATCCTGTTTCTGCCATGCTACAGTTACAAGTTCTGCAAATTGCTGTTAGATCTGGCTTTTATTTCAACAGCAAAGATGATCACTTGTGTTTGTTTTGAGGAGTGGGCATCCGTGCAAACACAGCTCCAGGCAGAGATTTGGTGTGTAAGATCTCTGTAGAGAAATACAGCTAATACCAAAGACAGGATTTGGATAGTTTAAATGCAAGGTTAAACAAAAATACCTTTCACAGAATCACAGAATGGCAGGGGTTGGAAGGGACCTCAGAAGACCACCTAAGTCCAATCTTCCTGCTAGGGCAGCTTCACATAGGTGAGGTAGCATAAATCAACTTTCTGTACATTTAAGAAATAAGCCAAAGTTAAGTTCACTTCCATCCCTGTCTTTGTTGGCCAACAGATACAAATAACACATTATGCTGCTGTTACAGCTGAAGTGACTTGCTTCTCACAGCTTTCATTCCCTGAGCTGATTAGCTAAAAAGTTGTCTGTAAATGAGCAATTGAAAAAAGAAACAGAGGAACTTAAAGCAGGGTACAAAGGCAGCTGTGAGAGCTGCTCGAGTTAATCAAGCACAGCCTGCAGGAGATGCAGAGGTGCTGCCTTCTGTGTCCTGCTTAACCCTTAGCACCAATCCACACTCTACATCACAGACTTGTGAACTATAATGATAAATAAAAGATGGTTATGGAGGATAAGAGAAAATAAAAACACCTGCAGTTGGTTGTCTTCTCATTCCTGAGCCCCTTTCTATGCTCTTGAGAGTATGGTGGTGTGCTAAGACCTAGTTTCTGTTCAGTACCATTTTTCACATTGCTCTTTTGAGATGAGCTGTAGCAGAATTATTGCCTGTTAATTTACATCCAGCTCCTGTTCTGGCAAAGATCAGAACGTGTTTTACTCCTTCTTTCAGCTGAAGCCTTGTTAGGTCCCTAATTCTGCTCTGGAGGCAAGGAGTGGTCAGAGAGAAGTGTGAGCAACATGGCAGCTGCCAGCAAAGTACATGGGCATCTGCTGAACAACTTGAGCTTCAGAAAGGCACACTGGGGGTACTGGTTGCCAGGTGACTGAACATGAACCAGCAGTGTACCCAGGCACCCAAGAGGGCCAGTGGCATCCTGGCCTGTATCAGGAATAGTGTGGTCAGCAGGACCAGGGAAGTCCTTTTGCCCCTGTACTGGTCAGGCCACACATTAAGTACTGTGTCTGGTTCTGGGCCCCTCCATTTAAGAAGGATGTTGAGGTGCTCAGCCCAGTGAGGAGAGACTGAGGGAGCTGGGGTTGGTCAGCCTGGAGAAGAGGAGGCTCAGGGGAGACCTTATTGTTCTCTACAACTATTTGAAAGGAGGTTATAGCCAGGTGGAGGTTGGTCTCTTCTCCCAGGCACTCTGCGACAGAACAAGCTGCACCAGGGAAGATTTAGACTGGATGTTAGGAAGAAGTTCTTCACAGAAAGTGGTTTGCATTGGAACAGGCTGCCTAGGGAGGTGGTGGAGTCACCATCCCTGGAAGTGTTTAAAAGGAGGCTGGATGAGGCACTTAATTTATTCGAAGGTGTTAGGTGATGGGTTGGACTTAGTTAATTAGAAGGTGTTAGGTGATGGGTTGGACTTGATGATCTTGAAAGCTTTTTCCAACCTGCTTATTTCTGTGATTCTGTGATACTGCCATTCTGTGAAAAGAGGTGGGAAGAAAAATTATTCACATGAAGCAAGTATGTAAAGAGATTAGAGATCCCCAAAATTTATTGGCTAGGTGGGCTGAGTAGCCTAGGGTTATACTGAAATCTTTGCCATTTGGTTGCCTACCAACCTTGAGCAGTTGTTTCTCTTAAGTACACTGAAAAATCCTTTGCAGTCTATGCTGAATATCAAAGCTTGACTACCAAGAAAAAAACATTAGCACTCTTCCTGGTGTGTTCTCTTAAATGAGATACACAGAATCCTTTCATACCATCTCTTTATGCATCTTGATTTCCTTTCAAAGGAGGCTATATTGTAATAGTTCCTAGAAAAAGAATATGATGTGCACTCTACTGTCATGCCCAGTGTGGCTGTTTGAGCTAGATTTCTAGCTCCAACATAAAATAATTAGGAACAGAGAAACTTAGGCACTGATTGTAAAGTGGATATGCACTGGAGTCTCTGAGTGAAGAGGTGAACATGCCAGAGATAGGCTGTAAAATGTCAACAATGGATAAGTCAATATAATTTCATTGGAGCATTGACAACTTTATAACTGGAAGCACAGCTTCTATCTGCCCCTTGCTGCTTTCCTGTGCTCACTGCTGCCTCCCCTCGCCACTTATTTAGGCTGCTGCTTTGCTGCTTCTCTGCTGCTTTGCTCTATCCTCAACTCCTCTAAGGTTGCTGTGTTCTGTAATCATTTCACAGAATCATAGAGTCATAGAATCAACCAGGTTGGAAGAGACCTCCAAGATCAGCCAGTCCAACCTAGCACCCAGCCCCATCCAGTCAACTAGACCATGGCACTCAGTGCCTCAGCCAGGCTTTTCTTGAACACCTCCAGGGATGGTGCCTCCACCACCTCCCTGGGCAGCCCATTCCAATGCCAATCACTCTCTCTGCCAACAACTTCCTCCTAACATCCAGCCTAGCCTAGACTTCCCCCAGCACAACTTGAGACTGTGTCCCATTGTTCTTTTGCCGCTTCCCTGGGAGAAGAGACCAACCCCCACCTGGCTACAACCTCCCTTCAGATAGTTGTAGACAGCAATGAGATCCCCCCTGAGCCTTCTCTTTTCTAGGCTAAACAACCCCAGCTCCCTCAGCCTCTCCTCATAGGGTTTGTTTTGTCTCTGCTGTTATATTTAGTTTAACTGTAAAAATACAGCTTCATTTTCTGACTTTCCAAATCCTGAGTTGTAGTCAACTTTGAGAGCCATTTAAAACCTTCTAATGTGATTCTCTCTCTGGAGCAGATTTACAAGAAGTTATTGGGGGAAAGATCCACTCTAACCCATAACACCTGGCTGCAACTGCAGGTCTCGTTCTCTGCATGAACCAGGTGCACAGTGGTGTATTTTTGTCTCTTTTTGAAGGGCAGAACTAAATTAAATCCAAACATAATTCATTAACTGGATCCTTTCCTACACTAGGGATTTTTCTGCAAATACTACAGCAAAAGTGTTTCCTCTTCAGTGTTAACATCTTGCTGTTGAGTTGAGTTTGGAATATCTTGCTGTTCTCTTTATGACAGTGCTTAGCTAGAGTTTCTATTCTTGAAAAGATATTGAATGCAGATGTTGCCTGAACAGGAACTGGTTGTTCTTCCCATTCAGAAGGTATCTGAATTCAAGTTACTCCTTTTTCTATTTCTGATGCTGTAGAAGTTTGCTGTCACTGGTCTCTTGAATTTATGCCTGCATCTGTGGCTGAACTTTTAGTTTTGAAGGATCAAGGGTGACAGAGTGTGCTTTTTGAAGCAAGTATGTGCTTACTCTCTGGCAAGTTCTGCAATGCCTTGAGTTGTATTACTCTGATAATGATTCAGCTAGATTAAGAAGTAGCTTCAGTACCAAAAGGTACTGCAATTCTGGTGCTCTTTATACAAGTTTTAAAAAGGTTATTATTTCACCTACTTCTACAGAGACTCTAAAATGACTGCCACTGGGATTTTGAAGACTTCCTCGTGGAGGGAACGGGAGAGCAAGGAGACGACTCAATGTGAGTTAGCTGTCCAAGCAATCTGTTTGTTTATTAAGAGCATCAGACTTCCAGTTACAAAGCACATACTTTCAGGTAGGGTGAGAAAAGTGAACACACACAGCATGCAACGTGGTACTTTTCTCTATCATTTGGCACATCTAAATATTGGAATATGCATCATCTTCCCTACTTGTGGTTACTGCAAAAGCATTTAGTGCACCTAGATATTGGAATTTGCATATTCCTCCTATTTCCCTCCTACCCTGCACACAGTCCCACAGAAGCTGCTTATCAGAAGGCTAAAGGACAAATTCCTCTGAGCTTCTTCACACACAGCACTGTGGTTTACTGCAGTTCCAATACACTCAGACCTCATATTCAAGGCTTGATTGTACAAGCTTCTACGGGCTTGTGCCCCCCATTTTCCAGCCAGTTCCCAACACTTCCTCTGCATTTTCATGACACTATCACAAGGGTCAGCAAAAGTAGCTACATGATACAAATTGATTTGCATCAGAAGTAAATGTGATATGTTGGTAAAAACAGTTACCAGTCTAGAGAATTGTAAGTAAAGGCAGGGAGCATGGAATGCTAACTCTTAACACCTTAAGTGACTCCCACAGAACATGGGCTGCCCAAGGAGGTGGTGGAGTCACCATCCCTGGAGGTGTTCAAGAGAAGACTGGATGAGGCACTTAGTGCCATGGTCTAGTTGACTGGCTAGGGCTGGGTGCTAGGTTGGACTGGATGATCTTGGAGGTCTCTTCCAACCTGATTGATTCTATGATTCACTCTATAGCTGTATGCATTACTGATCTGAAATGTAACACCACCACCACCACATTGATGACAATACAGCATTAATTTGTAGAAATAAACATGAGCTGAAAATTGAACAAAGAGAAAGAGGAATGCATTAAGGTGAATTAAGATGCCGATACTTATTAGCATCTGAAGCAGATGAAATTAAGTGCAAGGTACTTTGATGGTTTAGCTGGGAAGAAGTAGCACTAATGGCCTTGAGTTTTTGCAACTGAAAAGTCGTGCTGTGAATTAGATGTTAAATGTTTTGGTAATATTCCATCTTGCTGTTATAATCTAACTAATTGTTGGTACTTCTAGCAGCAAAGCCAAAATCATATTCAAAGGTAGTAGTATTAACTGATATTTCCTGGTGAGCCATTTACAACAATTATTTTTTTTTAAAGGATGCTTCAGATTTTTGTTGCTTCTTGTAATGGTTTCAAAAACCCCCTAAATTCTTATTGGCACTGTTCAGTTGTTGTTGTTTTCTTTCTTAATATTTGGGAGGCCAGAAATAAGAGCTATGATTTCCTTGGCTGTCCTTCTTCTAAGTATCTCAAACCACTTGAGCTTTACACAGGAGTTCCTTCAGTAAAGTTGCTGAGCTCCCTCCAGAGCTGACAGGACCATCCCTTTTGGAAAAAAAAAATGTTCAGTTTCAGTTCAACAACTGTAAGCTGAACTACATCCTTTGCCAACCTACCAGAGATACTTATTCCCTTGACCACTTCTGTTTGTGTTATCTAGGTGTGCTGTTTCAAAAAAATCTGTTCCTGTCTTCCAGTTAGGATTGCAATTATGTGGAACTGTAGTATCCTCTACCAACAGTCAGCTGTGGGACTGTTAAATCCACAGCACCTCTCAATTTCCTTAGAATCATAGAAACAACCAGGTTGGAAGAGACCTCCAAGATCAGCCAGTCCAACCTAGCACCCAGCCCTAGCCACTCAACCAGACCATGGCACTAAGTGCCTCATCCAGGCTTTGCTTCAACACCTCAAGGGACGGCGACTCCACCACCTCCCTGGGCAGCCCATTCCAATGCCAATCACTCTCTCTGCCAACAACTTCCTCCTAACATCCAGTCTATACCTTCCCCAGCACAACTTGAGACTGTGTCCCCTTGTTCTGCTGCTGGCTGTCTGGGAGAAGAGACCAACCCCCACCTGGCTACAGCCTCCCTTCAGGCAGTTGTAGACAGCAATGAGGTCCCCCCTGAGCCTCCTCTTCTCCAGGCTGCACACCCTCAGCTCCCTCATCCTCTCCTCACAGGGCTTGTGCTTCAGGCCCCTCACCAGTGTTGTTGCCCTTCTCTGATGCATGCTTTGAAAGCATCATCATTTCAGTAGTGAGGACATGATCCTATGAACACCTGTTTGCAAGTATATATGTTTTTATTAATATCTCTCTGAAGCTGGCATATACGGAGATAGTTCATTGTTTCTGGGACTAGGCCTAAAGTATAGGTACCATTTATAATATGGGGTATTTCTGAACAAGGGTCAGTCTTTGAATGAGACTGCATGGAGGAAATTAAAGTGGTAGTAGAGGCAGAATAGTGCTGTGGTGCAGTAGTTTTCTCTTCAGGACTTTTCTTTCATTAACTAGAGGATTTGGTGAGATTTCTGAGTAGCAATGAAATAGTGCCCACATCAAAAACCTGTGCTGGCGGGGTGGAAGGGGAGGGCACGTTTACAACTCATTAGTTTGACTAATGTATTGAGGCAATTATTTGGTGTCTTAGTCCTCTAGAGATTGTAATGATTTGTGCATATTCCACAGAACCATACAGTTGTGATAGTATCTATTAATTTTACTCCTGGTGGCTCTTGCAGCATGAATACAGTGTCTTGAGGATTTCTTAGACTGACTGAGACTAATTAATCTCTGTATTTATTACTCTTTTAAACTAAATATATTCCTCAAGTGTCTTTTTGAAACTAATCTGCACAGAAGAAAAAACCAAAAAAAGTTAATTTTGTGAGACATTGCTGGGAGAAACTTGTAACTTTTTTCCCCTTTTTGTTTAATGAGGTACTAAGGTATTTTAAATCAAAGCATCTTCACTACCATCAAATCTCAAGCTGTAGCAGACTCCTCCTATGATGTCACCTTCCCCTGCCTTCCCTTTAACCTTTACTCATAAGTTCTCTGTTTTTGCACTGCACATCCCCAGGTGGAGCTCCATGGACTCTGGTTTATCACTGATGTAGAGGGCAACACCCCCTCCCCTTCTTCCCTGCCTGTCCCTCCTGAAGAGTCTATAACCATCTACCCCAAGCTCCAATCATGAGATTCATGCCACCACGTCTCAGTGATGCCAAGGACATCATAACCTTGTGGACTTGCACATATTTGCAGTTCTTCCTGTTTGTTTCCCATGCTCCTTGTGTTAGTGTAGAGGCATTTCACTTGTGCCTTTATTGCAGCTGACTTGCTGATTTTCCCTAACCCTGATCTTTGGGAACTCTTTTCTCTGTCTGTATTCCAATCCTAAGGTCAGATCCTACCTATCCATGCTCAAGCACTTCTGTAGCTGTCAACCTCTCTCTACTCCTCATGTCATCACTACCATATGATGCTTTCTTGTTGGCAGCTACTACCTGAAGGGGATCTGGCTCATCTCTGCAATATTTTGACTACATGTGTCAAAGTACATAGTTTTTGGTTAAATAGGACAAGCCACCACCTAGATCTCATTGTGTCTTGATTTTTAAAGTAATTTTCAGGTAACTTTTACATGTGTTTTTTAAAAACTGACTTTCTGTGAGCATGGTGCCTCTATAGCATCTATCTACATGACACACTCATTGTTATCTTTGCAGTATTTTTGTGAGTTAGATCTCATTTGCAAATGTTCTTCCATGTATCTGATTGCTTACTGACTTATCCAAAGTTAGTGTAAGTCTACATCTTTATCTGGGAACTCCTGAAAATTAGATCTCCCTTAAGACTCTTTCCAACCCCGACCTATATCTCTTTGATGCCCCTTCAGGCTTTTCTTGTCTTTTAGAGTTTTAACCACTGAAAAACCTGATATTAAAAGTTAAAAATCAATGAGACTAATGGTACAAAGGTACTTTTCCCCTTCTTTTTTTAATATAGAGTGAAAAAAAGCTAATATGTTCCTTTAACAAGAATATAACTATCTCATGAGAAGGACTTTTCATGACCTACTCCGTTGGCAGATCTTCTGTGACTGAAATACTTCTTCAGTTAGGTAGCTTACCATGTTAAGATAAGGCCACTGTCCATTAACTCAGTTATGTCTTGAAATTATACTTGGAAGTCCATTCTCTTTCAAGTGGCAAAAGATTATTCTGAACACTAAAGTAGTTGCATGGGTTTGGAAAGAACTAGTGCTTCATAATCATTTCACATCACAACCCAGGACATATAAAGCCTAAGTACTGATTTTAAAAAAATGCTATATAAATATAAAATACAAAATTGCTGTACAGACCCATTTGAACCATATCCATGTTAATCCCTCACTGCAAACAGCATATATCATCGTAGGATTAGCAGCTATTTCCCAAAGATATTGCTTTTTCTGGAGTGTAATCACTGAGGCACCACTGAACTCAGTCATGCCTTTTCCATCAGCATTGAAAGAGTATAGAAAATGCAATCCCATGTGACAGATGGAAAGCAATTCACTTCATTCTGAGAAATTAAGTACTGCCAGGAGCCCACTCTCACTCCAATATAAGAGAAGCCTTTCACTGACATTGAGAAGACGTGGCCTGAACCTTTCACCATGTTTGCTTATATACTCCATTTTTCCCTTTAAAATGGTTTGTCCTGTTTAATTATGGGAGTAGGGATTTCTCATTTACCTCACAAATTTAATTGTGGCAGGGATTTCTCATTTACCCCACAGATCCCTGCACCTCCATTTCTCAATGGCCAAATATGCTAGAGTTAGAGCTATGAGGAAAGGCAGCTGGGGGTGTGCAGCCTGGAGAAGAGGAGGCTCAGGGGTGACCTCATCGCTGTCTATTGTAGATAGTAGTTGAAGAAGAGCCAGCAGTGTGCCCAGGTGGCCAAGAGAGCCAATGGCATCCTGGCTCAACACTGGTTTCAGCCCACACCTTGAGTCCTGTGTCCAGTTCTGGGCTCTTCAATTAAAGAGAGAAGTTGAGGTACTGGAATGTGTCCAGAGAAGGGCAACAAAGCTGGTGAGAGGCTTGGAACACAAACCCTCTGAGGAGAGGCTGAGGGAGCTGGGGGTGTTCTGGGCTCTGTGGTAAAGGGTTGGACTTGATGATCTGTGAGGTCTCTTCCAATCCTGATGATACTGTGATAGTGTGATACTGTGTTTAGCCTGGAGAAGAGGAGGCTCAGGGGGGACCTCATTGCTGTCTACAACTACCTGAAGGGAGGCTGTAGCCAGGTGGGGGTTGGTCTCTTCTGCCAGACAACCAGCAACAGAACAAGGGGACACAGTCTCAAGTTGTGCCGGGGGAGGTGCCTTGCAGCACAAACTGCTGCTGAAAGGTCAAGCATAAACCTTGACAAAGTTGAGTAAAGAGAGTTAGGGCACTCCCTGGTCCAAAGTCTCAATCTTTGCCCTCCAAAAGCATAAGCAGGAAGATAGATGTAGTGAAAGCCAGGTGGGGGACTTCAGGTGGTAATGCTGCGATGGGGCTTTGCTGCTTGTTCAGTCCATCTGAGGAGGCCCACGGACACGAGAGAGGTGTTCCCTGGCTCTCAGGAAGCCATGGGGTGGTCAGCAGCCCCCTGGGCACAGCAGGGTGCAGGCACAGCAGGGTGCAGGCACAGCAGGGTGCAGGCACAGCAGGGTGCAGGCACAGCAGGGTGCAGGCTTGCGGGCTGGAGCAGTGCGCCTGAGTGCTGCGTGGAGCGAGGAGCCAGGCCTCGGGCTGGAGCGGCGAGCTGGGGCGGCACGGCAAGTCCCCGTGTCCAGACTCCTTGCTGGGTGGTCGCTGGGTCCTTACCTACGCTGGGGCTTGATCAGGCAGGGTCAGGGCTGCCCGTCGCAGGCAAGTCCCCGCTTACCCATGGTGCAAAGCGCAGTGGCACACAGAGGCCCAGAAGGCAAAGGGGCAGCAGACGAAGCAAGAGCAGCAGCAGGCAGGGAAGAAGCAGGGAGAGGTGAGCTGCTTGTTTGCCTGTATGCTCCTGTTGATCAGATGTGAGCTAAGGTTGGTGGTGCTTTGGCCACGATGTCATCCAAATGGCTTTTGGCACTCGGCCAAAACATACCAAATGAGGCAGGGCCCACAGGCCTGGCTCCCCCCCCTGTGGGAAGAGCAGAGGCCTTGCACCCAGTAGGCCGCAAGCTGTGCGCCTGGGCTTGCACAACAGTGCTACACAACCTGGGCCCTGGGCAGGACACACTTTATGGAGCCAGCCCCGTGGTGCCCCATGTCCAGAGAAGGGCAACAAAGCTGGTGAGGGGCCTGGAACACAAACCCCATGAGGAGAGGCTGAGGGAGCTGGGGGTGTGCAGCCTGCAGAAGAGGAGGCTCAGGGGGGACCTTGTTGCTGTCTACAACTACCTGAAGGGAGGTTGTAGCCAGGTGGGGATGGCCTCTTCTCCCAGGCAACCAGCAACAGAACAAGGGGACACAGTCTCAAGTTGTGCCAGGGGAGGTCTAGGCTGGATGTTAGGAGGAAGTTCTTCACAGAGAGAGTGATTGGCATTGGAATGGGCTGCCCAGGGAGGTGGTGGAGTCACCGTCCCTGGAGGTGTTGAAGCAAAGCCTGGATGAGGCACTTAGTGCCATGGTCTAGTTGAGTGGCTAGGGCTGGGTGCTAGGTTGGACTGGCTGATCTTGGAGGTCTCTTCCAACCTGGTTGGTTGATTCTATGATTCTATGATTCTATGATAGGTTAACATGTGTAAGCCTGTTTTGTGCCTATGGCTCCTCCACGACAGAAAGAGAGGAACTTAGATAGATGAACATCAGACACTTTGTGTGTGAGTCTGATCTGAGAGTGGAAGAGTCATAAGACTGATCCTAAGAGATGAAGAGAAAGCCTGGATGTTAAATGATGTACTGCAGAGATGAGAAAGGAGAAAAAGTAGCTGATATTTTTCCTTACAACATCAGCAGAGGTTTTAGGTATTACAATGAAATGGGTTCAAATCTGTGAGGTGCCTCCTGTGGTCGTAATTGGTAGGAGATTAATGTGAAATTGCAGTTTATGTGCAATTGATACTTAAAGCTGTTTGCCATCAATATATTTGTCAATTTAACTAAATCAGCTTTAAGCCTGATTTTAGTTATGTTAGTATGACCTAACCAGCAACAGAACAAGGGGACACAGTCTCAAGTTGTGCTGAGGAAAGTCTAGGCTGGATGTTAGGAGGAAGTTCATGCCAGAGAGAGTGATTGGCATTGGAATGGGCTGCCCAGGGAGGTGGTGGAGTCACCGTCCCTGGAGGTGTTCAGGAAGAGCCTGGATGGGGCACTTAGTGCCATGGTCTAGTTGACTGGCTAGAGCTGGGTGCTAGGTTGGGCTGGATGATCTTGGAGGTCTCTTCCAACCTGGTTGATGCTATGATTCTATGATGCTTTTAGATCTTTTCTCAGAAGGCTTTTGCCATTGGCTTTCTCTGTGGGATCATGTCAGCTGTGCAGAAGCTCTTTTTCAAGAGAATTACAATGAAGTGAATCCTTTCCTAAACTAAGGCATTTAAACCAAACTTCTCTCTTCAATCAATGAATGTTGATAAACCCTGCAGCCTAGGTGGAAATAAGTTTTTAAAGGAATAACAATGGATGGTCTTGACTAAGGGTGTAGCTGTGCTTTAGTCCCTGATGTAAACAACAGGAAAGATTTCCTGCTTAAAAAATCAGCTGACCTTTAGGGTCAGCCTTTCAAAATACAGACAGGAATGATGATGTGAAAGACTTCTCAGTGGTACTGGTTTTCACTTCTTTTCCCTGTGTTTTGGTATGTGAAAAATACTAATGGGCATGTCTAATAGTTCAGCTGCAAACCAGAAATTACAATTTGTTGTGCATCGTCTTCTATAAATAAGATTGTGTCTTGCCAATCAAAACTTGATAGAAATATAAAAGGGAGCAACACAAGAAAATAGAAGCTGCATGGAATTTGATTTGAGTTCCTATAAAATCTTAGCTGCAGCTGAGTACACACTGCTTTGAATAGAGTTACAGTAGAATATTTTAAGCTAACCAAAACAGTGACTGTAATAGGTAATGAATAACAGCAGCCTGTTTGGAAAGTGACACTAAGAACAGTTTTATTGAATGTCTCCCTGTTTAAGCACTCAGAGAGGGTATTGATTTGAGGAATGAGTTTAATGAAATCTGAGGGTAGTACTTAAAACAGAAAGAGATGCTCATGCTAGTTGAAGCAGGTAATACACCAGTAATTTTAAGAAAGTACAAAGTTACAATATGAGAAAATAAGGTGAACCTTGAGGGGAAAACAGGAAGGTACATTATACATTGGGCTGCCCGGGGAGGTGGTGGAGTCACTGTCCCTGGAGCTGTTCAAGGCAGGATTGGACGTGGCACTTGGTGCCATGGTCTAGCCATGAGTTCTGTGGTAAAGGGTTGGACTTGATGATCTATAAGGTCTCTTCCAACGTTGGTGATACTGTGATACTGTGTGATAGATCTGAGAAGTACCTCAGTGATGCCTTGTTAAAACTTGCATACATTAGTAGGAAGACACTTTTATGAAAAGTGGTTATAATGAAGGAGTAGGGTGACAGAAATGTAGAATCATAGAATCAACCAGGTTGGAAGAGACCTCCAAGATCATCCAGTCCAACCTAGCACCCAGCCCTAGCCACTCAACTAGACCATGGCACTAAGTGCCTCAGCCAGGCTTTTCTTCAACACCTCCAGGGATGGTGACTCCACCACCTCCCTGGGCAGCCCATTCCAATGCCAATCATGCTCTCTGCCAGGAACTCTCTCCTAACATCCAGCCTAGACTTCCCCCAGCACAACTTGAAACTGTGTCCCCTTGTTCTATTGCTGGTTGCCTGTGAGAAGAGACCAACTCCACCTGGCTACAGCCTCCCTTCAGGTAGTTGTAGACAGCAATGAGGTCCCCCCTGAGCTTCCTCTTCTCCAGGCTAAACCTCCTCATCTCCCTCAGCATCTCCTCACAGGGCTGTGTTTCAGGCCTCTCACCAGCATCATTGCCCTTCTCTGAACATGTTCCAGTACCTTAACATCTCTCTTGAATTGCTTCTCCCAGGCAACCAGCAATAGAACAAGGGGACACAGTCTCAAGTTGTGCCAGGGTAGGTCTAGGCTGGATATTAGGAAGAAGTTCTTCACAGAGAGAGTGATTTGCCATTGGAATGGGCTGCCCAGGGAGGTGGTGGAGGCACTGTCCCTGGGGGTCTTCAAGAAAAGACTGGATGAGGCACTTAGTGCCATGGTCTAGTTGACTGGATAAGGCTGGGTGATAGGTTGGACTGGATGATCTTGGAGGTCTCTTCCAACGTGGTTGATTCTATGATTCTATGATTCTATGTGGCCTGACCAGTGCTGAGTACAGGGGAAGAATAACCTCCCTTGTCCTACTGGCCACACTGGTCCTGATCCAGGCCAGGATGCCATTGGCTCTCTTGGCCACCTGGGCACACTGCTGGCTCATGTTCAGCTACTATCTACCAGTACCCCCAGGTCCCTTTCTTCCTGGCTGCTCTCCAGCCACTACCCAGCCTGTACCTACAATGTGGCTCAGAGAAAGCCTTTTCAAAGTTGAGTTGCCATGCAAAAACATCTAAAGTAGGGAACTCTTCTTTGTATGGCACTGGTGTGACAGTTCAGAGCAATTTATTATCAGAAGAGTAATAAAGCTTTGGAATTGCAAAGACTGGATCAGAGAGGACAAATGAATTCCAAACTTAAATGTGTTGTTGTTGCCAAGTGAAATGCTCCTTTGCCTAATTTCTAGATCTTCCTGCATGCATGATATTCAGCTAGTGTGCTTCTTGAATTTGTATACTTTTATCTGGAATGCTGCTGTTCTCTGCTCCAACATTTAGAACTGTGCAGTACACTCACAATGCTTTTAACCCTGCGCATGGTCACCTGCAGATCTTTCCTTCAAGAGCTGAGACCAGAGAGACTGCAGTGATACCAAGATTTCCTGCAACAGATTAGAGTTTTAATCTTAACCACAGTAGGAAACCCCACAAACTGGCCTGCATTACTGATTTTTTGCACAACCAATATTACAATAATTTATCTAAGACTTAATGTTTTTCCTCAGTGGTTTTGGCAGGCCAAGACGCATTAGGCCTGGCTCACTAGTCCTGTATGCATCTGTCTGCCCCCCACTGGAGTCACTTATCCCTGAATATGTCTTGTATGGTTCTTCAGGAGCAATTTTCATTCTCCTGACTTCTTTATTCCAATTTCATACCGTGATGCTGCTCGTTGCCCAAACCAAATTTCTGATCACAGCATGCCCAGTTTGCATCAGTATTGTGTACTCTCCATTAGTAATGGGGCTATCTTGCCAAGATTTGCAGGGAGAAGTGTATTTTATATTAAAAACACGATCTTGCCTCACTTAACTCTAGCCATCAAGGCAGAGCTGCTAGCATATGAATCACCTAAACCTATTTCCCAAGATCCTGTAACGTGGTGGTAGCCCACATAGCCAGCATAGTGTCACGCAACTGTAATGCAGCTCACGCTGAGGAAAAACAACCCACTGTGAGGTATGTGTAACTCAATTCACTTGATTAAAGGAACAAACTGTCCCAGAGAAGTTTAGGAGTTGAATAGAAATGTAGAAGAAAAAATTTTTAAAAAGCCAGGTGGTAAAAATGAAAGTAATCATTTGACTTCATTCTTCCACAAAAGAATAGTCAAAAGTCAATGTTGCTAACTACTGGGAAAGGTTTAACAGTGGCAAAGGCCAAAACTAAAGAGGACTGCTCTGATTGCTCCACCCAATCTTCTTGTTAGAGCAACAGCTAATTGTAGTTGAACTTCAATTAGGTAGATCTAGTGGAGGCTACCAGTAGTTTCAGATAATTAAAGTTTTGCACAAATGACAGAAAATTCTGAGTAATTAATCTATTGAGATTCTGGGCCCCCCCAGTTTAGGAGGGACATTGAGATGCTTGAGCGTGTCCAGAGAAGGGCGACGAGGCTGGGGAGAGGCCTTGAGCACAGCCCTACGAGGAGAGGCTGAGGGAGCTGGGATTGGTTAGCCTGGAGAAGAGGAGGCTCAGGGGTGATCTTATTGCTGTCTACAACTACCTGAAGGGTGGTTGTGGCCAGGAGGAGGTTGCTCTCTTCTCTCAGGTGGCCAGCACCAGAACAAGGGGACACAGCCTCAGGCTGCGCCAGGGGAGATTTAGGCTGGAGGTGAGGAGAAAGTTCTTCACTGAGAGAGTCATTGGACACTGGAATGGGCTGCCCAGGGAGGTGGTGGAGTCGCCGTCCCTGGAGCTGTTCAAGGCAGGATTGGACGTGGCACTTGGTGCCATGGTCTAGCCTTGAGCTCTGTGGTAAAGGGTTGGACTTGATGATCTGTGAGGTCTCTTCCAACCCTGATAATACTGTGATACTGTGATACTGTGGTTTTCAGAGTCTAAGGAAACAGATTGTCTGGAGATCTACTATATGCAGTAACTTAGGTTTAAGGACTCTGAAATAATTTGTTTGGTGAATTCAAGAGTGCATAAAATAGGAGTGAAGTTTAGACAACTTGGCAAAAACAGTAATAAGATGTCAGGACTGTTTTCCATAACTACTCTAATACTGATGTGCATGCATTGAAATTGCTTATGGCAGGGTAAAAATAAGCAAAATAAACAAACAAAGGAACAAAAGCAACCCCCACCCCCCAAATATAGATCTAAGCTATGTAATTCCTTGCCACAGGCTGTTGCAGATGATAAATATTTGCTGGTGTTCAAAACAAATCAGATATATTTATAGAAGAAACATAAATTCTTGGGCTGTTTAAATAAAGATGCCAACTCTGGCGTAGGAAATTTCAGAACAAAGAGCTGAAAGCCAGAAGGCAGTTCTTGGGCAATATATTTATCTCTTTTTTCCTCCCTGCTTTTCCCTAGAACCATCCCTTTGCCATTACTGAGTACAGCATACTGAATTAGACAGACCTTTCATCTGACATTCTAGGGTTGCTTCCATTTCCTCGCTGAATCCTTTTAAATCTGAAGCTGTTATTTTATTTAAACCTGATAAGTGATCCTCTTTACCTCCTAAGAAATACCAGCAGGCTTCATAGATATGATCATTGAGTCCCTGTGGTCCATAAGAACACATTTAAGACCTTATTTAAAAGGAAAGAAAGATCTCACTAAGTGCTCTCATTTGAAAAGCATTTTCTGGTAGTAATGAGGCTCTAAATAAAGACAAATTTGACTTTAATATGCACTCTTGGGCAATAAAAATATATATAATTGTGACACCTCACCCATCCCTTCTTGAAAGTTTCCTAGTGAGCAAGCTCAGGGAAGTGTAGGATGGAAGAGCAGACAGCAAGGTGGATTAGGAACTGGTTACAAGACAGAGTGGCGATCACTGGTGCCAGGCCCAGCTGCAGAGCTGTAACCAGTGGAGTGCCACAGGGATCAATGTTGGGTCCGGTGCTGTTCAACATCTTCATCAATGACATTGCTGAGGGCACAGACAGACAGACAGACAGAGTCTGCTCAGCAGGTTTGCTGATGACACCAAACTAAGAGGCTTGGCTGATACAGCTGAAGGCTGTGTGGCTATCCAGGGAAACTTGGAGAGACTGGAGGGCTGGGCACAGAGGAACCAAATGAAGTTCAACAATGACAAGTGCAGAGTCCTGCATCTGGGGAGGAATAATAACCTCCACCAGTACAGGCTGGGAGGTGATCTGCTGGAGAAGAGTCCTGTGGAGAAGGACCTGGGAGTGCTGATGGATAGCAAGTTAAACCATGTCACAGCAATGTGGCCAAGAAGGCCAATGGGATCCTGGGGTGTACTAAGAAGACTTTGTCAAGCAGATCTGCTTGACCCCATCTTGAGTATTACATTCAGTTTTGGGCTCCCCAGTTTAAGAGAGACAGAGATCTGCTGGGGAAGGTCCAGTGGAGGGCTATGAGGATGATGAGGGGACTGGAACACTGCCAGATGAGGAGAGGCTGAGGGAGCTGAGGCTTTTTAGTCTGGAGAAGAGAAGAATTAGAGGGGATTTAATAAATGTTTGTAAATATCTGAGGGCTGGGGGTCAGGAGGTGGGGGACAGGCTCTGCTCACTTGCTCCCTGTGACAGGACAAGGAGCAATGGGAGTAAGCTGCAGCACAGGAGGTTCCACCTCCACACAAAGGGGAACTGATTTACTGCAAGGGTCAAAGAACACTGCAACAGGCTCCTCAGAGAGGTTGTGAAGTCTCCTTCTCGGGAGACTTTCATGGCTTGTCTGGATGCATTCCTGTGTGACCTGAGCTAGATTGTATGGTCCTGCTCTGGCAGGGAGGTAGGACTTGATGACCTCTTTGAGTCCCTTCCAACCCCTGACATCCTGTGATCCTGTGATTTGTCTGTGTTCCTGACCTCTTAAGAGTTGCCATAGGCTTATGCATGGGAAATAGCTCTAGAAATTGTTTGACTTAGAAAAAAGCTGTTGGTCTACAGGGCCTTGATGTTGTTTGAGAAACTGTGTGCTTGTTTTGAATAAAATACTACAGCAGTTGAAAGCCTAGGAACTCTCTTCATGCAAACTACCTTCTGCTTTCCAGATAAATTTATGTGCATCTGATGCAGACAATTCCCTAGAAAACTAATTTCATTTTAGTCCTACAGTAGAGCACAATTGCCCTTTAATTTTTGGTAGATTTAGTTCACAGACAATTCTTACTTAGCTGTACTTGATTAATTTATTTTTCATCAATCCCATCTGTATTGCTGTAGTGTTTCCCAGGGCATTATCTCCCAGGGACTTACAGGAGAGAAAATAAAATCAGTAAACTTCTAAGTTAATGCTCCTGGTCCTTCCTGACGTGCTGTGGCATATTGAACTCAGATCTTAGCAGCAACACATCCTCTTGGTTTCTTAATAGAATATGTTCTTCATGTACAAAACCATGCTGAGATAAACTATAAAGTGAGTAGAACTAAAAAGGTAGTGTCTGATAGAAGTGCCTGATAGAAATGGAGCACTCAGTGGGACTGTAAGTCCTAGGCTGAAATTTCATCCCTGTGTGTTCTCAAGCTCCTTAGCCTGAACTGTGTGTTTTGTGTTTGCAAAGCTCCTGTGTCTTTCTGAAAGATTTTATTGGGGTGGTCAAACTGAACTGGCTGTGGTTTGCTCTGTTTTCAGTGATAAATAATCAGATTAAGTTTCCTGAAATTAAATGTTTTGCTGAATCACTGATTGCTTCAGTATACCTTTGATTTAGGAGATACATTTTCTTGTTTCCTAGTATGAGGTTCTTTGAATAGGAAATTCACTCATTTTTAATACCTTAATGATAGGCTGACTAAAGCCCTCAGAAAAACAATAGCCTTCAATTCAATTTAATTGAAATTTAGAGTGAAGAGTGTATATAGAAATTGGATATAGGTGTGTAGATTGAGTTTCATTTTTGGACAATTGGAGAAGCTTCAAGGAAGCCCTACATTCTGGTGGCTTGTGTGCTAAGAAGATGGTCTACTCAAAATCTACCATATAAAGGCGTGTATTTAAGATTCAGTGCAGTAGTGGAAGGACTAAAAGAGTTCAGGGTGAAACTATTCTTTGTTTACTGTAGGTAACATTTAGGGTTTACACTACTTTCTAGTTAGTGGGTAAAGAGAAAAGCTTCCTCTTCAGGCAGGGGAGGTTTCACACAGAAAGGTAAAATCCAATGTTAATCAGAGAAAGGACAGTGGTTTAGAGCAATCACTAGTTTAATCTCGCATTCCACACTCCCATCATCTCCTTACTGCTGTTCACTGGAGGAGAGATTGTGATATTCTGATTCTTCAAAACACTGCCAAATAAAAAGTCTCTACAGTCAGGTAATTCAGATGGAAACAAAGGTTGGGGGGTGGGTAGTGGAAAGGAGGATAAAAGTTTCTCTAATGGAGTCTAGACACCTAAAGAGCTCTCAAGTGTCCATTAAAGATCCGTGGGGAGATTGCAATAAAACCCCTACAGACCAAATTGATTTTTCAAGGACAAGCCACTCTGCTCAGACAAGCAAGAGATCTACCTGAATGTGATGGGCACATTCTATCTGCAGATTTTCAGTCTAGCCAGGAGTGAAGAATATTCACTCAGAATTGTACTTTTCATGGGGAATTGCTAGCGATAAGAAAACACACTTAGGCTGGCAATATCCAAATTGTTAGAGGAAGTGATTATTAGTTGTCAGACTCTTTCTTCTCTCACTGTTAGAGAAGCTGCTTCTTATTGCCCCCTTTGAATGGCCTAGGAGGTAAGTCCTGCTGAGTACACGAGAGTGGATTCCTCAGTGTGGGCTATATCATGCATACTTTACTCCTTTAGAGAAGCTTGTGTGCTAGTTTGTAAAAGCATGGAGCAGGGGGAAGAGTTGAATATACAAGAGGACAAATAAGGATTGCCTAGTTCCTTTGCATCCCAAGCAATTTTCTTCACCATTGGTCTCAAAGGATAACTCTCTGAAATGAACAATCACAAAAAGTTAACAGGAGTGCTACTGATGCTCATAAGTGTTAGTTCTGTCTGTGCTGAAAAGTTACAATTCTCAGTGCATGGCAGGGAAAGATACTCACTGTTGAGCCCTGAAGCTGCCTGCGGGTCTGGTGTTTGATCTGAAAAGATTTATCTGAGCAAGCCACCAGCAGCTCCATATCTAGGTGTACCTTCAGCAAAAGGAAATGCGGTGCTAGTGAAACTGTGCCTGGTTTTCTCACCACCTAAACTAAGGATGCTGCATTGGAATGCAGATAGAACCTCCTCACTCCATGTATCTGCGATACAAGGACTGTTTGAATAACAAGGGAATAAAAGGAAGAGCAAAAGAGGAGGAATTTTCTGCTTAGGAAGGGAAGACAGGAAGGAAAAGTGATAGGAATGCGTGGAGAAGACAAAGAGGGCACAATTATTCGAGAGTTTGTCATTCAGGTACTAAGTTGGGTTTCAAGAAATCAGGGCTATAAACTTAAATTATCAAAAGGTTGATTTAAATAAGTGGAGATTTTTGTTTGTGCTGGAAAGCAATGCCACAACGTGTTGCAAAGGCCAATGTCTACATGCATGCCACTAGAAAGCCTCTTGGAATCATTGAACAATCTGTGCCAGTGCCTTAGCAGCCTCACGGTGAAGAATTTCTTCCTGATGTCTAATTTAAGTCAGGCTTCTTCCAGATTGAAGCTATCAGCCCTTGTCCTGTCACTACATGCCTTTGTAAAAATTCTCTCTCCAGTTATTCTGTAGGAACTCTTCATGTGATCATAAAGGGGAAAAATGAAGGAAAAAATCAAAAAAATTGCAAATAGATTAAAAAAGAGCTTTTGAGCTGCCTTCAAGAACTGTTAATCACAGAGGTTACCTCAAACCCCAGGATATTTAAATAAAGATCACTAGAAGATGATCACTAGACCCTCATCCAGGTTGGATGAGGCTTTGAGCGACCTGTTCTAGTGGGAGGTGTCCTGCCTACGGCAGAGGGTTGGAACTGGATGATCCATAAGGTCCCTTGCAACCTAAACTATGATTCTATGAAGATCTTTAAGGTTCCTCCCAGCCCAACCCATTCTTTGAAACCGTGAGTCCATGAATTTCTTGCACCAGTTGACTACACAGGAGAGATAAGTACATTTCACAGATCAGAATTGTCAGGGTTGGAAGGGACCTCGAGTTCAAATCCACCTGCCCCATGGGCAGAGACACCCTCCACTAGATCAGGTGGCCCAGAACCACATCCAGCCTGGCCTTAAAAAAACTCCAGGAATGAGGCTTCCACCACCTCCCTGGGCAACCTGTGCCAGTGTTTCACCGCCCTCATTGTGAACAACTTAGAATCATAGAATCATAGAATCAACCAGGTTGGAAGAGACCTCCAAGGTCAGCCAGTCCAACCTAGCACCCAGCCCTAGCCAGTCAGCTAGACCATGGCACCAAGTGCCTCATCCAGCCTTTTCCTGAAGACCTCCAAGGACAGTGACTCCACCACCTCCCTGGGCAGCCCATTCCAATGCCAATCACTCTCTCTGGCAACAACTTCCTCCTAACATCCAGCCTAGACTTCCCCCAGCACAACTTGAGACTGTGTCCCCTTGTTCTGTTGCTGGTTGCCTGGGAGAAGAGACCAACCCCCACCTGGCTACAGCCTCCCTTCAGATAGTTGTAGACAGCAATGAGGTCCCCCCTGAGCCTCCTCTTCTCCAGGCTAAACACCCCCATCTCCTTCAGCCTCTCCTCGCAGGGCTGTGCCGCAGGCCCCTCACCAGCTTCATCACCCTTCTCTGGGCACATTCCAGTATCTCAAAATCTCTCTTGAATCGAATCCTTCTCTAGGATGAGCACATTTTTATTTACATGTCTATTTTGGGTTGTGTATTTCACAAGATCATTAGCAGGAACTGCACAAGAACAATTTATGAACTTATTATGAAATTCATTGTTTGTAATTAATACATGGCTGCAAATTTATTTTGTTTTGGAGCTAGACATAGATTAATTCAGTTTGAACTGGATACATGTCTCAGCAGCAGCAATGTTCTGTGGTATTTTCATTTTGTCTTTTAAGATTTCATAAAATCATAGAATAGAATCATAGAATCAACCAGGTTGGAAGAGACCTCCAAGATCAGCCAGTCCAACCTAGCACCCAGCCCTAGCCAGTCAACTAGACCATGGCACTAAGTGCCTCATCCAGGCTTTGCTTGAACACCTCCAGGAATGGTGACTCCACCACCTCCCTGGGCAGCCCATTCCAATGCCAATCACTCTGTCTGGCAACAACTTCCTCCTAACATCCAGCCTAGACCTCCCCAAGCACAACTTGAGACTATGTCCCCTTGTTCTGTTGCTGGTTGCCTGGCAGAAGAGGCCAACCCCCACCTGGCTACAACCTCCCTTCAGGTAGTTGTAGATAGCAATGAGGTCCTCCCTGAGCCTCCTCTTCTCCAGGCTGAACAACCCCAGCTCCCTCAGCCTCTCCTCATAGGGTTTGTGTTCCAGGCCCTTCACCAGCTTTGTTGCCCTTCTCTGGACATGTTCCAGCACCTCAACATCTCTCTTGAATTGAGGGGCCCAGAACTGGACACAGGACTCAAGAATTGGACACAGGATTCAAGGTGTGGCCCAACCAGTGCTGAGTACAGGGGAAGAAGAACCTCCCTTGTCCTGTTGGCCACACGGTTCCTGATGCAGGCCAGGATGCCATTGGCTCTCTTGGCCACCTGGGCACACTGCTGCCTCATCTTTAGCCTACTATCTATCAGTACCCCCAGATCCCTTTCCTCCTGGCTGCACTCCAGCCACTCAGTCCCAAGCCTGTAGCACTGCTTGGGACTGTTGTGGCCAAAATGCAGAATCCTGCATCTGTTGGCTGAAGTGGACTCTGCTCAGGGACTGATTTGGCATTGGTCAGCAGTGAGTGATCAATTGCATTGTGTATCCCTTGGCCTTTTCTTGGGTTGGATTTCTCTCCTTTTTGTTATGTTCTTTTTAATTACAATTATTTTTACTTTTTTTCTTCTCTTTTAGTTCAGTTATTGAAATGTTCTTACCTCACCCCATGAGTTTTATCCTTTTTTGTCCCCTCAACCCTCCTCCCTGTCCCACTGGAAGAAGGGATGAGTGAACAAGAGGCCGTGTGGTGTTTGGTTTCTGTCTGGGATTAAATTATGGCAGATGTGTTAAAGGAGGAGAACAGAACAGAAAGAATTTAATCTCCATTTTGACAGTGATTTCCTGAGGAAATTGTAAACTTTGTATCTACATTATAAAGGAAAAAAGGGGGAACGGTTATATAGATTTGATAAGTGGTACCATGAGGTGCTCTGTACGTGCCCAGCACAAATGGCCTCTGGCATTATTGGAAATCAAATGCAGCGATCTTGGTTTCTCTTCCCTTTTTCACTGCACTCTCTAGTTTTGTAGCAGCATGTTGCAGATGGGTTTCATTTTCCAGGGATGACTGCATATAGCTGCTGGAAATCAATCCATCTGAGTTATCAAGTTCCCTCCACCAAGTTCCTTTGAGAAAACTTCATACAAACATATGCAAGGCAGTTTGAAATTCAGTAATTCCTCTCTCTGTGTAAAGAAATGAAAAGAGGGGGAAAACTTCCTGATTCCAAACTAGTAAGTGCTCTCAAGATTGCAAAGGAATCAAATTTAGAAGATGTGTAATATCTGGAGTATTGACAATACTGCTAAGGTGTAGGTGGTAAGCAGTTTTTCCAATAGGAAGAAAAGCACAAATCAATGCAGCAGAAATCAAAATCAGATTTCTTCAAAAATCAGCTGGAAAGCTGCTCAGTGTCTATATGTGGGTCATTACCTTACCACTTAGGACAGGGGTCCTCATACTTTTTAAACAGGGGGATGGTTCACTGTCCTTCAGACACTGGCAGTGGCCACACTGTAGTTGGGTTCCAGCCCAGTAGTGTCAGGGCCAGACTGTAGTTTGGTTCCAGCCCAGTAGAGCTGGGGGCCAGACTATAGTTTGGTTCCAGCCCAGCAGTGTCAGGGGCCAGACTATAGTTTGGTTCCAGTCCAGTAGTGTCAGGGGCAGGACTATAGTTTGGTTCCAGCCCAGCAGTGTCAGGGGCAGGACTATAGTTTGGTTCCAGCCCAGTAGTGTCAGGGGCAGGACTATAGTTTGGTTCCAGCCCAGTAGTGTCAGGGGCAGGACTATAGTTTGGTTCCAGCCCAGCAGTATCAGGGGCAGGACTATAGTTTGGTTCCAGCCCAGCAGTGTCAGGGGCAGGACTATAGTTTGGTTCCAGCCCAGCAGTATCAGGGGCAGGACTATAGTTTGGTTCCAGCCCAGCAGTATCAGGGGCAGGACTATAGTTTGGTTCCAGCCCAGTAGTGTCAGGGGCAGGACTATAGTTTGGTTCCTGCCCAGCAGTGTCAGGGGCAGGACTATAGTTTGGTTCCAGCCCAGCAGTGTCAGGGGCTGGACTATAGTTTGGTTCCAGCCCAGCAGTGTCAGAGGCTGGACTATAGTTTGGTTCCAGCCCAGCAGTGTCAGGGGCAGGACTATAGTTTGGTTCCAGCCCAGTAGTGTCAGGGGCAGGACTATAGTTTGGTTCCAGCCCAGCAGTGTCAGGGGCAGGACTATAGTTTGGTTCCAGCCCAGTAGTGTCAGGGGCAGGACTATAGTTTGGTTCCAGCCCAGTAGTGTCGGGGGAAAGACTTGGGTGATAGCCTCACCCAACATCCAGCTATTCTGATAGTGGCCATCAGCAAATGCCTAAGAAGGATTATCAGAAATCAAGAAAGCCGGTGGGAGTTTTTAGGGTGTTGGGTAGTGATAAAAGGTAAGTATGGCATTTAGCTTTCATTCAAAATGATGTAAAGCTCCAGGTGACTTTAAGTAAGAAATAGAAGTGTTTCACAACAGGTTACAACTAAACAAGGCAGAATCTCCATACCTTTGAGATAAGCTCTGCTCCTCAGTTCTGATTATTTAGACATGTATGTTCATGCTGAAGCTTTCTGTTATCTAGCCATAAATGTTTATCCCGGAGAAGAGGAGGCTCAGGGGTGACCTCATTGCTGTCTACAGCTACCTGAAGGGAGGTTGTAGCCAGGTGGGGGTTGGTCTCTTTTCCCAGACAACCAGCAACAGAACAAGGGGACACAGTCTCAAGTTGTGCTGGGGGAAGTCTAGGCTGGATGTTAGGAGGAAGTTCTTGCCAGAGAGAGTGATTGGCATTGGAATGGGCTGCCCAGGGAGGTGGTGGAGTCATCATCCCTGGAGGTGTTCAAGAAAAGCCTGGCTGAGGCACTTAGTGCCATGGTCTGGTTGACTGGCTAGGGCTGGGTGCTAGGTTGGACTGGCTGATCTTGGAGGTCTCTTCCAACCTCGCTGATTCTATGATTCTATGATAAGAAACCTTCAGTCAGTATTTGGAATGCAAAAATTGGTATTTGGAATTAGGGCACTTCACTGGATTAGGATTTTAGATCTCCAGTCTAACCCTCTTTGTAATCTAGGGCAAACTTTAAAATACAAGGGAGTTGCTCAGGGTCTTGTTTAGTTGACTTTTGAATATCATTGAAGGTGGAGATTTCACAGCTTCTTTGGGCCTCCAGTCCAGTGTCTGACCATCATTAGTGTAAATTTTGGTTTTTTCCATTCATACAAGCAGAATTTGTCTTGCTTAAACTTTTCAGTTTTCCCTTGTCCTTTTCTCCATCTGGGGAAGGACTTTTCAGGATTTCAGGGAGTGACAGGACTAGGGGAAATGGAGCAAAGCTGGAGGTGGGGAGATTCAGAGTGGATGTGAGAAGGACGTTCATCACCATGAGAGTGGTGAGAGGCTGGAATGGGTTGCCCAGGGAGGTGGTTGAGGCCCCACCCCTGGAGATATTTAAGGCCAGGCTGGATGAGGCTGTGGGCAGCCTGATCTAAGGTAAAGTGTCCCTGCCCACGTCAGGGGAGTTGGAACTAGACGATACTTGTGGTGGTCCCTTCCAATCCTGACTGATTCTATGATTCTTGGAATGATGCATAATACAGCAATTTTATCTTCTCCCAGTAGTGCTGAAATCCTGCATTTCATTCCTCACCACATGTGGCAACACAGCTTTGAAAAAGTCTGGTTTTACAGAACAGCTGATAAAAAATACTTAGCAAGTCCACTACTTTTATATGTGAAGGGCTTGACTTGCAATGCTTTTTTATGTGGAATAGATTCAAACTGAGTTAACATCACTGGTCAACCTTTCTAGTAATTCCATTCTAGTCTATTCTATCCTATGCATCCTCTGCCATAATTTCTTCCTTTGAAGTCCAAAGCAAATCTGCTTTTAGAATAATTAACCCTGCTGGAATTCTGATATACAACGATCAAGGTCTTGTAAAGTAGTTTTACCCACCCTCACATGCTTGCATTCAGGGATTATACTAAATTGTGTGCTGCAAACAGGAGAGGAGGGCAAAAATACACAAAAGTTTTTCTTGTGAAAGCAGATCCTAACCACAGCTGTTCTGTATTATTCTGAGAAGAAGTAATGTTGCATTCAGCTCAAAGAAAATGCTCAAGATTTTCCTGTTTATTTTTTGGTGCATATTCTCAGAGGTTCAAGCCTCCCCTGTACTCTTTCTCTAGAGAAGTTATTTTGCAAATAGCAAGAGGTAGTACTCCTCTGCAACTTGCCACAGCACTATCCATCTAGTTGAAGAAACTGTACTCTAACATGCCTGAGAGAGACAAATCCAAACTGAGATCCAGGTCTAACAGGTCTTCAGAAACAGCTGTCACTATTTAAGTCCTCGTTACAACTGATCCATAGCAGTGAATTTTACCATGGGGTGGCTGGGTTATCCTAAATGTTTTTGGCTTGTTCTCCTTGAGCTGACACTTATTCAGTCAATGTGTTAGTGAGAGCAAGAGGTACTATTCCTAAAGAACAAAAGGCCTTTATTGTATTTGGAATGAACTGCACAGGTAGCTTCACAGTTCCCCGTTGAGAGACTGCATGGGGTTTACTTAAAACTGCATGAGGACAGAAATATAGAAATGCAAAAATACATTAGCATTTTACCTCATAAATACTGACAAACCCAGTAAAACCTCTATGTAATTATCACAGGTGTAAACTCCGGGAAAGAAACTTTCCCAAACATAAAACACCTCCCACAACTACTCCCTCAAGCACAAGGGAAGACAGCTCTAGGTGATGAGTAAATGGCTTGGGACCACTGGTTGTGTTCTAATAAAGCTGCAGAAAGCAAATGGGGCTATCAATTAGGGTTAAGCAGTTTGTCATCTCATAACAAATACTAGATGTGAAATATTGCCAATTAGGGATCATCAGGATGCCCTAATTGGCATCAGGAATGGTGTGGTCAGCAGGAGCAGGGAGGTCATTCTGCCCCTGTACTCTGCACTGGTTAGACCACACCTTGAGTATTGTGTTCAGTTCTGGGCCCCCCAGTTTAGGAGGCACATTGAGATGCTTGAGCGTGTCCAGAGAAGGGCGACGAGGCTGGGGAGAGGCCTTGAGCACAGCCCTACGAGGAGAGGCTGAGGGAGCTGGGATTGGTTAGCCTGGAGAAGAGGAGGCTCAGGGGTGACCTTATTG